>NC_138886.1:60083867-62483867 GCF_965194825.1 Balaenoptera physalus
ATGATGAGGAAAGATTCTGCTGCAAGCTGGGCTGGCACCTTCTCAACTCCACACTAAAAGTGATGTAGTGATAAAAGACTAAATGAAAGAGAGTAAAGAAAAAGTATTGAGGCAACAATCATGACAGAATATTTATGTTAGTGGTCAGCAGTTAACACTGGTAACGCTTATTCTTAGGCATTTGTAATTTGTTGTCTTTTTTTAAATAGATGATTGAAGTAAAGAAATATTCTGTACATAAAAGAATGGAAATTCCATGAGACTTTTCAGCAATTATAGGACACCTGCTACAAAATGCTGTCTATGCCCCATTCCATTCTAATGTATCATTGACCAATATTATGGTTAAAAGTTTTCCTAGCTTCTCATCATTTTTTTTTTTTAATGCAGACTCAATATGTCCTGAATGATTGTTGGACAGGCTTTAATAAAAATCTTTTAAGAGTGTGTATACTTACGTATATATTTCTCTCTTAAAAACAATTAGTTATTTTAATTTAGCAAACCCTTACCTGCCATATGATGCGCACTGTGTTAAACACGGGAATGAGAAGAGTCAAATGTACTGAGATGGAAACAAATCCTTTCTATAGCTAGATGTGGAACCCCTCTTAAGAAGATTGCTAGCTGTGTTGAAAAAAATTTTGGTAAGTCTACTTGGAGTAGAAGTTACGACCTCAGCTGACATGAATGGCTCAACTATCCTCAAAATAAGTGGAGTGATGTGTTGGTTGATCTAGAGAGAAAATGTGTCTGTGGCGGGGTGGGGGTACATGAGTAAGAAAAAGAGGACTTGGAACCCCAAACTGTAGCAGGAGGCTTGTAGTAAGTCATGCTTCTTCCTCTTTAGTTTTGAGAGAAGGTGAAGGTACTGAGTGTATTCTGTACATGTGAGCCAGGTCCCTTGGGGCCAGAGATCAGACTGTGGCAGGCATCTGTTAAGATGGCCCCCAGTGATCCCTTCCTCCTGCTGTTCATGCCCTGGTGTTTATGCCCTCCTGGTTTCTGTCTTTGGCATTCTCTCTCTCTCTTAAGAATTGCTCTAGAGGAGGCCAGCTGCCATGGTCTGGGGACACCCAGGCAGCCCAGGAATAAGTCCATGTGGCAAAGAATTTGATGTCTCTAGCACATGGCTATTGGAGGCTTTCACTGAAGCTGTCTACCAGGGTTGGTCAAGTTGATAAACTGGAACATGGAAGGTATAGGACAGTTCGGATGGGAGAGGGCTGAATCACCAAAGGGACTGGGGTGAATGTCCAGATGACATAGAGAACTGAAAAATCTCTCACAAGTATAAGAAACACTAAGGAAATGTAAAGAAAGAAAGTTATTGGGGGAATTACAGAAAATGCAGCAAACATGGAGCCTGACTCTCACACCTGAAAAACCGAAGTTGTGTCCAATATTTAACTCTGAGGGTCAGAGTATCCCTAACTCACACATGGTTTCAGAAACTTCAAGACAGGCACATAAATGACTACAACACAAGAATGAAATATAAAAGAGTACTCATGTACATTATATATCAGTATATAAATATGTAAGTGCATAAATAGTATAGATCACTTAAAATAACATAAACTAATAAAGTATGATACAGCATAAGTAATATGAAATATTATATGGAAAATAACTGTCATACACCTAACATAACAAAAATAAATGATATGTAAGTAGAAATACAAGTAATACATTCACCACAATAAACAGTAACAAAGTTAACTAATATATACCTATTCGTATATATTTATACAGAGAACACAAATTTTCAGAAATATATCTGATACATGCTAAACTAATCTTCAGTTGAAAAGTGAGTAATGTGGAAAGATTAGCATTTGCGTAATCACTGTATTCAGTTCTTGTAATGTTACCATTATTGCTAGTAAAGGATGTCAAATTTAATTACATTTTCCTATACATTCCAGGAAAGTATAAAAGAGGGGTGTTGCTATATTTGATATATAAACACATACATATATATATATTTTTTCACTTAGGTAATGTTTTGTCAAAACTTGTATATAGTGTAGCAATACCTAAAAGTGTTACACTGTTGAATTCTAAGGTTGTTTAAAGTGTTACACTGTTGAATTCTAAGGTTGTTTAAGACATTGGGACATTTTTTTATTCTATGTCCTCCCTGTATAATTAACTCACATTCTTTAAAAAGTGTTCCAATATTTTCACAAATTCTCTTTTTAACCAACCTGATTTAAGAATCTCTTTGCAATATTTAACCCAATTAGGTCAGTGTGGTCACTTTAAACTATGTTCAAACTTTCTTTGATACTCCTCCCTTCAAAAGGAGAAGACTGATCCCCAATTTACTACCCAGAAATGTAGGCTGGAGCTAGTCTCTAAATCTAATGAATAGAATGTGGCAGAAGTGTTAGTATATGAATTTTGAAAATAAGCATATACGCACACATAGAGGATCTCTTCTGGACCACTTACTCTAAGGGAAGACAAAAGCCAGATCATTAGCACAGGAATATGTGTGAGGAGAGACTCCGGGGAGGAACTGAGGTCTTCCCCCAACAACTAGCACCAACTTCCCAGCCCTGTGAATGAGACACCTTGAAATTACAACTCTACACCTTCTGAAAAGCCTGCAGGATGACAACTGACTGCAAACTATTGAGAGACCCTGAGGCAGAACCACTCACTTAAGCAATGCCTTAATCTTGACCCACAGAATCTCTGAGGATAATAATTATTGTTGTGTTAAGCCACTGTGTTTTGGGGCTTTGTAATATAGCAATTAATCTAATATAATCACCTCATTATTTTATATTCCATCTCCAATAAAGATGTATTAGGAAAAAGAGATCACCTTTTATGTAGGACAAAAACTGCAATTTAAAATGCACACAATCAATATTACTGCATTAGTCTTGTTTTTAATGGTGCATATGTTAATTTCTGAATCTGTGAATAGATGTGCCATTATTATGAGCTTCCACTGGTGACTGTTACATGTATGTGTTTAAACTTAATTCTAGATTAAGAAAGCACATTTGTAAATCCAGTTACTTAGCTGAAATCTCACAGAAGGATATTTGTACCTGGAATATGACATTTGATTCTTGCTCAAAATATTTACTTATATACTTTGAATGAAATCATTACAGTTATAAAATTGTGTCTTATTTTTGTGGTACATTCTGCCATTTTTCAAAATAATAAAAACAATAAACTACTGCTAGCTTACTTAGAAATAAGAAACTAAGTTTTATGTGAGAATTATTTCATTAAATTCATACTGTAAGTTAATTAATTGACATACTTAGTGGAGTAACAAAATTCATTTTTTAATTTAAAAAGTGAGCGTTTATTGTTTGGTATGAGGTAAGCACTTGCTTTAAATGCCTTTTATGTATTTGTTAATTATTGCTACTGTTCTACCAATTAGGAAAACAAAGTAGACAAGTCAAATCACTTTCACAGGGTCACATATTTAGTAAGTGGTAAACTGGGCTTGAACTCAGGCCCTCTAATGTGTACATTCTTAAGCATACTGATGTCCCAATCTGGAATCCAGTTTTCCCACTAACACATAACAAAAGATCTGCAACAAAAGCTCATAAAAACGACACATACATCCACTGGTTCAAAATTAACATATGCCTTATTAAAGGCAAGACTAATCTAGCCATATTGATTGTGCACATCCTAAAATGCTCCTGCCTTTAAATACAAATTAGTATATGATCAAGTTGCAGTGTAATTTTTTACAATTTTAAAATCTCCTCAAGACAACATACCTAATTCTATCAGAATAGATACATTAAAAAAAAAAAAAAATCAAACCAACATGCATTCCCTACAAGCTACTTGGAACTCCAAGGGAAAAAAGCAACAAGGTCACAAAACAGGTCATCTTAATGGGGTACAATCTGGGGTTGCATTGATCTTAAACAAAGGATAATGGTAACCTCCAAAATGTAAGGAAGAAAATAGTAAAATAAATTTCTAAGCAAAGACAAAGAATTGGTGACACTAAGGTAGACTTAGGTGCTGATCAAATTTGAGCTGCTTTCATTCCTGCTTTTTCTATTTCAGGACTCAAGAACTTGCTGCATTCTCCCCGCTATTAGGAAGGATGAATACAAAAGGCAACCTACATTGTCTAAAAATAGACCTCAGTCCACTTTGACAAAGCACTCCATCCAGCAGCACTCTGCTGCCACACTTTCATTAAACCAATGGAGATGTTAGCTTCATCTATTTCGTTTCTACTGGAGAGCAGAGGGATTCTTCAATATTTTGACCTGTCTCCACTGGAGAGGAAGAATTTGATTTGTAAAAAGACATGGGCCTAATTTTGCTAGATATTAATGAATCAGCTAAGGAAGTCTCTATATGGCTGCAGGAGCAGTCTGTCAGCAACCCCATGACAAATCTCTTTCTCTAACAGACTACAGTATGCTCACAAAAAATTCACTTCAGGATGAAATTTGGCATGTGGTCATACATGAAATTTGGCATGTAGTTATACATTTCTGGGATAATCATAATTTTTTCCCTTTCATTAGCAAGAAAAAAAATTAGTGTCTTAACCTATAGCACTGTGTTACAACTAAAATAACAAGAAAAATACATAATAAGAGTTAGTCCAGGGCTTCCCTGGTGGCACACTGGTTAAGAATCTGCCTGCCAATGCGAGGGACACGGGTTCGAGCCCTGGCCTGGGAAGATCCCACATGCCGCGGAGCAACTAAGCCCGTGCGCCACGACTACTGAGCCTGCACTCTAGAGCCCGTGAGCCGCAACTACCGAGCCCATACTCTAGAGCCCGCAAGCCACAACTACTGAGCCCACGTGCCACAACTACTGAAGCCTGCGTGCCTAGAGCCCGTGCTCCGCAACAAGAGAAGCCACCTCAGTGAGAAGCCCACGCACCGCAACGAAGAGTAACCCCTGCTCACCACAACTAGAGAAAGCTGGCGCACAGCAACGATGATCCAACACAGCCAAAAATAAAAACAAACAAATAAATAAATTTATTTAAAAAAAAAAAAAAAGAGTTAGTCCATCTCTGGAAAAAACAGAAAAATATAAATACCCTCCTTTATCAAAAGAGAGTAGAAAAATAGACACACATTTTAACAATATTTATTTTCTACTCTATATACATTTTATCTTCCAAAAAAAAATGTCTACAGATTTTACTCTATCACAAGAAACATTAAAGGGCTTAAGTCATATTTTGAAAACTGTTATATTAAGACATTGTCAGTGATTAACATTTTCACTTCCAGAGGAATTCATTTAGGACCACTTCAATTTCTTGATGAAACTTCATTAAAGTAAAAGAGTATGTCTATATTTATAATAAAATATGTTTTGCTTTTTTTCTGTTATACTTAAAATATGATCATGGTAGGAAAATCTGTAAAATAGATATAAACTTAATGACCAAATAAAAATTATTCAAAATCCCACCAGATATAATTATTATAACATTTTTGTTATATCCCCCAATTATATAGTTATATATGTACAAGTGTTTAGAAATACACAATACAATTTTATTTAGCAAATAAAATACACAGAGATGATATTTTTGGTATATGCATTCTATTCCATTTCATTTTCTCCTTATATCATGTTTTCTTAGATTCCTCAGTCCAAAGCTGAAAAGTTAATTAATGAATTCATCCATAGATACACTTATACAGCAATCTATACACACATGCAGACATATAGTCACCCACCCATCCTTCTAGCCACCTATCCATACATACATACATAAACTCAAAAAATAGTTTAATGATACTGTCTATTGCAAAAAATCACTCTTCTACGTAATTGTTTACTAAAACAAAAAAATATCTGTCCTCTTTTAACTTATAATTTGTGGGGGAGAGAGACAACTGATAAATAGAGAAATATATGAAATGATTTCAGATAATGATATTTACTCTGAAACTGGCCATTCCTGGAAGAGGTTGGCATTAGGACCTCAGAGAAGGATAAGTCAAGTCTTTCCCAGAAGTTAATGATAGAGATAAATTTTGTACCTCTAGAAAATAAGTAGTCTCAAAGTTAGATTTTTATGAGGTGCAAGGGGGAGGATTTCTAAAGTCCATTAACGTAGACTATCTAGAGCTAGACCAATTTAGCCCTGATTAAGTGGGTAGAGAAAAGTCAGGATAAGAAGTTAAGCATTAAAAATCCTTCACCCTCCAAGCTTAGTTATACTGTGGGAGGAAAAGGAGAGACTTAGGAAGATGAATGTTTGAGACTCTAAAGTTATAGTTACCATCCTCCTCCCCATACCCAGCTTGGAGCAATGCTTTGAAAGGGTTGGGAAGCCCAAGAGCATTGGTAGTATGAAGGTGCTGCTGACAGAGCCAGTTGCAAGCAGAGATCCGGGGTTCAAAGATGTGGGTGGTGACTTTGAGTCTGAAAACAAATGACTGGAACCACAGCCAAGGGAATTTTTGTACTCAGTGGCAAAATGGGACCATACACATTGTCACAGTCACAAATATAGGAGCAAACTAGACTACTTACAGCCAATGCCAGGAAGGATCCAAAAGATTCCAGATGGAGGTGTACCTTTTCTATCCCTCTGCCATGGTGTGCAGGAAGTAGAAAGCACACTGACTATATACTCAGAAGCCACCTCAAAGAGGAACATAGGAGGAGAAGAATATCTAACTAATAAAAATTTAATTCTAATAGACTGAGCTACGTAGTGAAATGCTTAGGTTTATAAAAGTAAGACAGAGCTTTATTTATAAGTTCTGTTAGCCTAACTTTAATTTTTCTCTGTCAAAAGAAAGGTCTAGGAGGAAGATGAGTTTTAGAGATTTAAAAGCTACATTTTACTTTGCATATTTTAATACAGTGTTAGTAAGTCCTGAGCTCATTATAAATATTAAAGTGTATGGTCAAAGGCTTTGACACAAAATTTCTTCAGAGATACCTGAAATCAAGAGACAGACAGTAGTTCCTAGAACTAGAGTTATTCTTTTCCACCCCAATCACTTGCCTTTATTTTTAACTCTTAAGAGAAAGGAATATGCATAAATATGAGACAACTGTACAATGTGTAAAAAAAGTCAAAGTCAAAGATGGTATTGCTTATATTCCTGCTCCTGCTCCCCTAGTTCTCAGTAACTTGCAGGAAAAGAATGACACATTCACAGGTTGTTTCTGTCTACTGTACATCTAGTCTACTTTTCTTACTTATGAGAAATGCATAGATCTACTCATTTGTTCAACATAATCTGTATCTGGCATGATGCTAAGTGTTGAGGACACAAGGACACAGTTCCTTTCTTCAAGGAGATTATTGCCTAGAAAATGAGTGAGCTAATGGAAATAGAACTTCAACTCTTTGATCTGATTAGGCAACTCTCAGATTTCATATTTCAATTAAAAAATGGCATCATTGTATTCTGTGTATCACATCACAAAAATATTGGGAAAAAAAAAGAATAGCATAGGATATTGATTAAATGGAGAGATCAAAATACTGTTGTTAATAATAATCACAATAAATAGGCATTATTTAATGAACTTATAACTTATCAAATACTGTGTTGTAAAATATGCATTAGTCTAGTGGTCTCAACCTTGGCTGCACTCTAGGATCACCAGAGGAGCTTTTAATACCTCTGATGTCCAGGCCACACCCAGGTCAATTTAATCACAACCTCTAGGGTAGGAACCAGTCCCCAGTAGTATATTTTAAATCTCCTCAGGTATTTCCAATGTGCAGCCAGGTTTGAGCACCACTACATTAGATACAATAAAATATGCATTCTTTATTGAATATACCCTTGTGAAAATCAGGACTATGTCTAGTTTTTCAATAAACCACTAAGGCTGAATAGTAACAGAGATAGTGTGGTATGTGAGGACAGATGTATGGTTTCACAATAAATTAATGGGATTTCAGTGTGCTTCCCACAGCTGGCTCAGGAAAATATTTCATTCACAGTACAAGGGAATGAGAATATGTGAATCACATTCAAACGAATAAGAGCTATCCCTACCTGTGACCATGTAGCAAGCGCAAGTAAGGAGCAATATGTGTATTATTATTTAGAGACACCAAAGGGAAATTAGATATTACTGCCATGAAGCTATCTATCCTAGGATAGTCACATTGCAACACAAATTTCACTTGCCATTTTTTCCTCGTTATAGCATTTAGAAATAGAGAAATTCAAGATGATATGATGCTATACATAGAAAATCCTAAAGACACTACCAGAAAGCTACTAGAGCTCATCAATGAATTCAATAAGGTTGCTGGATATAAAATTAATGTTCAGAAATCTGTTGCATTTCTATACACTAACAATGAACTATCAGAAAGAGAAATTAAGGAAACAATCCCAATTATCATTCCATCATAAAGAATAAAATACCTAGGAATAAAACCTACATAAGGAGGCAAAAGACCTGTATTTTGAAAACTATAAGATGCTGATGAAAGAAATTGAAGACAACACAAAGAGATGAAAGGATATACCTTACTCCTGGATTGGAAGAACCAATATTGTTAAAATGACCATACTACCCAATGCAATCTACAGATTCAATGCAATCCCTATCAAATTACCAATGGCATTTTTCCACAGAAGTAGAACAATTTTAAAACACAAAAGATCCCAAATACTCAAAGCAATCTTGAGAAAGAAAAAAAGGAGCTGGAGGAATCAGGCTCCCTGACTTCAGACTATATTACAAAGCTATAGTCATCAAAACAATATGGCACAAAAACTGCTATATAGATCAATGGAACAGGATAGAAAGCCCAGAAATAAACCCACAAGTTTATGGTCAATTAATCTACGACAAAGGAGGCAATAATATATTATGGAGAAAAGACAGTCTCTTCAATAAGTGGTGCTGGGAAAACTAGACAGCTACACGTAAAGGAATGAAATTAGAACATTCTCCCATACCATGTACAAAAATAAACTCAAAATGGATTAAAGACCTAAATGTAAGACACTATCAAACTCCTAGAGGAAAACATAGGCAGAACACTCTTTGACATAAATCACAGCAATAATTTTTGGGGTCTGTCTCCAAGAGTAATAGAAATAAAACCAAAAATAAACAAATAGGACTGAATTAAAATTAAAACCTTTGCACAACAAAGGAAACCATAAACAAAATGAAAAGGCAACCTATGGTCTGGGAGAAAATAATGGCAAACGATGCTACTGGCAAGGGATAGTTTCCAAAATATACAAACAGTTCATACAGCTTAATGTCAAAAAACAAACAAACAAACAACCCAATCAAAAAATGGACAGAAGACTTCAATAGACATTTCTCCAAAGAAGACATACAGATGGCCAACAGGCACATGAAAAGATGCTCAATATTGCTAATTTTTAGGGAAATGAAAATCAAAACTACAATAAGGTATCACCTCACACAAGTCAGAATGGCCATCATTAAAAAAACCTACAAATAATAAACACTGGAGAGGGTGTGGTGAAAAGGGAACCCTCCTACACTGTTGGTGGGAATGTAAATTGGTACAGTCACTATGGAGGTTCCTTAAAAAAATTAAAAACAGAGTTACCATATGATCCAGCAGTCCCACTCCTGGGCATAGATCTGAAGAAAACTCTAATTCAAAAAGATACATGGACCCCAATATTCATAGCAGCACTATTTACAATAGCCAAGACATGGAAACAACTTAAATGTCCATCGACAGATGAACGGATAAAGATGTGGTATATATATATATACAATGGAATACTACTCAGCCATACAAAATAATGAAATAGTGTCATTTGCAGCAACATGGACGGACCTAGAGATTATCATACTAAGTAAAGTAAGTTAGAGAAAGACAAATATCATACGATATCACTTATAGGTGGAATCTAAAAAAAAAAGATACAAATGAACTTATTTACAAAACAGAAATAGACTCACAGACATAGAAAACAAACTTACAGTTACCAAAGGGGATAGTGGGATTAGGGTAAATTAGATAAATTAGGAGTTTGAGATTAATATACATACTACTATATATAAAATAGATAACCAACAAGGACCTACTGTATAGCACAGTGAACTATACACAATATCTTATAATAACCTATAATGGAAAATAATCTGAAAAAGATTATTTTCAGATAATCACTTTGCTGTACACTTGAAACTAATACAACATTGTAAATTAACTATACTTCAATTAAAAAAAATAGAGAAATTCACAAATTTGTGCTCAAAGACATTCTCAAAAATTATTTGTAATACTAAGGAACTGAAAACCAACATAAATGTTTACCCGTAGAAAATGGTTAAATAAATCTTGATAAATCAACGTAATGGAATATAAGGTATTCATTAGAAAACACGATTTGGGTTCCCTCTGAACACTGACTGTGGGTGATCGGATCATTTGTTTAAAAGAAAAGTCAGTCAACATATTCATGAAGTCCAATAAAAATTTTATTGGACTACATTATTGGCCTACATTTTCTTCCAAGTTTTAAATTTGCTTTTTTTTTTCCTTTGTGTTTTAACTAGCCAACAACAAAATAAATGATATGTATATATGGTATATACATATGTATCATTAAATATAATGATCAAAGAAATTACAGCTCTTTCTCAATTTCCAATGGGGTTATATCCTGATAAATCCATTGTAAACTGAAAATGTCATTAAGTCGAAAATGCATTTAAATATATGTAACCTACCAAACATCATAGCTTAGCCTAGCCTACCTTAAATGTGCTCAGAGAACCCTTACATTAGCCTACAGTGGGGCAAAGTCATCTAACACAAAGCTTATTTTATAATAAAGTATTGAACTTGTGTAATGTATTGAATACTGTACTGAAAGTAAAAACCACAATGGTTGTAGGGGTACAGAATGTTGTAAGTCTATAGGTTGTTTACACTTGTGATCAAGGGGCTAACTGGGAGCTGCAGCTCCCTGCCACTGCCCAGCATCATGAGAGAGTATCTCCCATATATCTCTAGTCTGAGAAAAGATCAAAATCAAAATATGAAGTACAGTTTCTACTGAATGTGTATCACTTTTTCACCATCATAAATTCGAAAAATTATAAGTCAGACCATTGTAACCTGTGGACTGTCTGTACTTAAAACAATGTTTTTTTAAATTTGCTTCCGAACACAGGAAGTGAGCAAAGCTTAATTTGATGTCACTCACTCATCAATACTATGTTATCTAAAGTGGGCTGTGGCTGTAAACTTATTCAATTAATCAAACTTGGCTGTGCAAATGTAATATTTGTGTATATGTGTATAATTTATGAACCTTTTTTGGTAACTTTTCTTTATTTCTTATTTAAATTAAGGTTTAATTTAAATAAAGTTCACCATTTTTAATGTAAAATATTGACAGTTTTGATAAATTCATATAGCTGTGGAACTACCACCACAATCAAGATATAAACTGCACCAACACCCCCAAAATTTACCTCTGAAGTTGTTTGTAGTCAACTCCTCTCCTCACCCCTAGGCCCAGGCAACCACTAGTCCATTTTCTGTCACTATGGTTTTACTTCTTCCAGAGTCTTACAATATACTTCCTTCTTTCACTTAACACAATGCATTTGAAATCCACCTCTGCTGTTGTGTCTATCAGTACCTTGCAGTATTCTGTTCTATGGATATATCACAGTTTACTTATCCGGATACCAGCAGAAGGATGTTTGGGTTGTTTCCAACCCAAATTTAGGGCATTTATGACTAAAGCTGCTATAAAATTTGCATAGAGGTTTTTGTGAATATATTTTTGTTTCCCACAGAAAAACACCTAGGACCAGGATTCTTGTATGGTATGGTAGGTTTATGTTCAACTTAGAAAGGAACTCCCCAACTACTCCCCAAAGTGGCTATAAATTTTTGCATTTCCACTAGCAGAGTACGAGAATTCCTACTGGCAGCATTTGATGATAACATTTTTCTTTTTTTTTTTTTAATATAGCCATTCTTCTAATTATGTGTAGCTATCTCACTGAGGTTTTACTTTGCATTTGCCTAATGATCTTGTGCATCATTTTTTAAAATAAGTTTATATGTCATTTGTATAACTTTAGTGTCTGTTCAAACATTTTGCCCATGTTTAATTGGATCATTTGTTCTTATTAAGTTTTGAGAGTTTTTCCATATATATTGTTTACAAGCCATTTATCATATATGTGATTTCCAAATATATTTTAGTTTTGTCCTTGCATTCTCTTAACAGTATTTTTTAAATAGCAAAAGTTCTTTATTTTGATGAAGTCCAATTTATTTATTTATTTTTCTTTACTGGGCCATTCTTTTGGTGCACTACTTAAGAAATATTCACTTAACCCAAGGACACTAAGACTTTCCCCTATATTTTCTTCCAGAAGTTTAATAAAAATTGAGGCTTTCCGAAATTTAGGTATATGATCCATGTTATTTTTTTTTCTTTTTTATCTGAGATATAAATTGTGGGGGGGGGGGGTTGACATATAGACATTCAAGAGTTTGGTACCACTTCTTGAAAAAAATTCTTTATGGGAGTTTTGTCACCTTTGTCAAAATTAAATGATCATATGCCTGTGGGTCTATTTCTGGATGGCCCATTCTGTTCAATTGTCCTATATGTCTATATCTTTTTGTTAATACCACACTGACTTGATTTGTGCTGCATTATACTAAGTCTTGAAATCAGGTAGTGTAATTTCTCAAATTATTCTTTCTTTTCCCAAAAATTGTTAAGGCTATTTTAATATATTTGTATTTCCATATGAATTTTAGAATTCATTTGTTGATTTAAAAAAAAAACTGCTAGAATTATCATCCGAATTGCATTGAATTTATAGATCAATTTAGGGAGAAGTGACATCTCAATTATATTGGTTATTTCAATCCCTGAACATAGCATGTTTCTCCATTTATTTAGGTGTATTTTGATTTCAAGATAAAATTTTAGCGTCTTGATCTTGGACATAATTTATTAGGTTTATACCCAAGGATTTCATGTATTTCTAATGTGTTTTAATCACTAATGTAATTGACACTGTTTTAAAATTTTATTTTCAGTGGTTAATTGCTAGTATGTAAAGATACAATTAATTTTCGTATACTGACCTTGTATCCTGCGACATTGCTAAACTTAGCTATTAGACCTAATAGGTTTTTTTGGTATTTTTGGAGGAGAGGGGAGTTTCTAAGTAGAACATTATGTAACCTGCAAATAAAAAGTCTTATTTCTCCTTTTCCAGTTTGTTTTCTTTCTATTTATTTATCTTCTTGCCTTATTGCACAGAGTAGGATCTCATTTTCAGTTATGAATAAGAGTGGTAAGAAAAGACATCGTTACTTTAATTTGGATCTTAGGTTGAAAGTATACAGTCTTTCAGCTTTAAGTGTGATGGCAGTAAATTTTTATAGATGACTTTTATCAGTTTCAGGAAGTTCTCTTCTCGTCCTAAAGCGCTGAGAGTTTTTATCAGGACTAGATATTGAATTTTGTCAAAAAAATTTCTGCATCTTCTGAGATGATTATACATATTTTATTTCAGTTTTTTGATATGATAAATTAGAATGATTGACTTTAAATATTTAAAGTCTTGCATTATTGAGATAAACCCCACTTGGTCATAAAGTACTGCCATTTTAATACACTGTTGGGCTTGGTTTGTTAAAATTTTGTTAAGAACTTTTGCATTTATATTCAATAGGAATATTGTAAAGAATATTAGTAAAGACTTGGTATTATTTCTTCCCTTAAATGTTTGATATAATTAATCAGTGAAGCCATTTAGGTCTGAGGTTTTCTTTACCAGAGCTGGCACTTCTTTAGTGAGCTTTAGGTAGCTTTTACCTTTCAAGGAATTTGCACAGTTCAAATAAGCTATGGAATTTATTAGCCTAACATTATTCATAATACCATTTGATATCCTTTTAATGTCTGTAGGATCTGCAGTGGTGTCCTTTATTCCTGATATTGGTAATTTGTGTCTTCTGTTAATTTTTCCTGATCATTCTGGCTAGAAATTAGGCATTTTATTGATATTCTCCTTGCTCTGCTTTTTATTCATCCAGTTACTCTTCCAACTATTCATTAAGCCGTTCAAAAAGCTTGTATTCAGTATCTCCTATGTGTCAAACATTTTGATAGATACTCTTGATACAACACAAAAAAGACATAATATATGGGCTAGGAATAAAAAATCCAGTGAGGGAGAAGAAAAGTGTACATATGATTGAGTTATTCACAAAGTGCTATCTCTTTTGTCCAATGTTCATTTTAAACAAGAATTTAGATTGTATTTAGGTGAGATCATTATTAAGCATCCCCAAGGAATAAAGAGGGAAAGGAGGAAGACAAGCGTTTCAGTATAAATTGCAAAGCTTTTTCTAACGCGATGGGTTAGGACAGTCCATTGAATTCCTAGAACTGCTACTGACTTCATGGCTATCCATTGTCCTTTTCTTATTAGAAACATAAAATCTTTATATATTTAATAAAGGCAACGCTAAATTCATGGGGTTTCTTTGCCCACATATAAAATCTGAAAATGCAGTCAATTTTTATATGGTCCATTCTCTCTGCATTGATGAAATTATTAATTGCAATAATAAAAATAAAGTAATATGTGCTCTATTCTAAGAACAATTCATTTAACTAAAATCCCAATTCAACATATCATAATTCAACTCACAAACTTGGGTCGTGAAATGGTTTTGATATTGCTGAATAACTTTACTAATCAAACTTTACAGTAATCCAAAATGCAATGTAAAGACTTACAATAAAAATCCATATTTATAAGCAAGTTGATTTTTAAAATTTGCATAAATTGTTTAATAAGAATTCACTATTACCTGTCTACTTATGCAAATATGCATGAATCAGATAACTGATTTGTCTTAGTTAACCAATCCAGGGGTAAGTCATTGGAAAACAAACAAACAAACAAAACATTCTATTTCACTGCTTATAAATTTCCCTTCCTGCTGCTAAAAAATTGTAAATGTTTCAGCAGTCTCCATGTGAGCCTCATAAATCTTCAATCTTTATGCTGATTGATATGACTAAAGAGACCATTCCACTGCTAGGTTATGAGATCAGTTTCTGCTTATATTCTAAGAACTATCATTACCACTTCAAATTCTAATATGTTACCTCTCTTGATGCCATTTTCTCTGTCTGCTGGAAACCCTATTTTGAGTCTTTTTCTTTCCATATCTCTCACTCTTAACTGCACTGTCCTTTGAACTTTTCCCCATCTATTTTGAAGAAGATATCATTCTACTCAACTGCTCTTTTCACCTCCTATTCAGTCTTACTCCTTTATTTTTAACTTCTAGAAATAGCTCTTTCCCTTTTGAACTGTTTTCAGCAATTTCTGTGGGCAGTTTCTATCCTCTCTATTTATAATAATAATGAGGACAACCAAATAAAAATAATAATGAAGAAGAAGGAAGATGAGAATGAGGAAGAGGAGAAGAAAAGAAATAAGTCAAACTATTTGAAAACATAATATAATCAGCTACCTACCTATAATTTTTATGAAATAGGTACTGATCTGAGTTTAAAATAGACATTGATGTTCAGAAGATAAAATTGTTTTCCCAAGATTACTTAATTCATGTTCATCATTTAAAACTAGGTCTAACTGCTAATAGCTACCACTTATTGAGTACTTCCTATATATTAGACCAAATATATGCATTATCTCATTGAATAAAATAACCCCTGAAGAAAGTACTATAAATATAATCATATCACTATCTACTGAAGCTCCATAGATAGACGAAATGGTTTGCTCAAGGTCACATATTGAGTGAGAATGTTGTTATTCAAACCCAAGTAGTCTGGCACTGGAACCGGGGACATTAATCTCCCCTTAATACTGAATATTTTTACTTTATTAAGCTATGCTACATATAAAAAATTTGGTTGTTTGTTATTTTTGTATTTTTCTTTTCTTAATTAGCCATTACTTCAGGAAGTAATATAAGCACAATATATTACTCAATGTTAAAAACTAGGTTGATTCCAAAGTGAATATATAGTACAAATATATATCAATATTTATCCATCTAGACAAGAGAGAAAAGATCAAAGAATAAAGGAATAAAATTTAAATTTTTATTATTTTTATTGTTTAAAAAAATCATCCTTATTTTACTGAATGCATTTTTAAATTCCAACTTTTCTAATTAAAAAATGATTTAAATTTTATTCCTCTCAAATTGACCCACCAAATATGTAAATTTCTCATCCGGGCCAGTTTTCACCACCATTGCTATACTCTTCCTAGACCATAAATCCATCCCTCATTTTAACTTTATTTTAAATACAATCTTCAAACATGTATATTACATATTACTTAGAAAACATCATGTCATCCTTTGAGATAACTGTAAAACAGAGACAACCTTTAACTATGATAGAAATTAAAATATTTGCATTCAAACATATTCTTATGTGAATACATTCATTTTTATAAAGTGAGTTTCTAAACTGACTGGAATAAATATGGTTCAATCATTATAATTCCATTAAAGTTGCTGTTATTTTTATACCCTGAAACATATTTTTCATTTCATATTCCATTTCCAAATTCAAGGTGTATAGTTTATTTTTCATATACAGAGTAAAAGACAAGATTGAAAGTCAACTCAGTATACTTCAAATGATGGGAAAGTTAGAAAAACAATTTTTTCTTGAGCTAACGAAGGTCAACATCTCAAACACAACATATTCTTGACGAATATTCTTCAAAGTAATCCTTTTCAAAAGTACATCTAAAATCAAGAATGTCTGCAGAGTGTTATTTTGGAGTGAGCTAATGCCAAAATATTCCAGTCATCAGCACACTCAATCATAAGACAGAGAAAATCTATTGACATTCTTCTTCAAAGGGTTACTGAGAGTATTATCATATTTGTAACTGAAACAGTCCTTTTTTATTTCAATTTTTGCAGATTATTTTCATAATAGTAGCCTTCAGTAAATATATATTGCAGCTCATATGGAAATTAACTATTTTTAACACGAAAGGACACAAAATTTAAAAAGATGGGTTGGCCTGAAACACAGAATGGAACAACGCTATCATTATCCTTTCAAGTGGGAAATACAGTTTAAAAGCAATAATCAACTGATATCTAGCCTTCAGTGCATAAAAATGACCAGACTATCATTTAAGAACCTTAAGGGTCTATAAAATACAGAACAGAGGACAGTTATAATCACATTCCTTCATTTTCATTTCTACAAAATCTACAAATCTACTTTACCACTTAAGTTAAATGGCTTCAAGAGGCCCATGAGATTGAACACTTTAAGTGTGAAAATGACTGCCATTTAGTGGACCAATCAATTAGCTTGACCATATACTTTTATGGTTCTTCACCTGAACTTATTTATTGCTTCAGGCCAAGTGTTTTCCAAATCGGTTGTTTTGTGTCCCATCACACTAGGTTTGTCATCAATGCATTATATTTAATGTGCTTCCACTGAGATTGTTCAAGCCTACCTGAAAAACCTCATTTTACAAAGAACTATTATGGAATGTCTATTTGAGTATGTTCTAGGACCACTGTATACATCTAAATTCATATTACAGTTTTGATGTTCTTCATGTGGCTTGTATAAAATACAAAGGAACACAATATGTGTGATTTGTGTTGTCCTAATAAATCTAGAAGTAATTGTACAGTTAGCTGGATGGGTCACAAAGGAATCACAGAATCATAGATTTACTTGAAAGATGATATTCAAATAGAAGTACTCAAAATAATATGTAATATATTATTACATATATTATGTATACACACACACACACACACATACGCACACACTCATCTTCAGACCATTCCTGACGATTTAAAGGTTTTAGGAATGTAAAGGATAACAGAAAACCTGGTAAAGTACACTGAGCTTGGAAGGGACCATGGGATTAGGTTGAATAAGAAAGAATACATACTTATTAACATGCATCTGAATTATGAATTTACACTACTGGATCTACAATTTAAGCTGAATTGGTTAAAACTGACAAAGGATAAGAAAAGAAGGAATAAAATCCTCTCATCTTTGAAGGTCTGAATAACATGTACAGCTGGAAGCCATGGCATATATCACAGTGCTAAAAGGATTCTCAGGGTCTGGTATCTACAGAAATAGAAACTCAGTTTGGGAATCTCAATGGAAGAGCCCACAGTCCTGACCTGGAGGCTTTAGTTACACAGCTCAAAAGATTACCACACTGCGACTGGACTATTATGTCTTGTATTTGCTCGAGAGTAACATTGAGTTAATCCTTTCACATTTAAGATTCTACTTTTATTTGCTAAGAGTCATCTTCAAGAGTTTTAAATCAATTTTCGTCTTCGATGAGGGTCTGACATCATGGATTTTAGTAATTATAAAAACCATAACTTAAAACTCACTAAAACATAATAACTTGTAAGATTTCTATGTTAAAATAGAATTAAATATGGGAAAATAATTAATAAACTGTCAAATATAGAAAATACTTTGCCCTGTGTGGAAAGTAAATAAGTGGCTTTGTTTTATAATGATCTCTTATTTTTATACATAAAAGTATGGCTAGTAAAATGTTTTGTTTAGTTGCCAAACAGTAAAAAATTGAAGTCAAAAAGATTCAGTGTTTTCAAATTAAAAATATATTATTGCCAAATTTAGTGTCACAATAATAAAGCCTTAGTATAGTTAATGAATAGTAAATAAATATAATTTAAAAAATAGAAGATAAATTCAAATGTTTGTTACAGATACAGATTTTCTGTAGTTTGGGACACTTATTGAAATATTTTCTCTAAAGGAGAATTAAAACACCCTAAATAATTACCCCTACCTAAATATAATATCATGCTTACGTAGTTGTAGAAAACTGAAACTTTTAGAGATGACCTCTATAAAAAGTGGAGGACATTTAAACATATATATATACATATATATATATACAGAAAGAGAGAATATCTGAGTTTTTAATTTTAATTGTTAGAGATATTTAGTAATTAAGGCACTTAAAAAGCAAAAAAAGAAAACACTTACATAATGAGAAAAAATGTTTGACAGCTTACATCTGTCTTTAACATCATGTCAGTCTGCATATTAATTGAACAAAACATTTGCTCTTTTTCATGCTGATGCTTTTTTTTTGTTTGTTTACTTGAAACAATCATTTTCATAGATGCTCTGAAAAAAAGCTTTAGTGTATTGTTCATTAATAATTTTATTAATTCAACGAGTAATCAGGTGCAATTCATCAACTGCACAACACTTTGTGTTCTATTTTTGCTAAATGCTTTTTCTCTGGAATTTAAATTATAAAGAAAGAGTGGCTGACTAATCTGAATTTCTCAATTTATTCATGTTCAATGAAAAGCTATTCATCAGCGTAAACTCTGCTGTGAGTTCAAATCAAATTCAAGCCACCTGGGAGTAAACAAAATTGCTCTTCTTCCCTAACACTTGGAAGGAGATAAAAATAACACATTTTCAAGAAACTCTGGATACTAATATGTTTAACTGAAATAAAACAGACATGGCAAGGCATCAGGCATTTCCACTATATCAGATGTTTTTTCCATGCACTACCCACTTCTAAAATAGCCTTTTATTAGTTTTATGTTCATCATATAATGTTGATTTCTTTTACACCTCGCAGGTATAAAAAAAATCAGTTATGTTCAGTACCCCAAGATATGCAGAAAATCTACAAAATTATTAACGTATTCCTTTTCTTTTAAAACATTTTACATATCAATGGAATTTGTGATTAAAATAAAGTACTCACTTTCAGAATTTTTATTAAGTATTCAAATCTCACAGTCCTATAAATCTAAAGTTCAGTATCTACCTGTTTGGATTTTATAGATGCTTATCCTTTTAAAATCAGACATTTTTCATAATAAACATATGACTAAAAGTGGTCTATGGAGTAGAATTGAGGCTTACGTGATTTTGAGGGAAGATCTCAGAGACAGTCCTTTAGAGACTCTTCTCTACTAATAATGGAACTAAATTCCATCTATTTTTGTGCACCATGCCAGTATAAGGTTATATCTGTAGCTGGAGAGTTTTGGGTCCATGGATACTTGTATAAATAAATTATCAGTCAATTAAAAAGCAAAGGAACTATTGAAATAGTAAAGCTCCCATTCCCTTTTATTTATTCTTCTTGATGACTCAGGGATATTTGGATTTAGCCTATAAAAATCCACACATCACAGGTGATCCTCAATTCTTAAACTTCCTGAACCTACATCCATTTCATCAACAAAGGAAATAACCAATGGATACATGGGCTAGTGCTGCCCACCAGACAACAGCTATGCATTGGCAGAGTCATTACCTTTAAGCAGAGGTGTCTGAAATTTTTGAATATTTTATGGCAATTATCGTTTATTTCTTCACATAATAAGTCAAAATGTTAATTCAAAATTATGGTTACTAGGGATCAAAAGTAGAGGAATCATAAAAATAAAAGACTTCAAACAAGGATGGAATCTTCTGACATGCTGAAAGCAGCAAATCTTAACCTCAACTGGACACATAGTTGGATTGTATATTCAATTATGAAGGAAAAGAATATTCAAGGATATATAAAAAATGTGAGAAATATATTGTTGGAGATTTTGTCTATGAGGTGGGACCTAATAAAGATCTTTTATCTGTTTAGCTATTAGGAAATGGAATCTTCTTTGTGAATTTTAACATTTAGGAAAGTATTATTCATACAGTATGGGATATCTTATAGTTAGAAGTGAATGCACTGGGTTTTAAAAAGATGGGTTAATGAACTTTTCTACTTAGTTCTTATCTTCAGCCTACCTCCAAAACATCATATTTGCTTCAGGGGAAGATATATAAAGTCCAAGCTTACCTTCTCCCAAAGCAGCTGTAAGAGTTGCTGCTGTGTAAGTGATGGAGGAGACCAGGATGCATGGAGCTATAACCCTGTGAGGAGCCTGCAGAAGGTGCATTGTGACTTGAGCATCAATCTGATCTGGATGAGCAGAGCTCCTGGTACTTCAGTGGCCATTATCCTTGAAAGGGAGGGTGAGGATCTGAAGGAGGAAATTTGTTTTGTTTCCCTTTGAAACTATATTTTTAAAAATTGGTAGAACACTTTGATGGTCTAAGAAATATTTGTGTTTATATGAGGTGGTCTCCTCTAAAATATTATTACAAAACATATGAAAATAAGCATTGTTTTTGTTAAAATAAGCTTAAATCTCACATAGTGATGTAATAAAATCTGCATGTAATAAAATCTGCATTTTACAATCATATTTTTATTCAATCACTTAATTCCCATTGAGGTATTTACTGAATCATGAAGTGTATTTAGTGAATCATGAGATTTAAAAAATCTTTTATTACTAATTTATTGTTTTTGAAAAATCCAGTGGTCATTATAATAGGCAGTGCTGTTTCAAACGTAATGATCTAACACTGTTATCTGCAGCAGAAGTGATGTTCGCACAGCTGGTGTACACTTGGAGACAACCATGCCCTTTATGGTACCTTGTCTCTGCATGGCTCTTATCCCTAACATTCGCCTTTTAACATCTCTATAGAGATCTAACAGAAAAAATCACAAGAACAGCATCTTTTGTGCTTTTCTTTCTCTGGAAAACCCAAAGCAGCAGTGTATCTTCCCGTATTTAAAAAAGAAAGAAAGAAAAATGTTTTAATCTTTCATTTTCCAATATAAAGTTTTTAGTCAAAAGGGTATTTATTAAAAGAAAATATATCTGTCACTCACTAATTCAGTGACTAACTACATAAGATTAAAACTTACTTTTTCTATGAGTATCAGACAAAAGTAAAACAAACTAGAAATTTCAACTCTCTTTCAGAAAAAAAAAAAAAGAAAAAGAAAGAAAGAAAGGGAGAAAGAAAGAAAGAAAAAAGAAATATTCTACTGGCCTAGCAATTAAATCTAAAAAAGCTTCCCTTATCTAGGCTTAAGGGAAGGTAGATATGAAAACAGAGTAGACTACCTATAGTTTGTTTTCCTCTAAGGCTTGCTATTTCTAATAGACTGGAAGAAGCCAACCAACCTCTCAGGAGCTTATTGCAGAGGAACAGTGGTGACTTCTGGGAAATAATTCATCAAAAAAATTGTGGGGAACAGGCCTGGTTCAAATATACAGATAACCTTCAGAATGCAGGGACAATTCTGAAGATAGTAGTTACCAATAGTTGACCTTTTATATTTCCATTCCCAACAATGCATTCATGTCTGAGTCCTAATAGTGAAAAACCTATGAATACAAATAAAAGAGCAGGGATATTTATTGTAACGGCAGAGAGCGGTTGTGACTTCCACAAATAACAATTATAAACCAAATAAAAATTTTTAAAGCAACTCAACTATTTAAAGGTACCGTGAAATGTCCTAAGCAGAGAGAATCCAGAGGAAATTCTAATCTGATTGTGTCTTTCTGGCCTAAGGGCACTGTCCAATCTCCCCGGCTATAGCTGCAGAAGATACCAGAACAAAACTCCACAGCCTGGCTTGCCAGTAAAAATGAGCCACAGATCAGATTTCAAGTTGGAAATCTCCAAAATGTGTTATTTATAATGCTCAGTTTTCAACTAAAATTTAGTAGATATACAAAGAAATAAGAAAGTATGATCCATATTCAGAATACAGAACAGATATTCCAAGTTGATCTTGATATTGGATTTAGCTGACAAAGTATTCAAAGCAGCTATTATAATAAATACATTCAAATAAGTAAGGAAAATATGCCAAAGGGTTAGAGAAAAATGTTATCCATATTATACTCTTCTATTACAAAACACAAGAGAGCTATTCTTCAAATTTGGCCTGAAAACAGAATTCAGTGGGGACTTTGTATATCGACAGTTTGAAAGAATGACAGGGACATCTTGGAGGATCCCATGTACCAATGTATTTATCCTAAGCAGGCAGCAGTGGTCACAGCTTCTAGAAGGAGTGGCAGTGATAGATCCCAGAATCTGATCTTCAGCTGCTGTTGGAAGCATCATTGAACATATGCATAACTAGCTCCTTGGTCAAAGACCTCTTACTTCTCAAAGTGGTCACTAAAAGCAAGTGGTGAGATGCCTTCAAATGAACATATTTTACTGTGAAAACTATTTAGGTACTTTGGAGGACTCTCACCTACAACTATGTTATTCTTTGAGAGAAGAACTAAAATCATGTTTTGGAAATCATGGAAATTGTATTTTTCAACAACATAGCTAGAATCACACATTTATTATTCCAAAGACAGACACTGCCACTTTCAACCCCATGTTATCTTTAAGTTTCCTTTTTATGCTTCTTTTCCAATATCAATAGTATATCTATACCCTAATAGAAATTGTGGATGTGAAAATATTCATAACAATAACTTTAAAGAGACTAGGACTGGGCACTAATTCAAGGATACATCCTCACATTGAGTAAAATTCCCATAAAGTTCACTTCTTTGATTTCACTGAGATGCAGTCAATACTTGTGTGCTCTAGTACCGTTACATCTCAGTGCCTGCCACACAGTAAGTAGTCCTTAAGTATTTGTTGAACAAATACAGGGTAAAGTTCCCCAAATTATGTATAAAGCCTTCCACTACAAAGGTAGGTAAGTCCTTAGGGAATTTTATCCATACCTAAGGAATGTATTGCCCTGCTTCTTAAACATGCATTTTACCCCTCAAGATATTTTTCCAATCTGGATCACTAGACAGTGGAAAGGGCAGGGGCATTTTTTTTATTTAGATGTGACACGGTACTGTGTTGTATTTTTCTTGGGCAATATTACAAGGGACAAATAACATTACTCTGGCCTTGTAAGAATGTGTTTCAAGTTCCAAAGACTGGTTGCTAAATTATTTCAACACTGGAGTGGTAAAAACATTTTTATCTTGGATACCAAATACCTATATGGTGGTCTTACTACGGAGTCCAAGTCCCAAACATGACATATTGAAAAAAATTATTTGGTTCTAGTGGTGGATTTTTCTTTATAAGGAGTGGTATTAACTAGCATCTAGCTGCTGGTAGTCTGTCAATATTTAAAATCTAACTTCAAGGACAAGTCACAATCTCTTGTAGCCTAGATGTTCATATATTTACATCACCACCTAGTTTGCAGAGAGCCTCTAAGAGTAAAATAGTGTTTCAGTCTTCTGAAAGACGGTTAAAATTAAAACATTACTATTGTTATTAATAATACAAATGTATAAAATATACAAATAAATAGTTGAAATCTTACCTATTGGGTTACTTGAAAGTAACCTTGTTACTTGAATCATTTCTAACACCATCCATAATTCTCAGAGCCACCAAATCATACCCTGGTGGGACTTGCCATTCTAGTTCTGGTCACCTTTGATGAGGTTGGTTAGCCAGTTTATAGCTGACTCTCCTTCAGCCTCATTTAGTGCTGAACTGAACTGGGGAGATGAGAGCAGAAAGTGGCTATGGCAGATGTTGGAACCTTTTCCAAGAAAGTGCATAATAAAGAGATGCAACTGTATCACAATTAATTCCAGTAATAGGCCTGCTAGTGAGTGCTGGGCCAAACAGCATTTAATGGTGAATTCTGGGGTATATGTGAGAAGAAATGAAGTAATATTTACACAGGATCAAAGACAACCCTTATCAGGTGGCAAGGAACTACTGCATCTTAGGGAGGAGATACTGGTACATACTTATAAATAAAGATATAAATTTAAATGAAACCAATTGGGAAAGGGTCAAGTTTCTGGTATCACATAAATATGACTAGAGTCCCTTTTTTTTCCCCTTATAAATGTGAAGCCACTGATCAGTAAGTCTTTATTACCTGCCAAATAATTCACATTATATGATAGAGTAAGGCCATTTTTCTATCTTTATTTCTAATATCACATTAGAGTATGATTCCAGATGGCAGAGTTTTACATTAACATTTTATTATGATTAGATACATTTGTGTTGGGGAAATTTAATGTGAAGTGTGTGATCTTGCTCTTCAGCATATTCTGGATTTTTTTTTTTTTTTTTTTACCTTGTTAAGAATAAGACCTTCGAGATTCTTAGAAAAGAAATTAGAAAAAGTTAAAATATTATAAATCACTAAAACTTAAAAAACACTTGAAAAATATGCAAGAATTTTGTTTTGTTTTGTTTTTAATTAAAGAGCAAGGAACTGAGTTAAGGAAAGTTTAAGTGACTTGCCTGGGGTCACTCATAGCTAGTAAGATACAGGGTCAGACATCCCAGACAGGTTATCACATACAGTTCTTTTATGATCTTATCAAAACTAAAGTCATGCATATTCCAAAAGGATAATGTTTCCAAACTTTCCCACATTCTTAAATTTACAAACATTGTCATTTATGTAGGAATGTTCTCCTTTATATTAATATTCCCAAATAAAGATCAGCTTTAAAAATTTTCAATGGCATTTCTTCATGCACAAAAAGATTTTTATCCTTCACAGGAGAATATCTCACACCACAGGATAAGTAGAAAACAATAAAGACTCATAGAGATGCCCGTGCTTGTGGCATGCAGCTCTCTTTTCTCATCCTTTAGGTAAATTCCTGGCTCTTGCCTAACACTCTCTCAGAGAACTGAATTGAAAGCTGAGTCTCAGGAAATTGCAAATAATTACATGTCCCGAGCCTTATGGTCTCACATGAACAGTTAAACACTGAATGTTAACTTTAAGATTGCCGAGGTTCAATTTGGCAGTATAATAGTGTCGATAGCACTTACTGTACTCAATTTTGGGGAAAATTTTTTTCTACTGGTAGCAAAAATAACTGTCAGCCATATGTGTATGCATACAAAACTAAGTACTCTATCTAGAACTGTATGCCTTAGCAGTAATTTGCTCTTGTTGGGCATTTTTTACTAAATTAAGACAACTTTCCTAATGTGGCAGAGGTGGGGTTAAAAATTTCACTAACAGGGGCTTCCCTGGTGGCGCAGTGGTTGAGAATCTGCCTGCTAATGCAGGGGACACGGGTTCGAGCCCTGGTCTGGGAGGATCCCACATGCCGCAGAGCAACTAGGCCCATGAGCCACAACTACTGAGCCTGCGCGTCTGGAGCCTGTGCTCCGCAACAAGAGAGGCCACGATAGTGAGAGGCCCGCGCACCGCGATGAAGAGTGGCCCCCACTTGCCACAGCTAGAGAAAGCCCTAGCACAGAAACGAAGACCCAACATAGCAATCAATCAATCAATAAATCAATAAATAAATCTTCAAAAAAAAAAAAAATTTCACTAACAGAAAGTTTTATTTTGGCTATAATACATCAACACAAATCTTTTTGTATAGCTTTCTTTTCAACGGCTTGAAATTTACAGAATCAGATACATTATTTTACAACTTTTATTTTTATATTTATTTATATTCAGGAGGTTATTTTCATTTTTTAATTGAAGTACAGTATACTAATTTCCAAAAAGAAGTGTAAGCAACTAATCATAAACACACATTTATAAGGGTACCCATGGTAACAACAAATATTGACAGAAATATCATAATTGAGGTATAATTTATCAACAACGAGCAATAAAATAAGTACTAAAAGCTACATTTATCTTTATTTAACATGAAAGAAACTTTCATGTTAAATTTATTTTACTCTTTCTTTTGGATTAGGAGCTTTTCTGAAATACAGGAATGCTTAGTGATGATCAGGAAAATTATTTAGATCAGTAAAATAAATGTTTGAAATTACTTGGGAAAATATATACTATATACTTTGAGATTATTTATCCTCATCATTTTTGTTTTTTAAAACAAGTCAATAGTAAAGCTAAGACTCCTTTGTTCAGTTAGTGATGAAGAACAGCTCTTCTTCTTTTGACAATAAATCCATGATCAAAATGTTGTCCCTGCCACACCACTACCACTTATTAGCTGTATTAATCTGATATGGTCACTTAACCTCACCAGAACGTCAGTCTCTTTCTTTGTAGAACTAGCATTCTATTACTATTAGAAGAAAAATGTAAGATTTAGAAATTAAGTTGAATAAAGCATCCGATCTACCCATGGCTCTCAATGAATGGCAGCTCTTATTATATGAGTTCATATCCCATCAGAGAACAAAGCAATTATTTATATAAATTTAAAAACCTAAGAAAAAATGAAATGTGTATATAATCTATCATCAAGCACCTTAAGATAAAATAATTTAGAATTCCACATTACTTTCTATAATAGGAATATAAACATAGGTAGTGATGGCTGAAAAGAATTTTAACCACTTTATCAAGGTATGGTTGACGTACAAATAGCTGTACAAATTTAATGTATACAACTTGATGAGTTTGTAGATAAATATACATATGTGAAACCATTATCACATTCTGTTCCATAAACATGTACATCAGTTCCAAAAGTTTCCTTCCATCCTCAATGTTTTTGATGATGATGATGATGATGATAATTTGTGATAAGAACACAACAAAAATCTACCACCCTAGTGAATTTTTAAGTATAAGATATAGTATTACTAGCTATAGGCACTATGCTGTATGGTATAAGCTTAACATTTTTGTTTCTTTTCTTTGAATGTAGTGGAAAACCTTACAATTCTTTATATCCAGGTCGTATGTGCACTAAGAAACTAATGCCACAGTAGGATAAAATCCTACATATTTCATTTAAATATACTTTTTGTTGATTTAATTTCAGTTTTTTGCAAAACTTTCTTTAAAAGCAATCCATTGAATTAGTTAAAGTATGGGGCAAAGTACGATGATGTAAGGTCTTGATGTAAAGTGATTGTCATAAATCATGTTATACTCAACACATTAACACAACTTCATCTGTAATTAGAAGAAAAAAAAGAAGATAAAATAAAGAAAAAAAAATCTCAGCATGGATAATGTGAAACATAAAGAGGAGGTTATTTTTAATAGCATTTTGCAATATCTTTTTATTCTTTTGGCTACAAAGTAGAGCAATAAAACACATAAAACTAAACTGCAAATGGCTTGTTATTGTTCCAACTATTCCTTTGAAATGCAGTGTATTACAAACAGTATTTGCTAGGGAGATTTTCTTTTATTTGGTGGAAAATGGCCATAAAAGCAAAGATGTTTCCTTTGAGGAACATGAATTATTATACTACTTTAAATAGTTCCTACTTGAGATAGCAAAACAGTTTAATCTTTGAATATTATGTGTAGACACAATGTTTTATTTAAGCATCGTTTGTTCATATAAATAGCTATTTTTATGTAAAATTTTTTAAGCACAAAGTTAAAAGATTGTTAATATATTTTTCTTTGTCTTCTATTGAAAATTTGGTGGAAGTCTAAACTACATTTTAAGAATGTAACAGCCTAGTCATTTTAAAAACCAAAAAGTTTAGGGATTTTACCTTTCAAAAACCCAAACCAAACCAGTCAGGTTACCCGTAAAATTGTTTAGAACCAAGGGAAGAAAAAAGGCAACACTTTGACCTCTATATAAAAAATCAAATCAATTATCACACCTGTAAGTAAACCAAAGAGGATCCATGGAAGCAGATAAAGATTCCAAATCTCAAGATACTGTAACAACTACATAATAAATGTGATTGGAAAAGGTTATCTTGAACAAAGGTTCCTTGGAAGCACATAAATCATAGAAATAATTATCTCTGTATGGTGACAGGGACTTAGGAAGTGAACTACTTTAGGAGTATCCTCCAGAGATCCTCAACCATTTATGAGCTGCACCATCATTCTTACAAAAGACAAGATGGTTACTCTAGTTGAGTCAACCATACAAGTGCTGTATTCAAAAGAAGAAATGAACTGTGAACAGAAAGGCTAATATAATGTAGTACTGATATGAAATAAATACTTAATGTCTAGGTTTTTATCAAAAATTACTTGGGACCCTTTTTTCCTGATTTATTCACTAAAGCACATTCTTACAAAGAAAAATAAGCAGGCAAGCACAGAATGTTTATTGGATGGTAGCACTCTTCTGAAGTTTTGTTGTTGGTTTCATTTTTTTCAGGTTGGAGCTCAAGGCGGGCTACCCCAGAATAGGACACAATGGCATATTGATTATTTTGAATTACAGTTACTCAAGAAGTGGCCAATGCATGGAGGATACTCTGACCCTCCGTTATGTTTCCCTGAAGGCAAGAAATAAATCTCCCATGTGAAAGGTGCACTCCCTGCATCTGACAGTTGAAGCATACCCCTATCACCAGAGATAAGGAATTCAGGCCAAGAAGCCCCTATAAACAACCTTGTTACTTCTTTAATTTACTACCCCAAGCTCAAACTCTGTTTAGATTCTTCACTAATTGAGCACCCACAACTTAAGTTTCTTTGTCTTGTCAATTCCTCACAAGTTTATTATTTCTTCGTCTAAAAAGCATGAAAGCTGCCTGCTTTGGCCACTTCTTAGGTCCCTCCTATTTTTATGAGACCTCTATGTGCACAAATTAATTTTTTTCCTTTTCTTTTTCTCCTGCTAATCTGTCTTGTGTCAATTTTATTATTATTCCAGCCACAAGAACTCAAGAGGGGTCATGGGAAAAGTTTCCCTTCCCCAACATTCACATAACCTAGCCATATTGTGGCCACCATGCTAGGTGCTTAGGATATACTAAGATTGAGTCCCTGTCTTCATAAATTGTATATTCTAAGAGGGGACAGAGAAAAATAAATGGAAATAGAAAGTTGCTTCACACTGTGATGAATATTATAAAGGTTCCCATCATGGAGTGCTTCCTGCATTTAAACTAAGACCTGAGGGATGAGTAAGAAATTACCAGGGGAGGTGAGTGAGAAGCAAAGTGTTTAAGGAAAAGAAGATAAAATGAGAGTCTGGGGAAGAAACAGAGAAAATGAAAAATTGGGGAAGCCTAATAAATCCAGATTGGCAAGGGTGAAGAGGGCAAAGAGAGGTAAAAGAGGCAGAAAACCAAAGGACTGTAACAAGTGGCATTGCATGCTGGAACTATGAGTTTGTACTTCAGGACAAAGAAAAGCTATTAAAAGTTTTTAAAAAAGAAAGTGATATGATGAAACCTGCAAATTTGAAAGATCTCACTGGTAGCTGTGTGGAAAATAATTGGAAATGCCAGAGAAAAAAAGATAATTTAGGATGCCATCCCATATTTCAGGTAAAATATAATAGTGGCCTAAATTAACCCAATGTTAATGGATAAGGAAATATGTGAATGGGCCAGAGATATAATTTAAAGGTTGGAATTAACAGGACTTCATAATTGATTGTTAACTTTTTTTAAGATTGTGCTGTGATTTTGCTGACCATGATTCTTTCTTCCCTTAACTCTGCCTGTTGTACTGAGGGTCAAATTTAAATGTGGTTCACTGTAAATTTCAAGTGAGTAGATTTAATTGGTGAACATTTTGAAAGTAGTTATTGTCTACTATCCAGTTTATTTTATGCTTAAGAAAATTATTCTCTCTTACATCTGAGGTAACAGAAATACCAATACTGCAAATAAAAATGGGAAAGGAGCAGAGCTAGGTGAATAGTATGAGTTGAAATGGAGGAGACCTTTCCAGTCTCTAGTGATTGTTTTCTTTCCACTCTAGTGCATCCTTTCTCATCCTTTGGCCATCATGAGGCTGTCTAGCCCCTAACTGTTCCCTCCTCATACTTCCCCTATTTTGTTCTTTGATTCCATTAGTGAACAATTATAGTAAAGACTGGCTAGTCCTCAGATAAGTGCCTGGGATGGAGATATTGTGAGTTTCCAAAGTGCAAGAGACACTTGCCTTGGAGTGGGGGTGGGGTATGAGAAAGGACCGTGTCAGCAAAAGAAGGCTAGAGTAATCTCCAAGCCTCCACACTCACATGGACGAATAGAAGCTAGGCGCCTGGACTTTGTCCCTCTCCCACCTTCCTCACTTACATACTGCTAAGTCAGATATCTGATATTCTTAAGGGTATAAAAGATGAAATAGCAGAGAAGAAGTATGAAGCATCTGAGGGGTGTGAGAACTTTGGTTAAATAAAAAAAAAAAGAAAAACATGTTTATGAGGGGAGCCACAATTAATAGGGTAGAACAAAAAATTTTAAAGGCACAGTAAATTCCATCAGGGAGATAAAAAGAAAACTGGATATGAAAAATGTAATTTATGAAGTACAGATTTCAATAGTTGGATAGATGGAAGAATGTACTCAGTATAAAAACAAACTTAAGTTGGAAGATCAAATTCAGATCTCTCACAGAATGAGATCAAAGGATGGAAATAATAAGTGAAGAGCTAAGACATCATAATTTCTCAACTTCAGTACTATGTACATTTGTACTGGATAATGTTTTTGCTGTGAGGGGCTTTCTTGTGCATTATAGGATGTTTACCAACATCCTTGGTCTCTCCTCACTAGATGCCAATACTCCTCATGTTCCAACAACCAAAAATCTTCAGACATTTCCAAATGTCCCCGAGCGACAAAATGCTCTAATGGAGAACCACTGAAATATTTGGATAAGAGAAGTACAAGTGGACATAACTACCTCTTATGAGTCTCAAGCAGTGAAAAAAATAGAGGTGAGGAAGTAAAGAATTAAAAAAAATTATAAACATTATAGAAATTGTTCATAGACTACCAAATAATAGTGATTTTTAAAAAATCCATACATACATTATATTGATATTATGGTTAAAATTTTAAATATCAAATCAAAATTTAAATTATAATAGCTTTCAAAAAGTAAAAGTAGATCACCTAAAAACTAGCAACTGTTAGGCATCATTCATATCAAGCAGCGGGAGTAAGAAGACAATAAAATAATACTTTCAGTGTTAAAGGAAAAGTACTTTGAGCTAGGGATGCTATTTTCAGCTGAAAAACAATTAAATCTGAGGCCAAAACATATGTGTGCTCTGGTATAAAAAGTCTTAGAAGGCATACACAATAGAGATCCTTTTGAAATAACATTTAGTAGATACTGCCAGCATCAAGAGCAATAAATCCAAGACATAGAAATGAAATATGGGAAGGAAGGGGATAAAGGTGTTACCAAGTTTGCTACGTCTAAGTGAGCAAGACTTAAATAAAGTATATCCCTAAAAATCCAGAGTGAAGATTTCAAAACATACCTATCTGGTATGTGTATATTGCATGGAGAGAGGTACATTTTGAGGAAGAGGGGTTAGACAGTGAGGTAGGTTCTTACTTTGTTTGGGATAAAACGGATTTCTGGCTGGATAATTTTACTGATAAATGCCAAAAAACTCTTTAAGATAATATCTCAAGTTGTTCCAGAAGTTTGAAAGAAGAGAAGCACTTAAAAAAAAAAAAGAAATGACAATAGTACAAAATTGACACCCAAACTAGATAAAGTAGAAGAAGTAAACCACAGACCAATTTAATTTATGGGCTGAGATGTTAAAATTCAAAAAACTAAGAAGAGAACTACCATATGATCCAGCAATTCCATTCCTAGGTATATATCTGCAAAACATGAAAACACAAATTGGAAAAGACACGTGCACCCCAGTGTTCACAGCAGCGCTATTTACAATAGCCAAGGCATGGAAGCAACCCACGTGTCCATCAATAGACTAAAGGATAGAGAAGATGTGAGATATATACATACACACACACACACACACACACACACACACACACACACACACACGTGCAATGGAATATTACTCAGCCATAAAAAGAATGAAATTCTGCCATTTGTAGCAACATGGATAGACCTAGAGAATATTACGCTAAGTGAAATAAGTCTGAGAGAGAAAGACAAATACTGTACGATAACACTTGTATGTGGAATATAAAAAATAATACAAACAAATGTATATAGCAAAACAGAAACTAGTGGTTATCAGGGGGGAGGGGCAAGTTAGGGGTATGGGATTAAAAGGTGGAAACTACTATTATAAAATAGATAAGTGACAAGGATATCTTGTATAGAAAAGGGAATTATAGCCATTATTTTGTAATAACTTTTAATGGAGTATATTTTGTAAAAACACTGAATAATTATGCTGTACACCTGAAACTAATATAATACTGTAAATCAACTATACTTCAATTAAAAACCTATCAGAACAGCTGAAATAAAAAATACTGACAACACACACACACACACACACACACAAAATAAAAACTCTAAATGAAAGATTGACTAATTGAATACCATTGTGCAATTTTATAAACTACACTATAGTGTGATGTATATTTTATACCAGAAATGCAAGGATAACTCAAACTTAGATAACTTATAAGTACAAATATTTACATCAGAGTCAAAGGACAGAAATCACATGATTTCTGTGATATGATATATAAATGATACATAAAATATATTCATTATTTTAAAAGAAAATTAGAAACAAGGGTTAGAATTAGACTTTCATAACTTGATAAATATTGCTGCTAAAAAGCTAAGTAAATATCACATTCAATGGATAAACTTTAGAGGGAGTCTTTCTAAGATCAACAAGAGCATAAGGATTGTCCTCTATTATTACTGCTGTTTAGCACAGAACTAGAAGTCCTAGATAACGCACATAAGTCAAGAAAAATAATGCAGCATATGTTTTGGGAACTAAGAGATATAACTGTAGCTTTGCTAGTTAATATGTTTATTTATATAGACAATTCAAGATAACCACCTAATCATTATACCTAAATAGAGGAGGTTACTTAACGTTAATATCATTTTTTATATGAGCAATTAATAACCAAAAAATGGAAGATACCATTTACGATACAAAGAGAAACTACAACCAATCTTTTTTTTTTAATATATTAACCTAAGAAAGAATATGAATTGCATATATAGAAGTTTAAAACTCTACTAAATGACATAAAAACACTCACCAAATATAGAGAAATTCTACGTTGATATATAAAACGATCTAACCTTATAAAGATCTCAGTTCTCCCTATATTTATTTATACATTTAGGCAATTCCAATCTAAACCTCAATAATTTTTAGGAAACCTCACAATCATTATCAATTTAAATTAATTAATTAAATATTATGAATAGGTAAACAGCTATGAAGTAGAAGAGCAAAACGGAAAACTAGTGACCTTGCCAGATACTAAAGCACATTAAAAAGCATAGTAATTAATAAAGCCTGTACTCTTGCAGTTACTGTTAAATAGAGTAGAGTAGCATAAATGATGGCTTAGAAACATACAATCTATAATGCAAAAAAAAAATGAACTTTAATAAATGGTGTCAGAAAGTCTCATTACGTGGAAAAAAATTCCCCTTCCTAGGCCATACATAAAAATTAACTCCTAGTGGGTGAAATATCAAAATATGAAAAGGAAAACTTATAATGATAGGAAATAATATAAGACAATATTATTGGAACTCTGAGGTAGGAAAGCTTTCTAAAATATGACTGTATATCATAAATACTAAAAAGAAAAATATGTATTTACTGCAACAAAATTACAGATATTTTAATCAAAGGGCATCATGGGGATAATAATGGATGGGTGAAAGATTAGGAGAATATAATTGTAATGTCTTAAAATTATAGAGGATTGGCGACTCTTCCAAATCTTCTGGAAAATATAGAAAATCATATAGAAAATATGATAGATACAGTATAATAATATCAAACACAATAACAGATGCCAAGACCTTACTATTTATCAGTAATGCCTGTAAGTGTTTTATATTTATTTACTTATTCAATAACATTAATAGAAAATTCACAGAAGGGGAAACCAAAGTGACTAATATGTATTTTGAAGAGATATCCAAACACATTAGAAAATAGATAAATGCAAGTTAAAACTACTAATTTCTACTTTATACACATCGGTTTGGCAGAAAAATGCAAAGTAGGGAAATACTAAGTTCTGGGTATGAATGTGATCAGGACTCATACATTGAAAGGGGACTATAAATTTGTATAGCCATCCTAGAAACAACCTGGTAATACTTCTTGACAGTATATATGTATGTATATCGCCCAGCAATTCCATTCTTGGGGCTGTTACACAGTGAAATATGAAGAAGATACAACATAATTGGTTAAAAACACAGGCTCTCAACCAAATGATTTGGGCTCATATGCTGTATCTTCCATACGTTAGCCTTTGAGCTTGGCCAAAATTTTTAAACTCTTGGTGTCAATATTAAAATTGGTAAACGGAAATAACAGCAATGACAAAAATAATAACTATAATATTTGCCTGTTAGGGTTGTTATGGGTTTTAGCCATGACAACTTCTCAGGTCAGATCCTAGCATACAGCAAGTGCACAATTCATGGTTGCCATTTTATTGATAAAATAACTCACATTTTATCAACCCTGACACAGAGAGGAGATGTACTAAATACACTAGAGTGGGTACCTGTGAGGTACAAGATTGAGAGTAAAGGAAAAATAAGGGAAGAGAAAAAACAAACAACAATAATAACAAGAATTGTCTTGCATGGACGGCTAATGACAATGTTTCATGAATCAAGATTATGATCAGTTCATATTTATAACCTTTGTGTAACTGAAGTATTTCAGTAAAAAAAAAAAGAAAAGAAAATGAGGATTGCTTATCTTTGAATGATCACAGTGCTGAGTAACTACAGGTACTCTCAAGGTTTTAAAAATGTATCCTTCTCTATAGTGTTCAAGATAAAATTACTAAATCAGCATTAGGAATTATTTAAAAGAGAGAGGGTTAATATAAGCAAAGAAAATGTTGTTGCAGCTGTTTTAGTGTATTCATTTGTTTCTAGGCCTGTCCTCAAGGACTCAAAGCAGCCAGCATTTGGGGGTCCTATGAAAAGACAAAAGGAAAAGAGGAGAGATGAAAAATGAAAGAGTAAGTGAAGAGGATAAAGGAAGGACACAGGAAACAACTGTGAAGTTATTTTTTAAGAAAAAAGTAAATGTCAGAGAAAAAGCTCCAAGAAAACCAAAATCTTGTTTTACTGTAAATAAACTAGTCAGCAAACAATGAACTGCACAATATATTAAAAAGTAGATAAATTGTAAACAGCAAAGGAGAGGTAACTGTTATAACTGTGCTCCCACTGAGTGTTCATAAGGAAACAGTCACACTTTAAACAATTTAACACGTCTAGTTACATTCAGGTGTACACCTCTTTCAAACCTCCCTCTTTTTTAAATATGTAGAAAGATAGATTTTTAAAGTATTGAGAGTTTCTGCAGGTACTCAGCACTGTGCCTAGACCATAGTGTAGGCTTGGTGAATGTTTGCTAAACTTTGATAGCAACACAAGTATTTAAACGAAAGGTGTTGGGTCTTATGGTGTAATTATGTCCATTCCTTTTTCTGGAGAATACTCTCACTTTCTCTCCTCATTCTCCACACTTCATTTCTGCTTTATCAAAGAACTGATAGACGGGGAGCAAGGTCAGGCATTTCTCTTCAATCAGTCAAAGTGAAAAATGGGAGGTTTTCAGAGGATCAAATAAGAGAATGCATGTGAGACCCTTGGCATCCTACGTGACATAAGAGTACATGCTTTGTAATTTGAGATAGCTCTTTTCATTCCTTTCTAGGTAACACACCTGAAGGGTAGTAAGGTTTAAAGTGTATATAATAAAAGTGTCCAACCACAGCAGCAATTTTGAAAGTGGTTTCTTCATTCATAACTTTTAAGATCGTTTGTAAAAATAGAGACCATATTTCCTAAACAAGGAGACTCATGTTATACGGATTGAAAGTGGTAAAATATTTCATTTTGTATCTCTACTAGCTCTTTTGTAACACTACTACCAGGCAGCATTAAAGATGATCTCACTGTTAATCTTTATAGAATTGAAAAATGTTTCTATATGATGTCCTAGCTGTCTATGAACTCGATTTACTACAATCTACTCCATTTAATGAAAGAGTACACAAGATGGTTTTCAATTGTCAGAATACACTTCAGACCAAAAGAAGAAAAAAAAAGTCATTGAACATGTAAAGCAGTAATTTTAATGATATTTTCCAGTTTGAAACATAATGCATAATTTTTCATCGCTATAGGAAATTTACTTTCTGCTTTGAGAAATCTTGTGACGCATTTTGAAGAAAAGGGGAGAGAGAAAGAGAATTAGCATTTACATCTTCCCTCCTTTGTGTAAACTGCATGCTAGGCACTTCATATATATTATCTCAGTTAATACTACTATAAACCTTGTGAAATTGCAGTTATTCGAGTTTTACAAACACCTCAGGGTAATTTGATAACTTGCCTAAAGTTATATGGCTAATATGTTCATGACATCGGTTAGAAAACAGGCTAATTTGACTCTAAAACTCATGCTTTTTAAATGTCAGTTCTCATCTTTTCTTATCTGCATTGCAGATTCTAATTAATGTTTTAAAATGAATTCATCGTAGAACCCTGTTGTTGCTGCTTGTGGAATCTACATATGTGGGTTATGACCTAATTCATTTCCTGTGAAGCATCATAACATCTTATCAGGATACGATGCAAGAGTAGATAATAAAACCTGCCATATCTGTTCCCTGTAGGGAAGGCAAGTGTTTAATAAAATGGCTTCGGTACAAGGGGTGAGAATTTCCAGAGGAATTTCTACCAGATCCTTTTATCAACATTTGAAGACGGCTTCCCCAAACTGATGGCTCAGGTTTTCAAGGTAGTAATAACTACTGCATTTGTATACCAGATCATATACGATGTACCAGAAGTAAGCCCTTGTTAATGATTAAGGTGTGGGAGTGAGACCCAAACCTCAATCTGCTTATCACACAGTCTAGACGTTCAGAAAAGTTCAGCATAACTAAATTCAGCCTAAGAGTCAATTATTCTCTTGCACTTGACCTGGATGCAAGGTAGTATTAGTATTCTCTGCATAATTTGTGACTTCAATGATATATAATCAATCCTTTTGCTTTTAATTTATTGGTCTATAGATTAAACATTTTGCAATCTTGTTTACTCAGGTCCAATTTTCTCATTTGACCTCAGTCTTAACTGACTAAAAGAAAATGTAAGCAGAAAGCATTTTATCACATTAATGCAACACTTGCAATTTGATTTAACAATATGATAGATGAAAGGATGAGGTTATTATATCACAATGCATTTATCATCTTTTACGAATCCTCGCCTAAACAAAATTAACACTGAACCATTTCCAGTGAGGTTTCTAAAATGACTAGCCTAGCCAAGATAGGTTTTTGGCTCATAAATAACATTGGTAGAAAAAATAAAATCACTAAATGTTATAAAAATGCAGTAGCAGGAACCACTGGAGTGTGGACATTAAGTACACTGCTCAAAATGGTATGCTCAAGTGTGCAAATCATTTTTCTGTATGACAGTACTCACACTATTGCCACAAGACAAAGACAATTAACTTTTCGGATCATTTTGATATCTGGCAAAAACTACTGCTCAAGAAAACGCAAAGCTACTCACATCCATGTTAAACAATTCTATCATTAGAAAACGCACTGACTTCTTGCTATATTTAGGAATCTCCACTGTTAACATTCCTGAGAGCAGTAACAATCCTACTATCCCTATCTCATACCAGGAAAGAAGAGATACTATTTTTTTAGTGATCAATACAAAGAAAATTCTAATATGTTTGATTAAATTTATACATTGATTTTTTTAACCTCTCTTTCATGGTAGAAAATGTATTTTTCTACATCTTCTTCTCTCCCATAGAATACAGCACAGCACCATGTGTGGAATTATATATATATGTATATATGTATATATACATATATATATTTATATTTATATATATATATACTCACTGAATATATGAGTCAGTTCTATCACTCTTCTTTCAACCTAATAATATAACATAGCTTTTAATTTCTACATAGTTTATCAAGTATTTGGATTTAAGCAATATTACTTAATTTTCTGATTAATGCCTGAATATCTTTAAGATCCTGATTTTGTATTCTATTGGGAGTTTCAAAAATATCATCAATTAGGCATTTGCACAAAGACTTAACAAAAAGTAAATTGAAAGTCATGGGTTTGATCTTTCAAATCCCCTCCAGTTTTAACTTGCAGTGAGTCTCCAATTCTGCAGGGTTGCTAACTTCAGATTTCCAAAAGTATAGTAAAAGCAGCCATTACACTTATCTCCAGTATTGAAGCTCTTCTCCTGGGTTTTGGGCCAAGGGCAACTTTAGAAAGATGTTCCTTCATTCGCATGTATCATCTGATACATTTGTGGAAACAGTTATCTGTAGAAGACCCCAGGACCTCGTCATCTCTCTCTTCTATTATAGCAAAAGTCTCCAAACTGGTCTCTCATGACTCTCCTATTTGTCCTCTACAATATCACTAGACTTATCTTCCTAGAATGCAGTTGGGTCATTTTGGTCTTTTTCTCAAAAATCAGCAAAGGCTTTCCATTTCTAGGCAATCAATATCAAACTTCTTAGTTTGACCTTGAGAGATCTCTGCAGTAGAGTACCAATATAGATATCTTCCCTACAATACTTCATTACTCTATCCTGCTGACCAACATTATTTACCATCACTTGGGACTCCCATGGCATTTCTGTTAATGTTTATTCATTTATGCAGTTTTTCCCAACCAGGAATGTTTATTCTTCCCTTCTTGATCATCTCTACCTATATTCATTCATTTTATGAATATGTATTAAGTCAAGTGTCTTAGATGATATGATTAGGATTGTAATTGTTGATTAATTGGAAATTTTTATTAAAGTAGAACTCATAAATGCATGATACTAGCATAACAAACATTTTGTTTAATTTTAAAGTCTATACATCTACATTCACTTCAGAATATTTTCATGTGAGGCCAAACTTCTTTTTGAATAAGGCTTTTGAGTTGTTTTTCTCACATAAACACCACCCAATAATGTATCTTCTAAGAGTTCCATTTTAAAGAGTAATGGGAACTTGTAAAGTGATCTGAATGTAGAATCCTTCACAATTTTGGTGATTTTCTCCCAATCCTTTGTAGTTGTCTGCCCACACCTAATTAATAGCATCTTTAAAATATTTTACCTTTTGTTTTTACTTTTCAAATCATTCAACACAGTTTTTTTAGAAAGAACTAGTTCTTTCACACTTAAGTTTTTTTCATTTTATATAATATACAGAGATATCATATATTTTCAGAAGTAAAATTGCCATCTACAAATTTGAGAACATTACAACTGATTTTGGAAAGCGTATATCTCATCAGGCATAATGTCTTTGGCATTGCTGGTATGATTATTCAGAGAATGAAGACAGAAAGTGCATCATAAGTAAACAGCAGGTTGATTAATTTTTATACTACTATATGCCAGGGAACTGTGACAGGCACTATTAATACAACAGTTGTATCAGTTATCTATTGATGCAAAACAAATAACCCAGCAACTTAGAGGCTTAAAATAGCAATAATTGTATTTATGCATTCTGTTGTTCAGCAATTTGAACTGATCACTCCGGCTGCTGTAATTACTCGGCAGCTAGACGGTGGCTGAATAGTCTTAGAGGGTCTCATTCATATTCTTATTTACACACATGTGGAGTTTCTGCTGCCTGAGTCTCTCTCTCCATGCATCTTTCATCCTCAAGGAAGCTAACCCAGGTTTTTTGACATGGAGGCGTCAGAGTAGAAAGAGTCAAGACTGGATGCTCTTAAGGCTATGGCTATAATCTCTGCAGTATTTTATAAGTTAAATCAAGTCATAAGTCCAGCCCAGATTCATGGAGTGAAGAAACAGATTTCAACTATTGAGGCAGAAGGTATAACGTCACTTTGAAAGGGAGTTTACACAGGAGAAAGGTGTAGCATGTTTTGCAACCTTCCAAAACAAGTAACATAGCAAACAGAATCTTCAGAGAGAGCAGTGAGAAAAAAGGCAAGCAAAGAAGCAACTGCTATTAAAAAAAAAAAAATCTAAGAAGGGGGCAATTATATAGGAAACTGTAGGACTATATAGCAGGAGTACGTCTCTAGACCAGTGGAAAAATCAGTAAATAGAAATGTAAAATGTAAACTGAGACTCCAGGAATGAGTAGGAGTTATCAGGTAAAAAAATGAGGGAATGGGCGTGAGAGACTTTTGAGGTAAAGGAATAGCAGGGCAGGCACAAAGGCCTGGAAGCAAAGGAGAGCGTGGAGGAGAGAAGAGAATGTCCACTGTGAGGAGGATCACAAAATGTAGGTAGGGAAAATAAGGAGGATGCCAGGATCTCAAGAGCAATGACAATTCTGTTACAGTTTACTTCTGAGTACAATGAGAAGCTACTAACAGATTAGAAAAATCAAAGTGGTATTCAGATCAGCTCTTCAGGAAAACCACTCAGGGTTTAGTATGGAGCAGAGAGTGAAGTTTACGGGTCTAGAGGCAATGTAAGGAGACTCCTTAAGCAACGCAGAGGGCATAGGTTTACCTGTGGCCAGCAGCCTGCCATTGAGTAGGCACTGAGTAAATATTGGTCTAATTAAGGAACCAGCTCACTTTTATCACTGGGAATGGGAAAAGCAGTAACACAGTATCAGATTCCTTTATTTAGTTGACAGAAAAGTTAAGTAAAGATCCATGTTAGAGAAATGTGTCAAAGGAGATTGGACCATTTGAGTAATAATTGACCTCTCGACTTTTGGGGTGCTGGTAATACTAAGAAAATCTAGGACTCAGATTATTAACAACATCAGGCTGATGATTTACGTGACTATTTTTCATAAGCTATGCTCATTTGGAGGGTGGGAGACGCCTCACTCATTTGGGGAATTGAGACAAAAGGAGAAGTCCGGGGGTGAATGAAAATGTGATTTTTATCTAATGACTACTCTTTCATAAATCTTTTAATATTAGAAAATCTGTAGTCTTAAAAACAAAGGAAAAAACATATCTTATTATTCTTTCTTACAAAACAATTATTATAATACTTTGATACAAACAATAGAGATCATTTTGAGTATTAATGGCTACCACCGTAGCTACTAATAAACATGTAGAGCTTAAATGGTTCTTAGAGAAACAAATGCTATTTTATACATTTAAAACTTGAAAGAAGTAATTATAAAGGTAATTGAGCTCAGTGAAACAAACCAAAAACCAAAACCAAAACCCCGGCAACTTCTAATCCTCCTTACATTTCTGCTACACACTCTTTAAGATCTAGTTTTCCAGGAAACGACAACAATTCCCTACACAACGCCAACTTTCACAAATCTTTGTACCTTGCCCAAGGTACTCTCTCTCCCTGAAACGCCCATAACGACATGCTTAATGGGAGGGATGCTTAGTCACCCTTCCAATTCTACCTCCAATGGAACTTCCTCTGAGAGTCCTTCTCTGATTTCCCCAGGCCCTTAGAAGCTTCCTCAGTGTGCCCATAGCATTTTCATATACAACTGCAGTAACATTTTTCACATCGTTTTATAACTATTTGCTTACTTTTCTTTTTCACTCAACGTGACTTCCTCAAGACTCTTAAATTCTTTCTTGTAATTGTTTTCTAGTAAAAATATCCAAGTGCAAGTCAACCAAGATACACTAAACTATGTGTCCACAGTGCTGATGGTGGCGGTTAGGCTAGTCAGTTCTTTGTTGAGTTAGTATAAATTATTTTGAGGGTAACAAAATGAATACTAGAAGCAAGAGTGTTTAAACAACTTAAACCATTATCTTACCTAGGTGAGGTCTTGTAATACATATTTCATTATAACTGTAACTTTTGTGGATTTGAGAAGAAAGACAGTTTCTTGCTAAAGATAGGCTTTGTGAAAAGTATCAAGAGTAATTATGATCTTTAGGTTAAGCCGTTTTTTGCCTTTCTTTTTTAATAGGTAGGTATATATTCTGAAAGGAATTGAAGATTTATGGACTGTCTCATTGAATAAACACAGCTCATGTAATTGCCTGTAATGTTACTATATACGCGCTCTGTATTAGTTTCTTATGGCTGCTGTAACAATTTACCACAACCTAGATGGCTTAGTACAAAAGAAATTTATTCTTTCACAGTTCTGGGGGCTAGAACTTAAATCAGTATCACTGGGATGAAATAAAGTGTTGGCAAGGTCATGATTTAGAAAAAAATTTTTTTTTAAATTATCACATAAGCCATGTTTCCTCCCCATATAATGATACAAAATCAACAAAGGCACAGACCAACAACTTAATGGTTTCAGTAGGAAGAAAGTAATACTGCTTAGAGCAAAATATTTTCTGTATTATTAAAATGACATGTGCTTCAAACTAGGTAAGATTTACATAAAACAACCTGAGACATTGAACCTGGTATTCTTTACTTCTCACCAGCTTCCAAATCTTAAACTTGCTCTCAGATCATGAAAACACATGCTTGGGAAGAAACAGCTCAGCTACAGGGAGATAACCACTTTCTGTGGATCCCTGTAGACAGAAATAAGCTTGGCCTGAAAGCAATGTTACAGAGGATTTCAGAATCACGAGAGCAAAATGGTACATTAAGGATAAGTCTACACTTATGATTCCAGGAAGAATAAGAGCCTAAACCTTCCTAAGCAGAGAGATGTCTACCTTATTTCTCAAGAGCTCCATGGAATTGGACTCCAAAAGCATCATGAAAACCCTTTTCTAGTATCACTTTCCCTTTTCCTTATATAAAATCCAAATTCCTCTCATTACAAGTATAGGTCAGTTTTTGTTTCTTATTCAGAAGTTATATTCCACCAAAAATAGCTTTGGCTATTTTTAGAAATATTCTTTAATCTCTCACTCCCTCCTCTGCTAAGCCCCTCCACTGGAAATGATCTCCATTTTTCAGAGACTCTATTTTATTTTTTTAAAAACTCTGACATAATTTATACGATTTGGGTGGCCACATTTTTAACTTCACTTACTCCTTTTAAAATTTGATCTGGGGAAAAAATCCACTCAAACATCCCACCTAGATTATTTCTAAAATATAAGGGCTATGTATGTATTGGGGTTGGGAAGAGGGATGTAGGGTAGGATCTGTATACTTGGAGATTACCAAAAAGAGGTAGAAAATTAACTAAAGTACTACCATGTGAACATAATAATTATAGTAAGGCAAACAAATGTAAAGCAGGGGAAAATATCGACACATTTGATTATTGGCAGTATTTTGTAAAAGGATACGGGAATGGGGGTTGTTATCAGCTTTAAAATGTCAAGAAACTGTGTTTATGAATACATTTGAAAAGAGTCCTTTTCAGGATGCCAAAAATCTCATATAGGATTGCTTTTTAAAATTCTATTAGTATTTCTTCTTGTAGCAGAGAGTCTCTTATTTTAGATAATACACAAGGTATCTGAATAAATTTGGGGAAAAAATTATAGAAATTTTTTAGACAAAAAAAATCTTTTTCTACTACTTTAAAATAATCAATAGTTTGGCACTACTATAAGCACTATAGAAGAAAAGAAAGCTAAATTTAAAAAATTAAACTAAAAAGTCATAGAATCACATGCTTAATCAGATGCTCCAGAATATTTCTCATTATTATTGTTAAAGTGACCAATTATTGCTGTGCCCAAATTTAGAAGAAAGGCAAACAAGCTGAATATTCTCCTATTCACCTAATTTTTAAAAGTTTTTCTTCTTTCTCCAAAACACCTCTAAAACAAAATGTCAACACACAATCAGTACTCAAAGTAAGAGCTTAGCCAAAATATAATTTTGGAGGGATAAAAGCCCTATTGATATCATTTCTCCACACTTTTATTGTCATTGTTGCCTCTTCCTAGTGCTTCTCAATTTATCCTCTTTATTCTGGACTGCTATAAAATTTTCCCTAGTTAACTATCTACACTATTTTTCAAAATATCAAATAAATCAATACACAGCAACAAGATTAACTACCAGTTAATGAGATACAAGTGTGTATGTGTATGTATGTGTATATACATATATATATACAATATTTATGTAATTTTCAATAGCACCATTGCAAAATCAGAATTGTTTATTGATCAGGAAACTAAGGCTGAGAGATACTAGATTCTTTGTCAAAATTGTGCAGCTGGTATATCCTTGGACTAATTTATTCTGGTTCAATCTGTTAACATGTGAATCAACTCATATCCACTTCAGCCACATCACATATCTTAAAATAAGCATTATAAATCATTTCTCCTATGTAAATCTAGTTCTAAAAATACTCTCTACACCATTATATTTTATATTGACTATTATGTTCAAAATAATTTGAACATTAAAGAGAACATTAAAGTATTCTATATTTTAATTTTTTCCAGTTCCATTGATAATAATACCTGACACTTATTAAGGGCTTACAGTACAGCAGCCATTCTTTCACACATTATATGTACCATTTCCCTCAACAGTCACAACTCTAATGAGGTGTCATATTAGTCAGAATTAAGTTCAGTAGTGAGTGACTGAAAGAATGGAAATAACAGGCTTTTACGATGTGGAAATTATTTCTCTTTTAAGTAAATATATGGGTAGGTGATCTAGGAACGGTATGATGTCAAAGACCCAAGCTCCCAGAAGCTGGCATATGATACTCCTCACATTTCATTGGCCATAAAATAGTCACATGGACAAATGCAGCAGCAAAGGGCTGGGAAATACAATCTGCATTATGGAAGGCCATTTAACTGATTAAAATTGGGGGGCTCTATCAGAAAGGGAGAAGACAAAGGATATTAAGAAAAACTACAAGCATTCTATAAATAAGTAGCCATAATTATTATCTTTCTTTTCCAAATGAGGAAAGTAAGGCAGAGAGATGTTAAGTAACATGCCTAAGGTCACACAGTAACTTGTCCCCTTCAGTTTTTATTCATCGTGTTGCAAATGCTTGTTACAAGGTCAATTTTACTATAAGCTCTAATTTATCCCTCCATCACCAAACATCTATGTTTTGCCTTGCACCAAAAACCATATCTATCTGTCATTTGCAAAAATAGATATGGTACAAAAAAGATAAAAGATAAAACAGTGAAAAAGCCAAGGGGAAAGAGGAAAAAAAGATGAAGCCAAGAATAATTATTTATCAAAATTAAGGTAGATTCTACACAAAAAATTCTCCTCAGAAATGAAAAGGGACAAACTACTGATGCATGCAGTAACATGAATGAATCTTAAAAGCACTCTGTTAAACAAAAGTAGCCAGACACAAAAGGCTCTCTACCATATGCTTCCATTTTTATGACACTTTTGAAAAGGCATGTCAGTGATAGAAATCAGATCAGTGGTTGCCAAAGGCTGGGAGTGGAGCAAGGAGACTGACTGCAGAACGGCAAGAAAGAACTCTATGGGGAGACAAAAATATCTTTATATTGTAGTAGTTTTTTGACTGTAGACATTCATCAAAAATAATTGAAATATATAGCTAAAAAGGATCAATTTTACTATATATAAATGATACTTCAGTAATCATGACTCATACAAATACATAAGCTATATAAGCTGTTGGGTAGCCTTAGTTAGCTGAGGATTACAATTTGCCTCTGAGTTTTGTAAACCCAGTGTAGAGATTAAAATATAATCAGTTATAAAATCATCAGTGTCTTTAAAAATAATATTAAGATAAATAATCTGGGCAAGGATGAAATGAGGTGGTAAAACTTTTTTTTTGCTTTTTTTTTTTTTTTTTTTTTTGCTTAAATACAGTTTGTTTTCATATATTACAGGTTGGTAATTTTGCAATTAAAAAACTATTTCATAATACCAGTATATAGATTACAAATTTCAGGTACAGCATTCAAGCAGGATTAACTCATGCCTGAGTAGTCTACTCATTAACACTCAGAGTCTAAAATTATATACTTAGATGTACTCAGAATTCTAGAGAGCTTCATCCTTTGTTTGAGTGCACAAGAAAATACATATAAACTAATCTATTCAAGGGCCATTCAAAGTTCTTATTGCCAGCTAGGTCTTGTCAACATGAATTTTGTCAGGTACCACTTTGTAAATTCATTCTAGTTTCTATGTACTTTTTTTGCCAAATCATTTTTTTCACAAGCTAATACCTTACTTAGTCTTTCTGTAGAGAACTTATGCTATTTATCATTTCTTCTAGTAACAATTTAGAAAAAAAATCCACATATTAGAATCACATTATTTTGTTCAGGATTCTGGAAAACATTCATTTTAGAAACTTTTATTCACACTGGCTCCCTCATTTACAACCTGGAACCTTGGAAAAGGCACTTTAACCCTTCTGTGCCTCAATGACCTCACAGGAAAGTGGAGCTAATAAGAACAGCTCACTCATAAAGTTCTATGTTGAGAGTTAAATTAGTCAGTATATGTAAAATGCTTAGAGCATGCCTGACACAAAGCAAGCATTATTTTAGTTGCTGCTACTATCACTCTTAAATCCTACATGACCTGAACATTCCTCAAAATACAAAATTTTATTTAGTACCTCTTTGTATAGATTCTGTGTAACCTTTTAAAGTCTTATCATCTTCTATTAGAAAAGAATAAAAATGTTAATCCCATGGTAATAATGTGACATATTAGTATTAAGCCTGTACTACATGCAAACTAAATCCCTTAGGGGAAAATACATTTAAAAAATTAGAAAATTAAACCCAACAATCTGAATGTAACACATTATGGGAGGCATGTTTACATTACGGTTAAAACGTAAGAAAGCGCACACACACACACACACACACACACACACACAGGAACAGAAACAAAACCTGTGTTGTGTTGCCAAACAGCCAAGAGTTTGAAGTTGAAAGACTGCCACTCTTCCCCCTACCCCATAACCACCATTAGGTCTAGGCTGACCTTATTTCCTTTGGTACATTCCACCTTGGGTGACTTATTTTTACTTTGGATAAAACAAGGGATCTAATTACAAATCTAGTTATTGAAAAAACTGAGTGGGAATCAAATCAGGTTTAAGACATGATAGCAGCTGTGTAAATTGAGGATATGAACGGATTCTGACAGAAAAGAACCATGAGATAATTCCCTGTAACATAATTGCATCCCTCTCCCTTAGAGGACATTAAAAACTTGGTTTGAACAATTATTTCCATAGGAGGCATTACTTTCTCCATAATTTCATCCTAGTTTTCCTCTAGACAAGTTCATGTTCCACTTCTTAAAGGGGCATTTATCTCTGTAAGAAAAAGGGATATGTTATGGCTTTGTTGTTACACTGAATATATCAGCCCCTTGAAAGGGTTAATCATCTTTCTGTATGACACAATTAGACACAGACAAATACAGGGATCTAAGAATGCATTTCACCAGTAGATAGTCTTTGCTTTGGGAGAAGCTTCAGAAGGAGTAGAGTTCTAAATGTTTGTGGGGTAGACCAAGTAGTAAGCTGAGACATAGAGAATAACTTTTCATCAGAGTCCTAATGGGCCATGGTAGGAATGGGTCTGTAAGGAAGGCATAGAAAAGAAAGTGGATAGAGAAGCAATAGAGAGGAGAGAAGAACACAGATAAGCAAAGGTCAAAAAAAAAAAAAAAAAAAAAAGACATACAGAGAAGCTTTAAGACATCTCAGAGTATCAATAAAATAGGACTTAACATTTCTATGAAATATAAGCCATGCTTCATAACCTCAAAAAACGTTGAAGATTGGAATTTTTTTTTATTCCCCACCTATAGATAATTCATCTTTTGAAATTATTTGTAACCTCTATCCATACTTTAAAAAAAATTAGTCTATTAAATAGAAGAAATGATGTTACTTTTAATGAATACCTTATGTTAAAATTATCACTTACCCTCATATTGTCTTGATATATATCTTAAATATTAAAATATTTAAAAGAATTAACTTTATGTAAATAAAACCAATAAAATGAACTAATGAAAGTAAGAAAGCATCTTCCAGGGATGTATTACTGTATAGCTGAGGGAAAGAATAGGTATAGTATGATAATTTTGAGCATGGTAATGCTGATTGATCAGATTACATGCTGTGAACAAAAGGAATAAGTGGTCAGGCATGAATGATAGTGCCTGAAAGGAAGACAGAGTTAAACAGACCCTTACAACCCATGGCCAAGTATGATCGGCTCTAACAAATGGAGTACAGTAATAGCAGCTGAAAGGTGTAATGATTGCCTGAAGAGGTGGGTCAAAAAAAATTCCAGGACATTTGATGCCTAAAGGCATTAACATTATGGGCATAACTGGAAAAAACGACAGGCAGGATCCATTACAGGACTGTTAGAGGCAAGGACAAAGGAAACACTGAAAAGATAAAATGAAATTTCATTTTCACTGATGGTGCTTAATCAAAACTTTGGAACAGGTAAACAACTGGAGAGGCCTACTTAATAATACATCTATTCTCCAGTAGATTAATATGCCTCTTTAGTTCTCAAAAGTAGAAAAATGGATGTTGAGATAGCAAAAGTAAATTATATGAATTCATTATGTCTAATGACAACTTCTTCTATCCTATGACAATATGTCTCTTTCCATAATTGGCTTGGATGTTATAATTGTAAATGAAACATGCAATGTGAGATTTATGTTCAATTGATTATTGTATATAAGTTGGAAATAAAAAGATGAATGTTGCAGAAGCTTAAGGGTCACTATTCTTCACATTTGTCACTCTGAAATTTGATTGGTTCAAATTTAGCTAAATAAAGTTCACGGAGTCAAGAGAAGACGATCCATTATGTTGAAAAAAGATACCTACGCAGACTTCCTTTTTTCCATTATTTTCAACTTCTTCTTTTCCTTTTCCTTTAGTCTTTCAAATCTTCCATTTTATAGCAGAGGTCAGGTTCTGGAACTTCTTAAGGGCAGATGCACTGCTCACTGTATGCTATGTTTGAACTGGTTCTTATTTATCCTATATTAAATACATATCTCCACGTATGTTTGTTAAAACGAACATGTAGTCTCAGGCACTCTATTTCTTACCATAATGTATTTAGTATATAATTAGTTGCTTCTAACATAAAATATATTTATCACCTGTAAGTCAGATTTTTAATATGCTCACCCCTCACAATCAATCTATACATAATGATAGCAAAACCTTATAAACAATCAACATTGAGAGATGAATGTTTAAGGAAGGTCTGATATTACTCATGATCCTGCCCACCTCTGTCCTCTGTTCTGTCAGGAAAGCTTTAGACACCAACCATTATTATTTTATCTTTTAGTCACGGACAGGATGCAGGGGATAGAAATAGTGAGAGCCTCTAAGTATCAGGCAATAGGTAGCGTCTCTTCACAGGTCATCTCATTTGATTCTCACAACCACCTTAGAAGATAAATATGGTATTCTCCTCCCTGTTCAGATGTGGATAATACACTACTTAATACTTAATCATGGAGAGTAAATAGCTTTCCTTCAGTGTGGAAGCCAGTAAGAAGCAATACTGAAATTCATTTTCTGGGCAGCACGTTTTCTGACAGATTTTGACAAAAAGATAAGCACTCAGATGAGAGAAACCAAGACAGTGAGGATAGTAGATGTTCTTCCAAACAAAGGAAGAATGTTTAGACTTGGAAAGAGAAGATGCATGGGGAAAATAATAATGTCTTCAAATTTCTGCACTGTTTTTATATGCAAAGGAATTTCGTGAAATATATGCCTCTTCCGAGGACAAGACCACAGCCTCCAAATGTAGAGTTCACACAAAGAGCTTTGGTTTACTATAAAAAGAATGTTCTAGTAATCTAGCCACATAAACTTCAACTTCCTTAGAAAGTAGGAGCCTCCTTACCACCAGAAGTTCCAAACAGATGCTGCTGACTATATGTGAATCATGTTATTAAACAGATTCCAGCTTTGGGTGGGAGTTGAATCTAGGTAACCTCAAAGGTCCCCTTTCCACTTCCAGTGCTGACTTTAGAAATGATGCTAAATAGCAATTTTAAAAAGAAGAGACAATTTAGCATCTTTTTATTTAGCTCCTAAGATGATATATTTCTTTTTTACAACAGGTACACTTTTTCAATTTATCCTTTGATTACATGATTCAAATTGTTATTTAGGGAGTTGAAGTGGCTACACTGAGGGGTGCTTCAAATCCTATAGCACCTGGCTGTCTACTTATAAGAATTAATATGGATATATGTGCACTCCAGTGAAGAGTTACTATGTGTTAATTGTATGTTAATATATGACACATTTTAATCTTCCACAGGCAATCTAACCTAAAACCTAAAAGAGAGAGAAATAGTTTTCAACCTCGTGAAATGAAATCTGTACATTTACCTCTCAATATATATTTCATATTTTGGATGGTGACTTATAATTTGCTTAATATACCAGGGTAGAAGGATACTGTTTATTCAAATCCAAATGAGTTCCTGAGAAATCTAGTTCCTATTTATAATCTTCCATTTTTCTATATGTGGATTGTGAGCTTTGGAAAGAAGAGTCTGTGTACTGTTAGGTTTTGACTAATAGCTTGGTGGCCAGCACAAAAGGAAGTACTCAATAAATCACTCATGAATAAATTGAAAGCTGCTTAAAAGTAATTAGCTTTCCTGGAATTCACAAAGAAATTAACCCAACATCAGCTAATGCCAGTTTTATAGGTATTTCATGCTATGGTTGTCAACTCTGGCTATATACCAGGACACTTGGTAAAGGTTTCGGTAAAATATCAATGATGAAAAGGCCACAACTACATTCTGAAACAGAAACTCCAATGTAGAGGTTAAGGCATCCATATTTTAATATACTTTATCAATGATTCTTATAATTTTGCAATTTAAGAACCACTTTTATTGATAACCATTTGTTCCTAGACAAGGAGCTAGACATTCCCTATGAATATGACTCTATCATTTATTCTATTATATTAAAAATACATATCCCTAACTGGGGACAGATTCTGCCTCTTAGCATCAACAATTACCTTTAGTGTATGTACATACTTAAAATGGAAAAATAAATGCTTCAGTGTATGTCTATGACATTACAGAACCGTTCCATATTATAAATGTCTCAGCCTAGTCAGGTAATAACATATAATTAAAATAGATATTTTCACCTTAAGTTATTAGATCACACTGCTATTTTGCTAACTCATAAATTATAAAGGGCACAGAAAACAAATTTACGGGGGTGAAGTCGAAGTGAATCCCATCATTTCTATCCCTGCCTACGTTGTGAATTTGGTGGCAAAATTTGTGAAACCAAATGCATTCCCTTCCTTCCCCAACCCCCAATAAAATAGTGAAGAAACAAAAACATTTTCTAGGTTAGGGGAAGCATATTTACAATTTGCCAGCTTGTGCCATTGCTGTTGAATCTCTTCCCATGTCTTGATTTTGCAAGATTTGATCTCTATGACATTGGAATGCTCTTCCCTGCTTTTCTGAATCTCCCCTTCTTTTCCAGTATATACAACAGCTACGTAGTGATTTCTCCTTCTATGTGAACATCTGTTTGGGTTTACTGCTTGTCCCATTGCATATGTTCTACAGAACCAACCCAGTCCTGGTCAACTCAGTCTCAGAGTATCCCAACTGGCCCATGACACTTTAAAATACTAGAAAAAAAGCCAGATATTACAAACTAAGTTTCATCATTTCCATTCAAGAAAGGATCTCATTCCCTGTGTTTCTAGTACCTCAACTGGAGTCAGTCATCTAGCTAGCTAACATTAAGTATTTGTTTAATAAGCAGATAAATCGAGATGATAGTTTTGGTACAATAAATACAGAGAATATATCATTTGTTCTGATTCATAAGTTTAGACTCTTTTTTTTTTTCCCAACCAAGTAATCTTGTGCATGACTATGACAAAGGCAAGATTGATGATATCCTAAAAGACATGACTGTTCAAGACTGTCTTACTGGAGGAAGAATTGGCTGCAAAAATTTCTGCAACCTAAGAAAGAACAAAGTGTATATTCAGCAAAACTAACATTTAATACATTTAATTTTATCAGAAAATCTATCATCAAATTATAAGCAAGTCTATAGATATCAAATAAACTATTTTCTCTCCCCAAAGTAGTGAATGCATACAATTACTTGACAAATCCAGGACTTGTCTTCAAAATTATTTGTTACTAAAGCTGGAATTTGTGAAGTACCAGCCCTAATGTAGTTCCTTTACTGGATGATGTTTTTAATAATGGACAGTTGGATATAAATCATTATTTTGAATGACACAATAATGTTTCTTCTAAAAAGCTCTGCAAAGCTTTGCATTATTATCAAGACGTTTTGTACTTGTTTAACAGAGCCCATTACCCACATGCTATATTTATTTATTCATGTTTTATGGTACTTATTTATACCCTCTGTAACTGTAACTACAAGTTTTATCAAGTTTATAGCATTTTTTAATATTAAATTTTGCTCCTCTATGGCCTAGGAATTATCCTTAAAATTTTTTGTTTTTTTTCAAAAGTTATTTTCTAAAATTTCAAAATGTAAGAACTTTAAGTAGTATAAGTGAACACTGAGAATTATAAAGTTCAGATCGTTTACTATTGTGAAACATTACTTTCTGTGGTCACATTTTGGCTTCATTTTTAAAAGTGAAACAAAACTCATGTTTCAGCACAAATTATGATTATATATAATCATTGGTGTTTATTTTGAAACAGTACATATCTAGAATTTTTAAAACAAACTATTTTATAATACTCTTAAGTAACATGTATTTATTTAATTTATAAAAAAAGGTTAATTGCATTATTCATGTTCTGTTCCATCCTCTCCTTTGTTTACTCAACGGTGTCAACTGAATTACGTGAGCCTTTCCTGTCCTAAGTACTGGGAAAACAAAGATGAATTAGATACTAGCCTGCTCATAGTGAGCTTCTAATCTGGTAGGGAAGTCATATGTATAGAAATCAACACTTCCACTAATATCTTTATGAAAAAAAGAAAAAGCTTTAGTGACTCAGCGACACCAGGGAGGGCATCACAGGGCATACAAAGCTTTAACTGTGGCTTAAAGAGAAAGTAAATGTTTGCAAGCAGACAGGAGACAGCAGCACTCCTGGGAGGAGAAATAGCATATGTGAAGTCAAAGAGGAATGAAATACCACAGCATGTTTGGGAAACTGGAAGGGGTTTGTTTTTTTCAGTGGTTCAAGTTTCACGGAAGCCAAGTAATAAGAAAGGGCACAGGAGATATTAGTAAATGCCAGACATAAAATGTTGGTCTCATACCACATGTTAAGAAATCTGCCTTTTTTATCCTGAAGTCACTGGGTAGTCATCTGTAATTCTCAAGCAAATCCACCTCACAGTAGACTTACCTTTTAGAAAACTACACTATTGGTAACACATACAGCAGATTAGAGGGAAGTAGGACCAGATCTATGTTTGAGGCTACAGAAATAATCCTCATGAGAATGAACAGAATAGTAAGAAAAGAATGAAGACAACATGTTTTTGAAGTTAAAAATTAATAGAATTTGGAAAACCACTGGATGTAGCAGGTAAGGAAGTGAAGCTATAGGAATGGCTCTAAATTTTCTTGTTCAGGGCCATGGAGAATTATAAACCAATTAACCAGGGCAGAGACAAAAGTAAATTTTATAAGGCAGAAATAATGATCCAAGTTTTAGGTGCACAGGTTTAAGTATAGTGTGTAATATCCAGAGAGTATTATCTACTAGGTAGTTTGGTATGTTCAGATCCTGGTCACAGTAGAGAGTTATAGTTGGATACACAGACTTTGATGTCATTAGTTGATATACAGATGTTGAATGAGATAATGGAGATAGAAAAAGTAGTCAGATTGAGGGTAATACAGACTAGAAACTCAGGAAACTCCCACAAATACAGACTGGAACATGTCATTACATTTTAAGAATGTAAAATTTTATCAGACTTTCATATTATTCAGCTATAAGCAATATCATAAAAGTTCATTTTGTAACTAAATAGTAATGGTGCTCTAATAAAAGTATTAGCTCAGTTAAAACACTACTGGATAATGTATGTTTGTAGTAGTTTTAAAATACCATTTTACAAATTCAGTTTTTGATAAAGAACAACCATCTTATCATTTATATCTTTTTTTTTTGCTCTGTAATAACAATAATTTGTACTTAATTTAATGACTGACAATTACTTGAATCCACTGTAGAAGAGTGGGTACAAATTTTAAAATATTCCAAAGATAGGAAACATTAACAAAAGGGATATGTAATTTCTAGTATGGAGGCAAAAAAACTCAGTTAAAAAATAATAATTTACCTACGTTGCTATAATCAACACTACATCAATCTCCACACATTTGGAATTGTTTCCTTGGAGACACTTTGTATTATTAACATTTACCCTATTGGACCTGCACATACACAACATAAATAATCAGAACTTGTCAATCATTAACTTAAATATAGCTCTAGGCTGTCAAGTCTCTGGTTCCCAGGAGTAACAACCACAAAACCTATCTAATGGGGGCTTTTGTTATTAAAGTCTTCTCTGGGAAACAACTGTGTTATCTTATAATTTACCACAGATGTATATTGCATCTGTTAGTGTAATAAAAAAAAAAACTAAACCACTTACTTGAACAGGAGCAGAAACTGTGAACAGCTAAAATGCAACCCATATAACTTATTTTATCTACAAGATACTTCATCTTTTAATTTAGAGAACTGCAAATCTCTTTAGCATTGTCTGTTTCCCCATATTGGTTTAACAAACATGCCTTGAATTTTTGTCAATATAAGCTGTTTGGGGAGGAATAGGAAAGAGAAAATATTCCTTTATTACCAGAAACAAGTAGAAAATCAAGAATACAAAATTAAGCTACAATCTTGAGTAAATATAAAAATGAAACAGATGCTTATTAATTAGTGTGGGCAGGTGATGACAAGGCTCCATGGCACATCGCACCAGCTGCGAAGAATGTAGACAGCTTTTATCTTACCAGACCATTTATTTATTATGCAACAGACACCTCGTGCACTAGAAGTCAAAACAAAACAATACGAAGAGCTAAGATTTCAGCTTTCCAAACTTTGAACATTACTTGGTTTTACCAACTTGCCTAAGGGATAATCTGACTTTCATGTTTAAAAGTTTTAAGGATGTTCCCGTTCATTGTATTTCCTTCCACTGGAAACTGTATGACTAAAACATTATTTATGACATTCTGTTGTATACAATATGCCAAGAAGAGAGGCAGCACCGCTTTAAGTATGGAGTCTACTTTTTCAAAGAGTCCAGAATAATAGGCAGTATTAAGAAACAAAGTAAAAGATCTAGACAGAGGAAACTCTGAAAATACAGATCCACTTATCAGCTGTTTATACTCAATTTATATAAAATTAAATTTTTGAAAATAAAATTTAAAAGGCTTCTTGTGAGACACTGTGATGACCAATCCATTCCATTTTCAATTTCCACTTCTGCTCAGATTAGCGGCAATCAAATTTCATTTCAACAATTTGATAATGGGCCATTAAGTTAGTCTAATCAATTGAAACTATTTTTCCCCTTGTGCCCCTGCACTCTCACATAGAAATGAATTCAGTAACATTGACGGTTGACCCTTAGCTTTTTTTAGTTATTTAAGTTGTGATAACTTTTGTATTTTTTGTACTATGTGATTTTATTTGGATTTAATTTTGCAGTAGTACACAGAGTACTTGATCTCATATATTTCAATTATTTTACTTACTTAAAAGAAAATAATAAAACAAAATAAATGTCCTTCAAAAGCAATTGACAACAACAAAAAATGCAGAAATGCAATTAGGAACTAAATGAAAAAGAATGTTTTCTACCTGAATGATAAAAATATCAATAAAATATGATCTGTAAGTTTGTTACTTCCAAATTAAAGAATATTAAAGATCAGAAATGCTGAGGTAAATCTGGCACTTTTGGGTTCTTTAAGACAAATAAGTACAGTTTCTCTGGAAAGCAATTCAACCATCAGTATCAAGAATCAACGTACCATTCAAATCCTTAGTCAGTAAATATGTACCAAAAGAACAAATCACAAAAGGTGAAAGAGTATGCAAAACCTAGAGTAAAGAATAAGGAACAGTATCAGTGTCTAAAAATTTAAATAAATTTCAAATAAATTACCTGTTCAGATGATTTTTACATCAGCCATTAAAAATATAATTGTGGACACTATGGGATATGCTTTACAACTTACATTATTGGGAACTTATTAATTGCCATTTAAGAAAGTAATACCCATTGGTAAAGCCATTGGTAAAGCCCGTCTATATAGGTTGCTTCCCAAAGGTATACAGAGAAGGGGGAAAAAATAGTTGAAGAGCTCAGATAAAAGTGAGAAGAGACAGAAAGATAATATACAAATATGGGCGATGCATTTTAGTAGGAATCCAGAATCTCTGGAAACAAACTACTGATTATCCATAAATTAAGGTAGCATTTTATAGACACTCTATCAACCAGCTGGAAGATGAAATCAATACTGTCCAGTTCTTGAAGAATGGGGAAAAAATGCCAAGGAGGGCTTACTGTATTTTTTTCATTCATTTTCAAAATCTAAGGAGTATCAGTGGAGCTACTCATGTAACAATAAGGTGATATTTAGAGACTCTGAATCTTAAAAGGTAATCTAAAGTTTTATATATATATAAATATATATATATACATATATATAAATATATATGTATACACATATATATATGAACTGTTGAACTGTTGTTGTGATACATTTTTCCATACATACAAGTTCAGAGCTAATGTTAAACAAAGCAGATGATTCCATAAAACTGATCTCTATGTCCACAGCAAACAGAAAAATGACAAGAAGTGTGCACATGGCAAAATTTAATGATATAATTTATTTGAAAGCTACAGAAGACAATTTTGTAGTTACTATATGAATACAATTATCTTTATACTTAATATACCTAAGGAAAATGCTAGAACAGTAAAAGTGAAAACAGGAAACGGCTGATGCCCTGGGGTAAGTAATTTCTTTATTTCTTTTATTTTTATTATACTGCTGTCTGTGGAAGAAATAGAAGTTCAGAGTAACAGAAATAAAAGCCTTTGATTAAGTGCCTGAAGAGTGCTTTGAAGGCAAAAACCTAAACTTCCCAAACAAAGAAAAATAATGCATCTTCAAGGGCAAATGCATCTGAGGACAAATCTATAATGATGAAAAATTTCATGCATGACTTAGACTAAACCTGTCTTTCAAAGATGGTTTTCTAAATTCAAAACATGCAGTTGGTCATGTAGAGCTGACCTGGGCCTGAATTCCTTGAGCAGAGGATCCTGGACGAAGCAGAGAGGCATCACACAGACAAATGTCAAAAGTGTCAATAAATAAGCTGAAAGGAAAAACTCCATCAGATCTTTGGTTGCTCTCTCTCTACTGATAGAGATGATGCAGAACATACCAGATCAACTCATTAAAGATGCAGCAGGCCACCTTTGGTATGTACTTTTGCATCTTAGGATAAAATTTAAGGAGTAGATGTTGCTAAGCAAGGCTAAATACAATTTAAAGGATAGTAACCCATGGCATGACCTTTTCTATTCAACATAGTAGCCAGTGTGCAATCTGTACCTGGTACTATTCACTCAGTGATAACTTGAGAGGTTTTGACAGCCCTGATACTCGCTTAACATGGTCAAGCGATTGATCAAGTAGCCTTTGTAGATTAATATAACAGTAACTTGTCTGCATAGGCAAATGCAACAGTAGGCTGGGGAAAGAGACCATGAAAGAATAGAACACATGGAAATTGATATCAAGGTATCTCAATTTATCGGTTGGTAACAGCTGAGCATAAATGTATGGCCAAAGGTCTAATATGAGAAGTAAATGATGATGAAAAAAATGGCCATTAGACCAAAAAAAGCAAAATATATACATTCCACATGAGCAGACTGGTATTAAGACAATAATAAAAATAAAATTTAAACTGATTGTGCTATTTATTTTTTTATAGGGAGTCTCTAATTCCACCAGGAGAGTTTTACTACTCATGATAATAAAAATAATTTTCTTTAGCTTAAACGCTTCAAATCTTTAATCAAAAACAATAATTAGACATACTAGTATTCATTATGGCATGCAAAATAAGTATTTGTAATCCCTTAATCATTCTCTGGATATGTACTGTAGTCCTTTCCCTATAATCTGGGTCACCACTGAGATCCTCTGTTCAAAGCATTTTACAATCTTCTTCTTGTCAAGAGGCAGACAGTACTTTCACAGCTGAACTTGCCATAGTCTTATGAGGCTGCACCCACAGTATCACCAAGCCTACTTTTCTAACCTACACTTCCTTTCCCACATGGCTTGAGTGACTGCATGTCTGAGAATATTAAGGAATGCCAACAGATGTGTATGACAGAGCTATTTATCTCAGACAGCTCTCTCAGGAATGCAATGAAGTTATTATTAAAATTTTGCACAAAGTGTTAGCTCAACCGCCATTTTATAATAGTACCCTTTATATTGTTGTTTGGCTATTAAAAATCTATTAAATGCATAACAAAGAAAGGCATGTTAAAGCTACATGTATTTCCAAGTGATAATACACCTTTGGTGTCATAGAGCAGTAAATTCTCAACATCATGAAATATGCTACTGCACATTTTTAACAAAACAAATGTATTTTTACTTGGATTTCTGTATTGTATTCACTAGATGGCACTATCAAAGTACTTCTAAATCCATAAGCTTCTCAACAATACTTTCTGATATTAAAAAATAGAATTTAGGTTTCTATGTACTTAGAAAAATATATAACACTAAAATTGTCTTTGAAAGTAGACTTTAAAAATGTCATCAAAACAACCAAGATGTCCCAAATTAGCTTCTGAAACTGCAAATCCTGAGACTGAGTATGGTATATTTTAAAATAGTCATTCTTTCCTTCTTCAGCTTTTAAAGACAATCTTTTAAAGAATTTCAAATACACCTTCAACGGGCAAAGCTATATGCATACATCTTGTAAGGTTAACAACACCATCAGAGAAGGGAGATTCAAAATACTGTTGCTGTTGCTGACTGTTTCTTTCCTAACAGGTTAAGGTAGCTTAGTGAGAGGTGAGGGAGAATAGAGAGCCTTAGGGGGACAGAAGTAATACTTCAGAAAATATTTAACATAATTTTGAGGCTTCAATCGATTAATTTGGGATAAAACAGAGTTTAGTGTCTACTGACTTCAAATTTAATCTCCACTACTAATAAAAGTTGAATGGTATTTATAATCTCTTATAACTTCATTTCCTCTTTGTTAAAATGTATATAGTCAAAACTTTATCTTCAAGTGTTTTTAATGTGAAGAAATTTTATTAGCATACTTTGCTTTTATTTCTATTTTAACTTATGTAATCATTATATTTAAGTGGTTAATTATACTGTTAAAGGCTAGAAATATACAGAAAGTCCCACCAACAGTTATCAGTGACATCCTGCTACCTCCCTCATTTAGAACTAATAGTATCTATTAGTTCTTATTGGAAAATTTTCTTCCATTAGGGAAATTGGCTGTAGGTGTGGCTCTCCAATAACACATTGCTCCCTAACACAAAGCCAGCCTATAAAACATAGTTCAATTCTACTGCAACAAAGCAGCTTTTATGAAGAATCACAAATCAGATGGAGCTGCCAAAATGCAGCATTTCTGTACCAAGATTTCCCTCCTTACCCTTTTCCAATTAGTCTCTTTGCCAACATTTAGCTAAGACATTAAATTGAGTCTTTTGCTGCTGGGGCAAGACTAGTGTAGATATTCTTACACTGAACATGAAAGGTCCCTGGTCAGAGAACTCCCTCTAAGAGGACTCCCATTTGGTTATTTAACCCCAGGAATGTCTGTGGACATTTCAGCTTTCAGCCACTGTAGGAAAATGGCCAAGTGCTGGATGAGATATTTTGGACAGGCAGGTGGAATCTTAAGTTGTACCATGTCAGAAGAAGCTGTTTTCATACTCTAAGGTTAAGGAATGCCCTGCCCTTTCTCCAAATGGTTTATTGCCTCTGAAAACAACAATCTTTTCTTCCTCAAAATTTCAATGTAGATCTGCATTAAAGGTTTAGATGTAAACAGTGCATGCACCATAAATAAAAATTACTTCTAAAAACATCCCCTTATGTATGAAACTTTTATACTTTAACTTCATCTTTTCTTCCGAAACTTTAATCAGATATTTGTCAATGTCATATAAGTAAATAAAAGGTAATCTGTATTCATTAAAACAGAGAATAAATCCAGTGAAAAATTATACAAATGAGATTTCTAGAAATCTGTACAATATAGACATTTTTTAAATGTCTTAAGTATGTATGTACAATATTCATGATAGAAAGCCTATGTTTTTGAGGTAGTATTGAGGAAGTTGGATGGAAGGAGAGCATCTACTATGTAAATGTAGTGTCATCGTCTATACATAAATCATCTCGTTTTATCCTCACAATAACTCTAAGAGAGTTAGTATTATCATCAAAAATCACAAAACAGTTGAGGAAATAGAGAACCACAAATAAGAGTCAGGAGAAAAAGCAAAACAAAACAAAACTACAGAATCAAACCAACCCAGTCAGAATATATGATAAAAGAACAGGAAACCATAAAAATTGACAAGGTGTATTTTTTTTTAAAAAAGCCAAAAATCTTAATGAAAAAATAATTAAACAACAAACTCAATAAATGAGTTAAACATTTATCACATTAGGTAGTTCACAGAAAAAGAAACTGGGATGGGCACTAAAATATGAAAAGATATTCAACCTCATTAGATATCACAGAAATGTAAACTTAACCCACTGAGAGTCATTTTAAAATCCACCAGATTGGCATACTTTTGCAAAGTCTGACAACATTAAGTCAAGAATACAGAATAAGTGATTCATATAGTGCTGGTGAGAATGAAAACTGCAATAACAGCTTTGGAAAATAACTTGATATTATTTGCTATTTACAACATGGACTCATACTGTTACCCAGGAACTACACACCTAGGTATAAACCCTAGAGAGGTTTTGCATATATGCATCAAGAGGCATGTAAGAATGTTCAAAGTAGCCTTGTTGATAGTATACACTGGAGACAATCTAATTGTACATCAATATTAGAGGGTCTCATTGAATTGAGGTATATATGTTTTATACTGCACATATCAACAGCATGACTTTAAAAAGTATCATTTGAAGCAATAAAGAGAAAATTGAAAAAAATACATATACTGTGGTCCTATTTATATAAGATTCAAAAGCGATAGAGGTCAGGGATACTGCTAAACATCCTACAATGCACAAGCCCCTACCACAAAGAATTTTCCAGCCCAAAAGTCAATAGTACCAACACTGAGAATCCTCTAAAGAAAAGCATAATTAATACAAATTTCAGGAAAACTTGTAAATAAAGGATCAGCATTACAATTTTTCCCTTTTAATTTTCCTTTTTACAGATACTGTCTTTAAACTCCTGGTATCTATTTCATCTTGGATTATTTTTCATCAATTTTTATTAATTTAAAATACTGCAAAAAAAAATATTTATCTTGATTACTGAGTTTTTTTGGTGCCTCCTTAAATTTTAGACCTGAAGAATGTGCCTCATTTGCTTCACAGTAGTCCCAACCCTGGGGAGGGGTGCAGGTAGAAGGACGGGCATATAGAGCTTCAAAAATATTGATATTCTATTTCTCAAGCTGAGTCATAGTTACAGGGTTTGTTTTATTATTTTTCTTTGAACTATACATAGAGCTCACATTCATTATTTTTCATGCATAATTAAAATTAAAACAAATTTAAAAGATTTGGTTATGCTATAAAGACAAATCTTTATTATCTATATATCAATTGTTAGAAATATGCTATTTATTATGTATACATTAACTAGTATAAACTACTATTTAACAAATCAAATATACATTTATTTGGGTCAATATTAAGGGGACACTAAAATAAAGGCATATGATGTTTCCCCTTTAAATGCACAACTGTTGTAAATGCTTATAAAATATATTCAAATATTCAACTTACTTCTGCACACAACAGAGCTTCCTTGAATTTTTTCTTATAATTAGAAATATAAGGGAGGCATTTACTCCAACTGTGGTTTATTAATTCCTAAATGCTAGAAAGCAGTGACTTGACATGCAAATGTAACATTTCTATCTCTTCCTCTATTTCATTATCAAAATTCTCCAACTACCTTGTTCATTAGAGAAATAGAAGTGTTTCATTAATCCATTTCTGACTTCCATGAGGATGTTCACTCACGCAATTGCTTTCCATTCTTTCCCCCACTAGGTAGAAAATGAAAATCAACTACATATTCATTACATGATTATTTCTTCTTTATAATTAATGGCCATGAACTTGTAATCTTACAATTAGAAAAACAACTGTTACAACAAAGTATAACCTTTTTCCTTCTCATTTACTTGACTGTCTTGTTTCTTATTTCCATTAAATGCTCAAGTGGCATTGAAAGAGTTTTCATTACTAAAACTGGCTTTCCACCAGATTTTTCTTTGCTTTATCCCAAGTGTCAATACAAATTGTTTTTCCTTTTAAAAAATGCAGACAAGCTGGATTTAAGTTATACTCTGCTATTGACATGTCTGGTGTTGGCACTGTATTTCACTGTTCTATTGCAGGCCATCATATATACGTGAACACACATGTGTGCCCGCACATACACACACACACGCTCCAAAAAAGTTAACTTCTGAGATCTGAAAGCTAATTAGAAACTCAACCCAATCTCATCCTCCAAACCTCAAAGCAGGTTAGTGAGTGTTGTGTGAGCCTCCCAAAGCTGAAGATGTGGAAGAGGGATGTAAACAGAGGTCAAGTAAATATATATCAGTTAACCTTTTTTCAGCAAAGCAGACATTGCGAATTGGTCACAGCAGGCTTTCCATTTAATCACAAACATAAATCAGAATATTTCTTAAAAAAAAAAAAAAACCAAGAGGAGGTCACCACCGATTCATCTGAATTGGTATTTGATATATGAGTCTAATTGTCTCCTCTGACCAATGAGAAAAGTGGCAACATCTTAAGTCTCCCTGTCAGATCAAGTCAAATCTTCCTAAGTAGTCATAATGTGGGAAATCAAACCACATGCATATAATCATGATCTATTATGTGTCCAGGTCGTTGGTGGTTAGACAACATAGATCTTCATTTAAGAAAGAAATGCAAGGGAAATATTGATAGTACAAAAATGCTATGACTAAGAAAGTGGAGCAGTTTAAAGAACTTCTAAGATGCTTAACTGGCCCTTTGGAAACTTTCTTAGCAGAAATGGTTCCCTAGCAGTAGTCAAGTGGTTTGAAACACCAACTCTATTCATAGACACTCATGTTTATAAGGTTTATTGTTTCTTGGTTTGGTTACTTATATTTTTTGATACTGTAACATAAATTTAGTGATTGAGGTATTACACTTATTAAGGAGTTTCTATTGTGGCCAGAATTTTTTTTTTTTTTTTTTTCATTAAACAAGAAGGAAAACAGAGAGCTAGTGCTTCTGAAAGTAACCTTTACATATTTCTGGACACTTGTTTATATATAAGACCTTTGTAAAAATTGACTTTTAAAAATACTAACAATTTAATAGATATTTAAAACAAATGAATAAATAAACAAAAACCCAAACAGTAAGCTATGTCTTCTCTGTACCTCCCTATCTTAACCTGTACCTACTGTTCTCTTAGTTGTCACTACTCAAGAATTTTGAAAGAAGTAGTTGTTACATCTATTTTTAAAAAATTTTGGTTATACGATAAAATATTTTAAAATGTGGTATGTGCCTTGGGGGAGCTATTTAATTTTTCACTATTAAATTTCTAGCTTTTATTTTTTTAATTAGGCAGTGAATTTGATAAACTTTATTTACTATAAATGTCAAGATCTAAGGGGCTTCATAAACAAGATCACTCAATCACCTTTCAATGTTAGAGATATAGTTTATACAACCTGGGATTGAAGTGAATCACTAGAAACACACTAGAGTATTTAACCTGAATCCATTCACATAATAATTAGAGTGTTTAATCTATCTATATGCATACAGGATTGTCTGGAATGATATTCATCAAACATGAGGGTTATATATGGATAAAGATTCTTGGAGATTTATAACATTTTTCTTGTTCTTTTCTACATTGCTTGAATTGCTTAACAATAATCATATATTCATTATTAAAACATTGATTGTTACTTGAATCAAAATAAAATAAAATGTGTTAACAGACAAATCTTGAAGTTAAACAATATAGTAAGAATACTGCATTTGACACAGTTAATTATATACGGGGAGAACATTAAAAATAAAACAAAAAAATCATTGCTGCATTTCATTTTCCCAGTAACCTTGTGCTGAATAACAAACTGGTGCACCAGATGCAAGATTAAAGCCCAAATTAAAAGCTGTACCAGGAGTCAAACTACTTAATCAAAGATGTTTCCAAATAATGATATATTAGAAAGAAGTGAAGGGAGGTCCAATAGGCATCTTCATTTATCTCTCAGGTGAAAAAAATGGACTGAGATGTAAGAAAACTTGATTTATGCTGTCCAAGTGAATTCTCCAACAAATAAAACTCTTAGTACTGTGTAAAGATCCATAGTTAAGGTAATTTAAGAAGAAAAGTTATTTCAAATAGTCTATCTCCAATGTTGCAGCACATTTTTTTTTAGCATTAGCATTATGAGTTCGTGTATGTAAATAGTTCTCGGTGCCTGGTCTTGCAGGAATATACCTTAAACATGGGTGTGTCTGAAGACTTTTCCCAGCCTCAGATTTGGTAGCTAATTTGTATTTATGCTGAAATCATTGGAATTAATTGGGTTTACCTCCTTCTGATTTCTGTGTCAGCAAAGGAATATAACTTAAATTCCAGGAGGAATGAGAGGCCTATTTGTCTAGAGTTAATTCCTCAGGATAAATAGTTGGGAGAAAAGGTGTCTGTAAATTGTATAGCAAGTTTTAGTAAAGATTTAGAACCTAAATCGGTTCTAGATTTCTTATTAATCAGATGAATTTTTAAAACTTTAATTAAAATAAATAATATATGATATTGCTTATATGTGAAATCTAAAAAAAAAATTGGTACAAATGAATCTATTTACAAAACAGAAATAGAGTCACTGATGTAGAAATCAAACTTACGGTTACCAAGGGGGAGAGTGGGGGGAGGGATAAATTGGGAGATTGGCATTGACATATACACAGTACTATATATATAATAGATAACTAATAAGAACCTACTGTATAGCATAGGGAACTCTGCTCAATACTCTGTAATGATCTATATGGGAATAGAATCTAAAAAAGGGTGGATATATGTATATGTATAACTGATTCATTGTGCTGTACAGCAGAAACTAACACAACATTATAAATTAACTATACTCCAATAAAAATTAATTTAAAAATCTTCTAGTTTTTCCATATATAAAAATCACAAGTAATTCTAAATCTCTATCTAGTAGTAGTTTAACGTCCTTGATATACTTTTTAGAGAACTTTTATTAAATTGACTTTTAAAAAATTACACTTTACTTCTCTTGTTTTATCCTTTTGTGACTAATAATTATCTGCCACACAGGAGTGACAAAATGGTAAGCAAAACCAGAAAGCTCTTTTTCATTAAAAAGAAAATGAGACATTTGAATGTGGTAAAATAACATTATCTTAATATAAAATCTGGGTAGAAGTATGCCCCATGAGCTAAGTAGGCACCACTACTTAGGATTTACACAGAAAGAACTTACGTTTATTTATTTTATGGTTGATTGGATCTGCATAGAAAAAGACACAATATACTATATTATTATAAAGAGACTAATGGCTAATAGGATTAATAATATTATGCAAGTCCTCCTTGCCAATTTACTAGTTTTCTAAGAGATTTAAATTCCTCTTAGAAAGCTTTACAAACACCATCTTGTTTTCCCATACCCTGCTCTTTGCCACTTCACCCACCCTCAAAATTGAACTTCTCCTTTACTGTGATCTCACAGGGCCTTAGAAGAAGCACTTAACATTCTGTAATTTTTTTCTATATATCTCCCACACCAGATTTTAAGCTCCTTGAGAGGAGGCACTGTATTTATCACCCTGAATCCTTAATTTTAGCATAAGGAAGGTCACATAGTAAGCACTAAATCAATGTTTCTAGAATAACTGAATATACGAATGAATGAATGAATGAATGAACAGCATAACCACTTAATCAATCGAGTATATTTGGTTGACTTCAAGGACTCAGAAGTCTAGACATACTATAATGACTTCTCTTTAGCTAGGTTCACCCCCATCACTCAAAAGTTATCCTTTACCAGCAGCAAGATAGCCATTGCTAGGGCCTAGTATTTTAGTATAGGTTGGCCCAAGGCAGAACATTATAGGGCTTGAAGACCATATGTTATTAGTCTTGAGGTTCATTTCTCCATTTTCTCAACAATGTCACTATTCCAAATCAGATGAGATGTGCACTGTTAATAAACTTCAGCATTTAAAATGAGACTCCAACAGTAAATGTAAGAAGTGTGACACGTTTATCACCTTAGAATTTGAAACACAAATCAATCTAGTCTCTAAAACCACATGTTGAAAAAGTCTTCCAAAAGATATCCAAAACTATTTTTCTTGAAAGAATAAAAAAGAAATATACAAAAGCAATTCAATTTCAAAGGAGGAAAAAGAAATCCACAGAAATGTTCAACATTAATTAATTTCTTAACATTTACTAAAGTTAAGTTGGGTATTCGTTTTAGGAGTGCCGACACAGTCTTCGAATTATTCATATTTTTATTCAATTATTCAATTATTCATATTTTTATTCAATTATTCATATTTTTATTTCTATTTTTTTCCAGGACACACCATTTAGCATAAATGTCTTTATTCTAAATAGGACAATTTGATTTAACACACTCAATTCTAGAGCATTCATGAACTAATTAATATTGTTTGGATTTTCCATGTCTTGGGTTCTTCTATTTAGATACCTTAGTTTAGACACTATAAAATCACTACAACTTTACTCCATACTATATTGCCAGTGATTAAGTTTAAAATATTAGATTTGAGTCTTCTGGCAGCATTTTTATTTTTTCTTAAACTTTGATGGATCTGTGTGGTAAAACTATGCACTAAAATTAGAAGGCTTTGTGGATAACTATGGATTATACCTATTGATACATTTCAGGTCTCCATTAGGAACTCAAAGAAACAAAAATCTGGCCTTTTTCCAAAAAAATTATTGGATGACTACTACTGAAAATGTGCTAAACAGAAAACAAGGCAAAACCTTTTAAGAGTATGAATTCAATATACTAGACTTATAGTAAAAGCCTTCTGGTTACTTATAAAGTATCATAAATGATTTCCATAATTATCAAACATATCACATAGAACAGAAAAATTCCCAATGGTTTTTAATGAATTATCAGTAAAAATGTGTGAAGATAAGCTGAAGGGCATTTCATCTTTATTTGATCCACATTTTTCTTTAATCTCTATTTAGATAGAAAAGCTGTTTTTTATACATTAGAACGTTTACTTTTCATATCATTCATAATAAAATGTTTTAGTTGAACAAAATATGAACAACTAATATTTTTGTTGTGGTTTGAACAGATAACATGGTACTTTCATACTTTCTCCATACTTAGAATTACTAATTCTAGGCTGCCAGTGTCTGGCATCTAAAACATCACATGAATAGTTTCCACGCTGATAGGCATGATGTACCCTGCCTACATTCTCTAGTTATCCCTTGCCACATTTTCTCTATTTTCTTACTCTCCTTATTCTTTGTTTTGCCCATTAGACTTTGAAGATATTTGCATTCAGTAATCTTGCTTTAGATCCTGAAGATTTCACACTTCCTATTATTTGAAAGAAAGCACACAATTCTAGAGTTGAGGGAAACTTTACAGATTTTGCAGTGTAGGTAACTTAAAGCCACTGGCCACATGAATTGAATACTATCAACAATACTTATGAAGACACTTGCAATTATATAATACATTTCTCTCCATTAACTGTAAAATCCTATTCTAGTTGTATTCTATAATGTTTAAAAAATTGAAGAAAGGAGAAATAAATCAAAATCAAAGCAAAAAGGTTCATAGCCACTGGACATTTGATTGGAATGTGATTTTAGAAAACCTACATGCATCCTTATTGACCTGTATTTATTTAAATAGTATCTCAGTTTAAAGAAAAATGACTACTTTAGCATTAACAATCATTCATTTAAATATTAGCCTTATGATTTCTTCCACTTATAAACGGACTGAATAATAAATTGCAATACAACAATATAGTATTACTATCACATTCTAAGTAAAAAAATGATTATTACTAGCATTTATTGAATGCTTACTACATACCAAGAATGATTATTAATTTTAAATATGTTAATAACTGAACCCCTCAGTGTAGCACTAATTACCTGCTGAAATTATGCCCATTTTAAAGACAGAAAAATTAAGAGCCAAATACTTTAAGTCATTCACCTAAGCTTAGTTAAGTAGTAATTGGTAGAATCTGAAAAAAGCACTCGGACAGTGTGACTCTAGAATTTAGCTTTATCCACTGAACTATACTGTCAAAATGTAAACACTGACATTTTGGCCAAATGATTAACAAATCACAAGTTGTGGTTACAGACTAGAAATGTTAATGGACAACTGTCCTGCAATAATTATTTTAAAATTTTCGACTTCCCTGATGGCACAGTGGTTAAGAATCTGCCTGCCAATGCAGGGGACACGGGTTCAAGCCCTGATCCAGGAAGATCCCACATGCCGCGGAGCAACTAAGCTCATGTGCCACAACTACTGAGCCTGTGCTCTGGAGCCCGCGAGCCACAACTACTGAGCCCACGCACCACAACTACTGAAGCCCGCGCGCCTAGAGCCTGTGCTCCACAACAAGAGAAGCCCCTGCTCACTGCAACTAGAGAAAAGCCCACGTGCAGCAACAAAGACCCAACACAGCCAAAAATAAATAAAATAAATAAATAAACAGCAAAAAAGAGTTCTAAAAAAAAATTTATATAAGAGGATATATCTTTCATCTGCCTAAGACATATAAAATATTCTAGAACTTCATGGAAACAATAATGCTACATTCTAAAAAATTATATGTGTATATATATTTGTATAATATACTTTTATTTATCTTGTTATTAAATATATAATTTATACATTATTATGTAATATATAAGTATGTGTTATATATACACTCATATGTAATTATATTTACATATGTGTGTGAATATACACACGTATAGTTATATTTATTTGTGTGTGTATATGCACGTATTAATTTATTATCTGATGCTTTGAGTTTCCTTCTTGCTGAATACAGAAGTAGTAAAAGGGCATTTAGATTTATATAATTTTGAAGGCACCAGTAAGCACTCAGAAAAGGAGGGAGAAGGTTCAAGAGAACAAGGAAAGAGTGGACAAAAGAAAGAAATAAATAAAACAATGTCTTTCTTGAACATATTAAGAGAGAAAAAAAAAAAGTACACAGAAGGGCACTCTGAAGAGCAGGAACAATGCCAAACATAAGAAGAGTCTTCGTGAGCTGCTAAGATGCTGTTTTCTTCTCCTCCACATTGATTCAGTAAGATACGGAAGCCTCTGCAATCACAGAGCCCAAACTCACCAGGAAAAGAAATTGGTAAAATATTTCCCTATCGTTGCCTTCCTTTGTGGGACACAAACATACTCTGAAGAATACTCTTTTCCTTTGTTTTTGTTTTTTTTCTCCCTCTCATTGGTGTACAGATATAAATCACAGAACTTGGGGCCTGAAAGGGAGGTCTCTCTCTCTCTCTCACACACATACACACCTACATACATATACATATGTGTATATATATATGTGCGTGTGTGTGTATACATATTTATACATACCTGATATATATAAACATATACATATACACATATGCATTTATACATATACATAATATACACATATATATACATATACATACACACACACACACATATATATGACTCTAGAGTCCAGTTCTTATCCATTGTGATTGTGAATTGGGAATCCCTTGAGGGATTCAGTCCTTTTTATTATAGGCTCCTAGCAGTTTGTCCTATTTTATGTTTTGTACTGACTATATTTTGTTGAAATAAAATTAATAAATGGGGAAACTCCCAAAAGAGCACCCAAAAAGTTATAATAACACAAATCACCTCATATTCTCCTCATTTTTTAAGGTAAACTAATTAAAAATTGTGTGACATAAGATTTATTGAAATTGTATTGAAAGCCATATTTAAGTTTATTCTTATCGCAGGGAAATATTTCAACTTCAGTCTTTCTCTAAAGATGATTTTTCTATATATGGTCAGATGATTTCTATGGAAGCTTTAATTCATTTAAATTTGAGAGACTTTTGGGACTTAGGCATCAATGATAAAGTTTACATTTAAAACTTCATCATTTTTACATGCACCCCAGTGTTCATAGCAGCACTTATTTACAATAGCCAAGACATGGAAGCAACCTAAGTGTCCATGGACAGAGGAATGGATAAAGAAGATGAGGTGTGTATATATATACATACATATACATATATACACACACACACACACACACACACACACACACACAATGGAATATTACTTAGCCATAAAAATGAATGAAATGATGACATTGCCAGCAACATGGATGGACCTAGAGATTATCATACTAAATGAAGTAAGTCAGATAAAGACAAATACCATATGATAGCACTTATTTGTGGAATCTAAAAATATGATACAAATGAACTTATTTACAAAACAGAAACAGACTCACAGACATAGAAAACAATCTTATGGTTACTAAAGGGAAAAGGGGCTGGGGAGAGATAAATTAGGAGGCTGGTATTAACAGATACACACTACTATACATAAAACAGATGAACAACAACAACCTATTGTATATAGCACAGGGAACTATATTCAATATCTTATAATAACCTATAATGGAAAAGAATCTGAAATATATATATCTGAAATATATATATCTGAATCACTTTGCTGTATACCTGAAACTAACACAACATTGTAAATCAACTGTACTTCAATAAAAAAAAAATTAATTAATGGAAAAAACCTTCATCACTTTGATAATATAGTTTATTGGAAATTTTAATATTAATTTTTCCTTTTAAGAGAGTTGACAGTAATATTTGAAACTTCTATATTTACTGCTTTTAAAGCAATCTTAGCCATATCAGTATTCTATATTTATTTGCATTGTGCTTCTTGTCTCTTCGATTTTAGTCTCCATTACTTCTGTTTCTTGTACTCAAGTAGAATAATTAATTTCTTCCTAGTAAACCCATACTATATGCATGACCCATGAATATAAATTTCACAAATATTCAAAGAAAAGGAACGAATTGTACTGTATACTCAATATCATTTTTATATTGTAGGAAAAAGTATTAAGACTAGAAATCTATAAAACATGGATTCTAGAACTACCCTTTCCTCTAGGGAATTTTTTAAGCTCCTGGTTTTCATTCTCAGTGTCAGTAAAAATGAATATGTTGAACACAATGTTTGAAAGGTTCTCTACAGTTCTGAAATAGTAATAAAAAATTTATTTATAATCCACTATTCCTTATGGTCCTTGAGCCCATAGGTATAGGTATTTATTTTTATGAATGCATTAAGACTAATACTGAATACAATTTCTTTACATAAGAGTTAAGGGATTGTTCCCTTCTGGTATGTTTATGTAGATGTATTTTTAAGAAGCATTAAGTACATCTATAGTCCTTTTTAATACATTTGTCTAATATTTATAAAGCAACTAAGTTATTAGACCAGTATTCATGGTCACTATACAGTTATTTTCCTCTCACTTCCCACCTGGTATATTAGTATTATAAAACAAGTTATTTTGAAAGCAAATATTGAGCTGTAAGACCATAAATGTTTTATATTATCTTGATGTATAAATGTTCTTCTTATAATTATTAAACTTGGAAAAATCTTATAATAAACACAATTAGAGATGTTAAAAACAACGTTCTCTAATGGACCAAACTTATTACTTATAGCAGAGACAGAAAATTGTGAGGAAAAAATACCTGCTAAACTTTCAGGTTACAGCAGTGTAAATTACCCATTATCACAATGCATAAAACCACAGCCTGCAAAATTGTCCACTTTTCACTTATTACTGATATTTAATATTTTGAGAGTTAAATAGATGAGAAAATAATTTTATGAAGTCATTTTTAACTCAGACCTTTTCCTCTCATTTTTGACAACTTATTCTGCTATGGAAAGTTCAGATATCATACAGGATTACTCTTGTATAAAGGTATTTGCTAATACAAGGCTAATACGCTTGTTTTATTGTATTAGCCTTTTTTATTATGAAAATGCAGTAATCTTAATCTCTGTGAAACAGAACATTACTAGAAATTCCCCACATATTTGTAAAACAAAAACAAACCAAACAATATTTTTGGCCAACTTTACCTAAGTTTTCTTAGCGTTCTATGTATTTGTTATCAGTCTTTTCATTTCAATAAACCTGGCTGTCAAGCCAGTTTAATGTAGTGAAACGATACCAATGGACATTTGAAAACATCTTATGATTTAGAATATATTTTTCCTATTCACTATGGCATATCATCCTTTCCAAAACGGTATCAATACCTCTAATTTGTTTTGTAGTAACCCAAGGCACAGAAACCACAAGTAATTTGCCTAAAGGGCTCACTGAGGTAAAAAGAGGCATAAAAGAGACATGAGTTGAAAAAAAACAAAGTAAAATGACTTCATTCAGTTCCTAGTAGGTGTACTTCTGAAATATACAAAATAATTGGTAATTTTGCACTCTGTAATGACAATAAAGCAGTTTAAGAAAAAAAGAAAAGAAAAATAAACAAGGAAGGGCACTTAATTCCATTAGATTCCTATTCACCAAATTTTGCAAAAGCTCCAAGAAAGGTGAAAAAGTGTTGTTCCATCCTGGTGGCAGGGCTGTGAGGGGGAGGGAGGTAAGGCGTGTTGAAAAGGAAGTGTCAGGGTTGTATGCCTGGCCAGAGAGAAAGAAGTAAAAGCCTGGTTGCATTGAGACTTGTTTCAATTCTTTGCTTATCCCTTTTGCAAAAGTTATTTAAAATGGGAGTCTAAAAGCAGTGAAACACATGGTCTGAGAGTAACACCATCCCATCCATTAACGGTCACATTAATACTGAGGATAAGTGCTTCTTTGGCAAGAACATTTCTTAAGTATTAACTAAATCCAATAAATAAGGTAATGTCCCTTTTAAGAGCTAGTATTCATGGTTTTCAATTTAGGTAGCACCTGGAAATAAGTTTGGGTAGATTGGAATAAGAGATGTATGCCTATTTAACACAGATCTGGCTAATGCGGTTAATGAAGGCAAATAAGAAAAGGAATGAGTCATTGGGAAGAACAACTTCACTGAGAACCTCTTTTATGCTAGGTATTATGCTAGGTACTGTGCATGTATCTTACTCAATTCCTACCACAGTTTAAGTTTTGCATGATTTCCATTCAGGGTCTGCTATATAATTTGTGGGTTCTAGTGCAAAATGAAGATGCAGGGCCCCAACTGGGGAGGGAAAGTCAATGTCCCCTTCCCACTGGCTTGCCACTCCAAACCATAGTGGACTGATGACTCAAGGGGATTGCAACCTTCTCATTGGAATGTACTCACTACCTGGATGAGGGTGGGTGAGAGGTCCCTGTTAAATCATCTGCTGATTGTGGAGTGTTGCTGCCAGCCTAGGTGTGGTATGGCCACTGCTCTGCCGGCTCCATGTAGCACATGTTCAATCCCCTCCCACCCTGCACCCATACCTAGATCCCCAATGAGAAAAGAGGGCAGTAGTGGAACAGGGACCTCCCTGCAACTGTCACCCCCGGTGGAGGGTGGCAGCAGTCATATAGGAGGGTCCATAGAAGGAAAAGGTGAGTCGAGAGGAGGCAGATGAAAAGCCATGCAGATCCCAGGGAGACAGGAACTGGGAGGTGGAACAGGGCTGGGTGAGGCTCTAAGCACCCAGAGAATGCTTTGCTTCCCTTAAGACTTTACTTACTAAACAAATTCAAAGATAAAATTATTATGAATATCAAGATCACAACCACAGATCATTAAATCCTAAATGCTAAGCACAGGACCTTGTGTGACTACACCGTTCACACGCCCATGTAGTCAGCCCAGTTTCCATTGTGCAGATGGAAAAAGTGCCCAAAGTCCTGTTTGTCAGCATGAGAAAAAATGCGTGTGTGTGTGTGTGTGTGTGTGTGTGTGTGTGTGTGGTTGTGTATGAATAAGGGTGGAATCAGTACTAATTTTAGTTTTTTTCACTATGTCTAATTGCTCCTATATATTTACCACTTCTAAAATTAATGAAGATATTTTACAGTATACTTATATTTCATCTTTTTGGAATAAATATAAAGGAGTTAGGAAAAGAAATAGATATAAAGAATATAGAGTTAATTTTGGAAGACTGATAAAATATAAATACCTTTGGCCTACCTAACAAAACTCTCTTCTATCAGCAAATAGGCAATGATAAATCTATATAAATATATAAGTATAAGTATATATATTTTTTCTCAAGTTATCAAGCTCAATGTTGACTACCATATGCAGTTCACAGGAAAAGTTATAAAATGGAAGCTAATATTTTAACTTCTCAAAAAGATTTTTCATTATACCTGCATATATGTTTTCATGTGGAAATCACTTATTCAGACTTAGTTTACTATTATCATCACCTCTGGTCTAGTATGATTCAAAAAGAAGTGAAATCACATGTCTAGAAGCACTCCACAGAAAATAGTATGATAAGTAGAGAATTACAGCTTCTACAAAGCCACTGAAATAAAGAAAGCTCAAAAACGATGTTGGATTAAAAACAGGTTGAAAGGCATTAAACAAATACACAAATCAATAGTCAAATATTCCTCAGAAGAGCATGACAGAAATAATTTAAATAATTTCTATGTTCGATTTCACATTTATATGAAAATTGTTTTAATCTTATGATTTTAAAAATACTTTTCCCCAATAAACTTTTAACTTTCCTATGCAATCTCTCAGTGGTAAAGCTATATGAGACTTGGCTCAAATATCACCTTCTCTTATTTACATTGGCTAACCACCTTTCTCCACATGCAGACTAGGTAAGTGCTGCTTCCCAGTGCTTCCTGGGAGTCCTTTACACAGCCTTCATTTAGCATTCCGGTGTTAAATGACCTTCAACCTCTCTCCTCCTCGTAGCTCTCAACAATTTCTGAAAAAGATGAATCTGTGTTCTTTGTTTGCTTGCTACTTTCTGTATCATCTGTGCTTATTAATATGTCTAATACATACTAGAATTTCAACAACTGTAAGTAGCTCTAACCATGAAGCTAATCATATTTGGTAGAAAGTGACTTTTTCAATATAAGAAAATCTATCAGAGCTATTCCCAGAGCACAGTAAATATTTGCCGTTCCATACCTACTCTTCACAATTTTAGTAAAGGTAGAATTTCTCATCTGCCATGTAATCAATTCTGTTTTCTTTCTGATAAAAAGGGGGCAATTTTTATTTATTTATTTATTTATTTATGGCTGTGTTGGGTCTTCGTTTCTGTGCGACGGCTTTCTCCAGTTGTGGCAAGCGGGGGCCACTCCTCATCGCGGTGCACAGGCCTCTCACTATCGCGGCCTCTCCTGTTGCAGAGCACAGGCTCCAGACGCGCAGGCTCAGCAATTGTGGCTCACGGGCCCAGTTGCTCCGCGGCATGTGGGATCTTCCCAGACCAGGGCTCGAACCCGTGTCCCCTGCATCGGCAGGCAGACTCTCAACCACTGCGCCACCAGGGAAGCCCAAGGGGACAATTTTTTTAACAATTAAAAACAAATGAAACTAAAGAGAATATGTATTATCTCTATACAATTTTTTTAAAAAATTAAAAGCAAATAAACCTAAAGAGAATATTTATTATCTCTTTACAAATTATATACTTTCATAAAATTATAATATAACTATATTATATATTTTATATATTATGTATCATATATATTCATATGTTATACATTATAAATTATATATATTGTATGTATAAATATGTTATATATAAAGAGATAGAATAGATATATTTTCTATATATAAACAAATATCAAACTATATGTATATATATACATACATAATATACATATACATATATCACACAGATGTGTATATTATATTATATATAAAACTTAACCTCAAATATACATATTTTTTAAATTCAAATGAACTTTATATTTACATCAGAATACTTTCAAATTGTAATTACAAAAGAGGGACTAACTGGGAATGTGAACACTAACAGAGACATTGTTTCTTACAGAGCTCCTCAGTAGTTGATATTTCAGAAGGACTAAGTACAAAGCTTGATATTTTGCAGATACATGAGATCACTACTAACCAGTTTCCAGCAATGATTGTGATATCAGAAAAAAACAAAGATAATTCCTAATTGCACTCCACAAGCTTTAATATTGTCTAATTAATTTCCTGATGTACATTTTGAGTTTGCCTGTGGTTGGTGACCCATTTTGTACCTGAATAATGCATTTTATTTCTCAAATTATGCTCTTGATACTAATACCTTTCATTTACAAACTGAAGCATTAGTCAAAGACCTGATGAATGGTACTTTCCAGGTGAGAATAGTCAGTGTTTTCAGCTACAGATACAAGCCCTTAGCTTCCTTCACTCTCCGCTAAGGGATTAAGTCTTCAGTGTTACTCAAGCCTACCATGATGGACTTTCTAATGATTGTAGGGGGATCTATGTGTGTCACGGTTTGAATTATGTCCTCCAAAATTCATATGGTGAAGTCCTAACCTCTAGTACCTCAGGATGTGTGACCTTATTTGAAATTTAGTTGCTGTGGATGTAATTAGTTAAGTTGAAGTCATCCAACATGACTGATATTTTAAAAGGGGAAATTTGGACATAGGTATGCACACAGAGAGGACCCCATGTGAAGATGAAGGCAGAAATCAAGGTAATGCCAAGGAATGTGAAAGATGCTAGCAAACCACCAGAGCTAGGAGGTAAGAATGGAACAGATTCTCCCTCATAGTAATGAGAAGGAAGCAATCCTGCCAACACCTTGATCTCAGACTTCTAGCTTCCAGAATTATGTGACAATAAATTTCCTATTGTTTACAACGCTCAGTTTGTGATACTTGGTTATGGCAGACCCAGCAAACTAATATGATGTGTAACTTTGCGAACTCCCTGATCTTGGCCCTTCCTGATGGTAACATGGTTCTACTCATCTAAACCTTCATGAAGCATTGGGATCTGAGAGAGATATGTAGTTCCTTGGGGCTTAAGGTTTCAACTTTTCTACATTACTAGTATGTCCTAAACATCAAGTTAAGCCAGATTATTTTCATTTTTGAAATCAAAATTAATTGTTTTGGTTGTTCTTTAAAGGTTCATCTTAGTTTTTGTTTTGTTTCATTTTGTTTAAGAATATGATATAAAACTAATATTCAATATGTATATCAAAATGTAACAGACACTTTCAGTTTCCTATCATTGTTACTTATTTGAGTCAGTGTGGAAAGGACTGTGTAGCCTGGAGTGATTCTAGTATTAAAGCTTACTTTACATATTTATGATAATAACTCTAGGCTACCATAAATCTTGGTAGATCCTCAAGAGATCTTATCTGCTTGAGGTGCCCTTGATTCCCTAGGATGATTATGAGGAGGCATTGGGGCTGCTGGTCATGTACCTTACACAATGCCCATGGAAGACGATGGAGGACACTACCTGAGACAGAGAAGCTTCAAAAGCTAAATCTGGTAAGTTCCAGAGTCCCTGATGAAGAGAAATTACAAACCAAAAGAGCAGTTGACTCTAAACTGAATTTTGGATTTCCTACAAGTGTGACTTACAAATGAATGGTCTCACATAAGATGAAAAAGGAAAAAATATAAAGTTGAGGTAAGAAGGGATAAAGGAAAAGAAAGCAGGAAAGGAAGCAAGATTAATAGCAAGTAGACTAGAGAGAGCCTGTGACGGAACAAACACTCACTGAAGAAAGAAAAAAATGGAAGAGTTCATAGGAAGGGGTAATTATTGAATAAACGGAGGTTGAGTAAGGTAGAAAAAGCAAAATCCAATTACTTAAAAAATCAAGCTAAGTATATAAAAGGAATCCTGTTATCACTCTTGTACATTTCAAGTGTTATCACTCTTGTACATATCACTCTTGTACATTTAGAGAATTATATACTCTCTATTAAGCTAGGTAGTGAGTTCTTCTTGGAGAGCAGAATTGGTGTGTGCGTGTGGATGGGAGCACACGCAGATGTGCACATTTATGCGTGTGTGCCTATTTTCCTCTTTGTAGCCTCAGCCTTTAGGCAAATTGCCTGACATACAGAAGTGCTTAATAAATTCTTGTTGAATGAGTCATCTTTGGTTAGCAATTCATAGTTATTTATTTTGTTCTGATTTGCAAATCATTAGAAGAAATGTTCTTAATGAGGTATCTGGAAGGATCCACTAATCCAGAAATAATACTCTGCTCTAGGGCATTAGCAAAAAGAGAATATGACAGTGGGGGCTGGATGAAATCAAATCTCTTTCTAGATGTCTCCCATTTCCCTTTTAGTTTCTTAGAAACAGAGCTCCTGGGCCACCAAAGAAAAGTCTGGCACTTGAGTAAAACAGTACAACAAAGCACCACTTTTACTAAATCTGTTCGTCTCATATTCAAGCCCTGAAGGTTTGCAAAATATGCTTCCAGCAGATGGCGTTTTGCAGAGTTAATAAAGATGTTCACATCTCCAGTGTCTTGTAATTACTTTAAGAATTAGGAAAAGGAAAATAGAAAAAAAAGGAATAAATTCCTTCTGTTTCCCCTCCTTTAGTTTCATTATCATAATCTGTATCCCATTTCAATTTCCATTACTTTCAGAAGAGTACAACAGGACAATAGGCAATGAGAGAAGTCTGTAGTGGAGAGACAATTTAATTGCTCTGTTAAGAAAGAAATTCAGTTCACACAGAACAGGGCCAACCTTTTCCATTTGATCTTACAGCTCAAATGTCAGGTATGCCATACGTTTTATGTTATTTGAAAGAGCATAAATGGAAACAAAGACTTTAAACATTCCATTCTGCCTCACTATCATTTTATCCATTAAAAAAAATCCTCAGTGACATTTAACAAACTTAAAACAAAACAGTCCTCAGGAATATGTCAAGGTCTCTACAGACTACTCTAGTGTATGTGAAGTTGGTTGACTGTTTTTAGTCAAATTCATTGAAGGTGTTGTGTATTAAATTGTTGGAAGCTTTTCCGAATTCTGGCTTGCAAAGCACACGGAAAATGAATAGTGTGGCTACTGTGGGTGCCTTCATTTGCATATCAATGCCGAGAATTCTGTTGGTTTCATAGAAATGATAGTGATTGAGGTCTAGGAATGAAAGTGAGTGGTTTGGATATACACAGTGGTCAACAGAATTCTCTCTGCTTGCATGCCAACATTTCAAATGATTTTCCCAGTAGGATAAGATGGGTCCTTCACTGTTTTGTGTCCTCTGAGGCAGCATTATGGGTGTCTGAATAGGGCTAAAGATGAGGATGTTTTGAATTTCCACCCAACGATTTTTTTTCAGAGAAAATAATTCTCTGCCAAAATTTCAAAGCCCAACAGCTTGAAATCTCTGTCTCTTTTCCTTTTTGGTTTCACTTCTTTTTTTAAAAAAATCAAATTAAATAAAATATGAACATTTTTGTTCAAGAAAGCCAAGTTATGAGCAATAGTTTACCAAGAAATGGACAGATTTTTTTCTTATTATATTTCACTTGCCAAAAAGAATTTTGCTATCCATAAAAATCTACAGTTCGGTATAGACATTATTAGTTCTGTCATAAATGTGAAAGAACATTGGGAAACCTTATGATAACTTTTCAGATGATATCATAATTCAGTCTGGGAATCAGTGTGGTAGAAAACCTAATACATGGGCTATTTTTAAATCCTTAAAATTAAGGAAGGGCACAATTTGAATCCATATCTCATGGGTGATATTGGCAATATCATGGGTGATAAAATGGGTGGTACTAGAAAAAGGTCTCAGGGACAAATCAAATGTTTTACCTTTAACTGAAATAAGGCCTATATGCATTCTTCAAATTTCCCTTTATTCATAAATAACCATCTAGAATGTAAGCACCATGAAGGCAGGATGTAATGTTCTCTTCACTGCTGTATCAGCAGTGCCTAGAATAGTACCCGGCATATAGTGGGAACTTAATAAATAGTTGTTGAATATAGGAATAGGTTAATGACTAAAAGCCGACCTGGAAAGAGCTTCCGTTTTTGAACACATAGCATTAATGGACACCAAGGAGGTGGTTCCCGTATGTCCTTTAGCTTTAACCATTCTCCCAAGTTCCAGTTACACTTTGTCAGCTGCACCAGACATGCTAGTCCCTCTAAAAAAGTCACATCAGTATGTCTCCAAATAAATTCAGCATCTCTCCTACCCTGAACATTGTCCTTCTATCACTTAATATAAACACTCTTCCTTCATTATTTTTTGATGCTCTGAATATCTGCCTTAACTTTGAAGGCTACCTCAGTGACTTTCAGGCATGCTGTCCTCCATGTCCCCTTACCCAGGCCCCTTCCTTCTCTTGCTCAGAGTTTAATTTCTTCTTCCTTAGGTCAGGATTAAACACAATTTCTAAGAATCTTACCTACCTCAAACTTTCTTCTCTTCCAATCCATTCTATATAAGAAGAACGGATGTTTGTGTGAGTATGTGTGTATTTATACATTTAATTGTCTTACTTGCTTTCCCTCTCAAAACTCTCAAGAGTACATACATTTCTACTGTATTCCTTAGCATGCTATCTAAGGCCTCAAGACAAGTGTTGAGGCATATATCCAACGTTTTAAGGCATATATTTCTATTTGTAATGAGCCTCATTCCTTGATACTCCCCAAACACAAGATGCCAGGCTTTCTTCTCTCTCTTCATTTGCTTTTGCCCTTTCCTCTTCCTGAAAACCCTTCTCCACTCTGTTATTCCTCTGAAAATATAATTCAGTCTTTAGGCTTAATGACCTTAGTTCAAATGGCTCCTTCACCATAAAGCATCTCAGAAGGTCCTGATTAGACGTTTCTTCTGCCTTTGAATTAGCATAATTTATATACTTCCCTTATTAAATTTATCATATCCTGCCCCACATTATAGAACTTCGCTTGTATATTTCGTATCTGTTACTACACTCAAAATTCTTGAGGACACTAATGATGCCGTACACTCAACTTTCCAGCTCTTGCATATAGACCTGCTTATAGCAGGGACTTAATTATTGAATTATTAAATTAATCTAACCACTTATCTTCCATAGAATGAAGCTCAATGTTTATATCAGGCATTAAAATATTTAATTAAAATATGATCTATTTTTACATTGTCATTTTGTACTTAAAGGTTACCTATTAATGTCAGTGTGAATATAGCAAGAGTTTTGCCACTTACAATTTTTAGATTATTTAAGCTAAGCTTGATGGGAGTGAACTTACACTTTCTCGGTACCTAAGGAGTGAGAGGTACTGGTTAATATTACATGATTTTGTTGATGCAATCATTACCAGTGCAGCAAAAATAACGTAGACAGCAACATAATTTCTTCATTGGAATGAAAGTGTTCTAGAGTCTCAAGACTCAATTGATTGGAGAATTATGAAATATCCACTGTGATATTAGCATTCATTATACACTGTGGTCAAGACAATGTTAATAGTTAGTATAGACGAGTGGTTCTCAAACTTTAGCATTCATCAGAATCATTTGTCTTGGAAGACTGTTAACACCCAGATTACAAGGCCCCACCTCCAGGGTTTCTGATTCAATAGGTCTATAATGGGGCCTCAAAATTTTGAATATTTTGCAAATCCCCAGTTAATGTTGATGCTGCAGGGACTTCACTTGGAGAAGCACTAGTCTAGACTAAGCAAAAAAGATGGTACACATTATTATAATTCTTGGTACATGTGTGTTAATTAAGGCTGATGAAGTCGACTGGACCTATAAGGTAAAACCAGCATCAAATGGGCAAATATAACTGAGGTGTCCCACCTAGCACCCTTTACCATCAGGTTGCCTCAGCTTCCACTTGCACCAAATATTTGAAACCTAGAGGTTAGCACAGGACAAAAAAGCAAAATCACTGTAGCATAATGGTCTTTTCTATCTTGCTAAGAACTATACTCCAGTGTAGCTCTGAGACACAGAAGGTTCTCAATATTTATATGTACAAGAATGGATGAAATCAAAAGTAAATATGGTGCTGAATTATTTGATAGTAATAATCATAGTAATTAAGAGAAGCTGAATGAAAGTATGCACCATTATTTTAAAAGACCTAAGGAAGAGTAACTCTCTTGAGGAAAAAGACTGCACGTAAAGCTGAAGCTTTTCCCTTGCTAGGAATCTTCACTGAATCTCTGCAGTGGGATGTGTCTTGCTAGTAAAGTACCAAATGGTAACTTCTAAATGCTAACATCTGGCTCTGCATGTCTTTGTTAAAGACAGTACATGTTTCCATTAAGAACAGGTATTAACTCTAAAATACATGAAGATCCCCCTCACTCTTAGAATAATTATCTTACACAACCACTTTTTAAAAGAATCTATAAAGAACACATTTAGGGATATCAAGAACATATTGTAAGAATAATCTGATAGCATTTGCTGGTCCCAAAGCGTACAAGTTTGATTTCTTTTTCTTGACATATATATCTTCTCCCACCTTCCAGATTATAAGTGACATATATTTTTAGTTCATCGATCTCGAGAATTAAGTCCTTAGAAGGCAGGGATTGTTTATATGTACACCTAAAATCAGTTTAAGAAATTATCAAACTTGCCAAAAATTTAAGAAAAAAATATAAGCAGGAAAAATTAATATTTAATACAATCACTCAAGAAATTTAAGTGAAGACATGAAAACTGCTGGAAATGCACCACTGAATTTCAAACCTGTATTTGCTGTGAAATAAGAGTTCTTCTGAATATTTTGATAAATGTTTTAATACGTGCTTAACTGTTGTTTAAGATCAAAATCTTTTATTTCTTGGATCAAGATGTAGTTGAGTGGAGAAGGAGTGAATACTAATGTTTATATCACAGCAATAATAAGAGTCAAACTGAAATACATATTAATTATCACAACAGATTTCTTAGTTTGGAAGATCAATCACTTACTATGGAAAGTCAGAAAGTTTCATTATATAGGACCTTTACTGTGTTTTTCTAATTTGTGAAAACAAGATTATAATAGTTGAGTCAGTTCATTAAAACTATTTTAAGGCAACATATATTATTATGTGTGTATATAGATATAGATATATGGGTATATATATAAGTATAGAAACATTTAAATTAATAATTAAACTATTTTAAATATATCTTTTATATTATCAGTGACTTTAATTTTCTATCTATCCCTTGCTTTCTCTCTCTTGTTTTCTTTATTTAACAATGAACATGTGTTACTTCAATGGGAAACAGTTTAAATATGTGTGATAATTGATTTAATTGTAGATTATTATTAAGCATTCTACTTCACTAGATTGCATTTTTCTTTTAAAAAGCCTCTAAATTTCCATGACCTTACTTTAATAATGCAGTGTACAAGGCAACAAAAAGTCCTGTGTGAAATAATTTGGGTGAGCCAAAATGTACTAGGACTACTTATAAACAATCATCACTGGACTCCATTTCCTAACAAAAATCCCCATGTTGCACAGCAGAAAGATTCAGTGCATTAATGAGTACAGCTTGCTGCTCATTGCAAAACGGGTGGTTATGGAAACCCATTTGACCATTAAGCAGTACATGTGGAGAAAACTAAAATTAGAAGACACTTGGTGATATCACTTAAGCCTATTTCTGGACTCCGGCAGGAAAACAAATGCAGGCACAATACAGAACTGCCAAATGAGGCAAACACCAGCTGGTCTGAAAGCCAACATTCATGAGCTCTTAGTTTCATAACATGTCTTACATGGGAGAAAAATAAATTGTCATTAAACTCTCATATCCACAGGTGACTTCACTTTGTAGATTATATAAAAATAAATGCTTTCCAACAATATATGCATACCTAAATAATTAATGAGTTATTGCTCTTGAAAATTTAATATGAAAATGACCACAGCAAGGCCACTTAAAAGATAAGTAGATTAAACCTCATGTTAGTAGACTGACATATATCTTTGATATTATTCTAGTATGTTTATTATTCTAGTGCATTCCAGTCTCTCAGAGTCTATATTTGTTCTCAAGCATAATGGCTGCAGCAAATAGTCTACTTGGAACTGGAAAAGGAGTGTTGTAATTAAATGTGAGTTTCTACTAAACAATGACGAAAACTTTCTTACCACCAATAGTGCCTTGGAAGTCATTTTTAAAACAGAGCATTTTCAAAACTCAGAGGTTTCTTTCTGCAACCCATTTTATGTCCCCACCTCTGTCTATCTAGGAGATAGATATGTCTGCACTCTACAAAGAATTCCAGGGAACTAAGTCATTGCCAAGGCCATTTGAGAGGTTGAATTGGCTCAAGCTGGATGCAGATTTAATGTAACAAATCAGCCTGACTGTATTCTAGTTCTTGGTCTATCTTTTGGGCTTGCTAAGTCATTCAGACCTGGGAAAGATTCTGACTTACTAAGAATTTTTAGAAGGGGTCCCTATCTTCACAGCTAGACTTAAAATGTATGGCTTCTGACAGGAATGCTTGGAAAATAATCATTCACTTCTCTCCATCAATTCCATGTTATCCCAAGGGTTTGTTCAACAGATGGACATAATTTGCATATTTGACTACCACAGTTTTCTTAATTGCATTTTCCCAGCATACTCTATTATATTTGCAGTTTATTAGGTTTCCCTTAGAATTTCACTTTGAAAATCATACACAACATATATTAAGTTATCATATTTCCTACATAGTAGACCTCCTTGCAAAATCTAGCACTTGAAAGATTTAGGCACTTAGGATACATTGAAAATCTATTACCATACTTTAAGCTCAACTGTAACATCTCTCAAAAGTATTTAATATGTCTATTTTGTTATAAGCCTTCACATTTTAGTTAAAAATATGTCAAAATATATATTTTATGTCAGAATATTACATAATTCAGTAGCTGTGTACAGTATTTCAATTTTTAATGTTAATTTTGTCTTAAAATCTATTGTCAATCTCTAACAAATGCCTAGACCATTCATCATTAGAAACTTAATTCTTTTTCAACCCAGAAATTAAAAAAAAAGATCCAAAAGAGAGCCAAGAAAAGTCATACTGCCATTAAGGGGGGAAGCGAAATGATATGTCATTACCATTATGATTTTAGTTTGCATGTGGGACCAGTCTTCTAAGTACAAAATACTTCTAAATAAATAAAGATCTTACCTTAAGACATTTCTGAAGAGGGCTCACCATATTAAAAAAGCTTGATTTTTAAAATATATTTTAAAAATATGCACTTACAACATTGTTGTATATTAATTATAGGGAAGAAACCAAGTACTCTTTTGCTATTTTTAAGATCTAGTCTCTGATTCTCAAATAAGAACAACTGGCAGTGGAGCAATTTTGTATTACTTCACATGAGACACAGAGTTGTTTTAACATTAAGTATCAAAAACGTGTACTTTTCTTTAAATGTATAAAAATTCACCAGGATCCCCAAAGAGGCCAATTCACTTACATTTATGGGATTAATATGAAGGTAGAAAAAAAATTATTATCTAAAAATAGTGGATAACAATATATAGCCAACTATCTTACATCTAGAAATACTCTTCTAACTTACTGTGTGAATTGTGAGCTTTGAAGGAACAATTAAAATGGGATAATTCAGTAGTGTAGGTTCAAATGTAATTATTCTTTAAACTTTATTCTGGTGACTATCTACAGAAGCAGTACATCCTCCTACAGAGGATTTTGAAAATCTGGGTGGCAGTGTGTTTTTGTTTTTGTTTTTGTTTTGTCAGAATGATTTAGGGCAATACAGGAACTTTAGTAGGGAGAGCCAGGGAAGTCTTGCAATGTGTAGGACAGTCCTGCACAACAAAGAAGGCTGTCACATCCTGTATGGTTTTGAACTTCTGGCCTGGCATCAAGAGGAAGAAAATATATATAGTTACTTGAGCCTAAACCTTAACACTCTTCGGCATATAAGCATAAAGAATTTTTGCACACTGAATCTCCACAAAGTAATCTCTATCTAAATTAAGGAAAGATTAAACTTAAGAAAGCTTTCTTTGAACCAATATTTTTTTCCATTAGACATAATCACATTACCTACATGGGAATCTGCTCATGATGTTTGAATTGCAATAAAATAAATCTGTATTTATTAAAGACATTCCATGCATAGATGTAGGCATCTGATTATTTTATTAGGTTGTCATACTAGCATAGCCCAAACATTAATAAAATAAAATCAACGTAATTATTTTATTATAAATTTCTCACCCTTTATTTCTCCTTTATGTTATCATTGTAGAATTCTATTCATGTAGTAATTTTATGTTTCATTTCCAGATAGTGAAAGAGAATTATAAAATATGTGCTAAAAAATAAAATGCAATCTAAAAAAAAAAAAAAAATGGTTATGAAGAACCTAGGGGCAGGACAGGAATAAAGATGCAGATGTAGAGAATGGACTTGAGGACACGGGGAGGGGGAAGGGTAAGCTGGGATGAAGTGAGAGAGTGGCACGGACTTATATATACTACCAACTGTAAAACAGACAGCTAGTGGGAAGCAGCCGCATAGCACAGGGAGATCTGCTCGGTGCTTTGTGACCACCTAGAGGGGTGGGATAGGGAGGGTGGGAGGGAGATGCAAGAGGGAGGAGATATGGGGATATAGGTATATGTATAGCTGATTCACTTTGTTATAAAGCAGAAACTAACACACCATTGTAAAGCAATTATACTCCAATAAAGATGTTAAAAAAAAAAAAGAAAATGCATCAGTTCTAGTAGGGTTGAGAATAGCTGTTATAGCAGAATAGTAATAAAAGTTTGGACACCTTATTATGCATTATCATGGCTGAGACTTTAGTGGTGTGAGTCCATAGGAAATAGGATGACTTTTGAGTCCAGAGAATGTTGAAAATAACAGTTAAAATGCTATGAAAACAAGAGCTCCAGGATAGAAATGTGAGAGTAAATATGTAAAAGTGTAGAAGAAGAGAATAAAAGCTGCGACAGAAGAGCACATAATGAAAGATTATTTATGGTGTTAAGTAGGTAAGAAATTAGCTTCTCTATGATACAAGAAAAGTAAACTACAGACCTACATCTCTCATGAGAATAGACATAAAATTAACAATATCATTTAAGAATGCTATAACAGTACAAAAAATGTGAAAAAGATAATAAAACATGACCTGGTGGGTTTATGGTTTATGGAATTTAAGATAGGTTTGGCATGCAAAAATTTACCAATATAATTCATCATGTTAACAGAAAAAAAAAGAAAAAAGAAATATGATTGTCTCAAAAGATGCATTAAAAGTATAACAAAAATTCAAAATCCACTCATGATAAAAACTCTCAGCAAAATATAAACAAAGCAACTCTAACTCAAAAAGGAATCTATGAAAAAACTTTACTTAACAGCATACTTAACAAAGAAAGACAAATGTTTACACTCTAAGGTCAAAAACAAACGAAGGATGTCTGTTTTCACTACTTATACTAAACATTGTACTGGTGTCCCAGCCAAAGTAATAAGGCAAAAGAAAGCAGAAGACACACAGATTGAAAAGGAACACATAAAACTGTCTTTATGTGCAGACAATATGATCATCTACATAAAAAAATAAAAAACAAAAAAGAAACTAAAGAATACAGAAGAAATTGAGATCTAGGAAGTGAGTTTAGAAAGGTTTCAGGATACGAGGTTGATATACAAAAATCAACTTTATTTCTCTATGCTAGCAATGAACAATCAGAATTGAAACTACAAAACAATATAATTAAAGAAAGAATGAAAAATGAAATGCCCAGAGATAACTAACAAAAATTATGCACATCACAGTATACCTATATAATGGACTACTACTCAAAAATAAAAAGTAACAGACTTTTCTATATACAACAACATAGGAATACCTCAAAATGATGATGAGCAAAAGTAGCTATGCAAAAATGCAGTGCATACTGCATATTCTGATTCACATAAAATTCTAGAAAATGCAACTACTTTATAGTAAGAGAAGGCAGATCAGTGTTTGCCTGATAACCACAATTTGGGAGGAAGTAAGATTATAAGAGAGCACAAAGAAATTTTGGGGGATGATGGGTATATTCATTATTTTAATGTGCATGGTTCACAGGTGAATACATATGTTAAAATTTATCCAAACTGTACACTTTAAATAGAGGCATTTTATTGTGTGTCAAGTATACTACAATAAAGCTATAAAACTGATTATCTATGAAGGTAAATTGGTAAGAGGTCAGCTATTTATCATAACTAATGGTGAATGAAACCATGGGTTGTAATTCTCATTTGCAAATTGACTCACCTTGCTGAAAGTTTATTTAAACACTGTTTTCACGTTTGCACTGAACTGTAAGACTAAAGAAACTAATAAGAGAGGAAAAATGAGGCTTGGACTTGAGACTACGATCTGTGAAGGAGAAAATCTGAAAACATGAGCCAGTTTAAAAATAATATGATTGATTTATAATAAATATTGTTCTATCATTAGCTTTCAAATTGCTTTTTTTTTTTTTTAAAGATCTCCTCTGCCTGGTGTGGTGGAATTGGGGCAAGGAGCAGGATTATTTTTAATTCTCTATCCTCTTTTCAAAAACAGAAGTGTTGCTCTTCATTTGCTTGATTTCTTTTAACTCCCATAAAAAATTTCATCTTGGCCAAAAACGTTAGGTTGAAATGCTGAAGCCATTTGACTATACTAGGCCTAGTGAGAGATTAGAATAGAGCAGTATCTCATTTGAGATACATTTCTGTACAATCAATCAATTCTCATAATAGATTACGATATGGTGATTTAGATGGATCAAATCTACAAAAAAATATTCATTTATTCATGCAACAGAAATATATGAGTTCCTACTATGTGCCAGGCACTATGCTAGATCCAAGGATATAATGATGAGTGCAGTTTTATTTGAATGTTAGTGATAGGAATTGAATCAAAATTTATCTTTGTATTGCTGATTATAACATGCTGCTTCTTTAGTATTATGTACAATCAATCAGCTTGAGGACTTACCTGATTTAAAAGAAGAATTCTACGGCTTGGATAGAATCAATGGATATTTTTCTCTCTGGTATTGAAGAAACAGTACAATTTACCTCTAATTAGGTGAGCTGATGACTACATATTTTATAAAGTTGCTACTTCTCTCTGGATGTGATCAGCAGACTGACATAACATTTCTCTAGCAGAAAATAGACAGAATATGCAAAATGTCACCATGTCTATGCTGGGTTAAAAAAATAGAGAGTCAGAAAATGGTTATGTTTCAAAAATGTAAAGTTTAATAGTTGATACAAATCTCTGACTCTAAACTAGGGCTTCTGTTTTCACAGCCTGAGGCAATTCAGTTTCCACTGTCCCTTCACACCTTATGAACAGTTTTGCCTGATACCTTTCAAAAACCCAAGGATATTAACTCTTGGGAAGGAAGTTATTCAAAGAGAATCTTCTTTAACATCATGCTTATTTCTCCCTGAAGTTACTGCTTTGAGGATAATAGTTTTCTTTGATTATGAAAACTGAATGGTTTCCACATTTATATTCTGCCTTGTATAAGCATTTGGCCACAGCTGTAATGGCTAGTGCTTTTGAGACAAGTTTAATTTTCTTTTCATGTTAAATGGTAATGTTTTTATGTTTATTACTTTGTTTACTTAGTGTATCACAAAATCTACTCTTGGCTGTGGAGGTTTGATTATAATATGCATTTTATTAGTCAGATCTCGTATTCCATAATAGCCCAGACTTAGGTTTACTGTTTTAATTTGAGTCCTCAACAATATCCTCCCACCTGTACAATTTCAATAGCTCCACTTAACTGATTTTCAACCAACACTCTCTACTCTCTTCCCTGTAAGATCTACCCTTCAGACTTCTGCCACCACAATTCCCTTCAGAAATCCCGTAAGATACCAAAAAAAAAAAAAGATATATATATTTTCTTCATCAATGCACATACACATAGTAGTAGTAATAACTACAAATACCTGGCATATAAACCCTTCACAATCTGGTCCCCACCACTAATTTCTGACATACAGAGAGCCCTCAATCATCATTTACTACTAATGACTTTTTTTCATTGTTGCGATCTTGGTATCCCATTCACACTTTGAGCTCTCGATGAAGAGCAACCTCTCTGTGAATCACTACTTGGCCCTCTTAGAGGGTTAGTCATTCTATTCTTGCATTCTCAAAGTACATCAATCTTTCATGTCCACTGTGCCTTCAATGAGCTCTCATATTTGTTTCAAAGCATCCTCATTAAGCTGTGATCTCCCTCAGAGCAGAGATATTGATTAATGCAATTCTGCATCCCTGTGCCCATCACCATGCCCTGTACACAGTAAATAGTTAATAAATATTTTTAGATACAGGATTCTGGATGCATCTTTACAAATACAGTGATGTGCATGGCAAGAGAGGACAGCCGAGCAAGTTTCTGTGGACGTTAAAGAGATATGAGCACAGAGATCTGAGTTTATGGTCAATATAGATTTTCTTTTTCAAACCAAAGCTGGTTATGAGATTGAACAGGAATAAAAATCCCTCTTGAATTCTGGATATGAATAACGAATCATCCCATCAAAAGGAAAAATTAAAAGTTTGTTTCAAACTAGTTCAAACTGTAGTGCCTCTGTTGAAAATGCAGTGGTCCATATGGATAAGGTTAGTGGAAGTGATAGAAGTTCAAACAATGTTTAAAACAGGGAGAAAAACTGTTTGCTGCTTCTAAATTGAACAATGATTTTAGAATGCTTTCCCCTCTTATCAGGGCTCTACTTTTATAAGCATTCTGCTTTCTAGGTGATTCTATATTGACTTGTCTAAGCCCAAGGCATAATATTTTAGACTCCAGACATGTGCTATAAGTCTGCTTGACAGTTCATTACACAATTTGTTTTGATTATCAGTATATTGGGAAACTCTTCTCATCCTCCTATTTCTTAATAATTAATAATAAAAATGAAACAATTTATCAATGAAAGCCTGTTAGAACATTAACACAGTATACCTGACTGTCCAAAGAAATGTTATTTATAATTATGTCCTAATTTAAGGTTTGACGTTTTCCACTTTATTGAAAAACATACTACCCTAAACATAGTGAAAAATAAAATGAGATTCCATCATAACCCAGCTGAGAAAAAAATAGATTCCTATAAATTCTGGACCAGTTTTCCTCCTAGGATACATTAGTTGTATGGTAGAACCCTGTGTACAGCAGAGATATCATTAACGATAATAAATATATATCCCTTTAAGTACAGATAACTTGAGGTTTTGATGTAAAGTCATATGGTACATATTTAATAGGATAATCAAAATAATGAATAATTTGAAATATTTAAACAATCATGTTACCTATGATTTCCTAAATATAATCATAATAATACTTTCAGTAAAATTATTGCTTACAAAGAGCATAACTGCCTGCTCAGTTAATATTCACTAATAGCCTAGTATGTGTAAGATAAGCTAGGTGACCCCACAGACACTGAACTATATACACACACACACACATATATATATATATATATATATATATATATATATATATATATACTAGCTCTTTTCTTGCATTACACACTTTGATAGAAAAAGGAGTGGCTTGTTTTTTAAAGGTATGTGGTTAGTACAGTTTTGTTAGATGTGTGAATGAATGCATGAACAATGAAATAAACAAAACATGGAGTAAGAGATAGTCCTTCTAAATGAACTTATTTACAAAACAGAAACAGACTCACAGACTCAGAGAACGAACTTATGGTTATTGGGGGGGGAAAGAGTGGGGGGAAGGGATAATTAGGGAGTTTGGGATCGACATGTACACACTGCCATATTTAAAATGGATAACCAACAAGGACCTACTGTATAGCACAGGGAACTCTTCTCAATGTTATGTGGCAGCCTGGATGGGAGGGGAGTTTGGGGGAGAGTGGATACATGTATATGTATGGCTGAGTCACTTTGCTGTGCACCTGAAACTATCACAACATTGTTAATCGGTTATGCTCCAATATAAAATAAAAAGTAAAAAAATAAAGAAAAGAAATAGTCCTTCTACCAAGGCATTTAATCTGGTGGTGTGTGTGTGTGTGTTTGTGTGTGTGTGTGTGTGTTTGTGTGTGTGTGTGTGTTGAGGAGGGATGTGGGATGTGGCAGGGACTTGGATGAGTCCGTGAGATTGATCAAGTAGATGAGGCAGTATGTAAAGGGTCCAAAGTTAAGTGAACTTAAATAAGGCAGAGATAAGATCAAGTCAGAAAATCAAAAAAGGCTTCAAGAATGAGATATTTTGAAGAATTAAATTTTAACAGATGTTACAAGCCAATTCAGTGATACAACACTTTCTATCAAAAAGCAAGCGTTGAACATTAAAGCAATATGAACCACGTTAGGAAATGGATACTCCCTATTTTATATTTCCTTTGGTCTAGTGAGCATCTTTCTCACGGATCCTGTCTTCTAAATCTACGAACAATCATGTGGCCACAGTAGTAGTTAAAAGAATAACCTAAGTTTGAAACACAACTATGCAAATCACTAGGTATATACGCTTTGGAAGTTTATTTAGTCTTTCTAAGCATAAGTCTCCTTATCTATAAAGTGGAAGATTAACATTTAAACTGACTTGATTGTTTAAAGGATCTTCTGCAAAATGCATAAACAATAACAGGCACAGACTTAAACCTCAAGAAAGTGTAGCTACTTTTCATTTTCTTCTTCGTCTCTATCAGCATCATTTAACAATATTTCTGCTGTAGGTTATTTAGTTGCACTCTGAAAGAATTAGAGGGTTTTTTTGTATTGTTTTTTTTTTTTTTGGCAGCACGGTGCAGCATGCGGGATCTTACCTCCCCAACCAGGGATCAAACCTGCGCCCCCTGCAGTGGAAGTGCGGAGTTTAATCACTGGACCACCAGGGAATTCCAAGAGCTATTTAAGATATATACCTTTAGGCAATTAATACTGGTAGATGTACTGTGAGCACAAAATAAATACTCATTAACTTAAGGGATACTCTGTAGACACCTAAAACTGTACTAAGGGGAAAGATTTTTTTGCATGCATAAAATGTAACTGAAACTTTATTAGAAGATTAAACATTTTTCACCTTTGATTAAAAGGTGTTACAGAAATTAAAAGTAGTTTCATTAGTCATTATTGTTAATTGGTCTTATTAATGAGAAATCTATATACCTAGAGGGACAATAGCATCTCAAATTTCCATGCCTAAATGGTATTTTCTGAGTTAGACTTCATAAAGTTGCAACTTGAACTTAATCATTTCTGATTAAGATCCATGCTTTAGAAAATTGAAAGGAATGCCGTGCATATTTTCCTCCTAGATAAATTAAAATAATAAGATCCCTATTAAAACTCTATTAATTCCCTGAAAAGTTAATCCCCAAACAGTAATAAGTTGGGCACAACATCTATTTCTTTAGAGTAACGTTTAAGCAATGTTTTAGCAAAATGTTTATTTGCATAATTTACACACACATTACCATGTACTGTGAACATTTTATGAGGCAACGTTTCATGGATTTAGCATTATTCCCAGTTATAGTTGCTGTCACATTTGTGTCATTTCCACAGATGTTTCCCCCTAAATGACCTAACATTATTTGTGCATTTAATGTTGGTTTATAGGCTTGTAGAAATAAAAAAATTCACATATCTCACTGTTTTTCGTATTTATTTGTATTCTGTCTTGGATGCTTTCCCTGGAAGCCAGAGGAGAGGGAGAATAGGGCAAGAGAAGGAAGAGGATTGTGTTCCAGACAACAGAGGAAGGGATACAGCAACCACATAAAACTCTAGGAAGTGATGGGGAGTGGTAGAGAGTGGAGACAAACAGTAAGGGTTAATAGTGTCAAGAGGAGGCAGAGAGGGGACTGAGGCTCTGAGTCAGTGTTTTCTGGGGTGGTCCTAGGTAATTTTTAAACAATTCTGTCCCACACTTAGGAACATAGATAGAAAATTAAGCTCATAATCTACTACAGCCTCTGGCATGAAGTTGGGATATTACTAACCCTAAACTGGGCAGACAAAGCACGGATTGAAGAAATCCTTGGGAAAAAATGTAGGGAACTGTGCAAAATTGAGCTGCTCATCAAAGCAAGAAATTCTATTTTTCCAATGTGGGTCACGATTATCATTAGTTTTATATAGCTTCGAAGAGAAGCTTATAGAAAAAAATCCAAAAAAACTAAAACAAAAGGAACAAAAAGAAAAAAAGAGACTGCCCTAACAAATCAGATTGAAGAGCATCGTTTTCGGATAAGAATTTAGGCACTCTAAATCTCCATGGGATTTCCTGAGGGGCCTGAGTTCTCTGGAATATGCTCTTAGACATTTCATTAAACTAAGGGCATGTACCTCTCCCATGGAGTGAGATGGTTTTGGAGAGTCTGGGTTAGGTCAGAAATCTTATGTCAGGGGATAAAAAACATGACTAAAACATGACCTTTATTCATGAGAAGTGTATGATCTTCTTTAGCAATACTGACAATTTCCACTCAAGTTCAATTTTGTAGTCTATTACAGGGAATTTATACTCCTAAGGGGGTAGTAATGTGTGGTAGCCTAGAAACTTGGTCCACTGAATCATGTAATGCATCCCTACTGCTTTTGTGTGCCTTCTTTTTCAAGTCAAGATGTTACTTCTGTAAATCTTACAAATCTGAAGTCAGCAAGTTCAACCTGCATTTGAAAATATTCACCACCAGATAAGTGATTAAAAGCTATTTCAAGACATCTCTACTTTTATCTCCCTTGCAATGTTTGCTCTGTGAGTAGCATGGGGAAACTTTACAGCTATTAGTCCCTGAAGAAAAGATCAAGCGATTGTCCCCCTTGTGAAAAGTAAACTAGTTCTCTTTTCCTGTTTTGGTCAGCATATGCTCTTTACAACAAAAAAGACATGATCATACTCGATTTTTTTCTGTGACTAACACTTATGGTAACTCTCAGATTTTCTTTTGTTCCAAGACCCGCAGGAGCCATGAGAAAGAGTTGAAATTTTGACCTGGTGATAGCCAAGATTGGACCTCAAAATGTCCTTTTCTTGTGACTGGTTTGACACCATTAGGGAAGAACAAGCTGTCTAGGTAATTACTCTGTCTGTCAAGAGAAAAGGCCTCTTGAAAGTTGGACGTTTGGCTACCTACAAAGTAGGTAGAGGAACTTACCTAAAATCTAATTCATGACCAGATGTAGAAATTAACATTTTATTTTTAAATTTTCATCACATTATTTCAAACATAGTTTCCCATTTGTTTGTTTTATAAGTACTAAAATGAAGGACTTTTGCTTCTACAGTTAGGCAATATTTAAATAGTGCTACCATAAACGCTGTTTTCTTGTAGTTTAGAGACTGGTAACAAATATTATAGTTAGTTACTTACAGATTCATGTAAGTTTAGGTATTAGCAGCAAAATCTATAGATGATATGGCCTACAATAAACTATGGAAATTGGTTGCCACACTTGAAAAAAATAAATGCTTAAATATTTCCCTTTAAACACGATTAGAGACATAGGCTTACATTTGGAAATTCAGAAAAAATGTTTATTTTGATTATTAATGTGTATTGTCAGAAAAAATGGCCATATCTAAATATTTCATATATTTGTCTAAAAAGAATATTGCTGGGGAAAAAAAGAAAAACAAACCTGGGTTTTTATTCTAGTTACTGCACTTGTCAAACTCTATTTGAATGAAAGTACTTAGTATGTATTATCTGAGGATTATGATAGCCTTGGCACAGCATAAAGTGAAAATTTATTGTTCTAAAGCATTTACACGAAGAGATGGGAAATGAAGATTCTGACTCTACAAAGATTCTATGAAGATTCTGAGACTATAAAAAAGTGAAAAAGCAAGTAATTTCCTTCAAGTTTCAAGTTTTAGGTAATAAAATATATGCCATGTATGTTCTATGACCCCTCATTCATTTATATAACCAAATTTTAAATTAACCTCAATAATTTTATAAGTCATCTTAACAGTTTTTATATTTTTGGGCTCCTGCCAAGACAAGATGTTCTGGAACCAAATTTTGTAAAGTCAAAGGGCCTAGAAAGTTTTTATAAGGTTTAGATTATCATCAGATCAAAATTGGAGCCTCAAATGGAGCTTGGTTACTTTCAAGCTTTTCTCAAAATGATATTTAGCAAGAGACAATTAAGAAATAATCCCTCTTTAAACTTAATCTCAGTCCTAAAATCCTTTGATCCATCAACAGTTACTGAACATACAACATTCTAGTTACACAGGAGAAAACAAAATCTAAGTCAAAGGGAAAAGAATTCTTCATCTTCATGTCACTTAGAGCCTGCCAGGCAACCATAAGCTATATGCTGGTTTACTTCCCTTGAGCATATGTTCCAAGAATTTAAAAAGAGTCAAAGAAGAAATTGTTTATGTGTATATTATGTGTGTGTCTGTATGTATATATATCATACAATTATTACACATAATTATACATTATATATTAAAATATTTAATTATATATAGTATTTAAAGAGACAAAAAATGTTTGACCATTTATAAACTCATACCCTTCCTGAAAAAATATCAGATTATAAAACAATATACTGCAATTTAGTGCTGAAAACATTTTTTATTTGCCAGAAATGTAAATGTTTATATAATTATATATGATATCTATCAATAAAACAGCAATTCAATTAGTAGGACTATATAGAAGACCTTGAACAAGATGAAGAGTTTAGTACTGTTCATATATTTGTATCAAATGAATTGAAGCTCAAAGAAAAGCATTTAAAAAATAACTAAGTAAAAAAAAAAATTGTTGAAATAATGTTCAAAACATGCTATTTTGGGTAATAATTATGTGGCTAACATAATGCTAGGCACTTTTTCCAGCACAGTATAAATTAACCTTGACAATCACACTAAAAGTCCAGCATATCTAATTCGAATTTTTAGACATGAGTGTCTAAGGTGCACAGATGTAAAGTAAGTAAATCAGGATCATGTGGTTAAAGAGTAGGTCCTCTAAATTAAGATATTATACGTTTCCCAATCTATTTCTGTTGTCTATTGAGAAGCAGTATAGGATAGAGGTTAAGAACCTAGTGTCTTCTGTATCTTCAGTTCAAGCTGTGTGACCTTGAACAAGTTATTTAACTCTGTTCTCTAACCTTTAAAATGGGGCAAAAATAGTATCCATATTAAATGAATAGATGTTGTGAGATCTGAATGTCAATACATGTACGTCATGTAGAACATCACAGAGCACACAGTAAGTTTACAATAAATGTTATCTAATATTACTAGGGGTTCACTCTTTGACCCTTAGGGAGTTACTTTGGCAGATTATATTTTCCTAAAACGGCCGTTACAATAAACCACTCGCTCATCTCACAATGTGACCTTGCGCTACTCCATCAAGAGGTTGAGTCTATGTCCTCTTTTCTTGAAGCTGGGTGAAACTTTGTGACAGTCACAACCAATAGAACTTGATGGAAATGAAGTTATATGACTTACAAGGTTAGATCATAAAAGGATGATCGTGTGTCTGCCTCTCTCTGTTTCCGTGTCACTCTGATTCCGTCTCTGACTTTGTCTTCCTCTGTCTCTGTCTCTTTCTCTCTTTCTACCCTTGCTGTTAGAATCCAGTCACCAGGTTGTAAGAAAGTACCAGTCATATATATGTAGAGTATGTGTACACATTCCAGCCAAAACCTCCAGCTAAATTCTAGTCAAGAGCCACCATCAACTGCCTGACATGTGAGTGATAAAGACTTTGAAATAACACCAGTCCATTTTCATGAGATAACCTGAGGAAGAACCATCAAGCTGAGTCCAGTCACCCCCATGATGATGAGAGATACAAATGAGCAATCATTATTGTTTTAAGCCACCATTTGGCGGGTGCTTTGTTATACAGAAATAAATAACCAGCACAGTCACCAGGTTTTCTTTTGAAAAAATAAATTACTAAAAATAGGATAATTGAATACATTCCTGAATTTGATTTTTTTTTAAATCTAGTTACTGAGCTGAAGCATCCTTTTCTCCTAAATGTATAGATCTTATGTAGATATAGAGAGTCACAGCTAGATTTAATGAAATTTTTCATTTTCTGCTACCCAGAAAGAAAGGGATGCTCCATCCTTACTCTGAGCAAGGTTGGCATATGATGGTGAACAAAAACGACAAACACACATACGAAGGTCTTCCTCCTAAGGTCAAGAGAAGAGTATTTCCATGAGCAGCTACCACAGTGCCAGGACTCTGGGGTCCTTCTTATGGGATCAAATGCAAAGAGTTCTGATTCTTGATAAAGAAAACAAGGCAGATAGCAGCTAACTTGCCCAGACACATTGAAGATAACCATGAGGTGCTCTGATGCTCAGGGAAATGCAACCAACCAACTCTTTCAACACATAAAACGAAACACCAATCATTGTCTTCCAATTTAAACATAATACTGGTATCTGAATTCAAAGTGTTGAATTATAATTCAGTTGCATCACCCAGCTTTACATATCAAGTCTAGAGGCTTTGACTGTTTCAAGAACAGTCTGTTGGACAAAGAAAGAAAAATCTCTCAAAGAGTGCCATTTGCTTGGGTAGTATCAGGCCCCGTAAGTGGACTTCTATAAAAAGAGAAGCTCACTGAATTAATACACTGAAGAGAAAAAGAAGGGTAAATACTCCTTGAGTATAGGGCTTTACATATATATTAAAAGGCAAACCCTGTAATTTTCACAAGGAATGAAACAGGCTCATTATTCTCTCACATTGAGAAACCATTCTTCACTCAGGAAAGAAGTCCACGATAACTCTATAAAACAGAATACCACCCTTGCCAGCAATTTGGCTTTTTTCCAAAGAAAAATGCAGAAGGAAAAAAAAACAAAACATTAAATAAGGGAAATTAATCCTAATTACATAGCTATAGAAATGTAATTATGTGGAAGATAATACAACGTTGCCATTTGACTTTAATGTTAAAGAAAGCATCTTGTCTCAGCAAAAAAAAAAAAAAAAAGTCCTAAGTAATCATAATAACATAATAATGTCTGCTGAGAACACGTGTAACTCACAGTCATACACTCCACACCCCCACCTCATTCTAAATAGTCAATTATTTATATTGTATCATTTATAAATCGATGCATGCTATAAGCTGGTAAATCATTTGTGGGTTATATAAATGCAAAAATAAGTAACCAAACATAAAATCAGTTATTTAAAATCCCAAAGTAATAATGTAAGGCTTTGATTTACCAAAATGTGCTTAATAGTGTTTTGAATCTTTCCCCTGGTGATAAACAATATGAATTACATAATGAGATATATTTGTTTAATAGTTGGGCCAACTTATTCCAGCTTGTCAAATAGCCAAGACTTTATCTATTTTTTTACTGCTGCCGGGCTGATGGCCATCTCTGTGTATATGTTTTAAAATCTTCACTGGATGGCAAATGAATAAAGCATAAAAACAATTTAGCCCGAGATGGCTTTCTGTTTCAAGAAAGTTTGTGCTTGGTAACAATCAGGATTACTGAGGACTTTTAATTATATCTATGGTCCTTGCATTACAAACAGATTAAAAGGTTCCCAGAAGAATGGGAATCCTTTTGACTGTCAGATATAGAAAGGAAAGACTGAGGTTAGAGACATCCCTCTGAACACAAACCCTGACACCATTTTCTCTCCTGCTCTGAGGTCACAAGGACCCACATGTACAGAATTTCTGTACACTACAGTTTACATGTGTTTACTCTGGCTGGTGCCTGTCTCCCAGGAGACTCCTGATAAGCATCAAGAAATGTAGTCTCTGGTGATCAAAAGGACGAAGTCTTTGTCTTCCTCAGAAAAAAATTTTTAAAAATATGCATTACAGTGTTTTTACTTTCTCTTTATATGCTCTATAAAATTCCTTATTTATTAAAATCTTAGTAGTTATACTTTGTCTTGAGAAAACATGGCTTTGTAGATATCATATAAAGAAAAGGAAGAAGAAAATAATGACACCACCACCAATAATTAGTAAGAATCTTTAATTTGCCAGGCACAGTACAAAATACTTTTCCATCTGGCCCTGCTAACTTTAAACTGTTGCTATTTAAAATGAGTGATCTTTTTTATGTTACTTTGTCAAGTGTTTCTTATTATTTTCTTTGGGCTATCTTTGCTATACACTTTGTGTCAATGATATGAGAAATTCAACTAATCAGTTAGGTATCTGATCAAGTCTCCTTTTCACTAAAAATAATTAGTGGCCACCAATGCCCCTATCGCACAGGACAGCTCCCTAACATGTTCTACCTATTTCTCCAGGATTACTATTAATCATACCCCTCTTGAAAATGCCAAGTTTCCTCTTGCCACAGAGCTTTGCACATGGTGTTTCCTTCTCCAGTAATTTCCATCCTTAATCCCTTTTGCCTGCAAATACTCCACTTCACTTAACCCAAACTCCTTCCTCACATTTCAGCTTAATCACCTCCTCAACTATTTCTTCCTTAATATGTTCATATTATGATAAATACATATCATATACATCATTATACACTCTCATATCAATGAACTCCATACATTACAGCATCCATATTAAAGTGAATTTTGGTTAATATTTGCCTTCTCAAGACTAAAAGCTCCAGAAGGGTGGGAAAAATATACATTTTTTTCTAATTAGTAGAGCGGCTGGCATAATGCTTAATAAATGTTATTTAAAATAAAAAAAAATAAATTAATGAGTGAAGGAGTTAAACTGGTTTTAGACAGGTTTTGGCTTCTCAATTGATTTCCTGAGATACAAAGAGAAAAAGTATCTTATTTCTCACACCTTGCCTATAGCACATAAGTACAAAGCACAAGTGCTACTTCCTGGTTCCACCCAAATCTTTATATAATTAAGTATTAAGCCACCAACTAGGGAGGAGGTACTGATGAAGAAGGGCTCCCGGGGAACTACAGCAAACCAGGAGCATGCTACAGGGCAAAATTGTCAAGGCAAAGAGTTAGGATCACCATCAGAGAGATGCATTCACAGCCAGCAGGAAAACAGCATGCATCACATCCAATTGGTTAGGCAAGCATAGGAATATAAGGAAGAAGAATGATAGGAATATCCCAGAGAATTACAGGGGGTGCCATCTGGGCTGACTGCTTAGTTCAAAATGATTTCCATGATGCCATAATACTTTTCCTCTTCCCATACTCCTCTCTGCTAGAATAGCTGAAGGATCCACAGGGCAGACTTATCTAGACCAGTCATTGGTTTTCAAGCTCCTAACCACCTCTCCTGGTTAAAGGATCAGTAGGTTACTCAAGCCAGTCCAATACGAATTCTTCCTTGGGAATTTTAAAACTCAGAATGAGATAAACTGTTCAATTGATTAAAACCCAATTAAAATGTTAAGATGCTAACAGTCATATGCATCCATGGTATAAAAAGAAGACTGTCACTTCTGTAGTAAAAAATAATGAAACAGGCATGCACAGAGAAGAAAAGTGGTGTGTGTGTGTGTGTGTGTGTGTGTGTGTAACGAAGCAAAAGAAGGGAAGATGGGAGAAAAGAAGGGGGAGTGAGGCGAGGGAGAAGATGGAAAAAGAAAGGGAGAAGGAGAGAGGGGAAGAGAGAAGGAGAGTGAAATATGACAGATTTCAAGTCCCCTTAATACTAGCCATGCTTCAGCCAGTTCCACTCCCGACCCTTCCAAGGATTGGATATGTGAACCCAAAGTGTCTCCTTTCTTGTTTAAACTAGTTGTAGTTGGTTTAAGAGAGCACAGAAATATCAGGGTGAGATACAAATATTAACTGAGAGGTGTGATGCAGAAGTCAGGTTCTGATGAATTTCTTTTTAGGCAGTACTTCTACTTGGTTCCCTGTGCATGGTCATGGGGACTGAGGGGTTGCTAGAGGGGGGAAAAATGTCACAGCAATGTGATGTGGTTTCACCAGGTTGAGCCATTAGAAAGCCTGAAGGCATAATATCATAATGTCAAAGTACAGAGGAACATAAAGTTATAAGACGCTGTCTTGCTATAATACCTCATAGATTACTGACCACTATTAATGTGCTTAGATCGTCATGAAACTAGGCAATTTATGTAAGCAATCCAGGTATTTTTATGTACACACTTTCATTTAGTAATGCTTACAAAATAAGCAATAAAGTAAGCAATAATTTTTTTACATAATATTGGCAAGCCAACAAACATTCATCTGGATACTCACTTCAGAATGTTTACCTGCACCTCCATCTTTTTATATACTAAATTTGTATAATGTATGCAAATTAGCAATTGAGTGTGATTTAAGTTTTGTTGTTGACTTGAAAAAGTGTTGACTTTTTCTTTCACTTTCTCTCTCTCTCTTTCCTACCCTTAAGAAAAACAATTTATGTTTAAGAATTCAAAGAGTAGGGAAAACAACTGAATACACCCCGGTTTTTATGTTTCATGCTAATTTATTCATTCATTAAAACTATTTACTGTATGATGGGGAATGGATTACTAAACATAAAAAAGATGAAAAATTCAGCTTTAAAAGAGTATTGTTGAGCTTATTTGTTTAGCAAGTTGAAAGTATCTTCTTCCTATCTGTAGGAGTACATAGTAGGACTGGCATTCTGTCTCCTCCTCACTGGTGTATAGCAACCATTTGATTGCTGACTTCAAAATATCCTTAATATGGACCCCAGGGATAATGCCTTATTTGTCCTCAAAGTCCTCTGCTCCAATCTTGACTCCCTAGACTTTGCAAATCCTCCAAGTGGGAGCTTCAGCTGTTTTCTACCTTTAAAATCAGCTCCATTCAGTTCCTGAGCCAATCTAAGTGCAAACCATGTCAGAAGTTCACAATATATCTGGCAACGATTTTTATTTCAGTCAATTAACTCCAGCCTTTCTCTATAATGCTCCTTTAAACTATAATAATATTGGCTTAATTAATAAAAAGTATGGGTCTAGCTTAGTTTCCCCCAACAAATACTCTTGTTCATTCAGTTATTAAACTGCCCAGAAATTCAGCTTTGTAGCCTGGGTCTTGATCACCTGTTTGGTTCCTTTTAGCTCCCTTTACCAGACTCTCAGGCTAACATATTTCAAGGCTACCTGCTATAATATGACAAATATTGGGACATATTTATACTAAAACCATGTTTATCTGAAATTCAAATTTAACCAGATACTCTGTTTTTATTTTTTAATTCTGGCAATGGCCATTTGGGTCCAGGATGTGAACCAGTAGCAAATGAACAGAATCTCTTAGGCAGTATCAAAAAATGGGAATAAAGGTGCAGACCTACTAGAGAATGGACTTCAGGACACGGGGAGGGGGAAGGGTAAGCTGGGACAAAGTGAGAGAGTGGCATGTACATATATACCCTACCAAATGTAAAACTGATAGCTAGTGGGAAGCAGCCACATAGCATAGAGAGATCAGCTTGGTGCTCTGTGACCACCTAGAGGGGTAGGATAGGGAGGGTGGGAGGGAGGGAAGAGATATGGGGATATATGTATATGTATAGCTGATTCACTTTGTTATAAAGCAGAAACTAACACACCATTGTAAAGCAATTATACCCCAATAAAAATGTTAAAAAACAAAAAACAAAAAACCTTATCTAGCCCAAGAAAATACTTCGGTATGATGTCAGATCTCACTGTCCTGTTAGTCCTAACTGAGTCCCTCTTTTTCTAGTAGGTACCCCTGATGTTTTGTGGGAGACTTTACTCAAGATCTCAATTTTTTTTTTTTTAACCCACAGTTTCAACTAGGTAGTTTCAAAGGTCTCTTCCAAGTCTAAACTTTATAGTCTCAAACTAAGAGTTATTTCTCCCTCAAATCCTAGCACTCCTAAATATAAATCCAGGTTTTATCATATGAGCCTAACTCCTTGGATCTCTTACTCCCGTGTCATCAAGAGTTAAGCTCTTGAAGAATGTCAATGTCTGGAGTTACGCTATGTCTGTGAATGTCACCACAAGGTGACAGTTACCTGGGAATATGAAAATATTCTATATTCCTCCAGATTTTCATAAGAGAGCATTAAAGTTCCTATTAAGATAATTAACAAAAGGGAGGTTATACTTACACTTGGAAATTTCCTTTAAGGGTAGCATTATCCTGCACATGATTACAAGTCTATACTAATAGCCTTGTTTGTCCCTTGCCAGTAGTTTAGAAGAGAATCTAAAATTTTAAGTGTGATTTTCTTGCTGCTCTTTTTAATTCTTAGGTATTCAAGAGAATCATATTACTTAGGGCATACATATGGTCATGTTTCTAAATAAGCCATAGTCTCTTATTAAAGTGAAACTAACTTTTAAAGACCTGTTCAAGTAGATCAAAACAACTGGGGGTAAAAAAAAAACCTAGAGGATCCTAGAAAATAGACCTGTCCTTGCGAATAAATTAATTTTGTACCTCACATGACACATACTTTTTCAAATGAGGAAAAAAAAAAACTAATACCAAATGTCATTTGAAATAATATATATCAGTCATCTCAATGACTAGTATTACTAGTTTTATGAATGCCTGAAACTGAGTTCCCCTGGTGGAGTATTGAAATTAGAACACTGGAATCAGATATAGACTCAAATATAGAGAAAGAATATTACAGCATATATTCGCAAAACTAAAATAATATAAATGCTCAGTAAAATAACTGGGAAAAATTCAGAGAATGTTGTTTGTAGATAGCTGTCATTTATCCAATCCAAACTAAGCTATCATGAAGATATTACTAGTATATTTATTACTCAACTGAAATGATGGTAGGTGTTATTTCTAGAGTTTCACAAATCAAATCAGAGAATCTAAAATAATTATGTTAATTATATGGTTTAAAATTGTAAGAAAGAAATGAGATTCATTTCTTGAACTCAATTCTCCTTTATAAAAAGTAATAATGACAATAAAGCAAAAGTGGATGTACAGGAGCAACAAAGCAGAACTGTTTCTATTCCAGGTATCAAAGTTGATGGGGAACCATGAGGTATACTGGCCTACTGGGAATAAAGAAATAAGCTGTACCTTCTAAAGCTAAATATGTAAGTCTATAGAATGTATCTGTCCAACAAATAAGGTCTCCGCTACAGAAAACAGGCCCTGATCAAACAGACAAAGTGTTCAAAGACCAAAAATGCTACTTAATATGACAAGGTCACCTGTCACATACATACTAAGGCATTTAATCAGCAAACCAGGCCCTAAATATAAAAACTGATTTTACTTGAAAATCAGTGGTCCAGAAAGGTGAAAGTAAAGAGAAACCAATTTTGGAGTTCGAAAGAAATGATGAAAAAATTTAAAGAACAAACAATATATTTGATACAAAAAAGGCACAATGAAATATGAAGTAGGAAGATAACACTAAAGTAACTAGCATCTTCTGAGTACTTACACTGATTTGGTACTATCGAAATACCTTACAGAGTTATCCCACTTACTCATCAAACTTGCTTATGAGTTAGGGTCTATCATCCTTATATGCTGAGGAGAAATACACCCAGAAGATTTAGTCACTTGTTCAAAATCACCTACAAAGTAATGAAGCCAAGATTTAAAGTGAGTTCTGAGATCCAAGTCAGTGTTGTTAGCTGCTATACCATACCATCCCTGTGTGCTACATAATCATTTACTGATGATGAGTTGAAGGGCATTAAAAATGAATAAAAGAAATGGATGTATAGCTACTGGAAATCAGGAGAGTCTGAGTCAAGAACAGGCTTAGACAATGACTAGCTACACTGAGCACAGGCAAGTCACTTTACTTCTCTGGGCCTCAATTTCCTCATCTGTAAAATTAGGAAATCCACTGTGGTAGGTTTTGGCAGTGATAGCTCCCAATCTGTTCACGTCTTCCTGGATCCACACCTTTGGCTAGATGCTTTGCACACTGATGCTTGGCCTGCCATTGCAACTTGCTTTGGCAGAAGGGACAGTGGCAAATGTGATACAAACGGAGGCTAGAAAACTCCTTGCTCACTAGAACTTACCCTCCTTTGCTGCTTCTGGGAGTCCTGGAACAGCAAGTATGTGAATAACCCAGCGTAGCCTATTAGAAACATGTAACCGAGTCACTCCCACCGCCTCAGCTGACAGCACCAACCATCAGACATGTAAAAGAGCCAGTGACTGGAGGCACAGGAGTGAGTCCAGGAAAAGCCATCAAAAGAACTGCTTGGCTGAGCTCAGCCCAAATTGCTGACTGATAAAACTGTAAGCTAACAAATGATTGTTGCTTTCAGCCAGGGGTCAGCAAACGTCCTGTATAAGGCCAGATAGTAAATGTTTTAGGCTGTGTGGTCCATAAGATCTCTATCACAGCTACTCAGTTCCATTGTTATAGCACAATGGCAGCCATAGACAATGAGCATATACATGGGTATGACCTTGTTCCAATAAAATTTTATTTACAAAAATAAGTCAGCAAAAAAAAAAAAAAAAAAAAAAAAAAAAGACAGGACCTGGATTTGACCCTTGGGTAGTAGTTTGCTGACCCTTGTTTTAAGCCAGTAAATTTTGGCTTGGTTTGTTAAACAGCCAAAGCTAACTGATACCTTGATTAAGATGAGCTCATTAATATTAAGAAAATCAATTCTGTAATTAGAATTTGCATTACAGGTGAAATGAGCCTTACATTATTCCAATCAAAATCTGCCCCCAAAATACCAAGTTTTGTTGGTTTGTGTTAATTAATTAATTAATTTTTGGCTGTGTTGGGTCTTCTTTGCTGTGCGCGGGCTTTCTCTAGTTGTGGCAAGTGGGGGGCTACTCTTCGTTGTGGTGCGCGGGCTTCTCATTGCAGTGGCTTCTCTTGTTGGGGAGCACGGGCTCTAGGCGCGTGGGCTTCTTGTGGCACGTGGGCTCAGCAGTTGTGGCTCACGGGCTCTAGAGCGCAGGCTCAGTAGTTGTGGCACACGGGCTTAGTTGCTCCATGGCATATGGGATCTTTCCGGACCAGGGCTCGAACCCATGTCCCCTGCATTGGCAGGCAGATTCTTAACCACTGCGCCACAAGGGAAGTCCCCCAAAACACCAAGTTTTCATCAGTGAATAGAAAAGAAAATGCTTGGTTTTCTCCAATTCAAATTTATTTTTGGTGAAAGTGATTGCTTTAAAACTTTGGGTATGTTACTAAAAGTATATTAACTAGAGCAATATAAATATAACTGAAATTTCACCCAATACTTCTTCCTTGGCCCTATGAGAACAGCACTCTCTCTCTCACATGCATGTACACACACACACAGTAAGAATAAAACTTTAAAAATCACTAGTTAAGTGTGCTTTAAAAAGCATGGTTGCTAAGCAAAATTATAAACCCACTGATCTAAGGAATGCTAAGGAGAATTAAAATAAAGAAACCAAAATTTGCAAATATCTTGCTATGTATAGTATATGTATTATTCAATACATAGTGTCAAATGTGGTCCTCCCTGTGATGTGCCACTTGTAAATGCAACTCTAAAATATAATAGTGAAGAGAATGGATGATGCTGAGGAACATGGTAGTACTGAAAGACCTGTGTGTCCTTGAATGCTGAATGAGGGTAATTTTGACCCAAATGTGTCACTTTTAATTTATGCAAAATATATGTCCAAAGAAATTCAGTCAATGTTAAGTGAGGGAAGCATTTTAGTGTAAAAGTGAACTGATAACATCAAAAGTGCATATGTATGTATGGATGGAGTGGAGGGCGAGGTTGGGATGGGGGTAAGAGAGTCAAAAAAGAAAGAACAATTAGCAAAGAGTACCGTTCCAATTGGGCTTGAGAGGAAAGTACAGTTTAAAGTAGAGTGAGAACAGTTCTGAGTTGCAGGTTAATTTTAGGGAAGAAAAAAAAAAGCCACGTCTAACCTAGAAACCTATCTGGGTTAAAAAGTTCAGAGTATTAAGACCATTAAGAACATTCTAGAAGCTGTCAAACTATGTTAGGAGAATTCATGAAGAAACTAGGGAATGCCCTTATGAGTAGTCAGGGATCAGGCAGATGGATTCAGACCAATATTTTTGGAAGTAGGTTGAATATAAATAGAAAATAGTTGTACAAATGATAGGACCTTAGTATCTCAAAAATACTTATATCTTAACACTAGGTGTTAAGATCAAAATTATGTAAAAGTAACTACAACTTAAGCAATGAACAATTTGTAGATTAATGCTTTATTAGACACATGGTTTATGAATAGATTGATTCATAATTTATTTTTCATTAATGTATAAGTTGCTTAGTCACAGACAGCAAATGATTGGAACCTATTAGCAAAATATAGGAAAGGAAGAAAATTTTTACTCAGGGTATGCCTTAGTTAAGAATTACCTTAAATTTTAAGAATTACTAGGAGTCATTTCTGTAAACTGCGGAAAGGAATATAAATTGGTACAATGTTCCTTAAAATATTTTGGCATTAAGCATCAAGATTCTAAATGTTTATATATTTCATTTAATTCTACTCATAACAGTTAAGTACAATAAAATTTTATGCACAAAGATGTTCATTACAGTCAAATTTAAATTTTTTTATAAACTGGTAACAGCAGGGAGGCCTACAGTTTTAAAAATAGTTAAATAAAATATGAATTAATACATTTTATATGGCCATTGAAAATTTTGAAGAGTTCTAACAATCTGAGAAACTTATTATTAGGTAACTAGGATAAAAGCAAAATAAAAATCGCATGTACATATTGATCTTGTCTATGTAAAACATTTATTTGTCAAGAAAAATCTGTCAGAAAATATGTTAAATTAATAATAGTAATTATACTTAAGTAGTAGCATTTATTCCTTTACACTTTTAAAATTTTCTAAATTTGCAACTATGAACTAATACTGTTTTTATAGAAATTTAAAAATAAAATGTCAGAAAATACTATTCCTTCTAGCTGAAAAAAATCTTAAATGTTTCTTCATTTGACATTCAATGCTGGTCACAATCTGTTACAAAACATCTTTTTTATCCAACTTCACTCTTCCTTCCCACATAATGCAGATAGACTGATGGTACTTTCTTATTCTTAGGTTTTCATTTCTCTGGCCCAGTGCCTTTGCCCAGTTCTGTTTACCTACAGCATTTCACCTGTTTCTCTCAATCTGTCTCCTTCCTGTCTTGAAATGCTCTTCCAGGTATCCTCACATCCCAGAAGCCCCACAGAACCACTGTGATGAACAGTTCTCTCAACTCCTTTTGACAATTATATGCCACCTTTATAATTTTAAGTGATAGAAACCCAATTAAACCCGTTTTTACCAGAGAGGAAAAAAAGAGGGGGAGGTTAATAAATTTGCTCATTCCAGGAAGGGTTTTTCAACCTCAGCATTATTTACATCCTTTGTCCTGGGGGCTTTGCACCCTGGGCATTGTAAGATGTTTAGCAGTATTCCTGGCCTCTGCCCATTGAATACCAGTAGCGCCCCCCAGTGTCACAAGCAAAAATGCTTCCAGACACTGCCAAATATCTCCCTGGGGGCAAAGTCACGAAAGCTGATAACCATTGGTTTAGGAATAGAAAGGCTTGCCTGGTCCTAAAGATTAAAATCACCTTCTCAAAACTCTTCTCCCTCCATCACAAAGACTCTCACTCCACTAACCGACCACTGTCAATACCAGACTTCAAACCTATCAGATTAAATTATCCAGGGGAAAAAAAAAATACACTGTCCAAAATAATAACTCTGATACGAAATCTGATGCAGTCTCTAATTGCCCTACCCGTGAACTAATTTCCTTGGTCAGTGTGATAGACTACTGGAAAGAAGACAGCTGGATCAGGTATTCACACTAACCTGCAGGACTGCTGTTGGCACCACTCAACCCCTTGAGGAAAGAAGATGCTTTGATTCTAAGAAGGGAGATGGAGTTCAGTTGTTCTTTAGAGTCTCTTCTCTGCTTACTAAGACTGTAAGCTACTTAAAGGTAAGCAATGCCTTTCCAACATCTTTTCTCCACCCCACAGTTCCCAGAATGCCACCTTGAAAAAGTTCAATATATAGCCCCTTATTAACTGAAACATTTTAAAGGATAAGTTACTGAAATTTTTAAAATCCCAGAGAATAAACTGTTCTCCTTTTTTTTTGTTTCACAAAGGTATCTTTACAATCTCTATAACAATCTTCTGAAAAAATATGAACTATTTTTCAATTTGTTCTGTAAAATTAAAATTCTTAATAATCTTTTAAAAATAAAAAATCTGCTTTAGTTTTAATTAATTTGATATCAGTGAACATTAAACTTGCCATCTAGATCCACCTATGCATAGGATGACAGAAGTATAAGACAGAATTAGAAAAATATAGAATAAAAGGCTAAATATATAAACTTTTTGAGAGGAGGAATTATATGTTACACTTACGCTAAATACTTTGTTGACAATATGATAAAAATATTATTTCTAATGAGTAGTATTTATGTTTGTATTTGTGCATATGTGTGCGTGTGAATATGATTTAAACAATGATGTGTCTGGCAACAAACATAAATCTATGAAGAATTTTATAATTACATATTTTTAAAGTTTTTAATTTATCTTCCTTAATCGAACTATCCATAAGGCTTATTACATTAAAATGCTTTTTTAAAATGTTCACAACACTTGTTTGGAAATAAACATTTATAATACTGATCTAGCTCTCATATCACATCATACTTTTAAAAATAGAATGTGATAAAGCAATGAATTTCAGGTTAAGAATATGAGTCTCAAGTCAAGAAAACACAATTTCAAATTGGATTTTAAAGAGTTTGAAAGCAAACTAAATGAGCCTTGAGTATATATTTTTTGCTTCCTATAATTTTACAAAGCAATTTTTTATCCATCAGAGAGGGCTGTGCCGTATATTTAGAAAACCTAATTTGAATAAGATGGAAAATTCAGAACTGTCATGCAAAAACCAAATAAAAACCTGACTTCCATACCAGAAATATTATTTGATCTTCAACTACTTGGGAAACGTTTTGGTCTCAATAATGACAATTTACTTTAAATGGAAGTATTTTTGAGCATAAAAATATGGTATTTGATGCATATTGAATCTGTCTTGGATGCATTCTCATTACAAATACGTTGCTAGAATGTAGACTATTTTATACTCCTATGAGAAATTACCTGAAATTTACAATTCAAAGATTTTTCCTAAAGTTGCTCAAATTCTTGGGCCTAATATTTTAATAGATTATGCAAATGGTAGCAATACTTGAGTCATATTTTTTTACACTTACATTAAACTCTAAATAGTAGCTATCTTTAATTCATTTACAATATAATTTTAAACATTTCATATATGTTTTTAGAAGGAAAATAATGTCTTAAGTTGAATTGTACCTTTTTGGCAGTCACAAATACTTGACACTAGTAAAAGTATCCAAAAGGTATACTTAATCTATTGTTGATTTTAGAGTAATTAAAATATTAAGATCAACTCACTAAGAATACCTTGACAACTTCTGAGAATGTAATATTTCTGAGACTATTAAACTTCACAAAAATAACAGTGAAAAATTATTTATAAAACATAACCTCAAATGTTTTCTCATAAATTAGACCACAAACACTACCCAATATTGATAAACTCAAATGTTTCTTATGATATGAAATACTTCTTTGGTTTGTTTTGTCATTGGTACTTTTCTTGATTTCTTTTGTTTTGGTTTTTTGCCTCCAGTGTGTTGTCTAGGCATTTTTTATAACAGTTTTATTGAGATATAATTCACATACCATAAAATTCAACCATTTAAAGCATACAATTCAACGCCTTTTACTACATTCACAGAGTTATGCAACTGTAACCATAATCAATATTAGAACATTTCATATCCCCAAAAGAAAATGTCTTACTCTTTAGCCTTCAACCACTATTACTCTTTAAACCTCTTCCAGTCATAGGCAACCGCTAATATATTTTCTCTCTGTATTCATTTGCCTATTCTGGACATCTGATATAAAAGAAATCATATAATATGCGGTCTTTTGTGACTGACCTCTTTTACTCAGCATAATATTTTCATGGTTCATTCATGTTGTAGCATGTATCAATACTTCATTTTGTATTATTCTATTTTATGGATATACCACATTTTATTTATCCATTCACGTGCTGATGGATATTTGAATTGTTTTGACTTTTTGGCTATTGTGAATAGTTCTTCTGTGAACATTTATGTACAAATTTTTGTGTAGACATAATTTTTTCTTATCTCTTGGGTATATACCCAGCAGTGGACTACTTTGTTTTTTGTAAACAGAAGAATGCACTGCAAAGAAAGCATTGTTTTTATATCCTATATTCTTCATGTAATTTCCATTTTCTTAACAGCTGAGGAAAAAAATAACTCTTTTAAGAGACAATATCTTGTTCTTGTGACATTTATAAGACATAATTTCAGGTGACAACTTTTGCTTTGTTTTATAAACCCCACTAGCATTTGAAATCACAGAAGTAGTGGTTTACCTACTATTTTCATTTGAGATCCTGTTTAAAAAGTCAGTAATTTAAGTAAGCTGCCATTCAGACTGACATTTTTCTCTAAACAGAAATAGGTGGCTATTTAAAATTTTAATAAATGGTTAAGAAATGGAGAGAATATCACACGTCATGTGAGAATTCTTTGAAGTCTTCCTATCTTAACTTGTAATAAAATGTCTTTCTTCTGTGGGGTGAGCAATTGAAATGTTATCCATCAGTATTCTGTTTCAACTCAGTAGAAATGAAAAATGCCTGATGTCATTGTCAAACATACTCAGGAAGATTTGATGAGCAAGCCCATAGGAAAATTGTCTTCTCTAAGAAATGCTCTGATGATTGGCACAATTTGTGTGCAGATGTTTTCCTTTAATTTACAATTCTAATACCCAGAGAAGAAGGTACCTTTTCAGATGGCTTACCCATAATATAATGATACAGAATTCCACAAGGGAATTATCGCTAAGGAATTATGACATACATGATGTTGTGAGTGCACTTCTGAGACCAAATATAGGTCTATAACCAGTGTCCCTCTTTGTTTCATCAATTTATAGATCCCCAGATTTCATACTGTCACATCATAATGTACATACTAGATTTTAAATAAACATCTAATGAATGAATATTGTTAAGAATACATTTCTTACAATCCTATAAGAAAATTGTATTTTAACACAATAGTAGAAATTGAGATATGACATATTAGAAGTAGATAAAAATTATAAGAGAAAAAAAGCAGATGAGTACCAATTCATGTTTATGAAGTCCAGACCAAAAATTCTGATTCAGTAGAAATGTTTTTATTTTGTCAGAACATCTCAGTGTGGCTCCTAGGTGGAAATCAGAATTTTACCAAGGTCATAGACAATCCACAATTCCCGGTCCATTACAAAGTTGCTTTAATGAGCTGATCAAAATGCAGATGGCTCCTCTACCCAGGGAACCACTAAGAAGAGAATGATGTACTCAACTGCCACAGAAATGCTGCAGATTTGTAGTGTGGGGTTGAGTTTCTGTGATCAAGATTAAATTCCTGGGTAGCATCACTGATGACTACTAGTTAGCGTCCTATGAAGGGCTAAACACGATCAAGTTAGTTATGCTGATATACTTCACTAAGGTAATAGAGTATTATTGGAGCTACCACTATTTATTTAGGAATAGGTCATGCTTTTTTAAAAAATTCAAAAATGTTTCTAGATGACTCAGTGTAACAATAGCTAAGTAAAGTCATTTAAAAAATCCTTATGCTTTAGCTCATGAGACAAATGTTCTACTTCTGGTTGTGTCTCCCTAAATGAACTTCAGCCTTGAGAAACTTATCTAATGTTTGTGGGTTTCTGTTCCTTCAGCTGTCCAATGAAAGCTCTCGCTACCAGTTGACCTCTAAAGTTCTATCCAACTCTGACTTGCTTGTGTCACAGTGAAGAGCATGGACTAAAAATAGATGGTATGTACATTGCAATAAGATTTGATCATTTCAGATAGAAATGCATTTGAACTGTTTATTAATAACTTTTGCATATGGAGTTGGGGGAAATGAAAATGAACTGACTTGCTAGGAATCTCCACTGAGGACAAGGGTCACAGTTAGCATGTTTGGTGGTTGTAGTCACTAAATATAGTGCCTCAAAAGCAACATTCTCCAAAATAGTTTCCTGTGACCATCACTCCACATATATACTTCAAGTTAAAAAAAAAAACAAAAAACAATTTGGTGAGCTAGTATGACCTAAATTGATAGTCAAATTAGCTAACAAGTGTGGCTCTGGCAGAAGCACACACAAATCAAACACCAAACTGACTGAGTATTGGACCTGTATTCAACCCCTTTATGGGAACTTTCTGTCTTCAAATGCTACGGTTCATAGTTACAAGTGTCCAATAGCTTAAGAAACAATGGAGTCTGATTTTTCTCTTTTCTCCTGTTTTGTGCTGAGTTCCAAAAAAAGTGTTCCATTTAAAGTTTTTAAAATAATTTAGAATCCATCCAGATCTGCATTTTGCCACAACTCCATTTACTTTGTCAACTCTTTATCTGAAATTCCTTCTGTCTTCAGGATGTTCAGGAACTAGAAAAACGACAATGGAAACATGCCCCCAGGAGTAATTACGGTGGACTAGGATATAGGTGTGATTATAGTGACAGGGGATGGGGGCAAAAAGCACTGAAGAGTTTTAACTAGATAATTTACATGTACAATGTGACTATGTCTTAATTAGATATTTCTGAGTTTATAGCACAGTTAATCAGAAGGGCTGTGAACTCAGAGAACTTGTCTTCATATTCCAAAAGAGCTGCCATGCACGTTTGTACAGATTCTTGACATTACAAGGACAACACATCTAAGAAGACACCACTTAAACTGTGGCTGTCACAGATGTATTGATAACAACAACACTTTCCTGCAGGTGGCAGTAAAGCATCTTTCTTTTTAAACATATTTTCATATTCTGCTAATTTTTTTTTGAAAGATGGAAATATCTTGAGTAAAGGGAGTTATTTTTTCTTTTTTCTTAATTGTACAAAGTTACCATATGGACTAGAAGTGGCCCTGCTCTGAGATATACTATTTTCAAGCAACAAATCTTCAGACAATTTAACTTCTTTGAAACTTATTTTTATCCTTGGTTAAAAAGAGAATTAATATACTTATAGGTTTATTTGAAGATTAAATCCCATTGCCTGAACACATTAAGTACTCCATAAATGGTATTAGAAACTGCTGTTGATAATACATAGTATTGTTTGGTGTTATTTTGGTAGAATGAGTGAAGGCAAGATTCTACTCCAATATTGGAATAGACTGCCAAAGAGGAAGGCAGCATCCCCCCCCTCTCCTTCAAGGTCACATGGAGGTAGTAACATATGCCAGCATCTAGTCAAGGTTGCCTGTCCCAGAATTGCACAAGATGATTGGTAGAAGCATTAAAATGTACCTTTAACAAGTCAAAGAGATGCGAGTTGGAGCCAGGAAATGATAACGTCAGAAGTAGAACATGACTTAGGAATATGTTTGAGATAGCCCAAGTGGAGAAAATCTCTGAAGAATATTACAATGAGAGAAGAGAACCTAAAACTTAATATGCATGTGGGGCTTTGAAGCCACTGTAATTGGGGTACTGTTGATTAAGTGAATAAGTGGCTCATTTTGTCTCATGCTGTAGAGTTGAGAATGTTTGCCAACATTTGACAAATTTGTAGTTATCTTGCCCCTTTACCCCTTCAGTTGGACCCTAGTAACCCTATACTAATGCTTAGCACAGGCTTGCTGGGGATGGCTAAATTTCTGAATAATAATTTACAGCAATGACAGTTGGATTAATGACAACCTAGAAAAATTAATATTACAAAATAGTAATTAAAAATATAATTTCTATATAGCACAGGGAACTGTACTCAGTATTTTGTCATAACCTATAAAGGAAAAGAATCTGAAAAAGAATACACCTGAAACTAACACAACATGGTAAACCAACTATACTTCAATAAAAATATAAATATATGTAATTTCTACAGAGGATCTCAGGTTAAACACATGGAAAGGCCTTAATTCAGCCATTGCTTTCATTTGCATATTTAATTTTCCTTGGGAAATGTCATGGGTTCAGCTCATTAACAACTACATGACCCAAATGCACAATCCTGCACTTTCCTGCCTTCCTTTGATGTCTCTTCCACTTACCCCCCAAGGACAAGGTAAGAAAAGAGTAACTAATTTTCTCATTAAAAGAGAACATAGGTGAAAATGATAACTAATTCCAGCCATTTGAGAAACAATCAGATCTCAGCACCCAGAGTATCTTGGTAAATCAAGACAAAGTCATTAAAATTACTGTAAAAAATTCATTTGGGCAACAAATCCTTAGACACATTCATTGCATTAGCCTCTGGGTACTTCTATAATCTAATATAAAAAGTTGTAGCAGATAAAAGTTTGAATTTTAAGCCTATAAAATTCATTCTTGTATATCATATACCTACTGAATTGATTAAAAAGCACATATATTGTACCTGGCATATGCCTAGAAAGAAGGCGGGGGGCAGGGGGGGCACAAGTTAGAGTTGTTGGCCAGATCACCACGTCTTTCCTTTTCAATGAGTGCATGAACTATACAAAGTTCAGTCAGATCAGAATTTAAATGTAGTATAAGAATATATCAGTGAGCTATGGTAGAATCAAAAGTAACCAAATTATATTGCCCTTGATTCTTTCAGTATGGTACATCCCAGGGATGGGCAGAGGTAAAGGACAGAAAAAGAAAGGAACTAGTCAAGGGACACCCATCAACCAGGTGCCTTTCAAAGGCTTCAGTTTCACTGTGTTCCTACACCTTTTATAACTGACCTAGAGTTCACTATCTCATGCAATGCCACTCTTCAGTTTTATAAACCTGACCTCTTGGAGTTGTTTATTTAAATCTTAAAAATCAACAACAGCAAAATCCTGAATTATAAACACACTGAACAAATAAAATATGATGATTTCTCTTCATTTAAAAACTGGAACTCAGCATACATCCCAGAAATTTAAAGCAAAGCATTTTCACAACTCATTCTGTTAGCTCTTTATAGCAAATTAACTTGATTACAAACTTCAGCCTTAAAATGTATACTTAAAAAAAATTAATGAAGGTTTACATACTGTCTGGTCCCTCTACCATAAATCCAGCCTTCTTATTTATTTTTCTAAAATAATTTTCCATCAGAATTGAGAATTTCAGAAAGCAGAAAACTACAGTGATTAATAGCACTCGTCTGAGGCCAGCCTGAACAGTCTGCACCTCTAGCTGCGCACTTAAAAGAAATCACTTTGCTTCTCTTAAGTACTCAACTGTAGATTCGGTATAATCCTAGAACCTAGCATACGAGTTTGTTGTAAGTTTGAATAAGATAATCATATGAACAGTTAACTGAGTGTCTGACAAAGAATGTTCAATACATGCCAGCTAATATTATCATCATACTGCAGAGGTAAAAATCTCCTGGTTCTTGTACAGGTACTGCTATCTTGAGTTTGCTTAATGTCATTTCCCTGCTCCTAAATTGCTTCTGATATAATTACCGATAGATCTCCACTCATTCTTTCTGAGATTTTCTTTATCTTTCCAGAATGAACAATCAGAACAAATTTCTGAGAGTTTCAGTGCCAAGAACTTAAGAAGAAACAAGTCTCTGCTTTACTCATTTTAATAAGGAGCAAAGGAAGCATAATACAGAGTCTTAACTCCATTTTTTGATGTTTTATAGCTGACAGCTTAAAACCTCACCACTCTCTCTTGCCCTTCTTCCCCAATTTGGGCAAACAGGAAAAGGCCTGGGTGCTCCCTCCTTTGGTCCCATTCTCTAACCACAACGAAAACCCAAGCCAATCTCCTTTACTTGCTCTCTCAAACTATTTTGGGGGCCAACCTTGGAAACCTTCCCTGCTCCACCTTGAAAGCCTGCCCTGCCCCACCTTGAAAGCCTCATTATGTAAGAAATGAAATATATCTTTTCATATCCTCTTGGTGTGTGTGTGGCACCATTGGTCTTGATACTTGAACCAAAATTTGGGTGGTAATGCATCCTGACTACTGAGTAACCACAACAGCAAGCACACTCAATGAATCTTACTAAGTTAAACTGTAGATTATTCTTACTTATCTAAACAACTGAATTTCAGGTAAGTTATCCTAGCAATCTTTTGTGGTCAAATTATGTAAGAAAGATTTCCAGAAAATTTCTGTCTTGAAAACTTTATATTTCTTGTACAGAATATGTTAACCTTCGAGGAAAAACAAAATTGAAAAGAACTTTTATTTAAACTAGTTTCACAACAACATACACACAGAAAAAAGGTCATTTTGTACAACAAATATAAAAACAGATTATTTTAGTGACATTATTAGATTTTTTCTTCTTTCAGCCACAATAAAATGCAAGAATGGGTATTATATAAGAAGATTATTTAAAATAGCATCCTGGAAGTAAAAGTGCACAGGACTTGTAGGATATTCTACCATATGTCCCCCACCCAACTATACCCAAGCAAGAAGTTTTACTAACTTTCCCAAAAGGGACATTATTTAAATTAAGTGGACTTACAAAACTTTGATTCTCCAAAATTTTAGGAATCTATCTATTGTTAAAGGTGAGATATACTTGTATATTCTCATGCTTTTAAAATTATGGGGAATAAAAATTTTATATAGAGAGTCTGTTCTATATACTTTTAAATTTTTAAATATTATACTTACATTTATCCTTTTAATAGAAAAAACAGTTATAAATGTGTAATGTACAAGAAAGTGATACGATTTTTAATTAAACTCCATATCATTTGTTGAGTGCCTCCACTATGCCAAGCCCTGTGTTACATAGTGGGTATGAAATGGAGGAATAGGAAGGAAGCACCATTCTAATGGAACTAAAACTATGATGGACCAGTACTGCATGACCCCAGGTTCATATTCCTTACTCATAACTGTACTGTAGATTCCACTGCTGCAGTAGGAAAATCCTCGTGATATCACTAAAATACACTCTTTCTTAATATTTCTGTACTCTGTGTATCCTAGCTCAGTCTTTAAATCACCTACATAGTAGAGTTACGTTAAATCTACATCCATCTCCAAGGAGATTCTGGCAACTGGTTCTTAAGCAAAGTGCTTTAAAGGCACCTTAAAGGGATATTTTGTTCACCTTGTAGACAGACCCTAGACACAAATGTCATGAAAGTTATTAGAAGATATGTATGAGAAAATAATTATAATTCACTTTTTATCTCCCATATAAGATTTTTGTTTCATTGGTATAGAGTAGATAGAATAACCCAGTATATCCTTAATATGAAAATGCAGGTTTTTCCAGCTTCCTGGGAGCCCTGTGTACAGATGAAGTATCTCAAGAGGTCCTGAGGACAGCTTGAGGTCAGCAGAGTAAGAGGCTACATCTCCTCTGCAATCAGACAACTTCTGGCTTCACCTGATTTGTACACAGTAATTAGATTTCAATTAAGATCTCACTGTAGAAAAGAAAGGGTTTTTTTATGGTGTGTGTGCATATGTGTGTGTGTGTGTGTGTGGGTGTGTGTGTATGTGATTGTTTTGCTGCTTTAAAAAGTTAAAACCTTTGATCTGGGTTTCATGTTTTCCTCAGAATATAAGTAAAACTCTAATTCTTTAAAACAGTGTAAGGTTTACTATTGATTCTAACATATTATCATTTTTATGCCAATCTTTGGGTTTAAAGATATATGTAAATTTGCATCTTATCTCAATGTATGAAAAAGGTTTTTACTGTAACTCTCTCCTTCAATCTTCACTTCATTTTTGATCATCAATCATTATTTTCACCATTCCCAAATTTGTTCCTCCACTCTGGTCAGTAGTAAGGACACATAACAAGCTTATATTAAGGGCATATGATCATCCACATATACTAAAGCTTAATTGATTTTTGTAATACAGAAAAGAAAGTAAAAACAGGCATAGGCTTCATGAAAACAGATATGATTTAAAATTTTAATTGACATAGTATTTCAGTTATTTAAGAAATAAAATCAATGAATGGCACCTTTTTGCCCCTAGACCCTTCCCAGTCCATAAGACTTTGTTAATTACAAGCTTCCTACATGATTTCTTGGTCGTTGTCTCTTCTTCCCCTGCTCTTATCTTCCTTCCTGATATATCCTCCTTCTATAATATCATTTTGGTCCTTTCACTGACAAGCCTACAGAATATTATCAAACTCTTTTGCTGGCAGATGGACATCATTGTCTTACTCAAGCTAGTTCCAAGTGACTAATCTTCATTATGCATTACAAACTATTTACTAGGTACCCAGTATATGCCAGACACTGCACTAGTTGGTAGGGATAGAGTGTGAAACTGAGTGAAGTCTTTTCTCTGAAGAAGTACACTCACAAATGCCAAACTTTTAGAAAAGTATATGTAATCTCAAAAACCAGAATCAAGAAGTGTGAGTCATCTACTATGAGGATTCTCGATTGGATATGCTCACAATTTTATTCCTACGCCCTTTTCTAAAAATGTCCTCTTATCTTCACCTGTATAAATTTATCACCTTTTGAAGTCCAGTGGGAATTCATTGTCACCCAAAATCCTCCTGCTAATCATATATTTCATTCTAAATACTGTTTTTAAAATCCTGTATCTCAGTGTCCTCAGATACTATGAGAATGAAAGCTATATTCTATATTTAATATAATTTTTATTGTTAGTTATATGATGATTATGATGAGCAGTTATATAGGCATAACTGAGGGAGTTAAATGAATCAGAGGGTCATGCTTGAAAACCCTAGAATTTTGTTTCTTTTTTTCCCCCATTATCCTCAGTGGAATTTTTTTTTCAGAATTACATAAAGAGCTTCATAATGAAGAGTGAATTTAGTCAAATCCACTAGTGATCGATTACCTCAGGTTGGGATTATTCCTGACTCCTAGAAACAAAGTTGGGAGGATAAGAAAGGAATGAAATAGGACACAATATATACGTATTCTAAGATGCCTAAAAACATAAACCAAGTCTCTGCCAATTCAGAATAATTAGAATAAATAAATAAATTCAGAACAATTAAAATAATAGAAATTAAGAAGTTCTATGGTTCTCAAACTTGAGTGTATATTAGAATCACCTGAAGATCCTATTTCTGGGTCCAACCCCCAGAATTTCTGATTCAGTAGGTCTGATTTGGTGGCCAAAATATGAATTTCTAACAAGTTCCCAGGTGACACTGATGCTGCTGTCCAGGAATCACATTTGAGGAGCAATGAACATAAAAGAAACAAATATTATATATAAAATTTAGCACATTTGTCTGGTAGCTTTTGCTTCATTTATGGTACTTCATTTTACCAAACAAATAGCAAACTTCCTGAAATTTTCATATCTCTAAGAACAATATTCTCTACTTAGAATACAAATCATCAGAGGAATTTTTTTAATACAATAAGTTATAAGCCAGGTGCTTCTGATGGATTCACCTTTGAGAGACAATATTTTCTCATATTATATACTCATTTTCCCATACTATATACTAAGCATTTTATTAAGTATTTCCTTATTTGATTAATATTCCCAGTGTGACTCCCATAGTTCTTCGAATGACCCTGGGCCCTGACCTAACAGGAATAACAAAAACTGGAAAAGCAACTCTGAATGGGGATATAGAGATAAATAGAAATATATAGATATATAGGCACACATATACATATATATGAATATATGCATTTATATGTATATGTATATGTGTGTCTTTTTAAAAAGTACTAAGGTAAATGTGAACTACTAAATGAACACTATGATGAATGAATAATGAATATAAACTGTCTGCAACATCTGAAAATGGATAAAAACAAGTCATATACAATAATGGTTAAAATTACACATTGAAATGTACACTTTATGGAGAATTGTGGTTAGTTTAGATGCTAAATTAATTCTAAGCTCTATGTTGATACCAATATTCTTTTTTTTCAGTTAGATTCATTTACTATGTCTTGCAGTAATGATATTTTTTAAAATATGCTGTTAATTATATTTCACATACTTAATAGTAAATGGAAGAGGTAGCCAACATTCTATGTATGCTTTGCTTTGTTGTAAATTCTAAATTTCACCTGATATCCAGCAGTTTGACTTTCTTATGAAGCCACTCACAAAGAAAAAGTGGCTGAGTAGAGAAAGGAGTTTCAAACCATGGTTCATTTCAGACTATGTATTTTCTTTTACTTACAATACTTAAACAAAAAATTGGATGGAAACCAACTGAATTTTAGACTCCATAGATGTGCAAAATTTAGCCTGAGCTAGTCATCAACCATACATATGTAACAAGTTCTGCTATTTTATACTAAAATTGTTGAATCCTTCGTAAAACTCTGAATTAAAATGACTATCATATGAAAACTCATCCTCATTAAATTTTGAACAAACCTGTTTAACACGTACTAAAGGTCAGGATTACAATTTTAAAATGACTCAAAAGATTTTTTTAAGTGAACATCCTGAAATTTTCTAGAACAAGGATCAGCATTCCATTGCATTTATTGTATAGTATAAATTATTTTAGAACTATTTAATCCTTTGAAACTCCTGAGCAAGTACCTTATGATCACACAATTACAAAAATATTGGGGTTCTAAGCAATTAAAATAATCAAAAAAAAGTTGCAAAAACAAGCCTTTGAGGTAAGGCTGATGGAATCAGCTAATTAACTGATAGCTAATTTTAGGAATATGAGGAGATATTAGATAAGCCCATGGAAGCAATCATGGAAAGATCACAGTTTTCTAATCTGGTAGAATTGGATTTGAATCCTGACTCCACCACTTACTGGCTCCATGATTTAGGGAACTTACTTAGTGTCTTGGAATGTCTAAAATGGAAGGTTAAACAATTATCTTATAGGATTAGTTATTAACTTAACTGGCTTAGCACAGTCTGACTCATAGCAGACACTGACATTTTTAGAGAATGAGTTTTAATTGCTCAGTGCAGAATTTCCTATGGGGACTATGCTTAAAATAGGTTTAACTGAAAAGCAACAATGCTCCTTTTCCACCCTATATAAGTCACTTAGACAAGATGAGCCTTCAGCCTCATCTATAAAATGTAGGAGTTCAATTAGATGATTTCCCAGGGCACTTATTTATTATTCTATTATATTCTAAATAGCTTCTCTAAGAAATTCCCAATTTAAATGATATTAAGATTCTGTAGCAGATAAATTACCCTAATGTTAGATAAGAAATGTCTAAAGGCTATAGCTCTCAACTCTGGCTGTATACTAGAATCAACTGAGTGCCTTTAAAAACACTGACACCAAAAAAATCAAATTAGAATCTTTGTGGCATACAAGCCTGAGCATCAGCGGGTTTTTTGTTTTTTGTTTTTAGTTGCATAAAAATTCTGACTGTAGTCAAGATTGTGAACTGTCACCTTAAAGGAAAGTTGTAAGCATTTCAGGTGTAAGGAAAGTTATGAGCAGAGTTAGCAAGAATCCCATTCTATTGTCTAAGCTAAGGATTCTCTGATACAGGTTTACCTCAGAGAATCCCTCATCCAATTTTCTCACCCAAAATCTATTCTCTTATTACCATCTGTCTGGATAACAAGTAACCCCTTCAAACTCAGTTTGCTTATTTTTTTTTCTTTCTTTTTGAATTTTATTTTATTTTTTATACAGCAGGTTCTTATTAGTTATCCATTTTATACATATTAGTGTATATATGCCAATCCCAATCCCCCAATTCATCACATAATTGAACTCATTTTCATTCATTAATACCTGTTCTTTAGCATGTTTTTTCATATTTCTAGTAAGGAAACTTCCATTATCAATTTCCCAAGATCAAAACCAGAGCATGAAATTTGAAACTCTCTTCTAGCACACAACATCTGTAGGTACACATACACACAGAGACCCCAACTATCAATCAATCCATTTCTATTTCACCTTTAAAAGTGACTTACCCAGGAAAGCCTCCTCTGACCTCCTCAAGATTAGGTTAGATGTCTTCATATGTGTGCATAGCCCCCTGGTCCTTTTCTCCATTGGACTTAATATGGATTAAATTTTAGGTTTATTTGTGTGATCTGTTGTTCAGTGTCTATATCAAACACTAGAATATGAAGTCCATGAAGGCAAGAACAATGTTTTTGCTATTGATCTTCAGAAACAGTACAAGTGACTAACATACAATAAACACTCAATTAATATTTGTTGAATAATGAAAAGTAAAAAATAGTCTTTGTTACCATTATTTGCACTTAGTTATTGGTAAATCTGACCCTCTTTTCATGTATCTATTGTCCCTGTGCATTTCTTCTATGAATTAGTTTTACTATGGTATGATCATTCTGACTCATTAAAACACTGTATTCATCTGAAGACAGAGATCAAGTCTCCATTGACATAGGTGAAATTTCAACTGTCTGTTTGGTGTCAAAGTGTACAGTTAATCATTAAGAACTGCCACACAGGATAAAAATATCCAGCTGATTGACCTAGTATCTTCAGGTTTGTGTATGTTGTGAAGTAAAATCCTTTCAGTCCTATTCATTCCAAGACTACAGAATCTTATTTCTACAGATCATAAAGATGAGTTATCTGTCATTCCGTATGGGTTAGGTGCAGTCTGACTAGATTCCCCAAGTTACATCTGGTAACTTATACTAGGAAGAAATTGAGTCTAGTTCAGGGAACACAGGCTAGGCTCTTATTCCAGCAACTTCTCTGTCAGCTTGTGTGACCCTGGACAAGCACTTCACCTTTGTGCAGCTCTTATTTCTTAACTGAAAAGCAAAGAGTTAGACGCAACTTCAGCTCTTTAACTCTGACATTCTAGGACTGTTAGAACTATTTACATGTAATTATTGAGACTGGACTTTTTCCCCAAAATTCTGAGGAGTTCGATGTCCTAATCATGCATGTGTGTGGACTTGTACCTGTGTGTTTTTGTTCATGTAAGGAAATGTCATCCAAGTTGTAGAAAAGTTTTATTGGAAAATAGCCTGCTTTTTTCCCCTAAGAATTAGTTCACTATATAGCTTTCTACTGCTGTATTAAAAATCACCACAAGCTTAGCAGCTTAAAATAATACTCATTTATTATCTCATAGTTCCTGTGGGTCAGAGTTACAGGCATGGCTCAGTTGGGTTCTCTGCTCAGGGTCTCAAAAGTCTGCAGTCAAGTGTTGGCTGAGGTTGCAGTCTCATATGAGGCACAGAGTTTTCTTCTCATCTCATGGAGTTGCAGCAAAATTCATTTCCTTGCCACTGTACAGCTCATGGAAGCTTGCTTCTCCAAGGCCAGCAGGTGAGAGAGGCAGTGTATCTGCTGCTTCCAGGCTCTCACTTTTTTTTTTTTTTAATTATTTGTTTTTATTTATTTATTTATGGCTGTGTTGGGTCTTCGTTTCTGTGCGAGGGCTTTCTCTAGTTGCGGCAAGTGGGGACCACTCTTCATCGCGGTGCGCGGGCCTCTCACTATCGCGGCCTCTCTTGTGGCAGAGCACAGGCTCCAGACGCGCAGGCTCAGTAATTGTGGCTCACGGGCCCAGTTGCTCTGCGGCATGTGGGATCTTCCCAGACCAGGGCTTGAACCCGTGTCCCCTGCATTGGCAGGCAGACTCTCAACCACTGCGCCACCAGGGAAGCCCCAGGCTCTCACTTTTTGACCCCTTTTAAAGACCCCAATTATTTGATATTATTATCAAATAATCCTCCATTTGATAAACTTAAAGCGAATTGATTAGGGACTTTAATTACATCTGAAAAACACCTCCACTTTGCCATTTTATATGGGTTGAAGCAGTTGCAGGTCCAGTTTACACTCAAGGATGGGTGATTATACAAGGGTGTGGGGCACTGAGGTTCATCTTAGAATTCTGAATATCACATGCACACATGGTCTATAAAACAATTTGAAATGATATTTTTATAAGAGTTCCAGTTTGAACAGTATTCCAAATGGTATTAATATTTCATTTTAACTGTCATTTTGAACGTTTTATGAAAGTTATTCATGTTTTAACTTCTTACTAAAAACTAAGAATTTACTTTTAATTGGCCTAATAACTGTAATAAAGATTTTTGTAAGTTATTAACTATAATTATCTCTTAAAACAGACTCTCAAATTAAAATGTAAATAACTTAGTTGGAAATATACCTGTTTTTATCAATTCTACATGATGCTATAAGAACAAGACATTTTAAAACACAGACTTAGCAAAAAAGACAATTTATTTGTTTTCACATGAAAGAATAAATACATTTAAAGTACAGAAAAAAAACTGCAAAATGACTGAATTTTGGTTTATTTTCCCCATGTATTGTGAACATAAAAATTTATTTTGTTGGGGGCCAGTATGTCAGGATATTATATAGTCTCACTTGAATTTCATCCTTTATGGTGAAATATCCATAAATAACATCATAACCTACATCTAAATTTCATTCTTCTTAGAAACATTATATGATAATAAAACCACAGCATTTGGAGCAAGACTCCTGGGTTTGAATCTCAGTGTCATCACTAACCCACCAGTTCTGTACCACTGAACATGTTATACATAATTTTGGAGTCTCATTAACTTCATCAATAAGATAAGCATAATAATAGGCACCAGCCTCAATAGGATTATGGAGAAGATTAAATTTGTTAATTATATTTGTTTCTTTATACTTAAGAAAAAGCCTGGCACATGACATTTGTATGTATGTGTGTGTGAAATATATATTTAAATATTTAATCCATGTAAACATAAAATTACGCCTTATAATTTTGGACTTGTGTGTGTACCTGATGATAAAGAAATCCCTAAACATGTATTAAAGCACAGAGAGGAAAAAAATAATGACTATTGTTTTTCAAATTCCTTAATGCAAAAGGTTCTGAGTCTTGAAGCTGCAGAAAAGGATACATAATTCTACACACTAATGCAACTAACAGTATTCACATAATCATACCACTATGAATGTTTGTTTTTAATGATTAGGATCAACCTATACCCAAAGTACTGATGACTCAAACATGACAGAAACACAGAATGTAAGTTTAACAAACTTGAAAATATAAAAACCAAAGTTAGAGCTTGCAGGAAACAGGATAGCAAGTAAAGAGAGAGGGGTTGAAAAGAGGAAGGACAATAGTATTCTCATTTAATATAATGGGGGCTCTCCATATGCTGCACAGATTGATGGTACAGGAAACCAAAGTTCAAATGAGTCATGTAAATATTGAGAAGTGTGAGGAAGATTAGTAGGATAATATAATTGCACAGCACTTATTTTTCATAGGTAAGAATCAAAAGCTATTGTCAGAAGTTGATAAGTCAAGAAATAGAAGTATATGCTTACTATTTAAAGATATTTCAATAATTTGCAAAACAAATAAAAACCAACATAAAAATCCTTCTGGAAAGTAGGATTATTGGTGGAAAATTGTGGGGACTAGAGCTACTTCTGTACTATTTTTTTGTGCCGTGTGTATCTTTATATATACATGCAATACATACATATGTATGTATTATATATACGTGCATATAAAACTATGTATATACATATATACATATCAAGCTATCTATATCAGTACTGCTATCCAGAAAGAGAGGCAGAGAAAGATTGAAGAGAGAAAGCAGGGAACATTGTTATGTCAAGGGTATTTATCATAGGCCACCAGCCTAGTGGTGTAGTCAAGGAGCTCATTAATTGTTAATTGCACAGCAGGTATTCATGGTTCAGGCTCCTAAAATTCCTCCTTTGAGCCTAAGGTAGGAATTGACAAGAGCTGGGCCATGATTAGTACACAGTAAGTTGTGATACCTTAAGATAAAGACATCCCAAAGTCGAAACAGATGCCAGCCTAGGTCCTGTAGCAAAGCTTAGTGAGTGGAGCCAAACTGACTTCCAGAACCAACTTGACCACTCAGTTGGATGCCTCTGCATGGCAAAACCCACACAGCCATAGCAGAAGTGAGTTGTCTCTTAACAGGTCATATTCCTCCTGCATCCAGACCTCCGAAGAGACTGCTTCTGGTTAAATAACCCTGTGATTCCCTGAGAATCTAAGCACCATAAAAAACAAATCCGCATACCAGTGCCACCACTGCTACTGCATACATCCTAAACTCAGGTCTCACACTTCCCTTGGGAGGGTATCTAGGCATCAGGCAGGAGCCAGGAGAGATGCAAGAACACAGGCAGAAGCAGGAAGCCTCTTAGTGCCTGGGAGTCTGCTCACTCTTCCGCTGGACAGGTCTCTGTTGGTTATCCTTTCTGTTTGTGCTCTGGTTCCTGCCATTTCACTGTACTTTCTCTCTCCCACCTCTAATCTCTTTTACTTTATTCTTTAATAAATTTACCAGCAACTGTCCCAATTTAGGAGTGTTCCTTACGCGGGAAAGCCGTATCTCCTTGTCATTTCCAGATCACTGTACAATGTCCTGAAGGCCATTCCTCAGCCAAAATGATTAACGGGACATTAATGTTGCCAAATAAAGGAAGTTTTCTCCCCTAAGAGGCATTTTGTTCCTGACTCCTGATTTTTACTCCTTCAGTACCTATGTTACATGATTTATGTTTTGAGAAATTTGAATAATCTGTGAGGTTTCAAATCCAACATTGACTAAGCAATCCTATAGTCTTATTTGGAAGATAATTATGAATCAACTAAGAATTCAAGAATTTACTCTATAATATTTTTAACAATTTGACCATAAACCTCTGTTGGAAGACTTGGAAATACAAAATTGATCTCCACTTAAAAAACATTTTTGAGGAAGGAATGGTGGTTGATTTTGCTTTTATCATCTTTAGAAAAAAAACAAAACAAAACTTAGAGCTTTCATAACCATTTGAGTAAAGAAAAAAAAAAGTCTGTTTTTATTATTCGGTTAAAATTATTTTAGAAGGAAAATTTTCTGTTTGCTGTATCTAATGTCTCAATTAGCTGCTGGGCCATTAGGTTTAAAAACAATTATACAATTGCCTATTCTCAAATACATTATGAAACTAGTTATAAGATTAGTCTTTCTATTTTCTCCACAGAATTTAAAACATCGGTTTATTTGTCAACTTACTGACCCAAGTAAAGAAGCAACACAATTTAAATTCTGTTTTCAGGAACAAAGAAATCTAGAACTCACTTCTACTTTGAGGATAGGATGAAAGAACAAAGTCTACAATTCATAAAAGTCCATTACAAATAAAATATGATGCATAGAAATATGAGATCCTCCAGAGGCCAGAAAGGACAGCAGGAGAATTTGCTTAAGGCATGCAGTTCTCTTAATTAAAGAATTAGGAGAAAAACGTAACTCGACAGTAATGACATGCTTTTGGTATTTAAAAGCATCTTTGGCATGAAAGCTTCATCACTGCCTCATTTACTTTACAATTTCTCAGATATAGACATGGCAACAGCCCAGATTTGAATTGGGAAATTAAAAACTTTTTTTTTCTTTCTTGAGGGGTTTATTTCCGAGATACTAAAATTGGGTTGTAAAAAAATATACAATACAGTGTGTCCAATGTGGATTTCATCTGTACTCAATGAAACTGACCATATGATAAGGCATCAATAAGCACCAATCAGGAATATACGGTGTGAAATAACCAAAACATTGCTCACTAACTTACTCTGAATCAAGATGGACATTTTTGTTATGTTTCTTTCTCTTTTTTTTTTTTTTTTTCTTTCCTGTAGTCTCTGGAAAACCAAAGGCTAGATTCAAATTTGAAGAAAAGATTGGCAAATGGGACTAAATTAAGAGTAGCTAAATTAATTAAACAAGGAGGCTAAGAGACTGAAGTGTCTTTAATGCCCTGGCTGCCTAGTTGGCAAACCAAAATCTAAGCCAGTAAATGCCTTAAGGTTACAAAAATCAAAGCCTAAGGACAACCAGTCACAAACTAGGCTTTAAGCTATAGCCAATCAATAATTCCCTTGCTTTGCTTCTGCCTTTTCTCTATAAAAGTCTCTCCCAGCTCCTGTCCGGGGGTGCTCCTAAGCATTTCCAGTTTGGCACTGCCCAATTCAAATAGATTTTTGCTCAAGTAGACCCTTAAAAATTGTAATATGCCTCAGTTTATCTTTTAACAGAGTCAGTGCTATAAAGTGTAAAACTTCCAGACATGAGGTAGGTTCACACACAGTTTGGGTAGATATTAATGACCTTCTTATTTATTTATTTATATTTTATTTGTTTATTTATGAATAGGCTCTATGTGACATCCTTCTATTTAAAAAAGAGCAATAAAGCAACTTTTATGTTTTAATAACTTATGTTTCTATTCAATACACACCAACTGAGTGAACTAACGGGCAGAGCAGGCTCCAGTTCAGGTGTAGCGATGTGAAGGTGAGAACAAAGACAAGAACCTTGCTCACGTTGATATGAATGTTTAGCATCAGAGATAGTGTAAAGGATTTCCCCAAAACCTCTATAGTCACAACAATAAGAAATTTACTTGTCTTCTGAAATCTGAAGGATAGATGGGAGTAAAATCACAAGAGTTAATCAAGACATTGTAAAAATGGGACTGAACAGGAAATCCTGCAATGTGATTTGGAACCAAACATTTACTCAATATGTATTTTAAAGTACCAGGTGTATGCAAGACACTCTATATATACCTATGAGGTTTAAAATTTAGTAATGGGATAAGATATGCATAAGACAAATTGTAATGAAGATGAGAATGTACTGGATGGGAAGAGAGGTGCAGATGAAATGTTAAGGAGTATTTAGAGACCGAGGGACTTCTTATGATATATGTGTGGGTGTTTAGGAGAAGTAGGGTAAAGAGGGTTATAGTTAAATTTTCACGTATTCATTTGTTTCAGTGAAATTTAAAAGAGAGCATTTTAGTCAATTCAAACTTATCCTAAAACCTTGTCAGTTATCAAAACTGCAAAACAAGAGCTCTTGGTCAAATCTTCTTTCCTTGTGACAGGATGACCATATTGCATTACTGAACTTGCAATATTCATATTGAATCTAACAACCTCCCCAAAGGTGTGTGAGAAGGACAATTAAAAACACTGATCGCTAGTTGCTTCTAGCAGCAAATTTCATAAAGCATCCAAAATACTGTTAATTTATTCAACAGAAGTCAAGATTTTTCTTCCCCCATACCCCTTCCATCTCATTCCCTTTGCATGACAGACTGGTTATTATTTTTCCAGAACTGTTAACAAAGACAATCTTAAGCTGGCTGCTTTACTCTTTTTCAAACGGCAACAATCTAACGAAGGCATTGATGCAGGCATAAACCCATAAATCAGGTTCCAACTTAAGAAAGAGAATGTCAGACATTTGCTTTCAGGATTACAGTGCTACATGAGAAAGCTGTAGTTGTACCAGTGCAGCTTAATTTTGAAAAGCTTCTCTTTTGCTTTCTTCTATATGTTTAATAATTTCACATTCCATTAATATACATTATAATGTATAAATGTATTTAGAATGTAAGTTATATTATTGACTACTACATTGGATTAATCTTTCTAACACTCTATTTTTACCGTCTGTTTTAAATAATGAGACCATAAGGAGTTAAGTTATTTAAAAATATATTTATAAAGCATTTATAATCTGACAAGCATTAAGTTTAGAGTCAAAAAAACAAGTGTTCTACAGATGCTGAAGTCTAATGAAAAAGGGTCAAGGTCATAAAGGGTCAGTGCTATGAGGGAGGAATTTAATGATAGCTAGTGTAATAATTAAATAATAAATTATCTCAACAAAGAAAATCATACACACATGCACAAAACTCTACACATACTTCTGCATATGAAATAAACTCTCTTTGTATAGAAATCCTAAGCTAATGCTAGAGAAATGCAAGAGAAGTGTTGGTTGTTTACCTAAAATTGACAGCATCTAACAGTCTGGCCTTCTATTTTTCTAACAAATGCAACCGTTTAGGGAATCTGTATTAATCACCCCTAGTTAGTGATTTATTTAGGAATGAGCACGTAGTGAGATTCCTCTTAAGTTATAAAGAAAAGCTTCTTGCAGGGCTTCCAGAAAAGGTTTCCTTGCTGATAAATAGACACGCATACACAGATAAAGGCATTTTTTTCTTCCGTTGAACACTAGTGTCTGCCTGCGCTTCGCAGAACGTGCAGCCATCATGCAGCTACCATGGATGACTGCTGAAGATAAACAGCCTGGCTGAGGAAGGCCTAGCAGAAAGATTGTGTGGTAGGCTGCATGATGGCTCCAAAAGATACCAACGTCCTAATCCCTGCAACCTTTGAATGTTACCTTGTATGACAAAGAAACTTTGCAAATGTGATTAAATTGCAGATATTGAGATGGATAGATGATCCTGGATTATCTGAGTAGACCCTAACGGTGATCATAAGTGTCCTTATAAAAAGGAGACAAAAGGAGATTTGACCCACAGAGAGGAGAATGCAATGAGATGGAAGCACAGAGAAATTTGAAGATATTATTCTTCTGGCTTGGAAGATGGAGGAAGTAGTCATGAGGCAAGGAGCACAAGGAATGCAGCTCTAGAATCTGGATAAACCAAGGAGACAAATTCTTCTCTATGGTCTCAGGAGAGAAGATAGTCCTGCAAGTAACTTCATTTCAGCCAGTGAAACTAATTTCAGACTTCCGGCCTCCGGAACAGTGAAATAATAATTTTGTGTTGTTTTCAGCCACTGGGTTTGTGGTAATTTGTTGGAACAGCCATAGAAAACTAATACAGATGGAAAGATTTGAATGAGCCATTAAATTTATTCACCTAGGAGCCACTCAACCACAGTACTGCAAAGGACATGTGGGAATTGCCTGAGTGGCCTAGGTGATTGTGTTCTGTAGTAAATGGTTGACAGATTATCATATTTGCTGACTTTACTGGGTCTTCAGTTTCCATCACACTTTGCCTTAGAGTAAACTCCCCCTTACTTTAAGTTATTTTAGTTTTTTATATTGTCAGAAGTTCTAAGATACTGATCACAGCCCAGGAAAAAAATTAAGCATTTACCACAATTTTATATAATTAATATTAAAAGCTATCTCAATAAAAGGCAACACCATATTTTCAATTGTTCAAGTGAGAGATACTTAGGAGCCATCTTGAATGCTTGAACGCATTTTTGTCTCACACCCACATACAATCTGTCAGTACATCTTTCAGTTCTGCCTTCAATATCTCCAAAATCAGACCACTTGTCTCTCCCCACTTTAAATGCTACCAGCCTAGTGCACACTACTTTATTTTCATCCACCCTATACTGTTAGCCTTCAACTGTTCTTCCAGATACTACACATACTATTCAGCAAGCAGAATGATCCTTTATAAAATATACAATGGATCATTTCACTCTCCTGCTCAAAACCTTCCAATGTCTTCCCATCTCTCTTGGAATAAAAGCCAAAGTCTCCAAAATTGGCTACAAAGCCCACACGATCTGTGCAGCCTGGATTCCAGAATGAAGAAAACAGAAGCCCAGAGCTGAAACTGACCTACAATGGCACACAGACAACATGTAACATAAGAGAGGAAACCACCTTTCTTTTCTGGAAATCTTAAGGCCATTTGCTATCTGGCAAGATCTAATGAAATGTAGTAAAATATGGCAAAAATATTCCTTTTATCATTCTATCTTTACCACCTGACATTATACATTAATTTATTTACTTGACTTTTTGGTTCTCTCTCCATAGATAAACTCTATAAATGCAGGACTTTTCTGTTTTGTTCACTGTTGAATCCTCAGTACCTAAAATACATAGTCCCTCCTATTTAATGTTGCATGAATGAGAGACACTTAATTAGAGCTACAATGCATGTATACAAACAAACGTTACATTAATTATTTCCTGAAAGAACAAATGAATACCCAGATAGTGACCAATACTACCCACTTTTGTATTCCAGATATTCTTACTTAAATTGAAATGTTCATTTAATCTTTGTTGAATAAATGAATGATTTCTTACAAATTAGACACATAAATCACATATAAAGCAAATAAGAATAAGAACTCTGTTCCTTTGGACTGAATGTCTGTGTTCCCCTAAAATTCACAAGTTGGTATCTAGAGGCGGGGCCTTTAGAAGAGAATTAGGTCATGAGGGTGTAATCCTCATGAATGAGATTAGTGTCCTTGTAAGAAGAGATTCGAGAGATGATCTCTCTCCCTGCCATGTGAGGCAGCAAGAAGGCAGCATTCTGTAAACCAGGAAGAGAGCCCTCATCAAGGTCCCAATCATGCTAAGCACTCTGACCTCAGACTTCCAGTCTCCACAACTGTGAGAAGTAAATGTCTGTTGTTTAAGCCACCTAGTCTATGGCACTTTTGTTATAGTATCACAAACCAACTAAGATATCTGTGAAGGAGGTATTATTGATCTCATTTTAAAATACTAGAATTTAATTGCCATAGTCAAGATCATGTAGAGTGGCTGATATGGGGGTCCCATTCTTGAAATCTCTGGCCTCAAATTCTGTGTTTACTGCTCTCACATCAAAAGGAAGCATCACAACCAGAAAGTTCAACAAAATGTTGGGAATCTCCATAAAGAGCTATAGGCAACAAAAGCAAAAGAAACTGGAACACTTAGTATTTCTTTATCTTGTAAAAACTGATTTTATTTCTCTCAGACTAACATGTAGTTTTGTCCTCCATATTTCAATACGAAAAAAGAAAAAACATACTGAAAAACATACTGTTTCAGAGGTATACACAATTATCAAAGTTTTGGAGGAGAAGGGATCTAGTATTTGGCAAGAGACTTAGTTTAGGCCCCGCAGACAAGGAAAAAACAAAAAGTCTGAAAAAAGGTAAGTTTGAAGAATATTAAATCATGTCACATAAATTTTATTTATTCATCCTTGTTCCCTCATCAGGTTAAGAACATTCTATGACAATTTATAAAATCTAACATTAAAATGAAAGTTAATTCCATCCTATGCCTGGCAGTGACTTTAAGAACCTCCTTGCTCCAAAGTTAGCATATATTGAAGGTATATATTAATTTTCAAAATCTTAGAAAAATTTGCTCATAATTTAAGTTACTTCAGAATGTTTTCAGATATGACTCTAGTTCCTTTTGGTAATGAGAATAAGCACACAAGTCACAAGGGTGACTGCTAAGGACTTTTTCAGACACTTCAAGGTGAGACACCAAGTTAGAGAAATCTTAGTACTAATCTAGTTAGAATGTTCCACATTCATAATAACAGTATGGAATCAATATTGAGATGAATTGTTTTTTCTGCAATTCTTATTGTGATTGCTCAGTGATATGCATTCTGTAAACAAACAACTTAAAAAGTGATAGATTCTCACTGATTTTTCCATCACTTATGGCATGTTCTGTAATAACTATCAAGTTGATATGTATCCAGGAATCTAAGAAACTCTCAACGTTGTTGCAAAATATGTGAAACGTTTGACCAGAATTTGGGTGTCTTGATCGTAAATGGTCCATACCTCATACTTATATGGAGTATTTCAGGAAACACTGCCCAAAAAACATTTTTTTTTTTTCTGTTTTCCCATGTTTATCTCGAGAGAGTTAGAAAGATATCAGGCAGGCTAAACCTCAAATGAATTTGATAATGTTCAGTGGTTATAAATACAAAGAGATGTTCATCTATTGAAAACACAGGAAGAAAAAAATCCCATTAAGATAAAGCATCTAATTTGAAAGCAGCAGAAAGACAGGGAGAAAAAGTCACATTATCAGGTGGCTACAAGCTAAAGTATAATAACCATTAAAAACAATTACTTTATGCGGTTTTATTCCCTATTTTGGAAAATGACTGTAAATCAAGTCAACCTAAAAGCATTGTTTTCTGGAAAACATTTGCATTTTTAACTGAGAAACAGTTGAACTCTTAAAAATGCTTTAGATATCAATTTGTTTTTATTTTATGTATTTATTTACCTGGACATTTTATTACTTTATTATAAAATTCTAAATATTTATAGTATGAAAGGACCTCAGAGATTGTTTAACCTAAAACTCTCTTTTATAAAGATAGAGAAATATGCTCAGATTGTTTAAGAGGTAAATTATGAAATTAGAATGTATCATAAATTAGATGAACTTTAATTCCTGTCTTCTGATTTAAGGCCAGTGTTATTTTCATTTTACTTTACCAACTACTTTTAATATGTGTACCGTAAACAATAAATTGCATTTGCATTTACTAATCCTAAATGAATAAACAATAATGGAGAAGAGGTTTTGTAACACCATGTGAGTTTAGAGAATGGTTTTTTCATCTATTTATCTCTGTTAAGAATAAATAAAATATCAATGAAAAGAAGACATTTTAGTTAGATGAATTTTACTTAATAAATTTATGATTATTTAATATACTTGGAAAAGAGGAAAATTATTTTAATTGTTGAAAGTCCGTACAAAATACATTGTTAAAAGTCTTTAACCATTGCTGAAAATCCTGTATTGTATGAATATATTGCCTTAGTTGCAAGTATATGGAGCATCCTTGCATGGGTTTCTGGGTTATCATTTTTATCTATTAAAGTATAGAATATTTAGTAAAAATATATATCTTTATATTTTTGTGCCATAAACTGTATTTTCCTAAAAACAAAGTGCATCAAGCAATTCTGGACATTTGAAGATCTGAATGACCCTTTCATTTATATAATTAAAGATATAAAATTAGTTTTGTTGCTATAAAAGAGCATGAATCACAACATATAAGCTCCAATTTCACACAAGCTATAGATGACTTCCAAATTCATTGAGAATTGAACTGACTACCTTTATTGCACAGAGAAATTACAAGGCAAATCAACCATAATCATTGTAAGAGAAGAAATAGTTGCTCAAGTATTTGTGATAAGCCAAAACAACAGCCCCAGCTCCACCAGCTTGACTAAGAGATACTTTCTCTTAGGTTCACTTCAAAACAAAAATATCTTATTACCATATGATTTCATTACTAGGAGTTACAGATTAGAAGTTTTACCTTCTGTTTATTATGATGAATAATGATGAACTTGAGTGAAACTGAATGCCTCCTTTAATCTATTCTGGTTATTTGCTTCTCTTTTCTGAGTATACTTCTGCATTTCTCCTGTATTGATCAATTACAACTATTCCTTTCTGTGTGACTGCACAGCCTTCATATACTTTCAATAAAGAGCTTATTTGTTTACATCATTCTCTTTTTCATTAGTATGGTAGGCAGGATGGCTCCTCAATATATACCACTATCCTAATTCCTGAGTCCTACAAATATGCTACTTTACATGGCAAAAGAGTTTTGCAGATGTGAAGTTATGAACCTTCTGATATGGAGATCACCTGTATTATCTTTACATAGATGGGCTCACTGCAATCACATGAGCCCTTAATACAGACATCTTTCTGTATTAAGAGATGAAGCAGAAGTTAAAGAGATATGAAGTAGGAGAGGGGCTTTATATACCTTTGTTGTTTTGAAGATGGAGGCGGGGGGGTAGGACTAGAAATACAGGTGGCCTTGAGGAGCTGAGAGAGCCCTCTAGCTGACAGCCAGCTAGAAATGTTGACCTCAGGCCTAAAGCCCCCAGAAACTCCATCCTGTCAACAATCTGAATGAACTTGAAAAAGGATTCTCCCCGACAGTCTCCAGACAAAAGTTCAGGCAGGCAAATGCCTTGTAAGACCCAGAGGAAAGGAACTCATAAAGCTAACACACACTTCTCACCCACAGAACTGAGAATGAATAAACGTGTGCTGTTTTAAGCCAGTGTGGTAATTTGTTATGCTAGCATGGAAAATCAGATTTAGTTTTACAAATAAACTAGATTTACTTCTTCATAACAGAGATAATTTTTTACTCATGATGATATCCTTGGTTTCTTCTATTGCCTTTCACATAGGAGATGATCAATAAAGTTTATTGATTGAATACAATGCTCTATTATCTTCCATCCTTGATCTTATATTAAGTTGATTTATTTATAATCTATCTATTTTCAAGAAGGATATAAGGTAATTTATAATAAAAGCAATGTAAAATAAGACCCAAAGACAGAGACAAACAAAACAAACTAAGATATAAAAGTGGGATTAAAAGAACAGCATATCCCTAACTTGATAGAGCCAGTAATAATACTTGAAGCCAAATTTAGCACTATGCATCCCATGAGGCAACAAAAAAGAAAACAATTTTTACACAGTTCTCACCATCTCGAATTATGAAACTATCCAATTCATCAAGAAACATGCTTTTTTATTTTACACAGCATCTATACATAAAGAGCACTGAACATCATAATGAAAATCATCTTTTGTAATGCATGGCTGAGGGATTACATATACTTGTATTCCTCATGTCAGCCCCTAGTTATGGATAGACATATTATTTAAGTTTTTTTTTTATTTTAAATAAGCACAACGTAGATAAGACAGAGTGATAAAGCTTACCAAAACTAACAACCAGATTATGCTTAGGAAATCCTTGGACATGTGAACATGTCTATTGCCACTTCCCTTCAAGGCTGACTCTCTGGGCAGGAAGAGAAATCAGCTGCTTGCTCAGGTCCCAACCTGTCAACATTGACCAACAGAATAATCTGCTGTTTCTCAGTCTAAGGCTCCTTATGGATGGTGATTATTAAGGATAGGTCCTCATGGCAACATAAACACACAACTATGTGAATGATTATCTCCACTAAACTTGGACCACACATAGGAGAAACAATAAGTTCATGCCTTATGCAGATGACTGAAAATGTACTTGCTCAACTTACTTCATTTGAAGACAAAGTTAAATTATTTCATCCCCAAATGCATTATTTTCTGTTCCCAAATCACTTCCAGGTTCTTCAAATTACTTACTTAAATAACATTGTTATCATAGGTAGGGGCCCTACTGCCAGGTATGTGAGATCAGACATAAGCAGATCAGCCTCTGCAGAACTCACAGTTTAATAAAGTCAAATTCCAAACATGGTCTTCACTTACTCCACTCCTGAGGTAGCAAGGACTTAAATATCGTGCTGTTTCACCTGTTTTAGATTGTTTCCTTCTTCTTAAAGTGTTGTTGATCTTTTCATGTTCTCCGAAGTCACAGAATTTACCTCTTTTATTTCAATTATTTAATTTTACAGTATTTCCCATCCTCCATTAGAATAGAATATGGTAATAATGCCCATTCACTTAGGTCAGTGCTGCTTAAACTTTTTGACTGATAAACCCCTAATAATGAAGTACAGTGAATTTGAGTCCCCACAATATTGGGGGCACAGCTCAAGAGGGCTTACATGAGAAAAATTGTTTCATTTCTTAGTATTTTTAAAATTGTGGGACTATCTAGAACATTATTTTCCCTAAATATTTGAGTAATGTCAAAAAAAATAAATTTTAAAAAGATGTACCATTTGATTCTTTACATGTTCCCTTGTACACCCAGTTTGTGAGGCATACATATAAATTCAGGTATAAACAAATAAATGAATCAATAATCAATCAATCAATAACCTAGATTCATATGGAGGAATGTAACTAATATTTGACTGTGTGCAGAGGGTAAAACCATTACCTGCAACTTTAGCTGTTTAATTAGAGTGATGGGAAAGTGACAAAGGAACATTGGTATGGTAAATAGCTGCTTTAATATTTACTTCTGGTTATGTAGGCTTTACTCCAATGATTTTGAAACATGTCAGACATGGAAATATGGCATTTCTAAGGCAACCTTCATGTTAAAAAGCTCTACTGCCATAGTTGTCATTTCCTACGGCACAGTTCCAAAGCAAGCAGAATTAAAGAATACATGCATGAATGAATGCAATGATCCAAAACGTCAGGCAGAAAAAAGGATTCCCAAAAGTAACAACATATATGAAAGCACAGAAAATGGCAGTCTGATTTTTTTTCTTTAATTTGGGGGTTGTAGCATTAAAAATAAAAAAACATTAAAGTAATGAAAACATATCTCATGAAATTAATTTTTTCATCACTACTAAATCAAATAGCTCTATTTATTTTTTTGTTTGTTTGCTTATTTTATTTACTTATTATTTTGGGTGGTAGTTCTTAATAGACTTTTATCCTGGCAGAGAAAGTAACTGCTTGTTCCCTAAAATAGATATGTTACCTCTCTTGAAAAGTTAAACTTAAGAACACATTATAGGTTCCAATAGCAATATATTCTGAAAGATCCATCACTCAACAAGGAAGCCTATTTGCCAAATTAGAGTTCCATTGGTTCCAATTATAGTACAGATATGTTCCTTGCCAAGCCATGCATTCAATTTTCAACAACGATAAAGGGATATGTTAGATAAGTTGAAACAGAATTTTTACAGCCTGGATTTTTAAATGCACTTTTGCAGTCTGCTTGTGTGCACTCATTCATTTTATATTTTTGACTCAACTGCCATAATTTTCAAACAATATTTAGTTTTTGCTATCACACAATAAATAAAATTTAAAGACCTAGATAAACTCCAAGGGAGACCCATTTCCCATGAATGGGATACCTCCTTTTGAAGAAAGAAAGCAATGAAAATTAAAAGAAACAATATGTACATATCTGTATAGTCTGAGAGGCTTACCATACTGAACAAATATAATAATGTTTTATATTACTATTATTGAAAGGCATTTTTACTAATCATATACATTTAATTTCTGATTTGCATTACAGAACTTTGCATATTAGAGCAGTGAAAATAGAGACCAGAGGTTTCTTGAAGTCAGAGCTATTTTAATCATCATTTTTGTCCACTTCATTGGTTGAAAAGTACCTAGCAACTTTCTAAAGGTTTAGTTTCTTCTTCTGTAAACTGAAGATCATAGAGAATGTAACTCATTACATTACTAAGGGAATTAGTTAATGCACACAATGACATTGCAGAATACTGGATACATTGTAAATGTCAATAAATCTTGATCACTAACATTTTATGACTTTCTGTTTTAATATTTTATTTACATTTTATTATTATTATTAACACTTTATGGTTTATTATTATAATAATTCACAAAGTAATGTGAATTACTTCTGGGTAGAATTAACTGTCATCACGATCATCAACAATAGATAACTGTTGAGAATCTATTAACTGCAGAATATTTCGGACTATTGCTTATTTTTTTAATCTATGAGTTTTAATTGTCATAAATCTGAAATCTGTGTGCTTTGAACACCAGAATGGATATGACAAAGAACTTGCCTGGGAGGCATGACACCAAGATGCTAATTCCAGCCATCCCACAAACTATTGTGTGATTATGAAAAAAAGGTTACCATCTCTAGAATTTATCATACTTAGATATTAAAAAAAAGTAATTGAATGAAGAGATCTCTTTAGAAATATACATATGAAGCTTCTGGCAAGGTCAAGATGTGTGTAAGGGAAGACTGGCTGGTTTACTGAATGTAAAATTCACATTTTAACTGGTAAATAAACCTCAAATTAGCCAGAAAAGAACATTCTCACCCTGAAGACCATAGACCTGATTAGGTAATTCATCAGGTTGCTTGGTAGGTCTGATGATTATAGACAATAATAGCTAGTTTTGATAGCTGAGAACAGGTATGTCAGAAATAACACTAATCCCAAGAAGACAATATTTGTACACGAATGTTTTTTTACACACTGCAGTGGACACTTCTTATATTTGCACTGCTCTAATTCATCTCCGTCACAATTGATAACTTTTCCCATTAGAGTTATTAATCCAATCAAGGAATTGATAATCAAATTTTGACAGCCTGGCCCCCATTTTCTCTCATCTAGGAAACTTAGTATATTTCCACTGTGTTGATTTTATGTACCTCTGAAGGGATAATCTTTTATTCACTGCACTATTAGCCCTGTACATTGGCTATAATCTCTAAAAAACTTCAAGTTTAAAAGTTTACAATTCTAGGGCTTCCCTGGTTGCTCAGGGGTTTAGAATCCGCCTGACAATGCAGGAGACACGGGTTCGAGCCCTGGTCCGGGAAGACCCCACATGCCATGGAGCAACTAAGCCCGTGTACCACAACTACTGAGCCTGCCATCTACAGCCTGCAAGCCACAACTACTGAGCCCACGTGCCACAACTACTGAAGCCCGTGCGCCTAGAGCCCGTGCTCCGCAACAAGAGAAGCCACCGCAATGGGAAGCCCACGCACCGCAATGAAGAGTAGCCCCCGCTCACTACAACTACAGAAAGCCCATGCGCAGCAACAAAGACCCAGTGCAGCAAAATATAAATAAAATAAGTAAATTTTTTAAAAAGTTTACAATTCTAAATGTTTCCATTCCATCTTTGATAGTCTGGGTCAATAGCTGATTTATCTTCTGATAAACTCAAGAAAATAAAACCCACTTATGAAAATTAAAAATTTCAATGAGAAAATATAATTTGTGACTGTTTAATCCTTCATACTGGTTTCCCTGTCAGCACTCAGAGCAAGGGTTTTCACATCCAAGAACCAGTCTGTAGGAAATAAAGGAATTCCCTAATAACTAGATTTTAAACATTCTCCAAGCATTGTTTTTCTCAATAAAATTAGTAATAATTAAAAGAGAATATTTAATTGCTCAGAAATATTCCATGAGCAAATTTTTTTTTGCCCTTTACATCCCTCCAGTCTCAAAACGTTACCTCCTGCATTGAATTTACTTGCTTCAAGTATCAATAGCTCCTCATAGAATTAATTTGTGATATAATGCATATATCCTAAATAAAATCAGCTGTCCATTTTCTTCAGGTGCTAATATTGTCTCTGCTTAGTATTCTAATTCTACTGTTACTTATTAACTACTTTTTATTATAAAATATTAAAATCTTATGTCAAAAATGCAAGCAATTAATCTCTGTCATTCTTTTTAACTGCTGCATTATATTTCACTGCACAGAAAGTAGCAGAATAGATTTAACCAGTCTTCTATAATGGACAGTAGACTGTTTCTAATTTTTTGCTTTCATAAACAATGCTGCAACAAATATCTTTGTGGATTATCACTATGTACTTGTGTGAGTATATCAATACTGATTATGGGGGGGAAAACCCTAAAGGTAGAATTGCTGGGTCTAAAAAATTACATTTTAGTCTTGATATATATAGTCAAATTTTTCTCAATGTATCATCACCTAATTCTCATACCAATAGCATATGTGGATACAAACACTAACCAACTCAGTGTCCTTTTTAAATGCACCCAGACATGGCACCTTTCACCCATATTTTAATCTTTCAACCTTCTGAATAATTAAAGAGAACTAGGGGAGAAAAAGGTGTCCCTGTCATTTTTCTCCATGTATTTCCTTTCTTCATGTCTTATTTATTTCTTCCCCTCTCCCAAAATTTGTTATACTCTAAAAAATCTCTAAGTCCATGAAATGAAAGAAATCATTTCTTAATTTTTTTAGAAAAGCTACTGCATAGATACTTCCTTTGAAATCCAGCTGATTTCTTTCTGACAATAGCTTTCCCATCTTTATCACAAGCAGCATTCTCATTCAACCTAAATTTTCTTTTCAAAATATTGGAAATGAAATACGTTTTAAAAAGAAAAGAAGAAACTAAAACTAAGAATTGTATAATTTTGCAGGCTAACATTGTATTTGACAACATTTTTTGGAGTTGGGTTAATACCTTGTCACTGGGTCCCATTGATTTTACTGTCTTTCTTTTGTTCTAAAAAGTGTACCATGGCATAAAACTTTTAATGAAATGTTGTGTCCGAAGTCTAATACTTATTGAGAAAACTGGAGTTGCCCTCGGGTATCACACCATCCAGGGTGGGAATTCTTCACAATTGGTAACATGGTGTTTCACTAATAAATGATTCTCTTTTTACAGACACAAGAAGTCTATATAGAGATTTAAAATGAAGGAAGAATAGTATAAATAAATAAAATCCATAACAGGCTCTTTTAATTTGCCCCAGAGTCAAACTTATGAATCTACATATGGGATAAAAAGAGATATATGTAGCATTTAGGAGAAAACCAGTAAAAGAGAAATATTATTCACTAATGTGTAGTCAAACAAATGCCAAGACCTGTATACACTTTCTCCCAATCACTGCTAACTGATACAAATACAGATAGAAAACATGCGATTTCAGAAGTACAGGGGCATATCAAAAGAAAAAATACAGTCCACCATTCTCGTTATTAGCCATGCCTATTTTTACAAACACGTACAACATCTATTAAAGTTCCAGAAAAAAAGTATGTGAATAAATTACAGGTTTACCAAACAGGACTGTGAAAAAAGAAACGTCTCTGTGGCAAAAGAAAGGGAAATGACATATTCACTGGGAATTAAAAAGGAAAAAAAATGTGTGGTTGTTTTAAAAGGAGAGGAATAATGGAAGTTTGGATCTTTCCCAGATGTCTGGAGAAAATGTTTCCACAAATCCCAAAGGACTCTAAAGCTGCTGGCTGAAGTTCCACTGTCTCCCATTTGTCAATCAGCCTTTGGGGTATTTATGCATTCCTAAACAGACATCCCTATGATACTGTCTTCAAACATGGGAAGGCTATCCCGGAATTTTGACAAGTATGAATGATTCTTAAACACAAAAGACTCCAAAGTTGGTTACTCCATTAAAACACTGCTGCTCTGGGCAGAGGACAGCTGAGTCCAAAACAGCCTTGAGAATACACTGCTTCTTCCACTCACCTGCTGTACCTACATTTCCAAAACTCTCTTTGTCACATAAGAAGCATGTGTGGCAAATGTGAACCAATTTCAACTGCAAACTCCATTTGGCCTCCTTCCCATAAAAGTGGGTGCAAGATCTAGTTTTGGATATTGAAATTTAGCATATTTATACTTTTTGCTTTTTTTTTTAGTTTTTATTTTGCTTGTGTTTTATGTAGATAAGGTTATACTTTATATTTGGTATGCAATCTTCAGCCTTTGCTCCTCTATCCTAGTGCAAGGTGTTTGTTTTTTTTAATACTGTCTTGACTTTTCCCTTCTTAATATTCCGAACTTGGAGGGAAGATCTTTAGCTTTCACAGTGTCTTCTTCCAAGCTCAAGGGCAATCTTCACACTGATTATGAAAGAACTAAGGAATCTCACAATTATATGCACTGGAATGATAAACAGCAATTTTAAAACTTGGTGAAAATCAAACACAAATGGGTGGGAGGAATTGGGAGATTGGGATTGACACATATACACTATTGATACTACGTATAAAATAGATAACTAGTGAGAACATACTGCATAGCACAGAGAACTCTACTTAATGCACTGTGGTGACCTGAATGGGAAGGAAGTCCAAACGGGAGGGGACATATGTATATGTATGGCTGATTAATTTTGCTGTACAGTGGAAACTAACACAACATTGTAAAGCAACTATACTCCAATAAAAATTAATTTAAAAAAATAAATAAATAAAAATAAAACACCAATGCAATATGCTCTATATTCAGACCTAAACATTAGTTTTGGGCTTGCTACTCATTTTGCCAAGTAACCTTCACAAAATCCTTATCTTGTTTTAAGCTCAGTTTTCTCATCTGCAAAATCAAGTTAAATGCAACTGCACTGCCCATCTCACTGTGCTTTGTGTGTACTCATTCCATCCTCCATTCATAAATCTATTTACCACTTTATTTATTTATTTAATGAGTGTCTACTGTGTGGAAGACACATGTGCTGTGAGTATGAGGTTCATGAAAAATAAAACATATAAAACCACCTCCAAAAGTAAAAACAGTTATGCATATATCAGATAGTGCTATTACCACAACTACCACTTCTTTACTGTAGGTATAACTATAACCATCACTGTGCAACTACTGAAAAAAAGGAATTCCATCATCTTCAAAGTAGGGCTTTTATATATGTGTGTGTGTGTGTATATATACATATATATCTATGCATTTAACATATACATACATATACACACACACTAGTGATAGTAGATGCATTGTATCATTCCTTACACAATCAGACTCTACTTCAGGCAATATAATAGGATCAGCTCATAGTTTCAGGGTAACTAGGCAACCCATAATGGCTTCCCCGTCTTCACCGTTAACCACTCACAGTAATGCTGTTACAGTAAAATGCTTCTGTCAGGAATAGCAACTGGGAGAGATGTGACAGAGTTTGACTGACCACCTTTCTCTTCTCTCCCTACCTGCCACATTCACAGACACATCTGGTCTTGGCAGCTGCTCACTTGCACATTTCACATGGTGACCAATAAAAAGGTCTTATCTGTCTCATAGTTACTGTTCACCTCTGACCTCTGTTCCTCCTTAGAGGAAATAAAAATAACCAGAGTCTAGTGATATAGCATATAGTCAGCAGTCAGACATAGTTTTGTACTCTTATTTGATAAGAGAACACTTGAATGCCTATTATGAGATTTTATGTTATAATTGATTTTTCATTACATACTCCTGTGCTAACATTGGTACAAAAAGGCAAAGTCAATTCTTTCTGCATATTTGGGCCATTCACTCTTCCTCATCCATTTGAGGCTATTTTGCAAAGAACATTGATTTCTTAAAAGATTGATTTTGTTCTCGATAAGGCAAGCACATATACAATTAAAATAGCATTTCAGTACTGTAGAAGTATGGAGGTATTGATTATAACTAATATGAAGTAGAATACATAGCTGTCTTCTAGTTTTGTTGGATTAGAAATGGATTTTCAAGATAGAAAGTCTTACCAGGTATTTTATAAAAACTCGGTGTGAGACATTTTAAAACGTATAAACTAACGCTTTAAAAAAAGGTATGTCTACATCCTTTACCTGAAATGGAAATGAATGACCGATAACATCCTTATTTTCTACATTTACATAACTAGCTAGTATATATCTTTATACTAGTATATCTCTATATACCTTCTCTTATGTGCTTTATATATAAAAGCATGACAAAAATATAAACAGAAAAGGGTCAGAGCCAGACAATAAAAACAAAGTCAAAGCCACCAAAAAAGTCTAAGGATGGGATTCAAAGGTACAATTCCACTGACCTTGGAAAAAGAAATTTTGTTGCATTTATGTTGAAGTTCAGGAGCAAATGTGAAAAGTGTGGGATGTAATTTTATGAAATACAAAATTTCTTGTCAGCTATATTGCTTTCTGTGCAGAATAAAAACACTCTTAGGAACTATAATACATACATATATATGTATATATATGTGTATATATATGTGTGTGTGTATATATATATATATATATACACACACACACACACACACACACATATAAATAAACACACACACACGTACACAGACATACCTATATATAAAACAGATGCATCTTTTAGTCTGTCAGTGGTCCTGACTGACACATGGTGGTTGAAGATAAACAGCTGTATCATGACTACCAGTGATGAATGGATGTGTCCTCTCCATGCTCACTGTCTTCTATACAAGCTACACAGTTTGCAATCTCTGCAGGTAAAACTTTTCTGGACTCGAGACTGGGACAGGATTATGAAAAGGTGCTTCAAAGAAGCGGCAAAGTAGGGCAGAACTTCCATCATTAGGCAACTCAGTCCAAGAAACCATCCTGATTCTTACACATAGCTTCACAGGGCTAACCTAGATTGTGTCTCCCATGCACTATTCATGTAGGTTACTGCAGCTAATAATTAGAAATTTGAAGAAGAAAGAGGATGAAATCCTGAAAATGGAAGTGTACAACATGTGGACAAGGGATATATAAGTGTGTGTGTGGACAAGGGATATATAAGTGTGTGTGTGTGTGTGTGTGTGTGTATATATATATATATATATATATATATATATATATATATATATATATATATATATATATATATATATATATAATTTTTTTTCTTTTTCCCAAATTGGAAAAATAATACCTAAATTCTTCTTTGGTTCACCTTCACTTTATACTGCCATTAGTATGGTTATTCCAAAACTCAACTATGATGGTTATTCCAAAATACAACTATTGATCATGGGATTTCAAAATTTTAAATCCTTCAAATAGCTCTAAATTAAGTTGAAGTAGTCATTTCTTAGCAAGAGATACATAGCCATCTCTTTCTAGCTACCGTGTTAGAGTCCTATATCAACTCCCACCACATCCACAGACATAAGCCATCTAAATCTAGTCCCAGGTAGCAGAACATGCCATTCTGATGCATTTGCAAACATTGCTCCAACTGCTTTCAATGTGTCTTCACCAGTTTTCTCTGTATGTTGAACTCCAGGCACCATTCAAAATTCAGCTAAATTAACATTCCCCATTGGAAGCCTTCCATAATAGTTTTCCTTCCTATGCAGACAGAGACTTATAAATTATGCAAGGACTATTGTGATAGATGCCATAAGAAAGATATAGGGAAAATCTGGTGATTCAGATTAGACAGGTCATTTCTCACTCCAGTGGTTTCCTGTCCAACTTCATGGAGATGTTGGTTTTTGAGCTTTGGAGATTTGATAAGTGGAGATGAAGACAGAGGGGTGAAGACAGAAGCTTATAAGGGAGAGATAAGGGTGAAAGGAAGTTTGACATCAGCCTAAGGAACTTACATTGTAATCTTGAGGGAGTGGGGAAATTCAGAATATTATGAAGCAGGGGAGAAACCTAATGACAGCTATCCTATAGAAATATTAATATGGTATATAAATACAAAGTTTATTTGTGTAAGAAAGGATATGTTATAAGTATGAAAACCAGAGACAGAATTACTATAATGGTACCAAAAAAGGAGTCCCCAACAAGGATAATGTTGAAATGAACAGGGCAAATTTTCCAAAGGTTTCGAAACTGAATCAGTGGGATTTGTCATTTTGTTAGAGGCGAATTGTGCAGGGAGATAGATGATGATTTTAGTTGTTGTCATAGAAACTTTCAGTTTATGTTGGCATGTACCATTAGAGGGGACTGGGAGGAAATTGGAAATGCATCCCTGAAGTTTAGGAGAGAACCCAAGGCTGAGATAGATAGATAGGTAGGCAAAATTATATAAAAATATTATATATGTATATATATATATATACATACACACAAATACATATACACGCATATATGTGTGTGTGTGTGTATATATATATATATATATATATATATATATATATATATATATATATATATATATATATATATGATAGTAGTTTCTGTAGTGGTAATGAGACATTATAGACAGATGGGAAAGGGGGAGAGAGAAATAGGGAAAGAGAGAGCCAGGAGTATATAATGACATAAGCCAAGGGAGGAGACTTTCAAGAGAGCAACTGTCAACACTATCCAATGTCCAAGGAACCATCCATTATTAGTAGAATATTTTAAGTAAATGGTTGAGACAGGATTAGAATTTATGTCTCTGAATTCTAAATTATCTCTCTTTTGACAATACCACACTGTCCAGTATTGCATTCCCCCCTTTGAGAATCGTAGGTTTGCTCTGGTATTTGAGGCCTTGGTCATAAATTTCTTCTGGGCTCTGAGAAAGGTTAATTCAATGTACAGTCTAACCCTTCTTCCTCACCCTCTAAATGCATCTGGGAATGGTGAGAGAGGTGGTGGGTAGAGAAGATTTGCAAACATATGGAAAAGAAAGCCCAATACCAAATTGATATTAAAACGTACACACATGTAGTTCATTTTCATGATACGAAAATATACAATTATGATTCACTTTTATATGAGACATCCAAAATGAATGCCTTGATTATGTTTGTGTTAATTTTATCATTTAAGCTTTCCAAATTCATCCCAAGAATGTTTGTTTTTTAAATAAGGTCAATCAGAGATTCCATGATTTGGGAAGCCTGATATATGACATGCATACAAATTAAGATGAGTTAAACCTAAATCAAAAGCAGAAGAAAATCTATTTTACTTTTGCAAAATCTAGTAACCAGAATCATAAATAGCCTGATTCCATTACATTCACCAACACCTTTACTTCTTCTGAAACCATAATGTATATATAGAACTAGAGTTATAATAAGAAAAAAGTAATTGGATTATTAAAACTATAGGGTTTTATTTTTTTAATGTATGACATATAACATGGCGATAATTCAAAACCAAATTTTTGGAACTTTTGAACAATGTATTTGCATTCTATTTCTGTGTAGTTTAGTGTTTCAATCTTACTATCATAACATTTGTTTGACATTAAATTTCTCCTTAAACTTTCCCACAAGGTAAGCCAAATAATTTGTGTGGGTAAAAATAAAACATACCCTGTTCCATTAGCCCTTTATAGTTCTGTGGGGCACTGTAATAGGCCCCATGGAACTATAGAGAAGAATTAACCTTCCTTCTGAAGCCTCTCCCAATCTGTACTCAAGCTGGTTGATCCCCAGAGAGTGGCTCAGCTGTTAACTGGTGGCTTATGCCATTTATAGAAGTATATTTACAGAGTTGATTCCTGCTCAGGATAACGTCATGCCGCATCCATTTCATCATATTTTCCTCTTTGGGTTTTCCTAAGTTTTATAATACTGTCATCAGAATCTCTTTGGGGCCCAGATAAGTCACTTTGACATTTACATGAAAACAAGAAACATTTTTAGACACAAAGTGTGCTAAACAAAATGTTTGGAGTTTTACATTTACATTGGTAATATATATTTTATAATTGCTTTAAAACATTGTTAATCACACTCCTTAATTGTCTTAACATACTGTCAGACTTTCAAAGCAAGCCTCATTTTGAGATTTTATGTCAAATACTAATTAATATCTTTCTCTACAAGCTAGAGACAAATCTGACTAAACTCTGTGAAGGAAACCAACTCAGGACAATTCCAAAAATAGGAGAGGGAGAGAGACAGACCAACAGAGACGGAGAGAGACAGACCAACAGAGACAGAGAGAGAAGGTTCAGATGAGTATTGCCTTAGTACTACATCGATCGCCAATACATGTGCTAATGATCACTGAGCATTATTTTACAAAGCAGAAAAATAATAGTGTAGTATTCCCAATAATTTAGCAACCAAGCATTTGCCTTTGACTATAAATATTAAGGGCCTTTGGAATTTAGAAAAGTGCAACTGTAATTGTAGTAACAATAGTACTTGAAGTACAAATGACTAAGAAAAATCACCAAATGGGATGGTGCTCGCATGTGTGGGTTGCATATTATGATTCATGTTACTGAAAATTAAGTAATGGTGGATGAACAGCAGAAAATAAATGGGAAGAAAGAAAAAAGGAATGAGAGTAATTATGTGTGATTCTATGAATGGGAAAAAATAATGAGAACTGGGAACTACATCTTTGTTCCATATTTAAAATTTTTAAATGTGAAATATTTTACTTGGTCTGATTTTTCAGAAAATTCACTACTATTTTATGTTGGAATTAGATGATTACATTATGTTTCAATATATCATATTATATATACAATATATTAGATTATATTATCTTCAATCAGTACATTCCTCAAAATGTTAAATTAGGTGTTTTAATGCACCTTTTCTGACATACATTTATCTCCCCCCCACATATAACAGCAATTCCTATCAAAGTTATGAGGAATACATTACTCTAAATGTATAAAAAAATCTTAGCACTGCAGTTAGAACATTTTTAATCTTGGCAAGGTAAGTACAGGTTCAACAACAGTAAAATAATTTCTCAGGTGAATAAGAAGCTAACAATCTACACTGTGGTGAGTGTTTTAATTAAAGATCTTAAACCTAATCCCTAGGGCTTCTTTAAACAGTCCTAACTATTAAAAACAACAACAAAAAACAAAAACAACAAACATGCATGCATTCATAAAGCAAGCACATTCTATTTTCTGAACAGATATCCTTATTAGTTTGCTAAAGCATATTCTGGAAAATGTAATTCCATACACAATGGGTTTATTTCCCTGGTGAGACTGGCTACGGAACTTCACATTTTGAGCTGTATAGAAACACTAATGCAAAAAAGCTAGGCTATAAACAGCACTTTGTCAAATAGAGGCAAAAATAACAAAAAAATAATCTGGAGGGGACTATTCTTACCAATGTTATCATCGTAATTTAATCAGTTAATTCGATTTTATGTTGTCATTTGAAATTAGATTTGAATTAGTTTCTCTTTTTTAATGATAATATGAAACCTTGCAGATTATACTACTAAAATACATCAATTTTACATTCTCTCTTAGACCAAACCAACAGTAGCACCTTTAAGTAAAAATTTCTTTTGACAAACAAAGTTTGCAGCTGAAATGTCTATGTGGACAAAAAAAGTGAGTAAAACAGTCTGGCAAACCTGAGACAGAACCAAAAGAGTTTAAAATAATAGGTCATGTAAGATACTACAGTAAACTAAAAATAGCATGCTGTAGTTGCTTAGCTACAGCTGAACTTTACTGGAAGGTGGGCCCAGTATTGCTAAGTCTTTTGATATTTTGAAAGAAGATTTTAATAATCCAGATTTTTATATAAAATTGGTTGCTTTATAAATGATGTAACTTACATAAAGGTAAAGTAATAGATAAAAACAATGACAACAACAATAACAAGCAAATAAAAATTCTAAAACTCACTTTTCTGGGCCAATCCACATGGCCCCAATGTTGCCTTCAAGCTGGCACTATACAACATCTGACTATACATCTAACTTACAAAATTTATCTTTGGCTCATGCATGTGTTCATAACATATAATGATGATTTTTAATATTCTGCAATTAACATATTCTCAATTCCAGCTCAATTTTATTTCTTCAATTTTCAACATAGACGTGGCATTTTTACCAGAGTATAACAACCTCTTCCTTGATGCATTATTTTATCTAAAATTTAACCTGTTAGTAATTTCACACGTCTAGTACCTGTTTAGTTGCTGTCGCTTTCCCCCAAGTGAACTAAATCAAAGTTGAAATATTTGGTGTATCATCTGACAGAATACATTCTGCTTATAAGTCATGCCCCTTGCAAAATGGTAGGACACTTGCTGTTCTTCCATTCCTCTCGTTTGGATCCACGAGGATTGCAAGTGGCTGCACTTAGTTCAGTTAGCCACAGTGGCATAACCATAAAGGAGGTTATTTTTCTCACAAAAGAAGAAGTCAGAATATGTACAGTCAGAGTTTGCTTAGAAAATCACCAGAGGTCTAGGATCAAGTGTCTTGATGGAGAGTCCTTAATTTGTAGCTTTCATCTTTACAATCACAATACAGTGACTCCACCTCAGGTATGAAGCCAGGATGATAGTAAGATGGAAGGCATAGGCAGGCTTGTCAGTCCCTTTTAGTCAGGAAGGCAATAGCTCTCCTAGGACCCCTATTCAGTATGTGTCCCCTCATATCTGGTCAGCTAAAACTGGGTTATAGGACTCTAGCTAGCTTCATGAGAGTCTAGGGAAGGGGATATTTTTAACTGGGTACACTGCTGCCCCAAACAAGATAAAATTCTGTAGCAGGAGAGAATGTATCTTTCTCAGGCATCTAGCAATATCTGCCTGCCGTGATTCCACTCATACAACTGGAAGTAGGGCTGAATTTCACTTCAAGAAGGCTTCTAAGAGCTATTAGACTAAAAGCATGTTGCTGCTGCTGCTTCCCCGCCCCCCCTTCTTCTTTAGTATCATATGACCAACTCATAAGAAATCATTCATTACAGAAAAATAGAAATAAAGGTGGCAAAGCACACTGTGTCTATTGGCAAGCCACCAGCATGAGCTGGTAAGATGATTCAAAAGGATGGGCAGGGGACAGAGCCTACCTAAGTTGTAATGTATTATTAATGTGTCTCTGAAACTGTAATTACCTTCTGATTCTGTCTCATCAAGCTTGCAAACAACTGCACTTAGCCTTCTCCTTTGTGGATGAATTAGTGATTATTTCATACAGTCTGTGGTTTACAGTCTGTTACTACTTTAGATTTCACATTTGAAATTCACTTAACTAATAAGTACATCTGAAATTTATAATATATGCGAAGTACTATCTACCCCACTATATGGATGACAGCTTCTGTGGGTGTTCCCTAGAATCTCACTTTACAAGCTCAGTTATCAAACTAATTTAGAATATTTCTGGAATATATCTTTTGCAAGGGCAAACAAGTTGAAGAATTGAAATAGATATCTCTTCTTTTCCCTTCAATTACTTTTTTAAGGAAGTCAACATAAAATCAGTTTTCACAACTGAAGTTTTGCTGAATAAATGGCTGTATACAGATAATGAATGCAATAATGCTTTTTCATTCCTTTTTACAATAGAACATATTTTATAACAATAAAGGATATTAAAGAGAAATCACGAGAGAAAGCTAAAAATGTTCCAAAACTGTAACAAAGGACGTGAGGGTAGGGGTTCTAGATGGAACAGTTGGCAATGACACTTTTTCCTTCCTCCTATAATTTAATTCATAGTATTATCAACCTACTCAGTTTAATCACTGCTAACCTAAGAGATATATTTTCCAGTGAATTATTTCCAGCCACCAATTGTCATTTCCCATGGAAATTCTAATAAAAACACCTAAAATGCATTATCTGACATTTTAGTGGATCAGTAAGTAGCCTGTCAATTGAGATTCTAAAATCTTTACATGGTATGGATTTCTGCTTTATGGTCAAAACTCTTGACTTTTTACAGGATAATTTACATCTCAATGCAGCTATTTAGCAAGGGATATCTAAAAATTCAAGTCAATTATAAATAATGGTTCCAGTTACACATGTACACTGCGTTATGAAGAACCAGCAATTGAATATTTCTGCACTTAATATTGATAAATAATATCTCAGAGTTGCTTAAGTCAGCAATGCCTACAGCTGAGGAAAAAACAGCTGACTACATAAGCTTGAAAATCCTCTCTCTTAATCACACTAAGCCTTATTAATACAAGGATTGAGAATTTAGCAAAGCTTGGCCAGGTTTCCCCTCAAAGGTTAAGATAATATTTTTTTTTTTAGGCAACTGTTCTGTCATGTGCTTGGTAGATACCTTTTGCAAAAACCCATGGATCTTTTGATACTGTAACGTGTCTTTTATTAGCACAAAAATTCAGCTTATTATCAACCAGGGCGTTCAACCCTAAAATCGACAGAGATCCCAAATTTTAACAACATTGTTAAAATGCAAATTATACTGTTTTCTCTTTATGGATTCCTAGAAGCATCTATTTGGAGGTTCTTCCATTCATTCATTCACTCACCAAATACATATAGAGCACTGGCTAAAATGTAGGCATTGTGTGGAAAGTAAGACTGATAACCTCAAACCTTAAGCACCTTTAGTCAACTGACAGAGTTTACACCAATAACTATTTAAGCAATCAACTAATCACAATGATAATGACTGCTCCAAAGAAAAAAGAACAACTGCTGTAAAACTGTATATGAAAACATTCTAACAGAATCTGTAGGATCAGAGAAAATTTCCCTAAGGAAATAATATGTAAGCTAGAATATGAAGAGTGGGAAGGGGATTAGTCCAGCGAAGCACTAAGGAAAGAATTGTAAAAGCAGAGTGAACAGCAGGTGCAACAAACAAAACAGAATTACAAAGAGACTGAAAGAAATTTAGGGCATCAAACAAAGTGAGAGAGGTTAACGTGGTTTGGAAGACAAGAGCAATAAGATGATGGCAGAAAGAGACCAATACCAAACAGAATGTGGTATTGATAGATTGTTGGAGTGTAGACTTCATACCAAATCAGAGCAATTAAAGGACTCTGAAGGGGCTTAAAAGTGGTCTAGGGTAGGTAGGGACATAATCATTAACTATTAAACAGAAGCAACCATTTTTTTCCTAAATTTATTTTTTATACAGCAGGCTCTTATTAGTTATCCATTTTATACATACTAGTGTATATATGTCAATCCCAATCTCCCAATTCATCACACACCACCCGCCCGTACCCCCCACCCCCCCGTCGTTTGTTCTCTACATCTGTGTCTCAATTAATGCCCTGCAAACTGGTTCATCTGTACCATTTTTCTAGGTTCCACATATATGCATTAATATATGATACTTGTTTTTCTCTTCCTGACTTCACTCTGTATCACAGTCTCTAGATTCATCCACATCTCTACAAATGACCCAATAGCATTCCTTTTTATGGCTGAGTAGTATTCCATTGTATATAGGTACCACTACTTCTTTATCCATTTGTCTGTTGATGGGCATTTAAGCTGCTTCCATGACCTGGCTATTGTAAATAGTGCTGCAATGAACATTGGGGTGCATGTGTCTTTTTGAATTATGGTTTTTCTCTGGGTATATGCCAACTAGCGGGATGGCTGGGTCATATGGTAATTATATTTTTAGTTTTTTAAGGAACCTCCATACTGTTCTCCATAGTGACTGTATCAACTTACATTCCCACCAACAGTGCAAGAGGGTTCCCTTTTCTCCACACCCTCTCCAGCATTTGTTGTTTGTAGATTTTCTGATGATGCCCATTCTAACTGGCGTGAGGTGATACCTCATTGTAGTTTCGATTTGCATTTCCCTAATAATTAGTGATGTTAAGCAGCTTTTCATGTACCTCTTGGCCATCTGTATGTCTTCTTTGGAGAGATGCCTATTTAGGTATTCTGCCCATTTTTTGATTGGGTTGTTTATTTTAATATTGAGCTGCATGAGCTGTTTGTATATTTTGGAGATTAATCCTTTGTCCATTGATTCGTTAGCAAATATCTTCTCCCATTCTGAGGGTTGTCTTTTCGTCTTGTTTAAAGTTTCCTTTGCTGTGCAAAAGCTTTTAAGTTTCATTAGCTCCCATTTGTCTACTTTTGTTTTTATTTCCCTTTCTCTAGGAGGTGGGTCAAAAAAAGATCTTGCTGCTATTTATGTCAGAGAGTGTTCTTCCTATGTTTTCCTCTAAGACTTTTATAGTGTCCGGTCTTACATTTAGGTCTCTAATCCATTTTGAGTTTATTTTTGTGTATGGTGTTAGAGAGTGTTCTAATTTCATACTTTTACATGTACCTGTCTAGTTTTCCCAGCACCACTTATTGAAGAGGCTGTCTTTTCTCCACTGTATATTCTTGCCTCCTTTATCAAAGATAAGGTGACCATACGTGTGTGGGTTTATCTCTGGGATTTCTATCCTATTCCATTGATCTATATTTCTGTTTTTGTGCCCGTACCATTATTGTCTTGATTACCGTAGCTTTAGTAGTATAGTCTGAAGTCAGGGAGTCTGATTCCTCCAGCTCCAGTTTTTTCCCTCAAGACTGCTTTCACTATTAGGGGTCTTCTGTGTCTCCATACAAATTTTAAGATTTTTTGTTTTAGTTCTGTAAAAAATGCCATTGGTAATTTGATAGGGATTGCATTGAATCTGTAGATTGCTTTGGGTAGTATAGTCATTTTCACAATATTGATTCTTCCAATTCAAGAACATGGTATATCTCTCCATCTGTTTGTATCATCTTTAATTTCTTTCATCAGTGTCTTATAGTTTTCTGCATACAGGTCTTTTGTCTCCCTAGGTAGGTTTATTCCTAGGTATTTTATTCTTTTTGTTGCAATGGTAAATGGGAGTGTTTCCTTAATTTCTCTTTCAGATTTTTCATCATTATTGTATAGGAATGCAAGAGATTTCTGTGCATTAATTTTGTATCCTGCAATTTTACCAAATTCATTGATTAGCTCTAGTAGTTTTCTGGTGGCATCTTGAGGATTCTGTATGTATAGTATCATGTCATCTGCAAACAGTGACAGTTTTACTTCTTCTTTTCCAATTTGTATTCCTTTCATTTCTTTTTCTTCTCTGATTGCCGTACCTAGGACTTCCAATACTATGTTGAATAATAGTGGTGAGAGTGGACATCCTTGTCTCATTCCTGATCTTAGAGGAAATGCTTTCAGTTTTTCACCATTGAGAATGATGTTTGCTGTGGGTTTGTCATATATGGCCTTTCTTATGTTGAGGTAGGTTCCCTCTATGCCCACTTTCTGGAGAGTTTTTAACATAAATTGGTGTTGAATTTTGTCAAAAGCTTTTTCTGCTTCTCTTGAGATGATCATATGGTTTGTATTCTTCAATTTGTTAATATGGTGTATCACATTGATTGATTTGCGCATATTGAAGAATCCTTGTATCCCTGGGATAAATCCCACTTGATCATGTTGTATGATCCTTTTAATGTGTTGTTGGATTCTGTTTGCTAGTATTTTGCTGAGGATTTTTGCATCTATATTCATCAGTGATATTGGTCTGTAATTTTCTTTTTTTGTAGTATCTTTGTCTGGTTTTGGTATCAGGGTGATGGGGGCCTCATAGAATGAGTTTGGGAGTGTTCCTCCTCTCCAATTTTTTGGAAGAGGTTGAAAAGGATGAGTGTTAGCTCTTCTCTAAATGTTTGATAGAATTCACCTGTGAAGCCATCTGGTCTTGGACTTTTGTTTGTTGGAAGATTTTTAATCACAGTTTCAATTTCATTGCTTGTAATTGGTCTGTTCATATTTTCTACTTCTTCCCAGTTCAGTCTTGGTAGGTTATACCTAAGAATTTGTCCATTTCTTCCAGGTTGTCCATTTTATTGGCATAGAGTTGCTTGTAGTAGTCTCTTAGGATGTTTTGTATTTCTGCAGTGTCTGTTGTAACGTCTCCTTTTTCATTTCTAATTTTATTGATTTGAGTCCTCTCCCTCTTTTTCTTGATGAGTCTGTCTAATGGTTTATCAATTTTGTTTATCTTCTCAAAGAACCACCTTTTCATTTTATTGATCTTTGCTATTTTTTCTTTGTTTATTTCATTTATTTCTGCTCTGATCTTTATGATTTCTTTCCTTCTACTAAGTTTGGGTTTTGTTTGTTCTTCTTTCTCTAGGTCCTTTGGGTGGAAGGTTAGATTATTTATTTGAGATTTTTCTTGTTTCTTGAGGTAGGCTTGTGTTGCTATAAACTTCCCTCTTAGAACTGCTTTTGCTACATCCCAAAGGTTTTGGATTGTCATGTTTTCATTGTCATTTTGTCTCTAGGTATTTTTTGATTTCCTCTTTTACTTCTTCAGTGATCTCTTGGTTATTTAGTAACGTATTGTTTAGCCTCCATGTGTTTGTGTTTTTTACGTTTTCTTCCTTGTAATTGATTTCTAATCTCATAGCGCTGTGCTCAGAAAAGATGTTTGATATGATTTCAATTTTCTTAAATTTATTGAGGCTTGATTTGTGACCCAAGATGTGATCTATCCTGGAGAATGTTCCATGAGCACTTGAGAAGAAAGTGTAATCTGCTTTTTTTGGATGGAATGTCCTATATATCAATTAAATCTATCTGGTCTATTGTGTCATTTAAAGCTTGTGTTTCCTTATTAATTTCCTGCTTGGATGATCTGTCCATTGGTGTAAGTGAGGTGTTAAAGTTCCCTACTATTATTGTGTTACTGTCAATTTCCTCTTTTATAGCTGTTAGCTGTTGCCTTATGTATTGAGGTGCTCCTATGTTGGGTGCATATATATTTATAATTGTTATATCTTCTTCTTGGATTGATCCCTTGATCATTATGTAGTGTCCTTCCTTGTCTCTTGTAAAATTCTTTATCTTAAAGTCTATTTTATCTGCTATGAGTATTGCTACTCCAGCTTTCTTTTGATTTCCATTTGCATGGAATATCTTTCTCCATCCCCTCACTTTCAGTCTGTATGTGTCCCTAGGTCTAAGGTGGGTCTCTTGTAGACAGCATATATATGGGTCTTGTTTTTGTATCCATTCACTGAGCCTGTGTCTTTTGGTTGGAGCATTTAATCCATTCAAGTTTAAGGTAATTATCGAATGTATGTTCCTATTACCATTTTCTTAATTGTTTTGGGTTCGTTTTTGTAGGTCCTTTTCTTCTCTTGTGTTTCCCACTTAGAGAAGTTCCTTTAACATTTGTTGTAGAGCTGGTCGGGTGGTGCTGAATTCTCTTGCGTTTGCTTGTCTGTAAAGCTTTTGATTTCTCCATCGAATATGAATGAGATCTTTGCTAGGTAGAGTAATCTTGGTTGTAGGTTCTTCCCTTTTATCACTTTAAATATGTCATGGGAATAAAGATGCAGACCTACTAGAGAATGGACTTGAGGATACGGGGAGGGGGAAGGTTAAGCTGGGACAAAGTGAGAGAGTGGCATGGAAATATATACACTACCAAACGTAAAATAGATAGCTAGTGGGAAGCAGCCACATAGCATAGAGAGATCAGCTCAGTGCTTTGTGACCACCTAGAGGGGTAGGATAGGGAGGGTGGGAGGGAGGGAGATGCAAGAGGGAAGAGATATGGGGACATATGTATATGTATAACTGATTCACTTTGTTATAAAGCAGAAACTAACACACCATTGTAAAGCAATTATACTCCAATAAAGATGTTAAAAAAATTAAAATAAAATAAAATTTAAAAATAAATAAATAAATAAATATGTCAGGCCACTCCCTTCTGGCTTGTAGAGTTTCTGCTGAGAAATCAGCTGTTAACCTTATGGGAGTTCCCTTGTATGTTATTTGTCATTTTTCCCTTGCTACTTTCAATAATTTTTCTTTGTCTTTAATTTTTGCCTATTTGATTACTATGTGTCTCAGCGTGTTTCTCCTTGGGTTTATCCTGTATGGGACTCTCTGCACTTCCTGGACTTGGGTGGCTATTTCCTTTCCCATGTTAGGGAAGTTTTCAACTATAATCTCTTCAAATATTTTCTCGGGTCCTTTCTCTCGCTCTTCTCCTTCTGGGACCCCTAAAATGTGAATGTTGTTGTGTTTAATGTTGTCCCAGAGGTCTCTCAGGCTGTCTTCATTTCTTTTCATTCTTTTTTCTTTATTCTATTCTGCAGCAGTGAATTCCAGCATTCTGTCTTCCAGATCACTTATCTGTTCTTCTGCCTCAGTTATTCTGCTATTGATTACTTGTAGTGTATTTTTCATTTCAGTTATTGTATTGTTCAGCTCTGTTTGTTTGATTTTTAGTTCTTCTAGGTCTTTGTTAAACATTTCTTGCATCTTCTTGATCTTTGCCGCCATTCTTTTTTCCGAGGTCCTGGATCATCTTCACTATCATTATTCTGAATTCTTTTTCTGGAAGGTTGCCTATCTCCACTTCATTTAGTTGTTTTTCTGGGGTTTTATCTTGTTCCTTCATCTGGTACATAGCCCTCTACCTTTTCATCTTGTCTATCTTTCTGTGAATGTGGTTTTTGTTCCACAGGCTGCAGGATTGTAGTTCTTCTTGCTTCTGCTGTCTCTCCTCTGGTGGATGAGGCTATCTAAGAGGGTTGTGCAAGTTTTGAGAAGCAACCCTTTCATTTATCTGTTTATTAAATAATTTAAAAGGAATAATGGTGGGATAACATTTATGTACTAAACATTTATGTTTGAGAATGTCATCCAGTAGGTAGATATACAGACTTAAGAACCAGCTGACTAAAGTGGCTGACCCCTAACATAGTCACAGGATCACTGCAAAAGCCTTACACAATATCGTAAGTTAAACGTTCCAATTTTTTCTAAAGATGAATTCATTTTAATCTCTTAAACATTTTAGCTTTGAAATAAATGTGCCAAGAATGCCAAGAAGGAAGATTTATCAGTTAGGGATGCATATTAATGTAACTGAAATCCTAAATATAATAATGGAATGGTGCTATGGGGAAGACAAAGTCCAAGGATTTCAAAATATATTCATATCAAAAGACAAAGTGAGGAAAATGTATGCTCTCAGCAAACTGTGTGAGGGTTATTACATTACTGTTTCCAACAAGCTCAAACCAAAACCCCATTAAATATTTGATCAGTTTGTGAAAGACCAGCAAGTACTCTTCACAACCATGAATATGAACATCTTGCAGACAGGTTAATGTATGGCAGGCCCATAAAAAAGATTATGCATGATAAAATAGTGCAATGTTGGCATATCCTGTGTGTAAAAATAAAAACGATGAAAACCACAGAATAACAAATGAGAGCTAAAGTTAGTTATAAAATAAGCTGTGTTTGGGAGACATCATAGAAGGTTGAGTCAGGGGGTTACATGCTAACACTCAAATTGTACTATTTCAAATATAAACTAAGGATTTCTCTATTGTCCTAGACCAATATGTCAATCCTAGAATAAACAGTCATTTTAGGATAAATGCCCAGGTCAAGCTATTCATTTATATCTACAATTGAGCTTTAATTGAAGAAATGCCAAATCAATTTTCACCATCAGACCTCACTGGATGATTTTGCTACTATAATTGTAATCCCCACTTTTGGGGATTCTCTTTAAACTAAAATACTTAGAAATTAGTTATAAAACAAATATATATTTGAAAAGAGGAAAGATGGACATTAACACATCAACCAATTTGCACAGTGGTACCACTTGGTTTATTATCTGAGATTTCACCCAGCAGAGAGTAAGAGGCAATAGTTTACTTTAAAAGACTGAGAAATAGACATATTTAGCCTTGGGGAAGATAAGAAATCCAAGTGTGAATAGTATCAGAAGGGATTCCTCATATGGGAGCTTGCAGAAAAATGGTAACGTGGGTAACTTAAGGTGGTAGACTGGAAAAAAAATCATTGTAATGTGAAGAAGTGTTCTGTAATGGAAGTAACCATGGATAAGGATACTATCTAAAAATAAAACAAAACAAAAAGCACTATTACAAAATTACCAGATTCATAATTTTACTTAACAAGCTATTGAAGAGAGTGTTGCTTTCATTCCTAAGCAAATTATTCGAAATCGTATTTAAAGAGGAAAAACTGGACATTTTAGTAATTCACTTAACATCAAATATAAAGTCTAATTCTTCCTGCATTTGGGCAAAGATGGAGCGGCAGAAGTTTGAAGGGGTGAGATATTTTATTGAATAACTTAAAATGGCAATTTAATACTGATAATGATAAATGTTAACAGTGTAGTAACTATTCAGTTCTGATCTTATATTCTGTTTGGTGAAAGATGATATATATCTGCAGACTTGGAGTTTTTCTTTTTCAATATAGAAATATAGTACACTAATTCTGCTCATTTTACATTATATCAAAAAGAAGAAAGAACACACATATTTACAGGTGGCCAGTGTAGCTAATTAGTACCAAAAAAAAAGATTTAAAGACTGTATATAGAGGGACAGATCAGACCATATTCTCTAAGGAAAAAAATGATCCTAAGAATGTATTTCTTTGAATTTTCAAGAGAAATTCAAAATAAATTGGATGATTGCCTTTTATTGAATTAAGTTAGCAGAACTGGAAATATTTAAATGGGTAGATATATTGATTCATGTTTTTCTATAAGCAAAGCAAGGTCTTAATAAATTGTAACACCTCCTCTCTCATTTTCTTAGAATTTTAGGGTAAAGTATGAAAGCTCTGTTATAAACCTGGGAATTGACTGACCCTTCTCTAAAGAGAAGGAACACACCATTCACAAAACACAATTCCTTTTTTTTTTTTTAGTCAACACACAATTCCTTATAGGAAGAATACTCAGTTATTAGATACTCTGATAACCCCTTCTCTGAGTTGAAAAAAAACACAAATCTTTTAAACCTATGCCAGGATAGATTTTTAAAATCTCTCACAATGTCTTCCTGATGGTAGTTTGAGCAATGACTTTTATCATGTCATTTATATTCATTTTTAATACAAAAAATCATTGATAATTAAGTGGATATGACTTCATAGCAAGAAAAGAATCAAAGACAAGGTATACTTTCTGCCTGGCCAATAGGTAGGCTGTTGTTATTGATAATATTAGCACTAGTAAATAGATATGCAGAATTTCTGTCTGAGACAAGGGTCACTTCACTGATTCCATGGTTGATCAAGCTGACAGGCTATTTAGTCAGATGCCCAAGGTTACTCCAATGGCTTTATAATCCTCCCTCCAATATCCCCATATTCCACCAAATGGAGCACATTTTCTGAGATAGAATCTGCTGTGATCAAGGGTAACCCTTCTGGGAATCCCTGCCTTCAAAGAAGCACTCAATGTCTTTTTCTCTGACCATTATTAGCCTTTGAAAACATAACTTGTATCTCAAGCTTTTGAAATACTGTACCATTAATGATGCCTCACTAACTACAAAATTTGCTACCAGAAATCTGCATGTGGTCAACTCAAAATTGTGGAAATAATTTAACAGTAAAATGTTCAACTTAAAAAGACAAATCTAATTTTCAAATTATACTAACATATCTATAATTTTAATATGCAAATATCATTTTGTAATTTACTTAAATGAGGCTAATAAAAACATTTTGTGGTGGATGTTGCTATTAATACACTTTATGAAAGAAACTCAGATTAATGACATGTCATTTAGATACTATGTGTTAAAGTTTGTATTTAGGCCAGGGCAGCTCTAGATTCCAAATAGGTACCCTTTCCTATTTACCCATTACTCAGACAAACTACTCAGGGCAAAATGGAGAAACAGGTGTTCTAGAGCAATGCTTCTCAAATTTGAATAGGCATCAAATAATCTGAGGGTCTTGTTGAAATGCAGATTATGATTCAGTTGGGGAGGTAGGAGGAACTGACATTCTGAAGTTCTAACAAGCTATCAGGTGATGTTAATACTTTTCTTAATACTTCTGGCCACATTTTGAGATGCAAGGATAATATTTGAAAATATTCAAAAAAATTATGTTATACCTATGCAGGCATTTAATCTCTATCCTGGCCATGCTTCTTTTTGTTTTCTGAGAAGATGGATTCTGAGTAAATACACAATACTTTACTATTTTTATATTATATGCGATCTTTATGAAAGTGATAGGGTTAAACAACACTAAATTAGGTTTACCCCATTATTAAAAAGAGAGAAGTATCAATAAACGAGGAACTGCCAACTGCTAAACAATGTCCTTGATTGATTTTCACACTGCTAAAATCCTTTCCTACTTTGAAAGTTTTATTAAAAGAAACTCAGAAAGTAATGAGGCATTAAAAGCTGTTTATTTGTAAAAGCAGCAAAAAATAACCAAAACTTTTGAAACAACCAAAGCTCCAAGCTGAGTAAATTTTTCAATTTTTCTCAACCTATGAGATTAATCTCACATTCAATAATAATTACTTAAGTGTTGCCTGATTTTTTAGAATAACGACTAAAGGAAGAATCTGATCTATGTAAAATATTGATTGTTAGATAGAGTATTGATGTATGGTACCACTCTCACAAAATATTAGGTATATTTTTTCATTAGTTTAACTGGGAGAGACAAATATAAAATTCACAACCTAGTAGGTAATAGTTTTTTAATGCAACAAATGGAAACTACTTTCTGGTAATTGTGTTTTCACAGGAAACTAAAAGAACAAATATCCAAAAAGAATAGTTTGTCCAAACCTGAATTTTGATTCACTGATTAATTCTAAGGCAGATATATTTCTCCTCTGCCTATAAATCTGATCATTTCTCTAAGCTAAAAGCACAAAACAAAGCAAAATGAAAAACCCATCTACCATGTTTGACTGGAAAATTTTCAAAAATCTTAGTCCAAATGAGGAAAGCTGTCAGCTAGACTCAGCAATATTTGTGTTCTTTAATTAAAAAACTGCCAAATAATTCAGGTAAAATGCTAATGTCCAAAAAGGAGGCTCTCTATGCTGACTCAGCCATTTAGAAATCTAATTATGCACACAGACTTAGGTATATTTGGGCATATTTATGTATTATGTACATTACACATTATATAAATGTATTACTGAGATTGTATATGATAACATTTTACTATTCTTCAATTCTCACAGTCCAGTAGGTAATAGAGCTCAAAGACACTTTTATTTAGAGATAATGTGACCCTTTACCCTAAAAAATAATAAAACACTTTTCTCATAAAAGTTGATTTATCTAAAACAAACAGCCATATCACTCATTACTCAGTGGGCTAACTCATGGCTGTGAGATAAATAATTGTAAAATGTGCATGGTTCTGCATATTATTTTGTATCATTTCCTAAATGTTTATGATAACTGGGATTATTTTCAAGCCTTAAATTTACACATACTGGGTAGATTTCATCAAATTAACTGCCAATTTGCACTAATCTTTGAAATATTCTATATCATGACAATGGGTTCACAGAATACTTGCTGGACAATCTAGAGTTCTTGCATAAAGTGATTCTGCATTAAAACTTTTCTTACAGCTTGAAGGAGAACGAAAGCATACCACTGGCAAAACCTTAGAGGATTTACAAAAGGTGCTACTGGAAACTAATTTTCCCCTTTACAAATTTCCTGAGAAAAATATACAAAGAAATAATCTTTTTTTCCTGTTCTTTATGTCAATACATTAATATCTAGGGCTTAAACCAATACCTAGTTGTCAAGAGGGCCCACTGTAATAACTGTCTGATAGTTTCTGGGCTCCTGCAGAGACCGAACCCCACTCTGGTATCTCTTGGAAAAATGACTCTCAGGTCCTTGCAACAGGAAACATATTACACTGCTGTCACAATTTCTGGAGTTTTGGTGATAAAAATTTTCTGCCACCAGGTTGGGATAGACAGTAAAGGGAAAGGACTATATGTTCCTGATATAAGCTCTCTGTCTCTGAAGATTAGCTTCCATTTTAAAAAAGCAAAACAGTCTTAAACAAAAAGAAACACTTTATGTAATTGGCCTCACAGAGATTAGGAAAAAAAGTAGAACTCCTAAAAAATATTGAGAGCCAAACATTTTAATCAGTGACTCATCTAGCCTGGAGCCATTCCATAATACTATATTAATAGCTATTGAGACACAAACTTAGCTTTTTCTTTTTTAAAAAAATTTCATGATGATGGCTATTGAATTACACCTGGTACTCTAAAATGCTTTTCCACGAGACTGTACAATTGGAAAAAAGTAGAAAGAGTTGCAGCAAAGATGGGATGTCAGAGAAGGTTTTTACAAATTTTTCAATATTTGAGAGTACAAGAATCTCATTTTAAAAAATGCGCATCATGAACACACACACATACACAAACACACATCTACTACAAACTTCCCTCTGCCCAAAGGAACTTGTTAGCAACTTAGAAGAGTGAACAGAGTAGAAGAAAAATTCTTTTACATAAAGCCTCTTTATCTCTTGGAATCGAGTCAACATAGCCAGTGTCAAAGAGTTTTCCTATGAGACTGAATGACTTGCTGGAGGCAAGGCTTTAGAATGTTATGCACCTGACAAAACACCTGATTAGATGTTCTGTGAGTTCTGGTCTTAATATGGGGCTAAATTCAATTCTATGCAGTAAAAGAACCATGATTTAATTAAATAGAGAAGGAGGCAATATGAAGACAGAGGTTTAACCAATCAGAAATTAAAAATTAGAAGATAGTATCTTTTTGTTTTATGGCATCCCACTCTCTTCCAACTCTGACAAAATGTCATGTAGATAGAAGTTCTCAGACCAGGCTAGTTGTTTTGCATCTTCATTAACATGGGTTATTTTCTAGCTTCTAAAGAACATGACTGCAGTGTGGAAAATGTATGCTGTATTAGTTTTTTTAGAGTTGGAGTCTTGCTTTTTGATGATAAAACTAAGTCATGTTTTATTATTCTCACTAGTATTTGGCAAATAATAAATTTACAACACTAGGCTAATATATTGGAATTAACAGTCACGTTGCTTTTATCTGATTCAGTTAACATTGTTTTAGTTGTCACTGCCCTCTTTGCTATTTGTACAACACATGATTTATTTCAAGAAAGTGAAATGGGGTTTAAAAGAATTGTTTTATAAATCCACATATTCCATGGAATTGGGATTAATTGAAAGTAGTATTACTATTTTGGAATATATCTTTAAAATGTTATTATATGTTTTAAACTAGTCATTTGTTATGTCCTTGGATAGCAAAGATCATAAAATGTGTCCATGAATACTTTATACTTGAACTCCTGATGGGTAAGGTACTTACGCCTTTCTCTGGTTTCTTTTCATGGGAAACAGCTTAATGAGTACTTTGCATATAGGTCTTGTGGTGAAGCTATTTTATATGAATATTTTTAAATTATAAAAGTGTGTATGTTTATTGTATAAAAGTTGAAAAAAATAGAGAACAATGACACCTATAATCTTACAATGTGGGCATAACTACTATACTGACATTCTTACACATTATTGAGTTTACACTGAATATATCATTTTGTATATTTTTTGCTTAATGTGATGATATGCATTTTTATATTATCTAAAACTTCATAACCAGTTTGATGTACACAAAATAGTCTGTCATAAGGTATAACAATTTACTTAAGTGACTTGGATATTCACATTTTCTATGTTTTTGATATTTGAAATAATACAGAAAAAATCATGCACATATTTGTAATTTCAGATCAGTCAATCAAGGACAAAAGTTGGACTCTACTAGACCTCTATTGAACTGCATTTCCGTACCCTTTTTTCTCTGGAAATTTCCTTTTCCTTATCTCATGCACATACTTGAGGTGGCAACTGTCATTTGTGTAACATGAACTTGCCCTCTGTCACAGTAAACTTGAATACTCTCTGAGAAATTTTAATTGGGACTGAGAGAATGACTTTTATCTGCTCTGGGTGGTTCCACTATGCAAATCTCAAGAGCTAATATTGGTGTGTTCCAACATACAGACTGAGTGTACAGAGGAAACTTGACTGGTGTCAGAAGGATAAATAAAACAAATGACAGGAAAAAAGCAGTAACAAAGAACAGAGAGAGAATATGACACAGATTCTCAAAGAGTTTCATTCCTGAGGCGTATTTACAGTCCTGATCTTGGCTTTCTAGAAGATATCTTAGGAACTTTATATATATCTATATAAAGATATATCTATATATCTTTATCTTCCTCCTTTTTTTTTTTTTTTTGGTTCATTTGTCCAGATTGGGTTTCTATATCTTCAAAAGCTTATTTTCTACTAATGGAAATGAATGTTTTAAAGACTTTTGATACACACTGCATACAGCGTCTTTTACTGTTACCTTAGGTAAGCTGAAACATTTCTCACAATTCATTCTGTGTATAGTTTTTAGTTAGGCCACAAGAAAAGCCTGCACATGATTTGGCAAGTAGAGAAGTGAGAGCCATTTTTCTCTCCAAAGTTGGGTGCAGGAAGTCAGAACCTGGGGCACATGCCCTGGTCTGCTGACTTGCTGACACAGGACAGCACCGAGGCATGCAGCCCCTTCAGCTTCTGCTGATTCTCTTCTTTCAGCTTCTCTTAGGTTAAATGCATGTGTGGCCCTTTGGTGAAGTTGCCGACTTCTCCTGCAGTTCATCCTTATCGTCAACATTAGTGGTGGTGAGAGACAGACAGGAGTTGAGCTCCAGCTTATCTTCCTGGGTCCTCCTTTATCCTCATGGGTTCCAGTTTTGTCCTGGCTCTCCTCCACTTCACAGCCCAACCAACTTAAAGCAATTTCAAGCTCAACATCAGATGAAGAGGCAACAGCCTTGTATAAACGTCCCCCTCAGCTGCCACAATTCCATAAAATCCCTACAATAAATCCCGTATTTCATATCATCAGAGTGATCTGCTTCTCTGACTTTGGTACAGAAGATGAGTACTATTATAACAAAAACCGAAAACATGTGGCATTGGCTTTGGGTCCAGCAGTGAAGGAAACTTGAAGGGCTTTGAGAAAACTACTAGCAGAAACCTGACTAGCTGGAAGGAGATGAGGGTTTAAAGAAGAGAGGCCAGCCCGCAACTATTTGAATCATCCCCAGCTGATCAAGCGTTCCAGGTGACAACACTGATACTGCAGAGCCGAAGCAAACCATCCCCTCTGTGTCTGAATTCCTGATCCTCAGGCAGTATTATGCCCCTCAGGAAGGACTGGTTTGTTAGCAGTAAGATGTGATTCATGAAGCAACTGGTGCTGGAAGTGGAGCAGTCAGAGTTGCCTCTGCTCTTGAGTTCTATGCTAGAATCCTGTATACTTATAGAAATATCCGCCGTTTTTGCTTGTTAGTCCAAATTGAGTTTCTCTAATTAGCACTCAAAAGGAGGTCTGACAAATCGTACAATCTACAGAAACAAACATTCTTCATGCATATTGCTTTTCAAAAAGACTACCATACTGTTTCTTACTATTTTTTAGGCAATTTTGAATGAAGAAATGCCCCCAACTTGAAAAACCATGATCAGTTTTCATTTGATGTATAAACTTAACCAGTTCTTTTGTTCAAGGAATTATGCAGTCATCAATCATCTAGGAAATATTTTACTGAGCTCTTTAAATGTACAAGGCAGTGGGTTAAGCAAAGAGAAGGATACAAAGAATTATATAGTATCTGAGTAGTTAATCACACAGTAGCAGCAATGAGACACATGAACAGAAACTAAGACATTTCCTTGATTCTATGATGCACTTATTTTTCACATTTAAATCTGTTTAAAATCAGGGCACACCATTTAATTGATGGGTGTATTTAATGTGGGAGTGTTTCTTCCCCTTGAAAAGCTGCTATTAAATCAACACATGTGCCTTATTATCCGTGATGTTTTAGAAAGGAGGAAATGCAACATAGCACAAGCTAGTATGTAATACCATGAGCGACACCAGGAGACTTAAGATTTTCACTAGCTGAATAATGTGAGAATACGTCAAAGCATTTCAACTGGATCTAGAAGAGGAAAGGGCATGACATTTAAGAAGGATCGCCTGTGAATACATAACATGAACTTTCTTATAATCCTGACGACAGCTGTAAATGATAGGAATTAACTTAATATTCCTGATCATACAAATGAGGTTCAGATTAGTGAGAAGAAACGTCCTTGATGTTTTCACACTTAGATATCTCTAAATTGAGGTGTACACTCTTTTCAGAACATAATAATGAATACATCATACTTACTAGGTACCTACTACATGCACTGTAGTAATGTGTACAATGTATTATATTCTAAATCCTTTACATATAAGACTCATTTTAGAGATGGGGGAACTGAGACCTGGAGAAATCGAGTAAATTTAAGAAGGTCACACAACTAACAAGTGACAAAGCTGTATGGATTAAGAACCCCAGCAGTCTCATAAAAGAGTGTGTGTTATTAACCACTATTCTCTGTGCCTCTCTGGACAGCATAAAACACTTTCTCCCAAACTTCTGACTACCCCATTAAAAACTGTAGTCCCCTGGCTCTTGATTTCCCTTACCCCACTACATAATTGACAGATTTATGATGCAAATAACTTATTGTCTGTTTCTACTACCACCAAGTAATCTCCTTAAAGGCAGGGTTGTTTGTCTGTTTTGTTCACAGATGTATCTTTGCCTGGGACTGTGCCTAGCATAAGGAAGGAGCTCCATAGGTATTTGTTGAATAAATTAATGAATAAATCTTAAAAAGGAGATGAGAGAGTGGATTCCATGAGTGAACAGTAATTGGATAGGAACAGAGGCAGGGCAGTGGGAGTTGTGTTCTGAAACACTGATGGGTGCGTCCGCCTAAGGTGTCAAGTGGGAGCAGAAGAAATGTGTGAGCATCCTCCCAGAGAGCGAGGTACAAGCCCCCCAGGCTCATCTGCATGAGCCTTTGCTCCCTCATGTTTTGTTTGTAGCTTGTTCAGCAATAGACACTGGAAAGGAGGGCAGGAAGACGTCAAAGTAGCTGTATTGTTCATATTTTTTTCTCCCTTTGTTAACTATTTGCTCTCTTTCCAGCTGACACTACAATTTCAGCGATTTAATGATACAATTGTTTCTGAAAACGACACAGAAACAGACACCCACTGCCATTTAATTGGCTGCCCGGACAAAGTGGAATCTGCTGTTTTGTAATTTCATTTTTGAAGTGTGTGGGAATCTGGAGAGGCTGGGAGAGGGATAACATTTACTCCCATTAAAAAAGGTAAAAACTTCAGGAGGGATATTAAACAACCTATTTAATTAAGGCCTGTCACTTCCATGGCTCACTTGGATACTATGAAGATCACTCAATCCCAGCAAAGACTGCTAAAATTGTTTATCCAATTCAGCCTGCCCATAGGTCAATGGAATTTCACTTGCCATAGGAATTCTACATTATTTTATGTCAAGTTTACTTCGAAGTGGTTTGCTAATCCTAATAAATCATAGCAAGAAGCATAACTCTGTCATAAATGTCTGACCCTTTCTCCTGCACAGTTTAGGTTTGCTCTATCCAGGTCTCTGGGTTTGCTCTGTAATCAGCTCCTGCAACTCTATACCTGGTCGAGTTCTGCTTCCTTCTCAACATTTGAAGTAATGCATTAAAAACGGTGATATTTATATTTTGTTATTGCAAAAAATACCCCTCCTCTACCAAATGTTACAGAAATCATATCAAAGTTGACCCAAGTCTTCATCATTTTCATTTTTAACATACAAAATGAAATACTGGATTTATAAACAGGCCACTTGACATAGTGAAAAAAAACAGGGTTTGAACACAAAATATTGTGTTACTGATGCCCAGGTGCTAAAGCTAACTGTTGTATACAAAAGTAAGTGTAAACTAAAGATTGGAGAAAGTCTGAAAAGCAGTTCATCAATTTAGTTAACAGAGTCTATGAAAAGAGGTTATAAGATGATAGGCCAATATACCCATGCATTAAATCAAAATTTAAAAGGTATCCTCCCTGTGATACCTGTGAATAAAATGCTTCCAGACATCTTTTTTTCTAGGACTTATCTAGTATTACTTCTCCTCTTTCTTCCAGGAGCCTGGAACTTCTTTAAGCTAATGACACAAAAGCTCTTGTTTCACTATTCCTTTTCTTTCCAATAGCCTCACTTCATATGCCTCAGAGTTTTGTTCCTATTTCAAAGTCTCACTTCAGATTATCAGAGCTAAGTATTTTGTAGGTCCTTCTTCCTAGCAAACTAACTTTCTCAAAATTACATATAAAATTTTCATGGAAATATAACAGGCAAGTACAATTAAACAGGTGCAACCTTCAGCATAAAGCTAATAGGGCATCATTTGTTTTTTGTGTGTGTGTCTGTAATTAAAATGAGTGTTTGTAATGTTAACAGGATGTTTATAGAATTCTAACCAACGTTAAGCCAAAAATAGGTGAAAGCCATGACTGAATCTCAGAGTCTGGAGGGAAGGAGATTAGTAAGTAGTCAGAGAAAGGAAACAAAAAGCACAAGGGTTTTGGGAGAGCGCTAACTTTATGTGGCTCCCAAAGTATCACAGGAAAGAGCACGGAAGATCATGCATGGGCCAGGAAATGCGGTGAATAACTTTGCCTATGTTCTAATGGTCAATCACAAGAATTTAACAAGGAGAACAACTGGAGACAGTGGGCCATGGGTGTTCTAACAGTTAATGTCTGTCCCAGATAACGGTGTTGGGGCTCAGGGTAGGTCACCCCAAAATATGCCAAATTGGCATTTTGATTATTTTGAATTAAAGTTACTTAAGAAACAGCCAATGCAAGAGGGGCACTTTGACCCTCCTCTCTGTCTCCCAGAAAGCAGGAAATAAATTGCCCATGTGAAAGGTCCCTTCCTTTGTATCTGGAGGTAGAAGGACCTCCTTATCACTAGAGAAAGGAAGTTTGGGCCAAGAAACATGTGTAAATAACCTTGCTACTTCTTTACTAATTTACTAAACAACCCAAACTCTGTTTAGATTCATCACTAATTAAGCACCAACAGCCTAAACTTCTTTGTCCTGTCAATTCCTCATAAATTCATTGTTTCTTTTGATGAAAAAGTATAAAAGCTGCCTACTTTAGCCACTTCTTCAGTCTCATTTCTATGAAGCCTTCCTGTGCATGAACTAAATTTGTTTTTTCTTCTCCTGTTAATTTGTCTTGTGTCAATTTAATTATTAGACCATTTAGAAGAAATCAAGAAGAGTAAGGGGAAATGTTCCCCTCTCTGACAATGGGAGATTAAAAACAAACCAAAAAAATAAACAATGAAAGAAAAAAAGAGTTTCCTTTTCATTACTGACCAAAAGAGAGCTGTCAAATAATTACAAGGCAGCCACTGTTAAGAGTGGTATCAGAAACAAGACACTAAGACATCACAGAGGGAGTGGAGTCCCAATGGTGAAGTCAGGGAAGTAATATTAGAACCAGACTATAAAGGACAGCTAGAATTTGGAAGGTCATTCTCCATAAACACAGAGATGGAATTTTTCCAGATACGCAATGAAGAAATAACGAACAGCTTGGGAGGTTTTGAATGGAGGGTATCCATTTAAGGGCAGAGTTAGGGAGCCATTTGACAAAGAAGACTGGGTAAGTTGGCTTGCAGCTGCAACATCAGCAAATATAGGCATATACTGAACATTGCTAGAGTATTTAAGTCCTTTTAACAAGAGATCGTTCCTTTTCAATGTTATATCTCCTTAGTGGCTCATTTTTAGCTTATTAAATATGAGGGAAAAGTATTATATTAAAAATTATCTTTAAATCACTTTAATAAGTGCCATCTGTAAAACTGAATTTCCCCCTCAATATCACATTATTTGTATATGCATTTTATTATAAATTCCAAATAAAAATTTAATACAAAGATTCTGAAAAAGTTAGGGCTAGAAATATATATAAACAGTAAAGATATCTAGATTTATAGATATAGATACTACCAACACAGCACGCCTTACTCTTCTTAATGTCATATTCCAAGTGGACTTAGCTATAGTTGCAAAGAATGGTACTTATCAACTTACTGTGCATTTGAATAGGAAATTTATGTGGAAAATATCAGTCAGGGTGTAATGGAATATATACTAAGCAAATTAATATAGTTTTTAACATACAGAAGCTGTGCTATTGAAAACTTAAATATAAAACAAGACTTTTATATGGACTCATGCTTTACTTTTTCTATGAGGTAGATGTTTTTACAGGGGAAGAAAGTGAGGCACAGACACATTTGAAAACTTTTCCAAGGTCATATAAATAGTGGAACCCATTATTTTACACAAATTATGTTTCCCCAGGATCTATATACTTAATCTCTGTGCCAAACTACCTCCCATAATAAAATGATATATTTTATGCTCAAACACATTTTCAGTAATCCTTTTTCTTTAAAATTTTCATAGTACTACATTTATTAATTTATCCTCTTGGGAAATAAAGCAAATGTTTTCTCTCATTTCCCTATACCAGAGATTAAAGAGTTATGAAGTAAGTTGCATCTCTATCATATGAACCTCTTTCTATTTTTAGCCCAAAGACCAATTCAGAATGTATAAAAAGAAAACTATAAATGGAATACCACTGGGTCTTGCTAGCAGTATCATACTTATAACCAAGAAACAAAGCTGAGTATGCAATGTTCATCTTCACTTCTCAGCACAATTGGCTACCAGGAGTCACTTGGAGTGCTATAGTTCAGTCACTGTGCAAACTCAGCTTTTTAGCTAATGAGTGACATTTAGGCAAGTAGAAGATTGATTCTTGAGACAGTTGCTTGAAATCTAATGCTAGATTTCTACCCAATCCAATGTCACCTTTAACTGATAGACTACAGTAATTTCACAAATAGACACTGAAAAGACCAAAGAAGTGTCAGTTACAAGCCAATAACATATATAGTCACTCCACAAATAATTTTTCTGTGTACCAGACACAGTGCTATGGATATTCAGTGCTCAACCAAACCTCACAAGGTTGGCCTATTTTGACTTTTATTGCATCTATTGATAAAGGTGTACTGCTACTTTCCTTTCCCACCTAAAACTCTAACTCACCTTTTCATTTCAAATACCTGACCAAACAAAATATCAAATCTTATATATAGAATTTACTTGAATAGCCCCTATATCAAAGTGTTGCTTTCTTAGAAGTTCAGAATGTAATGTATCAGTTAGGCAAAAAGATCTCTAATGGCAAAGGTATTGCCTTTGAGAGGGATAGCCCATGTTTGGAGCAGCCTATGTTTTCTCTGAGAAAGCAGAGCAGAGATTCAATACAGAAGGGATAATTTAGCAGATGTACTGTTCATAAGACAAATGGATATAAATTAAATGAAGCACATTCTTAAAGGGAACCTGGGGTCAAAAATGCAATCCACAAAACAGGAAAAAAAAATCTGAAGAAAATTTCACGGCTATGATGAATTCAACTGAGTAAGAAGAAAGCATATTGTTGCCATTACTTGTGGGATCATAGTTAGGCAGCAGCAGGGTATTTGGGTGGTATTGGTCAGACTCATTAATGAATGCATACAATTCCTGGAATAAGAAGGTTTCTAAAATGAGGAGTGTGCTAGAAGTTGTCCTGTATAGTTTATCTAACATGAGGGCAGAGACCTTTTAGAGCTCTTTCCTCCCTATTTGGATGTTAAAACCAAGCAGTTGACCTTTAAGAAGCTAAATGATTCTTAATTTGCATAAAGCCTTTTTTCATTTTTTTGTTGTTCCTTCATTATATGGGCAAAATGCTTTAAGACAGCACAGCTACTTCCTATTTGTTTATGCTCCTTATGAGAAAAACAAGTATCCCTTACTTTTTCCTTTCCTCCAACTAAAGTGCAAATTTTAGGCAAACTGGTATCTTCAAAGCACAAGGAAAGTTTTCACTCAGAAAGACTTCTCTAGGAAGAGATAGGTTTCCAGGATAATAAAACTATCATGACATCTGTCTTCTCCTCTACATGACAGGAATTTTCAAGGTAGAAAAGCAGATAGAAAAGAGATTTATTTATTCATTCTACAAATAGTTATCAGGAAAAGGACAACTGGGAGGAAATTGGATATTGGATCTATGGAATTTTATGTTTGTTTCTTTGAGGCAAGATTGAGCTAAGGTCTGGTACATGAGATCAGTAATATTTTCTCCTCGAAGTTACTATAGAAATCTGAGCGATTACAAGCACTGGGAAGGGGAGATGTCATTATCTTTAACAGATAAAAATAGATAGAAATTAAGGAGGAATGTTTGCCTCATTATTTTTTTCACACCACCTACTTGGTCTCCTCACTTCTGATTTTTCATCTATGTAGTCCATCCATCATAATGCTATCATAATTTTTCCAAGGCACAGTTTCTGATTATAGGATTGCACAGATTAGAACAACAAATAAATAATAATAATAACAAAAGACCAACACCTTCAATATCCATTTTTTGTTTATATAATAAATATAATTCTTTAGATCAGGCTTCAAAACTTCCACCAAAGAATCCCAGTTCAACCTTTTGAAATAACATCTCAACTCTTCCTTATCATATTTGAAGATTCAGTCTATCCCCTATTGCCAAAATGTCCCTATTCATTCCACCTCCATGCTTCTCATACTTCCGTCTTAAAAAAAATTATTTTATCCAACCTCACATATCTATATCCCATCCAGCTCAAAAGGCCATTTGCTTTCTTCAATAATTCATTCATATTCCAACAGCTAAAATAAAGCCTCCGTTTTTTGAAATTCCCATTCTACTTTATCTTGACAAGTTAGCAATCTCTACCTGTAATGTCATTATGTATGTGTTGCAAATATTTTTCCAGTCATTTACAGATATTATTATATATAATGTCTTCATAGTAACAAGCTTTCCAAGAATTGTTAGTTTAGAGTCAATAACAAGAACATATCAATATTTACAGTGTCAACTCAAGTTGATCTTTCACTAGTTTCCTCTTGGCACTATATCATACAACTGTGTATATCACACTAGTTTGGAATTATGTACTATTTGTATCGATCCCTGTCTTTGTTTAATTTCAGAATTGTACAGTACAAAAAGTGGGCATCTTTGAAGTCAGATTTAGATTTGAAACCAGCTCTGACATTAAATAGCTCTATGTACTAGGGCAAACTATCAACAACCTTAGAGCCTTAGTTTATTTCTAAAATAGGGATAAAGCCCTTACAATAGTTTTTGAAGATTAAATGGAATGATTCTTATTAAGCACCTAGGACATGGCAAGTCCTGAAATGAATGCCAGCTTTCTTTTGTGACACCATCTCATGAGTTACACTGTCTCTTCTAAAATGAACATCCTGTAACAGTTTCCAAAGTGTATAGCAGAACTGAACACAGGTGACATGCAATTAGTGCCAATGACCATATGTCAGGGATGGAAACAGAGTTTTATAGACTTTCCAACACTGTGTCTGAAATGAAAAGCTATTATTATGCAATGGATAGAACTCAGGTCAAACAGTCTGACATCTGACTCTAGATTTGCAGATATTACTTACTAGTACTGTGACTTTGAGACAGGTCCTTTACTTCTTTGAATCTCCATTTCTTCACCTGCAAAAATGAGGACATTGGACTAGATCCATGATTTTTAATTTAATTAATACTATAAAGTTTATTGGTTTATTCATTCTGTGAATGAAATTTTGTGGAAGTATAACAAATTAAAGCTTTAGAAGTAGAGCTACTCTAGATGATACAAAGAGGAAGTTTAGAGCCTTCACCTTTTGGTCCCTTCCTGTAAACCAGACTAAATCTGGCTTAAATCTAGTCAGAGATTTACAGAGGATTCATGAAGAATTGTAATAACTAAGCGATCACTCAGGTCTACTCAGAAAGTATGTATAAGAAATGACAAACTTTATCCATTCATTCATGGAGGATATTTAGGTTGTTTCCATATCTTTGCTATTGTGAATAACGCTGAAATGAACATAGGAGTGCAGAAATCTCTTTGAGATACTGATATCATATCCTTTGAATATATATCCAGAAGTGAGATTACTGGATTAAAACGTAGTTATATTTTTAATATTTTGAGGAAACTCCATAGTGTTTTCCCAAAATGGTTGTACCAATTTACATTCCCAAATGTTCGTTGACAGATGGATGGATAAAGAAAATGTGACTATATATTTGGCTATATATATATGCGTGTGCGCACATACACACACACACAAACTGAAATATTAGTCAGCCTTAAAAAAGAAGGAAACCCTGTCATTTGTGACAACATGCGTAAACCCAAAAACTTTATAAGTGAAATAAGCCAGATGTAGAGTAACAAATACTGCATGTTCTCAATCATATGTGGAATCCGAAATGTCAATTTCATAAAAACAGAGAGCAGAATGGTGGCTCTCAGTAGCTAAGGAGAGTGAGATATGGGAAGATACTGGTCAAGGGGTACACAGTTTAGTTATGCAATATAAATAAGTTCTGCAGATTTAAGGTACAACAATGTGATTATAGTTAACAATATTGTATTATATATTTGAAATTTGTTACATTTGAAATTTGTTAAAAGGGTGAATCTTAAATTTCTCACTTTCCCCCCACCTCAAATGCTAACTAGATGAGGTAATGGATATGTTAATTAGCTTGATTGTGGTGAATATTTCACAATGTATACATATATATCAATTCATCTATTTGTATACCTGAAATATATGCAAGTTTTAATTAGTTTAAATTAAGTCAGGTAGCCTTTTTAAATTGGGAGAAAATAAATGAAAGGCCAAACTTTAAGCTACTCTTCGTATTCACCAAATATTTCCTAAAGATTCACTGAAACTCTAAAAGTTTTCTTACTAGGCATGCTGCTTACATTGTCTAATTAGCTGAAAATTCCAAATTGAAACTCCACAACTCTAATGTTTAAATACAGAAAAAAAAATAACTAGGTTTATAAAAGTTAATACAACTGACAAATAAGAGTGATCATACACTGATGTTTTATGTTTTAAAAACCATATTGGGCACAAAACTCATGTGGATGTGCTGTCTTCACACTTTAAATATCACTTAGAGTGTGTCATGATGAACACCATATCACAGAATGGCCAGTGTGCAAAAATCTTGCGAGAAATTATACAAGAAATTAAACACATGCTTTGGAGTAAGAGAGATGATTTTAACATTTTAACATTAAAGTTCTGGGAAGTTTACTTAACCTCTAAGCTGCAGCTTATCTGTAAAATGCAAATAACAATATTGATCCTCCCTGCTTTTATGTGTTTTTTTCTTTTTTTTGGTGATTGCAAAGTAATATTCACTGTAAGGAAGCACTAGCTCTTATTAGGTGCCTAATAAATATTAAGTCCCCTTTTCCTTCTCTTTTTATATAATTCCATAAATATAGTTAGCATTGTTAACATAGAGCGTGAAGCAATGTAAGCAACTCAATTTTTAATGATCTCTTTCACAGTGGTTTCTAATTTTCTAACCTTTCAAAGCTGTTAAAATAAAGTCAAATAATGATACTGCTGTGGTATAAGTGTTGCTAGGATCAATAAAGTGTGGTTGTTGGAATAAATTGCAATTAAAGGGGTAGTGCTTGATTGCTTGACAGTAGGTAGTCTTTCTGGCCCAAATAAACTCAAGTGTCAGTCTGATTTACAGGCTAATTAGTATGGACTGCACATGCATTTCATTGGGAGACCATCAGATCATATTGACTTCTATCCACATCATGAGTGTGCCCTTGACTTTGTTCAGTGTCACTAACAGGTGACATGTCCTCTTTACTTGTTTACTTTGTTTATTCAAGAATATAGTCATAATTTTTAATCAAGTAGAACATAGAAGAAATGTAATATGTTTGTAAATAAGCATTCAAACAGCTCTAAAAATTTCAGTATGACTTTCAGTATGACTTTTTCTGTTTCTATACATTTAAGATAAAAACATGCATGAATTCAGAAATGGCATAGGCATCAATATAGCAAAGAAGGATGATTATTATTGAATCTTTGCAGCAATAGAAAAATACACATAAGCAATTAATTTATAGGCTAGAAAATCTCAGGATAGGTATATTTCATGACAAATTAGTTGAATAATCCCTTAAAAAAGAGCCAAATTTTTATTTTCCAAATAAAGAAGTATGCTTACCTAAAGTACAATTTTGTTTATTCCTCATCTTTCTATTTAATGTGGTATTTTATATGTAACATATTCCAAGATATTCCCACATAATTATCTAGTGAATATAGGATATTTGTACACTACAGTGAGGTAATTAAACGATCTTTTGGATTATGAATTCCATTAAGGTATATAGTGTGTGTGTGTTTTCTTCCACTATGTATTTACTAATTAGTCTAGTCCCTGCTAGAGAAATAAATTTTTGTTGAATGAATAAATAAAAAATTACAATTCTTTAATAGGAACAATGATATATATATATATATATATAAATAATTTATATATATATTTACATATATAATTAAGCATCTTTTCTATAAGCCCTACCTCCACATTTCTTGTAAATGCCACTTTAAAAAAAAAAATCAGAATCATGCAAAAATACTCTGATGCCATACCTTCTCTGTTATCCCATACTTATGTTAGATACTTATTTTAGGTGCTACTGTTACACCCAGAAAATCCCAATCATACTTATTATAGTACAATTATGTAATTTTCTGTTTCTGAACCCTATTTCCCTTTCCCTACACCTTCTAGAAAGGAAGTGTTTTGTAGGCCAAAGTCAAAAAGACTAATCTTTTTTGTACACTGATGAATTCCCATCAGAGTTTCTGACTCATAGAAAGTGCTCAATAATTATTTGTTGCATAAAGAAACTAATAAAAAATTTCTATTATAAAAAATGATCACAATATATTGTGACTTTATACATGAAAATATATTTTGATAATTCTGAGTAATCTTTTAACAGCTTTTATATATGACAGTACAAAACTACTGATGCATTAAATTTAAGCAATTATACCAAAAACACAAAATAAATCACTAGAGTCAATGAAAGCATTTTAAAGAACAAAATAGGATCCCAAGATCAAAATGCTGATATAAATGTTTCCATGTAAAAATTAGAAGAAGTCCTTGAAACAAATATGAAAAGACAAATTAAAAGCAAAATCCATTCCCTGGCTCTTAGGTAATGTCACCCAAAACAAGAACTTGGGCTCCTTGACAGCAAAATATATGTCTACTGACCTTGTTAGTCCAAGGATTTAAATATAATACCTGGTTCACTGTGAGGGCTCAATTCATATTTTAAATGCATTATGAATGAATCAATCAATTACCTGATGCAGAATGTCTAAGAATTGAAAAACAGTGTAAAAAATATCAGGAAAACAAAATAAAGACTGGAAAAATATAAAAATGTGTTATACAGTAAGTTAACTAATTAATATGGCACAGACTACATGTGTTGTATTATAAAATGATGGTATTATTTTAAACTACAAGTGATATTAGAACTCCAGAAAAATAAAATATATCTGAATAGATAGGTTTAAAAAAATTCCATGATGAGCTATTACCCTTTTCCATCTTGAGTTCAGTGTCATTAACAGAGTTGAAGATAATATTTGAGAGCATCTTTTCCCCATGTCTGTAGGCAGAACTGGTGAGGAGGAGAGAGCATTTTGCTTTCCTGTCCTTGGGTTATTTGCTGAAATCAATAGTGGAAGAGGACGCACAGGTGTGGATCTGAAAGCAAGAGGCACTATAATTCTAAGAATGTGTGTTCCTGCATAGACCTTACAGCAGCTGTTCAGCTCTGACTGATCTTGGCTATGTCCAGCTGTCTGATTATCAATTTGTGTAAAATCTTGCAATAAAGAGTTACAGTTTTATCTTCTGCATAACCGTGATGTCATTAAAATAAAGGAAATGTTTAAATACTTATAGCTGTCAGGTGGTCAAATCTTAGGCTATGGGGACCTTTCTCTTCACTATGACACACACTCACCATACGAGTCTCCATCTATTTTTATTCCCATGAGCCACAGACACCCTCACTCCCATCCAGTTGCTTTTTGCTTCGCTGCCTTGCTCCTGCCTGCCCTAACACTCCACTGGCTTTCCTTGGGGCTAGTTCAGGTCAATCCTGCCTTTCACGGGTACGTTTTGTTCTTCCTCCAGGTAATTTTTTGTTAACTCTCAGATCAGTTTTTATGAGGCAATATTAAGATCAGTTTGACATTCTAAGTGTAAATTATGTAAAATTGCCAATCACATATGCCTATGATCCATTTTCTTACCAGGAAATGTTGTTTTCTAGATTTTTTTTAAAGAGCACCATTTAATTTTAGGTAAAAGAAGCATCAGAAAATAGTGTTTGGGGGTATAAATTAGAACTCTAATGATTTAAAACAGGGATGATTTGCACAGACTACAAGCGCTAAAACACTGCTCCATGCATAGCATATATCATCACTCAGTCAAAATTCTATCCCTCTAAGCAACAAAATGGACTCTGACTTTTTTTTAAAAATATGTTCTTGGTCAGTTATTTCATGCAAAATAAACTTGGTATCCCTGTGTTAAAAATGTATCTTTTAGCATATGCTATTATGAAATTAAAAATAGCTTACCTCCCCCATTATTTGAATACATTGTTTGAATACACAGAAACGTGTACATGGTTATTTTCATTTAGTAATATCTGTTGAATTTAGGGTTAATTTTAAAATAATCATTTAGAAATGGTAGAAAATAAATTTAAAAAAGGAGTCATCTGTGGTAAGCAGGATAATTATCCCCTAAACATATTCATGTTCTAATTCCCAAAACCTGTGAATATCTTATGTTACATAGTGTAGGGGAATTCAATTGCTAATGAGGTGAACTTGAGATGGTGGGGCTTATCCTGGATTATTCAGGTGTAATCATAAGGGTTCTCATAAGCAAGAAAATGAGGCAGGAGAGTAAGAATCTGAATGATATGATCTGACAAAGACTCTGCTGGCCATTGCCACTGTTCGCTTTGAAGATGGAGGAGATATCTGTAATGCAGGAAGCCTTTAGAAGGTAGAAAAGACAAGGAAATGGATTTTCTCCTAGAGCTCCCAGAAAGAAATGCAGCCATGCTATAAACATTTGTGTACAAGTTTTTGTGGACTTATGTTTTCATTTCTTGTGAGTATAGGCCTAGTAGTGCAAGTGTAAGATCATATGGTAACTCTATGTTTATCATTTAGAGAAACTTTCCAACTGTTTTCCAAAGTGGATGCACCATTTATATTCATTTACATGATATATACATTTATATGTCAGCAATGTTTGAGGATTCCAATTTCGCTACAACCTCAAGAATACTGCTATTATCTGACTTTTTACTTATAATTATCTTAGTGGATCTGTAATGATAGCTCATTGTGGTTTTGACTTGCATTTCTCTAATAACTAATAAAGTGAGCATCTTTTTGTGTGCTTATTGGCCATTTACAATCTTTTTTGGAAATTGTCTATTCAAATCCTTCATCCATTTCTAGTATCTCATTAATATAGTTAATAAATAACAACTAATTTGTCCTTGAGAGGATATTATTTATTTTTATTTTTAAAATAGACATTACTTTTTAGAGAAGTTTTAGGTTCACGATAAAATTTAGTGGAAGGTACACATATTTCCCATATACCCCCTACCACAACAGTTGCATAACTCCCCCCATTAACAACACCACTGACCAGAGCTGATCAGAGTGGTACGTACGTCTGTTACAACTAATGAAACTACACTGACACATCATTATCACTCAAAGTCTATAGTTTACATTAGGAATCACTCATGGTATAGTACAGCCAATGAGTTTGGAGAAATGTATAATGATATATATCCATCATTATAATATAATACAGGGTACTTTCATTGCCCTAAATATCCTCTGTGCTCTATCCATTCCTCCTTCCCTGCAGTCCCTGGCAACCACTGATCTTTTTATTGTCTACATACTTTTGTCCATTCCAGAATGTCATATAGCTGGAATCCTATAGTATGCAGTCTTCTCAGATTGGCTTCTCTCACTTAGTAAAATGCATTTAAAGGTCCTTCATGTCTTTTCATGAATTGATACATCATTTCTTTTTGGCACTCAATACTATCCCATTGCCTGGATATACCACAGTTTATTTATCCATTCACCAACTGAAGAACATCTCAGTTGCTTCCAAGTTTTGGTTATTGTGACTAAAGCCTCTATAAACATCCTGTGTACAGATTTTTTGTGGACACAAGCTTTCAGCTCCTTTTAGTAAATACCAAAGAGTATGATTGCTGGATTCTAGCATTGTAAAAGTATATTTAGTTTTGTAAGAAACTGCTGAATTGTTTTTCAAAATATCTGTACCATTTTGTATTCCCACCAAGAATGAATGAGAATTCCTGTTGTTCCACATCTTTGTTAGCATTTGGTGTTATCAGTATTCTAGATTTTGGCCACTCTAATAGGTGTGTAGTGGTATCTAATTTTTTTTTTTTTGAATTTACATTTCCCTGATGACATACGTAGAGCAATGTTTTATTTTTTTTTAACATCTTTCTTGGAGTATAATTGCTTTAAAATGGTGTTTTAGTTTCTGCTGTATAACAAAGTGAATCAGCTATACGTTTACATACATCTCCATATCTCCTCCCTCTTGCATCTCTTTCTCACCCTCCCTATCCCACCCCTCTAGGTGGACACAAAGCACCGAGCTGATCTTCCTGTGCTATGCGGCTGCTTCCCACTAGCTACCTATTTTACATTTGGTAGTGTATATATGTCCACGCCACTCTCTCACTTTGTCCCAGCTTACCCTTCCCCCTCCCCGTGTCCTCAAGTCCATTCTCTATGTCTGCGTCTTTATTCCTGTCCTGCCCCTAGGTTCTTCAGGACAGGGAGAAAGACGCAGACATAGAGAAAGAACCTAAGAGCAACGTTTTATATACTTATTTGCCATCTGTATATTTTTGAAGGTAACTGTTAAGGCCGTTGGCCAATTTTTAATAAGGTTGTTTTCTTATTGTCAAGTTTTAAGAATTTAAGAGTTCTTCATATATTTTGGATAACAGTCTGCAATAGACTGAATTATTTGTGTCCCTCCAAAATTCATATGCTGAAATCCTAACCTCTAATGTGATAGTATTAGGAGGTGGAGCCTTTGGGAGGTAATTAGGTCATGAGAACTTATGAATGGTATTAATGCCTTATAAAAACTATTCCAGAGTTTTCTTGCCCTCTTTGTGCTATGTGAGGGTACAACAAGAAGTTGGCAGTCTGCAGTCTGGAAGAGAGCACTCATCATGCATCAAGTCTGTTCGTGCCTTGAGCTTAGACCTCCCAACCTCTAGAAATGTGAGAAATAAATGTTTAGTATTTAAGCCACCTAGTCTGTGTTATTCTGTTATAGCAGTCTGAACTAAGACACAATCCTTTATCAGATGTGTCTTTTGCAACTATTTTCTTTGAATGTGTCTGCCACAGAGCAAAAATTTTCAATTTTAATAAAGTCCACCCTGTCAATTTTTTTTCATGGAGGGGATACTATTGAATATGGTGGTTTCAGTTATAGAGAACAAATCGGTATACCTTTAATGTGATGAGAACTTGGAGAGAAAATAAAAGATACAGTATGGGACTTGGATGTCACCAGAAATTTACACTGATAAGACTGGGAAATTTTCAGGATCATGTTGCTACAAAGCAACTCAGCATCACCCCTGTATCTTTCAAGTAATAAAAACAGAAATATTAATGATGCTCCTTAAGGCAGGTGGATGGGTAGAACTAGCCTGTGGGGTGGTATAAGTTCACAAGCTATAGAATAATATAGATTAGACAATAGTTCTTGGATTAATAAATAGACCAATTACATTAGGTACACTTCCCCGCCCCCCTCTGTATTTTATCATAGGGATGATGCACCTTGTTAAGCCCTGTCAACTTGTGTTTCAGCAACTAATTAGCAAGCAATTTCCTTTTATGGTCAAACATAGTCAAATGGACTAAGAAATAACATTCAGAATATAAAACATTAATAAACAGAAACCTCAATTAGATTTGGGAAACCAGAATGGGGAGCTGTCACACCCTCTGATGACAGTGGAGCCTAACACGAAGAAAGACCCTTCTTCTTTCCTAGCAAGGTCTCAGCCAATGAGAAGCCAGGAACTCTTTGTTTACTAGAGTCCTCCGATTTCCTTTTCCTCTTTAGAAAAGTGTTCTCCTTCCCTTGCTGTCGAGGGACTTGGACATGGCTCCCCATGGTTGCAGACCCCAAATTGCGATTCTCTGTGATCCTGAATATACCCATTTTTTGCTGGAAAACATATGACACAGCCTATTTGTTTTAGGTCAACAAGAACCAAGCCAGTTTATCTTGGAAGCAGGCATTCTAAACAATTCTGTAATCTAAAATATTGCCTTTATTTTGCATGCCTTAATTTTATATGGTATTTATTTTACATGATAATCTGTGAAGTGGCTCATATGACCATGATTAAAATCAATGAATCATGCTTTTCCCTGGCTCTCTGCAGTGCCTATCAGATGGTCAACAATAACCAATCTGTTTCTTTCAGTGCCCAATTACACTCTGATGGAGATTAAGAGTCACACACAAACCCTCTCTAAAGAAGGGGGAATGGATTTGTTCAAATAGAACCTCTTATTCACCCTTAATAAAGGATATTGTGTTGAAGCCATAGAGTGATTGCAGAGTGCTAAATAGGCACGTTGGATTCAATCATAGCTGGAACCCTTAGCCTTTAACTGTGCAGAAGCTTGGATCAAAAGCCATCATTTATCTAAGAAATAATACTGGGCAATAAGGGGTTAACATCTTCCAGAAGTTTGAATTCTAATTTTTTTATATTTGCACAAGAAAAAAAGCCTCATATTTCCCCTGTGTTTTTTTTCTTTTTTTTAAATTTCTTAAGCTTTTTGAGGAATAAAAATTCAGGGACCTAGGAAAATTCAAAGAGGCATACAAAACAATCAACATGTTCATTTCCCAAATGGTACTTTGATAGTGAAAGTAGATGGATCAAAAATGCAGACCTGCCTAGATGGGTCAGCCACTCTCTTTAGGAAAACATAGCTTAAGAGAGAGATTGAGTTTTGAGTCAATATTAGGTAAGCATGTTAATTTTGCATGTATTGATAGGTGAAACCGATTTCATTAAGCCTCATTTTAGGAAAAGAATGCGGGGGAAAGAGGACTGAATAAGGTGGCTTCTTATTAAATCAATCTGTGGGCTCTGCTTATAGTTCCAATGCAACCCATTTTTATTTTATTAAACTTTGGCAGGTGGTCCATTTTCACCTCATTTTTGAAACTAATTGAGGTGTGTTCACTGAATTGGTAAGAAAACATTGTATTAAAATCCAAACATACAAAAATTACTTTATCCTGTTTAAGTATCAATAGATTGTTATAATTATACAAACACTCCTGCTGATCTGAGTTTTTGTTTCATAGCTGGAAGTACTTAACCCAATGTTAGTGCATCGCTTCAATTGGGCAGATTCTTATACTTAATAGTTTGTTTTGACCATTCTCATTCCGATTCTTCTCCCATCCTCTCTACCACATTTCATTTGATTAGGGCTTAATTAACATGCTTTATTGCTATTCATGTAGAAATTTTACGTCACCTCTGTAGACAGAGCACTTGAGGTCCTGCATATAAAACAGACAATTGTCTTACATGTAAGATTAAAGTAATGAAATATGGATCACAAGTAGTAATAGCTGTATATGTGTGAGTATGTGGATTTATAATTCCAAGAGCATGTGTAATTGAATGTATTGCTTGTTCAAGCATTCTGAGGTGTTGGATATAAACCTTTCCAACAGTCTATTAGTATTTGACTGCATAATAATGATACTGTCCTATTTCTATAACTCTATTCACTATACTATTTATATTCAATATGTTATTGAAGTGACTTAAGTACAGAGCTTACAAAATAGGATATAACCTATTTTATGCAGGTTTTTATCCAGAGAAATCTATACTAACTCTCATTTTTCTGCTTCTCTTATACAACACCCATTATACTAGTCCTTAAATACTGCAATATCTTTAGGTAACTTTTGTATCATGAAAAGAAAGATGACCATATTGAACAGAGTCAATAGCTGGGTAAAATCCTCTCAAAGTTCTTAAGCCACAAAGAATGTGTATGTGAAGCGAGGTAATTTTCCTTTAACAAGACCCTTAAAATTACCAGAAGACCTACTTTTCACCCTATTTATCAGCTAGTTTGCCAAAAATAATAATAATAATAATAATGATCTTGAAATAATAATTTCCAATATGCTCAGCTATATTACACTTATATATTTGAAACTCTCCCTTTAAAAAGTCATTTAAAAAACTTTCCCTTATAATCAGGTTTGGGGGTGCAGTTGTTGTCATGTTAATGTTGTTGAGGTATTCCTAAAGTTTGCACCAGAAACAGTTTCTGCAGAAAAAAACTTGCAGTAATGACCCAGTGACACTGATGGAACCACTAACAGCAAAACCTAATGCTTTTCCCTCCCAGGCATGAGACCATCCCAGAGTTTGTTTACTCCACTTCCTAACAGTACTTTTCGGTCATCAATATTAATTGGACAAACACTTTGCATCATTATAATAAGCACTATTTAACTCCACTATCTTCTGTTTTCAACAATACAACAACCTCTCACCACTCCCTTCAACCTCAGTACTGGAGAAGAGAGGGTTTTGGGAGCATGGGGCTTAAGTGCACACTTTTAGAGGAATCATTCTGAAGTCATTAACATAAAGCCTCTTAAGACGGGAGAGTCAGAATAACCTTATGCTCTTTTAAAAAAACCAAGATTTTTCTTTACCTCTCACAAAATGAGAACATGCTCTTTAAAATCACAGTTTATGGGCTTCCCTGGTGGTGCAGTGGTTGAGAGTCTGCCTGCCAATGCAGGAGACACGGGTTCGAGCCCTGGTCTGGGAAGATCCCACATGCCGCGGAGCAACTGGGCCCCTGAGCCACAACTACTGAGCCTGCGCGTCTGGAGCCTGTGCTCCGCAACGAGAGGCCGCGATAGTGAGAGGCCCGTGCACCGCGATGAAGAGTGGCCCCCGCTCACCGCAACTAGAGAAAGCCCTCGCACAGAAACGAAGACCCAACACAGCCATAAATAAATAAATAAATAAATTAATTAATTAATTAATTAATTAATTTAAAAAAATCACAGTTTATGACAACCTTATGCCAAAATATTAGTCATCAAATATTCATTTCATTTATTTTAGGTCCATGTCCAAAAAAAGGAAATTTTAATCATTTGTTAGAAAATATAATTTGATAATTTTATTCTATAGTACATTAGAAAGTTAGCTCCAAAACAGAACCCAAGACTATGAAAATTAAATAAACTACTAGAAATCCTTCAAGCTTTTCTCAGGGATGAACTGAATAATTTTTTTTTGCCTATTGTTAAATATCTGAAACATAAGAAAGACAAAAAGAATAACAGAGTGAACTTCCATGTCCTTACAATCCAGCTTAAAAATTGAACTTTATCAATAAAATTAAAACCTTCTGAACTGTGTTTCCAAACTACTGTACATCGTCCCCTCACCCCCTCAGGTTACTAGCCACCTATTTAGTAGTTATATTTACAGTGCTCTTCCTATATATATAAATATCTCTAAACAATAACAGTACAGTTTACCTGCTTTAATAATATACATGAATAGTATCATCCTTTAAGAATACTTTCGCAATTGCTCAGCTTTAAGTTTATGGAAGTCATCTAATGATGTATATTTATATATATATATATATATATATATATATATATATGTATATAAATTTTGATAGACAATTAAGTTGATAGACATTTAGAACGTCTCCAGTTTTTGACTTTTAAAATGCTAATGTAGACGTATGTGTATTTGTGGATGATATACATGAAAGTCAACCTAGTTTACAGGAGAATTTCCCAGATTCCACAAATACTGTCTTTTGCCCTCTTTATAACCTTTACAATTCAAGTCTCTGGGTTTCTGGTATTGATAAATGTGCACAGAATAGCCACATCTAATTCTTACTTCCTCTTAGGATTTTGTCAAAGATTTTCCTTAAATTCTCTGACTCCTCGCCATGAGTGTACAAGAATATTTCTTGTATTTCATTCAGAAGTTGTTTTGTATACAATTAGTACTGGGAAGGTGGTTTGAAATACCTTGTGTGTCACATTGCTGTAAGGGATCATATGAAGACTGTGGATTATGAGACAACAGCTAGTATGATATCATGTCCTCTTTTATTTTGTTAGCTCCATCTTCATGTCAGTTTTTTACCATAGGGTGAAAAGTACATCAAACAATTCTGGTAGAGAGGAGGGAGGACGTGAGAGGAATGTGTGCTGTGTGTCCTTTGTGTGTGTACTGCATGTCATAATTGTGGATGATCTTAACATGTATTCCATTGTTAATTGACAGGGGCATGGTATGGTCAATTTAAAAATATGTTTTCACTAACCAAATGCACATTTTCTCATGGAAGGCTTATAAATATCTTATTTCTCTTAGTTAAACAATCCGAAAACAGGCATCTTAGAATTATATATTATTATACATTTATATTGTGGTAAATTTTCTTTGGGTAAAATAGCTAAGTTCTTTGGCAAAATAAAAATCTGCAAAATTTCCATTTCTACTTTGGCATTTTCTAACCATCTGATTTGAGTTACTGAAGAACTTATGAATGAGAAATCTGTATCTTGGTATTTTCCATCTTGTTTCATAAATTTTAGTTCCTTCTGATGTTAGCAAACAAAATCCAAAACCTTTCTGGGTCAAATAAATTTGGGGAATATTCAAAGTACTCTGACTTCTCAGGTTCAATAATATGCTTATGTAAACTGCTATATTTTGTAAACATATTTTACAGAGGAATGTTTGGTTAACAATAGAAAGCTTACAGGACAGGTATTCTATAGATGACTTGGGAAATGCTTATGTATGTGTGTACTTTAAATACAGAAAGTATAGAAATTATGAAAAACTCTGTATGATATGCCTATTTTAACTAATATGCAGATGTGATATATTAAAATATAGGTTAATATTGCCAGTAGAAAGTTACTGATCATGCTTACTAAGCTAAAATCTAAAGTGGTATTAGAGAATACATTGAGATGTGCACTGGGAATGATATGGACACTTTCAGGAAAAATATGAATAACTATTAACTGGATATATTCACATCTTTAATGATTAATTCATTTAATTTATCTTTTTGATTTTCGGTGGGAGGGACCTTTAAAGAAAAAAACTACTTTCTTCCTTTTCAGATTTTTAAAAAATTTATTTGTTCGTTCGAACCAAGCTCAAATCTGCTTGGCCAGAGGCTAGTGCAGCTTCCTAAAAGCCTATTAATGCACTTGAGAAATAGCGGCAGCAGGAAGTAAAGTGGCAGAGACACTGCCTCTAGGAGATTATTTGTCTCCTAGGAATTGTCTGTTTTATGCCAGCCATGCCAAACATCAACCAGATAACTTAACCACAAAGGGGCCCAGAAGATTCCCTCCACAAAAATTTCTTTCACATGGGCTTATCCCTGATACTTGAAATGGTATTTCAAAGTGTTGGTGACTAATACTTGAGTTAATCTTAGCGGTTCTGTAGAGATTTAAGCTTTTAAGAAATTCACACGTATTTCATTTATTTAATCATTGCAGTAAAACTATAAAGGTACTTAATATTCTTAAGTACACTTAAGATGTGACAAAGTGAGAGAGTGGCATGGACATATATACACTACCAAACGTAAAATAGATAGCTAGTAGGAAGCAACCGCATCGCACAGGGAGATCAGCTCTGTGCTTTGTGACCACCTAGAGGGGTGGGATAGGGAGGGTGGGAGGGAGGGAGATGCAAGAGGGAAGAGATATGGGAACATATGTATATGTATAACTGATTCACTTTGTTATAAAGCAGAAACTAACACACCAGTAAAAAGTATAAAAAAATATATATATATATATATATTCCCATCATATAGATGAGGAAATGAGGCTCAGAAAAAAAATGTGTAACTATTCTAACACATTCTAGCAAAGATTAGTATATGACTTATTATCCTATTTTTCCCTGAATTCTGGATGGTTTCTATAAGATGTTTATTTCCAAATTTTATAGCTCATATACTCGTAAAAATGTTTTAAAAGTACACAGGCACCACCAAAACATATATTACTTATTTATAAATCATAAAATATACTACTATACTATAATAGGGTTTACATATTAAAAAAGAAAACACTGCCAAAATTAAGAAAGGGAGAGCTAACAAGTGTAATAGAAACAGAAAATTAATATTTTTCTCCAAACTCCAGTGGATCATCTTATGTATTCCTGCACTGTACTCCAGTCACTTTTGAGAACACTGCTTTAAAAAGACATGTGTACTACTACCAAACATAAAATAGATAGCTAGTGGGAAGCAACCGCATAGCACAGGGAGATCAGCTCGGTGCTTTGTGACCACCTGGAGGAGTGGGATGGGGAGGGTGGGAGGGAGGGAGATGCAAGAGGGAAGAGATATGGGGACATATGTATATGTATAACTGATTCACTTTGTTATAAAGCAGAAACTAACACACCATTGTAAAGCAATTATACTCCAATAAAGATGTTAAAAAAATAAAATAAAATAAAATAAAATAAAGGCAGTGAGGATTATGCTAAATCTTATTTTGTTTAAAAAGAAAAAAAAGACGTGTACTTGATTTTTTGCGTGTTTGATTTGATTTAACCATCATAAAACTAAATTTTTGAGAATTCTCTACTAGAAGTAAGTGTTTTCAGGAGGATTCATCCCTTAGTGAAAATTGGCATTATTGTATAGAATGAATTCTAGTGTCCAGTGGCCTGATTTCAAAATCTTGCTCTGACTTGTCATATGGCCCTGAGAAAATTATTTATCCTCTTTGCTCAGTGCCTATAAATTGGGATAAAATTAATACCTACATCATGGAGTTACTAGTTATTGTGAGGATTAAATTAGCTAATATATTATGCAAAGTGCTTAAAGCAAGCTTGGCACATAGTAAGTGCTGCAAACGCATGGGTTAATATTATCACAGCATTATTACATCACTTTGTGACAGTAGGAAAAATGAGATTGTTTACAAAGAATTAAAAGATACCTATTACACACAAAGCACAACACAGGAACTAAGTGTATACAAAGAGAAAAAGAAAGTTCCTTGACATTAAAATAATTTGTAATTTAGTAGAGGGCCATGAGATCACTGGGGATGTTTCCATTAATTAGACGTTAGTTTTTAATGCTTAATTATAATAAAGAAAGATAATTGTGTGGAGAGAGTTTATAAAAATATTTCTAGGAAAAACTACTGACACAGCAATATTGACCATATTGATACAGTAACAATAATGATACATTTCCAGATGCTCTATAGTCAAAAGCCCCAACTACAGTGCTAAGGACTTAGATGGATTAGAAAAACCCTATTAGAAGGCCAATGTATAACATTCAAGAACAAATTATAGGGACTAGGACAAAAGAGGTTGCTGAGATAATGATATTCCACATAATAAATTAACAAAGGTTTGTCTTCATCAAAAGATCATATTCTTGTCCAGAAATTCTTCAAACAGAAAAGTCTGCTACCTTAATCATGCAAAGTAGAATAAATAAAATTCATGGTAAACCTAATTGGGAATAAAGACAGCAAATAAATAATGTACTAGTCTTATTATTTATTTATTTATTTATTTATTTATTTAACATCTTTACTGGAGTATAATTGCTTTAAACTGGTGTGTTAGTTTCCGCTTTATAACAGAGTGAATCAACTATACATATACATATATCCCCATATCTCCTCCCACTTGCGTCTCCCTCCCACCCTCCCTATCCCACCCCTCTAGGTGGTCACAAAGCACCAAGCTGATCTCCCTGTGCGATGCAGCTGCTTCCCACTAGCTATCTATTTTACATTTGATAGTGTACATATGTCCATGCCACTCTCTCACTTTGTCCCAGCTTACCCTTCCCCTTCCCTGGGTCCTCAAGCCCATTCTCTACGTCTTTATTCCTGTCCTGCCCCTAGGTTTTTCAGAACCATTTTTGTTCTTTTTTAGATTCCATATATATGTGTTAGCGTACGGTATTTGTTTTTCTCTTTCTGACTTACTTCACTCTGTATGACACATTCTAGGTCCATCCACCTCACTAAAAATAACTCAATTTCATTTGTTTTTATGGCTGAGTAATATTCCATTGTATATATATGTGCCACATCTTCTTTATCCATTCATCTGTTGATGGACACTTAGGATGCTTCCATGTCCTGGCTATTGTAAATAGAGCTCCAATGAACATTGTGGTACGTGACTCTTTTTGAATTATGGTTTTCTCAGGGTATATGCCCAGTGATGGGATTGCTGGGTCGTATGGTAGTTCTAGTTTTAGTTTTTTAAGGAACCTCCATACTGTTCTCCATAGTGGCTGTATCAATTTACATTCCCACCAACAGGGCAAGAGTGTTCCCTTTTCTCCACACCCTCTCCAGCATTTATTGTTTCTAGATTTTTTGATGATGGCCATTCTGACTGGTGTGAGGTGATACCTCATTGTAGTGTTGATTTGCATTTCTCTAATGATTAGAGATGTTGAGCATCCTTTCATGTGTTTGTTGGCAATCTGTATATCTTCTTTGGAGAAATGTCTATTTAGGTCTTCTGCCCATTTTTGGATTGGGTTGCTTGTTTTTTTGATATTGAGCTGCATGAGCTGCTTGTATATTTTGGAGACTAATCCTTTGTCAGTTGCATCATTTGTAAATATTTTCTCCCATACTGAGAGTTGTCTTTTCGCCTTGTTTATGGTTTCCTTTGCTGTGCAAAAGCTTTTAAGTTTCATTAGGTCCCATTTGTTTATTTTTGCTTTTATTTCCATTTCTCTAGGAGGTGGGTCAAAAAGGATCTTGTTTTTATTTCCATTTCTCTAGGAGGTTGGTCAAAACGGATATTGTTTTTATTTCCATTTCTCTAGGAGGTGGATCAAAAAGGATCTTGCTGTGATTTATGTCAAAGAGTGTTCTTCCTATGTTTTCCTCTAAGAGTTTTATAGTGTCTGGCCTTACATTTAGGTCTTTAATCCATTTTGAGTGTATTTTTGTGTATGGTGTTAGGGTGTGTTCTAATTTCATTCTTTTACATGTAGCTATCCAGTTTTCCCAGCACCACTTGTTGAAGAGGCTGTCTTTTCTCCACTGTATATTCATGTCTCCTTTATCAAAGATAAGGTGACCATGTGTGTGTGGGTTTATCTCTGGACTTTCTATCCTGTTCCATTGATCTATATTTCTGTTTTTGTGCCAGTACCAAACTGGTTTCGTTAATGGAGCATTGTAGTATAGTCTGAAGTCAGGGAGCCTGATTCCTCCAGCTCCGTTTTCTTTCTTGAGATTGCTTTGGTTATTTGGGGTCTTTTGTGTTTCCATAGCAATTGTGAAATTTTTTGTTCTAGTTCTGTGAAAAATGCCATTGGTAGTTTGATAAGGATTGCACTGAATCTGTAGATTGCTTTGGGTAGTATAGTCATTTTCACAATGTTGATTCATCCAATCCAAGAACATGGTATATCTCTCCATCTGTTTGTATCATCTTTAATTTCTTTCATGAGTGTCTTATACTTTTCTGCATACAGGTCTCTTGTCTCCTTAGGTAGGTTTATTCCTAGGTATTTTATTCTTTTTCTTGCAATGGTAAATGGGAGTGTTTCCTTAATTTCCCTTTCTCATCATTAGTGTATAGGAATGCAAGAGATTTCTGTGCATTAATTTTGTATCCTGCTACTTTACCAAATTCATTGATTAGCTCTACTAGTTTTCTGGTAGCATCTTTAGGATTCTCTATGTATAGTATCATGTCATCTGCAAAGAGTGACAGATTTACTTCTTCTTTTCCAATTTGGATTCCTTGTATTTCTTTTTCTTCTCTGATTGCTATGGCTAAAACTTCCAAAACTATGCTGAAAGATAGTACTGAGAGTGGACAACCTTGTCTTGTTCCTGATCTTAGATGAAATGGTTTCAGTTTTTCACCATTGAGAACGATGTTGGCTGTGAGTTTGTCATATATGGCCCTTATTATGTTGAGGCAAGTTCCCTCTATGCCTACACTCTGGAGGGTTTTTATCATAAGTGGGTGTTGAACTGTGTCGAAAGCTTTTTCTGCATCTATTGAGATGATCATATGGTTTTTCTCCTTCAGTTTGTCCATATGGTGTATCACACTGATTGATTTGCATACACTGAAGAATCCTTGCATTCCTGGGTTAAACCCCACTTGATCATGGTGTATGATCCTTTTAATGTGTTGTTGGATTCTGTTTGCTAGTATTTTGTTGAGGATTTTTGCATCTATGTTCATCAGTGATATTGGCCTATAGTTTTCTTTCTTTGTGACATCTTTGTCTGGTTTTGGTATCAGGGTGATGGTGGCCTCGTAGAATGAGTTTGGGTGTGTTCCTCCTTCTGCTATATTTTGGAAGACTTTGAGAAGGATAGGTGTTACCTCTTCTCTAAATGTTTGATAGAATTCGCCAGTGAAGCCATATGGTCCTGGGCTTTTGTTTGTTGGAAGATTTTTAATCACAGTATCAATTTCAGTGCTTGTAATTGGTCTGTTTATATTTTCTATTTCTTCCTGGTTTAGTCTCGGAAGGTTGTGCTTTTCTAAGAATTTGTGCATTTCTTCCAGGTTGTCCATTTTATTGGCATATAGTTGCTTGTAGTAATCTCTCACGATCCTTTGTATTTCTGCAGTGTCAGTTGTTACTTCTCCTTTTTCATTTCTAATTCTATTGATTTGAGTCTTCTTCCTTTTTCTCTTGATGAGTCTGGCTAATGGTTCATGAATTTTGTTTATCTTCTCAAAGAACCAGCTTTTAGTTTTATTGATCTTTGCTATCATTTCCTTCATTTCTTTTTCATCTATTTCTGATCTGATCTTTATGATTTCTTTCCTTCTGCTAACATTGGGGTTTTTTTGTTCTTCTTTCTCTAATTGCTTTAGGTGTAACGTTAGGCATGTTTCTTGTTTCTTGAGGTAGGATTGTATTGATATAAACTTCCCTCTTAGAACTGCTTTTGCTGCTTCCCATAAGTTTTGGGTCATTGTGTTTTCATTGTCATTTGTTTGTAGGTATTTTTTGATTTCCTCTTGGATTTCTTCAGTGATCTCTTGGTTATTTAGTAGTGTATTGTTTAGCCTCCATGTGTTTGTATTTTTTACAGATTTTTTTCCTGTAATTGAAATCTAGTCTCATAGCATTGTTCTTGGAAAAGATACTTGATATGATTTCAATTTTCTTAAATTTACCAAGGCTTGGTTTGTGACCCAAGATATGATCTATTTGGGAGAATGCTCCATGAGCACTTGAGAAGAATATGTATTCTGTTGTTTTTGGATGGAATGTCCTATAAATATCAATTAAGTCCATCTTGTTTAATGTGTCATTTAAAGCTTGGGTTTCCTTATTTATTTTCATTTTGGATGACCTGTCCATTGGTGAAAGTGGGGTGTTAAAGTCACTTACTATTATTCTGTTACTGTCCATTTCCCTTTTTATGGCTGTTAGCATTTGCTTTATGTCTTGAGGTGCTCCTATGTTAGGTGCATAAATATTTATAATTGTTATATCTTCTTGGATTGATCCCTTGATCATTATGTAGTGTCTGTTTCTGTCTCTTATAATAGTCTTTATTTTAAAGTCTATTTTGTCTGATATGAGAACTGCTACTCCAGCTTTCTTTTGATTTCCATTTGCATGGAATATCTTTTTCCATTCCCTCACTTTCAGTCGGTATGTGTCCCTAGGTCTGAAGTGGGTCTCTTGTAGACAGCATATATCCAGATCTTGTTACTGTATCCATTCAGCCGGTATGTGTCCCTAGGTCTGAAGTGGGTCTCTTGTAGACAGCATATATCCAGATCTTGTTACTGTATCCATTCAGCCAGTCTATGTCTTTTGGTTGGAGCATTTAATCCATTTACATTTAAGGTAGTTATCGGTATATATGTTCCTATTACCATTTTCTTAATTGTTTTTGATTTGTTATTGTAGGTCTTTTCCTTCTCTTGTGTTTCCTGCCTAGAGAAGTTCTTTTAGCATTTGTTGTAAAGCTGGTTTGGTGGTGCTGAATTCTCTTAGCTTTTGCTTGTCTGTAAAGGTTTTAATTTCTCCGTTGACTCTGAATGAGATCCTTCCTGGGTAGACTGATCTTGGTTGTAGGTTTTTCCCTTTCATCACTTTAAATATGTCCTGCCACTCCCTTCTGGCTTGCAGAGTTTCTGCTGAAAGATCAGCTGTTAACCTTGTGGGGATTCCCTTGTATGTGATTTGTTGTTTTTCCCTTGCTGTTTTTAATAATATTTTCTGTGTATTTAATTTTTGATAGTTTTATTAATATGTGTCTTGGCATGTTTTTCCTTGGATTTATCCTGTATGGTACTCTCTGTGCTTCCTGGACTTGATTGACTATTTCCTTTCCCATATTAGGGAAATTTTCAACTATAATCTTTTCAAATATATTCTCAGTCCCTTCGTTTTTCTCTTCTTCTTCTGGGACCCCTATAATTCGAATGTTTGTGTGTTTAATGTTGTCCCAGAGGTCTCTGAGACTGTCCTCAATTCTTTTCATTCTTTTTTCTTTATTCTGCTCTGCGGTAGTTATTTCCACTATTTTATCTTCCAGGTCACTTATCCGTTCTTCTGCCTCAGTTTTTCTGCTATTGATTCCTTCTAGTGAATTTTTAATTTCATTTATTGTGTTGTTCATCATTGTTTCTTTGCTCTTTAGTTCTTCTAGGTCCTTGTTAAATGTTTCTTGTATTTTCTCCATTTTATTTCCAAGATTTTGGATCATCCTTACTATCATTACTCTGAATTCTTTTTCAGTTAGACTGCCTATTTCCTCTTCATTTGTTTGGTCTGGTGGGTTTTTACCTTGCTCCTTCATTTGTTGTGTGTTTCTCTGTCTTCTCATTTTGCTTAACTTACTGTGTTTGGGATCTCCTTTTCGCAGGTTGCACGTTCATAGTTCCCGTTGTTTTTGGTGTCTGTCCCCAGTGGCTAAGGTTGGTTCAGTGGGTTGTGTAGGCTTCCTGGTGGAGGGGACTGGTGCCTGTGTTTTGTTGGGTGGGGCTGGATCTTGTCTTTCTGGTGGGCAGGACCGTGTCTGGTGGTGTGTTTTGGGGTGTCTGTGAACTTATTATGATTTTAGGCAGCCTCTCTGCTAATGGGTGGGGTTGTGTTCCCGTCTTGCTAGTCGTTTGCCATGGGGTGTCCAGCACTGTAGCTTGCTGGTTGTTGAGTGGAGCTGGGTCTTAGCGTCGAGATGGAGATCTCTGGGAGAGCTTTTGCCATTTGATATTACATGGAGCTGGGAGGTCTCTGGTGCGCCAATGCCCTGAATGTGGCTCTCCCACCTCAGAGCCATAGGCCTGACACCCGGCTGGAGCACCAAGACCCTGTCAGCCATACGGTTGCTAGTGTTGGAGGGTCTCCTGTGGAGGTGGGGGTGGCTGTGGCTCAGTGTGGGGACAAGGTCACTCTATTTTTTTATAATCTCTTTGTTGGATATTATAATTTCATTGATCACTGAAGCAATCTTTAAGTATTTTAATATCCAATTAAAGATAGTAGAGTGCACATTTACTTTAGTTTGGCACTCTTTTTTGTATAAAATTCCTTAGTTTATGGCTGTAATGTCTGTGTGCTAATTTTGAAAGATATGTATTAGCATCATGTCCAGTATAACAATCTCTCTGAAAATTTTTAGACTTTATAACATAGGAGTTATAAAAATACCCTGTATTTAATTTATTATATTCCACCATTAGTACAGTATATACTGTTGTAGGAAAAGTACACCCACTACATAAACATTCTTTAATATAAAATTCTATTTGTTAACTTAAGTGCATTCTATTTCAATATAGTAATAAAATTTCATTAAATAAAGTAGTCCACTAACATTTTATATTTTGAGCTTCACTAAATAATGCATTTTTCTATCATGTAGTATATTATTTTCTGTGTAAGTATTGTATTAAAAGTTATAATTTCTAGGATTGGGGGTTCTTATACAGTAGGCAGATGCATAGAAATACACACTTTGCCATAGAAAATCACATCATTGCCTAATTATTATTGAAATACGTAAGTCAATAATAAAATGTGATTTTGTTGCCCAGATGTGTACATATATTATAAATCTAGTACTTAATACTATGATGTGGAAAAATAATACCAATGGAAAGGGTATTTTTTCCTAAAATTTGGAAATTCTTAGGTTTCTTTATATCATTAGATCTGTCTTTAACATTTGAACATCCATTGGTCAGCCATCCAGTCTACATAAATCAAAATAACAGAAATATGTAGTACCAGAAAGTGATGGGTAAACATTATTTTCTAGTATTGTGTATGTACGAGTGCATTGTCTTACATTTAATTTTTTAATCAAAGTAATACATATATGATTAATAATCAAGTAATAAAGAAAAGCTTATAATAAAAACAAAAGTTGCTGCCTTCAACTTTATCCCCCCAGTTTTGCTCCCCAGAGGCACATATTATTATGTCTCTAAGCTGTTCTTCCATTAGTTTCCTTACCATCTCTTGGTAATGAGTATTTATTTTAAATAACGCCCAGACAGCATTTGGTAGCTTTTAAGTCTTGGAGAATGCTAACATTAAAATATACATAAGCTTTTCAGTAACAAGATTCTGGCACAAATTATTAATGTTTTCTTTATTTCTGGAAGCAATGAAGAAAAGCAATATTAACTAGTATAATGGGTTGAACATAAATCTCCAAAATATCTGCTTTTATAATTAAAAATAATTGTATGTGATGCTGTGAACTAAGTTCTGCAGTGTAATTAAACATATTTAACATATAACTCTATAAGTAATTTGCATAAATTATTCTGCTTAACAATTTTAGTGTACACCAGAGGATACTGTGATTTTTATCAATGCACTCTATTAACTGAATGGATAGTGATATGGCTTTAAAAGTTGAGACATAATTATAAGCCCCTTAGAATCTCCAAATGAAGAGTATTATAAGCTATTGGAATAACTTGCCAAAATTACAGGCAAAATTGAATATGCTGTTTTGAAAGGTGAAATTGAACCTCTATACCTAATCATTTGACAAATACTAACCATTCATTCATATTTTCTCAATGTTCTTTCCAGATCTATTAGTTCATATGCTAGGCTTTTATTCAGAGATATATATAGTATTATGCATATAGTTCTATATAATTATAGTCAAAATTTATCCTAACTGAAAACATGGATAAATATTCAATTTTGTGAGATGCATGATGGTACAATAAACTAAAGGCCAAACCTTGAGTTCTGATTCTTGATTTGGTTCCTAAGAGGCCAGTGACTCAGAGCAAGTCCTATCATCAAAAATGGCTTCAGTTTCCTCACCTATAAAATGCAATAGACTTGGACTCATAAAAATCCAAAGAAGTCTCTTCAAGTACTTCACATAATCAGTCACAAGTACTCTCAGTTTTGTTATTCTAATATTTATTTTACTAAGTAAGAAAATAACATCATATCATTGTATACCATACTATAAGCATTTGATTATCTAGAAAGGAGACTTTTATCCACATAGCACCTCACATTTTCTTTGGCTTCCTCTATCACTCTATTTCCCTTCCCCCTGCAAAGACAAAGAATGATTTGGGTAGGATATAAAATTGTCCGAGTATAACTATGGGGCAAGCACTACCTTCTCCCTTGTCTCAACCATGCCAAGAAAAGAGTGTAGTTGAGAAGTTTTCAAGCATTTTGGTTTTAGAACCCCTTTCCACTCTTCAAAATTACTGAAAGTCCCCCAAAGCTTTTATTTACATAGTGTTTATCTAGTGATTTTACTGTACCATAAATTAAAACGAAGATCATTGGAAATATTTATTTTTATTAACTCATTAAAATAATCTCATAAATGCTAATATATAAACATATTTTTCATTGAAAAATTATTTTCTAAGACAAAAAAAGGGAGAAGAGAGGCATGATTTTGCATTTTTATAAATCTCTATAATGTCTGCCTTAATGGTAGATAGGTGGATTCTCCTCTCTGCTTTCAATCTATTGTGAAATCACATGTCATATAGCCTCTTGAAAACTTCACTGTACACTCATAAAAGAATGAGGGTGAAAAAGACAAATAATTCCCTAATGTTACAAAAAATAGTTTCACCTCTCAGCTCCCCTGAAAGGGTTTCATGCCCAAGCCACACTTTTGAGAAATACTGGTGTAGGGAAAGCCATGGGGGTGAGAAGCAAAATGCTGGGCTTTGAGTAGCAGAGTGCCCAGGTGGGAGAGGGGAGGAGAGGTGGAGGCTCTTTGGCCAAGACCTGTCCATAATGAATTTGTATACAGTTGTGTATACAACACACCTGGTTTATATTATTCTTCAAGTTCTTGTTTTTAAGCAAAGGCTACTTCAGTAATAAACATTCCAAATGTGTGAAGAATTAGCAAGAAATGTGAATTAATTTATAGAAATACTATTTCCACTTATACAAAAAGAAAAAACAATCCTATGACTAGAATGACTATGTGATTGATTAGGTGGCTGTACCAGTTTTGTGAGGCTTTAAATATTATTATACTATTTAATAGGAACAAGTCAGTGCTTGGAGAGATTTCACTAAAATACATGAAAAGATTAGAAAAGAAACCAAGGTAAGCAAGGATTAACTTCCTGCTCATTTACCAACAAACTTTATTAAGAGAGGAGCTGAGATTAAAGACTAAAACCTTGGAGACATGAGCATGACTCAAAGCAAATTAGATGGGCACGCACACTTTCTCTGCAGAGCACAAAAAAACCAATTATCTGTGCTTGTGCAAAATGCAGGAAGCAAATAAAGATTTAAAAATCATTATCTTCTTGCCTAGGTTTTCAGTGCAGGAGAGAATCTGTAGAAGTCAGTCTTCCCTATCAACATCTAGTCAGCATATACCACATCTTAACTAATGGAGATATTTCAAAATCCACTGATGATTTTTTTTTAATTGAGGTATAATTGACATGTAACATTATATTAGTTACAGGTGTACAACATAATGATTTGACATTCGTATGTACTGTGAAATAATCATCACAATAAATCTAGTTACCATCTGTCACTGTACGTAAAGTAGTTATAATTTTCTTAAACTTTTTCTTATGATGCGGACTTTTAAGATTCACTCTCTCTGCAACTTTCAAACATGCAATACAGTATTGTTAACTGTAGTCACCATGCTGTACATTACATCCCCATGACTTATTTTATTGCTGGAAGTTTGTACCTTTTAACCCCCTTCACGCATTTTGCCCACTCTTCACTCCCTCACTGGTGGCTGGTTTTACCACAGACTTTTTAACATATCCCAAAACTTGAACTAGTTCCTTAAAACTCATTCAGAAAAGAGAAAGGTGCCACTAATAATTTTTCACTAACAACAACAGCAGTAAGGGTCTCTCATACTTACATAGTGCATACCAAATGCCAGGCACGGTCCTGAGTACTTTGTCTATATTAATCCCATTGATCCTCATAACAATATCCTGATGTAGACACTATGATTTCTCCTATTTTTCAAATAAGAAAACCAAGGAATAGAGGAACAGAAAGGCGGAGTGTTTTGTCTTAAGTTGGGGAGCCAGGATTTGAACCTAGGCAATCTGGCCGCAGAATCTGAATAAGAACTAAGCAGTGACTGAATCTGAGCAATGCTATACAACAACTGAATGTGTAAAAGGTTATCAGGGAAAATTCCACATGTTGAGAGAAGCCTACTTGTTTAAATTCTTGCCTTTAAGAATTTCCTCTAGCTCTCTTGGAACACATTCAAATATTAACACCTTGAGTATAAAGAATTTTGCCTATTTTGTTCATCACTGTAACTTTAGAATCCAGAACAGCGACTAGCACAGAATAAATTCTTAATAAATATTTGTGAAATAAAAAGTGTAAAATTTATGCTTAAAAGTAGGTTTATTTCAGAAATTCAATGAAGTGGAGCTGGAGGGAGGGTTGTTTGTGTTGTTTTTACTCTCAAATAACCCTATCTATTGTCAATCTATTACTGATTTCCAGGTGTCCTTACTCAATTACTCTTGAATTTTAGTATTTTAAAATCACTTGGGAATCTTGTTAAAATGCAGACTGTGATTCAGAAGGTCTGGATGAAGCCTGAGATTCTGAATTTCTAACAGGCTCCCAGGTGAGGTCACAGCTATTGGTCTAAGAACTGCTCTTTTGAGTATCAAGGTCCTTATAAGCATCTGATAGGTGTGACTTTCAAATTTTAGAAATTAAAGTGACTTAAAAGTCATAACAAGTAACAGAGATTTTAAACATTATGTGCACCATGATTCTATTTTTTCACATACTCCTTTTCTCATTTACACTGTTGTCATTATTTTAGGACAGAATGAAAAGTGACATTTCTCACTGCTACTGGAATGATTGTCACATGGGATGTTAAATTCTTCAGGTTTTACTGGGGACATACTGCTATGATTTGTTTGGATATCTCCAACTGCCAGTGTTTTTGCTATGACCTTTCCTATGGATTAAACATAAATAAACACATATACTTAACAATTTGAAAAGGCAAGCTATCATACAGTTAAGATTAGAATGGAAAAATACAGAAACATCCACATCATTTTTTGGATTCATTCATCATTCCAGAATTAAATAGATAACAATTGTCCAAAAAGCCAAAAAAAGTAATGCTGTATAGTTTTGCAAAGAAAAGGTCAGGTGTGGTTCCCTTCCTTTCATACATGTAAACAGAGGCCACAGAAAACTATTATAGTAATTAGTATTTATTTAGCAAACACTCTTATTGCATGTAATTTGTCACAGAGAATGTTCTGTGTTACATAATCAACTTGTTTAATATGCATAACATCCCAACAAGTAAGTACTATTATTATCTCCGTGTTTTATAGGTGATAAAACCAAGGTAAAGGGAATGAGGTCCAGTGGTTAAGATGCCACGCTTTCACTGCCAAGGGCGTGGGTTCAATCCCTGGATGGGGAACTAAGATCCCGCAAACCGTGCAGCCAAAAATACATACATACATACATAATACATACATACATACATACATACATGCATAAAACCACCATAAAGTGAAGTTAAAGACATCACCCAAGGTCTCATATCTATTTGCTATGATTCAACACCAGGCAGTATCGTCTCAGAATCTGTGCTCTTAACCACTGTGCCATGGTGCCTCCCTCTATGAATTTCTAAGGAAAAAATATATGTGAGAGTTCCAAAGACTTTTCAATATTATATCCAACTATATCTTCGATTAACCTCAAGAATCAGACGCCTTCCAGCAACTTAGAGTGTCACAAACAAAACAGTAGCAAAAAAATACTCAAGATATAAAATGATTGGCTTCAGGAGTGCCAAGGGAAGTGGGACAAGGTGGGAGCTAAAGGAGGGCTGGCTTCTCTAACGTAGTGTCTGTGGTTCACATTACTTTGCACTGAGCACACTCTGCTACGATGAACCAATCTACTAACTCTATTGCCTGATACTATCTTTATGTTTTTGTAGCTCCCTGGAATTTCAGAAATATATTTCCAGTTGTCCATTAGACATCTCCACCCACCTTTGTACAATGGTAATGGAAAGCAAACGTCAAAATCTTGCACAAAATTGTTCCTTCCCCTGAAGTTTTGTGTTGGATAATGATATTACCATCTGCTCATTAATATAATTAGGAACCTCAAAGACATTCTCAACAATCCTCTCCTCTTTTCCACATTATATTTAATTGTACAGTGACTAATATTTTTTCTCTTTTTTCCTCTTTTTTGTAAATTGAAGTATAGTTAATTTACAATGTTGTGTTAGTTTCAAATGTACAGCAAAGAGATGCAGATATATTATATATTTTTTCCTTCTCAGATTCTTTTCCATTATATGTTATTACAAGATATTGAGTATAGTTTCCCTGTACTATACAGTAGATCCTTGTTGTTTACTCATTTTATATATAGTAGTGTGTATATGTTAATCCCAGACTCCTAATTTATGCCCCCGCCCCACTATCCCCTTTGGTAACCATCAGCTTGCTTTCTATGTCTATGAGTCTATTTCTGCTTTGCAAATAAGTTCACCTGTATCATTTTTTAGATTCCACATATAAGTGATATCATATGATATTTGTCTTTCTCTGTCTAACTTGCTTCACCTACTATAATAATCTCTAGGTCCAGCCATGTTGCTGCAAATGGCATTATTTCATTCTTCTTTACGGCTGAGTAATACTACATTGTATATATGTACCACATCTTTATCCATTTATCTGTTGATGGACATTTGTGTTGCTTCCATGTCCTGACTACTGTGAATAGCAATGAACATTGGGGTGCATGTCTCTTTTTGAATTATGGTTTTCTTTGGATATATGCCCAGGAGTGGGATTGCTGGATCATATGGTAACTATATTTTTAGTTTTTTAAGGAACCTCCATACTGTTCTCCATAGTGCCTGCACGAATTTACATTCCCACCAACAGTGTAGGAGGGTTCCCTTTTCTCCACACCCTCTCCAGCATTTATTACTTGTAGACATTTTAATGATGGACATTCTGACTGGTGTGAGGTGATACCTCATTGTAGTTTTGATTTGCATTTCTCTAATAATTAGCGGTATTGAGCATCTTTTCATGTGCCTGTTGACCATCTGTATGTCTTCTTTGGAGAAATGTCAGTTTAGGTCTTCTGCCCTTTTTTTCTTTTTTAATATTAAGCTGTATGAGCTGTTTGTATATGTTGGAAATTAATCCCTTGATGGTAGCATCGATTGCAAATATTTTCTCCCAGTCTGTAGGTTGTCTGTTCGTTTTATTTATGGTTTCCTTTACACTGACTAATATTAATGGCACCTCAGTGTACAACATCAGCTGAAGTCTACATCATCTCTCCTTTGGACTACTGCAGCACCTTCCCAGCTTCTCATGGCTTTAACTTCTCCAATTATTCTTTGAAACACTCATCAGACCTGCTTTTCTAAAGCACATATAGACAGTCTCACGACTTGTTAGCTTAAAGACCTCTGTTGTCCATTCTCTGCTTATAGATTTAAGTCCAAACTGCTTAGTGAGGTATATAAAGGCATTTCTCATTTAACCTCAGACTATGTTTCAAGCCACAGCCTCAACCATTTCTTTTCCAAGCAGCTATATAAGCTTCTTACTTCAGCAAACAATGTCTTTAAAATCTTCTTAATATATACCTTTTGTTCTGTCCAGAATGTCCTTGTCTACATTTTAGCTTGACAATTTTTATTCATCTTTCAAGATGATAGCTTATACCTGAAGTATTTTCCTACCTTCCCTAGAAAAATGAACTTTATCGCTCTAATTTCCTGTTGTACTTTGAATGTACTTTTTATGAGTCACTCTGCATTACAGCCTTCTAGCAGGTAAGAAAATCTCTCACAGTTTTTGGTATACAGGTGAAGCTCAATAAAATTAACTGAATAAAAAAAGTGAAAACAAATAATTTGGCTTAACCAATGATTTTACATTAATAATGTATTTCATAATTTTGGTCATAACTGAATAATAATAAATTAACTATATATAATATTAATTATATAATAATAATAGTATGAAATTTTGTCTCACACATGCTTATGTCCATGATTTCTCCCTTTTGCATGAAAAAGGATGCTATTTTTAGTCAGCAAAACAATGGGAGTAAAAATACATTGATAGTATCATAAATCCCAAGAATATCCTCTATTCTATTCCCATAGTCATGGCTAGCCAGAGAGAAAAACAGTCAAATGCAGGTTGGTATAGGCTGTTGACTGCCAAGAGAAAAGAAAAGCTATTTGTGTTGAGTTCAACATGAATTTCATTATCAGGAATGTGCTAAAAAAACACTGACACTGTTGTGGTCCTTCTGTAGGTGGTCTGTCTCACATGTGGGAGGCTCATGTTTGGTAGAAACATGCTGTAGTGTTGCTGATATATGACTCTATGATTTATACTTCCCCGTGCCATCCATAAATACAGGTGGTTCCTGCTTTGTATTATGATCTGGAAGCTCAACTGAAGAGAAAACAATCGCAAACAGAATTTTCTTCACAGTCACATAAACAGCTATGTATATTCAAATTTGAAAGCTTATGTATGAGAGGCTCATTCAAGTTAGGACTTTGCAGTTATCACCTCGACCTCTAGATGGCGACGCAGCACCAGTTTGACATTTGCATTACTTCAATTCACATCACTGGAGTTCCACGACAGTGTTCTCCGGGACATCCAGAAACTATGGGAAGAGCATCCTATCCCAAAGTGGAAGAAGATCTATTAGGTATTTTGAGGAGAGCAAACTAGAGAGCTGTAGAGCAGAGTAGTGAATGGTGTACTTAACACTGTAGAGTGTTATTACTGATGTATACTAAGATAATCAATAAAATTTCTATATTTTATATTCTTGATATTTTCATAATAATAATCATGGGAAGTTCCAATCATTTTCAAAAGTAGAGTGAATGATGTAATGACCGTCCATACACTCATAGCTCAGCTTGAGAAATTATCAACACATGACCTATCTTTACTCCTATACACATGTAACATGTTTTTTTTTTTTAAAGAACTCAACTTCAATTTACTTTTTTTTTTTTAATTTTATTTATTCATTTATTTATTTTTGGCTGTGTTGGGTCTTCGTTTCTGTGCGTGGGCTTTCTCTAGTTGCGGCAAGCGGGGGCCACTCTTCATCGCGGTGTGCGGGCCTCTCACTATCGCGGCCTCTCTTGTTGCGGAGCACAGGCTCCAGACGCGCAGGCTCAGTAGTTGTGGCTCACGGGCCTAGTTGCTCCGCGGCATGTGGGATCTTCCCAGACCAGGGCTCGAACCCGTGTCCCCTGCATTGGCAGGCAGATGCTCAACCACTGCGCCACCAGGGAAGCACCATGTAACATGTTTTGATGTCACATACATGAATTCATTAAAAACCTCATGATCCCCTTCAACAAAATGACTTTGTGAAAATATTTCTACCTGATATTAACTTTTGAAGGAAACATTGGAGATGTAGTAATTACTAAGAGAGCAAGAGGGGATCTTCTTGGACCCATTTCTTGACCTGGGTGGTGAATACATAGGTGGGTTTACTTTGCTGTAATTCCCCTAGTTACAGACTTCGTGTACTTTTATGCATATTTTACTTTTAAGAAAGGGAAAGAAAAAAAAACAGACAATCAGGAAAGGGACAGAAGCCTTATAAACCCTGGCCTCTAGATGGAAATGAGCATAGAGTATGGAGTTGCTTATCCTTATTGACAATGGGAAACCGCAAAGTTTAGAGAGAAATTAAGGAGAAAATTAAATTGTACCAAAGCCCTCCACAGAGATCTTTAACATTTACTTCATGAAAAGCTCTTAAAGGCTCAGAAAGTCATCTTGATCTTTCTTTAAGGGGGAGCAGTGGAAGAATGAGCATGCCCTCTCACTTGCCTACACTTTTACCTACTGTGGTCTCCCTTGAGACAGTCACTGCCATTGACGTGGTATGCAGCTTTATGGGAGAATCACCACAAACACTTTACTGAAGTGAAATAATGATGGAAGTTTTACCTCTTGAAAACCCACCAGGAGGGCTTCCCTGGTGGCGCAGTGGTTGAGAATCTGCCTGCCAATGCAGGGGACACGGGTTCGAGCCCTGGTCTGGGAAGATCCCACATGCCGCGGAGCAACTAGGCCCGTGAGCCACAATTACTGAGCCTGCGCGTCTGGAGCTTGTGCTCCGCAACAAGAGAGGCCGCGATACTGAGAGGCCCGCGCACCGCGATGAGGAGTGGCCCCCGCTCGCCGCAACTAGAGAAAGCCCTCGCACAGAAATGAAGACCCAACACAGCCAAAAAGAAAGAAAGAAAGAAGCTTTAAAAAAAAAAAGTCATCTCCGCTTTAAAAAAAAAAAACAAAAAAAACCCACCAGGAGAATAATAAGCCAGAGGGCAAAATAAACGTGCAATCAATGAAAAAGTAGGAAGAGATAATGGAAATAATAAAAAGAAAAGAGAAAAATAAGAAGGTGGTGAGAACAGAGTACAGAAGAAGCTGTTCTCACTTACCCCAGAAGCCTTCCTTTACTACTCCACCTATTTCCCTCTCCTTGAAACTTCTAGAGTGTTCAAAGTGCTATTTTATGTAAGAGAGGTATAATGGGGTGCAGAGAATACCTGCTTATATTCAGATAGGTCTTGATTGAAACCTTGAGGAAAATACTTAACCTCCTTGTTTTAGCTTATCTGTAAAATGGGGTTAAAATATTTTCCTTTCAGTGATATTTTGATTATTAGACATAAAATATGTAACATAATACCAGTGCACTGCTGGTAATCAATTAGTAACAACTATGATGATAATTAGATTTGTTAGTATTGTCTTTGTACCTAGGAATAAGCCAATGTTATAACAGGTGTTAGTGAATATTTTTTCAGCTTGAGAGACAACTGTGGTTTGAGTGCAAGTAAAAATAGCCTTAGGGACTGCGTATGCTGCCTTTGACCCATATTGATAAGTCTTTTCTAAAATATGTGGATGAAAAGTATGATTCTTTTATATATGGTGTTTCTATTATGTATGTGACTAATAATGATTCAGTTTACACTTTACTAAGAATGAGGGAAGCTAAGTATAATACAAAAGGAAGTCATCTGGCTCACAGGTAGCAGATGCTACATATCTTCTACAAATATCTAATGGGAGACTTAGAGATGGTTTGTCTCCTCTGGAAATAACGATGAAATATATAGCTCAGTTTCCCCTCTATTTCTGTTTTAAATTAGCAACTGAAAGGAAGTAACACGATTGACAGCAAACATAATTTCTCACATTTCTCTAAATAAATTCAATCCAATAGATTTTGTTTAAATTGCTCAATTACAGGTGCTTCAATGAAAGCAATATGGTTAACGTTGTAGAGTTTTAATGCAGGATAGATATACTAGAAAGAGTAGAGAGTGTTGTAACTGAGTAGTATTAGAGAATATTTTTCCCTCTTAAAGTTAGATTGTGATCACTAGATATTAGTTTCACTTATGGGAAGGATCTGAAAACACCATTATAGTCAAGTGTAAACTAATCCTTATAAAGACATATGATCACATTAATATTATAGAACAAAGCTTGAGCATAATTTAGACCCATTTTGGAATGGTGGTGAAAGGACATATGACACATCATGATACAGAAGCTTACCGATTCCAAGAAGGAACTTTCAGAAACATTGTTACCTAATTAAATTAGTGATTTTCTTGAGCATAAAAAAAAATAAGTAGCCAGAGACTATGATTAAACAGAAAAACACAAGACAGGGTTATCTCACTCATTTTAGTGGCTTTAGTAGTATTTGTTGTGAAAAACGTGTTTTTATTATACTGGATAAAATTAAATAAAACAATTGAGGCCATAGCATCACATGTCTCAACTTAGGTATGCAACATGGTAAAAGATTGTGCTAAACTTGGATTCAAAAAATCCACGGACAGATGGACCTACAGAACATTATGCTTAGTGAAGTAAATCAGACAGAGAAAAACATATACTGTATGATATCACTTATATGTGGAACCTTAAAAATAATACAAATGAATCTATACGCAACACAGAAACAGACTCACAGATATAGAAAACTAACATGTGGTTACCAAAGGGGAGAGGGAATGGGGGAGGGACAAATCAGGGGTTTGGGATTAACAGATACAAAATACTATGTATAAAATAGATAAGACACAAGGATGTACTATATAGCATAGAGGATTATAGCCATTATCTTGTAATAACTTGTAATGGAGTATAATCTGTAAAAATACTGAATTACTATGCTGTACACCCGAAACTAATGTAATACTGTAAGTCAATGATACTTCAATAAAAAAACAAAAGATTCACAGACTATTTCCTGTTTTGTCATTTACTAACTATTTAAACTTGTGCAAACTATTTTGCCTCTTGGAAACCACTTCCTTAATCACAAATAAGATGTTGGGCCTCAACAAATACTTTCTAAAATTCTTAGCAGTTTTAATGTTTTAGGATTCCGTTATCCTTTGTACTGTATTCAACTAGCATATTGCATCTATTTTTCTAGAAGATTAAACATGAAATGACAGGTATGTTTCAATTCTAGTAGCCAGGAATCTAGTGTCCTTGTCCTGGTGGTGTGGTGGCAGTAAGGGTGGCTAAGTGCAGAGAGAGAAAGAGAACAAAGAAAGCAGGTGAGATCTGGGTGCATTTCTATGAAACGCTGCAATTGTAAGAAGCATCTAACATCACCCTTGAAAGCCAAACATTTGCTCTATGTGTAAGAATGAGACTAGTGGAAATGACTCCCAGTGATCTTTTAAAGAAACACACCTCATAGGAAAACCTCTCTTCTGAATAGCATCCCCTTTAAATTACTTCTTATAAGTAGTAACAACTGACTTCTCTTCACCTGCCCCCATTCTCCCTCTCTATAAACAGAATATTTCACAGGAATAAAGCGTTCTGGATCAGACACCAAAAATGAAAAATTAATCAATGTCCTCCAAAAGAATAGCAATAAATGAGCTACACAGTACTTCAGAATATTTTTCAAATGAACAACAAAAGATAACTTCTCAAGTAAGATTTAAGAAAGTGCATGTAGCATGTCATATCAAAAGGAAACATGGGATTAAGAAAAGAGCAATAACGATAGCTACTAGGGAGCTAGTGCTTTAACTATGGGCCCGACATTGTCCTAATACTTTACACGTATTTTTTCATTAACTATTCATAGCCACACCATGAGGGAGACACTAACATTATCCCTGTTTTCCACATGCTGAAACTGAGGCAAAGAAAGATCAAGTGGATTGACTGAGGTCCCACAGCTCAGAATGGCAGATAGGACTTGAACAAGGGACTCCAATCATTACACCATGCTGCTTCTCAGCAGACTGTTGTCAAGTCACATATTTCAGAAGATTCTTTATTTTCATTGTTCCTCATATGTTCTGTAGCCTCTGACTTCTTTCTTCTCATTAAAAAAAATTAATGAATCAGTGAAAGGAAGAATCACAACATATGTTCACTAGCAAGCCACATAACCAACTGAGAGTAAATGTATTAATTTACTTTTAAATGGAAGCTTCTAAGACCATGCAATATTTTACTTTCTTGGGGCAATGCTATCTTTAGTGTAAGTATTCACTGACACAGTACAATGTTTATTGTTTCATGTCAACCTAAAAATCAAATAGTTCTCTACCATACTTCTTCATGTTTGGCCTTGGGAAACATTTATGCAGAATTTTAAAATACGTTGAATTGGACTAATCAAATCAATAATTAAATGACTCAATTTTGCATTGAGGTCTGCGTATAAAATTTCTGTAGACAGAATAGGGTTTACTTATCTAACTGTATTGGGAAATTCTCAAAAATATACTATGTTTAAATAGTAGTTGATATATTAAGAAGCCAGCACATTTTCTTAAATATTAAACATAAGTAAATGGATTCTAAGAGGAAAAATAGTTTGCACGTTTGAATAGCTAGTAAATGGCATAATAAGAAATTATTTGTCTGTTTACGACAAAAATCCATCTATTCAGCTTTTTTTTTTTCCATTTTGAAATGGATTAATGCATCTGCTTTAATTAAAATGTCTCCCCTACTCACTTATTTTTGGTTTCTTTAGTTGAATTGATTTCTTTTGTTGAACTTTGCTTATTTTTATTCTTTCTTGGTTGGTATTGAAAAATGTTTAAGCTATGATTATTCTTGTGTTCAACCTTGATTGTATCCTAGAGGCTTTGATGTAGAATGGTATCAGTAATTTTCTTTTTTCTAGATAGCTTGTGAATGAAAGAACGAATGAATGAATATATGTATATATGACTAATGTATATATGACTAAATAATGGCTTAGGAAAGAGTTTTAAATTTTCCAAAAAAACCCCTTAGTAGTTGATATTTAGTTTTGTTACCCATTTAATTAATTATTTTTATTGACGTATTGTTGATTTACAAGTTATGTTAGTTTCAGGTATACAGTAAAGTGATTCATTTATACATCCATTTTTTTTCAGATTCTTTTCCCTTATAGGTTATTACAAAATATTGAGTACAGTTCCCCATACTATACAGTAGGTCCTTATTGTTTATCTATTTTATATATAGTAGTGTGTATCTGTTAATCCCAAACTCCTAATTTATCCCTCTCCCACCCTTTCCCCTTTGGTAACCATAAATGTGTTTCCTAAGTCTGTGTTACCTATTTTAAATTGTATCATTTTTCTGTCTTTTGGAAAGTTTATGGAGATTTTTTGTGCCCTAATGTATGACAATTTTTAAAAATGTAATGAAGGCATTTTTCTTTCCTGCTCATAGGCTAGATATCTATCAGTAATAGTAATATGTAATAACGTTAAACTATTCAGGTCACTGTTCTCAGTCGTTTTTATGTTTACATATTTTAAATAGATATTGATAAGAGTATATACAGTGTCACATGTCCTCATGTTTCTGTTTTTCCTTTTGTTTCCAGAAATTTTGCTTAGATAATTTTAATGTAATTCAGCATTTCAAATAGTTAATGACAGCTATCTGAATTTTAGTTCACACCCCTTATTAGTAAAAGGGGATTGTCTTATTCCTTTTTTGTACTTTTTACCTTGCATTCAACTTTATTTACCATTAACACTTTTCATCCCCATGCCATTCTCCTTTGCCTTTTGCATTGCTGCCTATCCTTTTATTCTAAACCTTTACATGTCCCATTACATCCTCAGCACCTAGCACGGTGCTGGCTCATGGTGGGCACACAGCATGTTACAAAATGGAAGAGTGTAAGTTTCAGTCATCTCATGAGTTTTCAATAAACTAACATTTCAATCAATGTTTAAATGCATAAAACCTCATTACAAAAATTGACTAGAATATGGACCTAAAGGTAGGACTAAATGTATATATAATGCTTATCTTCATAATTTAAAATTGATAAATTTTATAAAAAATTCAATACAAAGTAGTAGGCATCTACTGAGTTAAAAATGAGGTTGACATACTAAGATTGTGAGTAAAGTCAATTAAAACACTCAACTTCACAGAGTCAAATATGAGATTGCATTTGATAAACTCATTTGAATTTAGTCTCTACCCAAACCTATTTATGTTTTCAAATAATTTCCCTTGTTTTCTGTACTTGTACAACTCCGGGCATCTAATTTGCAGATTACAATGTATTTAAATACAACTAAACTTTTAGTATATGAACTTTATCAGCCTTGCCCATATATTTATCCATCATTAATTAGATCACCACTTTACTCTGTGAAACAGTATGTAAGTGCATGAAATAAGTAACATAGACTGGACACTGGATCATTAGTTAAGACAATGCCTTTCAACCACTGTGTGAAGCCAAAGAAAGAATAGAGACTTGCTTCCCTTGCTGCTGGAAGTTACGGCCTTCCTCCATATCCATAATGCATCTCAATGATCTTTATTTCAGTTTCTCTTTTCTTGCTCCTTCTTTTACCAATATTTGTTCCACTTACCCTTTTTCAAATACATCACTTTTTATAGCCTTGCCATATTTCAGTTTACTTAAAAATTAGAAGATGTGGCGATATCAAGCCCACATTTGCACATGTCAACAACCTGCTGGAACTAAGCAGCAGCTGCCCTCTGGGGCCAGAAGTATACTTTCATTTTGCCACATTTGATTCCTGATCCACTTCATTTACTTCCATTATCATGATGCTCTTTTAGGCTGTTAAGGTCACATCCATCACAGAATATCTAGCCTGGTGTTTGGTCTGCTCATCTTCACAAACTTCTTTGTTTTTATCAACACTCATCTGCCTTTATTTAGTGCAAATATTTTCTATGCTTCTTTAGCTGTGAGATATTTGAAAATGGTTATGTATAAATGAGAATTCTTAGGAAAACTCCTCTTGAAGGGCTTATGTTCTCTAAGCAAACACTTCCTTATAAAAGAGTTTATCTGTCTGGTCACCAGAAGGACACTTAAATTAGTTGATGCTACAGGCTCTAAGTCACAAACAAGGTGATGCCATTGTGTTAGAATATAGAAGTTTGAATTTGTGGGCAAGAATGATTAATCATTATGATTGTTGTTAGTTTTAGTGGTACTGCTTTACCTAGAGGTTCATTGCGCATATAAATACGTGACACTTCCTGATAAACGCCATGACAGGCAAGTTAGTTACACAAAGCCTCCCCCCGCCACCTCCCCACCCCCATGCTCTTTCAGGGAGAGGCCGGTGCAACAGGAAAGCACTTTGGTTCATATTCTTGCCCCACCTGATGGAACCTGCCCAAAGAAAGACTGTCACTCCCTTGACCAGATTAGCCAGACCCTGGATTCCTCAGGGCTCTACAAACTGCTAGATCAACACTTGGATTAGAAAGCCCAAAACCCTTAATCCTTCCAGGGCTCAGAACCTTCTTCCTTCTCCCTGTTCATCTGAAGATAGGTGGAAGGTGGTAAAAAAAAAAGTGTGATTTTGTTTTCCACACATCTGCTATTTCCACATTCCCTCTGTTCAGGCCCACTTATTAGAAAAAATTAACTTCTCCTCAGTTCAGAACTAGGACATCTGTCTTGTACAATCAGTTAATTTCATTTTTTTCTGATATATACATATATGACTATTTGAAAACAATACTGAAGTAATTTGTGAGTTCTTACTAATCATAAACAGTTACAAAATTTTGAAATCTGAAAATTTACTCTATATCCCCAAGTTTGAAGGTGCTGTGAAATATTGGTTTCAAGCAACATGGGCAGTTTAATAATTATTAAATTATATAAAAATGTATTATATTATATTAAACTGAAGAAATATTAAACAACCAGACAAATTATCTTTTGAATTATGAATTATTGAAGCTACAGATTTACAGCTCTGGGTTGCTTACATGAGAATAGTTTTCTTATGTAAATTGTCTGAATCAATAATGGACATTCAAAAACTCTGAAAAAATAAAATAGAATACTAACTTTTTTCTGTTCAACAGGATAGATATTTCCAGATCAAAGCTAACTGGGGGGACTTCCCTGGTGGCGCAGTGGTTAAGAATCCACCTGCCAATGCAGGGGACATGGGTTCAAGCCCTGGTCTGGGAAGATTCCACATGCCGCAGAGCAACTAAGCCCATGCGCCATAACTACTGAGCCTGCGCTCTAGAGCCCGCGAGCCACGACTACTGAAGCCCGCATGCCTAGAGCCTGTGCTCTGCAACAAGAGAAGCCACTGCAATGAGAAGCCTGTGCACCACAACGAAGAGTTGCCCCCACTCACCGCAACTAGAGAAAGCCCGCGCACAGCAACAAAGACCCAACGCAGCCAAAAATAAATAAATTAAATAAATAAATAAATTTAAATAAATAAATAAATAAACATTCCGATTACATCATTAAAAAAAAAAGCTAACTGGGGCATTCAGTGAGCAAGTGACTAAGTACCCATTCTAAGTAGAGCCATGGACTTGCATTATCATGTTGCTGGACCAAAGTGAGGCTGTGTGCTACAAATTATTTGAAGAATGCTTTTGGGGGTAATTCTGTACATACAGAATTAGATTTATTTAAAACTCTAACTCTGATCTTTTTATTTCTTTTTACTGTCTACATTATTATGTGCATTGCTGCCACAGTTTCACAAGTTACAATGTTCCTTCATGTCCTCTGAATTTTATAACCCTGAGACTACTTAATTGTCATTTCAACCTGTTTACAGCAAATGAGAGGATATTTGAGATGTATTTTTAAATATTCTCTAATCAGACATGTGATGAATCCCACAGCAAAACCATGATAGTGTGTTCTATACTTGCTAATAAGATTCCCTTGGAAATAACAAACAGAATAGTTCAGTAATTTAAAAACTGGCACATTATTGCTTTAATAGGAACTGTGAATATTTTATCACCATAATCCCCAATGAATAATTCTGCTTTGTTACTTTCCCTTCAAGGAGAAGAGTACTTGAAGTTATGATATGCAATGATAGAATCTCTTGAAAACCTTTGAGATCCTTTACCAAGTGACTCTGAAAATCTTTGATATTCTCCTCAGAATATTAAGGGATAGTGTTCAAAACGTGAAGCAATTATTTGTCAAAATTCTCTAAACATTGAGATTAGCTTATTGTGCCCTATATTTAATTTGCATTTTATCTTCTCATTTATTTCAAATCGGTTGCATATTAAGTAGCCTTCTTTTAAGTCTCTAGGATTTCTTCATTAACGTTGTCCCCTGCCTTTTGTTATAATGTCATACACCCTTATTCACACATTTCCATCAAAGACACTTTATTGAGTAACTACAATGGCAGAGAAAGTAATGCTCATCAAATATTGCATGTGCTTACCTACATTTCTTGGACTACGCTGCAGTTTGTTAGAGATTATAAGACTAGTTATGGCCAATGTATGATGAGCCAAAATTTTGTCATTTTTATCAGATATTCTAAATTGCAGACATGCTACCTGTATGTTCTCTATTTTTTTCTGGCTTTATTGTGACATAATTGACATGCAACATTGTCTGAGTTTAAGGTGTGCAACGTGTTGATTTGATACACTTACATATTGTGAAATCATTATCAAAGTAGGGTTAGTTAACACTTCTATCACCACACATACTTACTATTTCTTTTTAGTGGTGAGAACAATTACCATCTACTGTCTTAGCAGTTTCAAGTATATAATACAGCATTGTCAGTGATAATCACCATGCTGCACATTAGACAACCAGAGGTTATTTATCTTATAACTGAAAGTTTACACCCTTTGAAAAACATCTCCCCATTTCCCCCATGTGTCAGTCCTTGGTAATCACCATTCTACTCTATGTTTCTATGAGTTTGGTTTCTTTAGATTCCACATGTAAGTGATATCACACAGTATATGTCTTTATCTGTCTAATCTCACCTAGCATAATGTCCTCATGATCCACTCATGTTGATATAAATGGCAGAATTTCCTTCTTTATCATGGCTAAATAATATTCCATTGTATGTGTGTATATATATGTCACATCTTTTATTGTTGATCCATTAATCTATTGACAGGCACTTAGGTTGTTTCCATATCTTGGTATTGTGAATAATGCTGCAATGAACTTGGGAGTACACATATCTCTTCGAGATCCTGATTTCATTTCCTTTGGATATATACTCATAAATAAAATTGCTGGATCATATTGTAGTTCTATTTTTAATTTCTTGAGAAACTTCCATACTGTTTTCCATAGTGTCTGTACCAATTTACATTCCCACCAACAGTGCACAAGGGTTCCCTTTTCTCCACATCCTCACCAACAAGTGTTCTCTTCCTTTTTTGATGGTAGCTATTCTAATAGATATAAGGTGATATGTCACTGTGGTTTTGATTTGGATTTCCTGATGATTAGTGATGTTGAGTACATTTTTATGCACCTATTGGCAACTTGTAGGTCTTCTTTGAAAAAATGTCTATGAAGATCCTCTGCCCATTTTTTAATCAGATTTTTTGTTTTTGTTTTTTGTCTGTTTGTTATTGAGTTGTATGAGTTCTTTATATATTTTGGATATTAACCCCTTATCTAATAAATGGTTTACAATTTTTTTTTCCATTCTGTAAATTGCCTTTACATTTGTTGATTATTTCTTTTGCTGTGCAGAAGCTTTTTAGTTTGATGTAGTCCAATTTGTTTAATTTTACTTTTATTGCTTTTGCTTTTGGTGTTATATTCAAAAAGTCATTGCCAAGACCAATGTCAAAGAATTTTCCCCTATATTTTCTTATAGGAGTTTTAATATTTGGGGTTTATGTTTAATTCTTTTATCTATTTCAAGTTAATTTTTGTGAGTAGTGTAAGGGGTTTAATTACATTCTTCTGTATGTGGTTATCCAGTTTTTCCAGCATCATTTATTGAAGAAACTATCTTTTCCTCACTAAAATATTATTGGTTCCCTTTTCAAATATTAGTTCACTATATATGTGAGGGTTTATTTCTGGGCTCTTGATTCTGTTCCATTGCTGTTTGATTACTATAGCTTTGAAATCAGGAAGTCTGATGCCTCCAGCTTTGTTCTTTCTCAGGATTGCTTTATCTATTTTGGGGTCTCATGGTTCTATTAAAAATTTTAGGACTTTTTTTTTTTTTTCTGTGAAAAGTGCAACTGGAATCCTGATAGAGATTGCATTGAATCTATAGATGGCTTCAGGTAGTATAGACATTTTAACAACATTGATTTTTCTGATCCATGAACATGGGATATCTTCCATTTATTTGTGCTTTATTCAGTCTCTTTCATCAAAGTCTTATATTTCTCAGTGTATGATCTTTTATATCCTTAGGTAAATTTACTCCTAAATATTTTATTGTTTTTGATGTTATTATGAATGGGATTGTTTTGTTTTTTTCTTTTTCAGATCTTTTGTTGTTATTCTACAGAGACATTACTGATTTCTATATGTTGATTTTGTACTTGCAAATTTACTTAATTCATTGAGTAGTTCCAACAGTATTTTGGTGAAGGTTTTAGGATTTTCTATATATAAGATAACATAATCTGCATTTAAAGACATTTTTCATTTTTTCTAATTTAGGTGCCTTTTATTTCTTCATTTTGCTTGATTGCTCCAGCTAGGATTTCCAGTACTATGTTGAAGAGAAGTGGTGAGAGTGGGCATTCTTGCATTGTTTCCAATCTTAGAGGAAAAACTTTTCATCTTTTTAAACTTTTAATCTTTCACCTTAAGTATGATGTTGCTGTTGTGTGTGTTGTTGTTTTTTTTTTTCTTCTAACAGTATGCTGGAACTTCTCCACTGGAAACCTAAACTTCCACAAAGGCTCTCTTGTCTCTTGTCTGTGGGTGATTGTCTAAGATGGAGCATCCAAGGGAGTCTTGGACTGAAGTCAACAGGGGCTATACAGGTCTCATGGACCACTGCAGTATACACAGCCAAGATTGAGCTCTGTATCCCCATTAATTGATGAGCAGGGGGGTGAAACTCTTTCCCAGTCCCTTGTGTATGGTGCTGGATCCCACAGAGTTCCCACAAAGGCACTTTTGCCTGTGGATAAATTTCCAAATTCCAAATTTATCCACAGGCAAAAGTGCCTTTGTGGGAGGGGTCCCTTTGAGGGAGGGAAGTGATGAGGGATGTCTACTTAGCCATGTTGCTGATGTCACTCACCGTATGTTCTTTCTTTTCCTGATGCATCAACTTTGGAAGCCTTGGATCTGGACTGTTCAGCTACTAAGGACTATCCCTATTAATACAGGCACTAATCAACACAGCATAAGTAAATGAGAACAAAGGGAAAATTATAGAATACATAAGTAATTTAAGGAGCAATATATATTCTAGCCTCCTTTGTCATAGGTTAGGTGACCATAGGTGCATGGGTTTATCTCTGGACTTTCTGTCCTGTTCCATTGATCTATATTTCTGTTTTTGTGCCAGTACCATACTGTTTTGATTACTGTAGCACTGTAGTATAGTCTGAAGACAGGGAGCCTGATTCCTCCAGCTCCATTTTCCTTTCTCAAGATTGCTTTGCCTATTTGGGGTCTTTTGTGTTTCCACACAAATTGTAAAACTTTTTGTTCTAAGTCTGTGAAAAATGTTATTGGCGATTTGATTGCATTGAATCTGTAGATTACTGTGGGTAGTATCGTAATTTTGAAAAGATGCTTAACATCATTAATTATCAGAGAAATGCAAATCAACCTACAGTGAGGTATCACCTCACACTGGTCAGAATGGCCATCATCAAAAAATCTACAAACAATAAATGCTGGAGAGGGTGTGGAGAAAAGGGAACTCTCCTACACTGTTGGTGGGAATGTAAATTGGTGTAGCCTCTATGCAGAACAGTATAGAGGTTCCTTAAAAAACGAAAAATAGAGCTACTATATGATCCAGCAATCCCACTCCTGGGCATATATCCAAAGATAACCATAATTTGAAAATATACATATACCCCAATGTTCACTGCAGCACTGTTTACCAGAGCCAGAACATGGACGCAACCTAAATGTCCATCAACAGGGGAATGGATAATGAAGATGCAATACATATATAAAATGGAATATTACTCAGCTATAAAAAAGAACAGGGCTTCCCTGGTGGCGCAGTGGTTGAGAATCTGCCTGCTAATGCAGGGGACACGGGTTCGAGCCCTGGTCTGGGAAGATCCCACATGCCGTGGAGCAACTAGGCCCGTGAGCCACAATTACTGAGCCTGCGCGTCTGGAGCCTGTGCTCCGCAACAAGAGAGGCCGCTATAGCGAGAGGCCCGCGCACCGCGATGAAGAGTGGCCCCCGCTTGCCACAACTAGAGAAAGCCCTCGCACAGAAACGAAGACCCAACACAGCCAAAAATAAATAAATTAATTGATTAAAAAAAAAATAGGCTAAGTTGACAAGCCTTGTTTTAAAAAAAAAAAAAAAAAAGAACAAAATAATGCCATTTGCAGCAACATGAATGGACCTAGAGCTTGTCATACTGAGTGAAGTAAGTCAGGCAGAGAAAGATAAATATCATATGATATCGCTTATATGTGGAATCTAAAAAACTGGTACAAATGAACCTATTTACAAAGCAGAAACAGAGTCACAGATGTAGAAAACAAACTTATGGTTACTAAGGGGGAAAGGGGGGGATAAATTGGTAGATTGAGACTGACATATACACACTACTATATATAAAATAGATAACTAATAAGAACCTACTGCATAGCACAGGGAAATCTACTCAGTACATTGTAATGACTTATATGGGAACAGAATCTAAAAAGGAGTGGATATCTGTAAATGCACAACTGACTCACTTTGCTGTACAGCAGAAACTAACACAAAATTGTAAATGAACTATACTCCAATAAAATTAATTAAAAAAATAAATAAAATAGATAACCAACAAGGCCTACTGTATAGCACAAGGAACGATGCTCAATATTCTGTAATAACCTAAATGGGTAAATAATTTGAAAAAAGAATAGATACATGTACATGTATAAGTGAATCACTTTGCTGTACACCTATAATAACACACTATTGTTAATCACCTATACTCCAATATGAAATAAAAATTTTAAAAAAATAAATAAAATAGATAACCACATAAAAAGCTATATTAATACATTAAATGTATGTCTTGATAGTCTACTGACTAGAGGTAGGCCTCAAAATTAATTGTGAATTTGTAAGTAGTCAGTGTAAAAGGGAAATACAATTGGTTACTATTGTGTCCATAAGATAAAAATAAACCAGTTGACTGGGGAAAAATACCTATTATTTGTATTAAGACAGACAGAAAATTCCCCCTTTATTTTCAGACAGGGCAACATGACCTAATGACTCTGTTTATTCTTTGATGCCATTTAAACGCAGGACCATGTACTTTTACAGTCAGAGGAGATGTTTCTCAAATTTACTTTGATTATGTAAATCGTCAAAACAGATTATCTCGAGAAAAACAGATTATTCTCAAGGTTCAGTTAGGTCAGGCTTCATTTTTGCTTATTCAATATGAACTTGTCAATATCACGCATAAACTTTTAAATACATGCGTAAAATTCTACTGGAAGTGTTTACAGAAATAAGGATATTTTTTGTGTCTAATCAATTTGTGTTGTGTTTAAAGTATAACTGAGTTCAAATTAGGGTATTTGCCTAAAAAACATAAATTAATTTTCCTGCATTACTTGAAGAATTGTTCATTCACACTTTTCCATCTTTCTAGCTTGTTTACTATCAGGAATGTTAGAAGACTGTACTGTAGTTTGAGCTATGTGGCAAATTTCTCATCAATTCATTTAGAAATTCCCAAATATCTGTGTGTTTTTATGGAGAACATATTTTATGTCTGATTCATTTTTCATCAGAGTACTTCTATTTATTTATATGTGCCAAATCTTGGTGGAAAATCTGAGTCTGTTCTTTCTTTCTTTATTTTTTTCCCCACTTTTTTTTTTTTTGGTAAAGCTATTTTGACATTTTGATTTCTAATTAATTTTTAAAGAGAACCAGAAAGAAACACATAGAGATGTTGCATTTTTTAAAGCATGATATCAATAAAGAAAACATTATCTTTCTTAGAAAACTGTGCTATGAGAACTTGAGATTTTATGGACACTCTGTGTAAATCAATGATCCATGAGAGCAAAACATGCACACTGGGTTCTCGGTCAATATAAATACCAAAAAACGAAAATGAGAGCAAGATGCTTTTGAACATGGTTTCAAATGTGTTGCATTCACCTGAATTTTATGGATGATATTTTTAGCTCCCTTGCATAAGAAGGATTTAGCTGGCCCCTGAAAACTAAGCACCCTGAGAAAGATATCCTTTACCAGTCACTGCAATGTGCCTCTACCATCAACTGACTGAAAGAAAAAATGTCATCATTATATGTCTCATGGCCTTTATTAAAAAAGGAAGTAGTGTTTAGTCCAATTTAACTTAGGATTTTTTATGAAATTGAGAAATTACTGGAATGTTCTCAAGTTATGTGGAACAAAATACACTAGTAATTCCTCGTAAAAACCAGTTTGAAGACTGATATATGAACATAAACATTGTAAAATTATTTCTAGGCCTCTTATCATCCCAGCTTAAATATTCCAATAACCTTCCATTTTTTTCCTAGCTTGATTTCCAGATATTCTGTGCCAAGTATATTTGAATTCAACTGTGGCTAGTCCATTATGCCATGATCAGAATAGTTTTATCATCTTTATCAGTTTGAAAGATGCACTTCACACATTGGAAATAGTTTTTCACAGGTAGATTTCACACCTAGTTACTCCAAAGAGAATTGACATATGGTAGAGATGTTTTTTTTTTTAATTCACAAGCTGCTTAAAATAGAGATTAGAAAAAAAAAATAGAGATTAGTAGAAAGTTCAACTTGATAATTATAAAATGCAGAATATTAAATCAACTAAATAAAAAGAATTAAAATACAAAGATAAAGCACAGTCACCCTTACCCTGCAATACTTCTTTTAATACTCTCAATTGCACATCATGAACAATTACCCACTCAGTAAAATCTTTTTTTTTTTTTCCATTTTGATATGGCCACATATCACCTTTAACAAAAAGAATGAAAAATAAAAAAACATTTTTCCCTTTAGTTGTAAAGCATTTTCTACTTAAACTGCCTCCATTTCTTAAGTATTTTAGTTGCCTAGGAAACATACAAAGATTTTTCTGCAATAGCAGGGATCCATTTAAACACCAAATTCCCTCTGTAAGCCTGGTTCATCATTTTTATATTGCAGAAGTCTTCAACAGAGCACTTGACTGCAGCCAACTGGCTTGCTACCATATCACACTTTCATTCTAATAAAACGGGCCAAACAGATTTTCAGAGAGTTAAAGCACAGAGTCGTGGCCCTAACAGTATGATCCAGAGTATCATTTCCTTGGGATTCTAGAGTTTGAGAAGGATTATCTATTTTCAGATGTTAATCTAATCTATTATCCGCTACAAAAGATCAGCACACATTAACAATGGAGAGACCACTATTTTCTTGTCTTAATTTTTTTAAGTGCATTAACTCTTTTAGGAAACTAGGATACCATTTATAACATACAAAGTGGTCTTCTACACATTTGTTAGCTCTGTTTGACTTTTATATATTTTATCAGTATAGCATTGGTGTAGAGGAAAAACTACATATTTCAGGTCATACAGAGAGGGATTTATTACAGCAGCTAGATTGCCAGTGGAGTTGTGGGGGGAATAACAATTAATCTTTGTTGCTTCCAGGTTCCCCCATCTAGATAATAATAAAAATAAGATCTAAATCCAAAGGTCACCATGATAGATCTAATTTATATAAAATTATCCCTTGTATGTTTCTTATCTCAGGGAATAATGCCACCATCTTTCTCATTCACAAGTAAGAAACCTAAAAATTTCTTGTCCTCTCCCTCTCTCTGTCCTTCACATCCAGTAAGTCACTTAATCTCTCTACACCACAGCCACTGTCACTGTCATTTCCAAAATCGATATTTATTTGGTCTCCAAGTCTCAGTTTGGGCTGCTTTAGTTCTCAACAATGATGCCAGACTGATCTTTCTAATACCTTTCTGACCCTGTCATTTAATTTCAGCGACTCCACATAAATCTTCACATTTCTAATAAGACATTCAAAGCCCTTATCTCCCAAGCTCTTGGTGTGTTCTTGCTTGTAAACTAAGAAATACAAACACATCAATCTAGCCACACCGAGTTATTTCTAGTTACCTTAATATTCTATGCTTTACTTTTTATTCTATTGTCTCTGCACTGGAATGTCTACCTGGAACTTCTAGATTCCAGAAGGACTAACTAGCCATTACCCATTTTTGTTTCCACAACTGAAATATCACTTGATCTATGAAGAATTCTTGAACCACAATCTGAACTGGGTATTGCTGCTTTCATGAAGTAAGACAGGTTAAGACAGAGGTTATTATTTGTTCACTGTCATGTGCCCATGGCTAGTTTCCATGAGACAGACATTAAGCACTTAATTTGCTTAAGATAAATTTCTTTACCATCATACCAGTATATATAATAGACGGGGGGTCTCCTATTAAAACAAAATGGAAACAAACATGTCTAGGAAAGTTGGTAGGGCAGGCAACCCTAAGATACCTATTTCTATCCATCGATTAGCTTAAAAAAACAGAATGGCATTTGTCAAGGATGATGGTCCCTGCACAAAATGCCAAGCACTTATAATGAGGCTTTTTTTTTTTTTTTTAGAAGCATCTGAAAGGATCTGTCCTGGGCCCCTGGTATGCAGGTGTGGTATGGAGTGGAGAAAGGAATCTTCTCTCTACTTCTCCCAGGGATGTTGAGAGTTTGAATATGTTGGAGAAGGCAGATGACAGTAATATTTGAATTACTACTAGTATACGATCACATTTGAATTCACAGGCTGGTGATGTCTCAAGTCATTATATATACTTTTAAATAACATTTATACAAAGAGGTGTATGTAAACATACTGTGAACATGTTCACTAAGCTTGGATTTATATTTAGTTACTTTACAAATGACAAAAACTGTGAACTTTCTGGTATTGGCTACCAGGCCTTATCAATCTAAATATCCTCTCTTTGTTCAGTTATTTTTGAAGATATTCCTATGAGGTTAAAAGTCTCTTAGTGTCATTTTTAGAACATTAGTCAAAATAAAGGAACACATATTCCTGATAACTAAGCAATTTTAGGTGAAAGAGAACATTTTTCATTAAATTTACTTTTATTAGGTAATATGCATATGCTCATGCCCTAATTTTCTTGTCTCATTTATAAAGCATCTCAGGGGATATGACTACATCTCATGCCTCCTTTCCTCCTTTCCTCCATAGTTCCTTGACACAATAAATGCCATGTAAATGATATGACTGAGAAGGCTTACACTTCACTAGGGGGACTAGGTTTCTGGAACACAATTCAGTCTACACGTTCAGCTTTTATCATTTTAACTCACTTTTCTTTTGTTAGTCACGTTGAAAATGGATGACATCAGATGATCAAAGTACAGTATTAACAAAGTTGCAGTATTGAATATGTTTCACCTGCACTATTTTTGAATCACAATTCACTGCAAATGACAAGACAAAAATCTTTATTAGTAAGATTCGGGGACACAGTCTTCCTATAGACTTTGAAAGATACATAGGTATTCACCTGTCTTGCTCTAACTGGAAGTTAGTATAATAGAAAGGATTGTACAGGAAGAGTTCACATTAGCTGTTATCATTTTGGAAATGAGAAAATCAATAAGTAATAATTATAGTATAAACAAAAGGGAGACTTTATTTTTCTTAAGAATATTAAGCACGGGTTTAACCTACCAAGAAGGTTTTAAAATATCATTTCAAAACCTTTTTTACAGAGGGCTGAAATCATTCTAATTATTCTGAACCAGATGATTTCCTAGGATTCCTTACAGCTTTTTCATTCTATGTGCTAAAAAAGATACAAACAAAATGCTAATGGAATCAAGAATACATATTTTGAGTGAAATCAAGTCTTTTGAAATTTATGCGGAAGTACAATTTTAAAGAAAATATCAAGAACTTTACATCCCTATAAATTTAAAAGGTGGAAAAGATTGCCCTAAACCTGGTCAACAGAATAAAGAACCTCACAGTTTGCCGAAAAAGAATGAGAATTAAGAACAAAAGTTAGAGAAATTAGCAAAAGAATAGTGTAAATAAATAAGAGAGTTTATCAAAGTAAGATTTAAAAGCAAAACCCATGTAAGCATTCATGATACAAATTTATAAGCTTTGAAAAAAATGGCCAAATGGTCTCTAAATTTGTCAGAAAATGGACTACTTCTCCTTAAAGGGTAAACTACAACTTTTAACAATTTCCAAAGGATAAAATTCTTTTATCGAAGTGTTTAATTGCTCTTTGTATTTCTTAAACCATAATTTACACTTTTATTCTAAATCCTAAATATGGACTCTCCCTGGATTTTTAATATCAATCTTGACCAAAGATCCACTTTTTTGGCTTTTCTACTCCCTGTTTATAATGTAGACAGTTCCCAATGCCATTTTTCCTTCCTCCACCATGATAGCTCACCAGTTCTAATCTTATGGGCTGATTTTCAAACTTGCACAGTCCCTTCTCACATATCTACACATTGGAATATCAAGTGTTCTTCAAAATTAACCACAAATACTATTTTCTCCAAAATGGTCGTCACTCCAGCCACAAGTGGGTAAATTCTCTCTCTTTTTAAAACATTCTCTGTGCTTCTCACTATCAAAATATAATACTTCTCTTATGTTCTTGTAATATATGTGTTTGTTTCTGAGTGTATATATATATATCTTATCTTTTCCACTAAACTTTAAACTCCTCAAGAAGAATTAGAGTCTAGTTAATAGTTATGTCCTCCTGTAGCCTTTAGCATGTGTTCTTCACAGAGGGATGCCCAGATCTATCTGTGAATGATGGAAACATAATATATCTCATTCATTTATTCAGTAAATGTTTATCTATATGGTGAAGGAGCAAGAAAAAAAGAGTAAACATTTCAGGGACTGTTAACATAAGTAAGTTAGAAGAATACGAGCTTGTGTTCAATCTATCTTTTTTTCCCTAAAATAAAGGGATATCATTATTGCAGAATATGGAGGGCATTTTTTTGTCAGAGAAAGCTGGCTTCCACTTAAATGCTACGTGGTGTTGAACAAATTAATCTCTCTGAGCTTCAGTTCGTTCACTTATAAAATAGAGATAATACTTATAGTTCATTATAAAGGGCAAATGGCAAATCTATGAGAAGTGTTCAGCTTAGTGCTTGATACACAGATGTGTATAAAAGCATAAACATGAGATTCTCTTGTGGGGGATTGAGAGATGGACAATAATGTTTGTTTTCCTTAAAGTAAAGCTTAGAACACTACATCTTATGATTACAATAGAAAATTAAGTTTTTACACATGAAAAAAAATGGCAGGGAGACCACATATTCCATCTTCTTAAAATAGTATTTTTTAATATAATTATCTATCTATCAAGTCAGCATAACTTTTTACCTTTGGAGACCTTTTAATTTTTTCTTTGAAAAATTTTTTTCAAATGTTTTTCTAATTTTTGAAATATATATTTTAATTTAAAAACCTAAGAATGACGTTCAATCATTTAGCAAGAAGTTTTCATTATGCAGAATTTTAAATATATTGTATATGATTAATCAATGGAGACAAGCTAAGAGCCTACATTTCTGACTTACCCTGGGTGTGGGGCCCACAAACACAGACATGTAAAGAGACATTATTTACCTCAAATAGAAATATTTTCCTGTAGAAACAGGGTTTTCCCCCCTCACATTGCTATAGAGTGAACATATTGGTCTTCTGGTTTCTTCATTTTTTAGCCTAACTGGTATCCTGGGGAAAATCCCTTTTCCTATGTCTGCCTCTCCCCTCATCAGAAACCTACATCATAGAGGGGTGAAGGTGTGACTAAGGTCTGGGAACAAAAAGCATTTCATTTTGTTGCCCACAGGTACTGTGCACATGAAGCAACTCAGAAAATCATAGGCAGGAACCAAGGTCACACTACTGGAAGGAATAGAATTTTTCTTTCCCTGATTGAACCTGAACCTAGCAGGCTGTAGCCTAGTAGCTGATGGTAGCCACCTTGCTGCCTTTTAGCACTTAACAGTAAAGACTTAATACAGGAAAAGAGAGCCAAAAGAAGAAGAGAGGAGACAGACACCTAGGAGACAGATACCTCTGTTGTAGGCAGAAAAATGGATCCCCAAAGATATCCATATTGAAATCCCTGGAACCTGTGGATATTTTATGTTACCTGTAGAAGGGATTAAGGTGGAATCAAGGTTGACCTTAAGATATAGAGATTATCCTTGTGGACTCAATACAATCAGAAGGGTCCTTAAAAGTTAGAAGAGGGATGCAGGAGAGTTTGTGCCAGAGTTATACAAGGTCAGAAAAGACTCCACCAGCCATTGCTGGTTTTGAAGATGGAAGGGAGCCACAAGCTAAGGAATGTGAATGGCCTCCAGAAACTGGAAAAGGCAAAAAGAAAAGAAAAGATTCTTCCCAAGAGCCTCCAGAAAGGAAGGCAGCCCTGCCCAGTGAGACCCATTTCAGACTTCTGACTCCAGAAATGTAAGATAATAAATCTGTCTTGTTTTAAGCCACTAAGTGTGTGGTCATTTATTACAGCAGCAAGAGGAAACACAGTACTCCAAATCTTTGTATAAAGTTTCCAGTAATGCCTACGGTCTTTTCAGTGGCATGAGCCGTAAATTTATTATTTCTTTTACCTTTGTATGGTTGGTATCTTGTAGTTTACCCGGTTAGGCACTATGGCTAAATGTGGGTTAAGGAGCAGGTTTTATTGGGGAAACATACATCCCAGGATTCAGTCAGACCAGAAGGCATAGGTTCCCTTATTCTCATTAACCTTCCAATGTGAGGCTTACTGGGGCCGGCTGGGCACATAGTAAGAATAGGTGTTCCAGGGAGGAACCTGGCCTCATCTCATCCCCCTGGGAATTGATACTGAAGATCAGAGTAACCAGGCCTTCTCCTCTTGCTGATCCCTCAATAGTAAACTTCTCCAGTAAAGCCTATTATTTTGACCATACTTTGCGTTATTGTACAATTCACCCTGAGTCTTCGCAAACAACAGGTGGAAACCTCAAAAGGACTGACTCACCTTGCCTGACATCTTCACATTTGAGACCATTTCTGTCATTTCCAGCTGAGCCATTTGATGAATATCTGATACCTGATGAATACAGTAATAAAAGGATTTTGCCTTCTTCCTAGAATTCTCTTAAGCATTGATCCTAAATTCTCTGGAGATTTCATTCATTCATTCACTCTTCCAGGCAACACAATTCACTAAGTACATGATTATAATCTAGATGCTGAAAACGTAAATATAAAGAAGATACCATATCTCTCCCCAAGGAGTTCATGGATTAATAGGGCAAATGGGAAAATAAGCAGAAATTACAATGCAATATGATATATTCTCTAAGATAAGTATTTGTAAGGTAAGAGAATAGGAAGATAACAGAGAGAAGCATGATTAAAAGACTCATAGATGCTAGCTGTATTTAGAATCTGGACTCAGCTATAATTATCCTTTTCCCAAATGGGAAGGAAGAACATCCTGAGATAAAATGATTAGTAAAAAACAAGCTTCCTGACTACAGAATACATGTCTGCATTTCTTGGCAGGAGGAACGACTAGCTATGTCAACTCAAGTGCAAAGGCTTGACTATAGTAGGTGCTTAAAGAATACTTGTGGAATGAATGTCTAAATGGATAATTAGCAAAAAATAGCTGATGGTGCCTAAATTATGTTACTAATTGTCACCATCAATAAAGTGAAGTAATTTATAATTATAGTTAGAAAAAATTCTCGTATTGAATTTAGTTTTGACAAATAGCAGCTTAAATAGTGACAAAAAGAAACTGGAGGCTTTACGGTTAAGAAAATCGGCTTTAGATACCAGCCAGCCTGGGTTAGAGTCTTGACTGTTCTCCTTATTGGCCACTGTGACCTTGGCCAGGCTACTTAACCATCCTAAATTTGTTTCCTCCTAACAGGCTAAATAACTTTGGAGCCTATTATTTAGAAAATCTGATGATTAAAGGAAGTAATATATTTGAAATGCTTAGCAGAGAGCCTAGAATTTAATAAGCACTCAATAAGTGTTTGCTCTAATAATAACTAATAATAAATATCCATATGAAAATAACTTTTAAACATCAAGTGAGACTGTTACAGAAGTTGAAAGATTTGATCTGGAAAATATTAACTATAACATAACTATTTTTATAAGAGATCCCATTGGTGTAATCATTTATTGTGATTTTGGCCCATATGTCTATGTCAGAGGAATGGAATATGGCCAAGGATTTTTAAGTAATTGTGTAAAATTGCTCCTGTTATGTAAAATTAATTGAGGGCTTGCTCCAGCAGCTGTTATGTGTACACAGAGGCTGCAAACCCTATTAAATAGAGTGATAACCATATAATCATGTTTTTCACATATCATTTTGTGCTAGCTATCACAATTAAAGGTTTACAAATAACAGTGACTTGTTTAAATATTATTGACACAATTAGATTCTCCCAGTGTGTGAATTACACCCTAGAAATAGATCCGGCATTTTGGAAATTAGATGATCTCTATTTTAATACTATTTTAATATAACGTTACCAACTATTTTTCAAAATATCCAGTTCAACTGAAATCTATCCAAGTTAAACATCTGCACTGGCCAAATCTACAAAGAGCATTTTGGCATCACCCTTAGCTGTTTCCTTTATCACAGTCAAGAACTCTTCTACAAACACTTACATCATGTTGTATAATGGACAAAATATTTCATATATGCTATGTAATATGTTCTGACTGGATTTGCTTATCTCTGTAGTACAGATAAAAGTTGTTAACATTGAGATGGTTAAAGACTTACACCTAACGTCATAGCGTATACCCTCAGAATCTCTTTTGACTTTGCAACCTTGACTTTCTCCACATCATACATCGTCTCCACCTCCACATCACTAGAATCAATACACCACAAAATACCTTGCAGAATCATAAGTTCACATTAGTTTTTCAGTTTCCCCATCGAACTTTAAATTGTGGCAGTCGTCTGTTTCAGATCCTTTTTTGTCTAATCTCATTTGGCTTTGAGAACACCTTCTTCGGAAGAAGAAAACAGGTGGAGCTTACCATTGTTGACAAGGGCTACTTTGATCTAACGATTGTGATATTAATTTAGAGGATCCATAGATTTTGCAGTCAATGCACAGCCAATATTTAATGAGCTTGAGTTAATTATCTTTTTTCCCTTTAGATAATTTTTATGTGGCTCACAATTACAATTAAATTTTAGATAAATTAACCTTCAGGAGCAAACCTGGAAAATATAATAAATATAGTTCTACCTGTAAGGGACACTTCTATATAGTATAGCTTAAATACAGAATAATTTCATATATATCATTTCATATGTCTGCCCCTTCATTTGATTATCTCTGCATTACAGATAAGGAAATCAACATTTATAATAGTTACAAGACTTATACCCCAAATCATAGAATGTGGTCTTAGACTCTGTCAAGCCCTTGAGTTTCACCACATTGCCTCCACTTCATTATAATCAATATATCACATCCTGACATATTTGAAATCAGGTTACAGCCCGCTGATGAGAGCAGTCTCATCTCTTATTCCCTGGATTAACCTGTGAAAACTTTGGTTACCTGGGTGGGTAAAGCAGTTAAAGAACACCCTTCATAGAAAACTGTTAAAAGGAGGCTTATCTCTGCCTAAGTATTTGCCAAAACAGTAGGCATCTTCTAGAGACTGCAAACACTGTGTATGAAACCCAAGGTAATCTCAGCACAGTGATGAGTGTTTGACCATGAAGCTTAAGGGAATTCATTGAAGGAATAATAATTAAATAGTATTTATTTTTGACCATGATCTCTGAGATGAGAAAAGAATTTTCTATTCAGGGTAGGGAAATAAGTGCTAGAGAGGGGCTCCTGGGACTAAACGTTTACTTGCAAGAATACAGCAAATTTCTTGGAGTAGACTTGTTCCTCAGGCTTCCTTTTATCTGATTTATTCACATGATACATATCTGCAGGCTCTAGACATAAATCTGAAATTAAATATTTTGCTAATATTTAGCATGGATCTTGCTATAGGTTTTCAGGCTTAAAAATAGGCAACCAAATTTCTCAAGGCATTATAAAATTATTGGTGTACTATCAATATCTGTCAATGCCTCCAGCCAAAGGCCACCAGGAATACTATAGTTGAACAAAGTTTGGTTTATTGCCTCTGCAATGGAGGAGAATGCTCTCCATGGGGAACTGTGGGGTTTTTCATAAGAGGCTGTTAGAAAAGACTTACGGTATCGGGGTTTGTGCTAAATGATTTGGAGAAAGGTTAAAGAAAGTAACCTTTTCTCTAGATTGAATGTAGCCAGAAAGCAGGGGTAATTCTACTATTAGGTAGCTTAATAAAATTCTTATATGAAGACAGAAGGTAAAAAGCAAGACTGAAACTGTGGTATAGTGACAACAGAGCAGGATTGGGGAACATTTGGTAATTTTTGTGATTTAGACAATATTCATGTATTTATCTGCATTTGTATCTGATTACAGAATGTTCTTGCATTTGTCTTGATGCATCATAATCATAGAATGACCTAATGTAGTGTGTGTCTTCTGTTACATTGTTTACGTTCAACATGAGGACATCATTATCTAGCCTTGAATGTCAGGAAACTCCAAGTAAGGTATAGCTGTTAGTACCAGGGCCATTCCCATCTCTCATGGGCTGCTTCTTTTTTTTCCCAGCTAGGACAGCTATGAACGCCTGTACATTCAATAGCAAATCCCTGTGAGCAAGTACTTTAAAATATATCCTGAATCTAACCATTTCTCAAGCCTTTCATTCTACAACCCTCATCCAAGTCAACATTATTAACTACCTGGATCCTGCTTCTACAGGATTTTTCTGTCCCCTAAAGTTTTGTCACTACTTAGCAGCCAGTGATGATCTCTTCCAATGTAAATCAGACCATGTAACTCTGCTATGTACAGACTCCAATGGCTTCCCATCACCCTCTCAGGCCAGTATCCAAAGCCTTCACCATGGTCTCACTTGGCTATTTCTCAGATATTTTTCACTGCCACCCATGTTATCTTGGTTTTTTGTACTTGCTGTATCCTTTATCAAGAATGCTTTTTTCTCCAGGTCACCAGAAGGCTCACACTCATATTTCATTCAGGTCTCTATTCAGATCATCATCTGTTGGAGAAGCCTTCCTTAAACACTATTCTCTTTGCTTTTTATTTTCTCTACAATTTTTTTTTCTTTTTCTTCTTCTTCTCCATAGCATTTTTTCACTACTGGATATATATTATTTATTTGGATATCTATTTATTTTCTGTCTCCTCTTCTAAAATCCAAATTCCATGAGGCTTAGAACTACAATTATTTGACCACTGTCAAAATAAGCTCTGTATCCTCAGAGCTTAGAACATTTCCTAACACATAGTATAGGCTTAATCATGGATAAAGTCTATATCCAGAGTAGCATTTAGTCACAAGCCACAAAAGGAGCAGGTTAATTCTATGATTAGGTGGTATTATATTGAACCATAAAAAATAGCTGTTTCTGAAAGTCAAGATGGTTAAATAATGGCCATTTCATATCACCTCAATAGATAAAAACTCCCCCCATTACTATGATGTAGGGCAGTCAGCCCTACACTGAAACAGGCCAACTTGAGCAATAAAATCTCTACTGCATGAAATGTACACCAGTCATGCTTTTATTCATTACTTCATTTAATGAACATTTATTTAGAATTTATCACCTCTGCCCTTTATAAGATGCAGTGAATATCGGGATAAACAAGGCAAAATTCTTCCTTCAAATAATACACTGAGGGAAGATAGATACAAAAGATAAAACAGAATGAGAATGGCCTCATGGAGTTACAGAAAGTATTGTATGGTAGTCCAGTGAAGGGCATTCTGAATTCATCCAGGACATGATACCTAATTTGAGGCTTTATGAATGAGTTAGGAGTTCACCTACGACTCAGGGATTGGAAGAGAGCCATTCAGGCCGAAGGGCAAATCCTGGCTATTTGAGAGAGCATATTTTGGTTGGGAAGTATAGACATTTCCTGGAATAGAAAGAATGGAGCAGTTTCCTGAGGCCTTTAGCAGAGCAATAGGCAGGACCTGGTGTATAATACAGTGATCCTTCACAGTGAGGTCTGCTGGATTCTGAGTCCTCGAAGTAGCAGAGCAAGCAGTTTGGGGGCTTTAGGAGTCTGGGTGTTCCACTGCAAGTCACATACCAGCTGTATCAATGTTCTCACCTCTTAGCCTTCCCAACAGGGTTTGTAGTTTACAATATGACATACATCATCCTTGGAAATCTACTGTTCTATCTTTATGCCTAATATACTAATTACAGAACATTTAAGTTTGAAGATCTTTGATATAAAATCCACATGATGAAACATTACAGAGAATGGATATGATCACTAGTAAAATAAGAAATAATTTTTTTTTTTTTTAGTCAGAACCACAGAGAACAGAAGCTGTGTATGTGCATATATTTCTTATGATTTATGTCATAATGAGGTTAACAAATTAGGTCCATTTTCTTCCGGGTCCTGATTTGTATTCATTACACTGGTTTCCCTTTGATGTCAAAGAAAATGCAAAAGGGAAAGAGAAACGGTTAAGCCAGTTTCATAAGTTCCTTTTGTTTATTTCTGTGTTTTTTAAAAAGCACCAGCACAGGTTGAGATTTATAAAGAGAGCTTAATCAATATTGTTGCTTTCAGCAGCCCTTCCTACTAATGCTTTATCTTACTAAGCAGTTCATGAACTGATGATTTTACAGAATTCTCTGGGATTAAGAATGTAGGCAGATGTTAAACTGTACTTATTTAGACATATTATTTTTATTATTTACATCATCAGTTTCTTTCCTGATTAGTAGTATGTTTTCATGTTCATTTTTTTTTTCATAGCTACAGTACAAATCTAAAATGTTTTGAAGATATAAAACATGTAGTTAAAGAGATGCAGGTTTTTCATATACATTTGTTTTGGCAAAGGAGGTAGGCCTTGATGGTGACATAGCTAAAGGTTGAATAAGCTGTTTCCAGGGGTTTGATTAATTGAGCTACAAACTCTGACCTATTTAATAAACCATACAAAATAGGAAAAATTTTTATTGGCCATATTTCCTAGTTAATTCACTCTTTACCACAGTCCCTTTTTTCATTAATATTCCAATCATGGAATTTTAATTTATTTTCTTCACTGTTTCCAGAGCATTTATTATGAGTAAAAATCTGATAATTCTATCTGGCTAGAGTATACCCTTGAATAGATGTTCGTCTGTTAATTTGTCTTATGTACAATTCTCATTTCTTTCAACATAGCATCTACTGAAAATTTGAAAGCCAGGTTTAGTTAATTAGTTACAATTTAAGTTTTCAATAACTGACTCAACCTTCTACCCTGAATAATTGGACAACAAACGAATAATTTTTTTCTCCTTAGTTAAGAGTATACAAAAGACTAATACTATTACCTAGTAACTGTAAAATCTTGTCAAAGTCATCTAACACCTCTGAGCATAACTTCCCTCATCAGTAGAACAAATTGCCACATGAATCAAATGAGACTGCATACAACAGAATGAGCACCGTGAACCATCATGACACAAATTTCCACACCCAGAGAGCCTGTCCAACAGTTCCCTGAATAAATAAAACACAACCTAAAAATATCACAGTATCAAGTGATAAATAACCTTTATCAAAATAGCCTTTTGTGACACCTAAGGAACAATTTTATTTAGCTTTTTAAAAAATGAATATATAATTATTTAACATAAATAAAAAGTTTGATTGACTTAATGTTAGCTAAACAGGAAAAGATTGACAATACAGATTGTTCAAAAAATTAAATTAAAAACATGAGTGACATAGAACATTTTAGGTATTAAGAAGATTATTCCAAACACATACTTTTTTTTGTGGTGCTGGTAGAACATGGTATTAGTGAATACTACTATGCATTTATTGAATCCACTTATGCGCCACTGATCAGCTGTCAGTGACACTGGGTGACTGGGTGCTGCTGTCTGCACTTCATCAATACACATACGTTCTACTGCCTGGGAAATGCTGAGAAATGTCTGTTTGGGAACCTCTAACTTTGCATGGCTTCTAAGGGCAATGATCACGTTCTCCATTTTTCCAAAATACTATCATCATTTAAGAACACTCAACTGAAGTGTCACTTCCTCAGAAGAAGGCACTGTGTCAGGTTTCAAGTGAAACAATGAAAAATTAGATGTGATTACTGACCTCAAAGATATTCCTGCTTTGAGCAGTAAATGTATACACAACTGATCACTAATTGTTGCTCTGTCATCCCATATACTACAGTCAGCCTCTCAATGCCAAATCTGTGATTGGCATATACATGAGCTGACCCAAGGTGGCTTAACAAACTATCATTCCCAGGGACTTACATTTGGGTAGAGAGATCCTAGTTCTTTCTAGAATTGATTTAAGTGAAATCGAAAATGCAGATGAAAAAGGCAAACAAAACAGTAAAAACTGTGCAATACTCAGGAGAAATCAAGGAACTAGCTGTGTATTGAGTAGCAGGCCCTAGAAACATCGTGGTCCAGAAGAGGCAAAGGGAGATGAAGATGAAGAGAGGCAGAGAAAGAGAGAGGAATAAATAATTTCCTTGACCCTCCAGAACTTTCTAACTTCTGATTCCAATCCCTCCTGAGCCTGACGGTACCCTGTCAGTGAAAAACCTTCCAATCATTATATACTGTCCTATTTTACTCTAAGTAACGTAAGGTAAATTATTTACTTACAAACAATAGTTTTAAGTAAAATGAATGTGATCTAATGAGGAAAGCAGGAGGCTCTGAACTTTATCTCAGAAATAGCAATGTTATTTTAATTTCTCTGAAACCTTATGATCACAGGGAAGGTGGAGGGATGAGCTGTGCTTTGAGCGGGGAGGATGCCGAGGAAGGTTGAGAAAGCTGACTGGGCAATAGACCATGCAACTCTTTAAGATCTCTTGGAATCAAACTGTTAGGGAGGGTTGTAAAACATGTTGATTATTTAGGATCTAATTTTCTAAATTATTAATCATCCTCTGTTTTTTCCCCCCTAGTTCTATTCTGCTGCCAATTCTTTCAAAAAGAACTTTAATCCTATTAATTCCCCACCAGATTCCAGGAAAAGTATTACAAAAACAGTGAAACTAAAATCAATGTATCTGGTTATCTCTTAGCCACGTAGTAAAAGATTTGGTGGAAATAAGGGTAAAGTGATGTCTTAATGAGATTTGGGAAATATCTGTGGATTTCATTTATGTCTGCTCAACCTAATGGGGAACTATACATAACAATTGTCTGTAATTCAATACCGCGTAGAACTTGCGGATTTTCCCCAGAGACACTGTAACTGTTCATTACTTTACACTGCAGTATAAATTGGCCCAGTGGGGAGGCAGGCATAGACTGAAGGGAGCTGAGAACAAAATTACATAAGCTAACACTGCAGGCACCTCCCCCATACTTGAGGCCCTGGAATCCTGCTCTTGATACATTCAGCCAAACAATCTGACCCTTGCAGGTCACACATCTAGCTTTGTACCTGGAGAAACCACAGGCCAGTCTGGAGTTACCTTGAAAGTATCTTAAAAATGTATACCACTTGCCCCAACACCAATGTTAGGTAACCGTAGTCCAGAACATGCCCCTGCCTTACAGAAATAATAGTTTGCTACCTTCCTATACCAAGGGCATAAAAGCAAATGGAAAAAAATGTAATATTGACAAGAACTGCCATGCATTTGCACCCCAGCTGTACCAGTTATATACGTGACTTGAGTCAAAGTGATTATTACTCTCTTTGTAGATTTCTTATCTATATAATGGGCATGGTAGCAGTACATCTGTCTCAAGCTTGTTGTGCCAGTCTAACAATACAAAAATGTCATAGCAAATAAGTAGGTCATGGAAGCTCTGTACTTGTTACTGTTTTTATTGTTGTTTTTGCTGTTGTCAACCCATTATAATTCTGACCTCAGTCTTTTTGTTATTGGGGAGGGAACAAAGGGAAAAAAAAAAAAAGAAAACAGTAGTGGGTGGATTAATCATAACTGGCACAATTTTGAAACTATGTGTACTCATTAGCAGCAAGTAAAAATGTAAATAGTCATTGAACTAGAACACATTTTACATTGTACTACCAACTCTCAAGTCAAAATAGTTATTTCCTGGCCTCCCTCTGCTTGCCTAGCAATATATAGAATATATTAACCAAGATACATTTGTGCATATTACAGTAGCTGAAAATAAGTATTGGGGGTTCATGAAAGAAATGAGCATCTATTCAGTGAGAAAATTAAGGATTATAGTTCCTAACTTCTCTCTGATGCTGTTTTGAGGGAAACTCGGTCAATAGGTAAAAACAGAGGTTCCTAAAAGCCAACTTTCCTGAAATGTTGGCTATAGCTTTCAGGAATAGCTTACAGATCATTCTTTGCGTTCAGTTGGGAAAATTAGGGTAGCGTTAATCACAATTCATAATTCCAGTTCTGTCTGCTCACTTTTCTTCTTCTCTCCTGAGAAGATAAGGAAGAGTGGGCCCCAGGCATGATTTGTGTTCTTTATTTCTTATATTTAGATGTACCAGCCAAATGTTTATTACTAAAAACAAACACATGGTATCTCATTATGGTTCTAATATATATTTTCCCTGAATATTAAAAAAAAAAATCACATGCCAGGGGTGGCAAAAAAAAATTACTGAGTTGTGATAACATTTTCTATCTCAGTTCTTTACTACAAAAGTCCTTTATTTATTACAACATTGTAAGTACAACTTACAAATAGGAATTCTTAGATTCACTACTCTGCTCTATCTCCTGTTATAATCTCTCTTAAAATCAAGATAGGTCTTAAGTCAGTGTTAAGCCTTGGGAAGATCTGATTATCTCTGTTTCTGTTTCTGTTACGTGGATGCAAAGTCTACTCCATTAATTCAAAATTATCTTTTAACACTATGTAGTAAAGTAGTAATCTCATCCCAAAGAAAGATCTGGTCTTTGTCCTCAGCTCCTGGGAGGTAATCTCTAAGCCTTCAAGCGTTGTGCGTGAAGAATGCCTTTATTTATTTGGTGGCTTTGGACAACATTGGATGGTCTATGCTAACAAAGTGACTCGTGGTGGGGACTTTGGGCCATACAATAGCAGTTCAACTTCTGGAAGGGCTGGAAACTCCAGACCATCAACCACATCTACGTGACCGGGCCCCAGTAGAAACCTTGAACACCAAAGTCTCGGGTGAGCTTCCCTGGTTGGCAATACTCCATGCATCCAGTTGCACATCATTGCCAGGAGGAGTTATTTAGCACTGTCCACAACTCCACTGGGAGAAAACAACTGGAAGCTGCACATTTGGAACTCCCCTGGACTCTGCCCCTTGTGCTTCTTCTCTTGGCTGATTTTAACCCATGACTTTCTGCTGTAATAAACCATAACCACAAGCTTAACAGCTTTCAGTGAGTTCTGCCAATTCTTCTAGTGACTTATTGAGCATGAAGATGATCTTGGGCACCCTAAACTTGCAGTTGGTATCAGAAGTGAGGATGGTTTTTACAAGCACCTACTATGTGCCTGATATTGAGCCTGAAACTATGGATGGAAACCAATGAAAAACATTTTCATCCTGACACAGCTAATAGTCCAATGTAAAAGCCTACTTCCAGCCAACTTCCATTGAATCAGAAAAAGTAATATTTATTAGCAATAACTATGATGATGATGATGATGATGATGATGATAACAATGGCAGCCACTAATGCATATTGTGTCTTTATTATGGAAGACCTTGTCAAAGAGCTATCATATAATTCCCACAACAATTCTGTGAGGAGGATACTATTATCATCCTCGTTTTTAGAGATGAGAAAACTGAGGCATAGGGGAATATGTAACTTGACTAAGATCACGCTGCTAGGAAATAATGAAACTGGAACTTAGGCTATCTAAGCCCAAAGTTGTTCTCTTACACACAGCGCTATATGAGCTCCCACATGGAAATCCCCTAACATTGTGTGTGGCACAAGGAGAGTGCTCAATAAATGTCAGAGGACTTCTTTTCTGCAGGGCTTCCCTCAGGACATGTTCTCTAGTGAAGGACCCCTAGTGGTTCCCTCCTGCAGAAATGATGCCTTTATTTAAAACAAAGAATGGTTGTTAAGGAATGTGACATCACCAAATCAAATATACTCATCAAGACTGGTACAGTAAGAAACTGAAAGATTCTGCTATTTGTAAATTAGAGAAGGACATGTAGATATGAGACAATTGATAAAACTGGATTTAACACGGGAAACGTTTAGATACTTTTTTTTCCATTTAAAAATTTCCACTATTGAACACTTTTATATCAAATGCTTTGAAAACTTACATGCTGTTATTCAGAGAAAACATAATAGTGATCTTAAGCAAAACTAAGACAGTAAAATTGCAGGGTATTTTTTTAAAAGAATCATAAACATTTTCAAAATCATTAATCAGTGCAAAAACATTAACTTCCTACAATGTGCTCAAGCAGTACTGTAGATGCTGAGGATACAAAGAAAGAATTACATGAAACCATCTTTAAAATGATTCATGAAGATACACAGGGTACCAATATCCAGTGGTGGTATAATTCATTAGAAAGTGATACATGGGGAATAAGAAGAAAAGATTAACTATGCCTGGGCGGGACTAGTTCAGGTAAGATTTTAGAGGAGACACATCTGAACTAGTTTTGAAGACAGATTAAGACTATTTAGACAGACAGTATGTGGGAGAAAGATATTCCAGGCAGTGAGAATATAAGAAAGAGCATGGAATGTTCAAGGAACTGAAAATAGTTCAGTGTTTCTACGGTGAAACCTACAAATGATGGGAGGAGAGGGAATATTTGAGCAGGAAGATGCGTGGTTAAAAAAAATAGGTAGGATCAGGACACAATGGCTTGTGTGCCATTTTAAGGAGTTTAGAATCATCCTGTTAACAGTGGGTGTCCCTAAATCATTACAAGTAGGAAAGTGACATCAGATTTGTATTTTAAAACTATCATTCCCTCAAAAATTATATTCTAGAGGAAAAACTCAGTTATTTCCTATTTTATAAAGCAGAACTCTGATACAGTGATTAAGTATATGTTCACAGAAGCCAGAAGGAATGGGCTCAATTCTTGTCTCCTCCACTTATGTACTAGCTGTGTTCTTGGGCAGGTCAATTAATCTCTGACATTTAGTCTTCTCATCTAAAGGAAGGATAAGAATACTTCCCATTCATAGGACAGTTGTAAGAATTAAGTGAAATAATACATATTAAATACTTAGAGAAAGTTTTTAATGAATGCTAATTTTTAACATGGTTATTATTATATTTTCTCTAGTCAATACGTTGGATATTTTAAATTTGAAAAGAAACAATTCCTCGTGTATTCAATTGGCTTATTTTCCTTTTTACTACCGTAACTCCTTGTTTTTGCAAATTAATAACAGGTAAGCCAATGCTAATACCATAAGTAACAAAGTTACTTCAAAATGCATTCATGAGGGATCAAAGTAAAAAATGAAATAAATCTGTAAAAATCAGACTTTGAATTTGTATCACTCCAGGTAAACTAAGAAACATCAAATGGAATAGTGATGAAAATTTAGCAAGTTAGAAAGGATTAGTCAAAATTTCTGTGAATGAAAATTTCAATTGAATTTCTAAGTCAACTTAACTTTAAACATATGCTTATTAAAATAATTTTAAAATGCAAATGTGTTTTTTTTCCTATTTCCTTCTTAGTTTTTACTAATATTATATTTAAGAATTTTATGTATCTGGCCCCTCATAAGCAATAATATGATAATTTAATTAGGGGCTAAAAGCTATTTCTATGATGATTTATTTCTTTGGATTCTCTTTTCTCCAACTCCTGTCTCTACTCCACATGCACACTCATGCATATCCAAAGTCTATTCACTACAGCTATAATTATTTTCCCCAAAAGTAATTTCCAATCTGGTCAATACCAAACAAAACTTAGTATTGCCCATTTTTGCAGGACTAGATATTTAATTTAGATATTAAGTATAAAACACTTTACTTAATATTTAAGATTAACCATCAATCAGGTATCTTATCTACATTCTAATTTCTCTTCCCATAGCTCTTATACTCCTGCCAATGTGCTTCATGGTATATATTACTTAATTATTACCATATTGCATTTGCCACTCCTCCATAGTCTGAGGGCTCATATTACCAAAATTTTTGAGCTATCACATGTTTTGAAATCCAATTCCACATTTTAAGATTTCAGGAAGCTTTAACTTTCTATCTAAAAGTAACCTCATTTGTTCTCCATTTATTCAGTTTTGTCTAAACCATCTTACTTTGTACTTGCAGCTATGCTACTTTATTTAACGTAGCAGTATCATGTCTGGAAATAATAAATTTCTCAAGGACTGGGGTTAGGTTCTATTTTGCCTGCAGTAATTTATCTGAGGTGATCTCTAAATGGGTAAATCTATCAAGCAGACATTAATTGGAAAAAGAAATCTTTTGAGAGATAGTTAAGGACATGCATTCCCAATGGGGAGAATATCCTCCTCAAAGGGATTAAATTGGTTCTTGAGGGCAAAAAAAAAAAAAATCTTAGGTATGAAGATGGTCTGTGGCCTTCCAAAGGATCACACTATATAAACAGATACTTACTATAAAGCTGTGCTATAACAGTATACCTGTGGTATTAAAATTTCATGGGTATTGGAAAGATTAAAAAAAAAGATCCCTTACGTGAGTGATAATGAAAAAAAGATTGAGAAACACTGGTCTTGTATAATTTTTTATGTTGATATTTTTGTACACCCACAGAAGGATAATCAGATTAATTTACAGATAAAAATTTCATATGTTTTAACTTGATAAGGGCATATGCAAGTATGAGTCATATTATGCCAATTATTTTAGAACCCTGAGTTTGGACCAAACTCTCACTTGAATATACTTATATCTAATAATCATATTTTCTGATTTATCTATTTGCCCTAAATATAAAGTTTAAATATAGAACTTGAGCATATTTCAGAGAGATGGCATTGGAATGAACTACCCTGGGACGAAGTGAGAGAGTAGCATTGACATATATACACTACCAAATGTAAAATAGCTAGCTAGTGGGAAGCAGCTGCAGAGCACAGGGAAATCAGCTCAGTGCTTTGTGACCACCTAGTGGGGTGGGATAGGGAGGGTGGGAGGGAGACGCAAGAGGGAGGGGATATGGGGATATATATGTACATATAGCTGATTCACTTTGTTATACAGCAGAAACTAACACAACATTGTAAAGCAATTATACTCCAATAGAGATGTTAAAATAAAATTTAAAAAAAAAGAAATCCAACTAAAATGAGATTTTAAAAATATTCACTAAGTCTAAAATCAGAAATATAAAATGACTGTAATTTGGAAGAGAAAATAAATTTTTAAAAGGTGTAAAATTTAAAAGGTGTATCTCTGTCCTTAAGGAGTAGATCATTGGTCAGCTATTGTTTTGTAAAACAATAAATACTTAAATACCACATAGGTATCTTCAGATTGACTGATAGACGAATCCAGGAGATAAATAATTGTATGGAGATATATAAAAATATCTCGAGGTTGCAGAATTGATTAAAATTATTTATAACTGTTATATTTCTCCAATGAGTTTCCTGGGATTCTTAAGGGAATCCTATCACAACTCCTAGGGAACATTTTATATGGCAAAGTTACTCTGTGATCATGACATGAACATACTTGAAGATATGTTTTCATATCTACTGGGTATCAGATTAAAATTTTAACTTTTAAGATGAGGAAAGAGCAGATCCATAAAGCAATGTAAAGTATTTTCTCCAGTAACTGAAGATTTTTGGAAAGCACCTTGTGGTAAAAGTCACACTAAAATATCTTTTTATCAACTGCAGGGTACAGGAACATAAAAGTTATAAATAATGTTACCCCTGACAAGAACATAGTTGTTCCCTTCCCTGAATTTACATAGAGTAAAGAAACTAAACCAAATAAATGAAATGCCTTATTTGTTAGAGCGAATAAATCATTTTTTCCAACCTTATTTAGTCTACCTCTGACAGTTTCCAGTCTACCTTAAACTCATCTCATTTTATTGAAACTGAATTTTCTAAGGCCTCCAGTGACCTAATGTGGGGAGAATACCAAGGCCTCTCTTTTGTTCAAAAGTGTAAATGTCTTTATTGCCTTAGAGCCTAAGGAGCAGGCTTCTAGACATTTATTATGTCTCTATGTAGCCATTAGATCTATTTGAATTGGTGTGCTTCTTGACTATATTAATGGCCCACTTCCTCACAGCAGATCAATTATTCAATCCTTAGAAACTACTAAGAAAACCTGTTTAAAACTAAATTCGCAGCCTAAGTCCACATCAACCTAAAAACTTTCAATCCAGCAGCACCAATATGCATGATCATAGACATAAAGATACATTTCAAAATTTTAATAACAGAAAAACAAAAGTAAACACAAAAATGAAGCCAAAATAATTCTACCTACCTACCTATCTATAAATACATTTACTCATATAGATATAGATATACACATACATATACATATATCATCATCATCATCAGAAAAATATACTGAAAGCCAATTTAAGAAAGACAACCTTGACATTTTAAATAGAGTTAAAAGGATCAAATGAAAATTTAAGCACACAGAAAGGAATAGTTAAATCATAATTTATTTTAAAAGTTTACTCATTTGAGTATGTTTTTTAATTTTAAATTTTAAATAATTTTAACAAGTGGAGCTGGGGGTTCTCAACCAGGGGTTCTGAGGGGAGGCTAGTTAAAGATTTCTAAAGCGTCAATTTTGAGGTTCAAAGCACCAGCATATTCCGTAAGAAATTGTGTAATATAGGTACGTGTGCAGCTTTTAACTTTTTGAGAGAAAGCTCAAACTTTCATGCTTTTTTCCAAATAGTAAAAAACTACTGGCAGAGAGTTAATCAAGAGTTATTGGATGAATTCTTAGTTTGATTATTTTTATTTTCAGTCTATATCTATTTTCTCAAAAGGATATACTTTTTGCTAAGCTAGCTATATTAATTCAACAGTCAAGATAATCATGATATTCAAAAGATATTTATAAATGCAGCTTTACTTTAAACTTGAGGGGGTCTCTATAATATGTCAAAAATCAACCAATGAACATAAATAACAAGAGTAATTACTGAGTATAAAATTCGAGAAATTATTTCATGTTCTAGCTCCTCATTTGGAATATCAAGCTATATTAATACAAAAGGATCACTGTAAAGTATCAAATTTTAATAAGATATTTTCATACCTGAAAGTAGGAAAGGCTCAAAGTTTGCAAGCTTAGCTCAGATGCTCAGCCCTGGCAAACACATCTGCCAGTCTAAGTGTCTAGGGAAGTCTACCCTGTCCTTTGCCATAGTGAGCTAGGATACGACTCTCTTCCTCAGCCCTCTGAGGTTGAGGAGAGATGGGTGACCTAACTGAGAGAACAGTAATTGTGACACCACACTTCAGTCTCATCCTCCATGCTCATGCATGAAATCCACCAAACCCTGTGGCAATGGCATGAGACAGTCTGGGACTGATATAACTTCATGCCCTCTCCTTACCTGTGAACAATCAGAAGAGCAGTTGTATCACATGCTTGGATTAACCAGTGATTAACTGGCCAGGGATATATGTCTGGAAGACAAGTGTTGAAGAAACTGTAAAACCAACCTTCCAGAAAAGAAATTAGGGTCAGTGCTTAGGAGTATCCATGTAAAGATCTCAGATCACTATCTTAACTGTGAAACCTTGGCAGGCTTCTAAGGTCTTCAGAAGCCGTGATGGATCTTCATTTGATGATAGCATTATAACAGGTAACTTTTTAGTAAAAATAATCCTCTTGTTTAAGTGACAGGTACTTGGGATCTTGACTCCACTTTTTACAAATCTATTAATATGAAAAGTAAACAGTCATGACCAGGAGGGGAGAAAATAAAACAGATAATTATATTGCAACCAGAATAACAGGGCAAGAGTTAGAGAAAAATACAGTTGCTACAGCACAAAAAATGAAAAGTATAATTAAATCACTAAACAAGAAAATTAATAAAAGCAACTGATATTGATATTTTTTCTTCTTTCCTAATTGTCTGGTTCAGAACCTTCTGAATCACTTATAGTAGTTTATACAACTACATTTAAAGAATAAGGAGGTGTATACAAGACAAAATTTATAAAGATCTAATAGCAGGTTTATACCTACAAGTAAATGCAATAAAATGGAAATTCAATCGTTTAATCTGTTCCAATAGAATAACTTAAACTAGTAAATATAAATAAACTTCACGGTAAAATGGTCTGGGAGAGCTTAATTACAGCAATTCAGGAGAAGTTGATAGGTATCAAGACTTTATTCAAATTAATTTTAATTTTAAAACAACTGCTTGATGATAGGAATAGATAATGTAAAAAATAGAACAATTGAAGATTGCTGTTGCTGTTACACTGTATCAACTTATCTTAATATGTGAATATTATAAGAATAAATCATGGAATGTGTTTGAAAACTATCCATTATATGATATATTAGCTCAGATCAATGTGTCTTGCTAACAGATGAAATGTTCTAAAACACATTCTTCAGAAACTACTGAAGTTTTACTATTTCCTCTAGCAGATAAATCTTAAACAAAAGTTGAAATAAGAATGGTAGTTGGCACTTATATATGGTAAAGAGAGTGCTGATTTCAGCAACTGTCATAACAATCTTAAAAAAAGGAAAATTCATTACATATTTCTTGGTCTGATAAGTGGTCCTTCAAGCTATCACATAACCTGACTTAATTATAAAATTATATGCTTTCACATTTGCATAAAATGTTTAATATTATAGTGGAGTAAAAAGGGAAAATTATAGAAATAGTGAAAATGTCTATGTCATATCTACATATGTTTCATAGTCTTCATTTGAGTAAATACAATAAAGGTGGATTGCATATATCCTGTATAAAATCCTGACAATATTCTGATTTTGGAAGCTAGAAAAATCCATCCATATCCTATTGGGAAATTCTCTTCCCACCAACACCTGTTCTACTAGAAAAAAAAAAAAAAACCATGAAATGCAAAACAAAATATCTGAAATTGATATAAAACACACTGCTGGTGTGTAGAGGTCTGTACATACACAGAATCTTTAGCTGTAAATATCTATGAAGGAGAATTTTCATTCTTAGCATGTATGTTTCAATTCTCTCTAAGGGTAGTTTCAGTTTAATCAGCACAAAATCATAGGTGAGAGTCAGCTTTCACACATCAGCACAGGTGATCAAAAAAATAAAGGAATGAAGAAAAGATTTTGAAAATTATTAGACTAAAGATGTTCATAGAGTTCATTCTGATCTCATGGTCTCAAGGGTTCGCTGTGGTGATTGGGAATGGGGCAAGAGACAGATGGCATCACCCACCTACTGATTTCCTAGAAAAACAGTTGGTCATCTTCAACTGTCTCAGTAGTTAAATTAAATGGACAGCGCCCAATTATCTTTTCACCAAAATCATCAGACCAGCATCATTATTATCTACCAAATATTTCAAGGCCCACCCCCTCCTCACCAAAATAAGATTGTTATATGTCAGACTTATCAAGATAAGGTGTAGCTTCACTATAGGAAGTAGTTTGGAGTTTTAATTTATAATCATAACATTAAAATTAAAATACTGCTCTACATGATCATGTTATTATACTCAACAAGGTCTTAGATTGTAGATTTAAAATGCATATGACCTAATAATTGCGTGAATGCTAAATGCACATATAAGAAATGTCATTAACAAACAAAGACCTTTCCTTTGTAAATTTGTTAAATTGCTTCCATTTTCTTCAGAATTCAGTTGCTCTTTGATTTTGGCTGTGTAGCACGGCTTGTGGGATCTTTTAGTTCCCAGACCAGGGATCAAACCTGGCCCCGGCAGTGAGAGTGCCGAGTCCTAACCACTGGACCCAGAATTCAGAGGCTCTTGAATTTCATTTTATCAAAAATAAACTTCCCTGTATTCACACACTGAGACCAAAACAAACAAAAAAAATGGATTAAAATATACAGCCTATCTATTAAACTATCTAGTTGACTGGTTTGTACCATTCCTAATAGATGGCAGCTGCAAACAGCTCTAATACCCCTTAACCCAAGAGTTTTCCTTGGATAGAAGAACTTTCAGCTCTAAGTTGATTAGTTTTACATCTTGTTAGAAAGTTGTCAGAAATGTGGCCAACAGTAATCTCTCCAGTGAATTTAGTTTATTGATGACGGGGTTTCTAACCAGTATGTATAAATTCATGGCCTATTTTGATAATAATGACATGTGCATGCACATAAACTTTTCATATAAAATGGTAATATTCTGCTAGATAAAGGAGTAGGAAATCATGTTTTGTGCTAGAAAACTATACCTTGAAAATGATTCAGTTCTTTAAGTATTAGTGAAGTGTGAATAGATATCAGTGATCAACTCATGGTAATCCTTTTTGATGGGGGTATTTATGAAAAACACTGAAGAGCTCTCAAAAGATTGCTTTACATAATATCCTATATGATAGACCTGATATCATGTATGCATATACATGGAATAAACACACAAGGAAAGAGAGGAGTAAAAACATTGCTCTTTACTCGGATGATAAACCCCAAGTTAAGTGGAATTGCTTTTCTAAAACTATCCCTGGTTTTAGGAAGTTATTTAAATATTTTGATAAAAATGGCTTTCTGATAGTTTTTAGCTGAAATGGAGAAATACTGGTTATATGAGTATCTTCAGCTCTGTTGTCTTCTCATGTTCCACTACCACATTCCTTGCCGCAAAATGACTTACAATTTTACAAATAGGCACTATACTTCTCTGCCTTGATGTCTTCTTCTGTCTCTCTTGTGACTCCCATTTCTCTAAGAACAAGTGACACCCAACCAAAGGGGCTGGTTTTGGACAAATGAATTAATTTTGGGTAATGATTTTTGGACCAGGATTGAAGCCTTCTCAAGCTAGGCACTTTCTATTCTCTCTCAAGAATGTGGTGTGGGTTGAATTTGCTTGTCTCAGTCTCTGTTATTTCCTTAGAAGAACGTCACATGAACTTTGGAGCTAAACCACCACATAAGACCATTATCTTTCACTAAGTCCATGAAGAATCCAAGAGCTGATGACTTGTATAAAGAGCATCTTAAATAAGAGAGTACATATCAAAGATGACATAATGAAATCTCAGAAGAGAGTTTTAATGACTCCACAAGTTTATCCAGCTGGGAAATGGGGCTAGGTGAGAACCCTGGATTTTAGGCTGACTACATTTCACCTGCCCTGCTATATATAATGTGGACCTCTATAACTGCATTTCTAGCCTTTTTCCTGATTAAAGCGGTTCTGTTGATATTTGTTTCCTCTTACAGAGTATAGGTCCCAGGAAAACCAGTGGCAGATCTTACTCTTCTTTGTATGCTACTGGTACAGTGTTCACTGCCTAAAGACCCAGGTTTGATTCCTCATTCCCCTACCTGGGCAAGTTACTTGATCTTTCTAAGACTCAGCTTACTCTTCTGAATTCCTACATCCTAGACCATTGTGGGAATTACAGAAATCATGTCAAATGCCTTGCAAGGCGCCTAGTACACTTCAGTGTTCAATATATGTTAAATATTGTTATATCATGCTCATTAGCATTTAGAAAGTACTCTGACTATAAAGCTGCTCAATAAATATACACAGGATATTAATACAAAACAAAATTCAAACTAAGACTATAAATCAGAGGATGGCAAACTGTGGACCATGGTCCAAAACCGGACTTCTGTCTGTTTTTGCACTGCCAGCAAGCTAAGTATGATTTTCACACCGTTAAGGGATTATAAAAACCAAAACAAAAACAAAGAATACATGACAGAGACTGTATGTAGGCCACAACACCTAAAATATTTACTATCTATCCCTTTACAGAAAAAGTTTGCTAACCCCTGCTATAAATAATCTATAGAATATGACTGCAGTTAAAAATACAGAAATATATTTTGAGAAAATAAATCTTAGGAAACTCTCTTGATTAGTGCATTTCTAAAATTTATAAAGTTTAGTAACCACTTGTATAGCTTTAATAAGCTTCTATTCTTTCCTGTAGTTTCCCCCCTCCAATTCATCCTTCATATCAAGGTCATACTAATCATTCCGCAGCACCATTTTTATCATAGCACTCCATTTCTCACAAATACATACATAAATACATACATAATCAAAATAAAGAATCATGTTCAAATCCTTTCACCAAATATTCAAGGTCAAACTGTTTTTCATTTCTGAAATGTTATCTCCCACTTCGTTAGTAAATATGTAATTCCAGCCATACCGTACTCCCTCTAGTAATACTATGCGTATTTAGATACACTGGGGTTTTAAAATATGACAGTCTTCATTTGAAAAAAATTTTGACACTCTTCTCTTTGAAGAGTGGAGCCTAGTTTCCCTCCATGTAGGCCAGGTTGGTAGGCTTGCTTCAAATGAATAAAAGTAGTAGAACTTAGGCTGCATTGCTTCCAAGGTGCAGGCATAAAAATTATAACTTCCTCTAGTTCTCCTTCTTTTTTGTCTAGCTCACACTGAAGGAAGCCAAGTATCATGCCTTGAATACACTCCGGAGATGCTACATAGAAAGAATCTGAGAGTTTGTACAATAGCCAGCCCCAGCATGGCAGCCATGTAAGTCATCTTGGAAGCACCCTTGCTGAGCCTTCAGATGAGTGTAACCTCAGCAACATCTTGGCTTCAGTCTCACAAGAAACCTTGAGTCTGAATTGTCCACCTAAGCAGCTCCCAAATTCCTGACTCACAGAAACTGTTGAGTTTAAATGTTTGTTGTAAGCAATAAACAAGAAAATGTATATCAAGCACTAGCCCAGAGCTTGGCACAAGGTAAAACACTGACAAATGTTGCCTGTCACATTTTTTTCTTATTGTTTCAGTACTGTTTAGAATAAGATCAACGGTAAACAGACATGACAAAGATGAACTGAGTAATACAGATTTCTAAGTGCACTTTTACTTAGGATTGGAATGTATTTTTATTCTCAGTAGGTCTTTAAATCATCTAACGTATGAAAGTTGCTAAGAAAGTAAATCCTAAGAGTTCTCATCACAAGGAAAAATTACGTTTTTATTTTTCTTTCTTTCATATCTATATGACATTATAGCAGATGATGGATGTTCACTAAATTTATTGTGGTAATCATTTCACGATGCATGAAAGTCAAATCATTATGCTCTACACCTTAAACTTATAAAGTGCTGTTATGTCAATTATATCTCAATAAAAATGGAAGAGATCTGGGGAATTCCCTGGCGGTCCAGTGGTTAGGACTCCTACCTTTCACTGCCAAGGGCCTGGGTTTGATCCCTGGTTGGGGAACTAAGATCCCACAAGTTGTGTGTCATGGCCACAAAAAAAAAAAGGAAGAGATCTAACTAAATAAATAAATTTAAAGCTTAAAAAAATCATCTAATGAAGAGTGATTCTACAAAAGACCTATTTTGAAAAGTACTGCTAGCTGACCATCAGAATTCTTTATTCCATATATTGACAGTAAAAGGAGTTGTAACTTGTATCTTTCTTTCCAGTTAAGAACAGAATTTTCCAGTCCCCCTAGAAAGCCTGTAATCATATATGGAAGTTCCTGTTAATGAAATGTAACTAAAAAATGTGTAATTTCTATCTCAGTTCCTTAAGAGGAACTCTTTTACTTTGAACTTCTGCTCTTTGATTTCCAGAGTAATGATGTCCAGAGTGACTTAGGAGACAGTGTTAAAGTTGGCAGAGCCACCATCGTCCTAAATTCCTAAACTGCCCCTTGCATTAGAACTGCCTGCTGATCTGCTATATTGTGCCTAAATTTTTAAACAGGTAAAAAATTAATTTGATCTTGCTTGAGCAACTGGAGTTTTGGTTCTCTTTGTTACAGTGATTAATGATTCCTTAATACACCCTATATTGATCCAATAAGATCAATGCTTAAGCATTAGTAATTCCAGTGGCCCCTAATGACAAAGCTGAGAGTTATTAGATATTTCATGATGATAATTAGAGAAAAGCATTGACATTAACTCTCCAATATCACACATAATCACATATTTATAAATAAAAAAATGAGGTAAAAGTATTTCAAATGTTCATGATACCAAACAAGCGTGCACATGATCTAAAAGTATTTAAATTGTTCTTAATTTTAAAAATATTTTGTGTATCAAGATTAGCATGCATTTAGATATGTGATTATAAAAACTGAGTTTTATAATTTGTTGACGCTATGACAAGTGTCCATTGCCTAATAAATCTTATTTATGTAAAGCTATGCAGTATATTGAAAGGAGCTTAAATAAAGACTTGAAACCAAATGAGAAGAATCTGAAGACTAAATGTTCAACTTAATATATAGCCTGGACAAATCAAATAACTTCCCTATACCTTAGCTATATCTTTTGTAAACTAGTGACTGAAAATGAATATACCTCTGTGTTGTTGTGAGGACTGAAGTGAACTCTAATGCACTGTATGTAAGCACAGTGTTCCTCAGGAGACAAGAATGTTTCATACATTTACACATGTAATCTTATTTCTGCCAAAATTTTTGGCAATGTTCTGTTTGTTATATGTTCCCAGGAAAAATAAGTTTTTTAATTAGTCAACAAATGCTACTGACTCTTTTATATTTGCCATTGGAATGGTCATGTTAATATTTCCTAAAATTAACCTGGTATTAAGAATGCCAGCTAAGAGAGAAAGTCATTAAGGAAATGCTGTGCGAGAGCTTTTTTGTGACTATTTGTTGCTGTTTTAAAGGAACAATATTAAGAAAACACAATTAGATTTAGGCAATAAGAAAGGCATCAGTTTTCTTGGAAAGTGGTTTTGGTAGAGTGACATGGTTTGAAACCAAATTGCAAAGTATTAAAAATTAATCATTGGTGAAGACATGGAAACAAAATATGTAGTTCTTTTATCCCCCAGTTCTTTGGTGTATAATGAAATAAGAGTGAGTGTTACTAATTTCAACTAGAAAAAAAGGTCTGGGAAAAAGGAGGGTTTAGAGAGGACATAGGCAGTTATTTTTAAAGAAAAAGAGGATATCATCAAGAAGGACATTATGAAAATTAACAAGACAGTGATGGAGATAATGCACAGAGTGAGAAGGAAGAAGTGAGGGAAAGAAAGAGAGAGGACATTTACAGGAGAATGTGGACAGCACAAGTCCAAGATTATTATTTTTTTCTTTTTGATAGGTAAGAAATGGATTTATTTAGAGAGAAACACATTCCACAGAGTGTGGGCCAGCTCAGAAGGCAAGAGGCCCCGAAATATGGCGTGGTTAGTTTTATGAACTGGGTAATTTCACAGGCTAATGAGTAGGAGGATTATTCCAACTATTTCAGGGAAGGAGTGGGGATTTCCAGGTATTGGGCCACCACCCACTTTTTGACCTTTTATGGTTGGCCTCAGAACTGTCATGGAACTGGTGGGTGTGTCATTTAGTTAATGTATTACAATGAGCGTATAATGAGGCTCAAGGTCTACTGGGAGTCGAATCTACTGTCATCTTGGACCTAGTTGGTTCTAAGCAGTTTTTGTCATGTCCTATGGCTATATCATTCTTTTATAGGTTGTGTCCTGCCCCCTTCCCTCCTGTTTCATTCCCCCCTCAGAGATTTCACTCTCACATTCTTATGGAAAGCAGAGGGGCAACCCTCTGTCTTCCGTAACTGCTTCAAGGCTGAGTAGGGGGCGTCGACCTGCCTGTCAGTAAAAAATCTCTGGATGCCTGATCTAGGGGCCCCAGGGGCAGGACAACTCCTTGTTTTAAGTCGGTATGGGCTGGAATCCTCGTGTAGCCCTCATCTTGATGATGAAGCACTTTTTGTAATAGCATCAGAGTGCAAAAATTTCTATAAATAACAAAAGAATTAAAAGCCATGGTTAAACATCTGGTTACATTGTAATTGATAAAGAAACTTGGTTACTATAGCGAGAATTATGAATGATTACACTTAATATACCAAATAATCCTAGCTAAATATTTCTCTTTGAGATACCTCAGGGGCCCTCTAAAGTATCCCAAAGTTAGCTGGAAATCAAAAGAACTTTAATTAAAATTTGATATTTGGGAAGTCTGTCAAAAAGTTTTAAAACACTTGGTCAAATAAGATCACAGGTCACTGTAAGAAAGAGTTGTGCATGATCAGGATTTTCTAAGATTGGATTAAATCTACTTGGGTAAATGGATTTTGTTGGGAATGAGTTAGGACAATCAGATTTGGTTTCTCCCTCCAAAGTTTTCTTGAAATCCTGCTTTTAATAACAGATAGTATGAGTTTCTTTGCCTTTAAGTGATCTGTATCGGCTTTTGAAATCTCTTGTAACTTTGGTTAAGAAATAAGTATTGTCTCACAGTGACCAAGATTAATTTTTAAGGCTTTATTGAGGTATAATTCCAAGATTAATCTTGAAAGACAACAAAGACCTTTTTTTTCCTCAAAGACAGGGAAAAGAGAGTATATTAAAAATTCATAACACTTCTGAGACAGAAATGTTCAAGATGAGTGATACTAAGATCAAAGAATTTGAAAAAAAAATGGGGAAGGGACTGAGCGTTAAATAAATGTGCAGAGAATGTAAGCATATCACGCTTACTGGGAAGTTAAAGTGCATGCCCTGTTATGAAAAAGAAAGTGATAAGGCTAAGAAAGTAGATCTTAAAAGTTCTCATCACAAGAAAAAAATTTGTGAGGTGAACAACCTTAACTAAACTTACTTTGATAATCATTTCTCTATAGATATATATCAAATCATTATGTTATATACCTCAAGCATATACAAATCTTATATGTTAATTATATCTCAGTAAAACTGGGTAGGGGAGAAACTGATGAGAAAATGTTTAAGTTAAATCAAGATGCTAATGAGCAAACAAATAGTTTGAATTCATCCCTGTCAATTTCAGACTCCCAGAAAATACCACAAAATAACTGTGGATATGGCAAAAGTGAGTTTATTCTCACTTACTAAAGCAGATCACTACCTCGACAAAGACTTAGGAATTCCTGTCTTAGTAGGGAGGGCAATGTCAGGATATTTATGAGGTTTGGTGATCTGGCTCAAAGTGGGTCTTTCCATACAGGGGCTAAGTTCAGATGGGGCACAAATTCTGATATAATAGCTTAAAACTGATGGATAAAGCAAGGGGAGGGTTTTGATGTGAGGGTTCAAAAAGTCTTAGAAAATAAACATTTGGTTGATGCTATCAGAAAGTTGCTCGGCCTGATGTCCACGTAAATGAATTTTATGGAAAGGCCCTGAAATAAACAAGTTTCTCACAACTTGTATCTTCCCTGGCTAGTGTTCCCCTGAAGAGTAAAGTCATGATGATGAAGTAGTGGAATTATAAGCTTGTGTTAGTGAAGACAGTAAACTGTGTGGGTATAGATGTTTCTATGCTCCATTCACTTCTTTTTTTATATAGAACTAGAAATGTTTCACACATATAGCAAGAATTCCTTTCCTAGGAACAGATGATATTGATAGAACATTAAAGATAGTTCAGCTCTAATCAATCAAGTAATAGTAAGAAAACTATTAGAAATCTTCAAAACACGATATATTCTAATAATCTATCAGTGCAGCCGTGTTCCTATAAAATTTATGAATATTTCTAAAGATTTTTAAGAATTCCTTGTTATTTGGATTTTGCTATTTTCCTCCTCTTTGAGATCTCCAAGTGATCCCTGAAGGATCCCTTGTCTTGACCGGGCATTCCTGTCTTCTTTCTTTACAATCTTAATACATTTAGTTTGTGGGTATAACTAATAAGTATAGCGAGTATAATATGCTTTTGGTAAGTTATTACAATGTGAACATTTTAGCTAAAAAGTAACTAAGTATTGTAGTTAATAATAAACAGAGTGATAGTTATGTGCCTCCTTTATCAAGAATGAAACATGAAAGAATGAATTTACATTCTGAAGCATTCAATAATACATGCTATAAGTTAATATTAGAAACAAACCAGAGAATTCAACGTAAAATTGGAAAACAAAAGTGTCAAGGAAGACCCTTCCCCGTGAGGAAATAAGGATTACTGGGTCCTAAGACAAGCAGCTCTGAGTATAACCAACACGAAATTAATCGCAACTAGAGAAGCATTCTAGTCTTCAATATTTGAAAATTCAAATCTTCCATTAGTTCGCCAGCAGCACTTCAGTTTTACCATATCTTCGGGATTTCATTAAATGACTCTAGATTTTTTTTTTTTTCTTCAAGTTTTAAAACATTTACACTGTGATTATATCATCTTATTTATGGAGTTAAAGAGATCATCAGTTAATGACTTCTCTGAAAGCAGAGAAAAGGGAGAAGAAATGGGAAAGAAACCATGAAAGACAAATGATTAAGTAACGTAGATTATTTTCTATTAAAACTACAAGGCAGGATGAAATATATGGTGCTTGTTATTGTTTTAAAAGGCAGTGGAAATGAAGAAAGCATAATAATGGTATAATTATAAATCTCTGAAGTTCTTCAGCATCTAAAAGCATTAAATCTATTAATGCAGCAAGGCTATGCTCATATCCAGCTCAAGACAAATGTATTAGCATTATATGTTTCGCAATGGTATAATTTAAAACACTATAAATGAAAAATGCTTTGCCCCTGGTTAATTTTGTGTGTCCCTTTGCCCTTGATTAATTAAACAGAAAGTAGGATTTAGTTGTGAGGGTTTTCCTCATACAGTGGGGCCTTCCCTGACCACACTGTTTAAAATACAGCCTCCCCTCTAAACACACACACACACACACACACACACACACACAAGTTTCCTATCCTTCTATGCGTTGTCTCCACAGCATTCACCACCATCTGGTATATCTGTTCATTTTAATTTTTTTTATTATTTAATTGGTTAAGGTTTGCTCCCTCCAACTTCCACCCTGGAATGTTCAGCTCCATAATCACAGAAACATTGTTTTGTTCTTGCTTTATTCCCAAGGCCCAGGACAGTGTCTAAAACATAGTAGTGTTAATGGTAGGAAAGAAGGGAGAAGGAAGAAACAGCTGGATGGAAAAAGAAAGGAAATTATTTCTAAGGATAAATCACTACTTGGACAACAAAGCTACATGGTAGAAGGGCACCGTTAGATTTCTAAGCACTCCTGTAAGTGCATTCCTGTCTCCTTTATCCCACACACTGACAAGGAAAGAGGGACGAGGACTGGATTCCTTCTGGGAATAGTCTTTACTCTCACTTTTCCTTGGCATGCATTTCCCTGCACTCTGATTACACCAGGATGATTTATAGGATTTACAGGAGGATGGTTAATTTTATGTGCCAACTTGACTGGGTACAGGGTGTCCAGATATTTGGTTAAACATTATTCTAGGTGTGTCTGTGATATTGTTTCTGGATGAGATTAACATTTGAATCAGTAGGCTGAGTAAAAAGCAGATTGTCCTTCCCAGTGTGGGCAGACCTCATCCATTCCATCAAAGGCCTGCATAGAACAAAAAGGTGGAGTAAGAGTGAATCCATTCTGTCTGACTGTCTTCTAGCTGGGACACTGGTTTTCTGCATTTGAACTCAGACTGGAACTTATACCATCAGCTCTCCTGGGTTCTCCAGTTTACTGACTGCAGATCCTGGGACTTCTCAGCTAACATAACCTTGTGAGCCAATGCCGTATAATAAATATCTATCTATCGATCGATCAATCTATCTATCTAACCACCCATCTCACTTAATGGTTCTGTTTCTCTGGAGAATTGAGACTAATATTAAGACTTCGTTGATAAGTGGTCAGGGATACCACTAAGTCTGTCTTTAGTACTAAAGTTTTCTTTTCTTAGCTCTTTCTACACAAAAGATGCTCCATTGTAAGGTCTATGTTGGCTTGGAGACAAAAATGTCATAGGAATAAAGAAACTACTTGTATAAAAATCACCAACTTCCATGTTGCAAAATCTAGCAGATAATTTTCAGGCCTCAAACTATGTGCTATCTTATCAGCACTCAACAAAGATGACCTAACTTCCTTTTAAGCCCTCTGTTATTCTGACTTCCATGACACCATTCTCTGCTGCTTTGTTCCTAGTCCACTGGTTTCTCCTTTCCTCTGACCTTTACTGGTGTTTACTACTCCTACCAGACCTATGAATCATAGAAGACATACTTTTTTTTTTTAATCTAAAAATCTATCCATTAAAAAATAATTGAGCAAACTTCCACAGTGGTTTTATAACCAATTATGGACATTATAAATACTATACAAAAATAAAATGAAAAATATTGAGATAAAGATAAAATGACAATATTTTTAAATGCTGTCTAGTCGCAATGGCTTTATTATCAATCATTTGCAAATACTAGATAAGGGTAGGATATACATTTTGGGCAAGATATACTGTTGATGATAAAAAATGTATTTCAAATAGACTACTTGATAAATTAAAAAAAAACAAAACAGAACAAAACAAACCAAAAACACTTTAGACTGATCTCCTGTTTTCATCTCATGAAGTGCCAACAAAGAGGACCAATTAGGATTTATAATAGAAAGGTTCTACTGTCATTTTCTTGTTATTTCCTGTGCATGCATTATCATTATTATATGCAACCTAAAATTTCTTTGCATTAATATTTTAAAGCTGCCCATCCACTTAGTGAGGAATATTTTACTTAAAACTAGATAATTCAATATATAAACCTATTTTTAATATTTGCTATTATTTATTTGGTAAAGGTTTGCTCCTAACCACTCTCACTCCCACACTAGAATGTTTACTTCCATAATTGCTCAGTTTAACCAGTCATGGGTAATCCACTTTGTAATGCAACGTATTCACTGTGAACAAAAGATAAAGAGTACCACTTTCAACACCTTTAGATTGTTTAATTTCCATTCTCCCCTTAAGATTAAAATGATCATGAAAGTAATGGTAATAATAATAATAATAATAAATGATTAAAAGGGGGAGGAAAAAGAGGGAATAAAAAGATCAGAAACTACTATTTTTTGGAGGAGCTTAATATGTACCAGGAATTGTTCTAAACAGTTTACATGTAACTCATTTAGTCTTTACATTGAGCCCATGAAGTAGGTGATATTATAATTCCCATTTCATGGATGAGAAAAAATGGGCACAAGGATCTGAAACAATTTGCCCATTGTAGAGCCAGGACTCAAATGTAGGAGGCCAGGCTCCAGAGCCCATGCCTTTAACCAACATACACAATATCTCTGATACTTCTTAGACTGTGTATGATACAGGGATCTCTAACATGAGACTCAGTGAGGGTGCCAGTGATGATCTGTATAGTAATTACTATAAAAGTTTATATCCTTAGTTGTTACAGTAGAAGCAAATATAAATATGAATTCTAATATATTCTTCCTAAATTCCCGTGGATAGCATTGTATACCTCCTCAATTGTTGGCTCCTAAATTTAAAGATGATTTTTCTAATTACAACATTCCTCAAAGCTGATGTTTTCAGTCTCTTTTCTGACTCAGGCTAAATTCAATATTTCTCAGAATGTGGTTCAAGGGCCATGTGCATCCTAATAACCTGAAATGTTTATAAAAATAAAGACCCCTGGACTGTACCTCCAACTGCACTGAATTAGAATCTCTAGAGGAGCAAATGGGAATCTATATTTTAAACAAAAGTCTACTGCTTTTCCATGGGCACTAAATTAAAGAATCCTTGTTATACTGATCTGGTTGATTCTTAAGGCTTAACAAAGAGGAAAATTCAACATCATAATGCTGAAATTCAACATTACAAGAATCAACAATTTACAACACTACCATTTATGAACAATTAGCTATGTCATTATATAATATCCAAGCTCTGAACATAATGATAAAATGTAGTTCCGAATAATGGAAATAATGATATTAATAATTTGCATGACATTTTTAATCAACATATATTAGCTTCTAAGGATCACCAATAAATTTTCTAATTTTTACAATCTAGTTCATAATTGATTTTACACTTTTTTTTTTTTTTTTCCAGGAATTAACACTGAGTTTACTCCCAGGCAGAATTCATGCTCTCTTATTCAGATGAGGAAGAGGTAATCTCTTGTCCTTTGACATCTGTAAAAATCTTTAGGATTTCTCAGGGAATATTGATAGTGGCTCAGGAATTCTGTAAATGCTTTCATTATTATGCATGGGATGCAATTAATCTAGACTTAGAGACTAGAACTAAATGAGGAAAGACTTAGAAATCTTTGGCTAAGGATGAAAGTGATTGTGAGTCAGAAACAAACTCTTGCTGAGCAATTTACTCTATTTTCACTCTTTATTTCTTGTTTTTGTCATTCAAGATATAAGTGATAGGTAGGCTGGCCCAGCTAAATGGCCAGGAGAAATGCATTGTATTCTTCTCCAAGAAATGGGTACATTACCTTATTTTCTTGCTCTGAAAAAATAATTGAACTCATATTCCTTAGCCCCAGTGGATTCAAATGTCTTTGTTATTACGTCTTAAATTTCATCAAACAGCACTTATAGTTTTGAGCTACATTTTCTTATCCATTCTCAATTATGTGTGTCCTATCCACTTAAATATGCTTTAAAAAGTTCTGTGTGCTCTCTGCCCTGTCAGAGTTAAATGCATCCCTCATTTCATTTTTTATCACTTATGATAATGAATGGATATTATTTGATTTAGCCCTACCATTCTAAGATTTCCACATTTTCTTTACTATTACAGGAGTTGCTTCATCTTTTCTTCATCTAGATCAATTTTTATTTACCATCTATAATAAAATTTACTACTTCAGAAAGTAAGTTCTACATCTCAGATTAGTGGAGGAGTTCCTTCACCAGGTCTCCATGCCATTTAGACCTCAAACTGAATTACAGTTTCCTTGTGCTTCCCGCCCTAATTTTCCTCATTTCATTGTGATGGCAACCATATCCAGATAGAAGAGTTTATTTTAAGTTATTATTTTTATTTTATTTTTATTTTTATTGAGGTATAGTTGATTTACAATATTAGGTTAGTTTCAGCTGTACAACATGGTGATTCAAAAATTTTATAGATTATAATCCATTTATAGTTACCATAAAATATCGGCCATATTCTCTGTGCCATACAATATAACCTTGTAGCTTATTTATTTTATGCATAGTAGATTGTACCTCTTAATTTCCTACCCCTTCTTGCCTGCCCCCACCCTTAGCTCTCTCCACTGATAGGCACTAGTTTGTTCTCTGTATCTGTGACTCTTTTTTTTTTTTTTCTGTTGTTGTTGTTGTTATATTCACTAGTTTGTTTTATATTTTAGATTTGACATACAAGTGATAACATACAGTATTTTCCTTTCCCTGCCTGACTTATTTCATTAAGCATAATACCCTCCAGGTCCATCCATGTTGCTGGAAATGGTAGAATTTCATTCTTTTTTGTGCCTCAGTTATTGATATCTATATCTATATAGATATCTATATCTTATATCTTCTTTATCCATTCATCTGTTGAGGGACACTTAAGTTGCTTACATATCTTGGCTATTGTAAATAATGCTATGAACTTTGGGGTGCCTGTATCTTTTCAAATTAGTGTTTTCGATTTCTTCAGATATATACACAAGAGTGGAATTGCTGGATCTTATGGCAGTTCTATTTTTAGTTTTTTGAGGAACCTCCATATTGTTTTCCACAGCAGCTGCACCAATTTACATTCCCACCAACAGTGTGAAAGTGTTCTCTTTCTCTACATCCTCTCCAACATTTGTTATTTTTGATTTGTATTTCTCTGATGATTAGCAATGTTGAGCATCCTTCCATGTGCCTGTTGGCCATCTTTATGTCTTCTTTGGAAAAATGTCTATTCAGGCTTCTGCTCATTTTTTAAATTGGGATGTTTGCTTTTTTGATGTTGAGTTGTATGAGCTGTTTATATATTTTGGATGTTAACCCCTTATCAGTCATATCATTTGCAAATATTTTCTCCCATTCAGTAGTTGCCTTTTCATTTTGTTCATGGTTTCCTTAGCACAGTTTAATTAGGTCCCATTTGTTTATTTTTGGTTTTATTTTCATTACTATAGGAGGTGGATCCAAAAAGATACTGCTGTGCTTTATGTCAAAGAGTGGTCTGCTTATGTTTTGTTTTTGTTTCCTTTGCCTTAGGAGACAGAGGCAAAAAAAAAAAAAAAAAATATATATATATATATATATATACACATATACACACATATATATACATATACATATATATATATAGCTAAAATTTATGTCAAAGAGTGATCTGTCTCTGCTTTCTTCTAGGAGTTTTATGGTTTCCAGTCTTACATTTAGGTCTTTAATCCATTGTGAGTTTATTTTTGCATACGGTGTGTGGAAATGTTCTCATTTCATCTTTTACATGTAGCTGTCCAGTTTTCCCAGCACCACATTGAAGCAACTGTCTTTTCTCCACTGTATATTTCGCCTCCTTTGTCATACATTAACTGACCATAAGTGTGAGGGTTTATTTCTGGGTTCTCTATTCTTTCCCATTGATCTATTTGTCGGTTTTTGTGCCATTATCATACTCTTGATTACTATAGTTTTGCAGTACAGTCTGAAGATAGGGAACATGATACTTCCTATTCTGTTCTTTCTCAAGATTGTTTTGGCTATTCAGGGTCTTTTGTTTTTCCATAAAAATTTTAAAATAATTTGTTCTAATTCTGTGAAAAACGTCACTGGCATTTTGATAGGGATTGCACTGAATCTGTATATTGCCTTAGGTAATACGGTCATTTTAACAATATTAATTCTTCCAATCCATGAGAACATGTTATATCTTCCCATCTGTTTGTGTCCTCTTCAATTTCTTTCATCAGTGTCTTGTAGTTTTCAGAATACAGATCTTTCACCTCCTTAAATAGGTTTATTCCTAGATATTTTATTCTTTTCTATGGGATGGCAAATGCGATTGTTTCCTTAATTTCTCTTTCTGATAGTTTGTTGTTAGTGTATAGAAATGCAACAGATATCTGTATGTTAATTTTGTATCCTTCAACTTTACTGAATTCATTGATGAGTTCTAGTAGTTTTTTTGTTGGCATCTTTAGGATTTTGTATGTATAGTATCATGTCATCTGCAAACAATGACAGTTTCACTTCTTCCTTTCCAGTTTGGATTCCTTTTATTTCTTTTCCTTGTCTGATTGCTGTGGCTAGGACTTCCAATACAATGTTCAATAAAAGTGGTGAGAGTGGGCCAGATAGAAGAGTTGTGAACTATATTTCTTTTTAAATTCTTCAGCCATTTCTGATTGACTATAATAACTAACAAATATAAGAAAATATCACTTCTATTTGTAATGAATCATATTAAGGAGATGATGATAAATTATAACAATAGAGCTTACTGCCCAGTTTGTTTCATGATGTACACTTTAGTTTCTATACACTAGTTCTACAAGGCATTTTATATCATACATGACTTCTGTATGACTCTACATTGTCAGTATTCACAGATTTAGTTTCTTAACCACCCTTCAGCAACCATCCCTTTTGAAGACTCTTGATATTTTCTTTCACTTAATTTCTGTTTTTCTTCCCATTTGGTGCTCCATTTCAGTTATAATCTTAGTGTTCTTCCATTTTAATTTTTCTTACATTAGCTAACTATCTCCATTTTGATGGTAACACAAGTCCTTTATGATTATTCCAAAAATCTCAGTGGAAACTCAGAAAGGTTGATCCAGACACAGTATAATAATTTAGTATGGAGACTTATTTAAGAATTTTTAAAAATGTGTTCATCACATAAATATTCACTGAGTACCTACTATGCTCCAGGCGCTGCGATTAAAAGATGTATATGACTCAGTCTATGTTCTAAAAAAGATCATGGTCACATTTTTTTACATAAAGACACACTAACATCACTCCTTCTTTTTTTTCACTTTATTAGTAAATTTATCAAAGATAGTCCCCAGTAGCATTCAAAGCATATTATAATCACAAGAGTTAAAAGCAGCAATGTTTCAAGTGGTGATAAGAAGCCATGCTTCAAAGATTCTTCTCTGAATATAGAGTCATGACAATTGTTTAAAGTGATTTATTATGGCAAAAATAAGGGGAATGGAGTTTAAATGTTCAAGTATCTGAAAGTAAATGTACTCATACTTAAAAATCACACTTAAAATCAGAGTTTTAAGTCCATGACGAATATAAATACATGGTGAGTTCCGGTGTATGTCTTTAGGTTTGGAATGCATCCTTTTGATCTCAGAAAGGAGTTGGAATCTACAATTCTTTCCACTATTTTTTTTTCTTCTTCTTCTTTCAAATATGATGAAAGATTGAATCCTCTAGAAGTCTGGACTTCTCACTAAGATTTTGCAGTAGTAGATTTTGTTCCTTTTTATAAGCTGATACACTAATTGCATAAAGCTACTTCAGAGACTGAAAAAAAGTCGTTTGTTTTAGAAGCACAAGAATAGATTACGTTTCAAAAATGTTGTTGAAGTTAAAGGCCTACATTGGAGAGTTCAAAATGAAGAATTGATGGCAACAACATGGTCCTATCTGGGGACTTTATGAAGAACAATACATTAACATTAGATGAATGTGGCATGTACTATATTTATTGTTATGAAGCCATAATATATTGTAATTAAATATTGAGGGTTGGCAAAATAGGGTATCTAAATGAAAATAGCCTTAAATAAAGCTTAATAGTATTGTTTTCCTTTTTGCCTCTCTCACAGGCATTATGAGGTCTGTTATTATGTTTTCAGTTAACTGTTCAGAACTATTATTCCCACCACAGCAATACTGTCCATAAATGGGTCTCTGTGGCAACGATCCATCATATAAGTCTTCATTCACTATTTAAACAGGAGGGGTTGAAAACTATATATTTGTCAAAAAAGTAACACGTCAGCAGTCAGACAGGGGAGAGTCTCAATGCGGTTGCTCTCCTGGTGTTCTACTGATACTCTCTCTCTCTTACCTCTCTTACAAAGGACATATAGATAATAAAGTGTGGAAAAATACTACAGAGTCCTATGTAGCATAACCAGAAAAAGCAAAGACGTTTGGACACCTAGAGTCACTGAGTTTCTCGTGTTCACAAGTGGTAAATGGCCACCATTCAAAGGATTTATGTGCTAACTATTCACTGCTATATTTCCCTTTAAAAACTAAAACAAACACCCTGCTGGAAATAAATAAAAGTGTAACAGATATTAATATTTTTGCCATTATTACTGAGTAGCATGCTGGTTCTGCTTTCCTAATAATTACTTTTTAACATAAAGTGAATAATTAAATGAACAGTCTTACCCTATCAAAATAGTAGGGATTTATGCATTACAGAAATTTAGACTTGCATTCCAATTTAAAATGCAAAGACAAAGTGATTACTTTCTTTAGCTTAATAAAGGTGAAAATAGAGCTCCTATATATAGGGTTCATATTTTTATATGAAACTCCATATAATTCGAACCAATATAAAAATAAACAATTTGATAAGAGTCTTAGGACTCAAGCTATAAATAACCAGCTCCAGAGACCAATGATAATTTTATAGTAAATATAACATGGCTGCTGAGCTTGCTGGCAGCTTACACTCAGCTCATTAGAGCTAACCAAATGTTTGCTTTATAAAGGACTTACTGAAATATTAAAGTGCTAAATAAAGGAAGCCAATCTTGTTTTATTCCCAGTCTTATACATACTTTATAACACATTAGATGAGTATTTTCTTCTTATATTACATGTCAACTCACCAGAACATTCTTTGCTCATCTTTACAGTAATGATATTTGCCTAAATATACATCAAAACACATACACACACACACACACACACACACACACACACACACGTAACTCACTACTTTGCTCTTCAAGCAACTGAGGTATGTCCCCTATAGAGTAAAATCCCTTATAGAGGTTTTCACCCATTTAATGGCCAGTTACATCATGCTCAAACTAAACTTGTCTTAAGCAAAATGCTAATCATCCCTGGTTTCTGATGTTTTTGCACAAGTGAAAACCCATTTTTTAAAAATTCTGTCTAGATGTTCATCAGATATACATTTTCCTTCTCATTACAGAACTTTAAAATGAGCCACACTTCACAGCTCAAAGTGTGGAAGATGTCATTAAACTAGCTGTCTAATCAAGAAGGTGTAAAAGATTTAATTAAACTAATAGCAGGCTGACTCAATTATTCTAAAATATATTAAAACACATGCTGTACATGTGATTACAATCATAATTCATAGACAATTTTTATTTACTTTTTTGCTCATCTTTTTAAGTTGTGCTATTTCTTTGCAGATACTACTACTTGCATATTCAATTATATATATGCACATAAACACACATGCACATATAAATGACACAGTTATCAATACCACATTTTAAATGTGGATTATTCCACTGTTTGCATTTTTATAACAGAACATAATGTAACTATAAAGCCAATACTTAAGAGTCATTTCATACACCTCGCCTTTCATGTGGACATCACTTTCCATATTTCACTTTGGCATTTCTGCTAAAATCAGCTACTCTTTTGGCTTTTTTAAATGGTAAAATCCATCTTTACTAAAAGGTGTTAAATAAAACTCCAAGTTTAAGGTAAATCATTCACATTTCATGGGTAACCTCATTGCTTAGAGTTATTTTATTTTTCCTTAATGAGGTCCTTACTCTTGTTTTCTCTATCAGTTGTCTTGTTTGTACTTAATCTCTTCAAAAGCCTAAGAGTCTTCAAAGGATTTGTGTGTATAATTATGCGTAGTTTTACTAAAAAAAACCTGTGGTTTCTACCAAAAGCAGAAATATAAAGGTTTTCCTATGAAAACTGGTCAGTATTGCTTTGTTTTAAAGCCATCAGTATATATGCATCTCTTTTCCAGATGTCTTACAGAGAGAACCATTCTCAGTTAAGGAGGCTGGATGAGATAGCAGTGTGCTTAGTAATGACAAAGGGATGTCTCCCCTACAGCAGAAACAACTGGTGATGTGCATTAATCAGAGTAAGGACCAGCTTTTCACTTCCTATCTTTTCTTCTACCTAAGTAGATTTTAGTTTTCTCAGAGGTAGAGAAGAAAATCAAAAATTATTCTTGGTTTTGAGATGTAGGCCTGAACAATATTATGGTCGTAAACATCACCCAAACTTCTATTCTTCTGCTTACATGTATGTAGGATGCACATTGACAAAGGAGGACTGTCAGTGTTCCCAATAATTCCAAGGCTCAAAAATTTCAGAGCTAAGTATATTTCTCAAACATTTTTTAGATAACAAAGATGTCAAAGACACGCCAGTATGTCAATACTAAGAAAATTATTCTACGAGAGAAGTCTACACAAAGGCTCTGTATTATTGCTGAAAAGAGGCACTTGGGATCTCATTTTTCCTTTAATTTATTACTTGTTTGTGAAGCATTTAAAAATAGTCAGTAAGTATTAATAAATCTGCACTTTTAATAACAGCCTGTCCTTTGACAGCAGTGATGGTACATAAAAACTAGTGGCCATGTTCTTGGCTAGCATTCATACTATCATTTTAGCTGTGAACATCTTTCCAGTAAAATGTCTAGATTTCTCCCAAATAAATAGAATGTAGAGCTTCACATCTCTATGAAACCCATGCCTTGCTAAATATGATTATAACATGTATTGTCAAGAAAAATAACCCTTCATTATGCCTCTAAGAGACTTAATTGTTAAGGTGGCACGCTGGTTTTGGTGTGAAGGGATCAAGACCTATGCCAGTGGCTGCTGGCTCTCGCCTATACTTCTGAGTAATCTTTAGACTACTTAGTAAGCATTATTCCAGATGGCTGATTGGCAGCTGACAGCAACTCTACCCATCGTAGCATATGGTCCACTGAGGGTTGACAACTGTCATTCAGGCAAAATTCACTACAGCTACATGCCAATCATAAAACATTCACTAAAAAAGGGGATCAAAGCCTGAGCTGACATGTACTGCCTGTCCTGATTAGATACAAAATAATTAGTCACTTTGAGTGGAAAGCTCCACTTGGATATAGCAAAACAAAACCCCACTGGAGTGGAAAAAGTTTGCTAAAATATTTTGGGGGACTGACTGATGATTACAAATACCACAAACCTCCATAAGCACTCTTCTATTCCTTTAAACGTTTTTCCAGGCTGTTTACCTGGCATCATTTTTATGAAAAATGGAATACAGAAGCATGTTTTAATTTAGGCATATTCTTTCAATACCCTTACATCAGTATGCCACAATTACAAGCATGGTTGTAAAAGTATTTAAGAATACTTTAGTTAAGTAATACATTTAAATAAATACAAATTTAAGCTTCATTTAAGATTTTTTACTGAGGAATTTCTTTTTGATGCTTTAGTAAGATGGCTAGTTCATAACAGATAAATCTTTAAATGTCAACTTTTTTTAACTAATAAGCTACAACTTCAGGATAACATATTTTCTAAAAGTATCACATATTGCTAACAGCTATTTTTATTTTTTTTTTAATTTCAGTACTGTGATAGCTGCATTTACTTTTATGTTTTAGACAGTATTAGAGAGTAAGAAAACTTTGTGTGAAAGAAGCCTTGAAGACTCAACCTTCTTAAGATCCCAGTCTTCTCATGCCAAATATACGCTCAGAGAGGATTTTACTTTTAAGAAACAAGTATTAAATGGTCAATTTAAAGGGTCAAAATAACTCAGGAGCAAAAATCTGGAGTCATATACACTGAACCTTGCCTTGTATTAGGTGTAGCCTTAGACAATCTCCTTAAAATTCCTATGTCCTTAATTATAAAATAAGGATGATAATAGTAACTTACAGTGTTGAATAAGGTAATGCCTAGGGCACAATAAGTCTTTAATAATTGCTAGATACTTCCATCAAATTAATTATCATTACCATCTATTTCAGCTAAGGTTTAAATTTTTCTGGAAATATAACACTACTATTTAATTTTATACAATTTGTATCAATAAAAATAGTGCCTAACTTGATACGGCAGCTATAGTTTACAAATTTCTTTTTAATACATTTTATTAATTGACCTCAAAACTCTAGGAAGTAAGTAGGGCGCTGTTCCTCCTTCTCAAATGAGGAACTTCAGGCTCAGAATGGTGAAAGAATTTGCCTAAATTCACAAAACTCTTTGTTATCAAAGGTACAACTATTTATTTATTTATTTATTTTTGGCTGTGTCAGGTCTTCGTTGCTGTGCACAGGCTTTCTCTAGTTGCAGCAAGCAGGGGCTACTCTTTGTTGCAGTGCGTAGGCTTCTCATGGCGGTGGCTTCTTTTGTTGCAGAGCACGGGCTCTAGGCGCGCGGGCTTCAGTAGTTGTGGCGTGTGGGCTTAGTAGTTGTGGCTCGCGGGCTCTAGCGCACAAGCTCAGTAGTTGTGGCACACAGGTTTAGCTGCTCCGCGGCATGTGGGATCTTCCCAGACCAGGGATCGAACCCACATCCCCTGCATTGGCAGGAGGATTCTTAACCACTGCGCCACCAGGGAAGTCCCCAAAGGTACAATTAAAATCAAGATCATCCTATTTTCTATACCACTCCTCTTACCAGCTCCCTGTGCCAACACCAGTTAATATATTTGCTACTCTTTATGGACCATCAGTTATATAATAGTTTATGTCCTAATAAGAGTTATGTTGTATATAAATAACTTAGCCTGAATAAATGTATAGCAGCCTTCATGTATCTCCCTCTATAAAAGACATGCTAGATGGACAAAACATCTTAGGGTTCAGATCAAGGAATTCAAGAAATGTGTAATTCCTATAAAATATTTTTATAAGACAATTTGACATCAACACCTCTCATTGCAGAAAAATATTGGTACTTTTATTTCAAAATTATTTTTAAAACTTAATTGTAAAAATGAAGGAAATTAAAACCCAGATGAATATAAACCTCAAATGATGTTTTGCAACATTTACAATGATTTAAATAATGGTCAATAATTTTATACGTGTGTGTGTGTGTGTGTGTGTGTGTGTGTGCGCCTTTCTCTGTCTCTTGGTCTCTCTGCCTCTGTCTTTGTCTCTCTCTCTATATAAAATAATCTCTGTCTATATTAAGTATACACATACATAAGTACACACAAAAATTTAACATGTGAAAATATTCAGTATATCAGAAAATAAATGAACAATGTTTATTTGAAAACTAAGATTTAAATTCCTATAATTCAGAAAGTATTTTTAATTTTTAGAAGGTCTTTATATTTAAAATTAAGATATTTAATATAACATAATATCTGATTTAGTCTTTTGCATTTATAAAACATTTCAGTGAAACAAACCTGTATTAAAGAATGATTACATTAGTCACAAACAGAATAATGCTAATAAATTACGCGTGGGTGCTATAAAAATAAATAATTGAAATATGTTTATAAAACTTTAGTATTAACATTAGTATTGGTAAAAAATGAAAATGGAAAACTTACAAATATAATTTTAATATTTTTAAATTATTTTCATAGTTAATAGTGGATGGGAGGGGGAAGTAGAACTGTTTTCAAGAAGCTACCATATCCCCTTTATCCCTGATATTAATTGGAAGTTGGTAATATTTAATGATGAAGAAAAGTTTTAAACAGTTTTGATTATGTGAGATTTTAAACTTCTGAAAAGTTCGAATAATATTGGCTACCAAAATTTACATAAATTTACAAAATTTACATAAATACATAAATAAGAACCTAACCCCTCAATGCCAACTGGGTGTTTATCACAGATCAAACTAACTATAAGTATATATAAAACTACAAGGGAAAATTTTTAAAATAATAGACAATGCAGGAGTTTCTCAACTCCATCAATTCTAGCCTCCCAAGAAAGCTCTAAAAGCCTCCTTTTACTGACTGTTTTCTTTCCTTTTCCTTAGTATCCTAAATTTCATCCATTCACAATCACTGTTTGAAAGGTTTCTTTCCAACTTCAGTTTCTCAACTAATTTATCCCAATCTTCCTCCTTCCCTCCAAAACTAATCCTTCATCAAGTGCTATCATCTCTAGCTCCTTAACACCTGTTTTTCCCCTCCATTCGCATTTCTTCTTAGTTCAGAACTGAACTTGTAAAACCGTCACTGACCAGTCTTCAAATTTTTCCTATCCCTTCCCCATAATGCTACTCATATGACTCTTTAAATTTCAAAGCTGATTACCTTATTACACTGATAAAACACCAGTGCCCCTCCCCACCCACTGTTATCTAAGAATGATGTTAGAAAGTTTTATAATGGTAACAGCATAAGAGGCTCTTCTGATCTTTCATTTGCCTTCTAAATGCAGGACCGCCCTCCTAGACACTGATTCACTCAAGTGTCTCCTGTCTGTATGAATGCTGAAATTAAACAAATTACTCATATTTCCTGAGATGTCAGGCTGATTTCATACCTCTTTATTTTTGCTCATGGTGCCTGACGTTTCTTCTTTACTGAGAATGACCCCTCCCACTTTCATCTCCCATCAGATCAGCCTTCCATTGAGAACACTTGTTTGCCTTTCTTGTCAGGTCCATGCATAAGTCCATCTTAGCTCCTCCTATTTTTGTTTTATTTTCAATAATGGCATTGCATTAAGTATTCTTATATTTCAAAGTGTGCAGAGAAAACTATGTCTGTTTTTTTCCCTTTCTTCAGGGAAGATTTTGCCTGCTCTAAAGCAGCCATTATGCAATTCACTCATGTGAAAGCCCATATAGAAAGAGACCTGTTTATCTTTCCTACTCCGTTACCTAATTCTGTATATATATAAGTTTAGGTACACAGGTTCTCATGCCATTTGCTGTCTTCATTAATGTACAAATATCTTTTTAAGATGTATGCTGGCAGTTGCCATGCAGAATGCCTTTGGTGAATCTTGTTACGGACGTTTTCTGGTTCTGCTATCTAGGTATATAAAACAAACACCCATACAGGCACAGTTCAAGGATCTCATCCAATGTAAAGCCAGTCCTAACCTCATCCCTCAATTCTAGGTATGCCTGTTCTTCCCATTTCAACTATGAAGATTACAACACTATAACTGTGATTGTTTCACCTAGGAAAGCATATGCTCTCATGTCATCTATCTAATAATATCACATTTCTGTCTGTTGGATGTTACCACATAAAAAATACTTGTCACCTAATTGGGAGGGTTTGATCATCAGATCTAAAAGCTGTATGGAGCATATGAAATTAATGGAGAGGGAGGAGAATTCAGAAAGAAAGCACCTAAAAATAGAATCTGATTGCTTGGCTATTTGGAAATAGCTAAAAATGATGGGAGGAAATAAAACATTATTAGGAAAAGGGTAATAATTTTATAATTACTTAAGGTACAAAACTAAAAGTTAAGCCCCAGGATCCATGTTTAGGAGATGACAGCCATATTAGTAATGATATTTACATCATAGAGGGCCTTTAAAATAGATATTTAAAACTCTTTTTAGGAAGTTTAAGAGAAACTATTGGCAGAATAGATATAATAAAATGTGGGTTATTTTAAGCTCACAATTGATCAGAATGTTGTATTTTAATCTACTACTTATTTGGAGTGCCAGTGGCAATATAATAAATCAGTTAAATACAAAAAAAAATTGTGTTCTCAATTACAAAGACACCTATAGTAGTTCATAGATGAAAATGAACTATTTTCATAGTTGAAAATAGTTGAACACAATTAATATGCAACTTTTAAGCTCAGGAATACATTTCAAATGTCAAGGTAGAGAAGAGACATCTTAAAGCCCTTAACTACATCACCTAGCCCACAAAAATATGTTTGCAGTGATGCACAAGCACAATTACTTATTTTATTTCAAATTTAATTGACTGTTTCTGTACTTAATTAAACATCTAATGTTGGATTGGGATGTAATATTAAGGAAAATTCTTTTGAAATCCCATTAAATAGATGACTCCTGGCATGTTCATTTCAAACTGTATAAATTTCATGAATAAAAATTACCATGTGCTCCAGTTATTGTGATTTTCAAATATTTACATAGTAAATTAATGAAACATTTTAGTAAGGATCTCTTAGTATCTAGTTTTCAGTATATATAAACATGTTTAAATAAATTCCTTATGAATCTCTCAGTCACCCATACAAAGGTAACAGAAACTTGTATTATTTCAAAATAAAAATGTACATCAGGGCACTTCATAAACTGGAAATCATGATGAAAATACATTAGATGACAGCATCTAGACTACAGAAATTCAGTACTACTCTTCAATTAATAACTAAAATTAATAATCAATTTTAAAACAAATTAAATGATAAAAATTGGAGAATAATGGTCACTGGTTTTCTTAATTGTCTATTTTATACTTATTTACAGTTCTTAAAAAATATTTCTTCAGAGAAAAGGGAGCCTTGTTAGGCTGATGGGCGGGATGTAAATTGCCAACGGCCACTCTGGAGAAGTGTATGGTGTTTCCTAAAACATCTAAAAAACCCAGCTAGAGAGCATAGGGCACACAAAAAAAAAAAAAAAAAAAAAAAAAATTTCTTCAGCATATTGAGAACATTTTGAGTTTAAATATTTAACAATTTAAGAGAAAGGTGTAGGGCATTCTTTCTCTGAAAAAGAATGCCCCTTTTTATTTGAATATGCTGATTAGCATGATCTATTATAACATGTCCTTATTTAGAGTAAATGCTAGTAGAATCATAACAAAGCCTATGCTTAAAATGACTGTTTGCAACTTCAAGAGGTAAGTAATTGTTAATTTCAAATAGAAATAACGCTTTCCCTTATGGTTACTACTGGTGGAGAAAATTTTTTTCTCTGCATGCAATTTATTTTGAAAGAATTTATTTTTTGCTCTGTACAACAAGAACTTTACTACCTGGTGTTATAGTCTCTTTTTATTTCCATTTTTTTTTTAATCTTGTAAATCTGGCTACATTATGACTCCCACTAAGTGTGGCATGGGTCCTTGCACGTCTTTAGTGCACCTCAACGTTTGGACCCCATCTTCGAGTGATGCACAAACCCTATGCTTCCCTTCAAGTGCTGGACAGGTAGTAGGGGTTTGAGCAGGGAAAAATCCGAGAGCAAATATGAAACTGGAAAGTGTTTATTTTTCAATTTTATTGGAATCTAGAATGGGGGTTTTTTAAGGGCAGTTTTGCTCATTATTTGCTGCAGAAGAGGCATTACTGTTTCAAGGACCCAATGAAGCCAATGCAAGCTGGCAATATTTGAAGCTAAACTTCAAAAGTACAATCTATGGAAACTAAACAAGGAAAATGATTGTTCGCTCAATTGTAGCCAATGCTAACTGTACAAATGAACAGGATCCAGCAGGAAATACATATCTTCCATAAAGTGCTGTCTTTAAAACATTGTAATACGGCATCTTAAAGGCCCTTTACACCACTCATACATGTTAAGTTTCTCAAAGCACTTTCACACTCATTATCAAATTGCCTCCTATCTCTAATTTTATAGAAAGAAACTGAAGGGCAGACAGATGAAGTGACTTGCCTATAGTCTTATGACTAATTATGGACAGAGGCAAGTTTTCAATCCAAATTTGCTGCCTTTTTTTTTTGTTTTGTGATATCAAGTTGATCATTATTGCATTAGAACTCTATTATAAATCATTCATTTATAGCATTCTTATTTATTTATACTCTACTTCGTTCATTCCAAAAATATCTGAAGACGTTTAAAGAAATGCTTAAAGTATACTAGGAAAAACAAATGGACAACTACATGAACATAAACGGACTAATATTCATATCACATAATAAGTTTTATGAGCTTGTATACGTATTTAATGAAGGTTTTATATTTTGTCTCTTATGTAATAGTCAAAACAAAGAAATGAAAAGATGAGTTCTAAAATACACTCTAGTAAAACAAATCAAGAGTTCAGAAGCGACTTTTTTGTGGCTTAAGGCCCATACAGAGATAATGTATAATGTTGGCTTTCCTTTCCATTTGTTCCTTTAAAATTACCTATGTTTAGTTTCTAAAATGTATATACACACAAATGGAATATACAGAGAAAATAAAACATTTCTGGACTGCTTACCTTCTAAGATAATGAAAGGGGTATAGCACCAAATGAGAGTGGCTTGAAAAGTCATGTAGTATCACTGTGATCATTTGCCAAGCTTCTGAGAAGAAAAACACTTTGTATAAACTGTTCTTTTAGGACACATCTGAAGATGATAATATGTCAAAAGAACGAATGTAATGTTTTTTGTGAAAAGACAGAGCTATGGTCAAAATGCAGAATTAATTCTTCTCTTTCTCTCTGTCTCTGTATCTCTGCCTCTCTATCTTCATATTGCTCTTTCTCCGTATACATACATATATATACACATATATATGAATATATATATGAATGTGTATATTCATGGGTATACAAACAAATATAAATCACATACATAAACTGTTCTCAGTGTTCTCACTTATATTAAAAATTAACAGAGAGAAAGTGTGCTCTCCTCCCATCCTTCACTGTCAAGGACCTTTCATTCAAAGTTCCTATCATACTTTGCACCACAAAGCATGAGACAGGAATTAATACAGGAATTAATATGCACCATTTTGGAAAGAGACCAAATCATTAGGAATCAATTTTCAACACATTTTGTCCTTTATATCTCAAGAATGAATCGACTCTTGCTATAAACTCCTCCATGGTCTGAAGTAAGTCTAATCAATTTAAGAAAACAAATTATTTAAAAACGCCACTCATCTTATCTCTAGTGTTTCCTCTTTTATTTGGCTGTATCTCTGTCAAAAATACTGACACAGATTTTCTGTCCATGAGCTTGTCAAGCATTCAAGAATGTCATGCACAATGGAGAATACTGCCTGACGCTTGGTTCAAGAGGGTCTTGAAAATAAAGTTTAAGAGCCAATATATTCAGGGAACTAAACATGTACTAAATGTGGGTGCAAGGTGTCCATTTACATGTGCCAACTTGTCAGTTAAGTTCCAATGCGTGGGCTGAACTTGACAGGTAGTCATTTTGGATGCATATTCTTAACTGCTAAGTTGTGCAATAACCACTACTTTCCCACAGCAACTCGACCTAATCTTATGATCTCCTGAGTTTCCCTGAGACTGATAAATTCCCAAGACCCACCATCCCTATCTACTTGCTTTCATCATCAGTGATCCTATAAGACTTTCTGATATTTGAAATATACTTTGAAATCCACATTTCAATGTTAGGTAGCCAGACTCTTTTTAGAGGGAGCATTTTTCGAAGTAAGTTCATTAAAAAACAAAACAAAACAAAACAATATGAACTCAAATAATTTGAAAACTTATGGTCAAACAAAAACTTGAACTTGGATATTTATAGCACTTTTATTCATAATTGCCAAAACTTGGAAGCAACTAAGATGTCCTTCAGTAGGTGAATGGATAAATAAAACGTGCAGACAACGGAATATTATTTAGTGCTAAAAAGAAATGAAGTATTGGGGCTTCCCTGGTGGCGCAGTGGTTGAGAATCTGCCTGCTAAGGCAGGGGACACGGGTTCGAGCCCTGGTCTGGGAAGATCCCACATGCCGCGGAGCAACCAGGCCCGTGAGCCACAACTACTGAGCCTGCGCGTCTGGAGCCTGTGCTCCGCAACAAGAGAGGCCGCAATAGTAAGAGGCCCGTACACCACGATGAAGAGTGGCCCCCACTTGCCGCAACTAGATAAAGCCCTCACACAGAAACGAAGACCCAACACAGCCAAAAATAAATAAATAAATAAATAAATAAGAATCTGGGATACAAAAAAAAAAGAAATGAAGTATCAAGTCATGAAAAAACATGGAGGAGCTGTAAATGCACGTTACTAATAATGATAGAAAACAATCTGAAAGGGTTAAATACTGTATAAGCCCAACTATATGACATTCCAGAAAAGGCAAAACTATAGAAACAGTAAAAAAATCTGTGGCTGCCAGAGGTCAGAGTGAAGGGAAAGACGAATAAGCAGAGCAAAGAGGATTTTTAGGGCAGTGAAACTACTCTGTATGATACTATAATGGTGGACATGGAATTTTACATTTGTCCAAACCCATAGACTGTACAACACATAAGAGTGAACTCTTAGGTAAACTATGGACTCTGGGTGGTAAGGCTGTGTCATTGTAGGTTCACCAGTTGTAACAAATGTCCCGCTCTGGTGAGGGATTTTGATAAAGAGGAAGGCTGTGCATGTGTTGTGGCAGGGAATATGTGGGATGGCTCCGCACCTTTTGTTCAATTTTGCTATGAACCTAAAGCCACTTTAAAAAAAGAAAGTCTATTTAAAAAAAAAAAAAAGAAAAAAGAAAAGAAAAGGAAAATGTCACTCTGAAAACAAGACAAAAACAATGTGAGCCAAAAAATCAGCTATGGATCAGATTCAGATTTTTCAAATAAATTAGACTGAACAAAAAAATATATTCAAAGTATTCCAAATCGATAGCTCTTCTGAATTTACAGATACTATTTAAGGTGTTGCCAATTAAATCTGATCAGCACGAATGTAGTATTTTCAGTCTGATTTTCAGATCATGTAGCACAAAATCAGCATGAAACTTCTAATCCAAAAATTAACACAGCTGGATAGCAGAAGTTACATCAAGGATACTAGATTATGTGTGAATAATGTTTGATTATTCTTCAGGGTTTCAGATTTTCCTTTTAGTTTTGAGGGTTATTTAAATGAATGTTGTAAATATTTGTATGTCTGTGTTTATATCTACTTTTTTCTACATATTAGTGAGCATATCTACAATGCAAGACTTTGTGCTGAGCAGTAGTTATATTTTTTTAAAAAGTGGCACAATTTCTATCCTAGAAAATTTTCCATCTATTAGGTTATTCAATTTTTATTTCACCATGCAAATAAACAAATAAGTTCTATATATACATACATATGTGTGTGTGTGTATATATATATATAAATAATTTCCATCTATTAGATTATTCCATTTTTATTTTACCAGGCAAATAAATAAAGTTATATATAATAATATATATATTAAAGACAAAACCAAGGTTTGGAAAAATGTTATTAAAAGTAGCATATTTATTAATTGCTAGGTCCAAGATTCAGCAAAGGTATGTCATTCTTTAAAACATACTTTTTCTTTTTAATTTTTTTATGGTTCTTTCGTAACTCATTATCAATTACCAAGTACCTATATTGTGGCAGACATCACTCTAGGCATTGACGAAACTCAGGGGACTCAGAGTTGAATACCAATGTGAAGGAATTTATGAGTCTTTGGACCCTCAGTCAATGTCTTTTCTGGGTTTTCTAGCAACTGGTTGATTTTATATTCCAATAAGACAACAGTTCTTACTTATTTTTCTTTATTTACCAGTTATTATTTCTTTTTCTTTACTAATTTCTACTTCAGCAATATAGGTGAATCTCTTTGAAGATCTCTATACTCACAGGTTAGCAGAGCATTTGGCATATTAGGGGAGAAAAAATAAATACTTTGGAATCTTTATACTATAAAGCTTATTTATTCAGATTCTTCTTACAATAGAGAGCACAGATGTCATCGTGTGTAGTAAAGGATTTATTTACCCTCTGAGTGTCTGATGGACAGCTGTCAATTACTTCACGGCCACAATCTCCTTAAATGAGCTCAAAGAGATGGTGTGAGAGAGGCCACAGTAGCATGTGAGAACAGTGGAACCAATGAGACACATCTCTCTGTACCCATGACTTTTGTAGTCCCTTCCATCAAAAACTCTGGGTTTGACCACATAGACCAAATGACTGGGTTGCTAAATGGAACATTAACAAATATGACAGAAGCACAGGTGTGAAAAGTGCTTGCCCATGGGAGCTCATCCTGTCTTGCTGCTGGGAGCTCCTTTGCCACCCAACTCTGTCAACTTATAGCAAGTCATTTCATTGATTTCTCAGCAGTGGACAACTGATACAGAGGATAGGATCCAGGCCCTGCATGTTTTGTGGCAATCATATGTTTGAGTGCTTCCCCTGGGAGGATTTTTTACAACCCAGCTAGGGAGAAAGAGCATGCCCCAGCATCATCACTACCCTTTAGGTCTAGCGCAACTGGTGTTTTGGTTATGGTGAGCTGTGAATAAACAAGCAAAAAAAACCTACATCTAGATTACTTTCATTAAATTATAATTTATTCAAGGAAAAAGTCTGAAAAAGTCATAAATAGAGAATTGCTAGCATTGCAGTCAGACTGAAATATTTATGTATTTCAGTCTGACTGAAGGAGCAAGGAGCAGATGAAGGAGCAAGGTAAAAACCAACCAAACCAAAGAAATGAAGAGGAAATAGGCAGTCTACCTGAAAAAGAATTCAGAGTAATGATAGTAAAGGTGATCCAAAATCTTGTAATTAGAATGGAGAAAATACAAGAAACGTTTAACAAGGACGTAGAAGAACTAAAGAGCAAACAACAATGATGAACAACACAATACATGAAATTAAAAATCCTCTAGAAGGAATCAATAGCAGAATAACTGAGGCATAAGAACAGATAAGTGACCTGGAAGATGAAATAGTGGAAATAGTTATTAACTACAGCAGAACAGAATAAAGAGAAAAGAATTCAGGGCAGTCTCAGAGACTTCTGGGACAACATTAAACACACAAACATTCGAATTATAGGAGTCCCAGAAGAAGAAGAGAAAATGAAAGGGACTGAGAAAATATCTGAAGAGATTATAGTTAAAAACTTCCCTAATATGGGAAAGAAAATAGTCAATCAAGTCCAGGAAGCACAGAGAGTCCCATACAGGATAAATCCAAGGAGAAACATGCTAAGACACATATTAATCAAACTATTAAAAATTAAATACACAGAAAAAATATGAAAAGCAGCAGGGAGAAGCAACAAATGACATACAAGGGAATCCCCATAAGGTTAACAGCTGATCTTTCAGCAGAAATTCTGTAAACCAGAAGGGAGTGGCAGGACATACTTAAAGTGATGAAAGGGAAAAACCTACAACCAAGATTACTCTACCCAGCAAGGATCTCATTCAGATTTGACGGAGAAATTAAAACCTTTACAGACAAGCAAAAGCTAAGACAATTCAGCACCACCAAACCAGCTTCACACAAACGCTAAAGGAACTTCTCTCGGCAGGGACCACAAGAGAAGGAAAAGACCTACAATAACAAACCAAAAACAATTCAGAAAATGGTAATAGGAACACACATATCGATAATTACCTTAAATGTAAATGGATTAAAGGCTCCAACCAAACACAGAGACTGGATGAATGGATACAAAAACAAGACCCATATATATGCTGTCGACAAGAGACCCACTTCAAACCTAGGGACACAAACAGAGTGAAAGTGAGGGGATGGAAAAAGATATTCCATGCAAATGGAAATCAAAAGAAAGCTGAAGTAGCAATTCTCATATCAGACAAAATTGATTTTAAAATAAAGACTATTACAAGAGACAAAGAAGGACACTACATAACGATCAAGGGATCAATCCAAGAAGAAGATATAACAATTATAAATATTTATGCGCCCAACATGGGAGTATTTCAATACATAAGGCAAAGGCTAACAGCCATAAAAGGGGAAACTGACACTAACACAATCATAGTAGGGTATGATAACACCCCACTTTCACCAATGGACAAATCATCCAAGATGAAAATAAATAAGGAAACACAAGCTTTGAATGATACATTAAACAAGATGGACTTAATTTATATTTATAGGACATTCCATCCGAAAACAACAGAATACACTTTCTTCTCAAGTGCTCATGGAACATTCTCCCAAATAGATCATATCTTGGGTCACAGATCAATCCTTGGTAAATTTAAGAAAACTGAAATTGTTTCAAGTATCTTTTCCTACCACAATGCTATGAGACTAGATATGAATTACAGGGAAAACATCTGTAAAAAAGACAAACACATGGAGGCTAAACAATACACTACTAAATAACCAAGAGATGACTAAAGAAATCAAAGAGGAAATCAACAAATACCTAGAACCAAATGACAATGAACACACGAAGACCCAAAACCTATGGGATGCAGCAAAAGCAGTTCTAAGAACGATAGTTTATAGCAATACAATCCTACCTCAAGAAACAAGAAACATCTCAAATAAACATCTCAAATAAACCTAAAGCAATTAGAGAAAGAACGACAACAACAAAAAAAAACCAAAGTTAGCAGAAGGAAAGAAATCATAAAGACCAGATCAGAAATAAATGAAAAAGAAATGAAGGAAACGATACCAAAGATCAATAAAACTAAAAGGTGGTTCTTTGAGAAGATAAACAAAACTGATGAACCATTAGCCAGACTCATCAAGAGAAAAAGGGAGAAGACTCAAATCAGTAGAATTAGAAATGAAAAAGGAGAATTAACCGCTGACACTGCAGAAACACAAAGGATCATGAGAGATTACTACAAGCAACTATATGCCAATAAAATGGACAACCTGGAACAAATGCACATATTCTTAGAAAAGCACAACCTTCCGAGACTGAACCAGGAAGAAAATATAGAAAATATAAACAGACCAATCACAAGCACTGAAATTGAGACTGTGATTAAAAATCTTCCAACAAACAAAAGCCAAGGACCAGATGGCTTCACAGGCGAATTCTGTCAAACATTTAGAGAAGAGTTAACACCTATCTTTCTCAAACTCTTCCAAAATATAGCAGAGGGAGGAACACTCCCAAACTCATTCTACGAGGCCACCATCACCCTGATACCAAACCAAACAAAGATGTCACAAAGATTGAAAACTACAGACCAATATCACTGATGAACACAGACGCAAAAATTCTCAACAAAATACTAGCAAACAGAATCCAACAGCACATTAAAAGGATCATACACCATGATCAAGTGGGGTTTATCCCAGGAATGTAAGGATTCTTCAATATATACAAATCAATCAATGTGATAAACCATATTAACAAATTAAAGAAGAAAAATCATATGATCATTTCAATAGATGCAGAAAAAGCTTTCAACAAAATTCAACACCCATTTATTATAAAAACCCTCCAGAAAGTAGGCATAGAGGGAACTTACCTCAACATAATAAAGGCCATATATGACAAACCCACAGCCAACATTGTTCTCAATGGTGAAAACCTGAAACCATTTCCTGTAAGATCAGGAACAAGACAAGGTTGTCCACTCTCACCACTATTATTCAACAGAGTTTTGGAAGTTTTAGTCACAGCAAACGGAGAAGAAAAAGAAATAGAAGGAATCCAAATAGGAAAAGAAGTAAAGCTGTCACTCTTTGCAGATGACATAATACTATACATAGAGAATCCTCAAGATGCTACCAGAAAACTACGAGAGCTAATCAGTGAATTTGGTAAAGTAGTAGGATACAAAATTAATGCACAGAAATCTCTTGCATTTCTATACACTAGTGATGAAAAATCTGAAAGAGAAATTAAGGAAACACTCCCATTTACCACTGTAACAAAGAGAATAAAATACCTAGGAATAAACCTATCTAAAGGGACAGACGACCTGTATGCAGAAAACTATACGACACTGATGAAAGAAATTAAAGATGATACAAAGAGATGGAGAGATATACCATGTTCTTCTATTGTAAGAATCAGTATGGTGAAAATGGCTATACTGCACAAAGCAGTCTACAGATTCGATGCAATCCCTACCAAACTAGCAATGGCATTTTTCACAGAACTTGAAAAAAAATATTCACAATTTGTATGGAAATACAAAAGACTCCGAATACCCAAAGCAATCTTGTTAAAGAAAAATGGAGCTGGAGGAATCAGGCTCCCAGACTTCAGACTATACTACAAACCTACAGTAATCAAGACAGTATGGTACTGCCAGAAAAAGAGGAATATAAGTCAATGGAACAGGATAGAAAGCCCAGAGATAAACCCACACACACATGATTACCTTATCTTTGATAAAGGAGGCATGAATATACAATGGAGAAAAGACAGCCTCTTCAGTAAGTGGTATTGGGAAAACTGGAGAGCTACATGTAAAAGAATGAAATTAGAACACTCCCTAACACCATACACAAAAAAACACTCAAAATGGATTAAAGACCTAAACGTAAGGCCAGACACTATAAAACTCTTAGAGGAAAACATAGACAGAACACTCTGTGACATAAATCACAGCAAGATCCTTTTTGACCCACCTTCTAGAGAAATGCAAATAAAAACAAAAATAAACAAATGGGACCTAATGAAACTTCAAAGCTTTTGCACAGCAAAGGAAACCATAAACAAGACAAAGACAACACTCAGTGTGGGAGAAAATATTTGCAAACAATGCAACTGACAAAGGATTAGTCTCCAAAATATACAAGCAGCTCATGCTGCTCAATATCAAAAAACAAACAACCCAATCCAAAAATGGGCAGAAGACCTAAATAGACATTTCTTCAAAGAAGATATATAGATTGCCAACAAACACATGAAAAGATGCTCAACATCACTAATCATTAGAGAAATGCAAATCAAAACTACAATGAGGTATCACTTCATACCAGTCAGAATGGCCATCATCAAAAGATCTACAAACAGTAAATGCTGGAGAGGGTGTGGAGAAAAGGGAACCCTCTTACACTGTTGGTGGGAATGTAAATTGATACAGCCACTATGGAGAACAGTATGGAGGTTCCATAAAAAACTGAAAATAGAACTACCATATGACCCAGCAGTCCTACTATGGGGCATATACCCTGAGAAAACCATAATTCAAAAAGAGTCATGGAGGGGGAGGAGAGAAGATGGCGGAAGAGTAAGACGCGGGGATCACCTTCCTTCCCACAGATACAGTAGAAATACATCTACACGTGGAACTGCTCCTACAGAACACCCACTGAACGCTGGCAGAAAACGTCAGACCTCCCAAAAGACAAGAAACTCCCCCCGTACTTGGGTAGGACAAAAGAAAAAATAACAGAGACAAAAGAATAGGGACGGGACCTGCACCAGTGGGAGGGAGTTGTGAAGGAGGAAAGATTTCCACGCACTAGGAAGCCCCTTCGCAGGCGGAGACTGCGGGTGGCAGAGGGGGGAAGCTTCGGAGCCACGGAGGAGAGCGCAGCCACAGGGGTGCGGAGGGCAAAGTGGAGAGATTCCCGCACGGAGGATCAGTGCCGACCAGCACTCACCAGCCCGAGAGGCTTGTCTGCTCACCCGCCGGGGCGGGCGGGGCTGGGAGCTGAGGCTCGGGCTTCGGTAGGATTGCAGGGAGAGGACTGGGGTTGGCAGCGTGAACACAGCCTGAAGGGGTTAGCGCACCACAGCTAGCCGAGAGGGAGTCCGGGAAAAAGTCTACAGCTGCCGAAGAGGCAAGAGACTTTTTCTTCCCTCTTTGTTTCCTGGTGCGCCAGGAGAGGGGATTCAGAGCGCCGCCTAAACGAACTTCAGAGACGGGCGCGAGCCGCAGCTACCAGCGCGGATCCCACAGCAACAGGGGCGCAGAGGGAAAAACGGAGAGATTCCCGCACAGAGGATCGGCGCCGAGCAGCACTCAGCAACCCGAGAGGCTTGTCTGCTCCCCCGCCGGGGCGGGCGGGGCTGGGAGTTGAGGCTTGGCTTCGGTCGGATCGCAGGGAGAGGACTGAGGCTGGCGGCGTGAACACAGCCTGAAGGGATTAGCGCACAACACCTGGCTGGGAGGGAGTCCGGGAAAAAGTCTGCAGCTGCCTAAGAGGCAAGAGACTTTTTCTTGCCTCTTTGTTTCGCTGAGTGCAAGGAGAGGGGATTCAGAGTGCCGCCTAAACGAACTCCAGAGAAAGGCGCGAGCCGCGGCGATCAGCACGGACCCCAGAGACGGGCGTGAGACGCTGGGGCTGCTGCTGCCGCCTCCAAAAAGCCTGTGTGTGAGCACAGGTCACTCTCCACATCGCCCCTCCCGGGAGCCTGTGCAGCCCGCCACTGCCAGGGTCCCGTGATCCGGGGACAACTTCCCCGGGAGAATGCACTGCCCGCCTCAGGCTGGTGCAACGTCACGCCGGCCTTGGCCGCCGCAGGCTCACCCCGCCTCCTCTGTACACCTCCCTCACCGCGGCCTGAGTGAGCCAGAGCCTCCGAAGCAGCTGCTCCTTTAACCCCGTCCTGTCTGGGCGGGGAATAGACGCCCTCAGGCGACCTACACGCAGAGGCGGGTCCAAATCCAAAGCTGAACCCCAGGAGCTGTGCGAACAGGGAAGATAAGGGGAAATCTCTCCCAGCAGCCTTAGAAGCAGCGGATTAAAACTCCACAAACAACTTGATGTGCCTGCATCTGGTGAATACCTGAATAGACAACGAATCATCCCAAATTCAGGAGGTGGACTTTGGGAGCAGGATATATTAATTTTTCCCCTTTTCCTTTTATTTGTGAGTGTATATGTATATGCTTCTGGGTGAGATTTTGTCTGTATAGCTTTGCTTTACAATAGCTTTATTTTACTTCACTATATTATAGCCTCTTTCTTTCTTTCTTTCTTTCTATTTTTTCTCCCTTTTACTCTGAGCCGTGTGGACGAAAGGCTCTTGGTGCTCCAGCCAGGCATCAGGGCCGTGCCTCTGAGGTGGGAGAGCCAACTTCAGGACACTGGTCCACAAGAGACCTCCCAGCTCCACGTAATACCAAATGGCAAAAATCTCTCAGAGATCTCCATCTCAACATCAAGACCCAGCATCACTCAATGACCAGCAAGCTACAGTGCTGAAAACCCTATGCCAAACAACTAGCAAGACAGGAACACAGCCCCATCCATTAGCAGAGAGGCGGCCTAAAATCATAATAAGGCCACAGACACCCCAAAATACACCACCAGACGTGGACGTGCCTACCAGAAAGACAAGATCCAGCCTCATCCACCAGAACTCAGGCACTAGTTCCCTCCACCAGGAAGCCTACACAACCCACTGAACCAACCATAGCCACTGGGGACAGATACCAAAAACAACGGGAACTACGAACCTGCAGCCTGTGAAAAGGAGACCCCAAACACAGTAAGATAAGCAAAATGAGACGACAGAAAAACACACAGCAGATGAAGGAGCAGGGTCAAAACACACCAGACTTAACAAATGAAGAGGAAATAGGTAGTCTACCTGAAAAAGAATTCAGAATAATGATAGTAAGGATGATCCAAAATCTTGGAAACAGAATAGACAAAATGCAAGAAACATTTAACAAGGATGTAGAAGAACTAAAGAGGAACCAAGCAATGATGAAAAACACAATAAATGAAATTAAAAATACTCTAGATGGGATCAATAGCAGAATAACTGAGGCAGAAGAAAGGATAAGTGACCTGGAAGATAAAATGGTGGAAATAACTACTGCAGAGCAGGATAAAGAAAAAAGAATGAAAAGAACTGAGGACAGTCTCAGAGACCTCTGGGACAACATTAAACGCACCAACATTCGAATTATAGGGGTCCCAGAAGAAGAAGAGAAAAAGAAAGGGACTGAGAAAATATTTGAAGAGATTATAGTTGAAAACTTCCCTAATATGGGAAAGGAAATAGTTAATCAAGTCCTGGAAGCACAGAGAGTCCCATACAGGATAAACCCAAGGAGAAACACGCCAAGACACATATTAATCAAACTGTCAAAAATTAAATATAAGGAAAACATATTAAAGGCAGCAAGGGAAAAACAACAAATAACACACAAGGGAATCCCCATAAGGTTAACATCTGATCTTTCAGCAGAAACTCTGCAAGCCAGAAGGGAGTGGCAGGATATACTTAAAGTGATGAAGGAGAAAAACCTACAACCAAGATTACTCTACCCAGCAAGGATCTCATTCAGATGTGATGGAGAAATTAAAACCTTTACAGACAAGCAAAAGCTGAGAGAGTTCAGCACCACCAAACCAGCTTTACAACAAATGCTAAGGGAACGTCTCTAGGCAAGAAACACAAGAGAAGGAAAACACCTACAATAACAAACCCAAAACATTTAAGAAAATGGGAATAGGAACATACATATCGATAATTCCCTTGAATGTAAATGGATTAAATGCTCCTACCAAAAGACACAGGCTGGCTGAATGGATACAAAAACAAGACCCATATGTATGCTGTCTACAAGAGACCCACTCCAGACCTAGAGACACATACAGACTGAAAGTGAGGGGATGGAAAAAGATATTCCATTCAAATGGAAATCAAAAGAAAGCTGGAGTAGCAATTCTCATATCAGACAAAATAGACTTTAAAATAAAGATCATTACAAGAGACAAAGAAGGACACTATATAATGATCAAGGGATCGATCCAAGAGGAAGGTATAACAATTGTAAATATTTATGCACCCAACATAGGAGCACCTCAGTACATAAGGCAAATACTAACAGCCATAAAAGGGGAAATCGACAGCAGCACAATCATAGTAGGGGACTTTAACACCCCACTTTCACCAATGGACAGATCATCCAAAATGAAAATAAATAAGGAAACACAAGCTTTAAATGATACATTAAACAAGACGGACTTAACGGATATTTATAGGACATTTCACCCAAAAACAACAGAATACACATTTTTCTCAAGTGCTCATGGAACATTCTCCAGGATAGATCATATCTTGGGTCCCAAATCAAGCCTTGGTAAATTTAAGAAAATTGAAATCGTATCAAGTATCTTTTCCGACCACAACGCTATGAGACTAGATATCAATTACAGGAAAAGATCTGTAAAAAATACAAACACATGGAGGCTACACAATACACTACTTAATAACGAAGTGATCACTGAAGAAATCAAAGGGGGAATCAAAAAATACCTAGAAACAAATGACAATGGAGATACGATGACCCAAAACCTATGGGACGCAGCAAAAGCAGTGCTAAGAGGGAAGTTTATAGCAATACAAGCCTACCTCAAGAAACAGGAAACATCTCGAATAAACAACCTAACCTTGCACCTAAAGCAATTAGAGAAAGAAGAACAAATAAACCCCAAAGCCAGCAGAAGGAAAGAAATCATAAAGATTAGGTCAGAAATAAATGAAAAAGAAATGAAGGAAACAATAGCAAAAATCAATGAAACTAAAAGCTGGTTCTTTGAGAAGATAAACAAAATTGATAAACCATTAGCCAGACTCATCAAGAGAAAAAGGGAGAAGACTGAAATCAATAGAATTAGAAATGAAAAAGGAGAAGTAACCACTAACACTGCAGAAATACAAACGATCATGAGAGATTACTACAAGCAACTCTATGCCAATAAAATGGACAACCTGGAAGAAATGGACAAATTCTTAGAAAGGTATAACCGTCCAAGACTGAACCAGGAAGAAATAGAAAATATGAACAGACCAATCACAAGCACTGAAATTGAAACTGTGATTAAAAACCTTCCAACAAACAAAAGCCAAGGACCAGATGGCTTCACAGGGGAATTCTATCAAACATTTAGAGAAGAGCTAACACGCATCCTTCTCAAACTCTTCCAAAATATTGCAGAGGGAGGAACACTCCCAAACTCATTCTACGAGGCCACCATCACCCTGATACCAAAACCAGACAAAGATGTCACAAAGAAAGAAAACTACAGGCCAATATCACTGATGAACATAGATGCAAAAATCCTCAACAAAATACTAGCAAACAGAATCCAACAGCACATTAAAAGGATCATACACCATGATCAAGTGGGGTTTATCCCAGGAATGCAAGGATTCTTCAACATACGCAAATCAATCAATGTGATACACCATATTAACAAATTGAAGGAGAAAAACCATATGATCATCTCAATAGATGCAGAGAAAGCTTTCGACAAAATTCACCACCCATTTATGATAAAAGCCCTGCAGAAAGTAGGCATAGAGGGAACTTTCCTCAATATAATAAAAGCCATATATGACAAACCCACAGCCAACATTGTCCTCAATGGTGAAAACCTGAAACCATTTCCACTAAGATCAGGAACAAGACAAGGTTGCCCACTCTCACCACTATTATTCAACATACTTTTGGAAGTGTTAGCCACAGAAACCAGAGAAGACAAAGAAATAAAAGGAATCCAAATCGGAAAAGAAGAAGTAAAGCTGTCACTATTTGCAGATGACACGATACTATACATAGAGAATCCTAAAGATGCTACCAGAAAACTCCTAGAGCTAATCAATGAATTTGATAAAGTAGCAGGATACAAAATTAATGCACAGAAATCTCCTGCATTTCTATACACTAATGACGAAAAATCTGAAAGTGAAATTAAGAAAACACTCCCGTTTACCACTGCAACAAAAAGAATAAAATATCTAGGAATAAACCTACCTAAGGAGACAAAAGACCTGTATGCAGAAAATTATAAGACACTGATGAAAGAAATTAAAGATGATACAAAGAGATGCAGAGATATACCATGTTCCTGGATTGGAAGAATCAACATTGTGAAAATGACTCTACTACCCAAAGCAATCTACAGATTCAATGCAATCCCTATCAAACTACCACTGGCATTTTTCACAGAACTAGAACAAAAAATTTCACAATTTGTATGGAAACACAAAAGACCCCGAATAGCCAAAGCAATCTTGAGAACGAAAAATGGAGCTGGGGGAATCAGGCTCCCTGACTTCAGACTATATTACAAAGCTTCAGTACTCAAGACAGTTTGGTACTGGCACAAAAACAGAAATATAGATCAATGGAACAGGATAGAAAGCCCAGAGATAAACCCACACACATATGGTCACCTTATCTTTGATAAAGGAGGCAAGCATATACAGTGGAGAAAAGACAGCCTCTTCAATAAGTGGTGCTGGGAGAATTGGACAGGTACATGTAAAAGTATGAAATTAGAACACTCCCTGACACCATGCACAAAAATAAACTCAAAATGGATTAAAGACCTAAGTGTTAAGGGCAGACACTATCAAACTCTTAGAGGAAAACATAGGCAGAACACTCTATGACATACATCACAGCAAGATTCTTTTTGACCCAGCTCCCAGAGAAATGGATATAAGAACACAAATAAACAAATGGGACCTAATGAAACGTAAAAGCTTTTGCACAGCAAAGGAAACCATTAACAAGACCAAAAGAGAACCATCAGAATGGGAGAAAATATTTGCAAATGAAGCAACTGACAAAGGATTAATCTCCAAGATTTACAAGCAGCTCATGCAGCTCAATAACAAAAAAACGAACAACCCAATCCAAAAATGGGCAGAAGACCTAAATAGACATTTCTCCAAAGAAGATATACAGATGGCCTACAGACACATGAAAGAATGCTCAACATCATTAATCATTAGAGAAATGCAAATCAAAACTACAGTGAGATATCATCTCACACCAGTCAGAATGGCCATCATCAAAAAATCTAGAAACAATAAATGCTGGAGAGGGTGTGGAGGAAAGGGAACACTCTTGCACTGTTGGTGGGAATGTAAATTGATACAGCCACTATGGAGAACAGTATGGAGGTTCCTTAAAAAACTACAAATAGGACTACCATACGACCCAGCAATCCCACTACTGGGCATATACCCTGAGAAAACCATAGGTCAAAAAGAGTCATGTACCAAAATGTTCATTGCAGCTCTATTTACAATAGCCAGGACATGGAAGCAATCTAAATGTCCATCGACAGATGAGTGGATAAAGAAGATGTGGCACATATATACAATGGAATATTACTCAGCCATAAAAAGAAATGAAATGGAGGTATTTGTAATGAGGTGGATGGAGTTAGAGTCTGTCATACAGAGTGAAGTAAATCAGAAAGAGAAAAACAAATACCGTATGCTAACACATATATACGGAATCTAAGGGGAAAAAAAAAAAAAAAAAAAGGCCATGAAGAACCTAGTGGCAAGACGGGAATAAAGACACAGACCTACTAGAGAATGGACTTGAGGATATAGGGAGGGGGTGGGGTGAGATGTGACAGGGTAAGAGAGTGTCATGGACATATATACACTACCAAATGTAAAATAGATAACTAGTGGGAAGCAGCCGCATAGCACAGGGAGATCAGCTCGGTGCTTTGTGACAACCTAGAGGGATGGGATGGGGAGGGTGGGAGGGAGGGAGATGCAAGAGGGAAGAGAAATGGGAACATATTGTATATGTATAACTGATTCACTTTGGTATAGAGCAGAAGCTAACACAACATTGTAAGGCAATTATACTTCAATAAAGATGTTAAAAAAAAAAAAAAAAAGATAACTAGTGGGAAGCAGCCGCATAGCACAGGGAGATCAGCTCGGTGCTTTGTGACCACCTAGAGGGGTGGGATGGGGAGGGTGGGAGGGAGGGAGATGCAAGAGGGAAGAGAAATGGGAACATATTGTATATGTATAACTGATTCACTTTGGTATAAAGCAGAAGCTAACACACCATTGTAAGGCAATTATACTTCAATAAAGATGTTTAAAAAAAAAAACGAGTCATGTACCACAATGTTCATTGCAGCACTATTTACAGTAGCCAGGACATGGAAGCAACCCAAGTGTCCATCGACAGATGAATGAATAAAGAAGATGTGGCACATATATATACAATGGAATATTATTCAGCCATATAAAGAACCGAAACTGAGTTATTTGTAGTGAGGTGGATGGACCTAGAGTCTGTCATACAGAGTGAAGTAAGTCAGAAAGAGAAAAACAAATACCGTATGGTAACACATATGTATGGAATCTAAAAAAAAAAAAAAAAAAAAAAAAGGTTCTGAAGAAACTAGGGGCAGGACAAGAATAAAGATGCAGACGTTGAGAATGGACTTGAGGACACGAGGAGGGGAAGGGCAAGCTGAGATGAAGTGAGAGAGTGGCACTGACATATATACACTACCAAATGTATAATAGATATCTAGTGGGAAGCAGCCACGTAGCACAGGGAGATCAACTTGGTGCTCTGTGACCACCTAGAGAGGTGGGATAGCGAGGGTGGGAGGGAGAGGCAAGAGGGAGGGGAAATGGGGTTATATGTACATGTATAGCTGATTCACTTTGTTATACAGCAGCAACCAACACAACAATGTAAAGCAATTATACTCCAATAAAGACGTTAAAAAAAAAAGAAATATATACAAAAAAAGGAGAAAAACAGGGCAGGAGATATAGACAATGGTAGGGCAAGACAGTAACACAGAAGCTAGTGAGAAGGGGCTAAAATTCTAAGAGTGAATTCATTAATGATGGTTCCTGAATAAACTCCAAAGCAACAGGCAATGAGAAATCAAGGTTGGATAGGTTTGTTTGTTTTTTTTTTACCTCACAGGCCAGTGATATGAAAACACAGCCTATTTCAATACACTATCTTTCTGGGGAGGGGACAGTTTCTGAAATTAAAACAAAAATGGTAAGGCTACAAGAACAGAAAGTCTGTCTGAATCCATTTGCCTTGACCCCAATCCCCAGTGCCCTGAGTTGTTCCTAGTGTACAAATTTAGAAGTAGAAGGATACTGAGAGATGGAATATAGGCTCCTAGAGACGAAACCACTGAGTCCTGAATCACTATATTCACACACTTAATATCTCTATTTTGATAGAAATATTTCGTATGCTTGACTTCAAAGAAAGAGAAAATAAATTTCAAAGAATGGAAAATATGCACGTGTCCTCAACTTACTAAAATTATAAACTAATTCAAGACTTCATCATTTCCAACTCAGATTTCTGCTTTCCTGCCTTCCAGTTTTGCTCCCCACCAGTTCATCATCCTCAATGTTACTAAAGAGATGCATTTAAACAAAAGTCTTCCATATCACTTACTTTACAATCATTCCATTGTTTTCTACACATAAAGGTCCATAACTGGAACATAGGGTGAAAGGCCCTTCTTAATTTTATCTCTGATCACCTCTGTACAAGTACTATGGGACCAGCATGACCTCCCTCCTTTCTGTCCTATGCATCAAGCAGTCTAGCCATGTTGAATATTTTGAGTTTTCTTAGGAGTGCCAGGTTCTTCACGTTGCTTTACTTTTCAAATGTAGTTTTTCTATTCAGAATGCTTTTCTTCCTTTTGCCACATAACATACTTACTACACTTATATTTCAAGCCCCTGTTTAACTGCCATAATTTCTCTGGAAACCTTCCAATCATTTCCAAGAAAGCATTCCTTCCTTTGTGTTCCCATCAGACCTTGACTTGTCCTTATTACCATGCTTATCACTTTGCTATAATCATCTGTTTAGGAGTTCATACTTCCACTTATTCACCAGTCAACGAATGGCAGTGGCAATATTCTAAAAATCTTTGCAATGTCAGTCCATGTCTGCCACATACAACAGGTAGTTAATAAATCAGAATGTATTATGAAAATATGAGTGGTTTGAGTCAAATAAACACATTAGCAACATCAGCATTATACAAAAAGCTATTCTCTAGACTGCTTAATGGTTGTGTATGCACTGCCACCAGCCAATTACAATCAGTGGCTATTAGCTGGCAAGACTAAATCTGTCTGTTGACCCAAGACAAACTGTATGATGATGACAGAAAAAGGAACTGGAGAAAAAGCTTTCAACAAAATTCAACACTCATTTATGTTAAAAAAAAAAAAAAAACCCTCCAAAAAGTAGGCATAGAGGGAACTTACTTCAACATACTAAAGGCCATATATGACAAACCCACAGGCAACATCATTCTCAATGGTAAAAAACTGAAACCATTTCCACTAAGATCAGGAACAAGACAAGGTTGCCCACTCTCACCACTTTTATTCAACATAGTTTTGGAAGATTTAGCCACAGCAATCAGAGAAAAAAAAGAAATAAAAGGAATCCAAATGGAAAAGAAGAAGTAAAGCTGTCACTGTTTGCTGATGACATACTATACATAGCGAATCCTAAAGATGCTACCAGAAAACTACTAGAGCTAATCAATGAATTTGGTAAAGTAGCAGGATACAAAATTAATGCACAGAAATCTCTTGCATTCCTATACACTAATGATCAAAAATCTGAAAGAGAAATTAAGGAAACACGCCCATTTACCACTGCAACAAAAAGAGTAAAATACCTAGGAATAAATCTACCTAAGGAGACAAAAGACCTGTATGCAGAAAACAATTAGACACTGATGAAAGAAATTAAAGATGATACAAACAGATGGAGAGATATACCATGTTCTTGAATTGGAAGAATCAACACTGTGAACATGACTATACTACACAAAGCAATCTACAGATTTCATGCAAACCCTATCAAACTACAAATGGCAGTTTTCACAGAACTAGAACAAAAAATTTCACAATTTGTATGGAAACACAAAAGACCCCGAAGAGCCAAAGCAATCTTGAGAAAGAACAACGGAGCTGGAGGAATCAGGCTACCGGACTTCACTCTATACTACAAAGCTACAGTAATCAGGACAGTATGGTACTGGCACAAAAACAAAAATATAGATCAACAGAACAGGATAGAAAGCCCAGAGATAAACCCATGCACATATGGTCACCTTATTTTTGATAAAGGAGGCAAGACTATACAATGGAGAAAAGACAAGCCTCTTCAATAAGTGGTGCTGGGAAAACTGGATAGTTACATGTAAAAGAATGAAATTAGAACACTCCCTAACATCATACACAAAAATAAACTCAAAATGGATTAAAGACCTAAATGTAAGGCCAGACACTATAAAACTCCTAGAGGAAAACATAGGCAGAACACTCTATGACATAAATCACAGCAAGATCCTTTTTGACCCACCTCCTAGAGAAATGGAAGGAAAAACGAAAATAAAATGGGACCTAACGAAACTTAAAAGCTTTTTCACAGCAAAGGAAACCATAAACAAGATGAAAAGACAACCCTCAGAATGGGAGAAAATATTTGTAAATGAAGCAACTGACAAAGGATCAATCTCCAAAATTTATAAGCAGCTCATACAGCTCAATAGCAAAAAAACAAACAACCCAATCCAAAAATGGGCAGAAGACCTAAATAGACATTTCTCCAAAGAAGATATAGAGATTGCCAACAAACACATGAAAGAATGCTCAACATCATTAATCATTAGAGAAATACAAATCAAAACTACAATGAGATATCATCTCACACCAGTCAGAATGGCCATCATCAAAAAATCTAGAAACAATAAATGCTGGAGAGGGTGTGGAGAAAAGGCAACAAGCTTGCACTGTTGGTGGGAATGTAAATTGATACAGCCACTGTGGAGAATAGTATGGAGGTTCCTTTAAAAAATTGAAAATAGGGGCTTCCCTGGTGGTGCAGTGGTTGAGAATTCGCCTGCCGATGCAGGGGACACGGGTTCGAGCCCTGGTCTGGGAGGATCCCACATGCCACAAAGCAACTAGGCCCATGAGCCACAACTACTGAGCCTGCATGTCTGGAGCCTGTGCTCTGCAACAAGAGAGGCCACGATAGTGAGAGGCCCGCGCACCGCGATGAAGAGTGGCCCCCGCTCGCCTCAACTAGAGAAAGCCCTCACACAGAAACGAAGACCCAACACACCCAAAAATAAATAAATTAATTAATTAATTAATTTTAAAAAAAAATTGAAAATATAACTACCATACGACCCAGCAATCCCACTACTGGGCATATACCCTGAGAAAACCATAATTCAAAAAGAGACATGTACCACAATGTTCATTGCAGCACTATTTACAGTAGCCAGGATATGGAAGCAACCTATGTGTCCATCAACAGATGAATGGATAAAGACCATGTAGCATATATATACAATGGAATATTACTCAGCCATAAAAAGAAACGAAATTGAGTTATTTGTAGTGAGGTGGATGGACCTAAAGTGTGTCATACAGAGTGAAGTAAGTCAGGAAGAGAAAAACAAATACCGTATGCTAACACATATATACGGACTCTAAAAAAAAAAGAACTGGAGGAAAAAGTTGAAAAGTAGAAAAAGAGTCATTTTTTTTAAATGTTAATATAGGCTAGATATAAATGTTTCAGGCACCAACACAATCACCAACCATATTTGATTCTCTGATAGAATTCTAAAAAATCCAGTTCTTGATCTTAGTCAAATCCAGTTGAGTTTAATTAGTGTCAACTAAAATACCTTGAATGCAGTCGTTTATTCATTATTGAGAAAATGTGACCAGAAATGTGTTCAATCTCGTTTTCTAACAAGATTTAATTATTCTTTGGCAAAGTCACCATTCTTTTGTTATGAGACAAAACCTAAGATCAAGGAGAAAGAGTATTAAACACAGTCAAGGAAATTTGTCCTAGTTATATAGATGTTGAGCTGTGCTTGTTAATTTAATTTGATTAGTTCCAAAACTATAGGATGATATAAATCTGAAGGGTAAGGGAACATTAGTAATGATTTGACCTATAAGGATACATTGAGTCTGGTCTTGCCTTTCAAAAAGGTATAGGGAAGGAGTAATCTAATAGGTTCTGAAAGATGAGTAAGATGATTCTAAAGATATAAGAAGGTTAGCAAGAGGTCTCAGATTTGCTTATGCTTGCCCCAGCAAAAGGGTAAAATAGCACAGCAAGGGTTAATAGAGAAGGGAAGTTGGTAGCAAATAAAGAAGTAGGATCACTGGCATTGCTGGATTGGTGTAAAAAAGTATCAATTTACCAATTTTGTTTATCTTGTCAAAGAACCAGCTTTTAGTTTCATTGATCTTTTCTATTGTTTTCTTGGACTCTATGCTATTTATTTCTGCTCTGATCTTTATGATTTCTTTCCTTCTGCTAACTTTGGGTTTTGTTTGTGCTTCTTCCTCTGGTTGCTTTAGGTGTAAGGTTAGGTTGTTTATTTGTAATTTTCCTTGTTTCCTGAGGTAAGGTTGTATTGCTATAAACTTCCCTCTTAGAACTGCTTTTGCTGCATCCCATGGGTTTTGGATCGTTGTGCTTTCATTTTCATTTGTTTCTAGGTATTTTTTGATCTCCTCTTTGATTTCTTCTCTGATCCAGGAACAAGACAAGGATGTCCACTCTCACCACTTTTATTCAACATAGTTCTGGAAGTCCTAGCCATGGCAATCAGAGAAGAAAAAGAAATAAGAGGAATCCAAATTGGAAAAGAATAAGTAAAACTTTCACTGTGTGCAGATGATATAATACTATACATAGAATCCTAAAGATGCTACCAGAAAATTACTAGTGCTAATCAATGAGTTTGGTAAATTTGCAGGATACAAAGTTAATACACAGAAATCTGTTGTACTTCTATACACTAACAATGAAAGATCAGAAAGAGAAAGTAAAGAAAAATCCCATTTACCACTGCCTCAGAAAGAATAAAATACTTACTAACCCTCTGACATTGTTGGTGGTAATGTAAGTTGGTACAGCCACTATGGAGAACAGTATGGAGATTCCCTAAAAAACTAAAAATAGAGCTACCATATGATCCTGCAATCCCACTCCTGGGCGTATATCGGAGAAAAACATGGTCCAAAAGGATACATGCACCCCAATGTTCATTGCAGCGCTGTTTACAATAGCCAAGACATGGAAGCAACCTAAATGTCCATCAACAGAAGAGTGGATAAAGAATATGTGGTACATATATACAATGGAATATTACTCAGCCATTAAAAAAATGAAATAATGCCATTTGCAGCAACATGGATGGACCTAGAGATTGTCATACTGAGTGAAGTAAGTCAGAGAAAGAGAAACATCGTATGATATCGCTTATATGTGTATAAGCGAATATAAAGAAATGATACAAATAAACTTATTTACAAAACAGAAACGGACTCACAGACTTAGAGAATGAACTTATGTTTATCGGGGGGAAGGGTTGGGGGGGGAGGGGTAGTTAGGTAGTTTGGGATTGACATGTACACACTGCTATATTTAAAATAGATAACCAACAAGGATCTACTGTAATAAATAATAATAAAAAAATAATATATATAAAAGTGTAAATTCACTTTAAAATTTGAAGATGAAAAACAAAATAAAAAGGGAAAATACCAAGATGAATACAAATAAGCCTTTGTTTCTGCTTGTAACACAATTGTTAAATATTGTTTACAATAATAAGTAGTTAAAATTGGTAGTGTTATGGCATTAATTTTCCTTGCTGAGAAAAAAATGTGGTAATATTAGAATATAGTACAGAGAGCGACATCCAAATTATTTTATTATACTTTTTGTACAACTGATAAATTAGCTCTCTTGATATGCCTTATGATATTGCTGTATGTGCTAGAGATGAATGTATACACACAGATCTGTCTTGACGTCCTTACAAGAATCATCAGGTTAAAAAAAAAAACAAAAAAGAAGAAGAAAATGGTAACTGTGTGAGGTAATGGATATGTTTTAAAAAATTAAAAGAATAAGAATAAGAATGGTACTTTCATCATAGAGTTATTGTGAGGATTAAATAATTTAATATATGTAAAGTACTTAAAACAATGTTTGAGAGCTGTATGTGCTTAGTAAATGTTGATTTCTTATTGCCAAAAAAAAAAAAAGAGAGAATTGTTTCATCTAGAAGCAGGAGACTGGAATTTATCACTTCAGGTATCAATTTAGCTCTGAAATTTTGTGATTATTAGTTCTACTCCATGGATGCTTTTATGTTTGCTAAAGAGTAAAGTTAAATTGAGAAATTTTTATGGGGAGAAATTGTATCTTAGCACCAATTAAATTTATCAGCATACAAATTTAAAAAAAAGAAACATAAGGTAGAATTTTCTCCTTTGGCACACAATTCTTCATTTCAAGATAACTAGGAAAATGGATAGAGAAATAGAAGTCTTTCTTCTAATGTAAGTAATTTAAAAAGGAAAAAAAACAAACAAAAAAAAACACAACCTGTCCCAGATGACTTTTGTGTTTTTTATTAGAGATATATAGTCCCTTGTTCATGTGGAGATGGAAATAAAGTCAGTCTATAATAAAATGCTCATGTTGAGGCTACATATTCTTAGATCCAGTCACATATGCCAAAAAATTAATGACACCTGTAGCATAATTTTTCTACCTTGTGGAACTATCTGATAAAGTAATGTCTGATGATAAATTGGATTTATGGTGAGATGCTAGATTGAATCTATGGTAGTAAATCTTCTAAACTAACTTCTCTTAGCCTGCAAGCCAGATTCAATGTAGTGTTCAATAACTGTCTCTTGAATCAAAGCCATTTTCACATACTAGTATCTCCCTGTAAAATTTTCTTTTATATGAGGTCACAAAGAGTTCACAATAATACTGAGAAAAGAAATATTCTGAGCAAAGTAATTGAAATTCCCTTTCAAACACATTTCCTTACTTCAATATATATCCATTTACACCTTTAAGTTACATTACTTGATGCTTGATTTTTTTTTTCCTTGCTTGGAATGCAGATAGATATTCCCAAATCAAATAAGATTTATTACTAAAGAGCTCTTCAGTGAGGTGTACTTGTCTTTCCCTTAGGATTTTGCTTCAGTATCAGTGTCCATTAGGTGCTAAATACAATGATATTTCATAAAGTCCCTGGCTTTGGAATATGCAAAAAAAAGAAAAAAACTTAGAAGTTAGAACTACCTAGAGTTATCTGCCATAAACCCACTGGAATATTTCCACAACATCTTATGTGAAATTCTTAGTGTTTGCTTTTTATCAACTCACTTGGTATCTCATGTATGTTGCTTTACTACATTTATATTAATAGGCACACTGAGTCCTGAACGTGGCTATCTTTAAACCAGTCACTCAAAATTCACATTCCTGCCAAGTTCAGATTATATAAATTGGAGTCAAGGGCCAGTAATTATTCAGTGACCATTTAACCCAACATACTTATATTTGTGTCTTAGCTGCCAGAATATTTAGCCACCAAATAAAAACCAGTGAAAGTCATCAGTTTATGTAGGTACCTGGTATTATCTGCTCTAACTCTTTAGATGATTAGCTCTGTTTTGTTTTAGTCTGATAGTGTATGTTATTTTCTGTGAGATTTAATGTATATGCAATTTAGATATTTTCAAAATAGATAAGATATACATTTTAAATAATAAAGATATCTAATGACTCACAAAGGGGAATCTGAATAATACATAATCCTATAATGATAAGTAGATAGGTAAACCTATCTCTTAAACTCTACTCTTAGAGTAGAGTTCAATTGAGAAGATCAGTAACAGGTAAAAGGTATTCAGGATTTCCAAAATTATCAATAAGTTAAGTGCCTTGGTGAGAAGGTATTTCATGTGAAGAAAAGAAACAAAAGGGAAAGAGCAAAAAGGCATCAGAAAGCAAGAAATTCATATGGTTGGAGCAGGGATTAATTATAGGGAAGCAGTATTAGCTAAGCCCACAAAAATAAATTATAACCAGATCATAGAAGGCCTTGTCCATTGAGAAGGCGTTAGAATGTCTTTGAGTTGCAATCGTTTATTTTGAAGAACTTAAGTGGAAGATGGACATTATTGGAGTTACTCTTTAAGGCAGGAGGAGAGAGAAGCTAGAAACAAGGAAACTCACGAGGAAACGTCTGCATGAGGAGCAATGAAGTAAAGGAAGGCCTTAAACTGTGGCTGTGGACACAGATGGAAAGAAAGGAATGTATGTGAAAAATATATAGAAAATCTATCCATACTGGACTCAGTAATCAATAAGAAATGGAGGAGGAGAGAAAAGTTAAAGTATATTTAGAATTGGTTTGCATGACTGGAAAAACAACAGTACCATTAAGATAGAGAGAATGAGTCAGGGGTAAAGCTTGGCTTGAGAGCAGGGGTTGAACAGATGAGGCACATTTGGGAAGCACTAACTAAACAGTCAAACAAAAACATTACCCCTAAAGGTAACTAAAGGTACCAGAAGCACAGGTGTAATGTGAAGACAAGAAGAGAAGCGTGAGGAAGTGAAAATAAGAGAGGTGTACTTTCCAGAATTGTGGTGCTAAAGAAAAGAAGAACAAAAAGAGGAGACTTTGAACAGGTGGTAGGGTCTTAATGTGCTTGTTAGTTTGATGTTTGGATTTAAGAGCAGGTAACACAAAGTGCTTTTATTCAAAAGTGAAAAGAGCCAAATAGGGTGATACCAAGAATTCAATAAAGATTACTAACAACACAATGTCCACAGGGTGAGGTATCCAAAGTCAAGCCAAGATAAGTCTTTAGAAAAAGGAAAGTTGATTTTCCTGTTTTGAAATAAAGAAAGGATGTGAAGGTACAGGATAGTCTGGGATGGAAATGTCGGAAGCTAAGGGTCACGCTGGACAACTTTGACCTAATAATGTGGCAGAGTGTGTCATCTTTTAAATGTGTGGAGGGGAAAGAGGTGCAGAAGGAGATGGAGTTTTAAAGAAAGTGGAAAGGGTCTGAAATTGCAGCTCTGTGGAACGTTCAAGAAAGTCAGGAAGAGATGAATGTAAGAACTATTGAGCAGTAGTGCTAGTTTGGCTGAACTTTTTATGAAAACAATTCCTTTGCAGTGACAACCATTACAGAGCTAAAAAATGAAGTATTTTGAAATTGTCCACTTTTAGTGGGAACCAATATACTTCCCAAAGATTTCAAGAAAATCAAATAGTGTAGTAAAAATACTATACTCTAGATTAAAAAATCATAAAAGTGTTCTTTTCAAACTGAGGAGCAAGACATTATTAAATAAAATATGACCTAAGTGTATCTAAGTGAAGTTGTTAGACATTTTGTGTACATGGCGCGAAGCCATTTCACTTGATGTTTGATTTATTTGCAAGAAAACCTGCTGCCCTAATTACCCTTAAACCTCAGGAGACTTAGGCATATCAAAGAGACAAACTGTTTCAATATTATGTGTGTTTAAAAGGAAACTCTGTGAATCCATGAAGAGAGTGATTATTTTGAAAACAACCACAGAGACATTTTTAGAAATCATGGGGCCTAATGTTTATGCCACAACATACGGGCCATACTTACAAACTTCCAGTTACATAGAATATGGAGGGAAGTCTCTGCAGGTTCAAGCAAAGACACATTTACAGAACTTGCCCTGTAATTGCAAAGGGTGTTAAGTAAAATGATTTGTTCAACTGTTCTCTGGTAAATCTAAGTACTTCAGAACAGTATAATAATAATCTGCCTACATAGGTGTTTAGAATTAGTGGTTCAGAGAGAAAACGCTTAACAACTTTCATCCTATGTATCCTGGCAGGACAATTTGTGTACTGGAAGTAGCTTTTATGAAGTAGCTTTTCTAGATTCCCTGATGCCCAACAAGGTATTTGATCTTCACTGGCAGATAAAGGAGGTCCATTTGAGCTTTTGTGGCAAAATACTTTAGTGCCCTGGTTATCTAATCTAGCTGCCTCTACATGAGCACATGATACGCAGAAAAATAGATACCATGGGAATTAATGAGAAGACTGTATGTTAGGCCAACCTCGTTCTCCCTCAGATCTCTGTCAGAACTTTCATCAACCTTGGTTGAAGGTATTTTTAGGCACTCATATGCTACTCTTAATCCTCTTGGTTTTTCCATATACATACACCTCTCTCTGAACATTGTGGCTTGTATGGAACTTGGGGGAAACATGTACCTCTGCCATTGGGTATGGTTCCTGCCAGTATTTCCTAAAATCCAATCCTTCATAACAAATTGCCTTTCATCATTCTAACGTTCATTTCCCAGTATAACACATTTCCTGTTGTGTAGCACTAAGAAGCAACAATATGACTAATCACACTACCTAGAAATATTTACTTGTTTTCAGCTCTTAATGACAGAGAGGGATACAGAAAAGTGCAGGCAGGAGTGCAGGTACTAGGAACCAGAAGAGCTCCATACGGTGAGGTATGTGACCAGAGCTTCTGACCTACTTTCCAGAATTTGCTTCCTCATTCAGATGCAATTTCAGAATTCAGAATTCAATTCTCAATTTGGAAACATTGAGAAGGTTGGACTTGATGTTCTCTAACTATCCTTTCCTGCTCTATTACTTCATGTAAAGTAGTATAAGTGACATGCTGGTTCACATAAAAGAAATTGAAAAGGCCAGCTGGGCTATATTCAGACTTCACATTAATAGGAAAACTTGAAATCTTGCACAAGTTGTGTTCTGAGAATGGTGAGAACACTCACACTGTTGACCAGTCTCAGAAACAGATTTACATAGTCCTCAGGATAAGTTAGGAGCAAACCATTGTATTAGATAAAATGTGTATATATAAATGTGTGTGTGTATATATATCCTATTTTTTTCCATAAATGAGAAAACAGAGGCCAAAATATTTTAACTCAGCTGGGGGTTACTCATAGTGCCAGAGCTGGGTCTACATATTTAAGTGTTTTTGACTCCTATGATAACATTAATTCTACTGCACTAGTCTACTTTACCAAAATGCCATCAAGAAATTCCTGACTGAAAGTCTTGAGTCCTTCACACTATTGGGCCTTGCATGACAGATAATCCATAATTAGAGGGTTGGGCATAGTCTGGATCTTGGGACACTGGTCAGATAGAGGACAACACAGGGGTGTGTTTCTGTGTATATAGACAGCCATAGCTTTCATTTTTCTCTGCAAGGACAAAAGTCAGGAGAAATTCCACAATGGTTCTAAGGACCCTTGTCCTGTCATGTTCTCTCTCGAGATCATGTAAGTCAAGTGAGCACTAAATACAATATTTGGTGAAGGATGACTCATCTGAAACATAGAAAATACAAATGATGGGAAGTGGATAAGCTGGGAACTATTAATGGACACCTTACACATACGTCACATTGTGGTATAAACTTTACATGTATGGTTTGATATCCTTTTTCACAACTATCTACTAAAATGAGAATTATTTTTATTCCTATTTCACATATGAGAATATTAGAGCTAAGAAATTTTAATTTACTTGGTAAAGGAGACAGCCTAATAACTGGCAGAGTGGGGAGAAGAGTATACTCTGCCCCCTCCCACTCCTAGGCTCTGTTCAGGGCATCAAATCATACCTAAAGGCATCTTGCATACCTAAGAGAGCTCATTCTTTCCAAGTAAAGGGAGAGGGGATCCTATAACCACATTATTATCTTCTCCTAATATTTTGTACTTTTCTAAATTTAGAATCTTTGGTAAATGTTTCATTAACTTAGTAATCTTTATACTTAATGAAAATCCTGCTCACTCATACCTTATCAAGCTTAAAAGAAAATCAACATGATTTAAAAATGCCTCATGTATATGCCACATGGAAAAATATGTGCTTAACTTCATTATCTAATTGTCATATTAGTTTGCTGCTGGGAACTAGGAGCAATCTGTATTCTTGAAGTCACGCTATTTATCAATAATTCAGAGAGATCTTAAGAATGTGCACCACAATTATTTATTGCTTTATCCAAAGCCTTCCAGAATTTATAGTCCCTAATCTGTAGTATATATTTTATGAATCCTTAAGTATGCAAAAAGGAAGAGAGGAGTCCAGTTACAGTTCAAATTAAGCTATTGCCCTTGGAAAGAACTATATTATTAAAGTTTGATCATATATTTTGCTGTCATGTCATTTAGCTAATGTACTGTCCTTGAACCATGCACTGATCACTTTGTAGTAATTATTTAAAACCATTCTATTGGCGTTTGTTGGTATGAAAATGCTTGATGCAGAACACTTAAGATTTCAGTAAATGTGACTGCTGCTTTACCATTAAGTCTTACTCAATTGCTGGCTGCTATTGTTTTTGGAGCACTTAATATTCTTTGATAAATGAATAATGGTTATTTATTTAGGTTTCCATCTCTGAATTGCTCTTAACACGTTTAATTTACAAAAATCTATGAGTATTCTGAGAGGTCAAAACCTGTATTCTTGACATGCTTACATTTAATTCACTAAAGGGTATGGTAAGTGCCATTCAACAACACCTAATAAATTATTTTGACAGTTTATTCAAGAAGTCAGGGCTTTTTTTTTTTTTGGCCGCGTCATATGGCATGTGGGATCTTAGTTCCCTGACCAGGGGTCGAACCCGTGTCCCCTGCAGTGGAAGCACAGTCTTAACCACTGGACCACCAGGGAAGTCCCTAGGGCTTTTTAAATGTTTTTAATTTACCATTTTTAAGAGGTTTTAAAAGTATTTAAGTATACTTGTTTTGTTATTTCTTATCAATTTGACTCGCTACACAGTTTAAAATATCTCAAACAGCAAAATATGCATTAATTTAATAAATATCAGTTTCAGACCCTCATGATCAAAACACTGCTTTAAGGTGCTCTGGGGCCAAAGAGAAGAATAAATCATTGTTCTGCTTGATTAGTTCCATTTGTTTACTTCTTCAGTTCACTAGAGAATTAGTTTATGAAATGTCTGCGGTCTGCGATTACAGATACCACCATTCTATTCTACATAATAAAGTAAGCCCCATGGCATTTATGGCTTTTTCTTTTTTAACAGTAAAATGAAGTTGAATGTGGCAGTGAGAGCCTTAACCAGACCTCCTGAGTTAGAATCCTGGCTCTTCCACGTCCCACTTGTGTGACCGTGAATATGTCTCCACCACAGTTCATTATCTGGAAACTGGTGATTAAATAGTATTTACCTTATAGTGTCATTTAAAAGATTAAATGCATCTGGTATATTCTGCACATAGGTAAGTGGGTGACACAAAGCAAGTTCTTAAAGTGTCCCTATTATTTTGTATTATTTTGTATTAAAGGTTTTCATTAGTAGAATGGCTTTCAAAGGATTTATGTGTATTTTCCAATAGAAATTCATTCCACTTTTGTTCCTTATTCTTAGTATCAATGCTTTCTTAGTCCTTATATTAAGGCTTAAGGATTGTCTTTCTAGACTGTTCTTGAATGGCAACTAGAACATTCATCTGATTAAAATTAAACAAAACTGAACTTGACCCCAGTTATGTGCTGAATACTACCGGAATTTCACAGTGCCAGTTTAACAAGGTGTTATTTCACAGCTAACACTTATTTTTTTCTCTGGGAAGAAAGAGAAACAAAAATAAAGCATACCCAAGAGCAAAATAGGCCTTTCCTATAAGCTTCTGAATTCAAAATCTCTTATATCTCTTTTTATGTCCTTTCTAATTTACAATTTCTATTTCATCAATGAAATTAGTGTAAGAAGCTACTAGTTCAAGAGCATTTTCAAAGTCTTTTGAAGAGCCCTTATTAGCGGACTATTATATTCAAATAGGAGAATGAACACAAAAAAACTCTGTATTCCATAGAGCATGTAGGTTTATGTGTGAATTTTTCATTAATCAATAACTATTCATTAAATGTCCAAACTTTAAAACATAATATTTGGGGAACTTTCAGTTTAACTTACCAAGTGTATGCCTATAAAAATTCTATGCTACTCATTACTAATTACGTGAAGTTTTATGTATTAGAATTAGATAAGGGACAATATCTACTACAAAAAATATATGGTTTGAATTTTCATTTTTGCTTACAAAAATATTTACCACAACTAAGAGCTATTTAAGCAATAAAAGAGTAAAACAGCCTGAAAGGGTATAAGTTTAGTAAAAAGGCTTTATGCAATGACTACACTTGTAAAGAAGGAAGAGAATAGGTCCCTGAGAAGTAACAGCAGGCATATTCAAAGATATAAAGAAGGCTTCTAGGATACAACTTTTTCAGAGCAGTGAAGGAGTAGGGTTTCAAAAAAGGAAAGCAAAATAGAAACAAAGCAGAAGAATATTAAGAATTCAATTAACCAAATGAGATTTTAAAAAAGGAAAAGATCATTAGTGAACTTCAAAAGAGCAGTTTCCTTGTAGCACTGGGAAAAAATCCAAATGGAAAAAAACATGTATGGGTGGGCAGTGAAGAAATAAAGTAAACATAACTTAATTTAGCAAGAATTCCCCAATAAAGTCTGTTTACACTTGCAATTTCCAAATTTTCAAACCCTCCCTTCTCTCTTGTTGTTCATATCTTTCTTGACTCAACCTGCATTCCTTCTTTTGGTTTGCTTCAGATCTCCAAAGAAATAAGTCTTCTGGAAGCCAAAAATCAAAGAGGTTCAAGAAACTTCAACAGACTCATGTACACAGTTATTTAACCAACTCCATGAGGTAAGGCTTTTCCTAAGAAGGCCCGTCCATAAAATAATGCTTGTTTGGTATATCCACTGCCCACAGATATTTCCAGGTTGGTTTTTTTTTTTTTTTTAATTACGCTTTAAAAGTTCCTATCCCTTCCCATAGTCCAATTAACCCTTTATCACCTTGTCATTGGTTTTCTGTCTCCTTACCTTTCAGGAAAACTTCTCACTCAAAGCTAACCAGTGATCTTCACATGAATTGAAGATCTAATATGTTCAGTTTTCCTTGGAACCTCTGTAGGATTGCTGACCACAGCTCTCTGAAAAAGCTTTCCTTCTTTAGCTTGGGTAAAGTAACTCTTGTGGTTCTCCTTCTATTTCTCAACTTCGGTTATACTAGTTCTTTCTCCTTTTTTTAACTCTTAAAAACCTTTCTGTCGGGATTCCCTGGTGGCACAGTGGTTGAGAATCTGCCTGCCAATGCAGGGGACACGGGTTTGAGCCCTGGTCTGGGAAGATCCCACACGCCGCGGAGCAACTAGGCCCGTGGGCCACATCTACTGAGCCTGCGCGCCTGGAGCCTGTGTTCCGCAACAAGAGTTAGAGGCCCGTGCACCGTGATGAAGTGTGCCCCCCGCTCGCCGCAACTAGAGAAAGCCCTCGCATAGAGACGAAGACCCAACGCAGCCAAAAATAAATAAATTAATTAATTAAAAAAAAAAAAGACAGTGGGTTTGAGTGTCAGCCTGTGGGTTCAAGTCCCAATCTGAGGTTTTAAAAAAATAAACAAAAACCTTTCTGTCATTATGTTCACTGTTTAGTTCTGTCTCTTCACTGTCCTCCACTTGGAAATCTCTTGAGCTCAACTCTCAACTTAGGCAGAAACATCTATCTGTACATTTCTTGTCCTGATCTCTTCTTTATATTCACACTTGCATGTCCAAAGATCTTTTGGACATCTTCATACACATGCCCCAGCCATGCCTTACACTCAACATCAACAATTCAACCCTGTAATCACCTAGGATTTGACCTTACTGTAGTTTTTCATTCCTCCTGTGCATGCATGCCTCCCTCTTGCTGGGTTTTGAGCTCTCTCTCTCTTTCTCTCTTTCCTTTTCCCTCTGCTACCCTTCACTATACAACTTGGATAGATACTTCATGGGAAGCACTTATCTTTTGTTTTGGGCCAGTAAAGCTCTGCTCACTAATTTGTTCAACATTGACATGATATTCATTCTTCTTCAGCACTCATTTATAAGAAAAAAAACTATTACTCCTATACTCCTGAATAAGATTACCTGAAATAGATGATAAGAAATATATGACCAATTGTCCTTCTTTTCTTGCTTGGAATGTTGGGAAATCACAGAATAAGATTTAATGCAGAGTTATAAAATATGTAGGAGAAGTTTGTCTCTAATCTCCTGATCCCGTTTTCTTTGAATACTCTTATGTGGCTTTGTTTGTTATAAGCGAACTAAAAACTGTTTATGCCTTAGGCTCACTAGAACCATGTGGAAGGAAATCTTGTGGTCTTTGTCTACTACAAACAGATGAAATGCACAGATAGATTGGACTCATTAAATAAACTACTTGAGACTGTGTCTCCATTCATAAAACTTGATAAGGCTAAGCAATTTCAACAGCAGGAGAAATGAGAACCTATAAAAGTATAACAGAAAAATAGAACAAATTAAATGGGTATAGTTTTAAAGTGCTGTTTGAAACACCATTTCATAGCTATCATTGTTTAAAAACCTGGTAATCATTTTTAAAGCTCCATTTACCAAGTGAATCAAATCTTCTGTGTAATGTTTGCTGCATCCACCATGCAATCACTGAGCATGATAGCTTTGGTTAGCACTATTAGATGTGGAAGCATTTCAACTCATTTGTACAAATTTTTTTAAAGATCAAGGGGAGAAATCTAATTCCAGAGACATTAAATTCAGAGATTCAGACTATATCCTAAAGAACTAATTTTAATTTTATTTTTCTTGTTTGTTTGCTTGTTTTCATTAACAACTATTCCGGTGGGAACCAGTAGGCAACACTTTTTTTCTGGAAAAAAGAACATAAATACTGACAGAACAGTAAATGGGGTTTGATGTTGACTCAGACACACCAGATCTGTTCCAGATTCAGAGATGCATCTCTTTAATGTTGCCATCTTTTCTTACTACCCATCTCTTGCAAGTAATGCAATGAAAACAAATTTATAGTCTATTTTATCCTTCCTTAATTTTCTTCAAACAGCTTGCAGATGATATGGCCTGTAACTCATTTCTGTTTCTAGAACTCTCCTTGTTAGGAAGTTCATTGCATATATATAGGCTGATCCCAACTTATGAACTGGTAGTAGTCCAAAACCTCATGTTTAAATCAGTAGCTAGGAATACAAAGCACATTTTCTTTTCAGAATGACTTAATATGCAGTATATTGGTCTAAAACCAACATACAAAAGCCAAAATAGCTTCATTTTTTGAAGATCTACTAAATGTCAATATTATATATTACACATATCTCAGTGTTATTCTAATCACTTTTTTGTTTTTAATTGAGCCAGTGCATACTCATAGTAAGCACATAAAGTGCACATCTTAAATTAACAGTTGGATACATTTTTACATAGATTACACCTATGAAATTGCCATCTGGATAAAGATATTGAATATTTCCATCACTCAGAAAGTTTCCTTTTGCCTCTTTTCAGTCAACACTCATCCCATTCCATGGAGGTAACCATTATTTGTACTTTTATTACCATAGATTCGCTTTGCTTGCTCATGAACTTCATATCAAGGAAATTATACATCAGATAGGCTATTAAGTCTGGGTTCTTTCTGACAGATCCTTCAATAGTCTCACATGTATCATTAGTATAGCATTCTATTTTAAAAGCACACCACTCTTTATCCTTTCTCTTACTGATTTTATCTATAGCTAAAACTGCTATAAACACTTAACGCTCTAGGAGCACTGCTGAGTCATAAGGCAGGCATATATTTACTTTAGTGGAAACTCCCAAAGAGTTTTCCAAAATGGTTGTGGCAATCTTCATTTCCACCGTAAAAATATGAGTGTTCTAATTTCTCTATATTCTTGCCAAAACTTCATATTGCCAATCAATAAGCATGCTATTGGGTGTGCTGTTGTCATATGTAATTGTAGTTTAAATTTTCATTTATTTGTTGAAGAACTGATGTTGAAAATGGTTTTATGTGAATACTGACCATTTTGATAACCTCCATTTTTTAAAAATATTTGTAGGTGCACTTTATATAGTCTGGAAATCAGTCATATCTATCCCAGTGACTTCTGAGAAAGGTAATAGTACCTTCACTTTAATAATGATTAAACTGAGATCCTGAGAGGTAAAATAATTTACCGAACATCACATATCTAGTAAGCGGCAGAAGAGGCAGGGGATTCAGTCTGCCTCAATCAAAAGCCTGTGTTCTTCATAGCATCCTACACTACAGAGCACATAATATTGGGTTGGCCAAAAAGTTTGTTTGGGTTTTCCATAAAATGTTACAGAAAAATCCGAATGAACCTTTTGGCCAACCCAATATAAAACATAACCAGGATATATGGCAAACTGTCCGGGGGAAACGAGGCATCCAAAACATTTCTCCCTAGGATAAAAGTATAAGACTTCCTTATTTCCCCCTTCCAGAATAGTGGGAGTGAGCTATCATTAGTAGGTCACTGAGGTAGGGGCAAGTTATCTGGGAAAAAAAGAAGGTTAATGTGGGTAAAAAAATACTGCATTTCACAAACTGTGTCTTAAGGAACACTAGTTGCAGGACATATTTTTTGCTCTTCTGGAAAAAGTAGTGTAACATTCTAAAATAAATTATAGAAATTAAAAATGCACTTTAGTACATTAAAGCCTCTATAGCTTCCTCTTAAATTCATGTAATCCAGCATTTCTAAAATTATTTGACAGGAGAATTCTTTTCCAAGGAACACCTACTAAGAGTTTATGAAAACTAGCATGCAATGGAAAATACCTTCCCTAGTCCTTTTGATCATTCATTCTCCTTCTTCCTTGACCACAATGGAAACCTATGGGATATAAATCAATTCACACACACACACTGGAATTCACACAGAAACATGCAGCATACACTGAAATTAATAAAAATCTTTAGAACAAAAACCCAAATTCTTGTAAGCATTGATACAAACTACCATTCCAAGGGGAAATGAGGCAATCATAGGAGCAGCAAATATGTGTGGAGGATAGTAGCTCAGGAAAAGTAATCATTTAGAATTTAGGCTGTGGAGGTAGTTACTGGGATGAACAACTATGTTATGATCTTAGAAACAAAATGGTAAAAGCACCCTGCAGCTTGCTCCCTCACTGCAGAAGACACTGGCATTAATCTGCCAATGTCCAAATATCTGAAGAGCAGAGGTTTGGAACTTTCACAGGCATAGGGAGGTGGGTTTTCATCTCCCTCGTGGTCAGTTGGCAAGGCAGGTTGGACTGGCCTTTTAGTTGTATGGCAATAGGCTTTCCCATTATCCCTTGATTGTCATTCGACAGTAGATCAAGATAGTACACTGTTAGTATTCAAATGAAGTGAAGAGTATTAGAAAGAACTATTTTCTACTCCCATATCAATAAAGAATCAATAGTACACTGCAGATATGAAAAAAGCCAGAAGGACGATACAAACCTTATCATTTCTAAATATGTTTCCTAAGAGAATATGCAGAAGGCCCTGCACAGATTTCTGTTTAGTAATGTCCTTTGCAGCATTATTCATTACACACCCACACCCACACACAGACATATATTTATACGTGAATACAGGAATAGATAAAAAGAGACACTAATACATAAAAGGGCTTCATATTGACAGAGCCATGCAAATAAACACAAAGTTTATAAAGACCACAGAAATGATTAAAATATTCAATATGTTGTATCAACAAAATTGACAGAATATAGGAACTCTATATAAATTGTATGTATATCCTCATTAGTGATACCCAGTTGAATGATAGTCATTATCTTTGGCTATGGCTATCACATATGATACTTTCCTCTTACTTTTCTAAAATGTCTCTATTTTTATTATGCTGTAAGTAATGTCTATAATATAATGCTGAGTCAAAAATGAATATGAAACTCTAAAACATTACATATATACATTATGACATCAGTATGTGCTTATATACTTCTGAATATGAACCAATCATAGTTTCTGAATGTTGGTTTCAGAGGGTTTTACTGTTGTGATTTAAAAATACATTTACCTGAAAAGTCATTCAGAGAATTATATATTAGAATTTATGTTGGATAAAAATGTATTCATAAAACAGAAGGTAAGCTGAAAATGCATTTAAGATTTTTATAGAGACAAAATTTAAAGAGAGACAAAAAGAATGCAAGAGGAGACGACAGATACTAAAATCATAGAATACTGAAGTAGAATTGACTTAATAATCAAGAATAAGTTGACGATTGCAATTCATTTTATCTACACCTCTTTACAAAAGAATTTGGAATGGAAATACAAAATTAAAGAAAACTTTCCAGAACTTCACAGAAGTGTTAAGATTGAATTCACAATGACCTCAATAAAATTACCAAAGTCTTAAATTTCAAGAGAAAGGGGACATTTTTTCTATGTCTCTAAAAGAACAAAAGCAAAAATCTTTCAAAGAAGGTAAAACATTATTATTTCCAGGCTCTCTGCTGTGACAGTCAACAGCAGAAGGTAATAGAGAAATAACTTCAGAGTCTTACAAAAAAGGTGTAATCCAAGAACTCTTACCCAAGAAAGTTTCTGTTCATATGTGAAGATAAGAGAAAGACAGCTTTACACCTTTGAACTTTCATAAAATTTACCACAAAGATACCCATTTTATTCTGCAGAGGCTGAGAAAATAACATAAGATAAAAAATAAATGAGAATTTCTGCACATGGAAGTTGTTTACTATAAACAAAGATCAGGAAATAACTTTATTAATTTTTAAAAAAAGAAGCATTTGTTAGCATAAAGTAGACGTGTATAAATATATTTAAAGTTTAGCATTAGAAATAGAAAAATGTTTCTGACCATTATGACTGCTGTGAGGGGAGAAAAGCATACAGAAAGACATTCACCCCCTATAGCAAGCTATGAAGAAAGGAGGAAAGAAAAAATATAATAAGGATGCATAATATTCCCTGTGAACTAATAGTTATGATTCTAAATTCAAAACCTAATGAAATAAAAAATTACCTTTATTAGTTGACAGAATAAAAATGTAACAAAAAATCAACAAATTAATGGTGTCATTTAACCCAGAAATGGAAAGATACTTCAATGTAACAATGTTAATATATTAGTAGGCTAAAACATTTAAATTGTTAACTAAAAATTCAGTGAAAAGAGAAAATTTAACATCTCTTTCAATAAAATACTTAAAAAAAATAGAAGAATTCCTTTAGAAACAGCCATATAACCCCAAACCAACAATTTAATAATGGCAAAATGATGGTGATAACCCCGTTTAATTCAGTAACAAACAAGGATATCTACTGCTATCAATATTGTTTAATATTAGAGAGGCTCTTGATAATTCAAGAGCAAGAATGGATAGGGATATTTGTCATAAAAGTAAATACTGTTATTTCTAGATAACACTGCATGCATTGGAAGGAATCAGCTAAATTCCCACCAGCAGTGTTAAAAGAAGTCAATAATGAATCCTGGTAAATGATACACAATCCGACATTTTTGTGCTTTAGCAAAGACCATTAGGAAAGCACAAATGAAAGCACTATCACAAAAGTAAATTTACATGATGGCAAAATCTTAGCCACCCTTCCTACTAGCAGCAACAAAGTTCTTCTGAATGACTAAAAAAAAAAAGAGCTGGTGATAAAACTTTGAATTTTCGAAAAACATGTGAATAAATGAAAATATACATAATGGATGTGGATCTCTCATTAATGCTGTGTGCGTGTGTGTGTGTGTGTGTGTGTGTGTGTAAGATATAGGCTTAACACAATTCCAATTACTAACAACTATATACAGAATCTAAATAATATAAACTAATTGCTATACAATTCCAAATAGTAAATACTGTATATAATATATACTTAGGTTTAGCATAATTCCAATACAATAAAAATATATTAATAGTTTTTGGAACTATAATTACTGATTAAAAAAATGTTGAAAAAATAAATGAGTGAAACTTTAAAAATAACAGTAATTACTATGCTGTTGATGTTGCTACTACTACAAATACTATGAGGCTTCCTGCCTATGACTTGTTGAACGATGGAGTTTTTGTTTTAATCCTCCAAAAATCTGATGAGGAAGATACTATTATTATGATGGTCCTTTTTAAAATTATGTGAGAAAACTGGTCCTTAGGAAGCTTAACATCTTGCCTGTAATTACACAGGGAAAATGATGGACTCAAGATTTGAATGTAGGCAGACACCACTGTCCTGCTCAATTACTTGAAAGTGAAGAATAAATCCTCTCTGAAAACAATGCTTCTGACAATGTGGGCCTGGGACTAAAGCAGAAAACAGAAATAAAATAGAATGCAGATCGGGCATCTGAAAACCACACATAAAATTTTTAAAAAGGGTAAAGTGAGGTTTTCAAAACAAGGGGAGAATTATTAATAGTATTGTGACAATTGCATAGCAACTCAGGGAAAAGGAGAAATTAGAAGCACAGCTCACATACTGCTTTAAAATAACTTTCCTGTTGAACATCAAACTTACCACCTATTAGGTGTGAGTACACAATGTAGATGTTGAAATGTCCTACAGATGCACCTGTTCTAGCAAACTATGAGAACAAGTACTATGAAAGAGAGTACTACAGTCCCCAGATCCCCCAAGGATGGTGGTGCCAGTCTGCCATGGAGAGTTTTACCTTGTGCCCTATCCACTCTGGCCAGTGACCAGACATTACCCATCTGTCCTCACTCAGAACTCATGGCCAATTGCTCTGGTGTCTGCCATGCCTAAGCACTGTGAGGAGATCCAAGAAAAGGTTTCATTCTATTGTGCAATGCTAATACTAACAGTGCATAGCGGGGAAAAGGCACACAATTTCAGTAGCAAAGAGGTAGATTGAAAACTTGACTCTCCTTTCAGTAGTTGTGGGAAGTGTGATTCAGCAACTGCAAGAAGGCAATAGTATTGCCAAATTTACTGTTCTGTTTCAATAATTAGAAACAATTTGCTTATAAAACACCTGCATAATTCTTGGAACATCACTTAATGAGTTGTTTTTTAATGATTTTATTATTAACATGTTGATGATCCAACTCATTATTATTAGTATTATTATTATTATTTAGAGACATTGCCATTGAGTGTCAATATAAAAGAGAGATGATGAGCAAGATGTGGTAGAAGTAGAAAATTCTGCCAAAGGACCTTAAGCATATTTTCTCTTCTTTTCAGAGTATGCAAACATAATTGCTGCCCAGAAACACTCTCAGTCCCCTGCCCTTCAGTGACTCTGTTCCCTAAAATATTTACCTTCTGTTACCTTCCTATTGGGAGCACCCAAGAGCAGAGGCTTTGTGTCAGTCTCCTTTCATAAGTCAACTTTATCTACCCTCAAGTATCTACTCTTCGCCTCAACAGTTTCCACACACACTCAGCATCCTCTCCATATTACCAGTACTCCAAATAAATCACAAATTTTAATAAAATCCACACTTTTTCATTTGAAACATAGGAAAAATATGTGCATACAAATGTATCCCCGATATGGAAAATGAAAAGAAAAATAGAAAAAATATGTCTGTGCATATAGATGTGGAGGTAGAAGAGGGATAGTTGTAATTAGAAATGATCATCAGTTACATCAATACGTAAATGTATGACACAAATATCAATCCTTTAAAAAATGAATAATACTTATGAGCACACAGTAAACAAAGCGGAAAAACACATTGTAAGAGAGAAGGATGAAGAGGAGGAGGAGGAGGATGGAAGAAAAGAAACATAAAAGGGAAACTATTATACACAGGAAATGTTTATCCAAAGCAAAGAAATGCAAACTAAAAACAAATCTAATTTATCTTTGCAATCATTAGAGTAAAATAAATAAATAAATAAGGCTGAAGATAATATATTAAAATTGAATAACTATTCATGGATGGTATACCTATCTGCACAATATTTTAAAAGGCAGATAATTTAGGTAATACATAAGAAAAGCCACAAAAACGATCATTCCTTTGACACAGAAATTTCATTTTTAGGAGCGTATTTTAGGGAAATAAGATTAAACATAATAGAAAAGATAATATGTTTCAAGATGCTCTTTGCAGCATTTTTTGTAATGTCAAACTTTGGATGCAAGCTAAAATTTCAACATTAGAGAACGATGATATAAAATTACTATAAATTGATTCAACTGGGTTTTAATGCACATTTTAAAATGTATTTATGAGAAAGAGAGAAAATTTTATATGACATAAAAATAGCACACTACAAAGTGCCATTTGCAGTCCAATGGCAGTTCTGATAAATGAGGGATAAATTAGGTATATATGTGGAAGAAAGTATCCAAAACATTATCATAAGTAACCTATAATTGTGTTAGATTAATGGAATCTTGGCTGTCATAATTTATAAAACAATGTTTGGTATTATTCTATTTTCTTTTCAATAGCTACATTTAAAATATATATTATTACATATTGTTATTTGATTATACATGATCAAAAGAGTAATTCTGATTTGCTTTTCATAGAGTTCCTGTTGCAGAAAGTTGATGAACAAATCTAGAAGTTCTCTCACTACAAGCATATAGAAATGTTAAAGTTAACTAACAACTTTTAAACTTACATAGCTAAGGGCAAGATAGAAATCCCAAGTGCCAGGAACAAAGAAATTGAAAGCAAGAGCAATTAAGGGGTGAGCTGACTTTCTGGGGTGGGTGATGAGGAAGTGGAAGCCATCAATGACTGGACCGGATCCTTGAAATTTAGTGTCCACATAAGGACAGGAGATAAGGTATTAGGCCTATACAAGGTTGGGAGTTGAAATAAGTCCCTACTTAAGATGGTACCCTCATTAAGCTGAACTAAAAAAATCTGCTCACTAGCTCAGTGGAACCATAAACAAACAAACTTTTCTACCTCGGCTCTGAATGGGGAAAAAAAAGCCTCAGGGTAGAAACTGGTCACTACTTGTCTTGAACACTACTTTTCTTATGTGAAAATCAATATGCCAAAAACTTAACATAAAACTTGATTTTGAGCTAGAAATTCTCCTAGGATACCTGGCAGAAGCAAATCTACACTAGAGGGGTTATTACACAACAGACCACATAGGGTTTATAAATAGAAACAAAAACAAGTTTCCCTGAAAGTAAAATCTTATTAAAAAATAAGGAAAACAGTCTGTCTTGAGTGTCAGCAGACACAAAAATAAAATCTTCAAGCCTAAATTAATGATACAATAAAATAAAAAGGGACTATAAAACACCAGTCTAATGATTAAAAGGTAAAAATAAAATAAATTCATATGGTAAGAACTTTTCCATATGAAGCATATAATAACCAAAATAAAATTTATTATTATATTTGAAAAGAGAATTTGTGGATTGACAGACCTAAGTCACCTAGAATATGAGTATAAGGATTAAGTGTCATCAAGTAGAGAGTCCAAGATTTATCTAATGCTAGCTATCATAAGAGAGACTAGGAAAAAACAAGGGAGAAGTAATATTTCAAAGAGATAATGGCTGAGAATTTGCAGAGTTGATGAATGACATGAATTCTCAAATGGAACATTTAGAGTCTAAGAAGGACAACACCTTGACACATCTTGGTGAAAATGCAGAATACCAAAGGCAGATTATTAAAATTATCCAGAGAGAAAGGCTTATTAAAACAAAACAAAGTAACACAAAATACTTAAAAGAATGGCTCTCTTCTTAATGACAAACAAATTCAGAAGTGATTGTATGTGTATATACATGCTTACAGAAATAATGCTGTATGACCAAACAGGATTTATCCCAGGAATTCAAAAGTTTAACCTTATCCTATGTATACAGTTAATTCCTCAAAGTAATAGATTAAAGAAAAAAAGCGATATGTTCTTGCCAGTAAATAGAGAAAACCCACTTGACAAAAGTCAGTATCCTTTTATGGAATGGATATAGAAGACAAGTCCCTGAACCTAGTAAAGATTACTGAAAACTTTAGTGATACCACACTTTTGGTAAAACTGAAAAAGATCTCCTTAAAGATGGGAAAGTAAGTACACTATCCATGCTCCTGTTCAACAGTGTTCTAGATCTCAAAGCAGGGAAAAGAGATATAAAGATCAAAAAGGAAGAAACGTCTCACAGATAATGTGGTTGTCCACATAGAAAATTTAAACTATTCTGAAGCATGTTCAGCAAATAGGAATATTCAGCAAGTTTGCCTTCATAACAAAATATCAGAAAAGCAACAAAATACCAGAAAAATCTTTAAAAAGGTAGCATTTACAAAAGGAACAAAACTGTAAGGTATATGGGAAAAATTTAACAAAATAATTGGTGAAATTTATAAAACATGATTAAGGACAAAAGAAAATGTGCATAAATGGAGAAAGTAATTTTCCTTGGAAGAAAGACCATTAAAGGCATCAAAGAATCCCAATGAAATTTTTATGAAACACGAAAAACTCCAGCAAAAGCTCAGGGAACAATAAAGAGAAATTTAGCAATATAAGAATAAGAAAGGGTGAACTCACCTGTGATGTATTAAAATACATTATAACTCTACAGTAAATAATCATAGCAAATGAATTGAGTTAAAAACCTTCCTGTTCTTTAAAAAAAAGTCACCGTGATTTATGTAAACTATAAATGCATAAAATTATGCTTATTGTTGTGGTGGTATTTTTATTTTTTATTTATTAATATTTTTAATTTTTATTTTTAGATTTCTGTCTTTCTCAACAAGGTAGAAACACGAGAACCAAATTTACCACTGCGTAGATACTCAAGGGAATATCCTGGTTGCATCATCTATAAACACCTGTATTAACAGTATGAAGACTTATAGAAAGATGACTTACACCAACTTCCTGACCCTCTGGAGAGAAAGAGAATGGGAAAGAAAAGGCGTAGACCAGGGTCTTTGCTGTGAAGGCTGTCCTGTGCATTGTTGGATATTTAGCAGCACCTCTTCCTCTACACATTAGATGACAGTAACACCACACCTCCCAATCATGACAATCAAAACTGTCACTAGAAATGGTCAAAAGTCCCCTGGGGGCAAAACCGCTTCCAGTTGAGAACCACTGTAAGAGACTAAATCTTTAGTATCAGTCCTCAAAATGAGAGGGAAGGGCAAGGAAGCACAAGAGAGAGATGAATTAAAATGTCAATATCTATTGAATATGAGGGGCATGAGTGTCAGTCACATTAGTTTTTGTACTTTTTATAAACGTTTGGACTTTTTGAAATTTTAAAGTGTCACCAGGTAGTGTAGCAGTACAGCTTAATTGTTAATAATGCTGGCTGTAGTTTAGGACTGTTTTGGTTTGTAATCTGACTTAGTTTTTAATATTTATATGATTTTGTACCAGTTTCCTATTTTCTCCAAGCCCCAGTTTCCAAATCTGGTAGTTGTGAAAATTAAATGAAGTAGCCCATACAAAAGTCTTATTTAGCACATTGCCTAGAACATAACAGACACTCAAAAACAAAGTTTTCCTATTTTAATTAATATTACTTTGTTTATAAAAGTGATTTATAGAAGCATTTATGATATGTGGAAAAATAAGTCATCATTAATCATAAGCATAACCATAAAATGATTTATTTTTTTAAATTGAAGAGATTCTGAAAATACTGTGTGGTCAATTTTAGCTTTAAAATGAAAATTAGAATGCAATTACTTGATTGGAAAAATATGATCAAAAATAGCACACAAAATATCAGCAGCAGTTAAATACTGAAGTTACAAGGCCAGACAGACTCAAAGAATGATCTTTATTGTAATTCTTTCAGTTTGTGCCCCATGTCAAAATAAACAAACAAGCAAACAAAAAATACCTGGTAGCAAAACTTTAGTTTATGAAATATAAAATGTGAAAATTCTTGCTGCATACTAGTAAATGCAAGATGTTCAGCATAAATTTTAAATTACAAGATTCCTTGCTTCAATTAGAATAGGGTAATTAACTGGTTTTCTCAAGTCCTTATTTAGAAGGTGTTAGAATAAGTTTAGAAAAAAGAAAGTGTGAAAATGATGTTTGGTTTTATGTAGCACTTCATACACAATGAACCTGTTTTCCAACACTTCTTAAGTCACTGATATTGCAACTTATTTATTTTATAAAATCCATAACATCTTAAAATTAAATGTTTGTGCTATTAAATTTTTAAGGTTCACATTACAAGGAGTGGGACTTCAGCTTTCAGTAATTTAAAACTCATGTCCCAAAACTGTGGTCCACAAACCTTGAATTTCTTTAACATAGGATGTCTGGTAAACCCATTTTTAAAGCAGGATGGAGTACTGGGGGCTGGTAGGGATGCGTGGTGATGTCAGCGAAGTATCAGCAACCATAAACTATAGGCTACTTTGGCTTTGACAAGCTGAGCAGGAGCTGATAGGCTAACTGTGCTGTGTGCAGTCACAACCTTCTTTTGAACATAACCCAATGCTGGGAAAAACACAAAATGTTCAGAACCAGATTTTTTCCCCTTTTTCCTGTGTGCCTATTTGTCTAGAGTTCTCTTAAACACAAAGAAAGCATTGATGACATTCTAGAAAACTCAAATTGAATGCATACCTCATATATCAAAATTAAATTGTTTCCTATTAAGAAAGCACTCATAACTATAATAAAAAGCTATTTAAAACTATTTCAAAAAGACACTCGGAGAAAAATATTTAAATAAAATATGTGTAACAGCATTTTCAAATAACTAAATGTGAGTAAAGCAAGATATTATATTACAAATAATTTGAGTACTTACTTAATTTACTACATAAAGATTATTTCATTATGTATGACCATATAAAATGTATAGTGTCCTACAATACCCAAAATTCATTCAAGCACTTCCTTATTGGCCTACATGAAAATTTGGCATCATTTGTAATCTGACACATGTGGCCACGTGAAATTGAGTCAGCTTCATGTAATTTCGGCTTTTAAGAAAAAGAAAAATTTGAAGAAAGCAGAATACCAATACTAGAGATATCCTGATGTTATTAATTCACAGCAGTATACCAGGAAGAAGAATAACCTAAAATATAATTTTCCTAATATAGAAATTGATAAGACAAAGCTTGTGTATATGTGCACGTATGCATATGTGTGTTTGTGTGTGATATTCGTAACATATGTAGCAAATTTATTCATTTTGGAAATAAAATGCCAAATGTTAATATTTGTTTATCTTGAGTAGTAGGATCATTTCTGATTGATATTTTCTTTTTTAATTCACTATTTTCCAAATCCCACCACTCTCTAAGTGGAAATAAGCAAATAAATAAAAAATAGAGAAGTTCTCAGTGATTCTAATGTTTGAAAGGTTTCAAGAGATATTAGTGGAGACTAAATATTCTTGAGAGTTGTGAAAAGGGATCATTATAAACTATTGTTCCTGTTATTTTTCCAAAAAAAGATTCAAATTAATAGCTTCTCTTAATATCAAGAAGTTAATTGTAAATTATTTTATTTAGTATTAGAACTCTCTTGAAGAGAAAATTTTAACAATTCAAGACTTCAATCAGAACACCACCTAAAAATTACAGTGTATTAAACTATGTAACATATACAAATTAGTCATCATTTGCCACTTAAAACCTAATAGACATCATCACAGTTAAAAGGAAAGTGAAAAAAAGCTTATCTTTTACTTGCAAATAACCCCATGTTGTGTAAACTAAAGGTCTAAATCTAATCTTGCTGCTTCTGTGACCTTGCACATACAATCTGAATGCCCTGAGCTATAACATTCATCTGATCAGTGTGGAAAATACTAATTTCCGTAGAGTACTTACCACTTTCCAAAGGCTGCTATCCAGAAAACCCCTTTATTTATATTTCTACCTCTAAAACATATGTTTCCATTGCACTGCGCCCATTGTAAAGATGAGATGGTTGAGGAACAGATAAATAAACTATGCAATTCATGTTATATTAGTGAACTACAGAAGTAATTGAGATTGCCTGATTTCTCTTCTAGGTGAGAGAGACAGTAAACTTTCTTTTCACCATTTCTGGTGTTCACCTTTAATTATATAACATATCAAAATTCACTCACCAAGTTTCCATAAAATCTTTCAAATTAAGCACTCATTCATCCAGGCTGAGGAAAATTTCAGAAATTACTGCCTATAGACCTGAGTGCTACATTTCCCTTATGATAACTGCAATGGAACAAGTAAGCAAAATATTGGCAGAAATTTTCCAGAGATCCTAAAATAAAATTCTGAAGCTAACATATAAATCATTTTTTATGTCTTTGAAAACATAATTTTTTATTTAAAAAAATAAAATACAGAACAAAGAGTTTTTAAAAGGCCCGTCAAAACAATAAAGACTTTTTAAACATTTCAAAACCAATAAAAAAACTTCACAAAAGACACAATGTAATTAAATCAGAAGCAAAGTTTTCTGGTAGTGATTTTACTTACAGAATGTTGAGTAGGCTAAAATAAATGGAATAAATAGAAAACTCCTTATCTTAGAGTTTTCGGAATGCTAAGAAACTATGGCACAGATTTTTTCAGCCTCCAAATTAGCATCCAGTTACATGATACAGCAAACCTGTGTCCCAGGCAGGTACAAAGAGGGTAGAACAACAAACTCTAGCGCTACTTGTCTATCAGATGGACAACACTGGCTAACTTTCAGATTTCAAGATTTTAAATAGAAACACATATCTTTTGGGAAAGATGGAGACAAAAGAGATACTTATAATAACCACTCTTTGAAAGCCACTGAAGAAAATAAAGAGAACCCAAAAGAGAAACCAAAACTTAATTTGCACTTTAACTGGGCATGACTTCAACCTTATACCACATATTTTGAAGAATAACAGGTGAATAAAGAGTACTTTGAAAAATGCCAAACAGGATACCAGGAGTCAACTCACAACTCCACTCATCAAGACTACGTTGGGAAAAAGTATGGTCCAATGCATGGTCTAAAGTTTTTTGGGTTTCTGAGGAGCCAAGTTTTCCATTCCCTAGTAAGAAGGGACAAGTCTGAAATCAAGTAGTAGCAGGAAGATAGATATGAATGACTATTCTTACCCTGATGAAAGTGGACTCCAATAAACAAGTTCCCATGCTAATGGTTTTATGCCCTGTTTTCCTGGAAGGAGAGTTTAAAAACAGGAGGTGAAATCCAACCTCACCTTCCCTTGAAAATGTGCCACATCCAGATGACCCATTCCAGGCCTAGTCTGATTCGTCCACAGTACAGAAGTTTCAAAGGATAAGCACAAACAACTTCCTCCAGTGTTGCTTCAGTGGTCCCAGGTTCTATGCACCCTCTATCAGGCAGCTGAGAAGGTTGAACAAAGAACAGAAACCATCAAATCCCCACCCTCCAGCTGGTATTAAGAGGAGAATGAAATAAGAAATCTCATATGCCTGACAGGGTGAGTGATGTTATAATGTAATGTTATAAACACTATTTTGGTGGCAAACTGTATAACATATTCAAAGATTAATAAATAGGAAAAAAGAGCAATAATTTTAATAAACGTCTGAGTCAGTAAAGGAGAAAGGAACATAGCATGCAGAAGACCATAAAGAGATGACTGGAAAAACAGTCCCTCCATGAAGAGAAGAAAATTAAATAAATACAATTTCAACATTACTGAAAAATGTTTCAAAAATATGGGCTCTGAGGAAATAAGGGTAAAATGAGTAAACAGAATGAAATAAAGAGGTAGCAGTCCTAAGAAAATAAATTAATAGAAAAATTAATGTAAGCATAGAACTTATCAGATTTAAAACATTAAATTACAGACTATGCATTGATGAACTGAGTCATGGAAGAGAAGCTTGAAGAAGTAAGAGTGAATTCATAGGGAAGAAAAAAGAACAAACTTATTAGTATACTGGAAAAATCTGAGGAATGTTGAAGTATGAAATTAAATTCAAATTATAGACAACATTTGTGTCTGAAATAGTAGACTATGTACATGAAAAAAAAACTCTATTCAAAGCTATAAGAATGAATGATATAATAATACTAACAAAAACAACAACAAAAACCTTTCATGACACAGACAAAAGGTTTGAAGATTTATAGGCCCAGTCTACATTTCAGGAAGTTTTACTAAGAGATATTCAAAAGCTAAATATTGTAATAACATCACTGAATCACAAAATTTAAGAAACAGTCTACACATATATAAGAAAATGAAGTGTCAGTTACAAAGTAGGGAGGGAAACTGTATTCAGTATTCTCCACAGCTGATTTCTATGTTAGAAAACAATATCTTACTGGAGTTTTCATGGGAACAATATATGACTCAAATTATAGCTAATCTGTTATTCATACAGAATGTAACAAAAACATTCATAGATATGACAGACTCAGGAAGTATATCATCTATTTATCCTCACTGAAAGACATAACTTGAGCAATGTGAAATGAATCACAACTCGGATATGCTTCAAGAAGATAAGGATTTGCCCACTTTATCTGTTATTAGCTTCTCTTAGCTCAGTGACATATGAGGAAGAAGTTAAAATTCATTTGTTGAGTATGAATGTGTGAATAAATGAATGAATGAATAAGCAAGTCATGACAGGCATGAAATGATAGTGAGTAGTCAGTCCATAGTTGTTAAATGTTAAAACTCTTCAGAAGTATACTATACACTAAAAACATCTGTTAATTATATCAAAGTTGGATAAAAATCCCAGAGCAGAGACTAAACCCAGGAAAAGTAGCAGTGGAGCTGGAGTAAGGATTTGTAAGAACTGTTAACTACACACTTTTGCTTATCTGTTATTGGAAATATAGTACAGTCAGCAGATTCTGCTTGCTTCTGAAGTAAAGTAATTGAAAACCAAGTGTAAGCGTATAAACCTAATTTTTAAAAGGAAACCAAATGATATTTAAAAGAGAGACTTTATGCTTTCCAGACCTCCAGAGGGGGGCAAAATGAAAGGTGAAATAAGTGAAAAACAAAAAAAATTAATAAAAGGTCAAATGAAAAAAGTAATATTTAAAAAAACCTGTTACAACAATAAATGTAAAAGGAATCAATTCACCAAAACAAATAAACAAACAAGCAAGATGGCAATGTTATTACTTGAGTTGGGGAAAAAAAAAAAAAAAGAATAAAAAAACCCTATATGTATATACAAGAGTCACAAGTATAGGAAAGTGAAGTGGAAAAACTCAAAATCTAAAGGGGAATGATTATGTACCACACAAGTAAACAAGAAAGAGATATTACTATTAATGTACATAATACATTTTAAATTTTAAAACCTCAATGTGACAAAGATACTCGATAAAAAACTGAAGCTCTAACTGCCATGGACTTTTATATGTCAAATAACAAAATAAACCATGTATTAAGAATGATGTAAATATATAGTAAGAACTGACATAAATACAGTAGCAACTACAGTCAACAAACTGGAGAGATCAAGTATAACATTTTGTATATGAATGATCTGAATAATTTTTTTTTTTTAGATTGAAGTATAGCTGATTTACAAAGTTGTGTTAGTTTGTGGTATACAGCAAAGTGATTCAAATATATATATGTATATAGATATATACATATATATTCTTTTTCATATTCTTTTCCATTATGGTTTATTACAAGATACTGAATATAGTTCTCTCTGCTATACAATACGACCTTACTGTTTATTTCTTTTATATATAATTGTTTGTATCTGCTGATCACAAACTCCTAATTTATGCCTGCCCCCTCTTCCCTTTTGGTAACCATACTTTCGTTTTCTATGTCTGTGAGTCTGTTTCTCTTTTGTAAATAAGTTCATTTGTATCATATTTTAGATTCCACATGTAAGTGATATCATATGATAGTTGTCCTTCTCTGTCTGACTTACTTCACCTAGTATGATAATCTCTAGGTCCATCCATGTTGCGGCAAATGATACTATTTCATTCTTTTTTCATCTTCTAAGCATGTATCTATATATCCTTCAAATAAAAAATGCACCTTCTTTTCAACCATATGTGATTATTCCTCAAAACCTATGCTAAATATATCATACTGCTAAGGGGCCCTTAATAACTTTCCAGAACAAAACCAAAATGCATTTTCTTCATAACACAACAAACTAGAAATTAAAAGGAAATGCAAAAAAGAATTCCATCCTTAAAATGTGTCTCTCATTCCTTAGACGAAAAATAATTTTATGCAGTTAAAAAGTATAAATGTAAAAACAAAGACATAACAATATTAAAAGAAAATATTTTATATTATTTATCATTCTTTTGCATAGAATGATATGAAGCCAAATTTTTTTTAAAAGATTAACAAATATTATTATATACAAATCTATAACCTTTTTAAGGCAGAAAATGGTATGATCAAAGTTAAAAGACAATTGCAATGAAGAAGAAAGCAAAAACAAGTGAACTATCAACATCAAAAAATATTGCAACATATCACTTTCTCTCTCATGCCACACTCACAGCTAAAATTGTATAGAAAGAAATCTGCAAATGGGCAGCCATTTCCCCCTTTCTGCCCATCCTTAACCTTTAACCACTCCAGGATTACCTCCCCTTCCTCCATTAATCCTTGGAAGTTGTTCCTGCTGCCATCACTAATGATGCTCCTCATCCCCATGTAAACAAAATCAGGGAAACATTTTTAGTCCTCTTTGTATTTCATTTCTCAACAGCATTTTACACAGTTCACTACTTTAAACTCTTTCATATCTTTATATACATCTCATTTATATTATGTGCTAATTTCAACAATAAAAATTAAGTATTTATTGAGTACCTGCCATAAGCAGGCACACTTTTAGACAATAAGGATATAGCATTGGCTAAGACTAAAAAAGTTCTTGCCTTCAGGAAACTTAAAGTCTACTCACAGGGACAAGCAAGAAATGAACAAATAAATATAACTATTTGAATTAGGAAGAAAACAAGACAGCATCACAACAATGTTAAAGGAGGCTTAAAATAAAAGAAATCTGTACATCCACTAAGAGATAACCAGAATTTATTACAGTAATAGTAAACCCACGACCTCCCAAATATTAAGAGGCATGTTGATTTTTGTCACAATTTTTCTAATAAAAGTACATGATGGCATGTTTTAAATGACCATATTTGATTTTTAAAGCACAGTTTCACAAATATATTCTAAAGATTCTTCATGTTCCCAAGGGCTTATAAAAATTTGATATTCAAATTATTCCATTTCTCGCATAGTCCATTCCATCTTTTCTGTCATTTTTCTCTTTATCAAATGTCAACTTAACTCTGCTAGATCCTCAATTGTTAATGGCTTGAGTGTGAATGAAGCCATTCTCCTAAGTCTCTATGATTAACTTCATGAATATAACTTAACAGTTCCTACATAACCCTCATTAACTACTTCAAAATACACAATTTTACATGTTATATTGTTTCTTACATACGTCTACATATTTCAGATAATCTTATTTAACCAAATAAATGTGGATACTATCTATGTGACATTATGGATGTTAGTTTTAAGGAGGGATGCACATTTAAAGGGGACCTAACTGTTTAAGTGACTAATCCATTAGTAGATTATTTTTTTCTTTTTTATATCAGTCTCCTTTGCTACAAAGAAATTTAAATGGCGTATAGGAAAGGTGAACATTAGGAAACTATGGACACCCTTTAGATAAAATTGCAAAAGCAGTGTATGGCAACAGATTCTTATTTTATATAACGGATTATTTAAGTATTTGACAACCAATATATATTAATCCAACAATGGTATAGGAAAAACCTCACTTTATAAAAATAGTTTTCATAAAAACAATGATTGCCATCAACCCATTATAAGCTTTTATTATATTGTGCTTGGATTATTCATTAATATTTCAATGAGCTTCCCTGCTTATATAGACACCTCACTTGCCACCTCAAATCAGTCTGGCATAAAGTCACTGGATTAATCTGCCTAAGGCATTTTGACACTCCTTAGATTGTGTGTGTGTGTGTGTGTGTGTGTGTGTAGAGAGGAATGGAATTCAAATGAGTCTACAAAGTGGCCTCAATTTACTTGTTAAATTTTTCTCTATGATTTCCTTGTATAAATATGGTTTCCCTCTTGTATTTATGTCTGACACTCTGGTTTTTGTCCATGCAAAAAGCTCTATCTAGCCCTGTTAATTCTATAAACATTTCCCCATATATTTCAGACAGACATTCATAAATTTGGTTTGATCTCCCAGAAAATATTTGTCTATGAATCATCTGCCATTTAGCAAATTTTGCTTTTTAATATCTTTTTTTTTCAGTTGTTAAAATTTCACTACTTCTCCTAATGTGAAAATTTAGGAAGAGGTAGATGATAAGCAATGTGTCTTACTTAGTATCACTTTCACATTTCCCTATATTACTACTCTGCATAGAACTTACCATTAGCTTTGTATATAATATTTACTAACTTTAATTTTTTTTTACTGACTTGATAACTCCACCAGATTGTAAGTTTCTGGAATGTAAGGAGTTTGTCATGTTCATTGTTATACACCCAGCATCTATATGCATACACAGCATATACTATGTTCAAAAAATAATTGATAAATGAGTAGATAGAAATGAGCCTTTAATTCTTAAAGGCTATATATTGATAAGATTTATGTTTGCAAGTGAGGTTACAGTGTATAATCACAATCAATTAGCTTTGATTTCATAAATTTATTAGAGCATACCTTCTTTCTTTCCCTTGAGGAATGCACATTTCTAATTATCTTGCATGTTTATATCAATTAAGACCTAAGAATTAGATCTCTGAAGACATGAACTTTGCTGTATTTTACAAAGTCACTTTTAATTTGTATAGCAATTGTGAAGAATTAGGATGTAAAAGTTAACATGGAATCTTCGGGCACAGATGCTATGTCTTTTTTAATGCAAGTCTACATGACCAACTCAAGGAGCCACCGAAATGGCCAAAATTATGAAGCTTCAGGTGAATAATAACATATCTCCATAGATCATCTATAAACAGAGGAAAAACGATTTTAGGTCCCATAAAAAGACATTGAGGCTTACTTTTAGAGGGAGAGTAATATTTCTGATGAAGACAGCACAGCATTTGCAGTGTTTCTTTTAAGAATATTTGATCCGTTGTTGAGGACTGTAATTTATCAAATATCACATGACCTGTATCTCCCTATCCTTACATTATTATTTCTTAAAGCTTTAGAATTTGGAGATATTTATACTCTAAAGTTAAAAATATGTTTTTTCTTTTTATCTCAGAGTAAAATGATTCACATGTAACAACTTTGTCCTTCTAGACTCTCAACTCTTTAAGTATATTTTTAAAGTATGCAACATACAGACAAATACACTTCTCTCACCTATAATACTATTAATTGTCCTTAATAACTGCAATCTGTTTCAGTCATGTACACTAATGCAATAATTATAGCTTAAATAATCCAGTGAGTAAAAGTATCTATTTGACATACTGTGTTCAACATTAATCTGTTTCTTAGCTTAGCATAAATCTGTATACCAGATGCCTTCTTGTAATTAACACGTTGGGATTTGGGAGCAGTAGATTCTGCTTGTAACAAACTTTCCATCAAGTCGACATCTGTGATTTATACCTCCAACTCACTTTCAATATATTTACATAATCAGTTCAATTTCAGCCTAGACTATACATTCTTCTTACATTTTTATAAGCAGTATCCCCTAAAGATGGTTAAAGAGTAAATCAAAGAGAAGTTTAATTCTTTCTCCTCTTTTTCTAATCAAACACATAAAATCAAATTCATTGATTACTTGAATTTATTTTATAAGAAAAAATACGTGCTTTTATTCTGATAAATGGTATATAAGGCCATAACAGGGATACTTTAATTACTATCAACATGATAAAATAACTTGTATGTACATAGACTTATATTTTAATATATTTTTAAGATTTAATAGAATTTTGCCTTACACCATTCTTTTGAAGCATGTTTAGATGTTAGTTTTCCCATTTAACCACTAATGAAACTGAGGTTCAAAGAGGTTAGATGACTTGATTAGGAGGGTTGAACTTCCAAGATCATCACTTTTTTGTTTTGTTTTCCAGTGTACTTAAGGGCAGGTTCAGGTCTTTTCTTCCCAATTCAAGGATTTTTCCACTCTAACACACTGTCATTAAAGACAGGTAATTGTAAAACTTGGAAATATTTTCAAATTATAATACAAATATAAGATATCACTTAAAATATTTTACAGATAAACCTGGTGTTGTCTAAGATTATTTTAATCACAGTATAATTAATGTCAGTTTTAGATAATGTACATTAGAATAATAAATTTTTTATATAATTTAGTTTCTAAAAGATTCTAGGTTAGGCAAATGATAGCATAAAATGTATCATTATAAAAATTCTAGAAGATATATTTGACATATTGTTAGTATGCATATCTGGTTGTAATGTATCATTGTAAATAAAAGGTACATAATTACAAAAAGCCTGCCTTAAAAAGGGAATATTGCTAATGTTTCCATGTTTTATTTCAATGCAAAAAATTGACAAATTGTGAACTAAATTTTACATAAATGAGAAATATGTACATTAACATTGTTTTTGCCTTATTCTTGTCTGCCCTTTATTTTTATAGACTATAATTACCTCTTCATTAGAAAACTTTTTAATGTCTATGGTGAATTAACAATTAAAATCTTTTTAAAAAACTAGAATAAATTTTCAGAAGAATAAAATAATTTAAAAATCTTTTAGTAGGAAAGCAGTTTCTTTGATATCTATATCCCAGTTTCTTAATGTTGTACAATCACAAAGAAGGTTAAGAGACAAATGGAGAAGAACAGTTACCAGGAACCAGCAAAAGCATCTTAGAATTAGAGGAGTGTATGGGGTACTTTACTGATGGAATATTTCTCTTCTGCAAAGCCAAGTCAGAAATCATCCAGAATTGAGAGATATGAATAAAGACTAGCGTTTAAATGGAAAACCTGCTTCATTTCAATACTTACTTCACAATTGTTCTATTGTTAAGGGAGGAATCTGGGCTTCTAGATGTCAGGGTTATGGTGATAAGAGAATTTCTCACCTTTCATTATTCTCTTATAGGAGTTGGGTCTGCCTAGAATTATCCTCTCTGATACTAATGTCTGATAACTCTAACAGCTTTGACTATGAACCAGGCACTATTGTAAGTGCTTTGCATTTATTATCTTGTTTAAGTTTAGGCAGGTATAATTGAGGTAAAATTTTCAACACGGATAAAAAGACTCTATCATACTTAGAAATACACGTAATTCCTAAGTAGACAGATAAAGATTACAAGAAACTCTGTAAGCTATAAATATACAGTTAAATAATGAATGCTAAAAAATAACTGGACTTCTGGTATAGGGTATTTAAAATGGGAAACAGTTAAAATGGGAAACAGTTAAAATGTGAAAAATTACAACTTAATGGTATATAATGTCATGCAGAAGCTATGTCTACCTAAAATGAGTATATTCAGTCAGTTAAAATCCTTGATTAGGAAAAACAGTGAACTTGTGTTTTTGATACCATATAGAACAGCAGTCACCAACCTTTTTGGTACCAGGGACCGGTTTTATGGAAGACAATTTTTCCACGGACCAGGGTGGGGGTGGGGGAGGGGCGGTGATGGTTTCAGGATGATTCAAGCACATTACATTTATTGTGCGCTTTATTTCTATTATTATTACATTGTAATATATAATGAAATAATTATACAACTCACCATAATGCAGAATCAGTGGGAGCCCTGAGCTTGTTTTCCTGCAACTAGATGGTCCCATCTGGAGGTGATGGGAGACAGTGACACCCGAAGTGTGTGGCTTATGTCCAGTCTACTCTGTAATCTCGTTTTGGTTGCTGTCACTGCAGAAAACCCTGCTTCACAAAGATAGGATGTTGGAAATGGAAGCAGGCTTTTCAGTGTTTTTGTGGCAATCTCAGGTTATTCCGCCTTGACTCTAATCCAGAACGTATGGCGATTTGAAGTTGTCTCAAACATACTTTTAAGGCCACCGTCATTTGCGATCTCAAGCAGATGATCCTCTTCTAGCACAGACAAAGTTGATTCACCTGGCTTAGTCACAAATGGGTCGTGGAGCCATTCCTTCCCAGTTCGGGGGTCTTTTGTGGTTGGGAAGTAATGCTCAAACTCTTTTGAAAGCTGAGATAGGTGATCATGCACTAGCTGGGAGAAAAAAGGTCCTGGCTCAGTCTCTTTCAAAATCTCTCCTAATGTTTGAAACATGTCAAAAATCCCAATGTTCACTCGTCGTCCCCATAATTCCAGTTTGGCTTTGAATGCAGCCACTTTATCTGCCGACTTGAACACAGTTATCATTCTCCCCTGAAGTGACAGATTGTCGTTGAGCAGGTTGAATATGTCACACAAGTAAACAAGTTTTGCGACCCATTCTGTGTCAATGAAATGTGCTGCCAGGGGTGACTTTTTCTAAAAGAAATCTCTGGAACAGCTCTCATAACCCAAAAACTCTGGCCAGTGATCTACCTTTAGAAAGCCGTATCACTTCTGTGTATAAGAGAAGACATGTGTGCTCTGTGTCCATCTCCTCACAGAGCTGTGCGAACAGACGTGAGTTAAGGGCATGTACTTTCATGTGGTTGATAATTTTCATCACATCCTGCAAAACGTTGTTAAGTTCAGGTGACATTTTTTGGCTAGCCAGCATTTCTCTATGGATGAGACAGTGCGTAGACTCACATTCAGAAGCGACCTCTTTGACGCGAGTAGTGAAACCTGACAGCCGTCCAGTCGTGGCAGCCGCTCCGTCTGTGCATATACCGACACAAAATGACCAATTCAGTTTTCCTGATATGTAATCATTCAAAGACTTGAATAGGTCTGCAGCTGTAGTGTTGGTTGGCAACAAAAGTGCACATAACATGTCCTTATGAACATCCTCCTGAAAAATATATCGCACAAAAACAAGCATTGTTGCCTTGTTGTCAACATCGGTAGACTCGTCAACCTGGATTGTGTACCACAGTGACTCATTAATCCTCTCTAACCATTGTGCCTCAATATCCTCTGCTATTTCATCAGTTCGTCTAGTTATGGTGCTAGCCGAAAGAGGAACACGTGCCCCTTTTGAACTTCAGCCTTTCCTAAAAGTTCATAACAAATGTCCTTAGCAGCAGGCACGATCAACTCTTCACCAATAGTAAAGGGCTTCTTAGCTTTAGCAATGCAGTTAGCCACTAAGGACCATGCTCTCAGTGCAGACACATTTGATGAAGTGGTGGCCTTCAATAATTCTTTCTTTTGAAAAACTCCAAAGGCTTGTCTTTTAACGCAGGGTGCTTGGCCTCCATGTGGCGAAGCAGTTTTGAAGGTTTCATGGCTTCGTTGTATAGCAGGTCGCCACATATTATATAAAGCGGGCTTGGAGAATGTGAATCACCTGTTGCAATGAACCCATAATTTAAGTAGGACTCTTGGTATTTTCTTTTAAAAGCAGCTTTCTTTTTGTTGGCAGTCTTAGAGTCTTCTGCTGTCTCATCTTTGGGTCTCTACCCCTTTACAAAGAAGCTCTCCAGCAACATGTGTTTTTTACTCATTTTGGCTAGGGTTAGCCTGTGGGCTTACCAAAACTGTGACTGAGACAAGTGTGAAGTGCGGGAAAGAGGCGCGGACGGAAGTTTTAAATAAAATAACGGGCAGGCCACGTGCGGACTAAAATAAGTGTTGGATTCTGACATAAAGCCTGCCACCAAATGCAGCTTAACTGTCAGTTGCCACTCACTAATAGGGTTTTGATGTGCGTCCGCAAGCAATTGATTTATTATGGTCTCTGTGCAGTCAAACCTCTCTGCTAATGATAATCTGTATTTGCAGCCACTCCCCAGCGCCAGCATCACCACCTCAGCTCCACCTCAGATCATCAGGCGTTAGATTCTCATAAGGAGCATGCAACCCAGACCCCTCGCATGCACAGTTCACAGTAGGGTTCACACTCCTATGAGAATCTAATGCCACTGCTGGTCTGACAGGAGGTGGAGCTCAGGCAGTAATGGGACCGGCTATAAATACAGATAAAGCTTCGATCACTCGCCCGCCGCTCACCTCCTGCTGTGCGGCCAGGTTCCTAACAGGCCACAGACCAATAGCGGTCCGTGGCCTGGGGGTTGGGGACCGCTGATATAGAAAGAACACAGGTTGGCTAGCTGAGTTTTCACCTTATCAAATTTTTATTTTATAATTGTGTATGTTTGGTTACATCAATAATATCTACTTTCTAAAAAGTTTGATGGATTTATTAAAATACTTAAAATTATATTCTTAATCTAGAGTATATTGTAATATATACTAATACTTTAATATACACTAATTCTTTAATATTGAGAACAAATTCATAATTTTCACGATTTTCGCAGAATCACAGTTTAATTTTACTGATAGTTACAAAAAAAGTTTATATAATGAAGATGAAGTGTAGGGCCCTCATCTTTGCTTTTTTTCTAGGAGCACTTTAAGCTTTTATCAGAAACTTCCAATTAAGGCAAAAACTTATTTAGAAATAAAATTTCCTGAATATGTACTACACTATTCACAATCCATTGCATTTTTGAGACATCAGGCAAAGAGAGATGACCCTTGCTTTAGAGAATAAATCAGTGAAAAAATGTGTTAACATTATTTAGCAATTAATTTTTTCAATCTATTTGTTTTAGCATTAAGAATAGTTAGCATATAAAGCATTAATATCTTAAATACCTATATTCTTTTCTGTATATTTCACCACATGACATATACATGTATACCAGACTAAGATCCACAACCAACGGCCATACCTCTCTCGTAACCTTGTACTCCCAGCCTTTGATACACTGACATACAGTACGTGCTCAAGAAGTCTTAATGAATAAATGAGTTTAATCATCCATTTTTTGACAAATATATATATAGTTCAAGTATATTTTTATTTGGGCATTTTAAAACTGTATGACTAAAGTTGGTTTGCAGAATATTCATATTTTATGAATATTTTATAGTGGAAAAATCATTCCTCTTATTTTTATAATGAACATAGTGGTGGATACACTGAATTACTTTCAAACCTTTAAGCAAGTTCATTGTTGAGGATATAAAATTATGTTTAGGGAAAAAGAAAGTATGAATTTGTGTGTATTCATATCAAATACATAATAGATACTTAGGGGAAAAAAGACAGAAAGACATGTGCCCAAAATTTAATTTTCCCTATTATGCTGTCTGTATTTTTCCATTTATCCTAAAATTAATATTTATGGCTTTATAAAAATATCCACGTTCTTATAACTAGCCATTAAAAAACTGGTATTAATAGTTGAAAATATTTTTTAAAATGTAATGTGGGAATCATTAAGTACCATGCACTGGATTGCTTACCTAGCCTGTTAATTAATAACTAGACTTTTTATTATTATCTTCACATTAAAAGATTAGCAAAAAGAAGGGTCATGACCTCAGTTAACAGGAATATTGCTAGTACGTTGCTTGCTTCATGAATAATTTATAATCCATTTGAACCAAATGAGCAGCAGAGCAAGATTACAACTAACATTCAGCTGTTCCATGGACTTGTTTTAACTCCCTTCAGGAATACTGTTTGTAATGAGTAGCAAGACATAATTTTCTTGGTTACCTAACATGGCACCCCAGATTCTAATGTTTAGCTTTTAGTAGAAAGGAAGCCCAATATATTAAAATAAAGTTATTACTTTCTCATAACGTCTTAGCAGGTGAACAAAATAAAGTGCAAGGCATATTAGAGAAAAGTTTAACTAAAAAAAATACAAACATAATTGATAATAAGCAATATAAAACACAGTAATTGTGCCTGCACACCAAAAAAAAATCAGCCATTAGCCTTACAGGTCCTAGCAATAACCCTATCTCTTGCTTCATGCCGATTGATTCTCTACATTAAGAGAAGTCTTCCTTGTACCTGGGTAACAACAGGTCACATAACCTTTCTCTTTTATTTCAAATATTTGCTCAAATCTGTAACATAAAAAAAGAAACATTACTTTTTAAGCATATGTATTTTTGAATGAACCAAGATTTATAATTATTTGACTATTATATATATTTTATAGCTTGAGACACAAGGAAAAATATGGAAAGAAAAATTACTATTATCTTAGAAACAGCAATTAAAATAAAATTTTCACAACAATAAACATATTAAAATAAAAAAAGTAAAATACCTGAATCTTTCCTGACCTCCATTCCCCCAACAAAAGGCATGTCAACTGCATATCTCAGTTAATATTACAAATCATTACGAAAGAAAATTCAGACAGACTCAAGGCATTTTAATGAAAGTGAACAGTCTGCCCAGCCATTATAATTTTACCCTTCATTATACAAATGAAGCTTGAGGTTTTACAATGAAAATTTCCTGATTAAACCCACTAACTTTTGATCACTAGGGATAACCAAAGATTATATACTCAGCTTATGTCTACCTTTCTTTGGATCTGCAGAAAATCTTTTAAAAATCTCAGTTACTATTAAATATAGTGGCCAAGTTAAAGAGACACACTTCATTTTTTTTTTCTGAAAAATGTCTAGATTATTAATTTTTATAGGACTGTTATCAAGAATGACTAATAAAAATGTTTGAAATTCATTTTTTAAATGCCTGCAATTGATCAAATCCTATATGATTGCTCTGTAATTACTAAATAGAAATAAATAAGTTCATTTATAAGCCACTGTCATTAAAGGAGCAATATACACTGAGTTGTAAATTCAATTTGAGGTCTGATTTTCAAACATGCTTGAAATTTTCTCCTCATCCTTTTACTTAAGATCACCACATTTACTTCACTTCTCTTGCCTTTGCCTTTATTTTCCATTATTGAAGAAACTTTTGTAATATTTTCTCTCACATGGCGAATGGCAGACTTTTTTTCATAGTCATCTAACAGGTTGTAGATGTAACTTTTAAAATAAACTGTTACTTTTACATTCTGCCACCTATTTTTAATGGTAGAGCTTCCTGCGAACAAATGAATAGTCTCATCATTAGCTTTAGGGTATTGCCCATGACAACCATCTTCTTCCTGTGTCCCCTAAGCAAATCTACTCTTTTAAGACAACTGCCTTTTTTTTTCCACCAAGACTAGACTTTTTTAAGTCACCAAATACATACATTTTAATAACTGATTTCTCTCATATGAAACCATGGTTTTCATGATATATTTCTGTATTATTTATAGTCCATACTTCCTTTCATACACACTTATCTCATTTTACCTTTGCAAGCCTTCTGTGAGTCAGAAAACTAACTTTCTACAATGAAAAGCATCTAAAAGCACTTCATCTTGAGATTGTTCACTCCTTTGAAGGTCACAGACTTCATTCCGAACCGAATAAAATGTATAGTTCCTTTCCTCAGAAAAAAAAATGCACACAAATTTACAAATCCAGAGGATTCATGGACAATCTGAATTCTCATATTAAGAAGATGTGATCTAGCTAATCACTCATACCCAGCAGAATTAACTAACCTTTAAGTTCACATCACTCAATAATACTGAAGATTACATGAAAGCACAGAAGAAGAAAAAAAATCTTGGAGAAGTTAAAAGAAAAGGGAAATTATCTTTGAGAATAATGAGATGAGATATTGATGCTTTCCTAATACTCATTAGGAAACAGCATATGGCAGGATATACAAACAAACTGGGACTTGAAGTATTCTTTCTGATTGAAATGACAAAAGAAATACCCTCTAATTACTTTGTTGACAAATTCATCATGGATGATGAAGACTAATACTTATCAGTCTGGAAGCACATTAGAATCCACCCAGGGAGTTAAAAACAAAAAAAGGACCCTTGTCTAGGGCCCCACCTCATGAGAGATCCTGATTTAATTGGTCCAATATAGGGTTTTGACATCACTATGTTTCTAAAGCTCCCCAGTAGATTCTAACGTGCAGAGTTGAGGACCACTGCAGTAGAACCAATAAGAATGGACTTGGAGCTTAATTTTAATGAATAATCAGTATGCTGCTGTGAAATTAATCACAACCTAGAAAAAAATCACCATTTCACATTGGAGTTCAAATTAGCAAGGAGAGGTGCCTTAAACAAATATTGTCAAATTAGTCAAAACCAATTTAAAATCTGAAAAAGGAAAAAAAAAATCCAATAGCCTGAAAATTAAACAAAATTAAAACTATATTAAATATTGTATCTATACCATTAAAATATGATAGAAAATGATACAGAGAAAGAATGTAAATTTGATAAATGCAGATTTAAACAGTATACACAAATTGCAAAGGTGAAACTTATACAAAACCCAAGCACTGCATTATTATGTATTATAATTAATTTAGCTCTTTGCAAATTTAAGGTTTTATAGTACCTGGTCTTTAGTACCCAAGAAGGTAGCAGAAGTTAACACCATAAGGCAGAATTTTCACCCAACTATTTGATGGTGCCTGCCACCTCAAATATTCTTTGCAAAGAAGTCAGTGGAAAAATCTAGAAGAAACAGATTATCTCTCAAATTCAACTATCCCATTATGGTAAGCAGGCCAGAATGAAATAGTATGTGTGCACACACCCACACACACACATAACACAAGCAAGAATATTATAATCTAATATATGTAGGTACTTTTAAATTAGCACTGAAATACTCCTATACTCAAGAAATTCATTCATGAAATCATTTCAGACTTAATAGACTTACACTGCTGATTGTAGCTATCTTGCAAACAAAGTATTTGATTCATAAAAGATCCATTTGAGTGCGTTTTAGAGAAGAACATGATAAAGCAATAAAATCACAGAATCTTAATTTTGAGGGGGATTTATAAGTAATACATTTAATCCTTTAAGACTTTCCTTCTGAAGCATACACAGCAAATATAAATATTCATAACAAATGATCAAGGAGTCAGTATATGTATTCTCACCATTGCAATGGGGAGTTCATTAGGTTTTGTTTGGTTGTTGTGTTTATTTTGCTTTGAAACAAATCATTGACAATCTTTGTTTTCCTTCAAAATATTAACTTCCTTTTTGAACTATGGGTACCATGACTGCAACCATTACCCCCATTTTGATCTGACCAATGTATAATGATGAACAGAATTAAAAGAATGGCTCCTCTGGAGACTGAAGAGTATAGAGTTCACTGGGACACAGGAGTGGTACAAAGAAATCTTTCTTTCTAGGAAGGTTTGGAGAGCTTAATGAATTAAGTTGATAAATCCAGGTCCCTTCATCATGAACATCAGTATTACTAAGCCATGCATAGCAAAAATGGATTTATAAGTTTGTTTGTAAATTAATGCAACACTCAAAGTGATCACACTTTCAAAGACAGTAAATACACTAATACTCTTTACCAAAAATACTAAATGAAACCAAAAGGATCAATTCAAATTTGGTTATTTTTAACATTAAGATTCCTAATAGCACCTAATGAGATTTGAAATGTTTAGTTAGGGGGAAAGTATAGATAGAAAACGATATTTAATCTAGGTTTTTTCTTTAGTACTTTATCACTTATTTAATGAATATTTTTGAGAGGCTACTATGTCAAGCACTATTGTAGGTGCTGAAAGTATAGCAGTAAGAATGGTAGACAAAACTATCTTACCTCCTGGCCTTTACATTTTAGTTGGCCAGATGGACATTAAAGAAGGTAAAGGAATATAACATATAGTAAGTGAGAGAATTATGGGTGCTTGGGAGGAAAACAATGCCAGGAAGGGAAAAGTAAGTGTCTGGGGTGAGGAAAAGTACAATAATTTTGGAAAAGATACACAAGGAAAGTCCCATTGAAATGGTGATTTTTAAGTGCAGAGCCAGAGGAGGAGACTATTGCTAAAACAAGGAAGATATATATGTTGAACTCTCTCTTTTCCACATGTAAGCAGTTTCGAAAGGAATGCCACTACAAGCCAGTGTTAAGCTTAATATTAAAATGGACTCTCCAGCCTTTTTATTTAAAAATTTTTGAAATCTAGGAAAAAAATCCAGCTCAAAATGATGGAAAGCTTGGGTTTCTTCTGCTCAGTAGGCTTCTGCATAAATTTAATTTCAGTAATAAATAAGGGCAATTTTATTTGATTGACACCTGGTATTATCACCTCAGAAATTTTGGACATTTAGGAACTTTTGGTAAAAAGTGCCAAAGATGAGAACTTCGAAGTAGAAGCCAGAGGTAGGACAGCTCAGAGCAAGACAACAGCAACAGCAGCTTAAGTGTGTTTGGACTTTCCATTTTACACAGCAACTCTTCCAAATTCATTAACGCACAACCCTATGAGGTCAAGACAACAGTCCTTTTATTAGCATTTTACAAAGAAGGAAACTGAGACTGAGAACTTTAAAACGACTTCTCCACAGACATAAAGCTAAATACTGGAGAACTGAATAATAAAATCTGTGTTATTTTTAATTCATGATTTTTTTTTTTTCTATTTCATTTTACTGCCCCTGTCACATCCTTTTTCCACCCCAAAAGAAACTACTTACTGGCTACTGAGTCAGAAGGTGGACATGAGTCCTGTTCTTAGTGTTAAAAGGGGTGAGAGATGGGGGCTGCTGAGTACCTATAAAGCTGAATCACAACACTGGTGTATATGCTACAATGTTGGCTCTAAACACACATCAAGCAAGTCTGCATTGCTCAGATACCATGTCAATCTTAATGCAGGAGCTGTCATAGCTAGAGACGCTAGGATACTGTCAGAAATCGTGGGCTTGCCAAAGAAAAAAAGGCAAAACATTAAAAGAAACAGACGTTCAAGTTTGAGTAGCAAGTAACCTGTCTGCTGGAAGAATACAAATGTCCCTCACTCTGGTTTCTCAATGTGATTAAGTAGTCTAATTCAAATTCATTCAGCTTATGGTAAGGTACTGCAGAAGTGCTGTTATAGTCAGCAGCAACAGTATTCCAAAGAGAGGCAATTAGACTTCACTAGATTTAAAGTTTAGGGCTCATTATATATGATATTTTTCAGCTGGCACACAGATTGAAGTCTTCACGAAAGAGCTGCATAAAACAAGAGATCCTGTTTGAGCTCCACTGATCATTGAAGAATGCTGACTGCCAAGCTGCCAATTGTGTTCTCAAAGAATAGACGCATCAGCCACTAAATCAAACAGCTGTGAAGCTCCCACCTGCCACCAGTGGGTAATCAAGAAACATCTGAAAGATAGACCTTCAGAAAGCTAGAATAAGTGGATAGCAAGGACTGCGTTGCTATAAAACTTACATGTTTTGTAGGTCTCACCAGGCATGTCATGACTCAAAGCAAGCATACTCTAAAGCTGCATCGTTCTCTAACAGAACAGCAGAAAGCTCATAAAATTATAGTTGCTGATTCTACCTATCAAATAGTTACCAAACAAATACTATTTGAATTGAGCTATATATCATGGGTCATTGCTGCCCTGAGGAAGGGAAAGTGTTCATCCAGTATAAAATTATGAGAAGATTCATAATGAAAGTATGTTTTATAAAACACTTTAAAAGTTAGGTAACCCCATAATTAGAGGTATCGATGTATCAGCAGAAACATCTCAACAAAAAAGAGGTTTGTAAAAAAAATATGAGGGAGTCAGTAACTCAGTGACTATAGCTTTGAGGTAAGTCACTTATAAGGATAATATTACTCACATTACTCCCCAGGTAGTATAAATAAATGATGTCAAATCAAGGTACCATTAAAAGACATATACAGTACAAAAGTAGTTGATTGCTTTTAGCAACATTTGTTAATAAACATTTTATAGAAGAATGTGATGATTCCCTGTAAATTCAGGAGAGTGGAAGGGCAAGGGAGAGTGGGTACTATTAAAGATTTGAGATTTTTGTTTAATTTTGAGATGATTTTAGCTTTATAAGAGTTGCAAAAATAGTTCAGAGAAGTCTCATATATCCTTCATCCTGTTTTCCCATATACATCTTATACAACCATAGCACATATATCAAAACTAAGAAAATAACTTTAGTTATTTTACTGTTAGCTAAAGTAGAGAACTTACTTGGATTTCACCAGTTTTCCACTAATGTACTATGGGAGTTTTCTGTTGTTGGTCTAAGATCTGATTCAGGCCACTACGCTGTATTCAGTTGTCATGTCTCCAGAGTTCCCTCCAATCTGTGACATTTTCTCAGTCTTTCCTTGTCTTTCATGACCATGATTCTTTTAAAGAGCACTGGTTAATACGTATTTAGGATGTACATTAATTTGAGTATGTGCTATATTTCCTCATGATTAGATTGAACTTATGCATTCTTGGGAAGGATTCCACAGAGGCAATGTGCCCTTCTCAGTGTATTACTTTGGGGGTATATAATGTTAATACATGCGTCTGGTAAAATTAACTTTGATCCCATGGCTAAGGTGGTATCTGCTAGGATTCTCCACTGTAAACTTACTATTTTTTTCCTTTGTAAATATGAAATATTTAGGGGAAGGGAATGTAAGTCTATATAAACCACCTGTTTCCACATAAATTTTCACTCACTCATCTTAAGACCCATGAGAGAATTTTTCCTGCAACAATGTCTAATATGGTGTCATGATGAGGATTTTCTATTTCCTTCATTCATTCTATAGTTACTAATTGGAGTTCTACACAAAGAGTCGTCACTTCTTTCCCATATAATTGTTTATTCATGTTTATTTATATATATCATGTTGGATATAGATGTTTATTATATTCTTTTGATTATAATCCAATGATATGGATTATCCATGCGGTTACCCATTTTACTGCTCAAGTTGTTCCAACTTTAGTCATTGAATGTTCTTCCATGTTGGCTCGCATATCCTTCTGATATGAAATATATATATCTTCTTTACTTTCTAGTATCACAAAGTTCTCCAGGCTCATTATGCATTTTCTCTTATCCAGCTCATCTTGCATTTTCTCTGTTTAAGCTCTAGAATTAACCAGACTTCCAAGGAGCCCTGATTCTTCTTTTATGGAGGATTACATAGAATCCAAGATCTGGGTACCAGGCATGCACCTTGTTACTGGAATGTCACTGTTTCTAGCATTTGTCATTGTATAGAGCTGATACATAAACATGTATACCAACTCATGCATACACACACATATTTATTTCTCTATTTATTGTACGTAAATTTCCATGCCAACGTGATCACAGTTTATGCCAATCCAGGATGACAGAGTTCATTGTAGTCTTTCCCATTTCCTTATTTGCATCTTCTTTCTATAACAGAGAAGCTGGGATCTCATTACCTACAATATATCTATTAATTTGTTCACCTCTAATATACATGTAAATTAGTTTCAGAATTTCTAACCCATACATGCCCCCTTTGAGAAAGAAATTTATCAACTACAGTACAGTGCTTATATACTGTTTTTTTTTTTTAATATTTAGCCTTAGAATATTTAGTCAAACATCATTTTTTCCAAAGTTACTTAGGTCAGCTCTTTTCTTCCCCATCCCATTCAGTGTGGTTATATGATTCATTTTAAATACAGAGTCATTTGTCACAGTCTGCATTTTATATTTCCCCCCACATTCTGATTTTTTTTTTTAATCTCCATACACAAATCTCACTCTTCGTGATGTACAGTCATATGGGTTTGACAAATGAATAGAGTTCACCACTACTGTTCCATATAGAACAGTCCCATCTCTCCAAAACATCCATTGCATATACCTTTATAAGCAACCCTTACCCTCAACTGCTGACAACAACTAATCTGTTTTCCTCAGTATGGTACTGGAACAAAAGCAGATACATAGATCAATGGAACAGAACAGAGAGCCCAAAAATAAACCCATGCACCTAGGATCAATGAATCTATGACAAAGGAGGCAAGAATATACAGTGGATAAAAGATAGTCTCTTCAGTAAGTGGCAATGGGAAAACTGGACAGCTACATGTAAAAGAATAAATTAGAACATCTTATCGCATCATATACAAAAATAAACTCAAAATGAATACATTTTGAGTATTGAATATGAATACAAACACCTAAATGTAAGATCAGGAACCATAAAACTCTTAGAAGAAAACATAGGCAGAACACTCTTTGACACAAATCCTAGCAATACTTTGGGGGATATGTTGCCTAGGGCAAAGGAAACAAAAGCAATATTAAACAAATGGGACCTAATTAACTTTAAAGCTTTTAGATAGAAAAGGAAAAAAGTGAAAAGACAACCTACTGAACGGGAGAAAATATTTGGAAAAGATATGACTGATAGGGGTTAAGATCCAAAATACATAAACAGCTCATACAATTCAACATCAAAAAAACAAACAACCAAATTATAAAATGGGCAGAAGAACTGAATAGACACTTTTCCAAAGAAGACATACAGATGGCCAACAGGCACAGGCAAAGATGCTCAACATCACTAATGCTCTGAGAAATGCAAATCAAAACCACAATTAGATACCATCTCACACCTGTTGGAATGGCTATCATCAAAAGGAACACAAACAACAAATGTTCGCAAGGATGGGGAGAAAAGGGAACCCTTGTACACTATTGCTGAGAAAGCAGATTGGTGCAGTCATGGAAAACAATATTGAGATTCCTCAAAAAACTAAAACTAGAACTACCATATGACACAGAAATTCCACTCCTGGGTGTATATCCAAAGAAAAAGAAAACATTAATTCTAAAATATATGTGCACCCAATGTTCATAGCAGCATTACTTACAATAGCCAAGATATGAAAGTAGGTTAAGTGTCCATCAACAGATGAATGAATAAAGAAGATGTGGTGTGTGTGTATGTATGTATGTATATGTGTGTATATATACATATATATATATATATATATATATGTACACATACATAGTATACATGGACTACTACTCAACCATAAAAATGAACAAAATGTTGCCACTTGGAAAAACATGAATGGACTTAGGGGGTATTATGCTCAGTGACATTGTCAGACAGAGAAAGACAAATACTGTATGATATGTGGAAAATAAAAAATAAAACCAGTGAATATAATGAAAAAGAAACAGACTCACAGATATAGAGAACAAACTGTTGGTTACCAGTGGGGAGAGGGAAGGCGGGTATGGGCAAGACAGGAGTAGGTAATTAAGAGGTACAAACTACTATGTATATAAAAAAATAAGCTGCAAGGATACATTGTACAGCACAGGGAAAACAGTCAATATTTTAAAATGACTACAAATTCAGTATAACCTTTAAAAACTGTGAATCACTACACTGTACACCTGAAACTTATATAATACTGTACATCAACTATCCCTCAATAAAAAAGGGAAAAAAAGTATTTAAAAAGAAAAAGCATTGCAAAACAAATGCATTCTCTATTATTCTATACAGATATGGTAAGTTTACTTGTAGGCAAGATAGGTTGTCATCTTTGAGTTTAGATTTAATAGACACCAAGATAAATCTACTTGGTTCTTAAAGAATCTGAAATTTCTATTACTAGTGACATTTGTTTAGGTTCATCATTCAGAAGACATCCATAATTTAAAATGAAAATGCTTCTGGAAGCTAGAAATATTAATAAAAAGAAGGATTAAATGAATTCACAAGAAATTTTTGATGATTTATTAGATTAACTTTTTCTGAAGATGAGAGATTAGGGCATTGTTAGTACACAGACATTAATATAGTATAATCACTTGAAAATTACCAAACCAAGAGAGAATAGAGCTTTCCTACTTGAAGATTTATCTTAGCCCCTACCTTCTCAAATTCTATCTCTAATTTATAGGTCTTTCAAGATCAAAGTCATTGTCTTATACCACTTTTAACAAAGCACCAAGTTTACAACGTAAAGTAGAATCTCAACAGATGTTTACTGCTAATGTCTTCTTCTCAGACACCAATTCCCATGAACTTTGAGAGAAGAAAAACATGACTTCTTTATGCCCTGTGTCTGTTGAAAAATGCTAAATATTAAAGTTATGGGTATCTAATGATAAAGCTCCTGGGGTTCACAAACAAAATTGTGCAAATGTGGTCTGTTATTACCGTAAAAAGGTAAAATATTTGGTGATATTGACTTCTGCTAGCTAGAAGAACAGGAAAAAGTACAATGTAGGTGCTATGGTCTCATGAACAAAGTTTTTAAAATCTCTGTATTCCTTTAGCATGATTTATTTTAGGTCCATTATATTTTCTTTCATTTCTATTTTTATTCTTACTAATTTTCAAGCCAATAAAATAGAACAAAATACTTTGTGCAGTATAATTACATATGTGTGTGTGTGTATATATATACATATATATATATACACAAAACTGAATCAATATCAATAGTTACAGCTACAGCTATTCACTTACACATTTATATAATACCTCTCTTTATGTATGACGGTCTTACAGTTGTTGATGATGGTACAGTGTAGAGGGACAGAGGTGAGGGTGTTTGCTGCCCAAATTGGAAATGTTAACACCAGTAATCTCTTCCCTCATGTATTTCTCCATTTCTAAGTGTTGACACTTTGGATTTAGAATGTGTGTTTAGATATGCTATATAGTTCAATAAGAGAGAAGAGTTTTACTCTTCTATATGCTAAAAGAGGTCAACTTGTTCTAAGGCACAGAGTTTAAGAGATAGTCTGGAATTTATTGAGTTTTCTACTACTAAAACATAGTGGTATAAATTCCATAACCACTTAATGAGGAGGTGATAAAGATTTCAGATCAGTGATAGGACTCAATGACCTCAAACTAAAATCCATTGTTCTAGTCCAATAAACAGAACATAGTATCACTGTAACTGAATAAGTATGTACTGCTTGTCCGACAAATAATTTACATTTGATAGTAATAATGAGAAATTCAAGGTCAAGAAATTCATGCTTTAAAAAGTTAACTTCTTTCAATTACCTGTCAGATATATAAATCATGAATAAATAATGTTTTACTAGAGAAACTGAGGAGCCTGACATATGTTCTTGTACATCTCACTTGCAGAGATTGGTGAATTCACTTATCATATCTTTTAATCAGGTACAAGTAGGGACAAATTAAGCATCATGCATGAAATCAGTCATTGGAAATTGAGTTTGAAATAAAGATGTTTCATTCCATCAGTCAGAGTAAGAGATTACAAGGCAATTACATACAGCTTGGTCAAGGTTACAATTTATGTTTAGATCATTCACAGCGCTTTGTCTACTTACAAACTGGGGACTGTCATGATAATTTAAGATTTTTTAAAAAGACATTTCATAATAATTAACATAAATCCTTTTGTTCCTACAAGATAATGAGTTGGATAAGAAGCGACCTTGCTACTTTTCCTCTTCTGGGTAGACTTTTTTAATGGTCAGAAGAAATATGAACTTTTATCTCCTATTTTCAGCTAACTCTTAACTTTGCCTTCCAGTTTTTTGATACTACAAATCCAACAGCCTCTCCACATTGTCAGACAAGAAACTTGAAAGGGATTCCATATGGTGAAATCAGTTAGATAACTCTTGAGGACAAAATGGCAATGTAAGAATATCCTCTAGCAGTTTTGCCAGGATACAACAAATCTAGGTCATTCTATTCAGCAAGAAAAGTTATTAGAATAAGAACTCCTCTCATTTCCTCCACAAGAAAAGCAACCCCACAAAATCGAATGACCTGTGAATCCTCTTTTGGAGAAGGTAGCATGCCCTAGATATTCCATTAAGAATATGCACACTATTACTAAGATTACAAAAATCTGATGATTTGAAATATGTTACAAAATAACATAATAAAAAAAAAGAGTTTCAAGCATCTAGAACTTAACTAATACATGCTAAACAAAGTGCTTGGTAAAACTTGTTAAAGGATAAAAATAACACCAGTTCCATTGTAAGTAGCCTCTTGGAGCTAGTGGATGGGTCTTAGCATATATTGTCTTTTTGATCCATAAACATTTCACATGTACTGGTAGAAAAAGGGTGTGTGTGTGCATGTGTGTGTGTGTGCACGCGCGCATGCACACACACTCGTAGACATTATATTTAAGGAATACTGAGAGATTAGGTGTGAAGGAAAGGTACAGCTAGCACGTGACTTCAACCAGCTAAAGATCTGCTCTTCCAGACTTACTAAAATACGACTTCCTCTTGTTGCTTCTCCCTGAGCTGTGGACATGAGAGGAAGAGTGCCATTTTGGAACTCATATGCTAAAGAGTCCCTGAAGCAATTACTCTTTGTAAACCATTGCCAAGGCCAACGTCTGCAAAATCTCTGGGCAGTAAAATGTGGGGCTTCAAATACAAAGCCATCAGCTGTGTGGCTCACAAGAATCCTCCTCAGTTGAGCTTAGATATGATAATTTAAAATTTACACAAAGCTTATGAGAGGACCTTTTACCTTAAAGGCTGAAAAAAGCTTTTTGCTTTTTTTTTTTTTAAGACTTCTCACCACCTGGTGTAATTTGCAAAAACTTGAATTTTCTGAAGAAATAAAAATACCTGCTTACTTACTTATGCCAGAACGTTTGAAATCTGTGCCACTTAAAAGTAATAGCAAGAAAGGTGACTTCAAATCCTACAGAAAGGATTGATTTTGTGAGAGAAGCTTATAACTGTGAAGGCACCATGACCGACGGAGAAATGGAAACTCAACTTGAACAATCATATTACGTTTTAGTTCAGAATTACTGTCTAAATGATGGTATATGTTCAAGTGCATTTCAAATAATTTTCAGATTTTTCGGTCTAGGAACCTTGTTTAAATTCTTTTAAGCACAGGGAGATTGAACAAAATTTAGAAAAATTGAACACATTTTCTAACAATATGTAAATAAAAAGTTTTTATAGTGTAAAAATACTAGCCTTCATCTAAAAAGAGTATTTCCCAAAACAGAATCTAGGTGTTTAACCATAATTTTTATTAATGTCTGTAAGGGAGCGCATAAATAAGGATAGAATATGAAATACTAGTTTAGGATCAATGTTTTTGATTAAATACCCCTCTTATAGCCAAACACCTGTTTCATGGTTGTTGCATGTATAATTAATGCAGTCTAATGAACCTGCTTCATCAAAATCTCTCTGTGGTTTACAAATCAAATCAGAGTGGTAGGTTTTACAAATTACAACATTTAAAAACTATACACTAATATTTTAAAAGCATATCTTGTGGCATTTTAGTTCAAAAGACAGTATGCCTGGATTGACAAGGTCCTATAAGGAATCATATAAAAATTGCTATGATTTGCCAGTGCATATTACTACACACAGAGACTCATTTCATCAACACTTGTGTTGCAGGCCTAGATTCTCCTGAAGGCATGCATATTTCCAGCTTCCTTTGATATATTAGGTATCAATAACAAATCACCTGTCTCAAAAACACTTCTCCTCCTAGATCAGCAACCCTCCCACTATTCCCACTTCAGGCTTTCTTTTCACAGTCATGCTCTGCAGTCATAATGAAGGCATTCTTCCCCTTCAAACAAGCCAGATTTTTACCCTTTAATATAAACAAGTGGAGAGAATTGTAAGAAAAAAAAAATCCATAAACTCCCCAATATTTTTCAAGTATACTTATGTGTACAAAAATTAAAACAGCCCTTTAGCCAGACTCATCAAGAAAAAAAGGGAGAAGACAAATCAATAAAATTAGAAATGAAAAAGGAAAAGTAACAACAGACACCGCAAAAATACAAAGCATCAGAGGACACTACTACAAGCAACTCTATGCCAATAAAATGGACAACCTGGAAGAAATGCACAGATTCTTAGAGAGGTATAATCTTCCAAGACTGAACCAGGAAGAAATAGAAAATATGAACAGACCAATCATCAGTAATGAAATCGAACCTATGATTAAAATTTTTCCAACAAACAAAAGTCCAGGACCAGATGGCTTCACAGGTGAATTCTATCAAACATTTAGAGAAGAGCTAACATGCATCCTTCTCAAACTCTTCCAAAAAATTGCAGAGGAAGGAACACTCTCAAACTCATTCCACAAGACCACCAGCACACTGATACCAAAACCAGAAAAAAATACTTCAATAAAAGAAAATTACAGACCAAAATCACTGATGAATATAGATACAAAAATCCTCAATAAAATACTAGCAAACAGAATCCAACAACACATGAAAAGGATCATACACCATGATGAAGTGGGATTTATACCAAGGATGCAACGATTCTTCAATATACGCAAATCAAACAATGTGATACACCACATTAACAAATTGAAAGATAAAAACAATATGATAATCTCAATAGATGCAGAAAAAGCTTTTGACAAAATTCAACAGCCATTTATGATAAAAACTCTCCATAAAGGGGGCATAGAGGGAACCTACCTCAAGATAATGAAGGCCATATATTTCAAACCCACAGCAAACATTCTCAATGCTGAAAAACTGAAAGCATTTCCTCTAAGGTCAGGAACAAGACAAGGATGTCCACTCTCGCCACTATTATTCAGCATAGTTTTGGAAGTCCTAGCCACAGCAGTCAGAGAAGAAAAAGAAATAAAAGGAATACAAATTGGAAAGTAAGAAGTAAAACTTTTTTGCAGTTTTTTGGAGATGACATGTTTGCAGAGGACATGACACTATACATAAATAATCCTAAAGATGCCAGAAAACTACTAGAGCTAATCAATGAATTTGGTCAAGTTGCAGGATATAAAATTAATGCACAGAAATCTCTTGCATTCCTATACACTAACAATGAAAGATCAGAAAGAGAAATTAAGGAAACAATCCCATTCACCATTGTAACAAAAAGAATAAAATACCTAGGAAATAACCTACCTAAGGAAGTAAAAGACCTGTACTCAGAAAACTATAACACACTGATGAAAGTAATCAAAGATGACACAAACAGATGGAGAGACATACCATGTTCTTGGATTGGAAGAATCAACACTGTGAAAATGACTATACTACCCAAAGCAATCTACAGATTCAATGCAATCCTTATGAAATTACCAATGGCAATTTTTACAAAACTAGAAAAAAAATCTTAAAATTTGTACAGAGACACAAAAGACACCCAAAGAGCCAAAGCAATCTTCAGGGAAAAAAACAGAGCTGGAGATATTCCATGCAAATGGAAATCACAAGAAAGCTAGAGTAGCAATTCTCATATCAGACAAAATAGACTTTAAAACAAAGACTATTACAAGCGACCAAGAAGGACACTACATAATGATCAAGGGATCAATCCAAGAAGAAGATATAACAATTGTAAATATTTATGCACCCAACATAGGAGCACCTCAATACATAGGGCAAATACTAACACCCATAAAAGGGGAAATCGAAAGTAACACAATCATAGTAGGGGACTTTAACACCCAACTCTCACCAATGGACAGATCATCCAAAATGAAAATAAATAAGGAAACACAAGCTTTAAATGATACATTAAACAAGATGGACTTAATTGATATTTATAGGACATTCCATCCAAAAACAACAGAATACACATTCTTCTCAAGTGCTCATGGAACATTCTCCAGGATACATCATATCTTGGGTCCCAAATCAAGCCTTGGTAAATTTAAGAAAATTGAAATCGTATCAAGTATCTTTTCCAACCACAATGCTACGAGACTAGATATCAATTACAGGAAAAAATCTGTAAAAAATACAAACACATGGAGGCTAAACAATACACTACTTAATAGCCAAGTGATCACTGAAGAAATCAAAGAGGAAATAAAAAATACCTAGAAAGAAATGACAATGAAAACACGACAACCCAAAACCTATGGGATGCAGCAAAAGCAGTTTTAAGAGGGAAGTGTATAGCAATACAATCCTACCTCAAGAAACAAGAAACATCTCAAACAAACAACCTAACCTTACACCTAAAGCAATTAGAGAAAGAAGAACAAAAAAACCCCAAAGTCAGCAGAAGGAAAGAAATCATAAAGATCAGATCAGAAATAAATGAAAAAGAAATGAAGGAAACGATAGCAAAGATCAATGAAACTAAAAGCTGGTTTTTTGAGAAGATAAACAAAATTGATAAACCATTAGCCAGACTCATCAGAAAAAAAGGGAGAAGACTCAAATCAATAGAATTAGAAATGAAAAAGCAGAAGTAACAACTGACACTGCAGAAATACAAAGGATCATGAGAGATTACTACAAGCAACTATATGCCAATACAATGGACAACCTGGAAGAAATAGACAAATTCTTAGAAATGCACAAACTTCCGAGACTGAACCAGGAAGAAATAGAAAGTATGAACAGACCAATGACAAGCACTGAAATTGAAACTGTGATTAAAAATTTCCAACAAACAAACGCCTAGGACCAGATGGCTTCACAGGTGAATTCTATCAAACATTTAGAGAAGAGTTAACACCTATCCTTCTCAAACTCTTCCAAAATATTGCAGAGGGAGGAACACTCCTAAACTCACTCTACGAGGCCACCATCACCCTGATACCAAAACCAGACAAAGATGTCACAAAGATTGAAAACTACAGGCCAATATCACTGATGAACATACATGCAAAACTCCTCAACAAAATACTAGCAAACAGAATCTAACAGCACATTAAAAGAATCATACACCATGATCAAGTGGGGTTTATCGTAGGAATGCAAGGTTTCTTCAATATATGCAAATCAATCAATGTGATACACCATATTAACAAATCGAAGGAGAAAAACCATATGATCATCTCAATAGCTGCAGAAAAAGCTTTCGATAAAATTCAACACCCATTTATGATAAACCCCCCCCAGAAAGTAGGCATAGAGGGAACCTACCTCAACATAACAAAGGCCATATATGACAAACCCACAGCCAACATCATTCTCAATGGTGAAAAACTGAAACCATTTCTGCTAACATCAGGAACAAGACAAGGTTGTCCACTCTCACCACTATTATTCAACACAGTTTTGGAAGTTTTAGCCACAGCAATCAGAGAAGAAAAAGAAATACAAGGAATCCAAACTGGAAAAGAAGAAGTAAAGCTGTCACTGTTTTCAGATGACATGATACTATACATAGAGATTCCTAAAGATGCTACCAGAAAACTAGTAGAGCTAATCAATGGATTTGGTAAAGTAGCAGGATACAAAATTAATGCACAGAAATCTCTTGCATTCCTATACACTAATGATGAAAAATCTGAAAGTGAAATTAAGAAATCACTCCCATTTACCATTGCAACAAAAAGAATAAAATATCTAGGAATAAACCTACCTAAACAGGCAAAAGACCTATATGTAGAAAATTATAAGAAACTGATGAAAGAAATTGAAGATGATACAAATAGATGGCGAGATATACCATGTTCTTGAATTGGAAGAATCAACACTGTGAAAATGACTATACTACCCAAAGCAATCTACAGATTCAGTGCAATCCCTATCAAACTACCAATGGCATTTTTCACAGAACTAGAACAAAAAATTTCACAATTTGTATGGAAACACAAAAGACCCCGAATAGCCAAAGCAATCTTGAGAACGAAAAATGGAGCTGGAGGAATCAGGCTCCTGACTTCAGAGTATACTACAAAGCTACAGTAATCAAGACAGTATGGTACTGGCACAAAAACAGAAATATAGATCAACGGAACAGGATAGAAAGCCCACAGATAAACCCACCTACATATGGTCACCTTATCTTTGATAAAGGAGGCAAGAATATAAAATGGAGAAAAGACAGCCTCTTCAGTAAGTGGTACTGGGAAAACTGGACAGCTATATGAAAAAGAAAGAAATTAGAACACTCCCTAACACCATACACAAAAATAAACTCAAAATGGATTAAAGACCTAAATGTAAGGCCAGACACTATAACATTCTTAGAGGAAAACATAGGAAGAACACTCTTTGACATAAATCACAGCAAGATAATTTTTGACCCACCTCCTAGAGTAATGGAAATAAAAACAAAAATAAACAAATGGGACCTAATGAAACTTCAAAGCTTTTGCACAGCAAAGGAAACCATAAACAAGACAAAAAGACAACCTTCAGAATGGGAGAAAATATTTGCAAACCAATCAACATACAAGGGATTAATCTTCAAAATATATAAACAGCTCATGCAGTTCAATACTAAAAAAACAAACAACCCAATCAAAAAATGGGCAGAAGACCTAAATAGACATTCCTCCAAAGAAGACATACAGATGGCCAAGAGGCACATGAAAAGCTGCTCAACATCACTAATTATTAGAAAAATGCAAATCAAAACTACAATGAGGTATCACCTCACTCCGGTTAGAATGGGCATCATTAGAAAATCTACAAACAATAAATGCTGGAGGGATGTGAGAAAAGGGAACCCTTTTGCACTGTTGGTGGGAATGTAAATTGATACAGCCACTATGGAGAACAGTATGGAGGTTCCTTAAAAAACTAAAAATAGAACTACTATATGAAACAACAATCCCACTACTGGGCATATACCCAGAGAAGAACATAATTCAAAAAGACACATTCACCCCAATGTTCATTGCAGCACTATTTACAATAGCCAGGTCATGGAAGCAACCTAAACGTCTGCCCTGCAACAGACAAATGGATAAAGAAGATGTGGTACATATATACAATGGAATATTACTCAGCCATAAAAAGGAACAAAATTGGGTCATTTTGTATAGACATGTGGGTGGACCTAGAAACTGTCATACAGAGTGAAGTAAGTCAGAAAGAGAAAATCAAATATCATATATCAACGCATATATTTGGAATCTAGAAAAATGGTACAGATGGACCAGTTTGCAAGGCAGAAATAAAGACACAGATGTAGAAAACAAATCTATGGACACTAAGGGGGGAAAGCGGGTGTGGGGGGGTGGTGGTAGTGGTGGAATGTATTGAGAATTGGGATTGAGATACATACACTAATATGTATAAAATAGATAACTAATTAGAACCTGCTGTATAAAAAAAATAAAAATAAAGTAAAATAAAAATAGCAAGTGGCTACAAAATATTTGCTTACAAGTAAAATTTTATGTGGCCATTGATTCCCTTTATGATTACTCTTAAAAAAAATATCATGTGCCCATTGTTAAAAACAAAAAGTCAAACATCCTGCTGCAAATTTTGATTTCAGGTGAGGCTAACTACACTATAGATGCCTTTCTGTCATTTAACAAAAGGTAAAATGTCCTATCATTGTGCTTGGGCTACCTGTAACAAAATACCACAGGCTAGGTGGCTTTAACAATGGAAATTCCCAGTTCTGGAGCATGATTGGTTTCTGGTGAGGGCTCTCTTCCTGACTTGTAGACAGCCAGCTTCTTACTGTGTCCTCATATGGTCTTTCCTTAGTTCAGGCAGAGAAAGACAGAAAACTCTCTCTTCCTCTTCTTATAAGGCCACTGATCCTATTGAATTAGGGTCTCACCCATATAACCTCATTTAAACTTAATTACCTCTTGAAGGTCCTATCTGCAAATGCAGTTACATTGGGTTTGTCAACATATGAACTTGGAGGGGGACAAAATTCAGTCCCTAGCATGTCTTGAAGCCCCTAGGAACTTGGAACAGATATCACACCCATACGTACCAAATTTACATTTGTTTGGAGGCAGTGCAAAATGTGGGGGATCTGGAATAATGCTTGCAGCATCTTGGAGAAACATCTTGTTTACAAGACACAAATACTAGTGCAAGAACATCCACTCTAAAATGGATTCTACATTAAACTTTTTCTGAGAATAAAAATTATGAAGTACAAATTCTAATTTCATTTGCTTTCAAGTAGACTTCTATTGGTTTCAAATTGCATTTTTAAATATATTATTTATATAATAAAATTGTTACACACATATTTGGCACACATAAGAAAAAACTTCTGAAAAATGTCTTCATATTTGAAAAGATAAAATTTTCATTTATTCAGAACTATTTACTGAATGCCTACTGTATGGCATACCCTGTTCTAGAAATTGTGTATATATTAATAAACAAAACAGGCAAGAATCATTACCTTTACTGAACTCACATACAAGTAAATGTATTTATTTATGCAAATATTGCAATGAATATTTTGATGTAATGCTGAATACCTTTTTCAACTAATGGGAACTCTCAAGTTTCATACTATGAGTATTCTTTTTCTGCGCTTAATAACTAACCCCACTTCTGTGAAACAAGTGGAAAATATTATTTAGAAAGATTAGTTACATTTACCACTAGATATATTTCTAATATTCTTATCAAATATATTAAAAGCATCAAGTGAGTTTTAAGATATATTTGTGCGTAACTTGGTTCCTCAGTCCGGGGAGGTCTGCTTGATTTTGGAGCCTGAAGACTTGCGTCTGAGACCTGGTTATGCCTCTTACAGCTTCTGGGGACATACACAAGTGTTTTATCAATAAGTCTCTCTGATCTCACATATAAAATGACACCAGTAATAATATTTACCTTATTAGGATGTTGTAAACCTAAATGCATAAGGTCTGACATGTAGTTCAGTACACAATAAAATCTATTATTTAAATTGAGAGAACTCTATCTGAAGCATACACACACATACACACATATCAATCTATAACTTATTAAAATGGAAAAATTAAAATTTACCAATACCATAATACAGAAAATCAAAAAATTTTGAGGGAAACATCATTTATTAACAACCTACATCCTCCAGCAAGTTAATATCTGATTTTGTTCAAAATCTTTCGAAGAAATCAATTTTTTTGAAGAAATCAATTTTTTTGAAGAAAATATGTGTTATCTTTAAGGACTCATGTTCTTTTTAGCATTTGAGTTGAAAATTTATTGAAGCAGTCAACTATTTTCTCATTAAGAAGCATTTTTCTATGTCCTAGTACCTGTAATCTCACTTTGAGAAGTGAGACTCCAATTCATAGACAAGTACTAACAAGCAATTATCAATTAAATTCACAGTATAACATTGGCTACTTTCCATTCTTTTTTTGCATTAGAAAGTTTTCCTGTTACTATTTTTAATCTCATAACTATGGATGAATTAAAATATAGAGGTAAACTGGAAAGACAGACTAGAATATGATAGTAAAACAAGCAAAGTGAGTGTAATGTATTCTTGGTGGGCACATAATAAGCGATATTAGAATACTAGGACTTGTACCCTAAATCTTTTCTCTGCAGGCAAATGCTTCTATTTCCAGGGTAGCAGTCTCTACTTTCTCTCAAAGGATGCTATTAGGAAGAAGAGGTATTAGTTCTGACAGTTCTTTGATTCCAACAGAACAAAGGCAGTATATAAATAAATATTATTTACCTACCTAGCATTCTCGCTATCAGATTTGTCAAACTGTATAAAATACTGAATTTCTAAATATCTACTAGTATTTCTCATCACAAATTTCAAAAGGCCTGTAATAATAACACTGAAAATATCTGGATATGTTTCTATGATAGCTGTTGGTTTAACCTGATGTCACAATGCAAAAAAATGCCAAATAATTTTCTTCTGCTTAGTTTTGGAATCGTAGTCTTGCTCAGAACACTTTTTATACACGGAGCCATCAAAGTACTGTACTCTCAGTACAAAATACTGTCTATATGATATAAACCCACCAACAACGTGGTGGATTTCAGGTTATAACCTGCAAGTCTGCAATTGATTTATAGCTTTTTAATCACATAGTTCTAGTTTGATGTTATTTACTTCTTGCTTTACACGGGCTCTTTATTATCTTACTGCAGATTCTTGAGAAAACAAGCCCCATTGTATAAATTGTAAGACAAAATTATGGATAAAAATGCTCTTTCCACATGCACAAAGGTGGAAGCCATGTTTTTCAAAAGTCAGGAGTCCACAGAATTTTCCAAATGTATTTTTTTTCCTGAAAAAATGCTACACGAGAGAATTCATCTACCATGGAGTCATCACCTGGTTCTCTCTTCCTGTCTATACTTTTACAATTGCTCTTCTCCCACTTTAGAAAGTGTTAAGCCCACTTTTCAGTCATCCTGCACTGAATGCATTGCCTTAAGATTATGCTGTCACTAATCTCATGGGGTTACTTAAATTTTAACTAACTAAAATTAAATAAGGTTAAGAATTCTGCTCCTCAGTCCCACTGCCTATATTTCATTAAAATGCTCACTAGACAAATGTGGCTACTGTATTAGATGATTCAGATTTGAATATTCCCATTGTCACAGAACATTCTTTTGGAAAACACTGTTCTAAGATACAATGACTTGGGGGCAAAATAAAGGGACACTGGTCTGTAAGACAATAATGACTAAGAGTTTTAAGAATATTATATGAAATACAAGATACATACAAGATATTGTATGAAATATTACTCAGTCATAAAAAAGAATGAAATAATGTCATTTACAGCAACATGGATGGACCTAGAGATTACCATACTAAGTGAAGTAAGTCGAAAGAGAAAGGCTAATATCATGATATCACTTATATGTGGAATCTAAAATATGACACAAATGAACTTATCTAAAAAACAGAAACAGACTCACAGAGTTGCGGTTGCCAAGGTGCGGGGGGAGGGATGGACTGGGAGTTTGGGGTTAGCAGATGCAAACTATTATATATAGAATGGATAAACTACAAGGTCCTACTGTATAGCACAGGCAATTATATTCAATATTTTGTGATAAACTATAATGGAATAGAATATAAAAATGAATATATATATACATATATGTGTATATATATATGAATCACTTTGCTGTACAGCAGAAATTAACACATTGTAAATCAACTATACTTCAATAAAATAAATTTTTAAAATAAAATTTAAAAAGAATATGATATTGTATTTCATTCAGATAAAATTCTGTTAGGAAATAAAAGTAAGTACATATGAAAAGAGAAAATGATGTACAATTTCTGACAATTATAGCTTGGGCACATATTTTGAAGATGGTTAACTGTATCATATTGATAACGGGTAAGTATATCATTGGATACACTTAAATACAGATGTAATAGTTTTTTAAAAAATATTTTAAACTCTGGAAATTATATTCATTGCCACTATTTCTCCTTTTGAAGAAAATGACAGATTTCAAACTAAATAAGTACAAGATGTACATAATTTTAAAATGTATTTTAGGGAATATTAGGGGAGAAATTTTGAAGGATCCAAAACTCTCTTCTTTGGTTTTCACACCAGAAGTTCCTTAAACCAATTTCTTCACTCCTAGTTATTCTAGGTTAGTTTCCACTAACTGCCCTCCTAACCCCAGGCCCCTGTTCTTTAACTCAATTATGTTTCATTACTCTCTATATAAAAGAGTCTCCCAAATGTCAAGACAAATAATTTCTTCCTTGTTTATTTTCTGGCAGTGGGGATTGAGGTTCCTTACATTTACAGCATCCCAGTAAGAGAAGGAGGTGCTTTTACTGGTTGTAAACTCTCAATGATAGAACAGTCAACCAAACCTCAGAAAGAGTGGGATGGTTAAATCAAGTACCTTATATATCTCTCAGAAAAAGTCTCACGGTCTATGTGTTCATCTTCATTGCAGGTCAGCAAAATATTGAGGATCTTGGGTCCAGAAATCATGCTTTACCTTCTATCTTTTATCCAGACCCTCAGTTACACTATTATTCTTGTTCATCTGAGCCTGCTTCCATGAAAGTCTTACTCAATATGAATGCACACAATATGAATGCACAATTGAAAAGCGACTTAATTTACTTAACATATCTCTCATGAACTTCAGAATAATAAATCAGACAAAAGATAAAGACAATTGAGAAAAGTATTATTTATCACCAAGCTATGGAATGGATAGGTAGAAATTAAGAATAAACAATTTAATTGATTCCAGGCTGTGCCATTTCTCCTCCTATTTTTAAGTCAGGTAAATATGCTCCAAAGCCTGCTCATGCCTCCCAATAAAGAGGCATGGGGATTTATGACACAGTGAACTACTGATGTCAAAAAGAACAGAATCAAACAGCTCAGAGACAAGAGAACAGGTAACAGTAGACAGTGACACACCTAAGAATTCTATTTTTAAAATACATGAACTGTTAATGCAGATGATGAATCCATTAATAAACAGAAATTAAGTATAGGAGTATAAGCTAATTCCATAGGCATTACATGAACTGGAAGAAGATGTAATTCCGAAGAAAAGCCATAAACAGCTTGCACATTGTCATACAATTAAACAAGCATTAAGATTACTAAATTTAGATAAATTAAAAAGATAGGCCACACTGCATATGTAAGCCATTGTAAAATGGAACAGCAGGAGGTTAATTCAAGAATTTCCCCTAAAACTCAATCAAGTTTAAGGACTTACAAATATAATCAACATAAGATGATTCACACTGACAATTTTATTAACACCAACTAGAATAATTTGCTTTTTAAGTTCATGTAAAATGTAGATATATTATATCAGGGGATAGGATTTTATTTAACAATAATTACTTAGGCATATGATTCATTCCACCTCGTTCAAAATAATAATTGGCTATTCAATATTTACAGCATTATGAGACAGAGAATTATGTGGTTACCATGTGAATTAACATTTGATTATAGTTATCTTGCTTTTATTATGCATTATATCTAAAGTTATCTATAATAATAAGGGGTAAGTTTAAAACAGAAAAATTAAAACTCACCATTACCCAAAATTTTCATTGATTCAATGCCCTTCCCCACAAAACCTTCAGTTCCTTCAGATCATATCCTGCAACATACACATACTTGAGTGAAAGCTCTATGGGCACAGGCATCTGATGGAAATCTGTGCAGTGAATCCTGCTCTAAATCCCCCCAGCAAAAGTGTTCCTTTTTTTCCCCCTCGTTATGAGGCCATGGAGAGAAGCTGTTTAGAACATGGGTTCTGCAGCCAGACTTTCTGATTCCCAATTCCACCATTTACCTGCTGCGCACCCATGCATGAATTTCTCAAATTCTCTGTGCCTTAGTTTTCGTATCAGTCAACCTACCTCCTAGAGTTGTAAAGTAAGGATCAACTGAGATCAGACATATAAGTGCTTCAAACGATACCTGACATAATCAATGCTATACTGCTAGCTATTACTTTTAATGTGGGGCTGTATCTATTATAGAACTTACTACATTGTACTGTAACATCTACTGTCACAAGAATGTCAGCACATTGCTATAAATAAATAAATAAATATAAATATTCTCCTAAAACATATGCAAAATATAAATTAAAAATATAAAATTTATATAATTTGTATCTGCGGAGTCTAGCCCAATGGCCAGTGCATAATGACAATCAATGTTGTACAAACAGCTGATTGAATCCATTATCTTGAACACCTAATTTGCATGTATGTAAAAATAAGTTGACATACAATGTATCCTGTAATTTAGGAGTTAAATACCATTGGTATATGTTCTGCACCTATAATTGTGACTTCTAAAGGCAACTGAGCCCTCACAGTAACCATCTTCAAATATTTTATAATAATTACTTTTTCCTCTATAATATTTCAAGAACACCAAATGAAGTTTTTATAATTACACTTTCACATTTGTTGTTCAAATTTTAAAAACAGATTAAATGTAATTAAAGCAGATTTATACTCCTACATGTTTGTATGAATAGGGCTGGTTTTGTATGTGCATATGGGGAGGGGAAAGGGAAAATCAAATGATGAGAAACATTTTTTCTTTTAAATTAAGATCAGTGGATAATCCTGAAAATTTTGATTATTTAGGTTTAGTGAAGCCTCTAGTTCAGTTTTTTTAATTTAATTGTCCATGCTTTAAAATGCATTTTTTTCATGACAATGACAACAAAGAACTTTTACCCTTTTAAATTTTTTGAGTGGTGTATTCAGATATCCCTTTTCTCTGCATGAACTCAACTATTCTAATAGTGATGAAAAGTCAATTTTGGCAGTTTTCACTAATATTCAAGAATATTTAGAAAACTATTTAGATAATACACCTAAAATAAAATCTATGGTGAAATTATGTTTTTCTTGTGACCTCAATTGACTGTGGCCTGACATTAGACCCCAAATCATTCTACACATCCATGGGTTACAAAATTGGTTTTATTCTAAGTCCATTATTTAAAGATGTCCAGGTGATGGAAATAGGAGAGAGTATACCCCAGTGTCCTTTTAAAAGGAAAAAAAAGTCCAAATGATTATTATTTATGGAAAACTAAGGCAAAGGTTAAATAAAGGCAAAAATTTTAAATCCCATCCACATGAAATGCATTTTTGTTACAAACTCACTTTTGTGTTTCAAAAAGTAAGAGTTTCAGAACAAGTGTCCATCAGAATGCTCTACAGCCACTCTTAGCAATGAGCACACGTAACACGTCTTGGTTTCTAAGTATCACTGTTAACTAAAAGCAACCAACAAAAAGGAAAGATTCTGATTCCAGAACTGATTCAGGAAAAGCATACGCAATATTCCTGGAATAGCTAGCTAAGTGAGAAAGTAAGAAAGAGCTCAGAAAATTATGGGAATATGAAAAAAAAATAAAAATTATGGGAATATGGCAAAGAGACATAGATAGGAACAAGAAAAAAAAAAAAAAAGAGCTTCCAATAATCAAATTTGAAAAACACTGATATTAAAATGAATAATGATATTAATGGACTATAGCGTACTGAATTTTAAAAATGATTCACAAGTTAAAACGCATATTAAAGAAAAGGGAAGAAGTGAAAGTATATCCGTACAGCTGAATAGCAACTACTTAAATGTAGGATAGCTAGAAAATTGCCTATTACCAGGCAATGATCATCAATGGATGCTAAAACCATTGGGTGAAATCTTAATGGAAAATAAGATATTTACATACCCTTAAAGCATCTACAACAGATTACAACCAATTCTACTATAATGGGATACATGTTCCTAAACATCACCATGCTCTGCAAAATTGCACAATAAAAACCATAGGGCTTATGGAAAAGGATAAATTTATCAATAGTGACATATTTTTAAAAAGAAAGCTAATAAAAATGGTAGCATATTAAGTGGTTAAGAAATACATAATACAACAATAAACATGGCACTTTAACTTGAGAAAGACTTGAAATTTGCTTCTAGTTTATGGGTGTTGAATGAGTTGTAGCTCATGAGTTATCGTGAAGTGGTTAAAGAAAGGTTATCTGATTGGGTAGAAAGTTGTAATATCAAATATGGATGAGTTTGTCTCATAACACACATGGCCAACTGAGGTAGTGGGAAGATGGTTGAGGTGTGTGCATGTGTGAGTTTTGCATATTTCTACATGGCTTGGTCCAACTGGATGCAGTTGTCTGTGTTCACCTGGTGTTTCTCCAGGACAAAATCACACGTAAACAAACATGTCACTGTTATGCTCCATTAGTGCCCTGACGTATCAATCACATTAGAAAAAATTCACATTTTCAAAAGAAGTGTTATAGCAGAACTAACTGTACTCATTAACTGTAAAGTGGAAAATGGAATTTTACAGTGGAGAAATCGCACAGATGCTACCTTAACCAATTGATCAGAGGTCACATCGTTAATAATGGGACAAATTGCATTACATGCCATTTAATTTTCTGAAGAGTTGATTTTAAAAATACCCCCACCATGACCACACGAACAATGTCTGTACACCTTCTGTAAGACCTCTGTTGAAATCTAGTGGGGTGATGTAAAATCCCTTGTATAAAGACCACTACATATTTCTTTAATAATCTTGTACCAGAAAAACATCTCTCTTAAATAACACATTTTATTCCTTCAGACAATGAGAACCATATAATACATAATTTTTTTTTTTTTTTACTTTATGAGGATTCTCAGAACAAAATGTAGTGCTTCATAACTATAAATCTCACAGTCACTGGTTTTCATTTATTTACCTGCTCCTGCATATTTATGGTTCTTCATGTATATTTTCAGAAATCCACCCACCCATCCATACATCATTCATTTACTAAGCAACTCATTAGGTGCTGACATAAAAAAATATCTTCATATTGTAGCCTCTGTAATGAGAAAAGCCTTTTAGGGTAGAATTCATAGTCATGGAGAAGGTATATACACCGCTCTCTCACTGGGTCTCACTTTGTTGATTTAGTTGTATTTTATTCAAAGCAGTCTATTTTGACAGGTAAAGTATTCTGTTGTTGTTGGGTTTTTTTCATCAGTAATGTAAATAAAGATTAAGGTATGCATGAAGTTCATATCACATAGTATAATATTGCATATATCAGAAAATAATGCACACTTACCCCTCCAGATGCCTTATCATGAATGCAATTATAGAAATATCAGGGGATTAAGAGCTTTTCCCTAGAATTAACAGGCGTAGGTCAATGTAATACTAAATAAAAATATTTTCAGTATTATACGTGTTTTCAAAGCCATACTTCATACATAATTTCATCTGAATACTAGTTTCTTCTCTTATCTTGAAAACACTTTTGTAAGCATTTCAGAATGCATGCAATGTAATTTCATGATTTTTCAATAGGAAATCTTTTTAAATTAAAACTGTTCAATTAGAAGTTGTTTGTACTTGGATATTTTTCAAAGAGAGCATTTTATTTTCATAATAAATATGAAATAATTTTGTCCTTACTTCAAAATAGTAAGTGAAATTTATTTTTATTCAAAACCAATTCCATTGAAAAGTTTAAAATCTCAGGAACTCTTCTACAACATATTTTATTAAAGCAAACCCTTTCTGTCATCATCAAATTGTTCAAGGCTTATGTCAGCTCTGTGCTGTGATGAGATTCAAAGAAGGCAATACTCTTTCCATATTGAGGTACATCCTTTAAACTTCAATATCAGAGTTCCAAAAAGATGTCAAAATCACACCATGGAACCACCCTCCAGAGTTCAAGACTTAAAATACAGCAGATTTAGACTTTTATTAGAGAAATCCCTCCATCATTTCAAATTAACATGCAATGATTCTGTCTGGAAGAAAACAGATTACCTCTACTCATTATTAACTTTCATGATTTTCTTTTACTTGAATATGATTTTGTGTGACCAAATTTTATTTTTTGCTTAAAGTTATGATTTTGTTTTTGAACTTGCTGATTCACAGAACGCACTTGAAGACAAAAATAAGCTTTTAATATTAGCGTTCTGGGTAGGTGTTTACAGCCCGTAAACGTAAATATGTGGTTAAAATTGTTCAGAGGCATTTAGATATGAATTTCACAAGTGGAAATGCAAAATCTTAGCACAACAGGACAAAAGTTCTGTTTAAGTGATCCCTGCTCAGTAGACACGCAAGATGTATATGCCCTTCAAGGTCCCCAAGGCAAGTGCTACTATGTACCAAGAAGAAGGGGAAAAAATGGCAGATTATTTTTAATTTGTTATTAATCATCTGCATTTCCTATTCAATTTTGAGATGCAACATTTCATTTAATTAGTTCTCTCATTATAAATATTTTCCACGGTGATTCAGTTGACACAAGTTTTCTGACACTGACTGTGCAGATGGCAGAAAACCAGTGTCTGGTCTCAAAGGAACTATTTGACCACTGCAGTAAAAGAGCAATAAACAAAATAACAACACTGCAGCCCACTTCAGTTTATGTAGGCAGTCAGCCTTTTATCGCTGTAAAACCTTGAAATGGATGTATGAGCTTTGCTGCAATAAACAAAGAGCTGTTTACAGCTTGGGGATGGCAGGTACCAACACTGGACTGGAGCTTCCGCAGCCTGAATGTCGGGAACTGACTAATGTGAAGAAACATATTGTGGCTTGTTTTATGGAGAATATGTTTTATAAACCTCAAGGGACCATTTATCACAAATTCATCCACTCTGTAGCAGATTGCTGCTTTAATGTTGAATGCTGGATTTCAGTCAGGCCCTCAAGTAAAAAAATTGAGGAAACAAATTCGAATGGTATTTGTTTCTGTTTGCTTTATCTTGATGATTCTCAAATTTTCCCCTAGGAAATCCATTTTAATTACTTATTCTGTCCCTTAAACAAACTAAATATTTCATGACTTGGGGCTAATTCATTAGAAAATTTACATCTGTTTACTGTTGTGAGCGATTTCAATGCCATTTATTTGTGATCTTCTGAGCTTGCTGCACGCCAACATCTTCAAAAAAGACAAAGTATCTAACACGGATATGCTTTGCTAATGGGTACAGAAAAATGTACCTTATTTCTTATAAAATGGAACTATCAAATGACCACAGCAAGGATTTTTATAGCCTTGTGTTTTTTTTTTAAAAAAACAGTAACTAAAGGCACAGGGATATTTTACACAGGGATATTTTACAGGGATGTTATGAGTGGTAACCATTAAATAAAAATAATATATTTGACTTTCTTCATTACATACAAAACGTCAGTGTAAGAGAAAACAGCAGCTGTTCTCACCCTTAAGAAACTATGCAGTGCAAGTTGGAAATTGGTATCTACCATGTTGTCAGCAACTCTCCATGTTGTAGGTGAATCCAAGCATTCGGTATAATCTATCCTGAGATACCCTTTGACCCTTTTATGGCCTGTATTGTCACATGGTGAGAAAGCTGACATAAGTTTCACACAGGTGTGTTTGTCTTAGTACTCAAAAAGTTGGTTTTTGGCTTCAAAAATCAAATACAAGGTGTTTTCTGTTTTTGTTTGTTTTTGTTTTGGGGGTTTATTGTTCTTTGTTTGTTTTGGTGGGGAGTGGGGGATAATAACAGTGTTGAGAATATAACCATTTTTCAAACAGTGATTAGGAATTCTCCTGCAAATGAATCACTTATGAGTGGGTAGGTCGTGGTGCTAGATTAAAGTCTATATTACTGGGCCAAACTGTAATTTATACAATCACAATTTTCCAGGGGTGGGTCCAGCGAATATGTCTGTTCAGCAAATCCCTCCTATTACTCTTATACACACATATAGGAGAACCACTGAAGCTATGAGAAAGGAAAGCATGTAAATATAAGGGTAACATCATCTGTCGTACAGATATTGAACCTTTAAAAAGTTGGAGCATTCAAAGGAATTCTCCTGCAAGTCATAGAACTTAATTGGTTTCTTCTACTTCCTGCCTTTTCCCTTCCCTTTCTCTCCTTTCAATATTTCTTATGTCCTACAACTAATTTATTATTTTTTTATTTTCATGTGCATGTTTGGTAACAATAATTTTTAAAGAAACTTCCCTATCCTACTAGCATTTGGATCTGCCCACTCAAAGAGCAACCAACACAAGCAATACAAATGGAACTAGAAAACTCAGTGTCCTTTCTGGACATGTTTTGTTGGAGTTGTTCAGTTCTGATGTAAAGAATGTACACTCCACACTGGGTAAACATAGTCTTTTCCTGCGTAAAGCAGAATGCAATGCCTGCATAAATATGGGCGCAGGATACACTGCAGAGAACAGAACACGTAAGCAAAAAGTCAGCTGTCTCATTAGATGTAGAGTTAATACCTCAGAACCCCTCTTCTTTTATCTGAGGTTTGACTGTTACCATCCAAACATGTCTTATTTCATGATTCAACCAACTTTCTTTTAAATCTAATTAGTAAGTGACAATGCTTTATTTCCTGCTATTTGAGTTTCACCTAAAGCAGCAACTGATGGTAAATCAGTGAAGTTTTTCAAATGAGGGCTTCAAAGCTTCTTTTCCTTTTGAACTACATTAAACTATCTCATAACTGAGTTGCGCATTTCTCTTCGAAACCTGGAATAGCCTTCTGTGGAATGGACAGCATCAGTTCCTTTTTAGAGAGAAAGAATTCTAAAAAGGATAAGAGGACTATTGTCACGAAATAAAGATACATGGAAAAACCTATCAGATTATTATTACAAAGTTAGGTCATGTGGTTTAAACAACACATTTGTATGTGAAAGATAAGTTTTTAAAATCTCAGTGATTTAAAACAGTTTATTCTAGTGCTGACATGAAATCTCTCACAACTCAGCCTTCTTCACACACGGATTTGCTAGTGTCGGCTCCGATTCCGAATTTTGTTAAGGATCTCAACACCACATTCTGTTTTGTTTCCTATTTTTGTTCCTGAACTTGTTTTTGCTGCTGTTAATTTGTGTTGTTGTATTTATTCTTATAATATGACATCGAGTATGTAAAACATAATTGGCTGGAAAATAGATGGCTATGTAAAAAATCGGGCATTAATCTACGCTAAAGATTGTCAAAAATCAAACACCTATGATATTTAGTCTCTATTTCAACTCTCTTCCTTCCAATTGTTACCTCTTGGGATGTCAACTAGTCTGTTCTTTCTCCTACCCATTAACCTTTTATGTTTTTCTTTCCATGTTTTCCCTCCAAACATTTAGCTAACGTATCTCTGTGCTCTCCTTCAGTGAGTCTATAACATCTACATTTATATTTCCATTATAATATCCTAAAATCATTTTATGAACTTCTAGACGTTTCCTTTTAACTAGATTCTACACATCGAAACCCAAGTAAGCATTTAATGTTCTTCAGTGTTCCTCTACACAGGTGGTCTTGTGTGGAGCAACGTGGTCACCACAAGTGGTAGCCAGACCAGCATACCTGGTCTGGAAATATTTTAAAAATACGGATTCTCAGGCTCCAAACCAGATCTACTGAATCAGAAATTATGATTTCTGATTCAACCAGAAAGCTGTATTTTAACAAGCCTTTGAGACTAAAATTTGAGATACTCTGGTATAGTATATAAAAATGTTGTCTTTGAAGTCAGACAGATCTGATTTTGAATTCAACTTACTTGTATGATCTTCAACAAGTTGCTTAACTTCTGATTGGCCCAGCTTGAATCACAGTGTCCATCCTTAACCAATCACTGTGGCCAGATAAATGGAGTGACCTGATTGGCCTAATATTGATAATGAGCCTACCATAATGGATAGGGAGGTGGGAAAGCCCCATGTTGATCACAAGGAATAGGAGAGGGGTGGTTTCCTTAAGGAGGGGAACCTGGGGGACAAACATTTTCTGTTCATCTCAAGTGATACTGTTGATATTTTTTCACTCTCCCTATTCTTCTAAACATCTGTGATCATTTACTTTCTTCCAGATTTTGATCAAAATCAATTACATTCAGGGAGTGTTCCTTGGTTAATCCTCCCCTCTCTGAACACAATTTTACCACATTTGAAAATAAAATATTTTATACAATTCCTTTGTGATTATCCCATGCAAGTTCCCTTATGTTACTGGTTTCTTGACTAGATTATACATTCTTCTAGACGGGAAATTCTCCCCCTCAGTTCCTTCCTGTGTTTTGAGAAGTGTTCCACACACAGGATTTATATTTATATTTATATTTAATAAATATGCCTCTGTTATTAATCCTGTTATTGTTTAGATTCTAAGCTAAATCACTTAAAAGATCTGAGATCTGATTTTTTTTTCTTTAAATGTTTAACATATGTTTAAATTCTGTCTTGAGGATATGGATCTTATAACTGAATGTCCTGAATAATATTTTGAATCTTTATGTACATTCCAACAGACTATATTAAATGAGCTCCCTCTACTTCATTCTCTCAGAAGTTTAAGCTTGTTATTAACACAAAGCTTCTAATAAAGTAGTACTTAATATACTGAGTGATTTTTTTAATCTTAAAAATAAGACTATTATGTAAATTTAGAGAGATACAAATTTATACCTGACTCTACTAGTTGTAATAAACCATTAAAGGCTTTAGAGTAAGATCCTGACACAATCAGACTGTGATTTAGAATAGAAAGGGCAAGTCACGCAAGCCCCAGTTGAGGCCATTCCTAAAAGAACCCCAATAGTTCCATATTTCTTGGTAACAAAGAAAAATCATTTTCCTTCTTTTCTGTCAGTACAATCATCATATAAACATAGAAGAAAACAGTAAATTTTCATAAAAGATGTATGATTTCAATATGAGCTACATAAAATAAGCAAAAATTGCATAACTTTTTTTAAAATTGTGAAACATTTTTAGATTTATGTTTTATTGAGGTAACACTGGTTTACAACATTATATACGTTTCATGTGTACAATATTATATTTCTATTTCTGAATACCATACCATGTGCTGACTCCCAAAAATTTAGTTTCCATCTGTCACCATATACCAGATCCCTTTTACCATTTTTGTCCTTCCCCTGCCCCCCAGCCCCTTCAGCACCGGTAACCACTACTCTGTTCTCTGTATCTGGTTTGGTTTGTTAATTTATTTTGTTTTTTTGCTTGTGGACTTAAAAAACCGCAAAACAAAAAATATAACTGTTTTTGAAGTACTAAGAGCTCAGAACCTGAATAAATCATAAAATGAGTCCAAATCTTGACTATTCCTTTCACTGGCTTGCTAATACTCTTTGGATCTTAATTTGCTCATCTTTAAAGGCACCCACACCATCAGGTTATTTTGGGGACAAGGTGAGCTATCATTCCTAGAATGCTTAGCACTGTACTCGGCACATGGTACGTACTCCAAGTATAGAAGTCATTTATTACTCTTCATTCTCATCATTTACATTTCTCGCATCCTGTCCCAAGACATCCACGCAAGGCACCACACTGAGCTTTACAGTCATTCCCTGGGTCACCAGCCTGTGCCTCCAGGGCATTCTCCAGAGAGTCAGGTTTTGGTGTTGGCTGTTCCCCAGATCAGAAGTGCCACTCTCTTCCACATTAATGCAATTACTCCTGAGAACTGGAAACTTCCCTTCCTCACCATCCTGACCTTGTACCTTTTTCTAAAGGTGGGGTTAGGGACAATCTTTTCAAGGTAAAACACCCTTGGATTTACCATTATTGTTTAGCATTGTAATACAGTTAGCTCCACTTATCATATTTGACTTGGTGATAGCTTTCAAATCCTACCACTTCTTTCCCTTTTGCCTCACATATGCGCAAGTTGATAAGAAAAACTGGGTGCTTTCTCCTTTGGTGTCAGCTTGAAGTTAGAACTGTCAAATACCCAGGCCTGTATGCACACGGCCCCAGTTATCTTGGGCCTACCCACTAACCACCATAAAATTCCACAGCAGTGACCCATCCCTGCTCTCTCTCAAGCCATTTTCTAACCTGCTTTACAACCTGCTCTGCTTTTCCAAGAAAGTCTCCTTATGTGGGACATAAAGGTTTTCATCACTTCTTGGTATGTGTGTGGTATCATCAGTCTTGATATTCAACCAAATTTTGGGTGAAGAGGTTAGCTCACCTCTGTGGGGTATCCACACCAATGGTCATCATCACTGTATGCCAATTAAACAACAATTTACTTTTCCGCCTCTCTGGAGCTCTTCTTCATGTTCAGACAAATTAATTCAGCAAAGTTTAGCAAACTATGTAAAAATATATATTGTTCTTTTAAATTGTATTCAATGTGAAAGTCACTGTTTCTGGGTCATCACTCCCACAGTTTGAACGTGCCTGCAAAGAACACCTGCCATCCTTCTGAATCTTGTGTGAAGGAGGGGGAAAAATGTGAAGTTATCTTTTGTTATCAGTTTTCTACGGATACTTTAAGATTGAGTTTCAGAATTTTTACCAACATTCCTGCACATATCCATTTTTACTTGATTCTTTTCATCCACTATTAAATATTCATTTTATATTTTATCTTGATTAATAGTTTACAAAGGGCTTATATTAACATTTTTAAGCCTCAAAAATAGCTCTGTGAAATATTATCTTGGTCTATACCTTCTGTGGCTGGTCCTAAATTCTTTAACGACGTAATTTTACCTTTAGAGGTATTTATGGATAAATTTGAGTGGCTTTGTCCTAGATATACATCCAATGCTTTTAACTAAATGAAAACTCACCTGATTTAATTTTCTCTATTCTTTTGATGCAGAAGGAAAATATCAATGTTATTCAAGGAAAATAAAAGAGAATGAAAATGGGAAGATTGGTAATCATCTCCAGAGTAGATAGGGTTTTTGTCTGAGGACAGTCCTTTGTTTGGAGCCTCTGTGGGCTGGTGCAGGGCACAGAGGCAAAGGGCTGACATCAAGTCTGAGCAGGTTCCTCACCAATCTCCTCCTACTGGGAACTTGCCATGAGGCAAGAAATGCAGACTTAATCCAACTATTATAGTAAAAACTAAAACATAAGTGACCCTGAAAGCTAAAACTTGTAGGATGTTCCAGAGACACTTGTTAAGCTATTATATTTCTCTGCTAAAAGGAAAATTTCTGTACTTTTTTTTTTTTTTTAAAATATACAATTCTCAAGACTGAGGTTGAGATTTGGCTTTGTTTAGAAGCAATATGAAGGGGTGTGTAGGACTCAAACTAGAACTTAACGGATGTTTTCACATCACAAAACCACTATGCAGTTTGGCACAATTTAAAATGACTGGCAGGCTCCACTTAGCAGAGGCCAAGGCATGAAATAGCAGGGGTGTTGCAGATCAGTGCACCGGCAGAGGTGAATGGGGAAGCACGCCTGGCTTTAGCTCCCACAATCACTTGCTCATGTTCATGAGCAACAAAACTGAACCAAGTAAAAAAAGAAAACATTAAATATTAATGTGCAGTACACACTGACCAAGGATGGAAAAGAGGCTATTTTCCATATTCTTTCTTTACTTTTATGATTTATGTCATGAAATTGGACCTAATTATACTATCTTATTCCCAAAGATAACACCCTATTAAGAGTTGGGAAATGTACTTATCCTTTAAACGCTGATATGAGAAGAGAATTGTTATAGCATTCTAAGTTGTCTGCTGGTTAAAGATGTTAAGAAAGAATAGGCCAACCAAAAGCAAAGAAGTCAGTTCCTGCCATTTCTACAAAAAAAGCTTATCCAATTGATATAATGTATTTTTTAAATGGTAGCAATATTCATTACTGTATGGTCACAAGGTATTTTCATGTATATTATCTCATATAATCTTCAAAGGATTACATGTGTCAAATTCTTAAATCAAATGAATTTTAAATGAATATCTGTTGATTGTTAAAGTATTAAAATCATGTCTATGTGATTTTTTCCTGATTCTTATCTCTTTATATATTTTGATACAATATATAAATGAAGCAATAGTTTAAAATACCATTACTACACTTTAAATTGATGTCTCAGTAATTCTTTAATTTATTTTTTGTCTTGATGGCTAAAATTCTGTATAAGTAAATATATCAGAACAAATTTAAAAAGGCAAAAATATGACTAACAGTTTTAGCAGGGGATTCTATAATCATTTAGCTTCTATATAATAAAGTATAAGGAGATATTTATAATATATAGCACATTACACATAACTGAAGACCCTTCCAAAATGGAGAAAACATAAGTAATCAACAAATAAAATAAGATGTATACCAATAAAAATGTAAGAATGTTGACAAATTTGACTAATTGTTTTACATTTCCCCTGTGCAGATCAAACTGAAGTTCCATTAGTTGACTTGAGATAATTAATTGACATAATTATTATGTTATTTAGCTTTTTAAAATAATATGTTCCAACTTTTTTTCTAAACACACCAACTGAGAAATTAATGCACTTGGCCAATTACTTCTTAAATGAGAACTAAAGTCTTACACTGCAGCATTTTGTTATTCCTTCTCATCTTGAAAGATTAATAAAAAATACTTCTGATATAATAAACTTGATCAAAATCTATTTGCAGTTACAATGACAAATTTTACTTAATTAACACAACTGCTTTGTACTATGAATAGCCTTCTCCTGCCAATCCGGGGTAATTCTGCATCAGCTCATACTGTATTATAAAACAGCATGAAATTTTTATTAGTTCACTGAAAGGATTTGAAATATGGTTTTCTACTTACTATCCAGTTGGTGCTTGGCTTTAATTGCTATGTAAAGATTTAAAGAAATGTAACATCATGAATCTAAAATATTTTAATGTCAGGGTACTCTGTATTAAAACTTTGTCACTCCCAACTAAGTCCTCTACTAATTTATATAGTTCGAGATGTATTTTGTTCAATTTTTGAAACACACTCATATTGAAAAATTGTATTACATAAATAACTGGAAATGTTTTCTTATTAGTAGAATCAATTAAGATGACTTCAATGACAAGCATTCTTTACTCATCTTTCTGTCAGCTATAATAGATATTAATTGCTTGCCTGTATAATAACATGTATTTTTATAGTGAAATTTATAACTGATGATTATTTGCTATAAATTTTCATTTTGACAGAATAAAGTAGAAAGCATAGGCTAAAAGTTTGTCTGTCTTTGCATTTGGGCAAGGTGGCTAAAGTAATTTGATGTACTATTATGTATATAGTTTATTTATAGAACTGGACTTGGAAAGACCCTGGAGACCATCTAGTCAAACTGCCAAATTTTCTGGTTGAAAACTTTCGTATTGAGTACTTTCCAGAGTTGAAAAATTTGATCACAGATTTTGTATGTGAGAAAGACCAGAATCTTCGTTTCCTTAACTTTAGAAGTTTGAGGAGTTAAAAACGTATTTCCAGGACCACAAATATATTCCTCATCCATCAGCATTATTGGAAAATAAGTTCAGGTTTTATATTATTTTAAGGAATTATTCCTAAGCACAAAACGGGCTAGTTTCTCAGAGGAAGGATATCAGAACTATGGTGAGTTTCAAGGTTTAGAAAATAACTTGCCAGGAGAGGAAGAAGGCTGGTTCTGGTGCCAAGAACCACTAATGCATTGCTGCCAAACAACCTTGCACTGTTGGCATAAATGATGGTTGTACACCACCACAATGTAACATCTCAACAGAAATAAACATCAGTCTTTGAACCATAGTCCAGAGGTATGTCTAGGCTCTAAGATATGGAAGAATCAACTTGTGGTAGGAAAGAGCCAAAATGGAGTCTGACTGAAGGGTGTCAATCACAAAGAAAAGTCCCACCTTGTGAATGCATGTCTCAAGATCATTTTTCAATCACACTATGATCATTATTTCAATCACATTTTCCAAACTCCTTCCTTGAAGGACATTTTATCTTAGTAACTTTAAAAAGCAATCAAATATGATGGCAAACGGATTGTTTCCTTGACTTCTCTTTCTGATCTTTCATCAGAAAGATAGTGTATAGGAATAAACTTATCTAAGAAGGGAAAAGACCTATACTCAGAAAACTATAAGATACTGATGAAAGAAATAAAAGATGATACAAACAGATGGAGAGATATACCATGTCCTCAGATTGGAAGAATCAATATTGTGAAAATGATTATAATATCCAAAGCAATCTACAGACTCAATGCAATCCCTATCAAATTATCAATGGCATTTTTCACAGAATGAGAACAAAAAATGTTACAATTTGTATGGAAACACAAACGACCATGAATAGCCAAAGCAATCTTGAGAAAGAAAAACAGAGCTGGAGGAATCAGGCTCCCTGACTTCAGACTATACTACAAAGCTACAGTCATCAAAACAGTATGGTACTGGGACAAAAACAGAAACATAGATCAATGGAACAGGATAGAAATTCCAGAGATAAACTCACACACCTATAGTAACCTAATCTATGACAAAAGAGGCAAGAGTATACAATGGAGAAAAGACAGTCTCTTCAATAAGTGGTGCTGGGAAAACGGGACAGCTACATGCAAAAGAATGAAATTAGAACACACCCTAACATCATACACAAAAATAAATTCAAAATGGATTAAAGACCTAATGTAAGGCCATACAGTATAAAACTCTTATAGGAAAACATAGGCAGAACACTCTCTGACATAAATCGCAGCAAGATTTTTTTTGATCCATCTGCTAGAGTAATGAAAATAAAAACAAAAAAAGCCAAATGTGACCAATTAAACTTAAAAGCTTTTCATAGCAAAGGAAGCCATAAACAAAACGAAAAGACAACCCTCAGAATGGGAGAAAATATTTGCAAATGAAGCAAGTGACAAAGGATTAATCTCCAAAATATACAAAGAACTCATGCAGCTCAATATTAAAAAAAAAAAAAAAAAAACCAAATGACCCAATCCAAAAATGGGCAGAAGACCTAAATAGACATTTCTCCAAAGAAGATATACAGATAGATAAAAAGCACAAGAAAAGATGCTCAACAGCACTAATTATTAGAGAAATGCAAATCTCAACTACAATAAGGTGGGACTTTCCTGATGGCACAGTAGTTAAGAATCTGGGTGCCAATGTAGGGGACATGGGTTTGAAACCTGGTCTGGGAAGATCCCACATGCTGTGGAACAACTAAGCCCATGCACCACAACTACTGAGCCTGTGCTCTAGTGCCTGTGAGCCACAACTACTGAGCTCACGTGCCTAGAGCCCGTGCTCCGCGACAAGAGAAGCCACCGCAGTGAGAAGCCTGTGCTCTGCAACAAAGAGTAGCCCCTGTTCGCTGCAACTAGAAAGCCCGCACGCAGCAACAATGACGCAACGCAGCCAAAAATAAATAAATAAGTTAATTAATTAAAAAAAAAAAGAAAAGAAGTTAAAAAAAAAAAAAACTACAATGAGGTATCACCTCACACCGGTCAGAATGGCTGTCATCAAAAAATCTACAAACAATAAATTCTGGAGAGGGTGTGGAGAAATGGGAAACCTCCTATACTGTTGGTGGGAATGTACATTGGTATAGCCACGATGAAGAACAGTATGGAGGTTCCTTAGAAAACTAAAAATAGAGCTACCACATGATCCAGCAATCCCACTCCTGGGCATATATCCAAAGAAAACCATAATTCTAAAATATACATGTACCCCAATGTTCATTGCAGCACTATTTACAATAGCCAGGACATAGAAGCAATCTAAATGTCCATCAACAGAGGAATGAATAAAGATGTGATACATATATACAATGGAATATTACTCAGCCATAGAAAAGAACGAAATAATGCCATTTGCAGTAATATGGGTGGACCTAGAGATTGTCATACTGAGTGAAGTCAGTCAGACAGAGAAAGACAAATATCATATGATATCACTTATATGTGGAATCTAAAAAAAAGGTACAAATGAACTTATCTACAAAACAGAAATAGAGTTACAGATGTAGAAAATTAACTTATGGTTACCAGGAGGTAAGGGTGGAGGAAGGGATAAATTGGGAGATTAGGATTGACACATACACACTACTATATATAAAATAGATAACTAATAAGGACAGGGAAGAGCACAGGGAACTCTACTCAATACTCTGTAATGGTCTACATGGGAAAAGAATCTAAAAAAGAGTGGATAAAGGTATATGTATAACAGATTCACTTTACTATACACCTGAAACTAACCCAACATTGTAAATCAACTACACCCCAATAAAAATTTTTAAGAAAAGAAAAAATAAATAAATAAATACAAAAAAAACAACAAAGATTAAGGAAATGTATCCCCATTTGGTTCTTCTTAGACATAAATGTGTACCAGAAAATGTGAATAAACGCTTAGCTTTGCTAAAAAAAAAAAAAGCAATCAATAAAACTATTGTTTATACGGAACAGTAACTGTCTTCACCTACTTTGTAAATATGCTTTTTCTACATATTTATATACTTTTGTATATAAGGTAAGACTGAAATAAATGTCTTTAGTGTATCATAAACATACCTTGAAAATACTATTATCTATGGTTGGCCCTGGAAATAAAATTGCTGAAGATAAAATTGTGACAGGAATAGAGTTTCATAAAACGGTCTAAAATACGTTACTCTTTTAAAAGAAGTCTATATAAATGAGAAGACAAAAAATGCACCATCTAAAGAGAAGCAAAAATAATGTAAGAGAGTATCAGAATACTACTTAATAGAATGTTTTTTCATTTCTGCCTTTTTTCTTCAAAAGTCTCCTTAAAAACACATTTCAAATGATGATATGACTTAAATATCTCTAAGTAATAGGATAAAGCTATGTGTCTTTAGTGATTTGTACTACATCTGAAGCACAGAGAATTATCACCCATCATTTGCTTAACAGCAACCAGTATTTAAATGTTCTAGGACTACAACCACTTCCCACTTTTGAGTACTCATCAGATCAGACAATCGTTTTAAAAGATTCATCAACACCCAGATGTGTAGTCTGACAGCATCCTCTTTTTGAAAAGCATGTTTCCTTCCTAGTGACCAAAATGCACCTTGAATATAGAAGGTAACAGCCAACATCACGGGTTGGCTTTAGGGCTTAGAAGCAAAATTTCTGAAGTTCCTACATTTCAACCACAAAATAAATTTTATTTTGTTGTACATTAGTTTATAAAAGTTGAAAAATAGAAAAATGTTCTTCAGATATATAATCATGTTTTAAAACTCAAACTCTGTCTTGTATCTTCCTAGGAAAAAACAAATCAAATAACCTAATTTTTTTTTCTAGTTCAGGGAATAGCTGCATCTCTCTTTTCTTTACCTTTTGTAAAGTTTAAGTTTTAGACAATTAAAAGGAGAAATGCTAAGAAACTGAACTGCAGTAGAGGCATAGTTTACTGTCTCACTTTAACTATGAACAGACTTCTAGGATGATTAAGCAGAGGGAACTCCCACACCAGGGTGGTTCCCATAGATTCCCTCTTCATACACAGCCTGTATGTGGTGCCTGACCAGGAGTTGAATGTCAGGAGATGTTTCAAAGACTCTACTCTGAAGGGTCCTGATTGAGGAATGAAGGGTGGGGACCTCTTTCTTCCCCTGACTGCCTGTAGCCCACTATGAAGATGCACAGCAAAGAAATGACCTTAGAGGTCATTTCCTGTAGATATTTTTAACATGATTTTGAAAGGGCTATTTACACTGTACACATAGACCTTAATAAAACCCAGTTTATAGGCAATTAGTTCAGCTAGTTATAGCACAGAGCTTGTAAAACTAAAGCTTATTGTAATTCCCAGTTTATTTATTTATTTTGATCCAGGTGCAATTGTTTTTCCATTCAGGGATATAGTTTTTAATTGGAGAATTATTCAAAAGTAAGTTATAAAATACATATTGACAAAGAGAGACTTGCACAAATTAGTGTAAATAGAGGACTGAATGTAGAAAAATAAATGAAAAATAACTCAGTTCAGTAGTCATGTCTTCTAAAAGGTCTCTCAGAACCTCAAGCTGAGCAAAGTTCTTTTGTTATTTAACAAAAGGATTATTTGCATTTATCTCATTCTCTTTATAATATTTAATTTATGTTTGTATGTATATTTCTCTACATTAGTACCATTATTCCATGGGACACTAGTCACAGCTAAAACTCTTTGAAAATGGATTCCCTGATCAAATTAGTTTGCAATGTTCTACTAGAGACCACTCCTAAAGAATAGAAATGCATCTTAACATATTAGAATATCTATGAAGTCATGCAGTCAAAATAATTTTTAATTTTTTAGCTCAGCATATTTTCATTAACTCTTACTTAGCAAGGGGACACCACCAATTTGCTTTATCCTGATAATATCTACAAATATCTCTTGGAACCAACTATAGTGTGGAATAGTTTGGCTCACGGGTAAATTAAAATACAAACAGACATATAAGCAAACACATATTTATTTTTTTTCCATGTGATAAAAATTCTGGAAAGAAGTATTCTTAGTTTGGGATCAGTGGCTCATCAGTTTTCCATGCAAAAGGGAGAAGGAAATGACAAGGAGGAAACAAAACTTTCTTAGAAATCTCAGCAAATTCTAGTTTGTTGCTCATGGGCCACAGCTGAGCCACATGGACACTCTTACTGCAAATAATTTTGAGAAATAGATTTTTTTCACTGGGAACACTGACACACAGAACAAATTGGAATTTGTTAGTTAAAAATACAGAGAGAATGGATATTGTACAAACAACTAATATTAGCTGACACAATTCCCTGGATCAAAATTTAGAGAGAATTTAATGTCTTTCTGATTCATTTATATCAAACATTGCTTGCTTGTCGATATGAAACCCAGTGAATGAAGCACAATAGGTAGTCAATAAACATATTAAATTGAGCCATTAAAAGAGGATTCTAGCAATGTCTTTAAATATGGTCTGGAAGAGGAACATGTGGATAACAATGTTTAGTACACTACAAAACTTCAGTGGCAAAATAGATACATGGCAAAAAGAGATAGAAAGTTCCCTATTACGAATGATTATCTAGTCATATTAAAGCTGTTAAGCACAGTTCTAGAAGCAAAATTCGGCCATGTGAATTCACCACTGTTCAGGTAAGAGTTTTCGAATCATCTGAGAGATAGGTCAAGCTGTCATTGGAGTCAGAATATCTGCTGTAGATTTCATTGAGTCTCACCAAGAATTCACCATCATAGTCCTACAAGTCATATGAGACTTCCTCTAAATACAGCCTAACAAATCAACTTTCTTATTTCAAATCAGTTTATAACGTACATCAGTATCAGTAGAAGAGCTGGGGCATGAGGTGATAGAGAATTATACTGCTTCTGTTTCTGGAAATAGTTTCTCATTCATAATTTCATAATCATATGATTGACTCATAGCATGTAATTGTGATTAATGGTTTTTACCAATGATTTATTTTTTAATCATCTCTGGATATGGTGCTAAAGTCTCATTTTCAGAACTGCGAACTTTTAACACCAGACCCTAGGCTACACTAAAGACATAAAGATACTACCATGCTCCGGGGCCTCCTGAAGAAAAAACAACACTGACTCCTTTGGTACCCTCTCAGAAGCTACAGTATTGTATAATACAACTTTTCTTCAGAGAAACTTTGACCAGTGAGTTAAAAAAAACAAAACAAAACTCATCCCCTCTTACCTGACACATTCATTGCAAATAAGAAATAAACATACTAATAATATATTTATAGTGCATGTCTCTTTCTTGTACAGTTGTCCCTGAGTATCTGCAGAGGCTGGTTCCAGAACACAAAACCTACAGATGCTCAAGTCCCTTATATAAAATGGCATAGTACAGTTAGTCCTCCGTATCCATGGCTTTTGCATCTATGGATTCAACCAACTGTGGATGCAGAACCTGAGGATACAGAGGGTCAACCATACATTTTCTAACAAGTAGTAATTTGCAAATCAAGATATTTTTCAAATAATTGTAGACTTAACCAACATTTGTAGACTTATTAACACAGACTTAATATAGACTTATTAATAAGTTTAAAAATACAGAAGACAAGGAGGAGGTAAAGCAATAGAGGAAAAACAATAACAGATCATTTTCTTTTTTACCAAGAGATGTATCCTGGCAATTTATTTTTTTATCCCTTGGTACTATACAAGGAACAATATGCTATTTGTTTGTGACAGTGTATTAATAGCGATGTAGTTGCATGTAAATTTCAGTAATGCATTTCTCCAAGATTGTAATCAATCATGAGATAAAGATGTATTTACAGCCATAGTAATTCAGATTAATCTGAAGGGTTATTGAGGGTGAGGAAAGGCAGAGCTATAGCTGTGGATGGCAAAACATTTTATGAGCCTTCTCAGAGCTCTCAGAAAACAAACTTCAACATTGGCAAAGCTTGTAAAAAGAGGTAAACAAAATTTAAATTAGACTATTTAACAATATTTCATGCTCATTATAAGCCTGGGAGGCTGTAGAAACTCACACATTAGTTGACTGAAGCACAAATGTAAAATGAAACTGAAGCACATATGTAAAAGGAGGTCTCCTTTTAGATTTAAGGACTCATTTACTCTCTATACAGACCTTTTTCCTTCCTAAGAATAAGGAGACCTTAGCTATCAATCACACACAGAAGTAGATACTCTCTGCCACACAACTATTAAATGGAGAAATGTACATTTTCTACTTCTTCTATCAGGCCTACTAGTGTATTTTCATCTATGGCATCAATCACTATAGGAGCTTAAGTACTTGAAAATGGGAACCCATGGGGCCCAGGCACCACCAATGAGGGCTCAGCTGTTCTATGAAAGCCTTGAAAAGTCAACCATCTGAAAGACCTAAAAACACAGCTTAGAGTCTCATCATAAACCACTGACCATGTGGTGTCCCTGGCACCAGGCATCACACAGAGGATTTGAATAACCTGTGCAAATTCTAAAGACAAAGAAAAAAGTGGTGGCACTGAGATTCTCACTAGTGATTTCCAGATTGTGAACAAAACCAGGCATCCTTTGCCACTATATTAACTTTGAGCAACATCTATAGAATGCTGGGAGGTGTGTGCACTCCAGGAGAACTGCCAAAGTCACAGACAAAAGGTTTCAGCATAATTAGAGTCTGCACGGGGGGAAAGAAGCACAATATCTCAGTGGAGAAATGCAAATGATCTTTTTTTTTTTTTAAAGAAACTCATAATCTAAGATTTTTTTAAAATTAATTAATTAATTTATTTATTTATGGCTGTGTTGGGTCTTCGTTTCTGTGCGAGGGCTTTCTCTAGCTGCGGCGAGCGGGGGCCACTCTTCATCGCAGTGTGCGGGCCTCTTACTATCGTGGCCTCTCTTGTTGCGGAGCACAGGCTCCAGACACGCAGGCTCAGTAGTTGTGGCTCATGGGCCCAGTTGCCCCGCGGCATGTGGGATCTTCCCAGACCAGGGCTCGAACCCGTGTCCCCTGCATTGGCAGGCAGACTCTCAACCGCTGCGCCACCAGGGAAGCCCCGCAAATGATCTTTAAGACACTGCTAATGTGCATCAAGCTCTGGGTAGCAACTAACTGTGAACACATAACCAGTAAATCACAAAGGAAAATAAGAAAAAAAAATTTGCATGTGATAATCTGCTTCTGAACATTTTCTACAAGCATCTTCATGTATAACACAATTACAGCAAATTCAAATTCTATGGTCTTTGCTCAATTCAAAAAAAAATATTTTATTAATTATATGAAATTATAGCTAGTTGTTCTCACCTGGAGTTCCTAATTCTTAACTATGTATACTTAATTAATGTAAGAATTGTTTAAATAGCAGTTGAATACATGCAATGGTGTGTCAACTAACTCTGGTGGACCTCTACATGCGAGCTAACATCCTCTAATCCCTGATTAGGCTTTAGTTTCAGGAGTTGATTCTCACAAAGGCTTAGATTTTAGCTGAAGGGAAAGGGGGAATGGGAAAGTTGGGGAAATGGAGATTTTAATTTGTGTTTAGTCCAAATTAATCGCCAGCTTCACCCTCTCCTCTTCTTCCCCGCCAAGAGAAAGGGGCCATAGGAAGAAGGTAGCAGAACTGATTCCAGCAGAGATTAGGTGCACTTTGGACCATGAAGCCAGATAACAAAGTGACTCAGAATTACTGAGCATCAGCCAGAGATCATTAGGTAGGTTTAGTCCTCTGAGGACCATGTCCCAGTTTACGACCATTCTCTGGATTAAGGAAAGTGTAAATCTTTAGATCTAGATAAAGCCAACTTCACCTTTATGTTCTCTGTGTTCTTCACAGAAACTGTCTGATTACTCTTGGGAATTCTCCACTACACTTGGAGAGACCAAGAGACTAGTTTCTTTTTTTTGTTTTTTTTTTCCCTTAAGAAAAAAATAACTTATAAAATGTTAGGATAAAGGAGCAAAGAAGAGAGAATGACTCACTGAACTGTCTCCTGGTCTCTCCCAACTCCCTCCTGTTGTTCTTCAAAACTTTTCTATGCCTTATCAAGTTATCCACCATTATCTGCCCTTTAATTCTAGTGCCTTGAATGTTTCCAAGAATTGATGAGGATAGATAGGAGAGATTCCATCGGTAACAATCTCAGAGCAATGAAATCTAAGTGCATCACACATGAAAGAAGAGAAAACTGACCCAAGGAATTGCCTAATTATAAATGCAAATACAAAGCTGCTCTTTGCTATAACCCACTGCTAATCAATTTCCCTAGAATGTTCACTACAGTTTTCTTTTCCAAAAATTCTTTGTTATCCACAAATTCCCATTGCTAAGCTGTTTGTTGAGAAAGGAAATAAAGTACTGTCTTAATTTGGATTTCTTAAAGCAGAGCCTGACATGATGATTGGGTGTAGAAAACTTAGGAGTTAATTTCAGGAAGCAAAAGTGAGGGATTGGAAAGTTGAAAGCCAATAAAATGTGCCTCATTGAGCTGGTTGCTGATCTGAGCAACTGGAAATCAATGTATTTGGAGATTTGTGGAGACTCTGAGGAATTTTGTAGAGGAATCATCTCAGAATGGTCACCTTGAAGGAAAGGGAGGCTGGTGAAATTATCTACAGATCTTACTCCCCCATTAGTTGAAGATGGTCTTTGGGAGCATTAACTTCCACCCCCACCCATAAACACAGTTACATCTCTGGGCTGAGAGACTTTGTGACTTACAGAAAGCCTGAAGCAGAAAAGCAGAAATATTCCATGGAGTGTGCTTTAGGTGGGATGCTGGCAATGCACATAAAACTGTCCGTCACAGCTGCTGTGAAATCAGTTGTGCAAAGGGGGAGTGCCTCTGCCACAAGTGGCCAAATACGAGTTTCTTCTCCACCTCTACCTCTCCATCTAAAGGTTATTTATTCCCCCGCATCACTGCCCATTTTATACAGCTCTTTATGGTCTTATTCACTTTGACACTAACTTTTATTCTTCAACTGCTATCCAAACATTTTTAAACTTGCCTTTCGTAAACCGAACTCTAGCTCTCTTCTGATAGCATGGAGACTGTGATACACTTCTATAACTAAAATTGCACATATGCCACTGATTCATTTCCCTTGCTTCTTGTTATTGCTTCCAGACTATTTCACCTTGGGCTTTGGCATAAGCTAAATTTTAAAAGGTAACAACTTAACCCCAGAAGAACTAGTCAAAAACAACTTTATGGACTTTGATTCAGAATCCTTAGGATGGGAACATGCTGCTTTTCAGGTCCACCAGCTTTGATTACTTCTCCAAGGACTCTTTTTCCACATATCCTTTCCACCTTAATTTTCTACTTTGCATGCCAGAGCCACCAGTTTCTCTATCAGATCCTTTGGAGTCCTTAAGGCAAATACCACCTCTGTATTTCGCTTCTTCAAAGGACTGATCTTTCATCTTGATTAAATTCATGACTGGCTCTTTTCCTGAGTACAGCCTCTTGCAGTAATTGCAAGAGGTTCACCCTCACATTCACCTTGCCAATGGTGTTTTGAGGTGGTGGTGTTCTTTGTGTAACTCCAAATTGGTGCATGTAGACCATTCCATACTAATGTCTTCAGCTGGTATTAGGCCTAACCTAACACTTTTTGTTGTGTTTTCTATTGACTAATAGATCACTTCCTTACCTGGTTCAAGAAAATGAAACCAAGTCTTTTTCTCCTTATTATGAACTTGGGCAATTTCAACAATCAGCCGCAAAATTTCTGAATTCCCTAAACATCCATGACCTCTCACATCACTCTTTTGAACACCTACTTTGGTCTCTATACTCTCAACTTTACCATCAACAAAAACTGCTGTCATGTTGACACCTTCAACTCTACTATCTTACTGACCCAAACCTATTATTTTTGACACTGATAGCCTCATTCTTCTATTATCTTTCTTTCTACTTGATCGTGTTTGACTCCTCCGTCTGTCAAGTTTTACAGCTTTTCCTCCTGTCTCTATCCATCCAAGAATCCCATAACGTATTGTATTTAAATCTCCACCACCATCAACTCTAGGTCAGTCAATTCATCTTTCCTCTCTCCCACTTCCACTCTTCTGACAAAAATAGCATGCCTGAGTGGAAGAGGGCCACTACAGATTTATGGCAGGAGATCTATTTTCTTTCAGTGCTCTAGTGACAAGAGAGAGAGAAGTGGCAATTCTCCTTCATGGAGGAAAAAGATCCTTACATTAGAGAAGCAGCAGTATCCTCACAGAGCAAAGTGACCGTAACACAGGTCCAAGTTAGTCACAGGGTGAGGCATTCCTATCTTCTCTAGAAAGAAAAGGAAACCCACCCTTGTCCTGGATTGGGTCTTGTGACTGTCCCAGTGGATGCAATCCAGTTTCTGGGACTTCAACTTATTTGCTAGAGTCATCCTTGATGATAGAGCTTATGATAATTATTTGTCCTATAGTAGGTTTAATTATGCTCAAGATGGGACACAAGATTTGAGCAGAGGTAGCATCTGTGCCTCCTGTTGACAGTGTCTTAACCCAGCACAGTGATCTCTAGCAATGTCTCTATGCAGAGAATCACCAGACCACATTCATGAGTTGTTATGTCCCTATCCATACTGCCCAGGGGGGCCAGAATGTAGCAGGCCGCAGGACAGCCCCTAGCAAGACAGAAGGCAGTACTTAGAGATGTAAGAGTTGTAGGTGGAACATCATTTATGAACGTGTCAGCAATTTTTAAAAAATTGACAGAGGCTAAAATTTCTGTGATTATGCTGAGATGGCTCAGGTCATAGATTGTGAGATTACTTTAACTATCTTTAATTTTTGTAATTAAAAAGGTAATGCATATGCACAAACAATTCAAACAGCAAAAATGGTTTGTAATAACAATTAACCTTTTCATCCCCGCACTGCAGCCCTAAAAGAAACAGCTGTATCTCATTTGTTATGTGCATGTCTAGAGATTTTCTCCAACTATCCAGGCATGTACATAGTCTCTCCTACAAGGATAGCCATTCACAGGCACACTTCCTTTTTAAAAAGCAAATAAGATCATATTGTATGCAGTGAGTTTCACCTGACTTTATTTACTTGTCAATAAATTTTAGGACTCTTCCAATGGTCGTGGGCATAAATTCTACACATTTTGTTTAAGGATTGTGCATCTATATAATAATTAACTACTTTTCCTATCAATGGAAATTAGTGTTTTTAATGTTGTAGTTACACAAATGGGTCAGAGAATGTTATTCATATAGGTTTTTACTCACTTATGCAGGTATACCTGTTGATTAGATTTATAGAAGTGGAACTGCTAGGACAAAGGATGAGTTTTACATTTTGGTAATTATTCTCAAATTTCTGGGAGAGGGCTGTTATTTTTCCCCTACCAATATTGTTCCCTTAATATCCTCTTTATTACTACCTGGAAAGGGTAGTATGGGAAACACCTATTTTATATGGCTTGCCTATCTCACTTCCAAACAAGAACAGTCATAAGGGCTCAATTTCTTAATCTCCTAGTTCCATTAAAATACCCATCCCAAATATATTTGACTAAGCTTTAATGATTAAGCTTTTTAGTATATAGCTGAACCCTCATCATATGCCTCTGAACTCTACTATTCTTAATCCTTAAACTGGCTCTTTTCTCAGGATATTATTTTTTCTCCAATGGATCTTACTTCTCTGGAGAAATTATTTGATAATCTTATGGACCTTTAGTTTCTTCTCTGGGAAAAATAGGGGATGGAAACTATATATAATTTCCAGGATCATTTCCAGTTTTAAATTTCTTAGCTTCACACTCTATCAGCTCTGTGTGATTGTGAAATATATTTAGGAAGTTTTAGAGTAATATTTTACTCTCTTTCCTTATTGATTTCAATATTCCAGTTCAATATTCTGATCATTGAATATTATCCACAGTTTCTGCCTTCACCCTCTATATTCATAACAGCATCCAATATTTGAGGATTCCAATTTCCCATGACAGTATATTACTTAAGAGTTGCTATTAACAGGTTTATACATTTCAAAAGACCATGGCATCTACCATCTATAAAACATTAAAGTAGTTATTAAATTGTCACCCGTTCCTATTGTCCTAAATTATGAAATTGATTTAACTTCTTTTGCTGGTTCAAATATAGTCTCTATAAAAGGTCAGTCAAAAACCTTTAAACTGAAGCAAAAAACCTTTCTACTGCAAACTGAAATGACTAAAAACTCCTGATTCCAAGTCATAACATTTTACCCAATTTTACATAGGTAAAACCAAGTCTAACATGTCTGTCAAAATAAGCATGGTTTCATATGGTTTCCAGAAGAAAAAAAAAAAAGACACTTGTCAGTGATAGGTATAGGAAATAGAATTAGCAAAACATTTTATAATATAACTGAAGATTGGTTTATCCTACTTTGAATTGTATTAACAGGCAGGGAAATGTTACCTATTATACAATAGCATCTAGCCATCAGATGTGTTTGAAATTTGATTGGGGGTATTCCCTTGCAGTTCTGGGATGAAAGCCAAGCTATTAGGCGGAATTTGTTTTCTGCAGCTTTAGCATCCCTTCCACCACCTCCAAAAATATATCCAATCAAATGGCATTAGAGTAACTCAGTCTCCTACAAAAGGCAAGAATGCCCATCATTATAATTACTGGCCTTGAAAAGTGTTCTTTTCTTAATACAAAAAAAATCATTTTTATGAATTGATAACAAATAAGCTCTAACATTCGGAACAGTCAGACAGTTTAAAACATTTGAAATGTAAATTTTATAGGCAAATACTAGAAAAAAATATAAACTCAAGTCATTAGGATAAACTTGGTTAAGATATAAGGAACTAGAGACCTATAAGGTCCCTCCACTAAAAAAGGCATTGTAAAGAAGACTGAACACTAAGAAAATATCAAATTAGTAAATAAAATAAAATAGACATAGGCAGAGAGGAAGAAAGAGAGAAAAGGGTGTGGAGAAAAGAAAGAAAAAATATATTTTTTAATTTTTAATAATTTATTATAATTTATAATAATTTATGAAACTCTGGAATACATATTAGATATAAACCTTTGGAATCTTAACAACTTTCGGTAAGTAGTCTTAAAAATATAAACAGCCTTTGCAACTGTTTTTTATACCTCTGAGACCCTCTCCTAAAAAATTATCTGAAACTTGAAACAATTCTTACAAAGAAAGATGTTTACCAAAGACTATTTTTGGTAGCAAAAATTAGAACTGATCTAAATACCAAAAATTAGGGAAATGATTATTTCATATCTATATAATGACCATCCAAAATGTTAGGTGAAAACTAAAAAGAATTCAAAATTCTATATGGAATGTGATCCTAATAGAATACAAAATGTTTAGGGAGGAAATAAGAAGCAGAAAAAAAAGAGGGAAGTATTCTGCTTCTGGTACCAGCTGGTACCTGGAATGGCTGTAATATTAGCTGAGCTGAGATTATTCAATCCAGACTCAGGTAGCCTGAGTAGAGTCATTTCCTTTTACAACAGTACCAGACCTGAAAGAGGTGATATTTTTTTGTTATTGAATCCAGGACTGACTACAACAGCATCTCTAACAGCACAGAAACAAGTGCAGACTTGTGGAATCACTAATATTACTTTTTGTTCTCAGACCTGCCACTCCCATCTCTCTTTTTCTATTCTAACTGTTCAAATTCTTTTGTGACCAATTCACTGTACTGCCCTCTCCCTCTTTTGAAATATGTAGAGTGGTTTCTGTTTCAATGCCTAGGTCCTGACAGATACAAATACAGCATTCTTTTTCATTTTATTTTTCTTTATAGTCATGAGAAAAATATAAATATTATTTAATAAATAACCCACTGAACTTCATCTTCTGTCTGCCAGAAATAACCAGTTGACTATACAAGGAGGTGAAGTCCAATGAGAAGGCTTGACTGAAATTGACCCTTTCTAGGCCTCAATTTTCTCCTCTATTAGATAAAGGGCTTCCTGTAAAGAATGTCTAATATTTCTCATAGGCCATATATTGATCATCACTTGCTTATACAGAAATGTATACATAAATGCAGGCCCAACTTTCTCTCTAAAGACCTAGTTCATGCAAAGGCCTTGTCATTTACCTAAATGCCCAAACCAAAAATGTAAACTTTATTCTCATCTTAGACTACTGAAATAGAATTTTAACTTGTCTCCCTGATGCTTAAATTCACCCTTATAATATTCAATATATTCTTTGTACTGTGTTAAAATCCCTCATTGGTTCTTCACTGTCTACAAGATATATTCATATCACTGAACAAATATTTTTGTAGCAATGATTATGCACCAGGCATAATGTGTTGAGAATGGTGAATCAGACATGATTCTGCCCCCATGAGGCTTAACAGTCTGCTAAAGGAGATAGGCATTCAAAAACAGCCCAACAAATAATTTAGGAAATTATGCTATAGTAAGTACTGCAAATTTTTTAAAGGTATTATGGAAATGTATAGTTTTTTTAAAACCTCTTTAGGATAATGTGTAAAAACTTCAGTAACCCGGCTTCCTCTCTTACCAACCCTTAACTTGCAACTTAGTGTCCTATAGCAACATTTTCAAAATTCCTCAGACTCCTTTATACATCTGAGCCTTTGAACATTTCTTTAGCTCTGCTACACATTTACTTCATCATTTTTCCTTGTTAAACAAACGTACAGAAAAGTATATTTTTAAAAAGTTCCCATCAATTTTCACACAGCTAACTCCCACTTAACATTTAAGACTCAATTTAAGAGGTTTTTATTTACTCTACAAAGAATTCTGTGAAATCCCCTCTCTCCTTCCTGATCAATCCCCATGTTACATGTCCCTCCCATGTGTTTTCATAGTATGCCTGCCTTCCTCTCTCTTGATATTTATTCAGCAGTATTGCAAGAGTCTGTGTGTCTTCTTTCTTCTGGTGGACGAGGAGTACCTTTAAGAACAAAGATTATATTTCATATTCCTAGAACCATTTTTCGAATGAATTATATAAGAATCCATTCTTTTCTAAAACTTAATTTACGTTGGTTGCAAAATCAAAATAAAATACCTTTTATTAGGTTTCAAAGAAAAATCTATTACATCTTAGTAATCATACAAAAGTTCACTTTTTGGTGTTATTTAGTCAAACAGTATAGCTTGTTTAAAGATAATCAGAATATTGAAGTTCCATTTTCTTGTGATAAGATTTCTATTGTAATTCTGGGAAATACTATCCATAAGTGGTTTCCAAAGTACACTCCTGCAGTGTGACCTTCTTTCAGAAGACAGTCTGAAGCAGGTGTGGCTCTACTGGGGAGGTGGCTGAAGTCTTACCCTTTTGTCTACCCTTGATACCCATGATTTGGTCTCTAAAGCCATCTATTTGTAATCCAAGAGTTGAATGCAATACAGTGCAAAATACATACTAATATATAGTACAGGAAGTGCAGACTTTAAATACACATTGCTTTTTACAAATCCTTACTTCATTTACTAACCAAAAAAATCATAATCTAAATTTTAGGGTATGCATATTTGATATTTAACTTTCTAATTAAGTATGTATATAATTTAGAATTTCAGCTGTCACAATTTAAATCAAATCAATAGTTCCCATCATTAAACAATTGGAACCAACTGGCATGTTCTTTGTATTGTGATAAGAGTAAGTCTTTGCTCTCCTTTCCAGGAGGCTCAGAGCCAAAGTGGTACTAAACTTAACAACTATGCCAATATTCTTGGTTAACAGAGATACCTGGTCCTTCTCTCCTTCCATGCTCTAGTTTTCTGATTTTTTTAAAATATTGTTTTATTAACCTATTTGCATATGTGCTATGTGATCTAAGTTATTAAAAATTCATCCTGTATATTTGTTTTTTGTACATCTGTATATATACACAGCTTTTACTTCCATCGAATAAATGCAATAGAAATATATTGCTAATTTATATAGCATCTTGGTTGATAAATTACAATGATTGTTTTCATTGCTATGTAATTCATTATAACAGTCTCTCCACAACCCACTTTTCCTTAATTTTCTAAATCTGTCAGGTTCAATCACAAACATATTTCTTTCTTCAAAGTGAGAACATTGTGAAATTGTGCTTTATTTGATCATGCAACAAACTCTTTTGTAGGTAAGTTATATTTTTGGAGTATTTTATCTTAAGTGAATTAAAATCATGTATATAAGTAATAAGCTCAGGCATATTTATGGATGGGAAGAAAAATGTGTTCAAAATAGTAGACAATCTAAAATGATGGAATAACATCAACATTATTCATTTGACATCCTTATTACCTGCTTTGAAGAGATGTTTTCTATGTTCTGTCCCTATCATGGCATTCAATGCACTGTACCAGAATTGTGTGTCCACTCAGCTGCATTTCCAACATCACCCCAACGCTATCTAGATTATAACATTTTGAAGGTAGAGATATCTTGTTCACCACTGTATCAGTAGTGCCTGGCATGTTAATAAGTCATTCCAAAAATATTACTGAATGAATAAAGAAAAAAAGAAGATTGCTGAAATAATTCTCTCCCTTTTAAAGACTTCTACAATCCTTTCTTTAGAGCTCCCCTATAACATTTATCACATTCAAACTTCCATGGTAGATATTTCTGTATATGGCTTACACCCCCTTTAGAGGTAATGGGAGGCACTAATTCTCACGTTTTCCTATAACCCTTGGCACTGTGTTCTATCCAGAGTAGGTACACAACATGTGTATTTTAAACAAAGAAAACATAAAATATTTTTAAGTATGTAAGGAATTTAAGTGTCTTCTCATAGTTACTCAACGAACTATTTGTTTTTAAATGCCATATAAAACAACAGCTGTATGCAATAGATTAGGCCACATGTCATTTCACTAATTTAAAACAGCTTTTGAATATCTACTATATATGTCAGATTGTTCTACATGCTGGGAAAACAATAATGATGAAGACACAAGAGTTTCTGTTCTTATGGTGCTTATAGCCAGGAAGAAAGAAAAATAATGTATGTGTGATGATAAACTTGGGAAGGAAGAGCTATTGGGTTTCTCCAAGAGAGCTGGAGATTTGATAAGAAGTGACATTTCATCTGTGTGGATCATGTAGACAATGTATAGTAGTTCTAAAGGCAAAAAATTGGTGGAACACTGTTTAAAAGGCAGGAAAAAAATGCTGTGTTTAAAAAAATGGAAAATCTAAAAAATATAAAATGTCTGGGGGAAACAGAATATGCTGAATGGATTAAACTAAAACTCAACTCTTTAGATCATAAAAATAGTCTTGGTGCAATATTAACATAATCAATACATCTATACAGTAAGCCAGCATTAATCTGATTGCCTACATACATTAAAGAGATCATTTTCATAGTACACTATAATATTTCCTAATGTTTAAGGTGCTAAGTCAAATTATTAACTCAGATTCTAGATTTTAAAACAGAATCTTAAGGAAATAGTCCATGGTTCTCTCTCTCATCCATCTATTCCCTTCATAAACCATTGGGCCATATGCCATCTGTTTTTGCATTGTTATCCATACCCTCATTTTGATAATCTATAAGATCCAGAAATATCCATCATATTTTACTATTCAAGAAAAAATGTTTATCAGTCTCAATTTATTAAGAACTCCACAGGATATTACACAGTGGCCACTGCAAGAAAGTGGCCTAAAGGTCACAGATGATCATGGTGAAATTAAATTGCTAAACTGAGATGTATTTCAGCAATACACTTACTCCCTTTCTTCCAATCCTATGAGAAGGCAACATGATTTTTTCCATCTAAATTACTACAAAAAGATACTAAAAAGAAAGATAATAGAGATGGTGTTGAGAGGAGGAATAGAATATCTTTCATCTAAATTTGGAAACCTGAAGATGAATTCAGATCAAGTGCTAGAAAAATGCATGTGTGCGTACACATATGCATACACACAGGAGGGAGACTTATTTTACACCCTGGCCTGCTTTCTTCAGGACTTTCCTAGTTAGTACTAGCTGCCAATTCAGCTCTCTCCCTCACCTAAAAATTTGCAAATGTAATCAATCCAAATCCAGAACATACATATGGTTACATTGTACTAGAGGTTGCAGGACACTATGTCTTAAAGCCGGGAGCTCAGGTTTCCTGTGCAATACTTGCTTATCATTTCCTATGTGGTCAGAATTCCTGGGTATGCCTGGAAACTTACCCACTTGTTAATAAGACAATTTTTTTTGTCTATTTGGCTACCTTTTTTTTCCCCATGTACAGCTCTCTTGGCTCATAGTACTGTAGGGAGAGGAATGAATGAAAAGATTCTGGAATCAGAACTCTACTTGAAACCCATAACAACATGCAGCTGAATGTATCAAAAGGTCACACTGCTGGTTTCGGTGGCATTTTCATTCATCCGCCTTGCTATTTTATGACTATTGCATGATAGTGTAGCATTTTGTAAATATTTATGGCATTGTAGAGAGCATGCTGCACATTTTGTTATTTTTGAGAACATATAATATAGTTAAAATATGTGACATTAATGATTCATTCCAACTTTTAATCTAATTTTTCTTTTATGAAGGCACCAACAGATCACATTGGGTTATCAGTAGATATAAAAATTTAACTTAGACAGATTTACATCAGGGAGACTTTGCCACAGTTCATTAAAGTCTAATGCCACGGGGACTTCCCTGGTGGCGCAGTAGTTAAGAATTTGCCTGCCAATGCAGGGGACTCGGTCCGGGAAGATCCCACATGCCGCGGAGCAACTAAACCCGTGCGCCACAACTACTGGGCCCGCGCTCTAGAGCCCGTGAGCGACAAGTATTGAGCCCATGTGCCACAACTACTGAAGTCCATGCACCTAGAGCCCGTGCTCCGCAACAACGGAAGCCACCGCAATGATAAGCCCACGCACCGCAACGAAGAGCAGCCCCTGCTCACCGTAAGTAGAGAAAGCCCACGTGCAGCAATGAAGACCCAATGCAGCCAAAAATATTAATTAATTAAAAAAAAAAAGAACTAATGCCACAGCCGTCTGACATTTACATTATGCCTAACTTCAGTACACTCATATTTTTGATACACTTGAGTATTTTCCTTATGATAATCTAAGAGAATGTTACTTTTATTTTATGTGTTGTCATCAGATATCATAAATGCTTCATTAATTTCTAAAGGCTTCTATGATACAGTAGAAAAACTAGCCTTTGGAATGTGACAGGTCTGGATTTAAATCCAGGTTCTGTAACTAATTGGATGAGTGGTCTTGGAATTGTATTGTTTTCTGTGAGCCTCAGTTTCCTCACCTGTTAAGTGGTCATAACAACTATCCTAGAGTCTTACCTTAAAACTGCATATGTAAAAAGCCAATCATATAAAAATTTTCATTCACTGTGCGCTCTCCCTAATGCAGGACCCTACTTGAGAGGGTGACAGGAAACACGGGACTTTACATTTTCAGTGCCATCTTCACAATTTTTAGAAAGTGAAACAAACTATATTTTCTCATTATGGATATATCATCTAAGAACTCATGTAGCTGTACAGTAAAGTACAGTATTTTCTGAGAATCATTAACTCTCCCAGATTCAAGGGCCTTATGGGGAATTACAGTGAGTGTTTTAAAGCTGTGAAAAAGTTAAAATAGCCATTAGGCCAACATGTCTAAGTCACTGTACTACTGTACATCCACAAGGGCTCACAGTTTATAGGTTCATCTCTAATAGTATTGTTCCTGGAGGAGAAGGAGAGTTCTTTGAAACACAAAGTACAGTAGAGTGAAATAAGTCACTGACGGTCAATTGTTTTCTGGACAAATCGTCTCAATACCACATTGTGAAGAAAGTTATTTAACCAACTCTTTAAACTTGTTCCCATGAGGTAAATTGGAAGGAAGGATGATGGTCCCAAGGTCCAAAACAATGATGTAAGAAGCTAATCACAAGGCATACCAACAAGTATCCAAAATATAAAGCTGTCAGCACTTGGATTGGACAGGAAGAGCTATTCTTACCAATTAAAAAATATATATTAGTTGCTCATGGCTATGAGGTATCTATAACTCATAGCAAGCAATGAATTTGAAGGCTTATTCCCATAGAACATTGTTCTATGTATTTAACACTCCATTAAGTGTCAAGCAAATATATCGACTCCACATAGGAAGATGGTGAACAGCTTTTATTGATAAAAGTGTCATTTCTGGGGGAAAATCGGTGTCTCCGTAGAACCAGAATGAATTACAATCAACCCTTGATATCCACAGGGGATTGGTTCCAGGACCAAAATCTGAGGATGCTCAAGTCCATTACATAAATGGCATATTTGCGTATCATCCTGTATCCTTTATATCATTGCTAGATTTCTTATAATACTTAATACAATGTAAATGCTATGTAAATAATTGTAAATACAAAGTAAATGCTATATAAATAGTTACCAGTACATGGCAAATTAAAGTTTTGCTTTTGGTAACTTTCTGGAATTTTTTTCCAAATACTTTTGATACATGGTCAGTTGAATCTGAGGATGCAGAACCAGTGGATATGAGGGTTGACTGTACTGTCCAGTGAAAGAGTTCACCTCCTCTTTTTCACATGCTAGATAAGTTGCTATGATGCTTTTGTTTTAGAAGACTTAAATTGAAAACAAGCAGGATGGGTCCATTCCAGAAAGGGTATTGTGTAGAACCACTGTTGTATTTTGGGTGGGAAATTCATCATTGAGTTGTCAACTGAAATGTGACAGAATCCGTGCAACCTCCAACAGAAGTAGTAGGTATATGACTTGTGAGTATATAAGTAGCCCCAATATACCATGCTTATGAACCAAGAAATAGGAGAACAAGATTCCAAATCCTAGAAATGAAAATACATTTTATAATTACTAAAAGGAATGATTTTACTTTATATATTCAGATATTTATATATTTCAGTGGTTTTTACTCCATTAAACAGAGGGGTGGGATAGGGAGGGTAGGAGGGAGGGAGATGCAAAAGGGAAGGGATATGGGGATATATGTATATGTATAACTGATTCACTTTGTTATAAAGCAGAGACTAACACACCATTGTAAAGCAATTATACTCCAATAAAGATGTTAAAAAAAAAAACTACATTCAGTTATTGAACGTTATTTAATCCCAATAAACATATTCAGCTCCAAATGTAAGTTCCCCTAAATCAAAATCCTTAATTCACCAAACTGACTTCTGTATACTCATCCAGTAATTTTCCACGTTTGGGTTCAGATACACACATATTGCACATATTTCAAGTCATTTTTGTTCAGAATATGAAATATTATTTCTATCTCAAATATTTGTTGAGAGTAAGAAATAAGAAAGAATAATGAATAAATAAAAGAATGGCGGAATTCAAAGATTAGGAGAGATAAGTAAGGCATATATGTGGAGAAAAACTGTTTTGAGTAAAGCCATGAGAAGGGTTAAAAAGATGAGGAAGAATAAACTCAGGAGAGTGAAGCAGGATAGAGCTGGACAGGCACAGGTCATGCATGGGGTCTGCCACTGAAGATCCAGAATGTTGAAGTCTATAAATTGAGCTGTATAAATCAGATAGATATCTAGGTAATAAAATAAATTGTGGTGGGGGGAGCATCCTGTGTATAACATCTGTAATAAATACAATGATTTTATAAATAACTCACTTAAGTTGGTGGGAAGGCAGAGCCCAGTAAGATAGATCGGTAGGTAGGTAGATAGATAGATGGATGGATAGGTAGACAGATAGATGGAGCATCAATTTAAGTATGCTGGGTTATCTTCTCTATAATGATTGTGAAATGAATTTACGACATTTATAGTTAGTTTCCTGGTCTATTTCTGTCTCTAATCCTATTTTCTAATTAATACTTTCAAGCTTTTCATTACAGAGTTTTCTCCCCAGATTTTCAGATTATAGAAGAAAGACCACTGAACTTCAAAATGCTAACTCACTCTCAATAAATTAAGCAGAACAGTATATTGGAATGATTACTGTACCCTGAGGCACCAGGTCAGGGTTGAATTCTAAATCTGTGACTATGAAGAAACCACCTATCATCTCTGCCTTCACTTTCCTATCAGTAAAAAAGAAAGATAAATTATATCACTTCTAAGATTTGGCTAAGATATGGAAAGTTTATGATTGCAATACATTTGTGAGTTAAAGTTCATTAAGCTCCTTGGACAGCTTAAGCAATGCAACACAAAGGTTTCATAGAAAAGCTGAGAAAAGGAATGATTATATGATCTGTTCAAGAAAGTATACCTTCTATATTAATTTATATCAAATTCACATTACTTTGGATAAATTATACACAGTTCAAATGAATATCTTAGATTCTCCTCCACGTTTACATGATTCATTGCCTAAATAAACTTCTTTTTCTCACTTGATTCTCAATAACAGGAGTTTAAAATGACTTTCCAGAAGTTTTTGAGAATAACTCTCACAGTAAGCAACTTTAGAAAAGTGCAGTGTGGGCTAAAAAATCAAAAAAAGCAAAAATCATCAGGGTACAAAAATTATTTTTAAAATATGGAAAATATTTATAATATTGTGATGATATTAGGCAATGTAACCAACATCCTTTATATTAGTGAAATCACTGCCTATCTTCCCTTGGAAGATAAAACTGTTTATTTCCCTATTATTTGACACTGTAGACATCAACAAAATTACCTATATACTTTCAAATTATTAATCCTTATCATTATTAAGAATTTATAGCTGAGGGAGAACAATTTCAAATACTAACTATAACTAAATATACTCTTTTGAAGACTGTGAAAGTTGGGAAAATTATTAATATTTCCTATTAAATAACATCAAATTTCAAAAGGAATACTAAAAAGACTTTTCTGAAAATCAAATGGGAAAAAAACAATGTGCTCTACCTAGTCATTGCACTTTATGACAGCAATAACCGAATTTTTTAGTCATGGTCTAAGGTAGAAAAGGAGTTGTAAAACACCAGCGTCTTTGTTTATGATCTAGAAATTAACCGTACACATTCCACTTGGTAATTAAGAAAAGAACATTGTCATTTAAACCACTCTTACAAAGCATGACTTTATTATACATGCAGGATCAGTAAAATGCATGAGTGTCAATCCAGGTCTGCTGTATCTGTCTGCCAACAAAAGAAAGTGGTCACTTATGGTGATTACCAACCACATCAAGTGTAGTCTATATGTCACATCTTCACAAGAGACAGGTGGCAGCTTGATGAATTTTCTTTTTTTAGCGCCAGTCTCTCCCTCTGTCCGGTCCTCTCCTCCCATCCTCTTTTTGTTTCTCTCCCTCCACCCTTTCTCTCCCTAGGGGTTCAAATGTCATTGCTACATTGCTCAGGAAATGAATCAATTTTCTTTCCGCTAACTCCCCTTCCTGGGAAGATTGAGGATCTCCTCATTGATTTTGACTAGGGAATTTTTTATTTTTTTAAGTAGAACAGACTTCTGACCTTTCAAATGATCAGATTAGGATGGTTATTTTCACATTATTAAGTAATCAAGGAACAAATGTATTAGAAAAGAGTTTGGTTCACAGGCGGGTCTGTCGGCTTCTAAAGAAATATTTTGCCCTGACAGCTAACCCAGATTCCATTTCTTCCTTTGCCTGTGAACCACATGGGAAGCTAAAATGCATTTTAACATTGCATTTTGCCTAAAGGCTATCAGTAAAATTTAATTTTCTTACTGCATTGATTTTTCCATTATAAGTTGTAACAGTCTAATGATATCATAAGAATTTTCAGTATTGAGGAAAAGGATGTGAAAGGTTTAACAATGATAACTGCTTGGGAACATAGTGTGATTTTAAAACAAATCTTCTATGTCTCTTTTTGACCACAGTTGTTTAAAACTATGGTACATTTCATACTCTTAGTGCTTAGATGATGCTTTTAATTAACCCATTATAAAGTTTAATATGTAACATTCCCCTTAAAAAAACAGAATCCCAATATTCGAAATCAAAATATTTTATCATAGGCATCAAATTCAGTATGTAGATACAGGGCTGGCTGGTTGTTAAAAATTAATGTGCCACACTGAAATAAGGTGACTAAAAGACACTAGAGTGTAAGGCTCTTGGCTCTTAGTCTAGACTGCATTTAGTAAAGGTCGACACCTTATCCTAATTACTTCAAATATGTCAAGTTGTCATATTTATATTTCGAGTTTGGACAAAGCAAGTATCAAAGATATCACACAGCCATGTCCCTACCAAAAAACAAACAAACAAACAGAAAAGCCTCTGATTCTTCTTTTCTTTTAAATGGTTGTCTCATTGCTGAAGCTTCAGCAAAACTTAAAATAACCATGTTGAGAAAACATATAAAAAAATAGAACCAGTGTCACAGTGAAATCAACAGAGAATTCAATGTGCCATATGTTCAATAGCTCCAAGGGAATATTTTAATTATTATTTCACATTGTCATAAATACATGTGGTTATAAATATGAAATGGAGATTTGTGAACAAAAAGCTAACCAAGTTAAATACCTCATTGTTAACAAGGGTAGATGCCACCAAATGGAAAATGTCTTAATTGTTATCACTCACCCTTATCTTTAGTATGTTCATTGTAGGCATGTCTGATACTTATTTTCACGCAATTTGGTTTCCACTTTTTTTTTTTTTTTTAACATTTAAAGGGCTTGAAATAGAAATGGAGAACATTTGTTTCGAAGAAATAAATTGTTATTTAAAATGTCATCAAAATAATTTAGAAAGCCAATCCTTTTCCTATTTTAAAACTCTAAATTTTAATGTTTAAACCACTGTGCATACTGGGATAACTTTATTGAAAGAATAAAGAAAATCATGCCTTCATTCTTTAATAAAGATATCCATTTCTGAGTAACTTAATAGACCCTTCCATATCAATAAACTTTCCAAATGTTTAGTTTTAGGAACTAATGTGTCCTGTGTTTAGTCAATATAAACAGACAAAATTTATAATTATCAACTAATTATTACCCCTTCATTATTCATTGTCACCACTTCTGAGATATTGGTCATCCATAGTAAATGAAAAATAAAATTACAGATTAAAGGCAACATCTGAGCCAATGGTGTTAATGACCAGATTTGGCTTTTAAAATTTCCAACTTATCTTGACTGGGTCATGTTACATTGTTAACCTGTATTCATCTAGTTAACATATTTATTTATAAGTTGTAAAAACATGGGTCACGTGGAAATTTGGAGTAGAAAACATCTGAAGTTGATTTTTCATTTTTATGTTTTGCAATTAAGAACAAGAAGTGAATTTATTCTGAATAAATAAAAACATACCAACAAAGAAAAATTCTTTTAATCAGCCACTCACACTCTGAAATTTCTTCCATCTATGCTTAGGTTTATAAAAGTACCTCAGAGTTGTAACACTTATAAATATGCTACCTATTGTACAAGGCTCTGCTGAATGGTCACTTTACCCTAGAAGTCTTTTCCAACATTCCTAAATGGAATTAATAGCTAATCTTAATGAACAAGACATGCATTTACTGTTTCTTCTACTTCAGCTGGTTGATCTTTAGCCTGTCCCCTCCAAAATATGGTAATTTACTTCATAAAAAAAAAAAAACAAAAAGCCAAAATATCCAGAAAAAGATACATACGTGTTTTAGCATGCAGTAAGTCAAGAAAATAAATGTCCTAAATGAATCACCTTTATTTGGTGAAAGTACTTTTTATTGCAAGCAAGGAAACTCACTCAACTTACTTATGCAAAGGGAAAGAAACTGACTGCAGAATCTAGGAATAAGTCTGGCTGTGTGCTAATAAATATTCAACAAGTGGCCCTCCAGCCCACATTCATAGCATTTGACAATTTCCATGGTGTAAATACTCCCATCAGGGTCGAATTCAAGCTATGAACATAATGTCATTGAATACAGTATCAGGAAGATATACACACACTTGTCTCTCAAAAGCTGGTTGTCCAGAAAACTACTAGAGCTAATCAATGAATTCGGTAAAGTAGCCGGATACAAAATTAATGCACAGAAATCTCTTGCATTCTTATATACTAATGATGAAAAATCTGAAAGAGAAATTAAGAAAACACTCCCATTTGCCACTGCAACGAAAAGAATAAAATACCTAGGAATAAACTTACCTAAGGGGACAAAAGACCTGTATGCAGAAAACTATAAGACACTGATGAAAGAAATTAAAGATGATACAAACAGATGGAGAGATATACCATGTTCTTGGATTGGAAGAATCAATATTGTGAAAATGATTATACCACCCAAAGCAATCTACAGATTCAATGCAATCCCTATCAAACTACCAATGGCATTTTTCACAGAATGAGAACAAAAAATTTCACAATTTGTATGGAAACACAAAAGATGTCGAATAGCCAAAGCAATCTTGAGAAAGAAAAACGGAGCTGGAGGAATCAGGCTCCCTAACTTCAGACTATACTACAAATCTACAGTAATCAAGACAGTATGGTACAGGCACAAAAACAGAAATATAGATCAATGGAACAGGATAGAAAGCCCAGAGATAAACCCACGCATATATGGTCACCTTATCTTTGATGAAGGAGGCAAGAATATACAGTGGAGAAAAGAAAGCCTCTTCAACAAGTGGTGCTGGAAAAACTGGACAGCTACATGTAAAAGAATGAAATTAGAACACTCCCTAACACCATACACCAAAATAAACTCAAAATGGATTAAAGACCTAAATGTAAGGCCAGACACTATAAAACTCTTAGAGGAAAACATAGGAAGAACACTCTTTGACATAAATCACAGCAAGATCCTTTTTGACCCACCCCCTAGAGAAATGGAAATAAAAACAAAAATAAACAAATGGAACCCAAGGAAACTTAAAGGCTTTTGCACAGCAGAGGAAACCATAAACAAGACGAAAAGACAACCCTCAGAATGGGAGAAAATATTTGCAAACGAAGCAACTGACAAAGGATTAATCTCCAAAATATACAAGCAGCTCATGCAGCTCAATATCAAAAAAACAAACAACCCAATCCAAAAATGGGCAAAAGATCTAAACAGACATTTCTCCAAAGAAGATATACAGATTGCCCACAAACACATGAAAGGATGCTCAACATCACTAGTCATTAGAGAAATGCAAATCAAAACTACAATGAGGTATTACCTCACACCAGTCAGAATGGTCATCATCAAAAAATCTACAAACAATAAATGCTGGAGAGGGTGTGGAGGAAAGGGAACCCTCTTGCACTGGTGGTGGGAATGTAAATTGATACAGCCACTATGGAGAACAGTATGGAGGTTCCTTAAAAAACTAAAAATAGAACTACCATATGACCCAGCAATCCCACTACTGGGCATATACGCTGAGAAAATCATAATTCAAAAAGAGTCATGTACCACAATGTTCATCGCAGCTCTGTTTACAATAGCCAGGACATGGAAGCAACCTACGTGTCCATCAACTGATGAATGGATAAAGAAGATGTGGCACATATATACAGTGGAATATTACTCAGCCATAAAAAGAAACAAAATTGAGTTATTTGTAAGTGAGGTGGATGGACCTAGAGTCTGTCATACAGAGTGAAGTAAGGCAGAAAGAGAAAAACAAATACCATATGCTAACACATATATATGGAATCTAAAAAAAAAAAAAAAAATGGTTCTCACGAACCTAGGGGCAGGACAGGAATAAAGACGCAGACGTTGAGAATGGACTTGAGGACACGACGTGGGGGAAGGGTAAGTTGCAACGAAGTGAGAGAGTAGCATTGACATATATACATTACCAAATGTAAAATAGATAGCTAGTGAGAAGCAGCTGCATCGCACAGAGAGATCAGCTCGGTGCTTTGTGACCATCTAGTGGGGTGGGTAGCGACGGTGGGAGGGAGATTCATGAAGGAGGGGATATGAGGATATATGTATATGTATAGCTGATTCTCTTTGTTATACAGCAGAAACTAACACAACATTGTAAAGCAATTATACTCCAATAAAGATGTTAAAAAAACAAATTAATTTAAAAAAATAATATTAAAAAAAATAGCTGGTTCTATCACACTACTGGCCTGCCATAAAACTCAAGGGCAATATGAATAGGCAGGCCTCACATGGAGTGAAACCATGAACTAGGAAACCATGAATAAATGAGGATACTCTTGTGTTTCTTAATGGCCAGGTGGGGTCCTTTCTCTACTCTTCTTTCTGCATGTGCTTCAACTTTTCTTCTGCAGGTAGAGAGGCACTCCGCGCTTTCTTCTTAGCCCATATTTCACCCAAAAGGCCCTTTCATCTGGTTTTCTTACCATATGTCTGTTCAAGTCATAGAAGATACAGATGAGCATTCTTAACCTCGCGTATATAAATTTTCTGGAGGGACAATTTTGCTCTGCTTGAATGTAATAACCATCTCTGTATTATGACAGTGATGGCGATAATTTTCATTTTGTGTGTGTGTGTGTGTCTGTGTGTGTGTGTTGTATGTTCTTGAGAAATATTTGGACTACTGTAGAACATGGAAATAACAGAAATAGAGGAGTACATCACTGTGGATAGAGGCATAGTTTTCCAAGACAGGAAAAAGGGCCTGGCTTAGGCAGCTACCTATACCCCTTTCTGAAAATGTCTATTGTACTCATTGGGGTAAGCAGAATAATGCCCCTCCCCACCCCCAGAGGTGTTCATGCCCTAATCCCTAGAATCTTTGAATATGTTACCTTACATAGTAAACAGAACTTTGCAGATATAGTTAAACTAAAGAGCTTGAGATGGGGAGATTATCAGGAATTATTTCATGGGCCCAATGTAATCAAAAACTTCCTTTTAAATGAAAGAGCTAGGCAGGAGAATCAGACCCAGAAAAAGTTGCTAATGGAAGCAGAGTTCAGAGTTCAGTACTAGCAATAACAGTAATCATATTAGTAGTATTGTTAGTAACTGCCATAAAATAAAAAGTGATTCATTATATATGAATAATATCTGAAAGTTATAAATTATAACACCCATCCTACAGAGTAAGAAACTAGGTGTCAGGGAGATAAAATTATTTCCTCTGTATCACATGGGTAGTGTATCTGGACACATAACCAGGAGTATCTGATCCTTAAATCAATTTTCTTTCTACAACATAATTTTATATGCTACATTTGAAGTATCATTAGACACATACAGATCTTAATATAGCATAGATATGCATGTCTAATGAGAAACAAATAGTTCACTGATTTTCCTCAAATATAGGAAATGTTTATCAGAAAAACATTGCTGTCTCAGTCAGTTTGGGCTGCTAAAACAGAATACCATAGAATGGGTGGCTTAAACAACAAACATTTATTTATTATAGTTCTGGAGGAGAAGTCCAAGATCACAGTGCCAGCATGGTCGGGCTCTTGGTGAAGGTCCTCTTCTTGTTTTACAGACAACCAATTTATCATTGTATCCTCACATGGTGGAGACAGAGAAGGGGTTAGCTTTCTTCCTCTTTTAATAAAGTCACTAATTCCATCATGGGGGTTCCACCCTCATAACCTAATTACCACCCAAAGGCCCCATCTTCAAATACCCTCACATTATGGCTTCAACAAACGCATTTTGGGGGTTGCAAACATTCAGTCCATAGCAAGTGTTCCTACAATAAGAGGCAGCAAAACACAGGAGCCTACAGTGAAGATTTAGGTGTTAGACTGCATGGGTTCCCATCTTGCTTCTTCCACTTTCCAGATGTGTACATTTACACAAGTTATATGCCACCTCTATCCTTCAAATTCCTCTTTTCTAGGGTGAAGATAGAAATCAACCTTACCCCATTAAACTATTATGACGATTAATAGTCAATATTTATAAGGTAATTAGAATAGTATCTGGTGTATGTAAGGCACTGTGGAAGTATTGATATTTGTTTAACAAATGAAAGACAATATTAGGTCTCAGAAGAACTGTGTCAATCTTAAAATGAACCAGTGGATTTTAATTGTATTCCAAATTCTGAAGAAAGATTATGAGTGTGTGTCTTTTAAATAATATTTTCTATTTATTTATTTATTTATGGCAAGAAAAGATATTTGTCTTATAACCACTCTACACTTGAAAGGAGATTGACAAGTTTATAGACTGCTGATTCGTTTATTCATAGACTTAACCAAACAGTTTAAACCTTCTCTTTTAATATTATGATGACTGTCATAGCAGGAGCAGTTAAAGAACTGAACTCTTTTCAAATAGTCCTTGAAGAAATATTCAATGAGTGACCAAGCAGAAGTATGCATGATTTCAGCTAATTTAGGACTATGATGCTATCCTCAGTGGTAGTAACCAGGAATCAAATTAATGCCAGTGCATTTAGCAGGGTTTGTGTATTTTGTGTACAATTACCCACCACATGCTGGAGTGAGATGACTCACTTGCTGTGTTAATTGGGTAAATCACCTTTTTTATTTCTCTATCCCTCAGTTTGGTCTCAGCAGTTCAAGTCATTTCTGAGGGATATCAGAGTATTAAATAGAATGGAAATGATATTATAAAAAAAGTTGAATATATTTAACTTTCTCATAGACATATAGCTTAAAATACAGGTTCTTATATTACTATTAATATTTCTCATAAGGTAATCACCAACAAGCTACATTGCTGATAAGGAAGTGGAATCCTCTAACATTTTCACCAATGGAAAAAAAAAAAAAAATTAAACCAAGAATCTTGGATTTAAAAGTCCTACCACACAAGGATGCATGAACTCTGGAGTTGGAAATGTCTGGGGGAGTATGGTAGCCTTTTGGCAGAAGTGAAAAATAAAACAGTTTTTCTAGAGATTTGGTCAAGTGCTTCTTGGAAGTCGTCTCCTTTATTCCTCACAGAAAGTAAGCCAGGTTATGTGAGATCTAACCATATATTAGAGACATGATCTAGCTCAAGATGCTTTGGGATTAATGGGCATCAGGGCAAAGCTGTTAGTCAACAATAAGCAGCGTGAGCCATTATCCATTTCATCAATGAAGGTCAATTTCTATACCTAGATTTGAATTTTTCATACATTGCTCCTCTAATTTTCTCTTTCTCTTTTAGCTCTGCTTATGTTGTTGACATTATATTCCACTCCAAAACATAAGGTCTCAAAGAAATGTGAAATCAATGTTATACTAATATCAACTAGAATTAATGCTACAATCCTTTTCAAAATTAACACAACAAATATATATTTGATTAGCTTATTTTTCTACTTTACCAATACTGTATAGACAAATTAATTGTTCTTTCATTTTCATCTAGAAAAAGCACAGACTCAGAATTTCAGCAAACTCTAGAAATCTCCTCTACCACGTCTCTATTGTTACTACCCAACCATTCTTGATTATGTCCATTTTGGAGCAGATGGAATATGTATCCATCCATTTAATATACATTTACTGAATGCTCCCTGTGTTCTGGATAAATGTGTAATAAAACAGACACAGGCCTTCTGGTAAAAAACCTATATTCTAAATGAATTAATGATACTAAAGAAAAATTACAGAGACAATTGTAATTGGGATAAATACTGTGAAAATTAATTCAAAGCTACTGTAAAAGTCAATAATAGCATAACCTGACCTAGTTAGCAGTGACAGGAATAATTTACTTAAGAGGAAGTAATATTTTAGTTAACTTACAAGGGAACAATAGAAGAAAATAAGATGAAGTGGAAGGAGGCAAAGGAGAGGAATATTTTTGATTAAGTCTAGCCAGGCAAGTATAGATTATAGGCAATAAAGTCTGTCAGTAGGCAATATAAAAAAAGTGATGAAAATGATAGCATGCAGATTATCATAAAAAAGTAACCAAGATAATGGAACATAGAATCAGGGGAGTATAGAGTGAGAGATAAAGATTGAGAGGATGCACCCATTTACAATTGCATCAAAAAGAATAAAATATCTAGGAATACATTTAACCAAGGAAGTGAAAAAGCAGTATATTGAAAACTAGAAGACATTAATGAAGAAAAAAAACAGAAAAACAAAAGAAGGCACAAATAAATGGAAAGATATACCATGCTCATGGATTGGAATAATTAATATCATTAAAATGTCTAAACTACCCAAAGCAATCTACAGATTCAATGAAATCCCTATCAAAATACCAATGGGACTTTCACAGAACTGAAACAGATAATTCTAAAATTTGTATGGAACCACAAAAGACCAGGAATAGACAAAGCAATCTTGAGAAAGAAGACTATAGTTGGAGGAATCACATAAACTCCCTGATTTAAAACTCTATTACAAAGCCATACTAATTAAAACCATATGGTATTAATATAGAAACACACATATAGATAAATGGAACAGAATAGACAGCCCAGGAATAAACCCATGATTATACAGTCAATTAATTTCCAACAAAGGTGTCAAGAATATACAATGGGGAAAGGACAGTGTCTCCGATAAATGGTGCTGGGGAAATTGGACAGCCACATGCATAAGAATCAAACTGGACCACTATCTTACACCACACATAAAAATTAACTCAAAATGGATTAAAGATTTGAACATAAGACCTGAAACCATAAGACTCCTAGAAGGAAGCAGAGGCAGAAGAAGCTTCTTAACATAGGTCTTGGCCATGAGTTTTTGAACCTGACACCAAAAGCAAAAGCAATAAGATCAAAAGTAAACAAGTAGGACTACACCAAATTAAAAAGCACCTGCACAGCCAGGGAAATCATCAACAAAATGAAAAGGCAACTACTAAATGGAAGAAAATATTTGAAAATCATATATCTGATAAAGGGCTAATTATCCAAAATATATAAAAGACTCATACTACTCAATAGCAAAAAATAAACAAACAATCCAACTAAAATGAGCAGAAGATCTGAACAGACATTTTTCCAAAGAACACATACAGATGGCTAACAGGTATATGAAAAGATGTTCTACATCATTAATCATCAGGGAAATGCAAATCAAAACCACAATGAGATATCACCTCACCTCACCTCACATCTGTTAGAACAGCTATTATCAAAAAGACTAAAAATAGCAAGTGTTGGCCAGGATGGGGAGAAACGAGAACCACTGTGCACTGTCGGTGGGAATGTAAACTGGTGCAGCCATTATGGAAAACAGTATGAAGAATCCTCAAAAACTTAAAAAGAGAACTACCATATGATCCAGCAATTCTACTTCTGGGTATTTATCGGAAGAAAATGAAAATACTAACTCTAAAAGATATATGCACCTCCAAGTTCATTGCAGCACCATTTACTAGACGAGATATGAAAACAATCTAAGCATCTATCAATGGATGAATGGATAAGAAAACTGTGGTGTATATATATATATATATATATATATATATATATATGTATGTGTGTGTGTGTGTATATATATATATATAATGCAATATTATTCAGCCACAAAAAATAATGAGACCTTGCCATTTCTGACAAGACTGATGGACCCTGAGGTCATTATGCTAAGTGAAATATGTCAGACAGAGAAGGATAAATACCGTATGATCTCTCTTATATGTGGAATCTAAAAATGAATAATAAATAAAAATCAAACTCACAGATACAGAGAACAAATGGGTTGTTGCCTGACCTGGGAGATGAAGGATTGGGAAAAATGGGTGAGTTTTTTTTTAGTTTAATTAAACATAATTTAATAATAAGAAAACAAGGAGCTACTATGAACAACCCTGAGGATACAAATTCATCAGCTTCGATGGGCTTTACTAATTCCTCCAAAAGTACAATTTACCAAAAATTCACACAATATAAAACAGGTAATCTCCATAGTTCCATAACTATTAAAATATATTGTACTTGTAATTTAAAACTTTCCAAAACACTTATTACCACGCCTAAATAAATTTGCTGGTGCAGACTGCCAGACTTCTAAAGAAGAAATAACACTAGTTCTACAAAATATCTTCCAGAAAATATTTCCCAACTTATTTTATGATTTTTCATTATCCTGATACCAAAATCAAATGAGAATAGTGAAAAAATAAACAGAAAACAAAAACAAGAACAAAAATTACAACCAATACATCATGAACATCAGGATATAACCAAGTGAAGCTTATCCTGGAAACACAAGGCTGGTTAAATATTCAGACATTAATCAATGTATTCCCAAAGTTTAAATTACAACAAACACATGATCATATCAACTGATAAAGGAAAATTTTTTTAAAATTCATCATCCTTCCATGATAAAAAAATCTCAGTTAATTAGGAGTGGAAAAGAATCTTCAATATGATAAAGGACATCTTCAAAAAAACCTACAGATAACATCAAACGTCAAACTTAAAGATAGATGCTTACTTGCTAAGGTCAAAAACTGGTGAAGATGTTCTCTACTCTCCTCATTCCTATTCAACATCATACTGGAAGTCCAAGGCAGTGTTAAAAGAAACAAAAGGCCTTCTAATTAGAAGGATAGCAACAAAATTGTTCTTTTTCACAGGCAACATTATTGTCTATGTGCGTAATTCTAAGAAAACTACAAATAAATTCCTAGAATAAGTGATTTAGCAACTTTGTAAGATCAACACCCAAAAAAATCAAATAAATTTCATTTTTTTAAATTGAAGTTGAGATATATATATGTGTATATATATATATATATATATATACACATATATACATATATATATAAAATAGTATTGCTTTCCATTCATGTGTGTCATCTTCGATTTACTTCATTAATGTCATATAGTTTTCATAGTACAGGTCTTTCACCTCCATGATTAAATTTATTTCCAGGTATTTTATTCTTTTTGATGCAATTGTAAAGGGGATTGTTTTCTTAGTTCTCATTCTGATAGCTAGTTATTAGTATACAGAATCGCAACATATTTCTGTATATTGGTTTTATAGTCTGCAATTTTGTTGAATTCATGTATTAGTTCTAATAGTTTCTGTTTCTGTTTTTGTTTTTTGGTGGAGCCATTAGGGTTTCTAGGTATAATATCATGTTATCTGCAAACAGTGACAGTTTTACTTCTTTCTTTCAAATTTGCGTGATTTTATCTATTTTTCTTATCTGATTGTTGTGGCTAGGACTTCCAATATTATGTTGAATAAAAGTGGCAAGAGTGGACATCCTTGTTCCTGATCTTAGAGAAAAAACTTTCAGGTTTTCACCACTGAGTATTATGCTACCTGTGGGTTTGTCATATATGGCCTTTATTATGTCAAGGTATGTTCCCTCCATACTCACTTTGTTAAGAGTTTTTATAATAAATAGATGTTGAATTTTGTCAAATGCTTTATCTGAATCTTTTGACATGATCATATGATTTTTATTCTTCATTCTGTTAATACAGTGTATCACATTGATTTGTGGATATTTAACCACCCTTGAATTCCTAAAATAAATCCCACTTGATTATGGTGTATAATACTTCTCATGTATTGTTGAATTTGGTTTGCTAATATTTTGTTAAGGATTTCTGCATGTATGCTCATCTGGAATATCAGACTGTAATTTTCTTTTTTGTGGTGTCTTTACCTGGTTTTGCTATCAGAATAATGCTGGCCTCAAAGAATGAGTTTGGGAGCATTTGTTTGTGGAGAAGGATAAGTATTAACTCTTCTTTAAAAGTTTGGTAGCATTTGACTGTGAAGCTGTCAGGTCCAGGACTTTTGATTTTTGGGAGGTTTTTTTTTTTTTTTCCCTGACTCAGTTTCATTAATAGTGATGCGTCTGTTCAGATTTTCTATTTCTTCCTGGCTCAGTCTTGAAACATTGCATGTTTCTAGGAATTATTCATTTCTTTTAGGTTGTCCAATTTGGTGGCATATAATTATTCATGGTAATTGGTTATGATCCTTTGTGTTTCTGGGGTGCGGGTTGTAACTCCTCCTTTTTCATTTCTGATTTTATTTATTTGGGCCCTCTCTTTTTCCTTGATGAGTGTGGCAAAAGTTTATCAATTTTGTTTCTTTTCAAAGAACTCATTCTTCTTTCATTGACCTTTTTCTATTGCTTTTTTACATCTGTATTTCATTGTTCTGCTTTGATCTGTATTATTTCCTTCCTTATACTAACTTTGAGTTTCGTTTCTTCTTCTTTTTCTACTTCCTTTAGGTATAAGGTTAGATTGTTTATCTGAGATTTTTCTTGTTTCTTGAGGTAGGCCTTTATTGCTACAAACTTCCCTCTTAAAACTGCTTTTGCTGTATCCCATAAATTTCAGAGCATTTTGTTTTCATTTTTCTCAAGCTATTTTTTTATTTGCCCTTTGATATTTTTGTTGAGTCATTGACTTAGTAGCATGTTGTTTAGCCTCCAAATGTTTGTTTGTTTTTTTCCATTTTTCTTCTCATAAATGAGTTCTAGTTTCATACCATGTGGTCAGAAAAGATGTTTGATTATTATTTCAATCTTCTTAAACTTATTGAGATTTGTGTTTTGGCATATCCTGGAGAATGTTCCATGTGCCCTTGAAAAGAACATGTATTCTGCTACTGGAGTGGAATGTCTGTATATATCTATTAAGTTCCTCTGATCTAATGAGTCACTTAAGACCAATATTCCCTTACTGATTTTCTGTCTGAATGATGTATCCATTGATGCAAGTGGGGTGTTAAAGTCCTCGACTATAATTGTATTACTGTCAATATCTCCCTTTATATCTGTTAATAAATGCTTTATGTATTTAGGTGCTCCTATGCTGGGTTGACAGATATTTATAAGTGTCATATCTTCTTGTTGGATTGATCCCTTCAACATTATGCAACATCCTTCTTTGTCTCTTGTTACAGTCTTTGTTTTAAAGTCTATTTTGTCTGATGTAAGTATTACCACCTCAGCTTTTTTTTGTTTCTATCTGCATGGTATATCTTCTCCATTCCTTCAATTCTGGTTTTTGTGTGTCTTTAAACCTGAAGCGAGTCTCTTGTTGGCACTACACATATGGGTTTTGTTGTTCTATCTTTTCAGCCACCCTATGTCTTTTGATTGGAACATTTAGTCCACTTACATTAAAGTAATTATTGACAGGTTTGTACTTTATGCATTTTGTTAATTGTTTTCTGTTTGTTCTTGTAGTTCTTCTCTATTCCCTTCTCTTTTCTTTTCCCTTGTTATTTGCTGACTATCTTTAGTGTTATGTTTGGATTCCTTTCTCTTTATATTTTGTGTATCCCTTATAGGTTTTTGGTTTCCATGAGGTTCATATATAACAACCCATGTATACAGCAGTCTATTTTAAGTTGATGGTTGCTTGAGTTCGAGCACATTTTAAAAAACACTACAGTTTTACTTTCCCCCATGTTTTATGTTTTTGACGTCATATTTTACATCTTTTTGTGTACTGCTTACCTAATTTAAATATAGATGATTTTTTACCATTTTTGTCTTTTAACCTTCATACTAGCTCTATACGTAGTTGACCCATTACTTTTACTAAGTGTTTGCCTTTACCAGTGAGATTTTTTTTTGTAATTTCATGTTCTTAGTTATGGCCTTCTTTTTCCATTTAAAGAAGTCCCTTTAACATTTCTTGTGAGACTAGTTTAGTGGTGATGAACTCCTTTAGCTTTTGTCTGTCTGGGAAACTCTTAATCTTTAATTCTGAATGACAACTTTGCCAGGTAGAGTATTCTTCGTTAAAAGATTTTTTTTTTCCTTTTAGCATTTTGAATATATTGTGCCAGTCTCTTTTATGCTGTAAAGTTTCTACTGAAAAATTGAATAATAGTCTTACAGGGGTTCCCTCGTACTTAACTAGTTGTTTTTCTCTTTCCACTTTTAAGGTTCTTTATTTTTCTGATCATAATGTTTCTTGGTATGAGTCTCTTTGAGGTCATCTTATTTGGACTCTATGTGCTTCCTGGACTTGGATGTCTGTTTCCTTCACCAGGTTAGGGAAGTTTTCAGCCATTATTTCTTCAAATAGGTTCTCTGGCCCTTTTTCTCTTTTCTCTTTCTGGGACTCCTATAATACACGTTACTATGCTTAATGTTGTCCCAAAGGTCCCTTACACGATCCTCATTTTTTATTGTTTTTTTTTTCTTCTTGCTGTTCTGATTTGGTGATTTTCACTACCTTATCACTGATCCATTTTTCTGCACCCTCTAATCTGCTGTTGATTTCCTCTAGTGCATTTTTCATTTCAGTTATTATATTCTTCAGTACTGATTGGTTCTTTTTTATATTTTCTATTTCTTTGCTAAAGTTCTTCTCCAGAGTTCAGTCAGCATCTTTATGACTATTACTTTGAACTCTTTATCTGGTAAATTGCTTATCTGTTTCATTTAGTTCTTTTTCTGAGGTTTTGTCTTGATCCCTCCTATGGAAGGTATTTCTTTGTCTCCTCAATTGGCTAACTCTCTGTCTTTTTTCTAGGTATCAGGTATATCAGCTATGTCTCCCAGTCTTGAAAGAGTGGCCATATGCAGAAAGTGTCCTGTGTGTCCAGTGACACAATCTTCCCCGGTCAACACAATGAGGTGCTCCAGGGGTATCCTCTGTGTAGACTGTGTGCCCTCCTGTGTGGTTGGGTTGCAACTTCTGCAGGAATGTTGGTGGGTGGGGCTGGCCCCCATCCAGGCAGGCTGAGAGTTACAGGCCATGACTGCAGCAGGTGCACTGATGTTTGGGACTAGCCCCCAGCATGACTGGCTATGAGGCCCAGCCATGATGGTTGTGAGTGCACTGATGTGTGGGGCTGTGCTCCTGGAGCAGGATCCATTTTGGAGGGGTGCTGGTGCCAGCTGAGGCCACATGCTAGGTGGGGTGAGGTGAGAGCTGCTTTGGAGGACCAGGCAGACTGGGTGGGGCTAGTGCACAGGGGAACACCTTGGCAGGACACATGGTGTTGACTTGGTTGATGCAGAGTGACAGATATGGTATCTGCTAGTGCCAGGCCAGCTAGCTGGGATGGGAGTTAAAAAACAAAAAAAAAAGGCATCCGCCAGCACTTCCATCCCCAGAGAAAGTTCTACTAGATCCATATCCTCCCAGCACATGCCCTAAAATTAGTCAATGAATCTCCTTCTTGCATGACCCAGGTGCTTACCAAGCTGCTGCCTCTGAACTGTGACTTGGAGTGAGTGACCTTATCTGCAAGCCCTTCAAGACCTGACTCTCAGTTTCCCACAGCCTTCAGCTCTCCTGGACATAAGTCCTATTGGTTTTCAAAGCCAAATATTATGGGGACTTGTCTTTCCAGTGCAGATGTCCCAAGCTTAGGAGTCTGATGTTTGGCTCAGAACCTCCACCTCTCAGGAGGTACCTCCAAGATTGTGATATCCTTCCCACTTGTGGATCACCATGCCAGGGATGCAAGTTCTGACTAGACCACTTTTCTGTCCCTCCTACCTGTATTGATGTGGCTTTTTCTTTATATTCATAGTTGTAGAACATATGTTCTATGAGTCTTCTCTTCATTCTCAAAGATAGTTATTCTATGTGTAGTTGTAGTTTTGCTGTGTCCATGGCAGAAGGTGAGATTGGAATCTCCCTACTCCACCATCTTGATCCAGATGTCCCCTCAAATACATTTCTATATATGAAGCAAAGTATAATTTGAAACTCAAACCTACATATCAATACTCCAAAATAGTAATATTCATTTACCACTATAACAAAATATATACAGGATCTATAGCTGAGAACTATAAAAATCTGATGAAGTAAATCGAATAAGACTTAAAAAAAAAAAGAAGACTGGGAGACTGCAAGAAGACTGATGGGCTGCTGCCACCCATGGGTTTAGCAGTCATGGTAGGAATTTTATATTGGATTTGATTAACATTTACAAGTATAATCAATATGCTAATGACTTCAACCAAGTTACTGATGAGATTGTTTTGTGATTTGCGTATTACAACACTGACCCAAGCTCATCAAGCAAAATGGAATGTTGATATAGCCTCAATATTCTGTTCAGTTATATTTTCTGGCAGGTCTTTGATCAAAGTCACAAATCTCAGTATACAAGAAATAAAATTATAAGCTTAAACTAATGACTATAGCTTATCACTCACCAAAACCTCATTCCTCAAACCTCAGGTCCCAAAATGAGTATATATGTTTATATAGATACTCTTTACATCTTGCAAATAGTAAGTTATTATGATTCTCTGTTAATACAGAGGGGAAAGTAAGCTATTGGGTTGGCCAAAAAGTGTGTTGGGTTTTTCCGTAAGATGTTAAGGAAAATCCCAAATGAGCTTTTGGCCAACCGAATATTTGCATCCCAACAAATGACATATACCAGTAGAGATAAACCACAGAGGCCAAGGGCCAAATCCTATTCATCTTCAAAGGTGCAACAGAGACTTGGTTGCAACAGAAGTTTGTTCAATGAATGAATATATCAATGAACAATAACAAGTATACAGCTCTAGTTGTTTAATAAGGAAAAGCCTCTTGAACTATTTTTGAACTAGAAATTTGACACCACTGCCAGAGGAACATTCATATTTTAGTTGCACCTTTGACAGCATCATCCAAACTACTCTTAGGCCAAAAGTAACATGATATATAACTTAACAAATTTGAGCTTTCAGATAATAAATAACTGATGATGGTCTAAAATGTTAAACTAATTTTATCTTCCTTTGAATTGTGTTTTACAGATTTGAGCATCCTAAAGTAAACTGTGAAATAGGCTCATAATAATACTTATTATTATATTTTAGTGCTCCTTCCTCCTATTCATCACTATTTGTGCAATTCTCTCATTGATGGAAGCCCACCTATAGATAATACCTCATATTCTGTACCTTTCAGACACCCTTCTAACTCTTACCCAGACTTACCTGGCTAGGAGATAATAATTTATCTGATTAAATAAATTCATCTTTAAAAATCATAAAATGAATATATTATCCAATTTAGGAAAAAAAATTACATTTTCAAGAAGGCTTTTAGAAAATGAATACTTAAAACCCAACAGAATTTTAGAGCTGGAAATTTGGTAGAGAAATCTCACATAACATAATGGTAACTACTACAGCAACAGATATATTGAATCTAAAAATATGTGATTTTTTTATGTTGCTTTTTTCTTCAAATAAAAAAAAGTGGAAGAAAATTAAAGTGTCTGTAAGCCCTATGAGTACAATCAAAAGACCATTAGGTTAAAAGATAAAACACACACACACACTCACACACACACACACACACACACACACACACACACACACACACACCCTGTGTGTTGGGAAAAGGCCCCCCCCATTAAAATACTGGAGACTTTTCAGAATAATAGCTGAGTTTTCCATTTTTGATCATTTTAATAGCTTAGATAAAAAAATAACCCATTTCACAATTTAATGCATAAAAAACTCACATGTAAATGAATTCTACTCAGTGATGTAACTAGGTTAGCAAGAAGAACCTGAAATTTAATGCTGATAAACAGAAAGTAATATAGTGGGAGCACAAAACTACAAATATAAATGCATGGTAAGATTCATACTTAACATGAGATATGTACTTGAAGCTATACAGGTAAGATGTGCTTTTTAAAACACAATCCAGTAAAAAATACATAAAAATAAATTATAAAAAAATTTAAGTAATCAAAAGTTTTTCTGAGGTTTCTGTTTTTGGCTATCAGGCAAATGTCTCTCCACATTTTGCAATAAAATATTTAGTAGAGAGACTCAATAAGGACACACAATTATTTTATCTAGGATTAAATGGCATGAGCTATGAGTATAATACAAAAAAAAAGTGAACCTTACATCTTTGTAGCCTCACAAAGATGGTGAGAGGAGTTTTACAAGAAAGAATGCTAAATATAGACTGGTATCATGCCAATCTCAAATTGCTGTATTCAGCTCAATAAAAAGTGACATGGAAAAGAACATTCATGGGAATGAAAATATTCAGAAAAGATGTCAAGAAGCACTTTTTTTAAAGGAAGCATAAAAATTACATGGCAATTCTACCTAAAGTAGTTTTTGAGAATAAATCTTCTGCAGTTAGTCATAAGGGAAACAAACCACAATGACAGTAAGAATCCAAAAAGAATGAACTACATTCTCATGTCTTTCATCAGGTTTGCTTGTGGGCATAAAATTTTCTTGAAAACTAAAATGCAGTAATGACTAAAGTGCAGAGAAAGACTTATTTCCTTTTACTTAATACTCAGAAAAGAGCAAGGTACTGTCAATCATGAAATGATTCTTCAAAAATTTATGGGTGTGTACACACACACACACACACAACTTTTAGAACCAATGCTTTTTGTTGTTGATATAATTAAAGTTCCAGATGGATAACTACTCTTAGTTCACAAAAATGTTTCCTTATTTTCCAACCCTATAGAATGTTAACTCAACGCTCTTTCACTTATCCTTTGCATTGTACATGAAAATATCTTGCCTATATTTCTCAATGAAATTAACAGTAGACTTTAAAGGCAGGCTATTTCACCATCAAGATCCTAGAAATGTAATATCTGATAGAGAGAAACAGTGTTAAAATTTCGAGGTGATATTTATCACTAATAACAAGTCACTTGAGGTATTATAAATCGATAAAGTGGAGAACGTGGAAGCACGAAGAGACGCATTGTGACAGATGAGGCACAAACTAGCCAGGGCAGCTGACAGCAAAAGTCCTACCTTCAGCTACAAGGAAGCTGCAGAGAACAGCTCAGGCATCTGCAGGCTTGCCGTCCTTAGGAGGCTATTTCCCTTAGCAATGTTCTCCACAAATTTGTATTGTGGAGCAAATTATATTCACTCACCAGTATTTATATAACATGTATTCTAGTGCTACATACCTAACAGAGGCTCAATAAACATTATTTATGAACTTGAATTAATGAAAATCTATGGTATATATAGCATTTGCAATTCAATGCAAACAGCATCTACTTCCTAAACATGAACATGTAACATAATAATTATTAATAAGTATTCTTTTCATTATAATAATAAAGTATTTCATTATATTTATATATTATATTAATTACATGTTACAATAATAATAATTATTATTATTATAAGGGAGAGGAGGAAAAGTTACAGGAGGAAGAAAACAAGAGGAGATAGTAGACTTTGTTAAAAGTATCTGATCCAGATTATTGCATTTAACCCTCACAACAAACCTCTGATAGGCATGCCATGCTTACATCCATCCTTTCAGAAGAAACTGACTTAGAGAAACTTAATGGCCAAGAGCACATAGCTTGTCACCAGAGGAGAACACATCAGCTTACACCTCCCCAATTAAGGACTATTAATGTATACCGTGTTCTCAGCACTGAACAAGGTACTCAAGATATAAACCTGAAGTTGTGGCTTCTGCCTTTCACACAGTCTAGTGAGGGGACCATAGAGCTCAGGCATACATACAAATGCTCTATAAACACAGATGAAGGATGAAACATGAAGAGCTCAAGGAAAACAGAAAATGAGGGATAGAACCAAAAATTGAATGAAAGCAGATCTTGCTGACAAAAAGTTTATATTCTTAGTCTACTAGAAGGAACTACAGCTCACATATAAGGGTCATCCCTACAAAGATGAATCCAATACCTATCATACCATATATCTAATACATCATAGGAAATAATGCTTTGTAAGTTATAAAGCACTATGTAAAACATGTTTTAGAAAGGAAATGAGATAACTCATCTGTGAGGCCAGCAAGTATTAGTTTCATGATAGTGACTTTCTAGACCCCATTTTACCTTCAGTACCTTATGCAGTGCCTGACTCAAAATAGATGCTCAGCAACAACACTGATTTATAAGTGGTCTCAGTTTTATAGCTGCAGTAACTCAAGTTTAGGTGTTTGTCAGCATGTGGTCAGACATTAAATTTAGGAGCTAAGACTGAAATCAAAAGTTTTCTGACTCCAAAGTGTGGGCTTTTTCTAAGGCAATCCAAAATAAGTGACTAAGACGGTGTTCATGAGAGAAACAAGAATTCTGGAAGCGAGGATTCTCCACTTGGTGGTGATTTTAAAAATGCTACCAAGTAACTATGCCAGCAGCCTATATAGGATCACTAAGTAGGTGTCATTGTGGCTTGCTGTACAAAAAAACACATGTGGTTGCCTAAACAATAAAACTAAAAATAGATTAATCTCAATTATGTGGATAAATAGCCCATAGAATTAGAACTCATATTGTAATATTGATGCTAGAAGAACACCACAGTTACACAGAATCATAATGCATACACTCAGTAAAGGAACATTGCTTATTACTAAAATTTTGCTACTGAACAAGAAATAACTAAGTATATTTCATTGTGAGAAATTATCATCTTTGATGCCTTCTAAACAAGGGTCTGGAAGGCACTTAAAAATTTCTCTTCTGTAAGCTTTTTCCTCATATGCTTCCTTTTGAATGAAAGCCTCTCTGATCCCCTATTTAACATTTTATACCCCACTGCCTATAGCGCCTTCATTACTTTATTTTTTCTTCTTAGCACTTAATATCTAATATATTATGTATACTTTAAATTTTTAACTTATTTCCCCCACTAGGATAGAAGTCCTACAAAAGGAGATCTTACTGAATGAATTAATGAAGTAAAGTTTCTCATTTTGCAGATGGAAAAATGGAGTTGAGATGTGCTCTATGATGTCTCAGGCCTGGACCAAAAAGAATCTCTTAAGTTCATCTCCTGTATAGAATGTTATCAGGACTAAGGCCTTTAATTTTGGGTAAGGTTGGAATCATATCTGAGTGTCAGGAAACAGAGTAGGAATCCTCAATGAACCTAAACTGGGATTTCAGAAATGTCTGTGTGGGTCTGATACACAGGTCAAACAAATTGAGAAACTTTGTTATCAAAAGAAACTGAGACTATCATTGAAATAGAACATAGCCAAAGAGAAGAGGGAGCCAGACACATTGAATTTGACCTAATAAAAAAGCTTTAGTCACGGGAGAAGAAAGGAAATTATCAGTCAAGAGCAGAACCAGACACTCAAATAACCCAGGGTTGTTTCACATGTGAGTCCTATGGAGCAAAGAAGTGTTGCAAAGGAACTTGTAAGTAAAACTGAAGGAACTGTCTCAACAAAATGACTAAGGACTTTGAGCATAAGCAAAAACTCTATAGTAAAGTGTGACAGAAAAATTAAAGGGAGGGGGTGTGAGGAGAAGACATTTTCGTCTAGTTTGGCAATGTATTACCATGGAAACAGCCAGAGGCCTCCAGTGCTTCAACTAGGAGACAGGATGGAAACTCTGGGCCCAGCAAATGCCTCACAGAATATATCAGAACCTGAGGGATCCAGTGGCCATGGGATGTCAGGTGGACATAGCATTACCCAGCAAAAGGCTTAGAATCAGGAAAAGAGGAAAGCATTACTATAGCCCAAGTAATAGCTGATTTGTTACCTGACTGAATTTGTGTTTGCACACATGTGAAATAACCTGTCTGGGACGCCTCAGAATACTAAGGAAGCATTTTTCCCAAAGGCTAAGAACGTGTATAAACTAGAAACTTTCAATAAAAAATTAAATTTATGTTATTACTATTAATGTGACTCCATTTGTAACCACAGGAATAATGAGGCCTATAGAAACTCATGCTAGTGAAAGAAGTACGAAAATAAATTTTAAATTTTTAAAAATAAAGTCTAATTGTCTAACTTTGACATCTGTGTCAAAGGAAAAAGTCTACAATGTCATACTTTCAAAACTGAACTTTTGATGTGCATTTCACAAATATAGTGATAATCAGCAAGATTCGAATTCAATACTTTAAGAAAATTCATATGAATCAGAGTACTCAGGTTGAAACTCAGTCCATAATATTTTGTAATAGTAGGTAGAAGTTATAAAATGCCATGTAATTATTGCAAATACTTTTGCCACAAGAAATGGACTAGCAAATTCATTTTTAAAATATTTTTAAAATCAGTTTTATTGAGGTGTAACTCAGGTACAATTAATGCACCCATTTTAAGTGAACAGTTTAATTTGTCAAATATATATACTCATGTAATTATTATCTCAAGATACAGAACATTTTCATTATCCTAAAATTACCAAAACGCCCCTTTGCAGTCAATATTCTGCATCTTCCCCTCCCTCACGCAGCCGCTGATCTGATTTCTAACATTTTAAGTTAGTATTGCCTGTTTTAGAACTTCATAGAAACAAAAACATATTGTAACTAATCTTTTCCTCTGGCTTCTTTCCATAAGCATACATTTTTCTGAGATTTATTTGCATTCTTAAGTGTGTCAATAGTATTTTGTATTGCTATATAGTACTCCATTATAAGAATACACTATAATGTACTTAGCTATTCTCTACTAAATTCATTTTTTAAGCAGTTTCTTCCATTACCTAAACAGCTCATTCAAAATCTCTCTTTACTTTCACAAATGTAATGCAACAACCCACCCATTATTTGTAGTGCAGAAATATGAAACTATCAGTCTGGATGCAGACTGTTTATATTGAAAACTGAACACCTGGTGGTATGCAAATTACCTAATCTGCATATGTGCCTGCCTGTGTGTGCATGGGGGGGGAAGGGTTTCCAAGTGGAGGACAACTTTAAGGGAGGAAATATTATTAAATTTGTATGTATGTAAATGGCACCATTTACATGGCTTATACTACTGTGTGTTTTGGTGAATGTGAATGTTCTTGTGGATCTGTTCATTTTGTCTTGTTCTGGTTTGAAAGTTTCTTGCAGGAAATAAGCCAAGATGGAAAGGCTTCAGAAATGATTCAAGGAGAGTTATCATCTAGCAGAGAAGCAGATGATTTAAAACAGTGCAAAGGTGATCCACCTGTTAATGTACATGTAGTCTTATTTACTGCACAGTATAGTGACATTGCCTTTTGGGAGTAGAGAACAAAATCATACCTTGAGAGAAGGACCACTTACCAATCACCCTGAGGAAAAGACTGTGGAAAGCAACCTCCAAGATAGCTCCAATGACCCCAGCCTCCTGGTATTCACCCCCTTTATGATTTCTACCTGTTGTGTGTGGACTGCACTCAGTGACTCAATTCTACTGAATTCAAAGAGGGAGAAGAGATGTTCTGTGACTAGGAGACTAAGTCATAAAAGGCAGCATGGCATTTCTTTCCTTTCCTCTCTCCCTTACTCTCTCTGTCTCCTGTCTTGTCACGAGCAGCAACAGTGAGCCACATGGCAAGGAATGGAGGCCTCTAGCTTAGACCCAGTCAGATCAGAGTGACAGCATCCCTCCCTCCACCTCTGGTACTTGACTGCAGACTTGTGAGAGACTCAGCCAGAACCATCCTGCTGAAAGCTCCCAGATTCTGGACTCCAGAAACTCTTAGATATGACTGTTAAGTTATTTTAAGCCACTGAGTTTTAGAGTAACTTGTTGGGCAGCAACACATAATTAATACAAGGTCTAACCTAGATCAAGAAATGGGAACTCTAGTGGTGAGCCTTAGACGGAAGTGAGTTAGAACCTTCTTATTCTGATAACACTTCCTAGGAGTTAGGTCTGAAACCCTCAGAAACATACGGTTCAATACTTATGGAAAGGGATCTTATGGCAAAGAGTTGTGAGCTAAGTGAGGAAGCATCCTACAGTCCCCTGGAGACAAGTCTGAGCCTGTGAACTAAAAGAAATGAAATGGAGCTGCCAACAGTAAGCTACTCTTTAGGTATGCTGAACTGTCACTGTCTCCAAAACTTTAAAAAAGGATGTTTAAAACTACAGCATGGTTTCTTTTTGTGTGAAATTAAGGGGGGGGTGCTTAATGGTTGAGGGAAAGTGTTAAAAGATAGAACATTACAAACATCTCATAAGAACAGAGTTGTGACCCCAGCTACAGATAACAGCCACGCCAGTTACAAGTGGCCAAGCAGTGACCTAATATGTCCTTTGGCAGAATATAAAGTGACATGGCACTTTGACAAGTGAACCAAATCAGAAAAACATGGAGTTGAATTCTAAAATGCTGCTTAAACCTAACAGGAACTACTTGAGGATCTTCTTAAATAAAGATGATAATTCAAAAAGCCCGGCGTGGGGCCTGAGAGTCTGCATTTTGAACAGGCTTCCAGGTGATACGCACGCCACAGGTCCACAAATTATAATCTGAGTAACAAAGTTTTAGGGCATATGTGACAGTGATTGCCCATGAAGACACAAACAGAGCATTGGAACAGACATTGTTTAAGGCCCCAAATTCCTGCAACTAAAAACATGGAAGCTCAAAGCCATCATTATTTGGATATTATTACAAAAATGACTTTCCTTTATATTTACAGGCTGGTTCAACCTAGACCAAAAAGTTCTGTATAGAAAAACAGAGGGATCTGGAGGTCACCAAGTGGCTTCAGAACCGTGTTTTTGTTCTAAATATGTCTATATTTCTCTACGGATACATCATGCATAATCCTGCTTCAATATATATGACACACTTCATATTAATACAAAGAGACTGGGAATTCTCTAAGAATTTTGGCAGACAGACAACATTATGGAACTTGAGCCAAAGAGATTTTAATGAACTATTTTCAAATGAAGGGAAAGCTTGAAGCAAAATATGCATTTCTATTTAAAAAAAAAAAACCAAAAAACTTAAGCCTATTTGTAACCTTGACTAAATACGGTTTTTTTTTTTTCTTATTGCTGAGACAGAAAATACAAAATCTACAATTTGAAATCTTACTTCTATCCAGGAAGGTGCTGCTTTTTTTTTTTTTTTTTCTTAATTCAAGTCATTTCTCTCTCATTGCCATTATTGCCCTCTCTTTTGTTTTTAAAAATATACATTCAGTGCATAGCAAAATCACATTATCATTAAAAGAAGTATTTAAATTTTACTCTTTCTTCCTAAAAAGAAAAATTAAACTCCTTTTTGAGTTGTGCTGCTATCTTTCCTACTTATTTTGAATTGTTTATATTAGTTGCCATCCATTGTACAGAATAAGCCTAAATAAGCAGATTATATAATTTCCTTTACTGGCAATTACAGAGGACAGTTTCCTCTAGTTTTGAGAAAGCATGTGCTCTCTATTTTCCTTAAAAATAAATAAAGGAGAAATTAAATTGCACATGTCTTGAGTACAATTCAACTGGATATTGCTTTTTTAGTGCTTTGTAGTGACAGAGGAAATGACTTTTTATATTTCAATCTTCACTCAACTAAACTCAAAAGAGTAAAGCACATATAAAATTATGATCACTGATTAATATCAAATCAGTCTAAATGCAAGCAAGGAGCTTAATATAGCAAAAATAAAGTGATGCTATTTATACCTGAATTTTCAGTTAATTTATGTTCTTTGAACTGCTGATTGCTTTAAGAGAGGCAGATATAAAAATGTCTTCAATAAATTGCTGCATTTCTCAAACAACTTGGTATGTTGTTGGAGTTTTGTGGCTGGCAGCATAATGAGAATGAATGGCTTACAATCAACTGGGACTGACCCACTTAGTCATTCACACCATCCATCAAATGGGAGAATGCTTCAGAGATACAAGGTCACACCCTTGCCACAATTATTCTGTCTAATGAGGTATCACGAGATGTCTACTAGTTCAAAGGTGTGTCGTAAGGGCAGCTGAGATGAAATATTTTGTGTCCTTACACTGAAGTATGGATACCCATTTCTGAGTGGGTCCTTGTCACAATATCAAATTAAATGAAAAATGCCACTTCTTTATGAAATCATTTGCACTTTAAAGAGGTAGAAGTGATACAAATTTTACTTTCATGTTGTCTAGAAGTGAAGAAAAAAAAAAAAAAAACCCTCAGGAGAGGTTTTTTTTTTTTTTCTCCAAAAAACTCAATGACAGGTTGACTTAATTATTCAAATGGTAATTTTGTATAGTAGATAATTAGACCATATGTTAACCTCAGAATTTAAAATAACCAATTTGCTTACATTGTGTGGTTCTTGTCTAACTCTGTAGAGGTACCATTTTCAGAGTGAAAAATGAGGCTTAGGTCAAATGAAAGCATCCATTAACATATTATTGTCTCCACAGAAATCCATAGGAGTGTATTAATTATCTAGGCAGCTGATCTAAAGAAGTTTTTTTATTGTTAATTGCTAATTAAAGAAAATGAATGGTAAAAGTAAATTAAAAAATAAAAACATAGATGAACTATAAAAGCTAATGAGGCAATTTACAATTAATTGAATAGTTTTACATGAATTTTCCCTCAAATAACCAATAATTAATTCCAAATAAGTTGGAAAAATCAGTGACAATTCTTTAAGCTATCTTGGCTTTAAATTTCTACAAAGTGAAGCAAACATAACCAAGCTTTTTAGAAAGATATGTTTCCTTCTCAGTTCACTCACCAAATAAGCTGATCTTCCATAGGCAATTGGGTTTTGCTTTTTAGCTCATTTTGCTGGGCAGCTTCGGGGTCATAACTGTGCCTTAAATACAATTTGCCCACATTATTAATAGTTCTGGGAACTTTATTATTCAATCTGTGGATGTTATTAAGTATTTATATAATAAATTAAAATTAGAATTATGTATGTATCAGTGATAAGCATTAACTAATTTCCAAAGCCCACCTTAGTGTGCATTTTAAAATATTTTCCCTACAAGCCACAGCTACTTTATTAAAAACAATAAAAAAATAAAACCTAATGTACCAAGTGCTTTCTTCCATAATAAATCTAAGACTTTAAAAATTAAGAACATAACATGATGATCTCATGTAATAAGAGATAAAAATGCATATGTATTAGTCCACTGTATATTAATTAAATACGTTCTATACATTCTAAAAGAGAAAGGATGTGATATTGCCATTACCCTTACCTCTTTATGCATATTATTTGTAGTGTGATTTTTAAAAATAATTGAAACTATTTTCCTTTCAAATATTTTCTTCTAATCCCTCATAATCACAGTCACATACATACAAACATACACATTTATACCTACATTTATGTTCTGACTTAATTCTACAAAAACACCTTAAAGGTAAGTAATAGGATTTCTGCTTTACAGAAGAGAAAACTGAAGTTTGCTGACATTAGTAACTGGCTGAAGACCAAGAATCTAATAATTAGTAGAGCTAGAATTGATCTGAGTTTGACTATTTCTAAAGCCCAGGTTCCTAATCAATGTAACTATTAAACACTATACTTAAAAAGAGTGAACTGGGGCTTCCCTGGTGGTGCAGTGGTTGAGAATCTGCCTGCCAATGCAGGGGACACGGGTTCGAGCCCTGGTCTGGGAAGATCCCACATGCCGCGGAGCAGCTAGGCCCGTGAGCCACAATTACTGAGCCTGCGCGTCTGGAGCCTGTGCTCCGCAACAAGAGAGGCCGCGATAGTGAGAGGCCCGCGCACCGCGATGAAGAGTGGCCCCCACTTGTCGCAACTGGAGAAAGCCCTCGCGCAGAAACGAAGACCCAACACAGCCATAAATAAATAAATTAAAAAAAAAAAAAAATGGTCCACATCAAAAAAATCTTTAAAAAAAAAAAAATAGTGAACTGCTTATTTTGTTACCAAATTTGTTAATCATTTATTTTGTTATAGAATGTATATTGAACAAAAAGAAGTAAAAGTTGTCAAAACTTACCAAAAGCACTTAATTATGTTTATATGTAGCATATACATCACATCCACAGCCGCATGTGTTGTGTGTTTGTGTGCATATGTATATATATATACATATGTGTATATATATATATATACACACACATATGTTTGTTAATCTACTCACTCATGTTTAATGAGTCCATGTCATACACAATTAGATTAGGCCCTCGTAGTCTAGCAATTACTAAGATAATTTTTTTCTAAAATAATATTTTTTGTGTGGTTATAAACAATGACCAAATTTTAAAGAGAGCATAAAATAAAAGGAAACAAAGAATAAGCATACATATTAAAATGATTGTATGCTATTTCTTATGGGCTTCATAATTTAATATGTACATTAATTATTTTCGTTAAATGGAGCACTGGTTAAATTTACCTTTGACTCCAAATTGGGTATAATGGTGAATACCTTGAAGAACTGGTAAAATGTGAAAAATGAGAAGCTAGCGGTCAAGAATTGAAGTTACAGAAAAATAACTTATTTTGTTAGGAAATATATAATTTATACATATAAGAATTAGTTAAACTATAAGTTACAAGCCTCACAGTTGTTCAGAGTATTTGAATTTACTATTAGAATAACATTTGGTTACAGTGTATGAGAATAAGTATAACAGGTGCAAACATGATATATCTGACTGGTAATAAAGACCAAGTCCTAGGTAGTATATGTAACTTTTGCCAAGTAAATCAAATCAAACATGAAAAATTTATGAGTGTTTCTAAAAAGAATGATCCAAAAAGGCTAAAGACATTGTATAGCTATCTTTGTATCATGATTATTAAAGGATTTTCTCTAGTTACATCATGGTCTTTGATTTATTTTTTGCTATTATAATAGCAAATGAGACACAAAGCATTGCATGAAAAAACATGCTTCATTACCAACAGCACAGATAATAAGAATATAAAAGGCTCCCTCAAAATTTCTCCTGCAAATATGCTATTATTTGGTGGCAAGATTGTCCATTAGATTATTTAGCATATACAAATACACATGTTAAATAGTTTATTTGGTACCGAATAATAATATATTTGGGGAAGAAACTTGGGGGGAGCCTTTTTAATGCCCTTACTTATTATCTGTACTATTGGTAATGAAGCATGTCATTATTTGGTACCATAATTGTCCCTGAAGGTTGTTTAGAATATGCAAATACATGTGTTAAACAGTTTATTTGGCACCAAATAACATATTTGGGGAAGAAATTTGGGGGGAGCCCTTTTATGTCCTTGCTTATTATCCATACTATTGGTAACAAAGCATGTTATTATTTGGTACCAAGACTGTCCATTAAAATTTTTAGCACATGCAAATATACTTGTTAAATACTTTATTTATAGCCTGTAATAATTTAATAACTTATTTTTTTTCTATCCAAAGCAAACTGATAAAAAACTATTCTTTGTATAAACATACATTGAGCACTATCAGAGTTTCATTCTTCAAATGAATTTACTGAACTAATTCAATGAGTCACCATTTGACTCTATGAAGAAAAATTGGCATTTTATTAACATTGAAATACCAAATCAACAGAAATCAAAAAATGCAGTTGGATTCATTTAAGATCCATTTTAAAATAATGCACGACTTGAAACTTTTTTAAGGCATTAAAACAGCACATCTTAGATTAGAAAATATTTTTAATTAAAGCATCCTGCACTTCAACAGCAAGTTCTATAATATAACTGCAATGGTAAGCAAAGATTTCATTAACTTCCGCCAGAAGTCCCAGATTTAGGAATATCGGCTGTAATTAGAAAAATTAAAGCTACACTTCAGAATTAATTGAAATTATTAAAGTGTTTACTCTTGCATTATTTATAGCTAGAATGTCAGCAAGAAGCATTTTACACCTTCTCATAAGTAATTCTACAGTGTATATTACCAACATAACATGACTTCCATTGAATATTGGGTCTTTCCAGGTGGGCCTGCTATAAGTTATCATTTTATTCTGATTCCCTGGACAACTTCATAAAAATTCTTCACTGGGAAAGCATGAAGACTAATGCATTCCTGATGGATGGGTGTGATGCAAGATTCAGGCATTTGCTGCCCTCATCAAATTTACCAGCAGGATTCACCAGAAACAAAGATAGTCTTATCAGACAACTGCACTGTGTATGAAGTGACCAGCAAGCCACAGACTGAGGCTCAGTTTTCTAAAGGCAGAAAATTTTACAAAACCTGAAAAGACATGGATTGTAACTGTAAAGTATCAATTCTATGTTTTTATTAACTCATTCTTTGATTTCATCTCAGACACTGTATTCATTTTTATTGTAAGTATTACGTATTTTGAATTTCTTAGCTCAAAGTAGATGTGTCTTCAGAAAAAGGAATTGACCTACTATCATAATTTAAAGCAAATAAGGCTCAGCCCATGATTTCTGTTTGTGACCTCAACCCACACAGCACAGATAAATTCACTATCATGGAAGGAAAATGAAGGTTAAAAAGAAAAAATAGCTGCAACAAGTTAGCAATCTTCTTTAAAGTTTTACATTTTTAGGTGATTCTCTGTATAAAATAAATTAAAATTTTACAGAAGTCCAGACACATTCTTTATTGAACAGAAGTCTGCAATGTCAGTTAAGTTACCTGGGTTCTAATTTCACATTTAATTCTGAAAAAATAATTATAAAAATTTGGTATTGAATATCATGGAGCCTCTTGTTCATTATTAGTAATACTAAATGTTTTCACCTAGACTTTTTCTTGCTAATCCAAACAACAGAATAGATGACAAAACATCTCATCTACCTATTTTAGATTCAGAGTATAGAAAAATTGTGCAAGATATAAAGAAAAGAAGGGAGACAATGTAAGTTCTCACCAATTTTTTTATAAGGTGTAAATAACTAAAGTGGAGAATACTAACTTCTTCAGTATCTGTTCTCCTCTTCCCCCTTTTAATAGAAGCAACTCCCCAATTTAGCTAGGTACCTGGCCACCCAGCTAGGCACTACATTGCCCAGCTTCCCTTGCAGCCAGATATGACCATATGACTAGATTCAATGGAACTGGAATGGAAATTCCCTTAAAGCAACGCTGTTTCCCTTAACTTCCTATCTATTTATTATCTAAATTTGACCCTGAATATAAGGACTCCTCTCTAGGTAATGGCTGAGCATCAAGATGGAAGAAACCTGGGTCCATGAATGTCCTTGTGAAATAAGTGTCATCCCATCAGCCTGGGCCACTCAATTGAGGACTATTATGTAAGAAAAATGTTTCTATTTCATTTCAGATACTTTGTTTTGGGGTCACACAGTTATAAAGGTTTAGTGTGTAATCTAACTTGTATAATGTTGAATGCTGACTCTTTATAATTATTTACTACGGATTTATTTTTTGAAGTGTACCATATGGGTTAATAAGTACTTTAAATTCATTTAATTTTAAATCAATTAGGAATACCGATAGATGAGCCAAAATGTGGGTGATGGGCTCTAGAATTCTTAGATTGGTTACTCTACGGGAAAAGACAAACAAATGAACAACCAACTGCTTACCAGGACAAATACTGCAACTTTTTTCAAAGTTTGGTCATGAATATTTTATAATTTTCCAAACTATTCCAGTGATCACGTGGCTGTTAAGTTACTTAATCAGAGAACTCAATTCTGAGATTTTGCATAGATTGCAATAACTCAAGATTACTCTATTTTCCAAAAAAATAGGCGTTTTTTCCCCTTCAGTTTTGTGAAGTTTTCAGCACTAACATCTTGATTCTTTCCTCTTCTACTCAGCTTTCCCCCTTCCCAGTCCTTCCTTCCAATCTCCCCAACAGATCAGACTCAATAATTATCAGCTTTAGTTACTGATACAAAGAAGCAGATCCAATAAAATGGGCTCTTTAGACCACAGAAATATATTAATATGGATCCAATCAATATTTTTGCAGTCATCACAATATTTTGGATGTGTAGTCTAAAAAGGGGTTCATGCAATATTTTCAAAGGTCACTAAAAATGCAGACATGGAAGCTGTGATTACATACTTACTTCATCTTAAGATATATCACTTTAAAATCTGGGGTACCTTTCCTAAGACAAAATGGATTAAAAAAATCAATGATTTTTTTCAAGCCCTTCTATAAACAAATTTCCTTAAAAAATAATTTCTACCTGGTAATTCAACAGAAAAGCAGTCATATGTTATCTAAATATCCAACAAAGGTTTTTTGGAAGTTCTTAATATCAAAGCTACATTGTAAAAACATATCATGAACTGTTTCCCCTTTTGATCTGCAACATTCTCTTCAAGACAGATTTCATGTTATACAATGTGTGCCACGATCCTGGAAAGTGCACCCAAATTCTTAAGATTGATGACAGTAACTACATACATGCCATACCCAACAGATGTTACAGTAGCATTTCCAGCAACAAAGACCTGGAGCCCAGCCAAGCTGTGAGCAGCAGAGTCTGTTCTTATGAGGGCTGGGCTACAGTAAGAAACCCACACAGTTCCAGGATGGTAAGCCAAAGGAGGCTGACCACTTTGGAGTTGGCAGGGGAAACAACATAAAATTTTGCTAGAGATCATTACTTAGTATGGCAGATACTGGCCGCTGCTGGGAAACAACAGAAAACTGATCGATTTGTTGTGCAGAAATAATATAGTAGGTGGTTCATCTTGAGCAAAGCCACAAAAAGAAAGAAGTCCCTCAAATTTGGCATTCTATTGTATATATGTCATTGGCTGGAACGGATACTCATGATACTCTGAAATCAGATTAAAAATTAGTGTCTGAAGGACACATACATGTAATAGTGCAAAATTTGAGAAGCCTCTTCAACAAGGAAAAAGCAATTATAAATCGTCATCATCGTTATCATTTTCATCATAAGCTACCTAAATTATTCAATTGTTAACTTCAGTGTGTTTGTATGGCTTTATTATAGAGTACATAGTGCAGCAGGGGAGAAGGCAAGAAATAATGATGAAAAGGTAGTTTGCAACCTGAGTCAGGAAGGTCCGTTTATGGCACACTAAGTTTTCCTTTTAACATTATACTCCAGGCAATAAAGAATCTTTTAATGCTTTAAGCATGATCAGATTTGCATTTTGAAAAAAAAAAATATCTTTTGGTGGCAGAGAAAAGAATAGAGGAGATAAGGTAGAAGTAGGAAGACAGGAAGTAGTCATCCAGGTAAGATTTGTGCTATGGACTGAATGTTGCATCCTTCCAAAATTCTTATGTTGAAATCTATTCCCCCATGTGATGGTATATGGAGGTGGGACTTTTAGGAGGTGTAGGTCATGAAGATAGAGTCATCATGAATGGAATTAGTGCCCTTACAAAGAGATTGCGGGGAGCTCCCCTGCCCTTTCCACCATGTGAGAATACAGCAGGAAGAAGGCTGTTTACTAACCAAGAAATGGGCTCTCACCAGACACCAAAACTGCCAGCACCTTGACCTTGGACATGCCAGCTTCCGGAACTGTGAGGAATAAATTTCTGTTGTTTATAAGCTACCCAGTCTATGGTATTTTTGTTATAGAATGGAATATGACAATTCCATTCCATAAGCCTGAATGGAATACGACAATTTGGTAAGACCCTGAAGCAAAATTATGGCATGGGGGAAATTTTAGTAAATAATACAGGGTGGGCCTGACAGAGCTTGCTCACTGATAGTTATCATTTTTGTGGTAGGACCCCACTGAGATAAAGGTGGATGCTGGCACAAATTTGATGAGACAACCCAGACCTTTAAAAAACTTTACTCTCTTGAAGTTGCAGATTCTGCTTATTTTAGCTAATTTTCTGGACCTATTACATTTGTTTGCCTGCAGAGATCTAATCCAAGGTATCTTGTATAACCCATACTGTATATGCAAATTATACTGTATATAATGAGTATATTACATTTTAGTAATAATTAGGACTACCCGTTTAAAAACACTTTGGATCTGAAGATTATGTCTTCTTTGTTCATAAATCAAAAAAAATAGAAAGATATTATTGCCAATGCGTGAAAGAGTCCAGGGTTTCTTTGTTTTTTATTCTTGACCACTGCTCCTCCTACAAGCTTTTCAGGGACAGAAGGCCAAACCCTTGCTTGTAACAAGCATTTTAACAGTTTAGCAGTCCTACAAAGGTCTCCAGGGGACAAGTTTGCATCACAGAACTGCCCAGTTTGGCACATTTTCTACTCCTCAATTCTCACTTAGAAAGGAAAATCCATTGAATTTTCTTGGCAAGTAATCAGAACACCTTAGGGAGGAAAGACTTCAGGAAGACCTTGGGGGGAAAAGATAATCCAATAAACTTGTTCATTAAGTGTTTCCATATCTTTCACACCTGAAAGGAAGAGGTTTGTGCCTCTTGAAATATGAGTCATAAAATAACTTTAACTTTCTATTTTTGGTATTATGTATTTCCCTCAATATAGGGAACATGCAATTTTTTGTATATGCTTTGCCATATTGTGGTATTAATTAAAATTATAACTTGACAAGTGTATAGCTAATATTTTATTTAGTTTGATTTTTTAAAACATCACAAATTTATGATAATTTTACAGAACATCTAAGATATTTCTCATGTCCTTTCAAAATTAGGGCACCAGATTTCCACCAATAAGCATCGAGCATTTCTCATATATTAGAAACCAAATAAATGTTTACTAAGATTATTTTATTCAACATTTTTAAATTTGGTTAATGTACAGGTAATAGTTTAACTTTTCAATTCTTATAATCTAACAATTAAATCATGATTTATGCTGTAACTCATATTCCCTCAATTTAAGTTTCAAGTAAGCGGTCATGCAAAAATTCAAGAAAAGTGATCAACACACTGGAAAAAAAAGAAAAGCAAAAGTAATTTACTATTGCCATCAAATGAAAATTACAATGAATTTAATCCAATGTGATGCAATGGTGTAAATAATACCCAGACTACATGGCAATGAGACATAAATAGTAAGAGTTCACAAAAATAATTGTTATTAAAATGACTCTTACAGGACCAATTTTTGGTTTTCCTCTTCTTAATTTCTTTAATGCTTACAATCAGCAACACTTATATTATACTTTGTACCAGTTAGTTATGCCAGTCTCATGTCATTATCATGGGAAGCATTCATTAAAGCACTGGTAGATGGGGCCCTCTTGACCCTAAATCTCACTCCATGGTACATCTGAGCTCATCTTCCCTGCCTTTGCATTTCTATTCTGCTATGCCTTCTACATAAGACAAACTGACTCAAACATCTTGGTTGATTCTCAAAAATTGTGGCTCTTGGTCACCAGTCACTAAGTGTAACAAGGTATGTAAAAAGCTGATGCAGCATAAAATCTATGGCCAAGAGTCTATAGGGGCCTGCCTGTTTGGTGGGAACCACCTTGCTCAACCTACTCCTGAGAAGGGACCTGAGCTTGGAGGGACACCACTGGCAAAAACAGAGAGCACATCAGGTCTCTTTCTACCAGATCAACACTCTCCAAGGAAGAAAAGAAATACACACTACTATATATAAAATAGATACCTAATAAGGACCTACTGTATAGCACAGGGAACTCTACTCAGTAGAGTTACTCTGTAATGACCTATATCAGAAAAGAATCTAAAAAGGCATGGGCATATGTATATATATAACTGATTCACTTTGCTGTACAGCAGAAACTAACACAACATTGTAAATCAACTATTCTCCAATAAAAATTTTTAAAAAAGAAAAGAAAAGGAATACACTCTAAAGCATTTGCACAGTCCTTACACACTCAACTTTGGCAAGAGCTATCTGGAGATAGTTGGCCTTGGTGTGGTTTGTCCTCACTTCTTTGTTTCCCTGAGCAACACTTTCACGATGTTCCATTCCTGTATGTTATCATTTACTTACAATAATTTGTGTTGGCTTCGTTTTAAAGGAATTGTATCATAAAAGCAAAGCCGGGATACCTCATGTTTTCCACATTTGATATATAAAACCTATGCGATTGTGGAATTCTTATATACTAATGTTGTACATATGGGAGAACATATAAATCTATGTCAAAATGCCAATATAGCAAAGTGGTTTAAAATGTGGGATGTGCAGGCAGAGCACAAAGGTGCTTCACTTGATATGCTACAATGGGCAACTTTCCCTTGCTTCTATGTGCTTTAGTTTCCTCATCTGTAAATTAAAGATAATAACTGTACTGATTCCATGGGGCTGAGGTGAGAATAAGTGAGTTAATGCCCATGAAGCACTTAAAATACTGACTGGTATACATTAAAGAGTCAATAAATGTTAGCTATTATTATCACCTTCTATCTTAAGGTTTTTTCAGAGCTCATGAGAAGATTCCACAGGACAAAAAAATTCCAAAACCCACGATGCCATCACTGATTAGGGACAAAAATTGCTTCTTTCTTTTAATGTAATAAGAAGTGATAATTAGAACCATAAGAAGTGATGGACTAGTCATAAAATGTAGATTGTTACATCGATGAGAGCGATGACTGAGATGTAAGGGAACTGCACAATACAAAAAATGGTGTAATCTATTAACAAGTCTTAACAATATACACTTTTATATTCTCACGTGACCAATAGAGTCATCCCTGTGTAGCTGTGGCACCAGGTTCCTACTAAGATCAAAGGAAATGAGCAAAAAAGGGAAACTTGGCAGTAGAAATAGAAATGGGAAGAGATACTCATTTCCTATTGAATAAGGGAGAAAGGAAGCCTGCTCTAGTAGGAAACACATGATCTCTTCTGACCTAGCTCCATAAACAGATTCATCTCCAGGTTCAGCCCATAAGATTTCACACCAAAATAAATATTGCTTGAAATTTCTTTCTCTGAAAACAGCATATATATAAACACACAGACACACAGAGCATATATATATTGTATATATTATATATATACATATTACAATTAGAATATTTCTTTAGATGTACTACTTCAAAAAGCCAGAAAGTATCAATGTGTCTTAGGGAATGTGTAATTTATGTTATTAAGTCTGGCAACTTTCCACAATGGAGGTGGTCTATGGGAAAATAGAAAGCACCAAAAAAAAAAAAAAAAAAAAAAAAAAAAACACACAAGAGGAAGGCATGCCATCCTGAGGGGCAGGGAAACGAGACACTGAAGTGCTGAATTCAATCCTGAGAGCACACAATTCTACCACAAGAAAGCCCTGTTGTCTTGAACCACACAGGTATAAATGATGAGGCTAAGACATGTCTTACAGAGCTAACCACATATATTTCCTAGGAGGCAACAAATGGATAGCACAAATGACACAGAATGAACACATCCATTCAGAGGAGAAGCCACCGGACATCCTTACACACTAAAATTACAAGCAATGATCCACTGAAATAAATACCATTAATAAATATTAATTAAGAACTAAGTGAGTATATTATAAAATAAAATGGAAAATAACAAATGATGGGAAGACACTTTCCTATCTTTTTAATGCACATAGTCCAGCATTAAAATTTAGAAATGTAAAAGTTTCCTTGAAGGTGAAACAATATACTGTCTCAGGACAGTTTTTCAAATATTACTGTTGAGTAGTACAGTATCTTTGATAAGGGCTCTTAAGAAGAATAAAAACAGAAACTCTTTAAAATTAAATCAGAAACTAGAGAAATCAAGAGGTGAATTTATGGTAAATTTTTAACTCCAAAGATATCTAACAATCCAAGTAAGTTTCTAAAAATTTAAATTTCACTTTTGTCTTCCTCTTTATTTGATCCAAAGTACATATTATAAGACCGCTTATGAAAATAAGCCACACATCAAAATGTACAGGTAGAATTTCCTCTCTTTTTCTCTGTTCTCTTTCCCGGTAAAACCAATACACTTCTCCAATGATGCTTTGGTTACAACTGAAACAACACGATCCTTGACTATAACTTGTATTGTACCCCATGAATTTGGAAATACAAGGGATTGGTACATGGACTATAAACTGCTATAGTGGTCTGGAGAATTATTTGTGTTTTCCATATCTTGTCAATATGAGGAGGGTAGAGTGAAATGCTTATCATACCCTACTGCCTGCCTCTCTGGAACTTTGGAGAGTGGGGAACATGACCAATTAGCATTGGAGTAATCCAGCTCTGAAGATGTTGAAAGATGTCAACTTTGCAGTGGAATACAGCATAGCCTACAGCTGCTACATAAGCAAAAAGGATTCCACCCAGCTTCCAGAAGAGATGCCTCTGACTCAGGATGACAGCCAATGAGCAGGGGGAAATGATAAAAGAAGCCATGTACCGAGAAATTTTCCTGTGATTTAAGAGAAGAGATTCTTTAGGGAGATTACGTTTTCTCCATGGAATAAAAAAAAAAAAATTCTTGATAATGGGGAAACATTTCATAAGAATATAAGATGGTCGCAATTTGGGCAATTTTATATTGCTGCCGTACGAGTGTTTACTCAGCGTTGCTTGGCACACTGGAGACAATAAATATTTGGGGATCAAGTGTTATATGGGTTATGCCGCCATGTGGTACATATTGCATAATCCTGACTAGTGATTCTGACTTGAAAATATATCCAAGCTGGGAAACAGAAGAGAACGTAACTTCTAGGAGTAGTGCATACGGTGCCTGTATTTTCCTGTCCTTGATTTTTGTGGCAAAAGCAAAGAGGAATTAATACAGATCAGGAACTGATAAACTAACCTCCTAAACGGTTCCAGATGGATACAAGGTAGCAACGGCAAAACCTGGGACTATGGCACAGTGAAGGTATGAGCCAGATTCCCTGCTAATCTGATGACCATCTACTCCAAGGTGAAAAGTCATATCTCGAAGTTTGAAACCAATTTGTGGGAAGAATAAAAAGTGGAAGAATATGGTTTCTAAGGCAAGATTAATAAGTCTCTCCTTTCTTCCATCCTCTCCGCTCTACATCCTTCATTCTACCTCTAAGTACAATCTATGATCTTGATCATATAGATTCTAGGTCACTGTACTTGGACAACATCTCAGGCATATAGCATGGATGAGTATTTTTTTTTCCTACCTAAATAAATGTCTTGGACAAGTGGCCTAGACCAGTTCATTTAAAAATAGGAAACACACTACTGCTCTTATTTTTTCTTGGTATGTATTCTAAATTAACCTTTCCTAGGGGCTTCCCTGGTGGTGCAGTGGTTGAGAATCTGCCAGCCAATGCAGGGGACACGGGTTCGAGCCCTGGTCTGGGAAGATCCCACATGCCGCGGAGCAGCTAGGCCCGTGAGCCACAACTACTGAGCCTGCGCGTCTGGAGCCTGTGCTCCGCAACAAGAGAGGCCGCGATAGTGAGAGGCCCGCGCACCGCGATGAAGAGTGGCCCCCGCTTGCCACAACTAGAGAAAGCCCTCGCACAGAAACGAAGACCCAACACAGCCATAAATAAATAAATAAATAAATAATTTTTTAAAAAATTAACCTTTCCTAGAACTGGAAGGAAGCCATGTTCTAGGCCTTTGTCCCAAGACAATCTAATGAAAGAAACAGGAGTATATCCTATGATATAAATCCCATAATACATGTGTTTAGTGGGTAAGTAGTAAAGAGGTCTATGTGCACACATGCTTAACAGGCTTTGTTGTCTGTTCTTGTAACTGCTGAAAAGGTCTATTTTTCAACAGTACAAACTATATTTGAGAAATATAACTTTGGGTAGTCTTTGAAAAGTATAATTCACAGGGGTCCCAATACAATAAATGCATTAATAGACTTGTGTAGCTGATTGCTTACATATTTGCATTCTTAAAATGGATTTTTTGTAAAAGTTCACTAATTCTGCATTTAAGTGTAATATTTTTTGTTCTTTGACAAAGTAAATCAGATAGCATCATATATGCAATGAATCTTACAACAAGGCATCCCAGTTAAAATTATACACATTTAATTTGAGGTTAAAGATGGCTGCTTTTAAGTCACCAACCATGTTATAATCAAATACAAATTTGTTCCTTTCCTTTTTAGCACCTAATATAAGTACATACACTTAACCAGGTAAGTAAGGTCCATAACAGCACATGTAAAAGAACAGCAATCATGTTCTCTGCAATTCTATACATCTCAACCTTAAGAATATTTAATTATTATAATGTGGTATTTAGAAAATATATGAAATTATTACAAGGCAGAAGGCCTTGGTAAAATGGTATATTGTTGAAATTTCATTTGATTTAAGGACTAATCAGAGAGCAATTTGATACAGTACACCCTAATATATGTTCTCTTTGACAACTCAATTATTGTATATACACTTCTAAAATTTTAAGCACACTATTTTCACTAATTTCCATCTTGAACACATGTATTTAAACACACACACACATACACACGGGCACGCATGCAAATACACACAAAGAAAAGCAAATACACTCTCTATAATTAATCAGCCATAATTTGCATTCAAAAGTAAACAAATTTTAAATATAGCATGATCTCTCGGTCTCCCATGATTTAAAACGTAAAACATTTATAAAAATATAGGTCACTTGCTACCATTCAGAGATTTCTGTCAGAAAAGGAAAGGACTGGGCACACTGATTTTCTTAGAGGGGAGGAAGTTTCCGATTTCATCAGTTAAATAACATGAATTGTATCTAGATAAATTGTATCTACAATTTTTAACTGTATAAATTATTGGCTTTTTCTATTTTAAAAACAGCACTGAAAATTAACACCATATGTATTCTTTCTCTGTGTTCATTTTCCATGATGAGAAGTTTGATCCCTATAAAATATTTTTAAATGAAATGCATCCTACATTATCAATGAGATTTTTTAACTTATAATTTACTAACAGGTATATAAATGACTGTCTGTGTGTTTTCTTGCCAATGTAGTATCTTAGATACTATTGCTCTGTGATGGAAAGCCTCTCTGTGAACTTCAGAAATTTATGTCACCTTTATAGTTTTCAATCTTTGAAGTCTTTAGTTTTGTCTTTAAAATATAGGGGTTGAAATAAATTTTTCTATGGTTTCTTCTAGCTGTGACATCTATAACAGGTATCACAGAAAAAAATATGAGTTGACCTCAATTGTGCATATTTATCTAAACATGACATTGTAAGATAGCTTACATGAAGTAATTAAGAGAAGTAAAAAGGATGTCAAAAGAGACGAAACAATTTCTCTTATTTTTATCTTCTCATACCCTCTGGTACTGAATAGAGTAACAAATCCAAAAACACTTATTTATACAATATTCTTTCAGTAGCAAGAGGGAAGGGTGGTTTAGAGAAAATTTAATCAGCCCCCTTCCTTCCATAATCTCCATCCTCCTCCTTTAAAACCACTCCAAATAAACATTCAATCTACATAGCAACAGTGTCCAAGCACTTCCAACATGGCTTCAGAACAATTTCCTTAGCCATCCTTCAAACAAGATGGCTGCCCCAACTCCTACATAGATTCTCAAGCTGCCATAGTGTAATTCAACAATTTGCTAAACACTAATACTAACTATATTAGTAATTACATTAGCTTGTTTCTCAGATTCTGTTATTGAAATATTCTCAAATTGTAGGCCAATTTCTCTACAGAGAAGAAAACCCAGGTACAGAGAGTCCAGGTTACCTCCCTGGGGTCACACAGCCAATTATAACGGTGAGAGGAAAACTCAAAACTTCTGATTCTACAATCACATAAATGTTCACTTTGTGGGTAATGTTCATTTTTGGTTCTTCATTCATTTTCCTTCATTCAACACAGTTTTAAAGGGTTTGAAGAAACATAACCATTATTGCAAGTACAGTTAACATATACATTTTTTAATTGTACCAGTGGAAATCCATTTATTCTTCATGGATGGCAAATTGCTTTTGAAAAGCCTGATTAAAACTGACTGAACTGACAGTAGTCATAAAAAATTTGTATTTAAATATATAAGGAGATAAATGAATTCAAAAGGCACTCAACTGGATACAAAATCCAATTCATCCAATATTCACCATAACTTTTAAATTAGCATTATCAAATATATATGTTCATATAATTTGCATTGCTAAAGTTTATTAAATTCAGTATAAGTGTAAGTCCAAAAAGACATAACTGAAATTGAGGTATTTTCTCCAAACAACGGAGGAATCTTAGTTATTTGTGGTATTAAATTTGAGATTCATAGATAAAGCCATATTGATAGATATTCAATTAGGCAATTTTGCAAGTCACATATTTTTCAGAAATGTCTAAAAAGAAGATTTTGGGTGAGTGAATTTGAAATGTGTAACATGCATTTCAGGCCACCTGCTCTCAAATTACCATATAAAATCCATCCATTCCCCACCTACTCCCATAAGCCAGTCTTAGAAATGCAGAAGTATCAGAAGTTACATCAATATTACTTTTCTAACAGCAAAACAATTTACACCAGTGGTAGCCACAACTGTCATGTGCACTAGTAGCCATTCCTAAAATTTCAATAGTATCCAGCTAATTATTTTATATAAACCAGCAATATTTTAGCTTTTCTCTTATACTTAACCTCACTAAAGAAAAATGTCCTTTGCCCTTGCAGGTTGCATCTGCACCCTACTAGTAGTACACAGGAGAGAAAGGATGTCATTTCATAGAGGGAAAAACAAAGTAATTTTTAACCACAGTTTAGCCTTCCAAAATCACATCTACTTAACAATGTCTTACTTTCTAAATTAAAAGTTTTAAGAAAATAATAATCACATTTAAGGGTTCCCTAAAATGTAAGACCATGTGGTCTACAAAACCACCTTTAAGTAATGATATTTACAGGACTACATCTGTAAATTCTACGTTAATATTAAGAGAAAGAAAAGTATGTTTGCCCTCACCAACTGCAACTGTAAGCAAATGCATGTATACAGCACTTAATTAGTAAGAACTCCTTTAGTAAGCACACGTTTAGAGGAATTAATCATTCATTCCCTGTAGACTGCTTATGTATTTCATAGGGCCATGATCTGATCTGAATAACAAGAACAATTGCATAATAAAACACATTACTGCTGACATCAGCAACTTTCTTTTTTCAACTTTAAAGTTGCAACCACCTCTGTATTGCACAAAAAGCTGGTGGCAAAAAAACCTGACAACTGAATCGCCCCATCCAGCTTTGACTTTTTTCTCTCTTATTACATAGAGACAGTGATCAAATATAATATGTGCAAGCTTTACTAGAAATGGTTTTAATTCAGGCTATCTTCCTCAGCACTATGACATAATTAGAGACAGAATCTGTGTCAGATTAGTTTTCATGTTAAGTGTAAATCTTTCAGAAATTCAAACAGGATGAACAATTCTGTCCTGTTCTTCTTCTGTGGAATATGTGTCTAACAGTAATATAGGTAATAACATGTTTGAACCACTCTAAAATTTGACTACCTCAGTACAAACTCACCTTTTATTTTTCAATAATTATTTTTTCAAACATCAAGTATGCTTTCAGATATTTGAGGTCACAAATGAGTAGAGGTCATTTGCTATAATTCAAATCTGATCAACCAAGGGCTTCATTTTAAATTATTTAAATTCACTTTAAACCAATGATAGAAATGGCAGCTGAGAGCAGTAATACGTCTAAGAAAACACATTTGGATAGAAAATAAAGTAATATACAAGAAACAATGATATATCTATCCAAAATGATTTCCATGTATGGTAACTTCATGTCAACAAATTCATCAACTGTCCTACTGTTATTTCATTACCCCCAAAACTTATGTCCCAAGATATTCAGAGCTTCTGATATTGAATAACCATAACAACTCTAAAAAGAGCTTTCCCTTTTTTATACCACTGTACATTAGTTCACTCTTAAATTTTTAAAAATCAATGCCAAATGAATTTAGCTGCTTTTATATATTTACTTGAGTAAATATAAAGGTAATTGTTTTTCACTTTACCATCATCAGCAATTAAATATAAGAAAGCCCTCAGGTATTATTTGATAGTAAGGTGTTTGGTTAAAAATAATCTGTGAGATAAGTGATTTTAATTTTCAGTCTGGTTTCTAACTCTTGAAAGGATTTGATTAGAAAAGTGTATATTATACTAACACAGAAAGTTGAAAGTTAAAGATAAAACAGAAAAACTTTTCCTAATCACTATTCTACACTAGTCAATATGAATGCTATTATGTCAAAGAAGTTTTAATTTGTTAAAAATCACCTCTGTTTTAACTAAACTGCAATTCCTACTGTATCTACTGTATATGTAACAATGCAAGAAGAATTAGATTCAGAATCCATTTGGCAGTGATAAAGGGAAAAAAAAATGCTGAAATGTTATTGATTCTCTCCCTCTTGTGCAAAACAGACTGACTCAACTATATTTTTCCTGACATAACACAAAGGTTTTATTTAGATATTACAAAATACTGGCAAATGTTAGACTGTATATCTCTCTTTTTTAAATTTTAAGATATTAACCCTTTCACAGAGAGAGGAAGAGTGTCCTACTTGTTTTTACAGAAATGCTGCAGCCACTGACATGGTGATGTTAGCCCCAAGAGGAATACCACCTGCAAAAGTTTTTGATGCAGAGATATTCAGCCCTAGGAGACACCTTAAACCTGTCACTGGCTGCTGAGCCCATCACAATTTATAACCTGCTGTGTCAAAGTCACAGCCTCAGCTCCTGCCCTCTCCAAAACATTTTTCACATTCCCTCTCCAAATTAATTTCATCCAGTTTTTTACAAACTAGGCTAAAATTCCCAGATTTTCTTCCACATCTCCTCTACCTACAAGCATAAAGAAACCTCAGCAGGGTTTTATTCCAGTCTTTCAAACCGGCTATATTAACTTTCCCTTGACCCAATTTTTTCTTTTTTTTTTAACAAGCTCTCTTCAGAACCAAAGATAAAACAAGCAACCAAGTGAAGTCAGAGAAGGATGAGAGTTGGTGTGGATTAAGGCTGAGGTTGAAGCTAGCAGTAGAAGGAAACCAGTAGGGTTAGAATGCTCAAGCTTTTTTAAGGAAACCATCCTTAAATCTTAGAACCAACCAACGTTTCACAAACCAGGCTTCCCATAGCCCTTGAACAATCAGCGTTTAAAAAATCGGATTCCCAGCAAGACTGCCGATACTGAAGTCTGCTGAATGCAATGTTCTTCCAAAAAAGAAAGAAAGAGAGAGAGAGAGGAGAGAGAGAGAGAGAGACAAAGAGAGAAAGAAAGAAAGAGAATGGAAGAAAGAAGAAAGAAAAGAAAGACAGAAAGAAAGACAGACAGAGAAAGAAAGAAAGAAAGAAAGAAAGAAAGAAAGAAAGAAAGAAAGAAAGAAAGAAAGAAAGAAAGAAAAGAGAAAGAGAGAAAGAAAGAAAGAAGCTTAGCAAACCACTTCTCAATTAAGAACTAGTGAAGTTATATAAATCAACTTCTTCCCCGGTAAAACGAACAAACTGCCCGCCCATACCATCGGGGGAAAAGCATTCATTCAGCATATGCCTCAATTTAAGACAAGAAATACAGAAGCACAGTTTACTTACTAAAGCAGCCGCTCCAGTCCTCCTTGGAAACCCTGAGGAGTCTTCTTGTTTCTCCCCTACCAGTCAAATAAAGAATTGTCTTTCTACTCCACACAGGCCCAGAATAAACTGCAAGAAAGGACAGCACAAGAACAGCCGCCCGTCGGGCTTTGGCTTTGGTCGGATGCTTCGGGTTCTGATTGTTTCAAAAGTGGGGTCTTCTTTTCGGGAGGGAGGGGGCGAAGACAGGAGAAAATGAGGGCGCTCCGCAAGCTCGCCGGGGTCCTACAAATTATTCTGACGGCAAAGTACCTGCACTCTCCCCGCGGAGGCTGCCTGTCAGCGCCGCGCGAAGGGGAGGACGCTGAGGGGGAGGAGCAGCCGGAGGGCTCGGGCTGGGAGGGAGCGCGGGGCGGGGGAGGCCGGCGAGCGGCGGGCGGAGAAGCCGGGGGACCAGCCGCCGTCAGGGCGAGGCGCTGCCCCACGCGCTCGGGCCGCCGGGTGTGGGCGCGGCGGGGCCGGGAGCCGAGGCGGCGGGCATCTCCCGGCAGCTCGCGCTCCCTCTTGCTCCCGCTCGCACACACAGGCACACACCCCACGTCTCCGACAACAGCCGCCCCGCCGCAAGCACTCACCTGCATTTCCTTAACAAGCCACTTGATGGCTGCCAGCGGCGCGGGCCCGGCTCCCGCGGGCGGGCGAGCGGGCGGGAGCCCAGGGCGTGGAGGACGCGGCGCGGGATGTTCCGAGCGCCCGCCCGGGAGGCGTCGGCGGCGGCGGCGGCGGCGGCTGCGGCGGCGGCGGCGGCGGTGCGGGCGCGGGCTGGGGCGGGAGGAGGGGAGCCGCGCCGCGCCCCCGCGCTGCCCGGGCGCTGACCTGGCTGACCCCGCGCCCCCGGGACCTTGGCGGGATTCCAGGGCTCGGGGGTCAAGTGGTCGGCGCGGGGAGAGGAGGACATGTCGGGCCCGCGCTATTCCCGACTACTAAAGCCACACAGGACTTGTCCAGGTGTGAATCCCGCTTGCGCTTCTTCAGGTGTTCGCGTGCTTTCGCTAATTTTACAGGTGTTTTTGCTTTTTGTTTTGGAGGGCAGCTGGCGGTTAGGGTTAGGGGTGGAGGGTTTAAAAATGCAAGGGCTAAAGATTTAATCTGCAATACGATCGATGCTTGGGAAGAATCCCCTTTAGTGAGAGTTAAGGAAGGGGAGCGGAGGCTCCGTGGCGCCCGGGGTGTTCTGCATCTCAGATACAGGATGTATCAATAGTTGTCGTATGGGGTGCTTGGCAGCCTGGCTGCCGGGATTGAGGGAGACACTGGGCTCTGCCGAGGTGGTACTTAAGGGAAAAACCTGTGAAAGAGTTGCTGGGAAACAGCCTCGCTATTGAGGAGAGGACGCGGACAGGCATTGGGGGAGCAATTTCTTCCCCACCTGCTCAGTCCCCCACCATAGAGCGGCCAACGCCACTAAGGTGGTGTACCACAGACACGGGATACCAGGGAAGAGGAACTTAGGTCCCCTGAGCAAAGCTAGAAAAGGGGACTGGAGCTGGGGAAGAGGGTGGGCAGGATGAAAGAAATCTAGCAGAAAGCTTATCACTCCACCATCATTTATGTCTGATCAGAGCATACAGCTACGGCAACAAATGCTCTCTCTTTCTTGCTAAGGAGAGAGCAATGTCACTACGTCGGTGCTTTTTAAAAAAAAAAAAAAGCCAACATAATTATCCTGTTTGTAATAACGCAACAGAGAGACTTCCAGGTACCCTCTAGTCAAACGTGCTGTAAGCACTATGGACACAAACAGAAAGCAGTGAGCCATCTACTTATCTGTCCACGACCTAATAGCAGAAATGTCACTTTCTCCCAAAGAGAAACAAAGCTTAATCAATATAGCTGACATTTTCCCCAGGGTCCTTTTTCTATTCATGCCTGCTTCATTGCTTGCCATGCCCCTTTGCTCTTCAGGAGTGACCCTTCTTCTGAACCCATCCCCTACCAAGCTCCTGCTCTGCCACCTTAAACCCTCTGAGCTCACCCATTCAAGAAGGTTCACTTGCACACAGTATCACTTAAAGCTGTTCTTGTAAATGATAGGATATAAACCAAAAAAGACTTCTCCTGCGCGTGCAAGTGTGTGTGTATGTGCACTGCATGTCTATCTTTGCAATTATGCAAAGCACCTGCCCCCCTTATGGTGTTGTCTGTGCAAGATGATGACTAACTCATTCTCTCTTCCTCTCTCTCCTTCTTTCCCTCCCTCCTTCTCCCTCTGCACAAATACACACCACTCACCCCTGTCTCAGTTCCTTCCTGTCAGTGTTCAGTAATGGTTTTACATGAACTTTCTGTTAGACAGCCTCTGACTATCAAGAGCGACTTGGAGCGGATTGGTAGGAGAAATGCTGGGGCTGAACACTGCTGCTATGTTTCCTGTCATCACTCACTCATTACATACACTACTGTACCTCATGCCAAGTGGCAGCAGAAATGATTTCCGCTCTTGCTATTTGTAATCATGTATTTGCCCTCCCCCGGAAACACTTATAATTAATAATAAAAGAAATAATGCATCTTGAAACGGTGGGAAAAGCAGATGGATGCTGATGTGGTGGCATTAGTCACCTTTTCTGTTGCTGCTGCAAAGACGGTGTGACCACCTCTCCCTTTCTGCTGCTTCTGGCGGGTTAAGCAAAGCATCTGGCCCTTTTACTGTGTTCTCTTCTCCATCTTTCCCTTGACAATAGTTTGTGTATTTTAAATAAAGATTTCATTCTGCCAACCCGCAGGAAGCTTTTAACAAGATGCAGCTGAGTGTATCGATGTCTTATATCTTTTTACTGCTGTATGGGGGTGTTCAGCCAGTTGAAACTCATCTCAACTTCAACTCAAAGCTGGCATCTCACACTCACAGTGCTCCCTGGGGCTGATTTACTTTTACTTCTACACAACTATCTTTTGGTGTCCTCTAGAAGGACACAGGATTCTGAAAACAATGAAAGACTGAGGCTTATAATCAATCCCCTTCCTGCTGCACCTCTCCCCCCACCACTTAATGACACCACACATGTTAATTGTGATTAGCTTATTGTAGAGATTTTATTAGTGATTCATTAGAGTTGGACTGGGGTATCTTTCCTGAGGATAATGGCTCCAAGCCTGAAGAATTAAGACAATTTCATTATCTAACTACCTATCTTCACCTCCTATTACGGTTTATTTTTCTTTTTTAAATGAAAAGGCAGCTTTAAATGTCCTCTTTGGGTTATTGTTGTATATTTACTTTTAAAAGGCAGCAGCCTCTTTAGATTGGTCATTGAACCATGTGTTTAAAACAATCATAACAAATATGAAGTAGACATTTTTTTAAAAAGTGGGATAGGGTAAAACAGGGTGGTCCTGAATATCAGTCATCTAAGATTAGTCTCTTTTGAAATTCTCTTTATTTTACCACGATTTCATTTACCAAAACTTTAGTTAGCCATGTTACATTTAAGCTTATAATTGATTTTAAAAGCCTGCTTATGCAGAAGAAGTCTCCAAATTTATATTTAGATTTTGGATTTTTGAGGGAATTAAGTACTTTCTTATCTTAGTTTTTGAATTAAGCTTAACAGTGCAACAAAAGCAACTCTGCGGCAATAATTTCCTGTTCTAATATGTCCTTTAAATGTATTAATAGCATTGTGATAAAACTTCCTAATTATTCAGCAGTCCATATGTGGAATTGAAAATAAAGAAGATACAGATAACAGTGTAGTAAGGGAACTAGGAAGAGCAAGTAACCTGTTATAAGGGAGACAGTGATCAATAATTGAAAGAGGGTAATTCTGTGACCACCTGATGCGTGGGTTTGATTTGTCAATAGTAGTCTCTCACACTTTACCATCTTTTTTCTTTCTTCTTCAGTCTGTATAAATGGTGTACACTTAATTTCTTCTCCCTTTTCTCAGCTTTTGCTTCTCAAGTTATGCTGACTGGCAGAAACAGTCATATATTGATAATACAGTGTGAAATCATGCGCTTAATGAGTCAGACTGCTTGTACTTATCTCACCTGAGACAAGGATAATCCTCTACTCTTCAACTTTTATTTTGGTCAGTGAGGGTAGAGTTCTAATTGAGTGAATCGGCCTAATTTACCTAATTTGTTATACATGCTTTGCTGCCAAGAAATCTGCTTAGGAAACCTTAAAACACAATGAGAAAATAAAATGCCTTGGCTGTACTCAATTTAAGGGGCCTTAATGACTGGAGTCATTTGTGATAATTATCAGCTCATGGTTTAGATGTTATTCCACTGAAATTATCATGTGGCTAATGCTAAATTACACAAAATCTAAATGCTTGGGAAATATGGGTTTTGATATAATGTATATACTTATTTTTACATTTGTGCTAATCATCTCTATTCCTCACCTACCCCCTAACCTTAGATCCCTCATTTGCCCTTCTTTGTGCCCTAGAGGTTAACCTCTAATAGCTGTAGGTACCTGGTTTCCCTTGTCTCCTGGCTTTTGTTGGGGCATTGTCAATGAGAGGTACTGGAAGAGGGCAGTAGGAAAGAAAGGGGAGGCTGTTCTTGCCCCTTTTGCTCTAGAACTTGGACTGTGGTTCTTTCTGGCAGTGGCTGCATTGCTGTACAAAGACAGTCCTTTCTTGTCACCACCCTTCTAGTTCCAGCTCAAGTGTGCCTGTAATAACATTATCTTCTCCCTTACCCCTTTAGCTTTCCACTATGGTTAAAACCTAGGATACTCAGTATCTCTCCTCAGTTCCTCCAACCCAGCCACTTCTCTGGGAAGTATCTGTTACCTAAATTCTCTCTCTCAAAAATCACTCCTGATTGTGCCTTTTGTTTCCCTCAGTTACTCTGACTGATAACATTTTTGTAACTTAAATTTAAAGTGTTCAAAGATAACAAGAAATATTTTATTCAATTATTTCAAAGTTTAATATATTGTCTAGTGTGTATAGAAGTGCCGGAACCTTACCTTTACTCAAACTGAAAATAACTTGAACATACTATAAGAAAATATGTGATGGTACAGCTGATCTATATAGCTAAGTAATACAATATATTAATATTTTCCACAGAGGTGTCAGTCTCTGTGTATTAAATGAGCCAGATTTGTCCAACGTGTAAAACTCTTTTTCTTAAACATATATCTCAATGTTTTATGGTATATAATTGCAAAATAATAATAATATTAGTAATATGTTTTGAAGGCTAGTATTTATTATTTGATGAAGCACACTATAGTTCAAAAGGCATTGCAATTTTCATCAATTTTAAAGAACTAAATGAGTAAGGAAGCCTATATGAATCCATTCTTCCAATTATTAAAAGAAAAACCAATAATGAGGATGTAAAGGTGACCTTGGTTACCAGTGATAACCCAAAATAAATGCCCCATGTGTATACCTTGGAAAGAGAACAACTGGATATGAATACAAAGAATGCAATCCACCAAATTCTTTTAAGTGTTAAAAAAAAAATCAAATTAACAAGGATCAGAGTGAGTTCTTTAATAAAAATAAGGTATAATTTGAGAGAGAATATATAATAGTTCCTATGGATTTTTGGTCTATTTTTGACCTTAAAATTAATTTAAAAAGGTATTGAATGCAAGATTTTACCTATACATCACTACTTAATAAAGTCATTGTAAATTTTACTTCTTCTGTATCCTGAGTAATTTTGTATTTTCTTTTATAAATTAGGCATAAGAATGATCGCAACCATATATTTATGTGCACACCCCGTGTGTGCACATACTACTTTTCTAAATTTTTTAAAGGTCATTAGCAGTACACTGTCTAAATTTTAGACCTAAGAAACATGGAACACAGAAAACTGAGGTGGATTAGCTGACCCCAGGACAAAAAGTTATATTAGCATTTATTTTTATCACAGGCTTTATGTATATTTTCAAAAATTAAAATTGTGAATTTTTAAAATAGAAGCAAAAGAAAGAAATGTGATGACCGTATCATATAGGACTCTGCTTTTTAGCAGTCTATATTTTATGTGTGACATGCAAATTAGAAACTTCTCTCTTCTTTATGGAAGGATATTTAACGTAAATCAAAACAGCAATCCTATAGAGGCTTTAAAATTAATTTTTCCATGTAATTATCACTATCGCAACACAAGATGACTTGGCGCAGCACCCTCACCTTCTTCCCCATTTTACACTACTAAACCCAGTGCAGGGGAAATGTTCATTTTTACATGACCAATGAGTGAAGTCCTGCTATTTCCAGGCAACTTTCCTCCTTATCATAATTTAAGGAATACTTTTAATGTAAGAACATTTCATATATATACACATGTGTGTATGTGTGTGTGTATTATTTAGTGTTTTTGTTATTTCAGTTACAATGCATGTGTTTTCATGAGCCCCGTCTCATTATCTTTTATGAGAAAAGTGTTAAACTAAATCTTTAAACAAAATTTAAATGAGTCATTGAACAATCACTGCTATACTTAAAAGGGGAAAGAATCAGGAAAGACTTCTAGCAGGGAGTCTTCAAGAAAGGGTGAAGAGATGATATGGCTAGTGAGGCATCATCTTTATGAGTTGTTTCACTACTAGTAGTAATCAAAATTCTCATCTGAGTTTCATCTAAGCTATAAAAATGTGAACATAATAGGGATATAGGTCATGAATATGAATGTGATGAGGAAAGGATTTATTAATGCTAGTGTGTTCCCCACCAAAATCTCCTCCTGCCTCTTCCTCTTTTTCTCAGACACACACATGCATACACACCCCTACAGACACACTCAGAGAATATGAGGTTATATTTTCCTTGCTCAGCTCCAGTTCCTATCCTGCCCTCTACGGCTTTTTTGCCCCCCTTGTTCTCAGGCTTCTGTCATGCAGAAACTAGAGAAGTGGAAGCAATCTGGGAATGAAAAGACTCAGATCAGGGATTTAGGGAAACAGGGAGAGATAAGATTTAACACAGTTATAAAGTAAGAATCTCCCAAGCAACTATGAGATGTGGGAAAGTTGGAAAGAAGAGAAAAACACTATGTTTTGTAGAAGTGTCACTGAGGGACATGAATCAGGGCCTCCCAATAACGCTTTTGAAGGGCCCAGTATTAAAGACTGGAATGCATTTTTATTACTTTTTTGTTTATAGTCTTTGTATTTCCTCGGACAGTCAAAAGCTCTTATACCATACCATCAGGAGAATGGATTTTTTTGTGGTTTTACACACACACACATATACATACACAGACAAATGTTTTCACCCAGACAAATATAGGTTACATAGTTTATAAGTTGATTTTAAAGTCTTAAGTTATTTTTAAAGGGTACCAGCTTGATTTTAATATAAATAGGGTAAATATATTTTCTATATTAAAATTATTTTTCCTAAATCCCATAACATAAATATATTATTTACATTGAAGTTTTAATTAAATAAATTTTCAAATCTTTAGTGACAACTATAATATCTGTTCTCAGAAGAAAATGTTTATACAGTATAAATATTAATAAAATATTATCTAATAAATAAAATGTTTTAGTTTAACATTGATTTATTTGGTAGAAACGCCTATAAACACTTTTCCTCACTTTGATTCTCTAGGAGAAATGTAAAAATTATTATTGAAAGCCACATTATTTTTGAGGAATCCAATCAGTGCTTCTCAGATAGTTTTATATCCAAAGCTCTCCCCTCAGTCTCTACTTAATAAGTCCTATGCAAGCCCATGATACACAAAAATCTAGAATATACTCATCCAGACAAAAGAGATACTAACCACATTATCCATCCTTTGTTGTATTCCCATTGTGCCAATAATAGGTGGCAGTTAGGACCAAAAGTAGTACAAGACCATCATATAGTTTATTTAAATACATCTTATATGTCTTTCGGTGTAGTAAAATGGAGGGTACCAAATTTTAACGGACTTAGTGAGAACTTATTGTATGCAAAGTAGATGAGAACACATTTGTGAGAACTTATTGTATGCAAAGTTGATGGTGTATGTGTGTAAGGGGTTGGGGAGGAAGGTGGGGGCGGAGTGCAGCTAAATGACTAATGTCCATATGCCCATAAACAAACATAATTCAGAAGTCTGGGAGCACATGATTAGATTTAAAAGATTTAACATGGAAAATTTAATCAAATTCATCAGGCAACCTTGCAACCAACATTGTAATACAGAATATTCAAAGAAATCTACATGTCAGCAAGATGTCTAAGTACTCAGCCTGTCAAAACTCCAAACTGAAATTATTGATGAAATGCTAAATTAAAAAATATTTTTCAAAATCTCTGGAAATTTAGTAAGGGTGCTCTCAACTATTAAAATTAAAAGAAATTCATAGTCCATAAACTATGTTTGTTTATAGAATTATAGACAAATAAGATATGTATGGCTAATTTCAAATTTGATCCTTCAGAATGTAGTACAGTGTCAAGGAAAATAAGCAGGAATACTCTGGAAAAACTCACTAAAATCCTTACACTTCTAGGGATAAGGATGGGCCATGAGGCAATAAAGGAAACTGAAAAATGGTAGGAAACAGAAAGTATCATGAATAAGCAGCATTGCTGGATGTTAAAACAAGGGGAGTAGGTTCCTCCTATTTGCAGTAGGTGGCAGCAAGGGCTAACGAGTAATAAAAGCAAAGAAATATTTTGGCCCAGTTATCAACATGCTCTTTTAAAGACGAGTAAAGAAGATTTTGTAAAATAATGGGAGGAATGTGGAGGAAGTTATCACTTGAAACAATGTTTGAAAATAAACAGAAAATAGAAAGAAATTCAGAAACACCTGCAATAAGCTTTGTAAAATTAAGAATATAAGGTACTTTTGAAGCCACAGTAAAAACAGAAAAGTGAAAGCAGATAATAGACTATAGTGTAAAATTTAAAAGTTAGCTTTCTGAGAAGGAGGGAGACATAGAAAGAAATAGGTAAAAATTAAATTGTAAAAAGCTACAAATTAGTCAATAACATCAGAATTAGAAAGCAAAATGCAACAGAAATAGCAGAATTCATAATGCCAAAAATTACAGTTGAACACCAAGGTTTCTATTTAATAGTAAATATATTTTTTCTCAAAATTATTTAAAAACAGCATCATTTTCCCTTTATAATGTTAATTAAAATGCAAAAGATATATGTAGGTGTGTGTATGTATGTGTATATATTTATATATACATATATATGTATCTGTATATCTGGATATATATATGTGTATCTATTCATCTGTCCTAATATTGTATTATATATGCAAGAAAAAGATAATATGCACTGTAATAACTAGAACTATTTTAATTTTTTGTATGTCTGTATTTGCTAAAATAAAATGATTCATTTTCATTACCAGAAGTATGTTTTAAATATATGTAATTTTAAAATGGCTTTGAAATATATTCTGAGAGTAGGTAAGTCCTTTTTTTTTAAGTGTTCCCATTGCTTCCAGTAGAACATATACAGAATTTACAAAAGCCGCTAAATCAAAGTAATTACTATATGCAAATTTTTACAGTACTCTTAAGTAGAGTTTCATAATAACTTTTCTATTTTTCATCTTACCTTATTTTCTGCTGTATATATTAAATAGTAAAAGATGGTAAAACTAATGTTTCACCTTGTTTGAAAAGCTTTTGCAAAATTAAATTTTGAAGAAAGTCTTTTCCATATTTTTAAATATCTCCAGAACTTCTTGCTGTAATTAAATTTGTAAAGATTCACTTTGCACATTATGTCTCTCTTGACAAAAATTTTTTCCATTCATAAAGGGAACAAATTGATAACTGAATAGTGCCAGAAATAAAAAAGTTCAAGAAAGTTCAAATATGTGGTCTTTGAATGTTTTGTACAGGCATATTGTTTTTCTAAGTTCAGTTAAATGGTACAGAATTGTGCTCCAGTAATAACCTTTAAAAAATTAAAAGGTACATTTGCATCAAACTGAATGGCCAAGTAAAATTTTAGGTTTTAACAATTCTAATTGAAAAGGTTTTAAAGTAGAAAAGAAATAGCTCATAATGTGAGTACATAAATGGTAGAACATTTAAAAATATATTTCTTTTTCTTTTAACATTTTAATAGTTAGTACTCTTAAATCTCATATAGAGATACATATCTGCACACTATTGATTGTGCATTATAGAGATTTCATAATGAAATACCATGATATAACTTATGTGAATCACTCTACATTTTCTCAACTAAAGCCTAGGGTTTTAAAGCACAGAATGAGAATCATACAGCCCAAAATACTGAGTGCATAATGGTTAAATGATTGCCTTAAATTAACTTGATGACTATGTGATTTCAAATTTAATTCTGATAAACTAAAATCACTAGTGTTCTAACTACAAAAATATGCTCCTATCAGATACTTCATAAAGAAACCCAGGGTAAAGGACAATAATTTCATTTATTTTAATTTTTAGTTTTATAAGTCATACTTGGAATCAGAGTTGTAAAGATGCCATAGTTAACTTGAAAATCATGATTTTCTGAAACAGAGAGAATGGGAGAAGGAGAGGGAAAGGAGAGAGACAGAGACTTGTTTATCCTTGTAGTTAACCTCTATTGTACTGCTCCATACCATTTTACACTCAAAATGGAAATCTCTTAAGGAGAGATAATGCCATGATAGAGAATGCTTGTGGGTTATTTTTTCCCCTTTTGGACTTTTCAGTGAACTTTTTAAGTCCCTTTTCTAGGATGATTCTTCTCCATGGTAGAGGATTCCCAAGATAAGGGAACTGACATTTTCTATTACAAGTGCCAATTTTGTAAGTGGTTTTAGTGGTTTGAACATTTGTCCAAGAGTAACAAGAGAGAAACCACCAATGTGGATCATATACACCACCAAAGAGCCACCAGACCCAAGTGGCTTTCAGTCACCATTAATTTCAGCTGTCTGAAAATACAGTTTCACAAATTTTGCTTGTTATTAACAAGACTTTCTTTCTGCCTTATTTTACTTTCCCACATTTTAATGTTTACATACAAAGAGCAAACACTAAAGTGCTAAAATAGAGTACCAAATATTTTAAGATTGAATAATATCAACAAGCCCTATCATCAGGCAACTCTGAGTTTCCTGTTCCCATTCTACAGGTGAGTCAGCAGAAGGTAAGAGAAGGTAAAATTTACTTTTCTGAAAAGAATACGTAGCAATTTTACTAAGAGGGAATGATTTTCCTTAAAAACAGTATGGAAGATAATGCGATGTGAAGGTTATATGTATGCACTCAGGAGACAAACTGCCTAGGTTCACACCCCTGTTTTTCTACTTGCCAATCTGGGTAAATAATTTATGTAGAAGTAAAGTTTTTACTTCTACATAAACTTTCCTTCTCTGTAAAATGGGGATAATAATAAATTTCCTTCAGCCTCCTTCCCTTGTTAAATGTTAATAATCATAATATCCTCCTCACAGGATTGTTGTGAGGAATATCATATGTAAAGCACTAGTAAATGGTAAACAGTATATGAAAATTAACCCTTTATATTATAAACAATATGGATGAACTGTACTGCTCAGCTTCCCTTGCCAGATATTTTATCTTTTATTGCTACTCTGGTTTAAGTGTTCAGAGTAGTTAAATTTTGGAGTCCCTACCAAAATCACACCCCTGCTTTGAAAATACTCCTTACTGATAGCTCCCACTAATGGGATTCTATTTGCACCACCTTCTGGGTAACCACAGCTGATTATGCCAGGAGGGGAAAGTTGATCCATGGGCAAACAGAACATCCTCTTATTTCCTACATTCCATCTTCCAAGGATTTCAATGACAAGATTCAGAAAACATACCCTGAAGGGGATACGTTGGGAAACTCTGAAGTCATGTAGATTTGGGGCAGACAAACCTATTCAGCCTTGCATTAGCAGAGAGACTTGGCCACAAAGGGGAAGAGAAAGAGAGAGCCTGGGAGATGGGGAGAGAAAAGAGGCTATGCAGTCACCAAGAGGTGTGTCTCAGCTCCTGACTTTCCTTCTCTACATCTAATTAAGCTTGTAATAAGACTGGCTAAAGTTTGTCTTACTACTTGAATTCTAATAAAAACATCTCACCCTAATGAACTTGAACTAGGATAAGTTCTATTCCATTTCTTTCAACTAAATGATCTCTGCCTCAAACAGATGTTTTTCTATTGCACAACTATATGCATAAAGTTCTGTAAAAAATGCATTAAGTGGTAAGTGTAAGCAAACTGTGGGGTAGGGGAGGAGTGAGCTGATTGCAGGCAATGCCAAGCATCTCTGCACTGAAAATGAACCTAGAAGAATTAATTCCTCTCATATCAGCAATGGATATTTGGAAAAAAGCACATCACAAGGCACTGTGAAACAAAAAGTGATACATTTTTGCCAAAAGGGAGAGAAGCGTTTAGAAGGGACAACCCAAAAAAGTAATCTCCTACAAGAGCATGTTTAAGGGAGAAGTTCACAAGATGGTATCAGTTTACTCAGAAATTTGGAAGGAAAGGAACCTAGGTAGAAGAAATAATGATAATGATGATGATGATGATAGCTGAATATAAGTGAAAAGGAGTAACATTATAGGGAGGTTGCAAAGTGTAATATAATGAGCTCAGAGGGTTACCTTTGATAGATTTGCAGAAAAACCTCAATTCTGCCTTGGACAAATGATTTCACACCTCTCCCCTCTGCCTCGTTATTCTAAAATTGGTATAGCAATGCCTACCATGCAGGGTTGTCATGAAGATTAAGAATAAGAACTTTGTCATCAAACAGACCAAAGTTCCTATCCTGATTCATAAATAAAAGCTCAAAAAAATGGGTTTTGTTGGTTTGTTTTTTTGTTTATGCTTCTCATAATGATTTTTATTATTGCTTCCCAATCACAAGGGTTATTCATAAAAGAGGAATGGAGATTTAGCTTGAACCATCAAGCTTTAAACAACAGGAAGATTTTACCATAATCTTTTATTGGAATTCATTATTAAATTGTTCATTGTTTATCCACATAGCAACTTGCTGTTCTTAATAGCACATGAGATACTGAGGAACAACAGACCTCAGTAATGGTTATTTGTTCATGTTTTGTAATGACATTGCTCTCAATCCTCCATGTCACTTAGAGCATAACCCCTATCTTTGTTCATGTGTCTGAACAGTTGTCATGTCCTCTCTATTCAGTTATAATAGGGACTCTCAGTTTTACAAGTAAAATCTTAAATCCTTAAAGAATTCTGAAATTAATTCATAAGGAATTTTACAACTTCTATATGCTCAATAAATATCATCATCTCTCTGAACATCAGTTTCATCATTTGTGAGGTAGAATTAATAACTAACTCTTAATATGGCGTCAAGTTGTGAGGACAAACACCAATCTCTCTGGCAAAATCTTGGAAAATGTATACCAACTCTACAGCTACAATCATAAAAGCAAACAAGCATAGCTCAAAGTGCTAAGGCTTTTTCAAAAAGTCTATGTAATTAAGCCCATTTCCACATTATATATATATTTCAAACCATTTCTCTAAATTTAGCTCTCTTTATTAACCATAAAGCCTATAAAGAAGTAGTGGAAAAGATCTTCATCACATACATTAAATAAAGTTAAACCAGAAATGAAAAGTTAATCATCAATGTGGCAAACGTGCCCTTTCAGTGATTCATGACCAGCCAATTTGCACTTGGAATCCTTTGAGAATAACATACTCAAATTCCCTTGGCACTGGTAATACATATTGTGGTATGTGCTGCTAATTGCCTACTCAGTATCCATTCTCATTGTCTTCCTTATTAACCTGAGCTTGATGGGGGTGGGGGAATATACGCAGATAAAATTAGTCATCTTACTAACACTCTTGTAGCTAGGAGTGGCCATGACAAATAATGTTGGCCAATTAGATACAAGAATCACCGGGTGGGGATTCCTGGAAATATCTGCAGAAAGAATATTGATATAGAATGAATGATTGTGTCCCCACAAAATTCATACATTGAAATCTAATCCCCATTGTGTTGGTATTTGGAGGTGGACCCTTTTGGAAGTAATTAGATCATGCAGGTGGAGCCTTCATGAATGGGATTAGTGCTCTTCTAAGAACAGGCTAGACAGCTAGCTCACCCTTCTTCTTCCATTTGAGGATCAAAAAGAAGTTGGCAGTCTGCAACCTGGAAGAAGGCTCTTACCAGAACCCAACCATGCTAGCACCCTGCTCTCAGACCTCTAGGCTCCAGAATTAGGAGAAACAAAGTTCTGTTGTTTGTAAGCCACCCAGTCTATGGTAATTTGCCATAGCAGCCTAAACTGACTAAGACAGAAACATTCAGTTGCCAATGCTCAATTCTGCCTTTTCAACTTTCATCTTCTTCTTGCTGGTAACCCAGATGTGATGTCTATGAGGTTGAAAGCCACAGATAGGGATAATGGAGAAAAAAGAAAAATAAAGCTTAGGTGCCTGCTGCCATCACTGAGACACTCCTCCAACCCTGGACCAATAGATCCCTAAATTTCTTGTTTAATGAAAAAAGTAAGTCTTCATCAATTTAAGGCACTGTTGATTGGACTTTTGCCTACAGACAAAAGCTTTCATCACTAATAGTGGAGTCATCTTCAGTATTCTAATATCAAGACATAGGTGCTTCATGATTAAACATATCTTTATAAGTATGAGAAAGATAAAAAAGAAAAGTACAAGATATTTTAAGACAGATGGAATTCAAGAGGTTATTTTGGGGCTATATCAAATATGAAAATGTGCAAAAGGGATTAGAAAACCAAGCAGAAACAGTGAGTCAGATTTAACTGAATATAGTTGACCCCATTTCAGTTTAAGTCTCCTTTTAAGCAGCCCCTATAGAAAACAGCAACAGAAGCAAAAGACCTTTCTTTAGTTAAGGTAATATGCACATTTTTTATTACTGATATGCACACACCCATACACATACACACACATATATATGTACTTATGAATTATGTTAAAATGTAAGGATGCAAAGAGAAATAAATAGGCACAAGATTTGAAAAGGAGGAACTATATCAGTTACCAACTTGATTCCACAAATGTTCTGCTTATCTCATCAATTTAAGGTCACTTGCTAAATTTATGTCAGAGCAACTGCATGAATCTACATTAAGAAAATAATAGGAAGATAAAAGCACTTATGGCAATTATACTTTTGAAAGAAGATTAACTGATGTGTGTTCTAAATAATATGGAAGCAATTACTATTCAGTCCTACTAAATTATATATCTTGAATCATCTCTTCATAATATTTTGAAGCTAAAAAGGAATCTTAAGAGTATGTTGTTCAAATTATTTTTTTTCCCATTATGAGAAAACTGAGTCCTGGAACAATGATGGAATTACTCAATGATGCTCCTTCAATTTAATTATTTTTTTTTAAAGTTGATATCAGGGTTAACATTTCAAATTGCTAACAGGACTTGTATTGCCTTCTCCCAATTTACAAATAAAAATGTGTAATTATGGAAATTTGTATATGAAAATTGTAGCTGTGCATTATGGCTATAGAGGCTTAATACTGAAATCTAAGAAAATAAGACATTTAGGCCCATACTCTAGAATTTAGAAAACTTAGAATTCCTTATTCACCTGAGTGTAGGAAGGGGCAAATTATCCTGAAGTACCTTAGAGTTAATAAATTATTTCTTCTGTTCCCTCTCCCAAGCTAATTGTTAAAATAATAATAGACACTAAATGCAGCTTCTTGTTGTATATTAAAGGAGATTATTTTAATGTTGTATGTAAGTCTGTGTCAAATTATGATGAAATAGATATTTTATAACACTTGTTCCCTTGGCACGCCTTGGATCCATGAGATCAATGAAATTAACAAAGTTCTTGCCAGTAAGATTTTGTCTCTGTCTTTTCTAGGCTTCCTGGGACACTACAACTTCTGGGCAAAGTTTCTTTTCAGTAACACAATGAAAACTAAAGATAAGTGAAGACTGCAGACAGTATGGTTGGCAAATAAACTAATGATTACTTCTTATGGGAACAGCATGCATAACATCATCAACTCACCTATTTTGTTTTTCTTATAGACTGAACATTGACCAAAAGAGCAAGCAATAATAATCATACATCTCTCATCTTTTTTTGACAGTAAGAGTTATGTTACTTACAACACTTTCTTCTCTCTTATCCCACTGTTCATGGCTAACTCTGTCCTTCTCTATACACTGAGGGACTCAGTGGATATAATTTGCAATATAAAGCATAACTAAGGAAATGCACATTACATAGATGAAAAAAGAATCAGCTGAAGATAAGCATCAAAGTCAATGGTAAATATAAGAAGAGCAGTCTATGACTGGAGAGAGGTTAGGAGACATGAAGAACATTAGCTCTTTCCTGTATTAGGCAAACGTATTATTTAACAGAGACCAAAAAAAACAAAAAACAAAAAACTGATAATCAGACTAATCACTCTTCTATACAGTGGCTCATAATCTGGGTTCCATGATGAGTTTCAAGGGTTCCAAAAATGCTTTGAAATTATATGTAAGTTTGTGTATTTGCACATATCTATATAGTACAGGACCACTTACTGAAAGCAAGAGAAATATTACAACTCAAAATTGTTTATGAAAAAAGGTGGATGCATTGCCTCATTACCAAAGCACATGAAAGGACACAGGAGAAATTCCCATTGAAACAACTAGACTGGGAACCTAGATGTCATTAAAATATCTGTCCCTGTCACTCCCTCAACTGTTTCACTTTCCTACTGGTTTCATTATATCCCAAATAGATCAGGCACGTTGCAAAACACTGGGACATGGCTGGATTCAGGTTTGATTCACATACTATAAGCTTAGCAACTAGAGGATAGATCCTCCACAATTCCCAATTAAAGATGCTGGGAAAGTGCTCTTGTCGGTAAAGTTTGGGTCATAAATCCTCCATATTTCAATTGCTCTATTCAAATAAAGAGAGTATTATTGTTGTCTCAGTTCAAATCATGTACACAATCAATTAATCACAGTGGCAGGAACTATGATTGACTTAATACATTGAAGCAAATGGTTTGAAGAAGCATTTTCCATAATAAGGGAGGGGTTGTTTGGGTTCTACAGTAATGCTTTTTTTTTCTTTTGAAATTGGTCAGCCCAGCACAAGCTGACACACACAACGACATATGATAAAACAGTGTTAGGAATACTACTAAGAGTTTTGGTTACAAAATTTATATCATTTTTAAATTTTCAACTACATCACTAATTCCTGATTAGACTTTTATTTTTCATTCTTATAGTGATTCACAGATAAAAAATTTCTAAGAATTTTAAGGCTTGAGGGGAAAAATATAAAACAAATCAGAACTAAATATGAATTCCCTTATAAAGGATGAATAAACATTGGTAAATGATATTTGGGCTATATTTTAAGTGAAATTTTTAAGTTTTAAAAATTTTAAGTGAAATTTTTAGTTTCAGCACACATTTTTCATTTTGGCTTGTTCTTTAACTGCATATGTGTTAAATTTAATGCAGTCCTATATTATTTGGAATAATACTAATTTATTCCTTTGTTTCTTAATTTCATAAATAGAATTTAAAAAAATCAATTTGTGTTGCTATTTTAAAACTACAAGCCAAAATTCAGAACTTTTTTGAGTAATAGTGAATGCCCTCACCTTTAACCCTTTCTCATTTCCCAGAGTGTATCACTGTTAGCAGTTCATAAGCTATCTGTTCAGATATTTTTCTGTACACATGCAAATATACTAACACACTTTTAAGCTTTATTTTTACTAAAATAGCATACTAATATTTTTCTGCCTCTTACTTTTTTTCATTCAACAAAAATGAAGAATTCCTTCCATTTCATTAGTACATGCTTATTTGTCTAGTTATTTTTTAATTGCGTAATATCCCGTAATGTTAACGAATGCTATCAAATATTGAGTACATACCATATGTTGGTTAATATTCTGAGCACTTTAAATGTCATATCTAAATCCTTACTCACCCCAAAAATCTGTGAGTTGGGTATTATAGCTATTTTATTGACAAGGAGAAAGACAAAATAAGTAATTTTCTCAATAATTTACCTAACCATTCTTTTAGTGGTGGATATGTATCAATAGAATATCGCAGATATTTTCACCATTATGAATAAGGCTGACTAGAAAACTCAAAGTGAACTTGTTCAGTGAAAAGAACTGTAAGCTCAAGTTTTAGAATTATGGCCCAGTTGCCCTTCAAAATTGCTCACTGCCATGTATAACACAGACAAATTTAAATCGTAATGTTTTTGCCAATATGATAGGTGAAAATTTGTATTTAACTGTCACTTGATTTTATCTTTTCTTGATGAAAAAAGTTAAGTGTATTTTCATAGATTTTTTAATGATATGAATACATTGTTAACATCTAGGTCTGCTCATATCCTTACCCATTTCTATTGAGTTATTTTACTCTTAATGATTTATATTTGTCTTTTTCTCCCCTGTCTTTTGGAATGGAAATAAAAATATGCTACTCAGATCTCCCTCTGTGGGGAGCAATACTGACTCGTGGCCCCCACTGCTGCCCCTCTGGATCAATTGCCAGGTTCACTCACAGAAGGTGCTTCCCAACAAGCTGCTCTTAACCAGTGACTGAACAGGCAGGGAACTAAGGCAAGTCCATTTCAGTGAGAATTGGCAGTCTTCTATGTGTAATGTTGGCTTGAGGACTCTGTATCAGACTAGTGAAAATTATAACTGTGCCGTTGAAAAGTTCAAGACTCCTCCTACTCAAACCTCCTTTCTTTGCTCTCTGCACATTGTCTCCTGAATCCTGACCTGAAGCACCCCCAATTCTGACTTAGGGTTTGCTTCTAGATGAATCTGAATTAATGCACTTTCCACTTTTGTCTGTGAGTATCTTTCACTGTATAGACATTTATAGTTGATTTGCCTTTTTTGTTGTTTTGTTTTTTATCAAATATATCTTTACCACTACGGTTTCTAAGTTTCATTCATGCCTTAGAATATTTTCTGTTACATTAGAAAATACATTTATGTTTTCTTCCAATACTTCTAAGTTTTTAAAGTTTTCAATAATCCCCATATTCAAGTGAAATATTTTAATGGTGTGAGATAAGGATTTAATTTTTTTTGAATTTTTGAATTTTATTTTATTTATTTTTTTAAAACGCAGGTTCTTATTTGTTATCCATTTCATACATATTAGTGTATATATGTCAATCCCAATTTCCCAATTCATACCACCACCACCCCCACTCCCTGCTGCTTTCCCCCCTTGGTGTCCATACATTGGTTCTCTACATCTGTGTCTCAATTTCTGCCCTGCAAACCAGTTCATTTGTACCATTTTTCTAGGTTCCACATATATGCATTAATATACAATATTTGTTCTTCTCTTTCTGACTTACTTCACTCTGTATGACAGTCTCTAGATCCAATCACGTCTCTACAAATGCCCCAATTTCATTCCATTTTATGGCTGAGTAATATTCCATTGTATACATGTACCACATCTTCTTTATCCATTTGTCTGTCGATGGGCATTTAGGTTGCTTCCATCACCTGGCTATTGTAAGTAGTGCTGCAGTGAACATTGGAGTGCATGTGTCTTTTTGAATTATGGTTTTCTCTGGGTATATGCCCAGTAATGGGATTGCTGGGTCATATGGTAATTCTATTTATAGTTTTATAAGGAACCTCCAGACTGTTTTCCATAGTGGCTGTATCAATTTACATTCCCACCAACAGTGCAAGAGGGGTCCCTTTTCTCCTCACCCTCTCCAGCATTTGTTGATTGTAGATTTTCTAATGATGCCCATTCTAACTGGTGTGAGGTGATAACTCATTTAAGTTTTGATTTGCATTTCTGTAATAATTAGTGATGTTAAGCAGCTTTTCATGGGCTCCTTGGCCAGCTGTATATCTTCTTTGGAGAAATGACTATTTAGGTCTTCTGCCCATTTTTGGATTGGGTTGTTTGTTTTTTTAATACTGAGCTGCATGAGCTGTTTCTATATTTTGGAGATTAATCCTTTGTCCTTTGATTCGTTTGCAAATATTTTCTCCCATTTTGAGAGTTGTCTTTTTGTCTTGTTTATGGTTTTCTTCACTGTGCAAAAGCTTTTAAGTTTCATTAGGTCCCATTTGTTTACGTTTGTTTTTATTTCCATTACTCTAGGAGGTAGATCAAAAAAGATCTTGCTGTGATTTATGTCAAAGAGTGTTCTTCCTATGTTTTCCTCTAGAAGTTTTATAGTGTCCGGTCTTACATTTAGGTCTCTAATCCATTTTGAGTTTATTTTTGTGTATGGTGTTAGGGAGTGTTCTAATTTCATTCTTTTACATGTAGCTGTCCAGTTTTCCCAGCACCACTTATTGAAGAGACTGTCTTATCTCCAGTGTATATCCTTACCTCCTTTCTCATAGATTAGTTCACCATAGGTGCGTGGGTGTATCTCTGGGCTTTCTATCTTGCTCCATTGATCTATATTTCTGTTTTTGTGACAGTACCATATTGTCTTGATTACTGTATAGTCTGAAGTCAGTGAGTGTGATTCCTCCAGTTCCGTTTTTTTCCCTCAAGACTGCTTTTGGCTATTCGGGGTCTTTTGTGTCTCCATACAAATTTTAAGATTTTTTGTTCTAGTTCCGTAAAAAATGTCATTGGTAATTTGATAGGGATTGCATTGAATCTGTAGATTACTTTGGGTAGTAGAGTCATTTTCACAATGTTGATTCTTCCAATCCAAGAACATGGTATATCTCTCCATCTGTTGGTATCATCTTTAATCTCTTTCATCAGTGTCTTATAGTTTTCTGCATACAGGTCTTTTGTCTCCCTGAGTAGGTTTATTCCTAGGTATTTTATTCTTTTTGTTGCAATGGCAAATGGGAGTGTTTCCTTAATTTCTCTTTCAGATTTTTCATCATTAGTGGAATATCCTATGGAATATCCTATGTTGGAATGCAAGACATTTCTGTGTATTAATTTTGTATCCTGCAACTTTACCAAATTCATTGATTAACTCTAGTAGGTTTCTGGTGGCATCTTTAGGATTTTCTGTGTATACTATCATGTCATCTGCAAAGAGTGACAGTTTTACTACTTCTTTTCAAATTGTATTCCTTTTATTTCTTTTTCTTCTCTGACTGCTGTGGCTAGGACTTCCAAAACTATGTTGAATAATAGTGGCGAGAGTGGACATCCTTGTCTTGTTCTTGATCTTAGAAGAAATGCTTTCAGTTTTTCACCATTGAGAATGATGTTTGCTGTGGTTTTGTCATATATGGCCTTTATTATGTTGAGGTAGTTTCCCTCTATGCCTACTTTCTGGTGAGTTTTTATCATAAATGGGTGTTGAATTTTGCCAAAAGCTTTTTCTGCATCTATTGAGATGATCAAATGGTTTGTATTCTTCAATTTGTTAATATGGTTTATCGATTGATTTATGTATATTGAAGAATCCTTGCGTTGCTGGGATAAACCCCACTTGATCATGATGTATGATCCTTTTAATGTGTTGTTGGATTCTGTTTGCTAGTATTTTGTTGAGGATTTTTGCATCTATATTCATCAGTGATATTGTTCTGTAATTGTCTTTTTTTGTAGTATCTTTGTCTGGTTTTGGTATCAGGGTGATGGTGGCCTCATAGAATGAGTTTGGGAGTGTTCATTCCTCCACAATTTTTTGGAAGAGTTTGAGTAGAATGGGTGTTAGCTCTTCTCTAAATGTTTGATAAAATTCACCTGTGAAGCCATCTGGTCCTGGACTTTTGTTTGTTGGAAGATTTTTAATCACAGTTTCAATTACATTACTTGTGATTGATCTGTTTATATATTCTATTTCTTCCTGGTTCAGTCTTGGAAGGTCATACCTTTCTAAGAATTTTTCCATTTCTTCCAGGTTGTCCATTTTATTGGCATAGAGTTGCTTGTAGTAGTCTCTTAGGATGCTTTGTATTTCTGTGGTGTCTGTTGTAACTTCTCCTTTTTCATTTCTAATTTTATTGATTTGAGTCATCTCCCTCTTTTTCTTGATGAGTCTGGATAATGGTTTATCAATTTTGTTTATCTTCTCAAAGAACCAGCTTTTACTTCTATTGATCTTTGCTATTGTTTTCTCTGTTTCTATTTCATTTATTTGTGCTCTGATCTTGATGATTTCTTTCCTTCTGCTAACTTTGGGTTTTGTATGTTCTTCTTTCTGCAGTTCCTTTAGGCGTAAGGTTAGATTGTTTATTTGAGATTTTTCTTGTTTCTTGAGGTAGGCTTGTATAGCTATAAACTTCCCTCTTAGAACTGCTTTTGCTGCATCCCATAGGGTTTGGATCGTCGTGTTTTCATTGTCATTTGTCTCTAGGTATTTTTTGATTTCCTCTTTGATTTCTTCAGTGATGTCTTGGTTATTTAGTAACGTATTGTTTCACCTCCATGTGTTTGTGTTTTTTTCGTTTTTTCCCCTGTAATTGATTTCTAATCTCATAGCATTGTGGTCAGAAAAGATGCTTGATATGATTTCAATTTCCTTAAATTTACTGAGGCTTCATTTGTGACCCAAGATGTGATCTATCCTGGAGAATGTTCCATGCATACTTGATAAGAAAGTGTAATTTGCTTTTTTTGGATGGAATGTCCTATAAATATCAATTAAATTTTTCTGGTCTGTTGCGTCATTTGAATGTTCTGTTTCCGTATTTATTTTCATTTTGGTTGATCTGTCCATTGGCATAAGTGAGGTGTTAAAGTTCCCCACTATTATTGTGTCACTGTCGATTTCCTCTTTTTTAGCGGTTAGCAGTTTCCTTATGTATTGAAGTGCTCCTATGTTGGGTGCATATATATTTATAATTGTTATATCTTCTTCTTGGATTGATCCCTTGATCATTATGTAGTGTCTTTCCTTGTCTCTTGTAACATTCTTTATTTTCAAGGCTATTTTATCTGATATGAGTATTGCTACTCCAGCTTTCTTTTGATTTCCATTTGCATGGAATATCTTTTTGCATTCCCTCACTTTCAGTCTCTTTGTGTCCCTAGAGACTAGGGACACATAGACCTAGGTCTGAAGTGAGTCTCTTGTAGACAGCATATATATGGGTCTTGTTTTTGTATCCATTCAGCAAGTCTGTGTCTTTTGGTTGGAGCATTTAATCCATTTACGTTTAAGGTAATTATCGCTATGTATGTTCCTATTACTATTTTCTTAATTGTTTTGGGTTTGTTTTTTGTAGGTCCTTTTCTTCTCTTGTGTTTCCCACTGAGAGAAGTTCCTTTAGCATTTGTTGTAAAGCTGGTTTGGTGGTGCTGAATTCTCTTAGCTTTTGCTTGTCTGTAAAGCTTTTGATTTCCCCATCGAATCTGAATGAGATCCTTGCTGGGTAGAGTAATCTTGGTTGTAGGTTCTTCCCTTTCATCACTTTAAGTATATCATGCTACTCCTTTCTGGCTTGTAGAGTTTCTGCTGAGAAATCAGCTGTTAACCTTATGGGAGTTCCTTTGTATATTATTTGTCATTTTTCTCTTGCTACTTTTAATATTTTTTCTTTGTCTTTAATTTTTGCCAATTTGATTACTACGTGTCTCGGCGTGTTTCTCCTTGGGTTTATCCTGTATGGGACTCTCTGTGCTTCCTGGACTTGGGTGGCTATTTCCTTTCCCATGTTAGGGAAGTTTTCTACTATAATCTCTTCAAATATTTTCTCAGGTCCTTTCTCTCTCTCTTCTCCTTCTGGGACCCCTATAATGTGAATGTTGTTGCGTTTAATGTTGTCCCCGAGTTCTCTTAGGCTGTCTTCATTTCTTTTCATTCTTTTTTCTTTATTCTGTTCCACAGCAGTGAATTCCACCATTCTGTCTTCCAGGTCACTTATCCGTTCTTCTGCCTCAGTTAGTCTGCTATTGATTCCTTCTAGTGTATTCTTCATTTCAGTTATTGTACTGTTTATCTCTGTTTGTTTGTTCTTTAATTCTTCTAGGTCTTTGTTAAACATTTCTTGCATCTTCTCGATCTTTGCCACCATTCTTTTTCTGAGGTCCTGGATCATCTTCACTATCATTATTCTGAATTCTTTTTCTGGAATGTTGCCTATCTCCACTTCATTTAGTTGTTTTTCTGGGGTTTTATCTTGTTCCTTCATCTGGTACATAGCCCTCTGCCTTTTCATCTTGTGTATCTTTCCTTGAATGTGGTTTTTGTTCCACAGGCTGCAGGACGGTAGTTCTTCTTACTTCTGCTGTCTGCCTTCTGGTGGAAGGATTTAGTTTTAAATTATTTTCCAGATATGTTGTTAATTGTCACAATATCAATTGTGGAATCTATGCTCTATCACCTTTAACCACTAAATTTCCATAGAAATATATATATATATATTTCTTGATATTTTAATGTGTTCTACTAATTTATTTGTAAATATTTGCTGCAACTTTGAGATGAAGTTTGGTTATCTCGTGTGGTGTATTTCCTTCATTTTGCTTTCTCAAACATTTTTTTCCCTATTCTCCTCTTCTTGTATATTTATTTTTCCCAGCTGAACATGTGAATCAGCTTAAGTTAACAAATAATTTGGACTTATTTTTAAAGTTACCTTTACTCTATCAATTAATTGAAAGTATAGAAGACATATATTTGAAATAGTAGCTCTTCCCATTCAACAACATGATAGACCTCCCAATTATTCAGGTGTTTTGTGGGCCCTTCTGTAAAGTTTTATAAATTTCGGCATATAGCTTTTGTTGGTATCTTGTAAAACTGATCACTATGTATTTTATAGATTTATAGTATTGCTTAATTTACTTTTAAATTTTTGTTTTTGTTGTTAGAAACTATTGAAGTGTAACATGTTTTATATATCTTAATGGTGCTAGGTCATGTGGAACAAAAAAAGTGTAATATCTAAGCGGTATTTGAACCATAAAGCAAAATAAATATGTTAATGAAATAATCAAATAAAGACAATATGTTTTTGGACATGATATTAACAATTCATCAGCAGAAATAAACAAACGTTATTTTTTAATGTTAAAAACAAAATTAACTAAAATTATTTCAAATTAACCTTGGCTGCTTGGCTACTTAGAGTTTTTCCTAACCTCATAACTTGAGCTATCAATATCAGTAATTCCTATCTATTTGTCTCTTATTTTGATTATCCTTAAAGAACTGTAAAAATTATTTTTTCCATTATTAAGACTAATATAATATTCTTCCATATCTTAGCTCATTTTAAGGGGACTTTCTAAATTCTAGCCCTAATGCACTGTTTGGTTTATTATCAAGTGAAACATACAAATAATATTTTGACCACTTAGATTTTGGGCTTTGAAACCTATATGTGTGGAGCATCATGATAACTCTGACAAAAAATAATTGCTGTATTTAATAAAGCCTTTCATTTCCTTTTGTTTATAAAAACAAAACAAAGCAAAAATTCACTTGGAAAATCATAAATGGGAAATATTTGTTGTGGAGTGGTTGTAATAAGATCGTCATTTTACATTTAAAATAGTTATTGGGTGCATTTTGGAAATAAATTTTGTGAAATAAGGCAATAGCTAATGAACACCTTACCTTAAACATTTTACTTACCAAAATGGCATATAATATAAAAATGCTGAAATAAGTGGTTGCAGGTATATGCTTAAAGAACAAAAATTAATATTTGTATAGTACTCCACAGTTTGTGAAAGCATGTGTATGAACAGTTTAATATTCAGCAGTTTACTAGCTGAGTCTGGTTCTGCTCTCTTGCAGCTTGGTGACAGTGAACCAGTCACTTAACTTTTCTGTTAAATGAAGAACAGTGGATTCTCATGCCTCTCTCAGAGGGATTTTTGTGAAGATTAAATAGCAATGTGCAAATGGACATTCTTTTTATAAGACACTATGGAAATATCAGTGCTGAACATTCTACAAAATCATAATTCAAGCATTTTATTTTAAAATAATTTAAACATTAAGTGAAAGCCACTGAAAACAGCTGTGCTTATTTTTCAGCTGTCACAATCCCATATTTATAAAATTAGATAAAATCAGAGAAATGTAATTTAGCACTGATGGGTAGCTATATCAGGTAAGGAAAAATAATTTGTTCAGTAAATATTTGGTCTGCCCTTGCCTCCATCCAACTAGATCTTAGTTATGGTGCATTTTTTAGTGATAGAGAAATGCATGCTTTAACCAGGCCTGAAACTAGTCTCCTAGTTAGACTTTTTTCATTTACTGGATTCCATTTTCTCCTTGATTTTCTGTTCCTCTGTCTGTGGTTATAGGAAAGACTTACTTCTTTCATACTTCCTACTCTTGGGATGGAAGAAAATAAGGGCATTAAAATTTTTAAAAGATTTACTCTTCTATGCACTCTTCAAAAGGATATATATATATATATATATATATATATATATATATGTATACACACACATACATGTAATAGATCAAAATTCTCAACAACTCCAAACTATTTCTGAACCAGTTAGGCTATTCAGCTATTTATGAACTATCATATTACTTCATTCATTCATCCATTATTTATTATGTGTACCTGATATGTGCCAGGCATTGTTCTAAGCACTAGGGAGTGAGCAGTGATTAGATATAACTTACCTTTAAGGGTAGGGAGACTATTTAAGAAATACATACAAGATACCGATAAGAAAATATCAGTAGTAAATGCTGAGGAAATACTTATTAAGGAAAAATAGTAAGGAAGTAAAAGTCATTTGTAAAAGAGCTACTGACCAGTGATGGGTGGAGAAGCTTTAGATTCAAAAAGCCTTCTGGAGTTGAGTGAGTGATTAGTGAATGATTAACTCAAGTTGAGACCAAAGCATCAGGAAGAACAAAAACAATAACAGGTACTGGGGAAGAGTGTACCAGATGGCAGGAAAAATGTCAGCGTGTTTAAGTAAAGGAAGGAAGGCTACTCTGACTGGAAAGCAGAGGATAAAGGGGTAGGCAGGAATGAGAACTTCTAGGGCCAGAGACAGGAATAAGGTGTTTAGGTTTTACTCCAAGTATGATAGAAAATAAACTTGATCAACTGCTGAACAAAGTAAAATATGCCCATTTAAATGTTAACATCTTTAAAATATTCATTCTGTTTTAATGAAGCTTTCCGTGGAACAAAGCGGGAAAGGCTACAGTTTCAAACAAGATAACTCTGCTCTTAACTGCAAGTTTAAAAGGAAAAAATATGCAACACTGCTATGTGGTTGACTACAGTCTGACTGGTAAACATACCAATGTGAGTTATACAGTCACTAAGCTCTTGGCTTGAAGCCTTACTGCTTATAATCTATTTTTAACACAGCAGTCAGCAGGTTTTCATTAACATATGTATTATATTTATTTCCTCCCTGTGGTAGCCAGAATAATGACCTCCCCCCAGAAGTCTATGTACTAATACTCAAAACCTGTAAATACATTAAGTTATGCGGCGAAGGGAAATTAAGGTTGCAGATGAGATGATGTTAGGATTGTTAATCAATTGACCCCAAAATAGTAATATGATTTTGAATTACCCAGTAGGCCCAATGTTATCACAAGGGTCTTTAACGTGAAAAACAAAATCAGAAAAGAGAACCATCTAGATGCAGGGTGAGAAATATCAAGCCTGACATTGTTCGCTGTCTTTGAAGATGGAGGAAGGAGAGTGAGCCAAAGAAAGAGGGCAGCCTCTAGAAACTGGACAAGGGAAGGAAAAGAATTTTACCCTAGAGCCTCCAGAAAGGAATACAGCCCTTCCAACATCTTGATTTTAGTCCAGTGACCACACTGCCCTACAAACTGTAAGATAGTAAATTTGTCCTGTAGAATCCATTAAACTTGTGGTAATTTGTTGCAGCAGCAAAAATAAGCAAACAAGAAACCCCACCCATCCACTAGACTGTAATCACTAATACGGTTTGAATGTTTGTCTCTTGGATTACTGATATATTCCAATTACCTAGACTGGTGTCAGATACACATAGGCTTCCAATAAAGATTTAACAAAAGAACTGAATGAATAAGTGAATAATGAATTATGCCAACATTCTGCTCAAAACCAGTCAATGGCTTCTTATCTCATTAAGATTAAAAGCAAAATCATTCTCTTCTAGAAAATCTATACTGCACTATTTATGACTTCATTAACTTTATCTCCTTTTACATTTCTTCTTGAACTCTATACCTTAGCAATACTGACCTCCTTGCAGTTCCTCTGAGACTTTGCCTGTGCTATACTTCTCTACCTTGAATACTTATCCTCACATATCCACCTTTCTCTATCACTTCCTTCAGGCCTTTGCACAAACAACCCTTTAGCAGTGAGGTCATCCTTGACCATACAATTTGTGCCACCTTTGGCACACCCTTTCCTTTGCTTTATTGCTCTCAATTACATCAGTACCACCTGCACATATTTTTACTTATTTATTTGCTTACTATCTATTCACCTTTAGAACATAAATTCTGAGAGGACATTTTTTTGTCTATTTCCTTCTCTGCTATGCTTGGCACATAAATAGGTGTCCAACAAATACTTATTGAATGGATCATGCTATCTCAACAAAGACCTTTTTTAAAATGCCCCATACATTGCTACAGCAAATCAAAAGATGAGTCCAGGAGAGCCTTTGGTTTATTGAAGAAAACAAAGACTGACAAAGCTTAGGTTATAGTCTAAAATCTGCAGCAGTACTCAGCCACAGCCAGTGGAAAGGCAGCCAAAATGTCTATAGAAATAAATTCTGAATGTTAATATTATTCTTTGAATTAGTAATGGTACCAAAACAAGAACTAAGCAACACAGCACAGATTGCATGGGGCAAGTGAACCAAGGGGAACAACAGTGAACCAGAGAAAAACAAGGCTATTTCTTCAGCTCCTAACTTACATTATTATATGAGTTCTCTGATAGGAAAAAAAAGATAGTAACATAAGAAGGCACTGTACGACTATTATAGTTTACTTTATACAAGGCTGTAAACTGTCATTTTCATTCCCTAAGAATGGAATAAGTGATCCTCATCAAATCCTATTGGTATCTTCATAAAACTCCAAGCCTCTTTAGACATAAGATATTAAGATTTCTATTTGGAAGAAAATGCACCTTTTGACTTACAAGAGTCAAGATCTTACTGCTCAAGGTTCATTAAGACAAGTAGGAAGCCATCTCGTCAGAATTCAGTCCCTGAGGGGGGCTGGGCAAGATGGCGGAAGAGTAAGACGCGGAGATCACCTTCCTCCCCACAGATACATCAGAATTACCTCTACACATGGAACTGCTCCTATAGAACACCCACTGAACGCTGGCAGAAGGCGTCAGACCTCCCAAAAGGCAAGAAACTCCCCACGTACTTGGGTAGGGCAAAAGAAAAAAGAAATAACAGAGACAAAAGAATAGGGACGGGACCTGCACCAGTGGGAGGGAGCTGTGAAGGAGGAAAGGTTTCCACACACTAGGAAGCCCCTTCATGGGCAGAGACTGCGGGTGGCAGAGGGGGGAAGCTTTGGAGTCAAGGAGGAGAGCGCAGCAACAGGGGTGCGGAGGGCAGAGCAGAGACATTCCCGCACAGAGGCTCGGCGCCGAGCAGCACTCACCAGCCCGAGAGGCTTGTCTGCTCACCTGCCGAGGCGGGCGGGGGCTGGGAGCTGAGGCTAGGGCTTCCGTCGGATCGCAGGGAGAGGACTGGGGTTGGCGGCGTGAACACAGCCTGAAGGAGTTAGTGCACCACAGCTAGCCGGGAGGGACTCCGGGAAAAAGTCTACAGCTGCCGAAGAGGCAAGAGACTTTTTCTTGCCTCTTTGTTTCGTGGTGTGCAAGGAGAGGGGATTCAGAGCGCCGCCTAAACGAGCTCCAGAGACGGGCGTGAGCCGCGTCTATCAGCGCAGACCCAAGAGACGGGCATGAGACGCTAAGGCTGCTGCTGCAGCCACCAAGAAGCCTGTGTGCGAGCACAGGTCACTATCCACACTGCCCCTCCCAGGAGCCTGTGCAGCCCGCCACTGCCAGGGTCCCGGGATCCAGGGACAACTTCCCCTGGAGAACGCACGGCGCGCCTCAGGCTGCTGCAACGTCACGGCGGCAGAGGCCGACTGCAGGCTCGCCCCGCATCCGTACCCCTGCCTCCCCCTGGCCTGAGTGAGCCAGAGCCCCGAAGCAGCTGCTCCTTTAACCCCGTTCTGTCTGGGCAGGGAAGAGACGCCCTCAGGCGACCTACACGCAGAGGCGGGTCTAAATCCAAAGCTGAACCCCGGGAGCTGTATGAACAAAGAAGAGAAAGGAAAATTTCTCCCAGCAGCCTCAGAAGCAGCGGATTAAAGCTCCACAAACAACTTGATGTACCTGCATCTGTTGAATACCTGAATAGAAAACGAATCACCCCAAACTCAGGAGGTGGACTTTGGGAGCAGGATATATTAATTTTTCCCCTTCTCCTTTTTTTGTAAGTGTATATGTATATGCTTCAGGGTGAGATTTTGTCTGTATAGCTTTGCTTTCACCATTTGTCCTAGGGTTCGGTCTGTCCATTTTTTTTGTTTTTTTTTTGGTTTTTTTTTACTTAAAAATTTTTTTGTCTTAGTACATGTTTTCTTAATTTTTCTTCCTTATTTTCTATTTTTAAAAATTAAAAAAAAATTTTCTTAAGTTTTTTCATATTTTTTATTTTTAAAAAAATTAAAAATTTTTTTCTTAATTTTTTTCTTATTTTATATTATAAAAAATTAATAAATTTATTTAAAATTAAAAAAATTTTTTTCTTAATAAATTTTTTCTTAATAATTTTTTTCTTATTTTTTATTATAATAGCTTTATTTTATTTTATTTTATTTTATCCTCTTTCTCTCTTTCTTTCTATTTTTTCTCCCTTTTATTCTGAGCCGTGTGGATGAAAGGCTCTTGGTGCTCCAGCCAGGCATCAGGGCTGTGCCTCTGAGGTGAGAGAGCCAACTTCAGGACACTGGTCCACAAGAGACCTCCCAGCTCCACGTAATACCAAACGGTGAAAATCTCTCAGAGATCTCCATCTCAACATCAAGACCCAGCTTCACTCAACGACCAGCAAGCTACAGTGATGGACACCCTATGCCAAACAACTAGCAAGACAGGAACAAAGCCCCATCCATTAGCAGAGAGGCGGCCTAAAATCATAATAAGGCCACAGACACCCCAAAACACACCACCAGACGTGGACATGCCCACCAGAAAGACAAGATCCAGCCTCATCCACCAGAACACAGGCACTAGTCCCCTCCACCAGGAAGCCTACACAACCCACTGAACAAACCTTACCCACTGGGGACAGATACCAAAAACAACGGGAACTACGAACCTGCAGCCTGTGAAAAGGAGACCCCAAACACAGTAAGATAAGCAAAATGAGAAGACAGAAAAACACACAGCAGATGAAGGAGCAGGGTCAAAACACAACAGACCTAACAAATGAAGAGGAAATAGGCAGTCTACCTGAAAAAGAATTCAGAATAATGATAGTAAAGATGATCCAAAATCTTGGAAATAGAATAGACAAAATGCAAGAAACATTTAACAAGGATGTAGAAGAACTAAAGAGGAACCAAGCAACGATGAAAAACACAATAAATGAAATTAAAAATACTCTAGACGGGATCAATAGCAGAATAACTGAGGCAGAAGAACGGATAAGTGACCTGGAAGATAAAAGAGTGGAAATAACTACTGCAGAGCAGAATAAAGAAAAAAGAATGAAAAGAACTGAGGACATTCTCAGAGACGTCTGGGACAACATTAAACGCACCAACATTCGAATTATAGGGGTCCCAGAAGAAGAAGAGAAAAAGAAAGGGACAGAAAATATTTGAAGAGATTATAGTTGAAAACTTCCCTAATATGGGAAAGGAAATAGTTAATCAAGTCCTGGAAGCACAGAGAGTCCCATACAGGATAAATCCAAGGAGAAACACGCCAAGACACATATTAATCAAACTATCAAAAATTAAATATAAAGAAAACATATTAAAAGCAGCAAGGGAAAAACAACAAATAACACACAAGGGAATCCCCATAAGGTTAACATCTGATCTTTCAGCAGAAACTCTGCAAGCCAGAAGGGAGTGGCAGGATATACTTAAAGTGATGAAGGAGAAAAATCTACAACCAAGATTACTCTACCCAGCAAGGATCTCATTCAGATGTGGTGGAGAAATTAAAACCTTTACAGACAAGCAAAAGCTAAGAGAGTTCAGAACCACCAAACCAGCTTTACAACAAATGCTAAAGGAACTTCTCTAGGCAGGAAACACAAGAGAAGGAAAACATCTACAATACCAAACCCAAAACATTTAAGAAGATGGGAATAGGAACATACATATCGATAATTACCTTAAATGTAAATGGATTAAATGCTCCCACCAAAAGACACAGACTGGCTGAATGGATACAAAAACAAGACCCGTATATATGCTGTCTACAAGAGACCCACTTCAGACCTAGGGACACATACAGACTGAAAGTGAGGGGATGGAAAAAGATATTCCATGCAAATGGAAATCAAAAGAAAGCTGGAGTAGCAATTCTCATATCAGACAAAATAGACTTTAAAATAAAGACTATTACAAGAGACAAAGAAGGACACTATATAATGATCAAGGGATCGATCCAAGAAGAAGGTATAACAATTGTAAATACTTATGCACCCAACATAGGAGCACCTCAATACATAAGGCAAATACTAACAGCCATAAAAGGGGAAATTGACAGTAACGCTATCATAGTAGGGGACTTTAACACCCCACTTCCACCAATGGACAGATCATCCAAAATGAAAATAAATAAGGAAACACAAGCTTTAAATAATATCTTAAACAAGATGGACTTAATTGATATTTGTAGGACTTTCCACCCAAAAACAACAGAATACACATTTTTCTCAAGTGCTCATGGAACATTCTCCAGGATAGATCATATCTTGGGTCACAAATCAAGCCTTGGTAAATTTAAGAAAATTGAAATCGTATCAAGTATCTTTTCCAACCACAACGCTACGAGACTAGATATCAATTACAGGAAAAGATCTGTAAAAAATATAAACACATGGAGGCTACACAATACACTACTTAATAACGAAATGATCACTGAAGAAATCAAAGGGGAAATCAAAAAATACCTAGAAACAAATGACAATGGAGACACGACGACCCAAAACCTATGGGATGCAGCAAAAGCAGTAATAATAGGGAAGTTTATAGCAATACAATCCTACCTTAAGAAACAAGAAACATCTCAAATAAACAACCTAACCTTACACCTAAAGCAATTAGAGGATGAAGAAAAAGAAAACCCAAAAGTTAGCAGAAGGAAAGAAATCATAAAGATCAGATCAGAAATAAATGAAAAAGAAATGAAGGAAACGATATCAAAGATCAATGAAACTAAAAGCTGGTTCTTTGAGAAGATAAACAAAATTCATAAACCATTAGCCAGACTCATCACCAAAAAAGAGGAGAAAGCTCAAATCAATAGAATTAGAAATGAAAAAGGAGAAGTAACAACTGACACTGCAGAAATACAAAGGATCATGAGAGATTACTACAAGCAACTATATGCCAATAAAAGGGACAACCTGCAAGAAATGGACAAATTCTTAGAAAAGCACAACCTTCCAAGACTGAACCAGGAAGAAATAGAAAATATAAACAGACCAATCACAAGCACTGAAATTGGAACTGTGATTAAAAATCTTCCAACAAACAAAAGCCCAGGACCATATGGCTTCACTGGTGAATTCTATCAAACATTTAGAGAAGAGGTAACACCTATCCTTCTCAAACTCTTCCAAAATATAGCAGAGGGAGGAACACTCCCAAACTCATTCTATGAGGCCACTATCACCCTGATACCAAAACCAGAGAAAGATGTCACAAAGAAAGAAAACTACAGGCCAATATCACTGATGAACATAGATGCAAAAATCCTCAACAAAATACTAGCAAACAGAATCCAACAACACAGTAAAAGGATCATACACCATGATCAAGTGGGGTTTATCCGAGCAACGCAAGGATTCTTCAATATACACAAATCAAACAATGTGATACACCATATTAACAAACTGAAGGAGAAAAACCATATGATCATCTCAATAGATGCAGAGAAAGCTTTTGACAAAATTCAACACCCATTTATAATAAAAACCCTCCAGAAAGTAGGCATAGAGGGAACTTTCCTCAACATAATAAAGGCCATATATGACAAACCCACAGCCAACATCGTCCTCAATGGTGAAAAACTGAAACCATTTCCACTAAGATCAGGAACAAGACAAGGTTGCCCATTCTCACCACTATTATTCAACATAGTTTTGGAAGTTTCAGCCACAGCAATCAGAGAAGAAAAAGAAATAAAAGGAATCCAAATCGGAAGTGAAGAAGTAAAGCTGTCACTGTTTGCAGATGACATGATACTATACATAGAGAATCCTAAAGATGCTACCAGAAAACTACTAGAGCTAATCAATGAATTTGGTTAAGTGGCAGGGTACAAAATTAATGCACAGAAATCTCTTGCATTCCTATACACTAATGATGGAAAATCTGAAAGTGAAATTAAGAAATCACTCCCATTTACCACTGCAACAAAAAGAATAAAATATCTAGGAATAAACCTACCTAAGGAGACAAAAGACCTGTATGCAGAAAACTATAAAACACTGACAAAAGAAATTAAAGATGATACAAACAGATGGAGAGATATAACATGTTCTTGGAATGGAAGAATCAATATTGTGAAAATGACTATACTACCCAAAGCAATCTACAGATTTCTTACAATCCCTATCAAACTACCACTGGCATTTTTCACAGAACTAGAACAAAAAATTTCACAATTTGTACGGAAACACAAAAGACCCCCAATAGCCAAAGCAATCTTGAGAATGAAAAATGGAGCTGGAGGAATCAGGCTCCCTGACTTCAGACTATATTACAAAGCTACAGTAATCAAGACAGTTTGGTACTGGCACAAAAACAGAAACATAGATCAATGGAACAGGATAGAAAGCCCAGAGATAAACCCACACACATATGGTCACCTTATCTTTGATAAAGGAGGCAAGCATATACAGTGGAGAAAAGACAGCCTCTTCAATAAGTGGTGCTGGGAAAACTGGACAGGTATATGTAAAAGTATGAAATTAGAACACTCCCTAACACCATACACCAAAATAAACTCAAAATGGATTAAAGACCTAAGTGTAAGGCCAGACACTATCAGACTCTTAGAGGAAAACATAGGTAGAACACTCTATGACATAAATCACAGCAAGATCCTTTTTGACCCAGCTACTAGAGAAATGGAAATAAAAACACAAATAAACAAATGGGACGTAATGAAACTTAAAAGCTTTTGCACAGCAAAGGAAACCATAAACAAGACCAAAAGACAACCCTCAGAATGGGAGAAAATATTTGCAAATGAAGCAACTGACAGAGGATTAATCTCCAAGATTTACAAGCAGCTCATGCAGCTCAATAACAAAAAAACAAACAACCCAATCCAAAAATGGGCAGAAGACATAAATAGACATTTCTCCAAAGAAGATATACAGATTGCCAACAGACACATGAAAGAATGCTCAACATCATTAATCATTAGAGAAATGCAAATCAAAACTACAATGAGATATCATCTCACACCGGTCAGAATGGCCATCATTAAAAAATCTAGAAACAATAAATGCTGGAGAGGGTGTGGAGAAAAGGGAACCCTCTTGCACTGTTGGTGGGAATGTAAATTGATACAGCCACTATGGAGAACAGTATGGAGGTTCCTTAAAAAACTACAAATAGAACTACCATACGACCCAGCAATCCCACTACTGGGCATATACCCTGAGAAAACCATAATTCAAAAAGAGTCATGTACCAAAATGTTCATTGCAGCTCTATTGACAATAGCCAGGACATGGAAGCAACCTAAGTGTCCATCATTGGATGAATGGATAAAGAAGATGTGGCACATATATACAATGGAATATTACTCAGCCATAAAAAGAAATGAAATGGAGGTATTTGTAGTGAGGTGGATGGAGTTAGAGTCTGTCATACAGAGTGAAGTAAGTCAGAAAGAGAAAAACAAATACAGTATGCTAACACATATATATGGAATCTAAGGAAAAAAAAAAAAAGGCCATGAAGAACCTAGTGGCAAGATGGGAATAAAGACACAGACCTACTAGAGAATGGACCTGAGGATATGGGGAGGGGGAGGGGTATTATGTGACAGGGTTAGAGTGTGGCATGGACATATATACACTACCAAATGTAAAATAGATAGCTAGTGGGAAGCAGCCGCATAGCACAGGGAGATCAGCTCGGTGCTTTGTGACCACCTAGAGGGGTGGGATAGGGAGGGTGGGAGGGAGGCAGACACAAGAGGGAAGAGATATAGGAACATATGTATATGTATAACTGATTCACTTTGTTATAAAGCAGAAACTAACACAGCATTGTAAAGCAATTATACTCCAATAAAGATGTTTAGAAAAAAAAAAAAAAAAAGAATTCAGTCCCTGAGAAGCCAAGTACTCCCTACAATACACTAGCCGTTCACTCTGTCAACACTATGCCTGTAACAATACTCTTGTCTCTTCATATCCAGTGGAGATTGGCTCTAGGACCCTGGAGGATACCAAAATCAGTGGATTCTCAAGTTCCTTATATTTAATGGCATAGTACAGTTGGCCCTTCTTATCTGCAGGTTCTGAATCTTCAGATGCAGAACCTACAGGGATACAGAGGACCGTCTGTATCACAATGCATAGAAACCAGTTTTCCATTTGTTCCCAATGAAGAGCAGGGTTGTGCCAGTGCCCCACAGAGGAAATCCCTGAAGCTTCTCTTCTGACCTAAAAAAGAAGGCGAACATTCTCATCCTGCTCCCACGTTTCCCTCCGCAGACAGACTGAGTCTTGGAATCCAGGATTCCATGGGATATGAGGAAATGCATGCACTGTTTTGAGGAGTCAAAATCTTGGATTAACCATTGAATGTAGTAAAGAGATCCTGTAGACAAGGAAGATGAGTGGAAGCTGCTCTGGTGTTGCCTCATGGATAGTGCTCTTAGGTCATAAGTATTTTATGTTGAGTAGCAGCAAAGCGGGGTCCTTGTGTCACTTTGTTCTGAAGTAGCTCAACACAGTTCTCCCTAGTTATGTCCTTACTCTTATCTTCTGCTAGAGTTAGTCTGATGCAATCCAAATAACATCAAATTATCAGAATGGATGGATTCTGTCTATGTTGGGTTGGTTTTGCTTCTTTGTATTTATTATGTCCAATTATTTACGTACACACCTAACAGTAATATGATGACAACCAACATTTATGTAGATCTTTATAATTTGCAAAGTAGCTTTTTAAAAATTTATTTCACTTAGTCATTGCAATGACTTGTGAAGTAGGTATTTACTACCTTCATTTTGCAGATGGTGAAAATAGGACGTTAGGTAATTTCCCAAATTATAAATTATAAATGGCAAAGAAAGATTTAAACATGTATTATATGATTCAAAATCAATGGCACTACATTAATTAAGGAGATAGGTCTTTCTTATGTGTTAAATGTATGTACAACAGAAGAAAAAACTTTATTGACAATCCAGTTATGCTGCACTCACTATTTCCTCATTATAGAGTAAGAGATTTCTAGCCAAACAAAGGTGAATCATGGTAATATGCATATTAAACTCAATTCTGTAGCCAATTATAACCAGAGAAAAAGGACTCATTGTTTATGATAATATCAATTGTCTTAATTAATACAAATGTATTAATATCATTTATATCAATGTAGTCATCAATACCAATAAATTTTTTCTGAGGATGAGAAAGGAAGCCTCAGTTTGTTAACTAAAAATAAATAAATAAATAAACTATTCTGAAGATAACTGTAAATAAATCAAATTTTGAATGTACACATAGAGTACAAATTTTTAATCAAACACAGAATCTTTGAATTAGGTTTTTGTTTGCTTATTTGTTTTTTTCTTCAAAGGATTCAAAACTGTAAGGATGTCAAAATAGTATTCATTTTGAGCCATAGAGTCATTGACTCCTATATCAGTCTACCTAACCTGGACATCTAAATTTCTTCAGAGAATGTTTTTTGTTTTAGAATTTAGTAAAGTAAACGTTTCAACTTTACTAACCTGGAGCAAAACCACTAGGAGGAAAGTCTATGTCAAAAAATTCTGGAAACATTTAGACTTTAAATAATACTTTGAACAAGAAGCATTTTCCAAACAAATCCTTTAGCAATATTATTTGCTAAAATCTCAAATTTGCTCTCTGTTTATAGCTTTAGATTTACAGCCAGTTAAGATTTTCAGGATTTTGAGCCATAGTCTAAATTTAGAAGAAGGGTTATATTAATCTTTATTGAATGCAATTCTTCCTTTTCTCCATAATACTGGTTATCTTTCTAAACGTCACTCAATTTTAGTTGAATCTCTTTCTTTCACACTATTTTTCCTAATAACTATAGTTTCTCAGCAATGGAGTGCTTCCAAATATTCAAATAGCCTTTAAAACATAAGACTTAACATGAAGAAAAATATGTCTAGTGTGAATAAACTTTAAAAATTATTTTTATCCATAAAATCTGTAGGAATACCAGGTACCTATTTTGGCAAATATAAATTTGATTCACACTTAACTCCTCCACTCTGGTTTAAATGGCACTTTTTAACTTGTTCCACATTGCTCAACTAACATGAATAAAACATCTTATATTACGTAATTATCAAATCCCTGTTTTGTCAGGTAACCTTAAATGTTCCCTTAAGCTTTTCACATGCCCAGTAATATCAACTGAGAATTGACATCAACATAATAAGTGATTATCTTTTCTCATTAATAGCTTTTTTATCATCTATAGTGGCTTAATGTCAGTAGCTACTTTAAAATGAGTTTTTTTAATAAAGATGTAAAAACAAACACAAGAGGAACTAAAATGATAATAATAACATAACTGCTTTAATTTTGACAGTGCTTTAATATCCATTATATGTTTGACTTTCCCAATAATCTGATAGTTAAGAAAGGCAAGTTATTATCCCTCTTTTATGGAGAAGGAAACCAGGACTCATAAAGTTTAAGTGACATGTCCATGGTCGCCTTGCTAATATGGGAAGAGCAGTCATGAAAGTCAGTGTAAGAATTAGAATTCTGAGGTCAGTGTGTTTTCTCTTCTACAGAAATAAAACACACACTATAATCACCATCAAAATGCTCAAAGCCAATTAAATTCATTTCAGAGCTGAAGTGAAAATGCTTCACTTTGCTTCTTACATATAGCAACAATAAAATGTTTTCTCTTTAATTTAAATCTTTATAGATATAGTTTTATGGTACACACATATATCAAGGAAGATAGCACATAATATAAAAACTCACTATCTTTATTTTTAACCAATAAACAATTATTATTTTGCTAGAATAAGGTAATTTTTTGTAATTTATTCTTATGTGGCTTATAAAACTCAAATGTTCAACAATTTTTGGCACTTAGTTTCAACATTTGCTATCTCACCTTAGTAAACATTTATCCTGAAGACCATTTCAAATAGTCTTCTGAAGAGGGTCACTATAATTCTAGTGAAACACTGATCACTATCACTGAGCTAGCCATTTCTCTTCTTCCTTAGAACCTAGTAAGAAGTATTAAATCCAAAAGTCCAGTATCTAAATGTACTATTTATCTGCCAGGATTTTGGTAGCCTGAAATAAAGTAGGGGAAGGAACAGACACCTATGCCAAATTTAAATCATTACAATTATTGAAATAAAAGTTTTCAATAAAAGCCACTAACATAGTTTAGAAGGGTATATTAGCTATCTATTGCAGTAGATCAAATTACTCCCAAACTTAGCAGTTTAAAACAGTAAGCTATTATTATCTCATACAGTTTCTGAAAGTCTGAAATGCAAGTGTGGCCTAACTATGTGGTTCTGGCTCAAGGTCTCTTGTGTGGTTTCAATCAGCATCTCAGCTGAGCCTGCATCATCTGAACACTTGACTGGGGCTGGAGGAGCCACTTCCAAGACGACTCCCTGACATGCCCTAAAAAAAAAAAGTTTTCTGTTTAAGGTTTTTATTTATATTTGAAACTTTCTGACAATTTAGATATTTAAGTTAACCTAAATTGTCCTGAGTGAACTAAGAATATTTCACTCATCTGTTTCTTTTATGTAATTCTGAATATATTAAATAATCTCTCTATATACCATAACTTAAAGTTTAAGCAGTCTTAAAAAAATCCCATCACTATTCAATGTAGTAAATAATGATCCCCATATAGCATGAGACATTTGTAAGGTACCAAAATTTCAATTATTTAGATTAATACAGATCATATATTCTCATAAACTGGAATGTGGGCATATGACCTTCTTTTATATTAATCTTGTTAACTATAATTGAAGTCTGACATTTCAGTCTATAAAAGATCGGGTCACTATCTCTGCAGTATGGACAGTCATCTTGCATCATTGAAAATGTTCCTTCTGATTGTGCTCAAATTAAGGTCATTTTGAGAATCAGATATCTTCTATCCCAGCCATTCATTTATGAAGATCCAGAGAATGCTGGATATTATAGTCAGATTGTAGCAAAAGAATCTTCCAGACATTGAAAAAGAGAAAATATTATATTTCTGAAAGAAAAGAAGCCCATAAAGAAAAGAGAGGGATAGGAAGGCTTCCATCTTGGACAAGATGGTAAACAATAACTTGAAATAGTATTAGATATTTATAAATCTGCACTTTCTTATAATGAAGCAAATATACATTCAAAAGAAGCAACGTTACAGACAACATATTAGCATTGCACTTACTCAAAAGATGAACAAACACATTTCTTTACTTTAGTAAAATTTTGTTGCAATGTATGAGGCCTTACTATTGGACACATAATAAACCCAAAAAGTAGTCATTGGTATTAATACCTCCATTTTGTTGGTAAGTGAACTAAAGTTCATCAACTAGCTTGCCCAAGTAGAAGCTAGACTTAGAATTCAAATAAAGGGGTATTTAACATTAGTGTGAGTGTTCTTACTACTGTATTCTTTGAAATGACATTCTAAAACTTGTTTGCCTATTTAACAACATCTGAGCAGAACTATAGTCTGGAATATTCATTTTTACTACTGTGTATAAAAACTACATTGCATATATTTTTCATAAATTTGACTGACCTAATCTGATATTCTTCTATCTTGATTGGTATTATAGAAATGTAAACATAAAACACAAATGTGCAGTTATCTCTTTTCTACCATACTGTACTTTATAAATATATTATAGATAATAATGACTAATGAAGTTATTTAAAATTATTAAATTGATGAATAATTAGAACCTTGTCTAAAAATTAATGTGATATATACATTTAGGAATGATCCAGAAACGACATGAATTAAGTTAGGATGGTGACATATCGAATGGATATCTATACAAAGCCAGATATCCACCACACACTCCAATACGATTGAGGGTGACTGACATTAGACAGTCTGCTGACCCCAGGGACTGAGGAAAGACCACAACAACTGAGAATTAAATCAATTCTATTTCAACCAGCTCCGTCTTCCTGTGCCAAAAACTCAGAGCAGAGAGACTCTGACATTGATTTTTACATACGTGTGTGTGTGTGTGTGTGTGTGTGTGCGCGCGTGCGCGCACACTGAAAAGAAAAGTAGCGTAATAAGCAGTCATTAAAACATTGTAAGTCTTGTGGTTATTTACTGATTTTGGTAAACATCCAGATACATTTCACTATGCAGCTAAAAGTAACAAAAACAAAATTTCATCAGACTCTGTAGTTTTGGAAATAACACACAGTGTGGTAACAATGGAGTTGCCTGATTGCTTAACATGTGTGCACTTTGGTTCTTCTTCCGTAGAATGCCGAGGATTATATCAAATATATTACATCACATACTACAAAATGAGATCTAGTCAGACTATCTGGATCTAGATCCAGCAGTTAAGCTATGTTACCTTGGATGTAATTTCAGTTCCTTGTCTCTAAAATGGAAGTAATTATTGTTCATCTTTCACAAGGGTGATTAGAGGCAGTGAGACAGTGTATATAATATGCTCAACACATGGCTGGCCTTCATAAGTATAAATAATAACATATATTATATCAATAAATAATAAGTGTTATTATAGTTTCTGTGGTTATCACCCCAAAACAAACACACATACAAACAAACAAATAAAATATCCATAGGCATATTTGCAAAACTTTAGTCAAAGAGAAAAATGTAAAAAGGGGTTAATACCACCTTTATCAAGATCATTAGTATTTACAGGCTGCCTAGAATACAAGTATCCAAACCCAAAGCATATTGATAAACATAGACTTATTTATTTAATAAATATGTTTATTTAATACTGTTGATGAGCTTTTAAAGGAGCTACTGAATAAAGCAGCTAATTTTCAAGAAGAATCAGTCAAAAAACATCAAGCGTTTTCATAAAAAGAGTTTAGCTCATTTTGCCTGCAAAAAACTCCAAAAAATAACTCCTTCAAAAATTAGAATATGGTTCCAAAGCGCATATAAATTTGGAGAGGCTTGTCTTACCTGAACTTTCGAACCTGTTGAAAAATTCCTCATGAGGATCTTTGTTTCTCTCATTATTTCTCTATCTTTGAAATACTGATACTTGCTTTCCCCATTTACTTTCATTTTATTTCATCAAGCATTGCATACTTCATTTTCGTCTTACAAGAGCTTCAAATATATCTGCTATTTATTCTTCAATAGCATGGCTCTTCTGCTTAACTACGGTGACAATAAACCTGCAGAAGTACTGAAGAAATATGCCTATCTCAAAACAAAATGAGCTCTTCACCCACAAGCCCTTGATTATATCTCTCTTTCTGATTTTTACAAAAATTCTGCACTTATCCACTTTAATGAATTACATTTGCCCTTGGAATACCTTTTTACCTTTTTTCATTTCCTTTAGTACATATAAAATATGGTAGTTGGAGTGTAAATTGACTTAAAAAGACCTTAAAATATAATCAGGTGGAGAAGTAATTATGTTACCTAAATTACTGTATCAATTTGTTTCATAAAAGTTCTGTCTCTTCAACTTTCCTTAAAATTATTCAGTGACGGTTGGGAAGGTGGAGAACAAATGTTGACGGAGGAAATTAACAGCTCTTTAAGCAGTTACTAAGAGATGGCCTGCTGGATGTTTGAATCAAGCTGAAAAGCTTGCTAAATGAAGAGGCTGATTCTGCTGTCTGCCTGGTTGGGCAGGTGGACCTTCCTCCCTCATGTTTCTAGATTTGCCTGCTCAGTTGAAAATACCTATTTCCTCTGATAGAAAACACACACACACACACTCACACACGAAAAAAAGCATCAGCTGTTTATACCACCAGATGAGACCAACTGAATTTGTCACATTTTGTTTTAAAATAGCTTAATAAGTTGACCGATCTTTACCTACGTGGCTAAGGGTGTGTGTATGCATTTTGAATAAGAGAGCTGAGCCAGACAATGACACTAAATATCTGTGACCTTAAATAAATCATTTAACTTTTCTGAAAGCTGGTACCTTCAGTATTACATGAGCTCATCTCTACTCCCAATTTAAAATTATAAAAAGAAGACTGGCATATTTACTATAAATGAAAATGGTAGAGTTTATTTTTCATCTTTGAAGAAACAGTATAAAATTTACCCATTAAAAAGTATCAAAATGTTTTATTAACAAGCATTTCATCCATTCAATTGTTAGCCCTGATATTACCACACCACTCTCCCTATAACTGCATTATTAAATATTTGATAGGTGCCTAACAAATGAGGATCCTAATAACACCACCTGCCATTGTTGCAAACTTACCAAATGCCCAGCATTATGATAAGAGCTACAGGTAAATTAAAAATAAACAAGCAAATGCCTTGAAAAAGGGTCACTATGTAATTGATCATCCAAATCTGGATACTTCTGAGAAGGAAAGAAGCATTATTGATCATTATACTAGAAAAACAAGAGTAAACTAAGATTGTCATGGGCAAACCAGGGCAAAAGGTCACCTGCATATGTTATAAATGTTTGCAAGAACAAGGAGAAAAAGGTGTTAGGACAGGCACAAGAGCATGAAAATTACCATAGTTGGATGGAATCAGAAGTAATGGTGGAGAGAAAATTATATAAGCTTTTCATTGTATTGTTTCATTGGTTACAATAAATGAATTTACTGTTTTTGAAATCGGAAGTAACATTTAAAATTTTTTTAAAGAAATGATATCCCAGTGATCTTCAGATATCAGTAAATGTTTCACTTCTCAGATGAGTAAACTATCATAAAAATGTTCAGATAAACATTGCCCAAGGACACACAGTAGGTAAGACAAAAAGCTGGAACCAGACTATGTGCAACAACACTGCCTCCTGATTATGTTTCCCAACAGAAGATTTCTAGGTTCAGCATCATGGGAATTCATGCTTCTCCATGATAGATAAGGGCTCTCTTGACAATTTCAATTATCAGAATTGTGCCCTTAGGGAATTCATCAATTAAGTAAGAGGAGCATTCCACACATCTATTACTAAAACAATCCTTTGTGGCATTCATCTCATAAATATCATGCAACTGGCTGTTCCCAGTTGGAGTACAACGATACCCAGTATATGAAAATGATAAATATTTTACCAGCTTCAAATCCAAAGTTTTCAGAGAAGTTCATGGAAATATGACATTAAAGCATGTTCAAATAAACATCAAATGAGAAAAGTTATGTGAACTATAAACTATTCCTAAACTATGATTCATATCATCCTTATTGTCAAGGGAGGATTGGGACTGTGTGAAAGAGAAAATACTGCACATTAGGTGGTGACACAGAGTGAGTTTTTCCCTCTTCTTTTTTACATATTTGGACAATATATACAAAATTTGGAGGAAATTTTAAAACAGCATTTATCACAATACATTACAATACAGACATGTAATAAAGTGGTCAGTTGTGTCATCATGCTATTAAACACGTTTGTTTCACCTCACTGAGCAACAGAAGTGTAATTCAATAACTGGTGAATGTCATCAGTCATTTAAAATATCACTACGTTTTTAAAAGCTGTATTTGAAATAACTTCTAAAAAAACGTATTTCATGTATTAGCCAGGTATAATGTCAGGCATTCTAAACACTGAGAAATGTAAGTCTCCTAACTAGGTATATAAAATCATAAACTAGGAATGCAATAATAGACATTCATTTATTCATTTAGTCATTCATCAAATATTTGTTTAGTACCTACTGTGTGCCAGGCATCTAGCTAAGCACTAGGACTTAGTAGTGGTAAATAAAATATATACTCTTTCTTTCTTATAGAACTTAAAATTTCTTGAGAATTTAAATATGTAACAATTAACATGTTTTGTGAAAAAAAATGCAAGCTGCTAAAGGAATGCGTTACCATGAGTTGTTACTGAGTGTGAGTAGCCATTTGAGACTTCAGAAGTTCCTGAAAGTTAACCAATCAGGATTGAGAGTGTGCTTGAAAAATAAGACAGAAGAAAGTTAAAAAGCTCTGCAATGGCCTTTCAGAGGAACTGAATAGATGTCAATGTGGGTGAAACTACTTTATTTCTAGGAACTTCCGTATTGCAGATTTTTAGGGTCTGCAATCTGATTGAAGGGTACCTTGCAGCAAAGCGATGTTTCTTGATACTTTATTAGCATAAGAAGCACGCTGTTTTTTAACTATACTGTATGTTTTCAGTATTCTTGGGGGTAAAGTTCCCCCAAGTCACCTTTTGTGTCATTGCTCTTAAGTAGTAGAAAAAAATGAGGGGAGAGTGGTGAGCAGTTTATGAACAAAATTGTAAGACCTCACAAGTTGGTGTAACATTTTTTGGAGGATAACTAGTTAGGTACTAAATTACTTTCATTTTATTTCAAATTGTTCTTCTGCAATTATTACAGAAGACTGTACTGTTTTAAGAGTTAGTTATTTAAGAAAATCATCTCTCATATTCTATTAAGAGTATGAGTATAAAATTAAGATTCTGTAAGCAGGAAAAACAATATTGTGTACAGAAAGGCATGTAATGTCTGGTTGTCTCCCCATTAGTGATACTATTGTTGACTGTTGAGTTAGAGGGTCATTGCTCATTGTAAAATTGCACATTTCCTCTAGTAGGAAATGAAGGGTAATCTGGACTGTGAAACTATGCAATTATGCACATATACGTTATGCCCAATGATTAATCCAAAATTTAAAATATTTTCTTCAGATTGAAACAACACATAAAGGGCCAAGCAAGACTTACAAAAATAAAGACATATCTTTGCACATATTAATGAAACTCTGGATCATCCAATATAAAGAAAAAAATCTTAAAAAAGGAAAAGGTACACTAACAATGAAATATCAGAAAGAGAAATTAAGGAAACAATCCCATTTAACATCACATCAAAAAGAATAAAATATGTAGGAATAAACCTACCTAAGGAGGCAAAAGACTTGTACTCCAAAAACTATAAGATGCTGATGAAAGAAACTGAAGACAACACAAAGAGATGGAAAGATATACCATGTTCTTGGATTGGAAGAACCGAGATTGTTAAAATGACCATACTACCCAAGGTAATCTACAGATTCAATGCAATCCCTATCAAATTACCAATGGCATTTTTCACAGAACTAGAACAAATAATTTTAAAATTTGTATGGAAACACAAAAAACCCCAAATAGCCAAAACAATCTTGAGAAAGAAGAATGGAGCTGGAGGAACCAAGCTCCTGACTTCAGACTATACTACAAAGCTACAGTCATCAAAACAGTATGGTACTAGCACAAAACAGACACATAGATCAATGAATCATGATAGAAAGCCCAGAATCAAACCCACACACTCATGGTCAATTATTCATGACAAAAGAGGCAAGAATATACAATGGAGAAAAGACAGTCCCTTCAATAAGTGGTGCAGGGAAAACTGGACAGCTACATGTAAAAGAATGAAATTAGAACATTCTGTAACACCATATACAAAAATAAACTCAAAATGGATTAAAGACCTAAGTGTAAGACAGGATGCTATAAAACTCCTACCAGAAAACATACGCAGAACATACTTTGACATAAATCACAGCAATAATTTTTTGGATACATCTCCTAGAGTAATGGAAACAAAAGGAATGATAAACAAATGGGACCTATTAAACTTAAAATCTTTTGCAAAGGAAAAGATTGAGAAATGCAAAGGAAACAGCAAAGGAAACCATCAACAAAACAAAAAGACAACCTCCTGAATGGGATAAAATATTTGCAAACGATGTGACCGACAAGGGATTAATTTCCAAAATATACAAACAGCTTATACAGCTCAATATCAAAAAAATAAAAATATAAAAATATGGGCAGAAGACCTAAATAGACATTTCTCCAAAGAAGACATACAGATGGCCAATAGGCACATGAAAAGATGCTCAGCATAACTAAGTATTAGAGAAATGCAAATCGAAACTACAATGAGCTATCACCTCACACTGGTCAGGATGGCCATCATCAAAAAGTCTATGAATAATAAGTGCTGGAGAGGGTGTGAAGAAAAGGGAACCCTCCTACACTGTTGGTGGGAATGTAAATTCGTGCAGCCACTGTGGAGAACAGTATGGAGGTTCCTTAAAAAACTAAAACAAAAGTCACCATATGATCCTGCAATCCCACTCCTGGGCATATATTCAGAAAATACAAAAACTCTAATTCGAAAAGATACATGCACCCCAACGTTCACAGCAGCACTATTTATAATAGCCAAGACATGGAAGCAACCTAAATGCCCATCAACAGATGAATGGATAAAGAAGATATATATATATATATATATATATATATATATATATATATATATATACACACACACATATATATATATATACATACACACATACATACATATATATATGTGTGTGTGTGTATATATATATATATATATATATATATATAACTCAGCCATAGAAAAGAATGAATTAATGCCATTTGCAGCAACATGAATAGACCTAGAGATTATCATACTAAGTGAAGTAAGTCAGACAGAGGAAAACAAACATCAATCATATGGTATCACTTATATGTGGAACCTAAAAATAATGATACAAATGAACTTACAAAACAGAAATAGATTCACAGAAATAGAAAACAAACTTATGGTTACCAAAGGGGAAAGGGGGGGAGGGGTAAATTAGGAATTTGGGATTAACAGATACACACCATTATATATAAAATAGATAAACAACAAGGACCTACTGTATAGCACAGGGAACTATATTCAATATCTTGTAATAAACTATAATGAAAAATAATCTGAAAAAGAATATATATATGTATATACATACATATATAATGTATAACTGAATCACTTTACTGTGTACCTGAAACACTATAAATCAAATACACTTCAATTTTTTAAAAAAGTGTATAATTAAATTATACATTCATAATTATAATTTAAAGATATAATAATGTAATTATATATTATAATCTATAATTATAAATTAAAGAAAAAAAAAGTAAAGCAAAAGGTAAAGTGAAGAACAGAAGAGAAAAGACACAGTGGGACAGAAATTATTTTAACAGCAGAATTCTCATTGGATTGAACAGATTCCAGAAGAAAATGAAGTAAAATCTTCTAAGTTTTTATGAAAAATCATTATCAATCTAAAATGGTATAGTAGCTAAGATATCACTTAAAAGTGAAGGCAAAATAAATTTTACCATCTGCATCTTTCATTGATAGAAAAACTTATGTATTCTGTTCAGTAGAAATGTTACTAAAACCACAATGCAAAGTACATTATGCCAGAAAACACAAAATTGAATTATAGTTCCAGCTCTTGTAAGAATGACAGGAAGCCACCTTTCTTAGGTCATAGGGAGAGAGTGACTGTCTGAACCTAAAGACACAGTGACTCTGTGGAGAGGGTCTCCTGACCAGAGCTGTTGCTTTGGTAAAAGGACTAAGCTAGGGAGGAGGGAGGAGACTGGAAAATAAATATCCTGATATCAATTTCCTCACTTTAAACTGAAGGGCATAGAAACCTATTAATGCAGTGCATATATTTCAGTCTCTAGGGACAAATAAGGGGTGAAAATGGTGGAAAGTAGATCAGGAATGGCAAACAAAAATAGCTCATCTCCTAAGACCACAGACTTGCTTTCAATATCCGGTTCTAGTATTATGTATTTAATAACATCTGTTACTCAAGCCCATTTGGAAATGTGTTTGTACAGTTCCATGTATTAAATGGTAAGAAAACGTCTGAAGAGTTGGGGAAATCCAAGAGAAAATTAAAAAATGGGAAATGCAAGTGCATATGAAACAATTTTCAACTTCTTCTACTGCAACTTATACTTGTAAATAAATGTTTTAAAAAATTAAATGGAAACATAATTTAGAAAATTAAGAAACAAAAATTCAAACACGTGAAACAACTGTCAAATCCACTATCACCAAGTTATATTAAATGATAATTAGATACGATTTTTTTTCATTTTATATTGGCAGATTCTTACATGTTATGCACTTTGCAATAACATTCTATATTATATACTTCTCAAGCATACATATGATAGAAATGATATGGAAATCTATATAGACAGCATAAAAATTGGTAATTGTGTCTCAGTCATTCCTCTCCTAGGAATCTTTAAAGGAATATATAAAGGATGGTTATTTATGTGCAAACATATTCACTGTCCATTGCACTAAGCTGAACAATAGTAAATTATGTTAACTCCATATAAAGGAATATAAATTTTGTTAACAAAAATTTTTAAGTGAAATCTAATAAGTGACCATTATGCAGAAGAGAAAGGAAATGTAACAAAGGGTAACAGTGGTTAAAGTAATTAGATAAAAAATATCAGTCAAATCTGTTCAGTCAAAAGGTATATATCTATGTATATCTATATATAGATATAGATATATAGAGATATATCTTGTAGGGGAGAATAATCTGCCACGATAAAATGTGTCTCTTTGGCTTGTGGATTATTTCGAGTATTATTTCAAGCTGAAAATAATCAAAGCCCAAAAGACACAGGAGGAACGTTTAACCTTCCCCCGACTGCCTAAAAGAATTTAGACAGAGGGCTTGTTCCTGGAATAGAGCTATTACCAGAGAGATCTATAAAGAATATGAACTAGATGTAGTGGGGGGAACTCGGCAGGGCCTACAGATTAGAGTCCACTCTGTGTCCCATTGTCTCTGCAAGGCCCAGGTAACGTCTGTTCACCAAATATTTGCTTTTCCTTCTCCATGTGAATTGCCTTCCTCCCCTCTGAAGTTCCAAACCACTACTCCCCATTCTCTCTTGTCTTTAGCTGAAGATGGTAATTAAGGTGAAGGTTTCTGCCATTTCTACAAGTTAGTCAGTTCTCCTGAGTCTCTCTCATGTATACATGTTATTAAACTTTTGTTTGATTATTTGCCTGTTAATCTGTCTCACGTCAGTTTAATTTTTAGACCAGTCAGAAGAACCTAGAAGGGTGGAGGAAAATGTCTTTCTTCCTGACAATCTCCACACACAACATGTATATGTAACCACACAGCATAGAGAAACTCTATCTGTGCGAGAAAATTGAGCTTACTAGTTTATGGTTACATCTTGTGTGTGTGTGTGTGTGTGTGTGTGTGTGTGTGTTTGTAGGTACATGTGTACCTTTGTGTACTTTCTGTGTAAAGGAATTTATAATACTTTTTATGGGTGGCAAGTTTTCTATGTGTCATTCAGAAAGTGCCTAGGGTTCTGTTTGTGTTTTTCTTCTTAGTAATCAAACTAAACTTCATGAACAAAGAAATAAACATTTTCCCTAGCCATGCAAAACAAAGGGAAAGCTCCCTTCAAGTGTTTAAATCTCCTTTAAAAAAATATCTATTATAAGCCAGAATGCCATCAGGATAAGAGTTGCATTGCGTCAAGCATCTGATTCTTGTGGTAGACATGGTATAATGATGACTAGGAAACTATCCATCTTCTTCTTGACAGGTGACCTATTTTAGAATCAGGAAGGCCATCATCCAAGAGAAGTTACTTTAGCCATGTTCCTTTAATCATCGTTTACAATTTACTTGGATGATTTGCAGGACAAGGGCTCTTTTGTTTTCCTTTTCTAATTATATTCATATATATATATGAATAAGATTTTTCAGTTTTTAAATAACCAATTTTGGAACTGTAACAAGCAGGTTACAAATTTAATTAATTTATCAGGATGTATGATTTTCTGTAATTTTATTTTTATTTAGAGTTTATCAGTTACCACTTTTTGTGTATTTTATTTGAAGTTCACATATGCAGAACACTAGAAAGGAGGATATATATGAAAAACTACCTAATCAATTGTTAAAATTCTGCAACTGCTTTATTTTCTAAATATTTGATATCCATTAAGTTTCTAAAAATTTTCATCAATCTCATTTACGATAAATGGTCAGTCAGCAAACCATTCTCTTTTGAGATCTATATTTACATTAATATCCACAAAGCAAATGTAAGTGAGCATCAGAAGGGCCCTTGGTGTTCTGCTATTGATGTCTTAGCTCTAACATAAAGGTAGCAATTTAGCATCATGCTATAAATAGAAAAATATAGTGGACAGCATTGGCTCATCTTATGTTTTTAATATTCTCTTCAGGGTAAAGTATGACATAATTACAGTGGTGGAGTTTTCACTGTAGGGGATTTTGTTGTTATTTCATTTGACAAACAAGTAATTAGCTTCTCTACTGGATGGTTTACTGTATGTTACTAATTAAGCTATCCACTGGAATAAAAGCTTACTTAAAAGTTAGTGAAGACACTCCTGCTATAACATTAAAGAAGGCAGCAAATACAATGCAAAATTCATACTATGTGATTTTATCAACTAAACATATATACATTTCCCTCTCTAAAAAAGTTACAACATATTCACTCAAGATTTACATCTAGATCATCCGAAGATATGTATGTTGTAGGTTTTTGAGTGTGTTAGGTTATAAAATCAAAGTTAAATGGCAATTATAAATGAGAAAAAATTAGTTTTTAATATTTAGTGTTTTAAACATGAAAGCAAATTTACAGGATTTATCTAAATGTCTAAATGTGTGTATTAATACCGTGGCATTCCACCTTGATGACTAGTTAATTAAAAAACCCATATTCTTTTTACTACTAAAATTCAGTGAATAATTTAATAGATTAATATAATGCAAATGATTTAGTAGTATTCTAGTTTACTGGTTTGGGCTTAAAACTCTAATTCTACAGGATACTAAGAATGATCTTGTGATGAACAAGTACAGCAAACAGCTGAACCTGAACACCTGAACCTTACTGTGTCATGAACTGTGGAACTCAGTGGCCGCAAGTCCTCTTATGGAGTTCTTGTGTGTCTATCATGAAAGACAGGTGACAAACCAATTATTATAATTCATTACATAACTGCAAGTTTGAAAGTCACATGAGATGTAAGTCTCGAGTGAATATGTTGTAACATTTTTAGAGAGGGAAATGTAAATATGTTTAGTTGAGAAAATCACATAGTATGAATTTGCATTGCATTTGCTGTCTTCTTTAATGTTATAGCAGGAGTGTCTTCACTAACTTTTAAGTAAACTTTTATTCCAGCAGATAGCTTAATTAACCGCAAGGGTGTTGAAGGGGGGATAAACAATGGGGATCTGACACAGTTTGTGATGGTGTCAGAACAGGCTTCTCTCTTGTTGGGCTTTCTAGCCCAAGAACTGAAGGATGAGCATGAGTTGGTAAATGGGGAGGAGGAAAGCATCCCATGCAGAAGGAACAGCAAGTGCTGAGGTCTAGAGGGAGGAGATCCATGGGACGTGTGCAAAAATGAAATTTCTGGTATGATTTGATAGAAGATGGTGAGTAATCATTCTAATCATTCAACCACTCACTAGCATGTGACCTTGAGCTAGTCACTGAAGCTTTCTGAATGAAATTTTCTTTTTTGAGAAACTTGAGAGTTTCCCTAGAACTTGTTATTAAATAATTTTTAGATTGAACCACATAAATTGCCCTTTGTATAGATGAAAAATAGCCAAATGTTTGCAAATTTATATGGTTTAGCCTAATGTAATTTAAATAGGTGCTACCGATTTTATAGTCAGGAAAAGTTATTGAATTTCTATAATTAAACCAGATCAATAGCAGACAAAAACGTACTTTAGAAACACACCTCCTACACTGCTGGTGGGAATGTAAATTGGTACAGCCACTATGGAGAACAGTGTGGAGGTTCCTTAAAAAACTAAAGATACAGCTACCATATGACCCAGCAATCCCACTCTTGGGCATATACCCGGGTAAAACCATAATTTCAAAAAATACATGCACGCCAATGTTCACTGGAGCACTATTTACAATAGCCACGACACAGAAGCAACCTAAATGTCCACTGACGGATGAATGGATAAAGAAGATATGGTACATGTATACAATGGACTACTACTCAGCCATAAAAAAGAACAAAATAATGCCATTTGCAGTGACATGGATGGACCTAGAGACTGTCATATGGAATGAATTAAGTCAGACAGAGAAAGACAAATATTATATATCACTTATATGTGGAATCTAAAAAAATGGTACATGTGAACTTATGTACAAAACAGAAACAGAGTCACATATGTAGAAAACAAACTTATGGTTACCAAGGGGGACAGGGGGGGATAAATTGGGAGACTTGGATTGACATATACACACTACTAGTTATAAAATAGATAACTAATAAGGATAGCACAGTAAACTGCTCAATACTCTGTAATGACCTATATGGGAAAAGAATCTAAGACAGAGTGTATGTATGTATATGTATAACTGATTCAATTTGCTGTACAGCAGAAACTAACACAACATTGTAAATCAACTATACTCCAATAAAAATCAATTAAAACAAAATTTAAAAAATAAAATAAATTTAAAAAAAAAAAAAAAAAACATGCCTCCTCTTTTGAACTGAATGTTGCAAACTCACACTTTTAAGCTTCTGGGAGAGCTGAGCTTTATCATCATTAGACCTTGACTCTCAGAGTCACTTGTCTGATGATGTCTGTATTTAAAAGAGTGGGTAACTGACTATTGCTGTTTTTCGCACTGCTTTGGCTGTCTAAATCAAGTCAAGACAAATTATACCTCGGCTGTGCTGGCAATAGTTGGAGCACTTTAGTGAACTATCCTTTGATAGTTGGATTACACTTGCCTTGCTACTTCAATGTAAATGTAATTTGAGAGGCTTGTTGCCTGTTCCTCGTAAGTGTTGTGACTTCAAGAAGAAAATATGTCACACTGGCTTGTTGGCTCTACTTGGAAAAGGCATAGAACTGTCACCAGCAAGAAGGAGGAAAATGTTTCACCATCTACATTAAACTCTAAGGACTTAACAAGATCTGCTGTGTAAACAAAGTTGAAGTACTTTTTGTTCACTAACTTCTTGCAACTCTAAAATAAGAGGTGCTCTGGGCCCCATTTTTTCATAGTTATTGAAGATTATTGTTTAAAAGAAAAAGTTTCCCCCTCCAGAAAAGAATGGCTTATCACTTCTGTCACATATCAGAAAAAAAGGCAAAACAAATATCCCATTTGGAAAAGAAATGATGGAAAATATTCACTATGGGATAAAACTTTATCCTCTGAAAATACATTACACTTGAAATAACTTCAGTTTTAGACAAGGATGACTTTGCACTTAGAAAATAGAGAAATAATAGTAATACAACAAACAGAAATCACTTCCAAAGATCTCTTTAATTAGTCACAGGGAATATGAACATCAACTAAGTTGTGACCCTGAAAAAAGGAAAGTGGATTTTATTTTACTTTCAGCTTCATGGCCATTTAAAATATGGGCTTGGAGAATGTAGTTGCACTTTATATTCAGTGCAGAATATTATTAAGGTTATTTTGTATATGATTATTATAATACCTCAAGATACCAAAAAATAACGCACACCTATTATGAAACATTTTCATTTCTTCATTTAATACTTAAAACAAAAGCAACGACAAAACCCCACGTTGGCATGGGTATTCAGATTGATGTTCAGATTACGATCTTTATCATAAATTATGATTTTTAGGTGGTTTCTTTTTAATGAGATAAAGTCATAATGTACTGTAAGCTCAAATCTAGTAGGATTGTTATTTAGGTGGTTATTTCCTGTTCTTGATATTGTTTTTCCTATTGCCAGTTTTTCCCATTTCACTTCCATCTGTATTTCAGATTTTCATAATAGATTATGTGCCAGACATAGTGTTTGTCGATGATGTGAATTTTCATTTCCTTCTGAGCTTTCATGCGTATTTTAGTGAGAAGGTGGGGGAGGTTGTATTGACAGATATAGGCAAAATGCAAATTTGAACCAGATTTCAAATATAATCTTTAAGTTATATTTAGATTTAAGAATTTTATGACTTAAGAATGGGTGGATTTAAAGATAAAAGGAATAGAATAAGTGATAGGCAATAGGAAGCAATGGTGTCACATTTACAGATAAAAAATTTAGTAATTTCAATGCATTAGAAAATATTATAAAATAATATAAAAAGAAGGGAAAAGAGAAATGACATACAATGACATGGAGAAGGAAAAAAAGTAAATTCATGGCAATGCATTAATTTTCTTTGTAAAACAGAATAGATTAGATATGATCACTAGGCTCTAAGCCAGACTGACCAGTAAGCATGTATTTGAATTAGGTCATATTTGCTCATTTTGTAATTTTCTCTAAAAGTGCTCTTTGGTCCAGGAACTGGAGTGGGGAACTAATATGTGAGGTTGTTTCAGGACTGAATACTGGATGACAATTCAGTAAAACATTTGAACACAACAGAATTTTAATAAAAGGTAAACACTAAAATGATCGAAGCAGTAAAGTAAGCTTGAAATTGAACTATGTGGGGGACTTCCCTGGTGGTCCAGGGGCTAAGACTCCATGCTTCCAATGCAGGGAGCCTGGGTTCAGTCCCTGGTCAGGGAACTAGATCCCCCATGCTGTAACTAAGAGTTCGCATGCTGCAAACAAATGATCCGCATGCCGCAACTAAAAAAAAAAAAAAAAAAATCTCGCGTGCAGCAACTAAGACCCAGCAAAGACAAATAAATAAATTAAATAAATGTTAAAAAAAAGAAATTGAGTTATGTGGACCCAGAGAGTGGGGAGATTTATTTTTAAAAAAGACAGAAAGCTAAAGTTATATTGATGATTGATAAGTGTTGTATGTGCGATGAGATTTGGGTGGGGGTGGATATGACACCACACTTGCTGGAAAGGCTGTTTGCTGACAAGTCCCTAAGGTGACTCTGTGAGGGTTAACAGCTAAGGCAGAGGGGAACTAAAGATAAGTGAATCAAAGGAGGGCAAGAAACAGACATTAGTACCTCTCAGATGGGACTTCAATTTGGATATTAACATTGCTAAGAATGACCAGTGTTGGAGAAAAGAGACTCAGGTACTGCCTTTGCTAGGGAAGTTGTAAATGGATTAGGGGAAATAAAAAATTGTGGTGAAATGATTTGGAAAGGGAGGTAAAATAGGATAGCAACCCTCCCCTCTCGCACACATATATACTGGACGACAGTGTCCTCAAGTTCTGAAATTTTGTTTTATGCATCCAAATATTCCTAATATCTAACTCAGCACTTAGGATAAGTATATTTTCAATGAAATTTAGTTGAATGAATAAATGAAAGCCTTTCACAACAGCTGAGATAATTAGTGCTTACTATGGGTTATCATTAAACTATACATTTTACATGTGGTCATTAGGGTTTTTCACTAAATATTTATAAATTTCCATCTCATCACATGTTAGAAATGCATTCCCCCCACCCTTTGTAGTTAGACATTTTATATGACCTGCTGTTGCCAAAATAATGTGAGAAAAATTCTTTAGGAGCCAGAGTGTGATCTATTGCCATCTCTTTCCTTCTGACACAGCTACTAGCAATATTTGAGTTGATGGAGGCACCACAGACGTGTTTCTCTGATTGAGGACAACATGCAATGAAGTCTCCAGCTGCTCTGCAATGGTGGAAGCTCTCTTGTTATTCTATATGCTTACAAGAACGGAGCCCTCAGCCAATGGGCAATAGATATAGAGCATGAAGCAGAAATATATCTCATTGGTATAGGCTACTGGCATTCTGGGATTAAATGTTACTGTCACATAACCTAGCCTATCCTGACTAATATATATGTAAGAGAGCGTCTGCTTACAATGTAAAAGGTGGGTATCAATGCCTTCATCATTACAGATGAGGAAACCAGCTCAATAATGCTAAGGAAGAGTGAAGGAAATGTTGGGGTGTTATTTCATCCTTTATAGCCTGAAATGTTGGCCACCTTGATGACACACTAGTCCAAACATAGTTGTGGAGTTCAGAAGCATATGTTCCAAGGATTCCTGTGACCTAGCTAGAATACATAACAGTGCCCAGAGTATTAGTAGAAGTTCAGCATCACAAATTCTGAGTATTTCTGACTAGAAGGATTTGAAATTTCTAAAACGATCATAAAGGACTAACATAACTATATGTGGATGATATGTACAGATGAGTTGAAAATTAAATATTTAGAAATATTTAGAGGAGAAGAAAAGGAAATGTTCAGAAAAAAAGAGTTGCTAACCCTGGATGTCATGACTTAATCATTTTCTGTAATGTTTAGAAAAAAATCCACATCTCACCATTTTATTACATTACACCAAACAATTATAATCTTGAAAATGTGTAATTTTAAAAGTTCTTAAAAATTCATGGCTACATTTTCCTCCACTTTCTTTATGTTCAAAAATTTACATTTAAAAATCAGACTTCTATTTTAGATTTCAGATAGTATATTATCAAAGGAACATAAAACATTTAAATAATCCTTGCTCTCCCTCACAGGTGATTTACATGTCAGACAGTTTTATATGAATCTTTGTACATTAAAAACATGTAGATATAGGAGGCCTTATGAGATGAATTCACATTTATTAACATAGAAAGAAGGATATTAAGGACAGATGTTACAGCTGGATATTGAAAACAAAGCCATAAGAATATAAAACATGTACTTCACTTTTTCATAAAGTTATCTCATTCTCTGGCAAGCAATTTCAATTAGTGACTATTCGACCAAATCCAAGTCACTCAGATATTATAGTTTCTTAACTTAAAATTGACACTGGTAATGAGACTTCAGTCTCCAAGTGATTACTTTGTGATCATACTTATGCCACACTCTTAGTTAAGGCTCAATAAATAGATGTCAAAAAACACAGGAAAATGAAAATAACTTTTATAATTTGAGGAAATTCTCCCTTTTTCATATTATCCTTTCTAACACTGTAAATTAAGTAAATCTTCAACTGAACCACTGAGAGTAAGCCTTAGTTTCAGGTAAAAGGATTTATACTATATCCTTACTTAATTCTTTTCTACAATCCTCAGGACCCAATTCCTGGAAGGAGCTAAAAGCAAAACTCAGCTACTGGAATTCTCTTTGCAAACTGTCTCCCAAGCAAGCCAGGATTCTGAATGCTGATACTGATTGCCATCTAAAGGGATCTTCAATGAGAAATCGTAATGCTCTCATAAATTCTAGCATCTTTCTATGACAGCTCAAGATACTTGTTAGAATTCCTGCTTCACGGTATACCTAGTAAAAGTTAATATAAAAATAATGCAAATACATTTCAATAACATTTAAAATTATTCTTTTGGTCTAATGCTAGTGGTCATATAAAAGTTACTTTTGTACTTCTTTGAAATTCTAAAAGGTGGCCATATACTACCATAATTAAAATGTTAAATAATAAAATAATTCATTACCAATCATACTTAAAGAAGAAATACTATTTAATGGTAAAGAAAAATATGACTTTTATCCTCATACATAAAAAACAAAACCTCAGTTTTGGAAAATTAGCAAAATGTGGTAAAGCAAGATAACAATATATTAACATGTTTATTAATGTCCAGAAAAGTAATGGAAACAAGGTTACAAGGAATAAGGAGAGGAACATCTTCTAACTGTTGGAAAGAATGCCTTGGTGTCTTTTTAAAGCATTCATGTTTTATAATGGCTATTATCTTGGTCATATCTTTAAGAACACAACTATCACTTGTGGTAAGATCAGTAAAAAAAGCAAGCTCTCTTAGGTTTTGCATAAGCTAAAAGCAATTGAACCAAACATCCCATAATTATGTATGAGATTTTAAAAATATTTTTCAAATCCATAACAACTTAGTTTAATGAAACTCAAATTACAATCAAATGGAGAAATCTGATAAAATAACAACCACCTTATCTCTTTGAACTACTTTGCTCATTGTTCTTCTCATATCTTATATTAATTAGATTACAAAGATTTTTCTTGTAGAAATTACTGAAGAGAAAGTAGACAGAAACTAATAACACTCAAACTATGAACTATGAGAATATATATATATGTCTTGGTTGTTAGATACCTGTACTTGCAAAGGAGCTAGAACTTTTGAGGTGTTATATTTGTTGTATTAGCTCTTTACTCAGTTATCTCCACTGCACAGCTTCCTTTTTTATTTTTATTTATTTTATTTAGATTTCTAAGGTTTAAAATGTAGGTGTGGAGAGAGAGAGAGACAGAGAGCACTGTAGGTTAGCACAAGGTCAAATCAATGTGTTGCAGGTTAAAACAAAGCAAGGAAGAAATCAGTGGTGTTAAATTGTATCCTGGTTACTAAAAATACTTTATTTTTCTTAGAAATAGGTTACTTATGGTGGACTGTGAAGAAAGAAAAAGTGACCTAAATAAGATGCACGATGCTTGCATCATTTATTTATTCCTTAACCATTTAGAAACATCTAATAATGATCACTGTTGGTTGTTGAGAACTTACTGTGTGTCAGATGCTTTATATCTAAGGGTTATAACTACCAAGCATGGCAGCTACTGCCAGTCTCATTAGAGTGATAAAAAACTTCAGGTTTACGTATGTTACATAACTTGTCCCAGCTCTTAGAGTTGGTATGTGCTGCAACTGGGATTTGGGCACAGGTTTGTCTGATTTCAATTCTGTACTCTTTTCTACTGTACCATGCTAGACATTAGTCACAAGGAAATTTTGCTCAAATTCTAATAGGAAGAAAAGCATAAAAATATAAGAAAGAAAAATTGTGTTGGTATAGAATAAAAAGCACAGACCTCTGAAATTTGGCCTATAAATCGTGTGAACACAGTATTAGAAATGATTCTCATGTCACACGTCACATGTCACACACATAATGCAATATGTAGTCAAAATTCTAGTTCAAATTCATAGATATATGTATACAGAAGAGGTTAAAAATCAGTGGATCACCCTATACATGAATCAGTCTTGCGATAAATCACTGCAAGAAGAGTAATCTGGAATAACAATTCCTGGTCATTATTAGCACTATTAAAACATTGAAAATCTTAAAAAGAGTAACTGGTGGTATTTTTGAAACTGTACTCACTGATCCAAAAATACTTTATTTCTCCTTTATTTACTTGTTAATCTCTTATACATTCTGATACAAGTTCTAATATTCTAATGGGGTGGCAGTGACCTTGATTTCTGAGCAGGTGACTGTGAGCTGCCATAAATCTTGGAATTACAAAAAGAGAGAAGTAAAACAGTATATTTGGTATCTGTTTAATACTTACAGGAAATAGATAGTCTTATTTTATTTTTATACTCAGAAAAGTTGAGGCACAGAGAGAAAGTCAATGACATGACTAAGGTCTCATAACTATTAAACATCTGAAGCTAGGTTTAGTCCATATCTACCAAACCGAAAAGAACAAGCTACGCTTACTACACTGTTGAGTCCCTTCAAAGGATATAATATCCTCAATTCCTCCAATAAAATTAAACAAATAAGCAAACAAAAAATAAGCGAACGATAGAGAGCCAAAGAATATAGAAATAGATGACTGATCACTTTTCTCTTTTGCTGTCCTCTCTGGATATCTCTATCTGTTCTGTGAAATTCGACATCAAGGGTCACTGCCAGCATCAGGATATACATTTTAAATAATAATGATTTAAGATAGCTTAAAGAAAACTTTTTGATAATTTTAACTACAAACATAAATTTCCCAGTGTCATAAGGCAATGGCTAGATTTTGATGATACCTTTGGTTGATTTTTAAAATGCCCATCTATTTGCATTAAAATCATTACCCCAAATCTGTTGTTTCCTGTAAAGTTAACATTAAAATTTACAGTATATATTCTGTAACAAGCATATGGTCTGCAGAAGAAAAAGAATAAATTTTCTTTTTTCTGTTAGCTTCTTTGACAGTAGACAAGAAATGTACTTTCCATTTTGTCCTGATCACTAGGAAGCTTGGAACTAACTGTTGGGCTTCTGTCTTTTACTATCTTTGTTTGTGTGTGTTTATGTGGGTGCATGTATTTTTATTCTAATATACCAAAAATAATTTTAGCACTTGGTTTATACAAACAAACATGCAAAATAAATATGTGAGAAATATCTGGTGTCATAACAGATGCCCATTTTTTAAACATTCTTTGTTAATGTATTTTATTAAAAGATGTCTTAAGACAGCTCACTTTTTTCTCTCTTCGCCATTGATACGATTAACTCAAGGTTATGTATATACTAAATTCTCCTTATATTAGCTTTCCTCTTTCTTCTTCTCTAAAGGTTTAGAAACTGTGTTTACTATAAAGACATTTTAGAGATGTTTTACTATATCATCCTAAAGGATATTCTTGTGCCATCACTACTACTATCTGACAATGAACTAAGTTTGCATGTTTTGCTGCGGCACCATAGTTGCAATTAATCTTAAGTAGAATATATATGGTGGCTTCAGTTTAATTCTTAATGGGTTATACTGTACATAATAAAATCACCACAAAGAATTGATGAGTAGCATTTAATTAGCATATGACAGCCTGATCTTAAAGACTGCAATATCTAATTTCCCAAAGACATAAATATTCTTGTGAAAAATATATAAAACATAGGAAAAACATAAAGTGGATTACTTATTTAGACTGTTTAAGCACAGACCACAGTGACAAATGGAGGGGAGGTTACTGATATTTGAAGTATTCATGGACAGTAGTGGCTAAGAGCAGGTAAAGCATCTGATTTCCTGTGCTCAACTCCTATCTTCTCTATCTTAGCCTGGGTTGCCCAGATAGCATAACCTGAAGCAAAGATTTCAGCACCGCTACTTTACTAAAAAACTGAAGTGAGGAAAAAACAAAATGAATCAAAGAAAGAGGGAGAGTAAATATATGAATGTGTTACTAAGCTGGCCATCACTGTCAAACATAACTCAAATTCATGAGATTAACTTCCAAAATATAAAATAAACAAGCTTTTCTCAAGACACTTACTCATGGGATTCGAAGATTTACCTTTGGCTCTAATCTTTGACGATTAAATATCACCTCCTGGATTGTGATTTAATTTTCATTTCTGGGTTGCATGTGTGGAGGCCCTGAATAGATCCACAGTATCTCATTCATCAGGGAATAAGAGAGTGCCAAAATAGGAGACCAATGGTGTTCAGAACATCCATAAAATGAGACACTGATGGGTTGTACTTCATGAATCTTTTCAGAATCTACACAGAATGGGTTACCACAGTAGCAGCTTAGTCTGGAACAAACAGTCAAAGGTTCCAGAGATAATGAGGTTGTTGAGATGATCTGCAATAACGTATGAGAAGCATCTATCTGACTGACCAGTTCTCAGATCTATTGATGCTCACCCTAATATCCAGGTACTTAATACAACATGGTATCTCCATAGTTGTAAGATGTCCTTACTTCTTCCCAAAGAGGTGAGATACAGGTCTGGTTAGTCACAGAATCTCATTTAAGAACAATATCTCCTTTAAGCCAATTCATCTGTGAAGCAGGCCTGATTTTATGTTTATTCTACATCGATTGTTCACAGGAAATACTCCCAGAAGGCTGTTTAGGTATAACCTTGAGGGAGAAATGCAAATGAAATAGAGGTTAGGTGATATGGGATTTCTGGCCACCAGTTCATCTAATTTTCTCATGCTTTCTACATCTGCTCAGCTCAGATCCCTTGTACCATTTCCATCGTACAATGGGTTACTGCTTCACACACTCGAAATGACAACTTGCCTGGTCTAATAATACCCAGGTTAGGATAACTAGATGTCCTTACATAGGCATAGGATGTCTGGCTACTATGGCCTCATAGTATATTAGGAGTTATTTTTTCAATGATGGTTAATTTCTCGGATGTAGAAAGCTTGAGCTTGCTCTATAGCCTAGGATTCTACATGTCAATTTTCCTGCTGGAGTGTGTCAGAAATTCAATATAGCATCCAAAATATACCAGATACATCTAGCACTATCACATCTCTGGGTCACATATTTTGAGTTACAAAGCAGCCTGCATCAGAGTCTTGACTCACTACAGAATACTTTCTTGCTCGTGGCCCTACCAAAACCTGCACTTTTTGGAGTTACCCAATAAAGGATCATAACAGTATTCTAAAACATGTTAAATGCTGCCTCAAAAATCCAAAGAGGCCCACTAAGCACTGTGATTAGGAAATGTGAGGTGTAATAAATTTTTACTCATCTTAGAAAGAATATTCTGATATGCTCCAGTTGACTTGAACCCCTAAAAGATTCACTTATATGGCAGGCTCCTATATCTTCAACAGGATTTTCTTTCACCTTCTGGCATTCTGGTGTCCTACTAGGGCATATAGGACACTTGTTAGTTCCATATCATTGAGTTCAATTAGCTTGATACATCATTATAGTAGACCAGCATGATGTCCTGCAGCATAGCAAGAGATCAGTGTTCCTGCAGAGCATGTCATGAATGTGAGCATGAGTGTTAACATAGCCCTGGGGGCAATCAGTGAATGTATACTGCTGCTCCTACTCTGTGATGACAAACTGTTCTTGTTTCTCCCTATTGTCAGGAATCAAGAAGTATGCAATTGCCAAATAAATTCCTGTGTGCCAAGTGCCAGAAGTGTGTGGTACTGCACCAATAAAAATACCACATCATGCATGTAGTTGCAGTTGGGGCTACACCCTGGGTAAGTGTAACATAGTCAGTCCATAGTCATCCACCAATCAGGATCAATTTTTTAATTGATTTTTTTCAGCAGCCCAGCAGGTGAACTGAATGGGGATATCACAGGAACCACTATCCCTGCATTGTTTAAGTATTTGATGGTGGTGCTTATCATTGTAATTCCTCCTGAAATATAGTATGGCTTCTTATATATCCTCCAGGATAGAGGAGAGCTTCTGTTTTCCTTTTTCTTAACCATAATGGCTTGTACTCCACAGATAATAAATCCACGTGAGGATTCTGCCAGGTAAGTATATCACACTCAATTATCCACTTGGGGACCATGGAAATAACTGTAGGGTAGTCATGAGGACATGCTGGAATCACTGAATTGTGAGACAGTGAGACAAACCTGAGCTAAAACTCCATCTATCACCTGGTATCCAAAGCCTCCACTCATGGTATTTCAGACTCAGTTTACAATCCTTGTCAAATAGTCCTTAAAATATCTGTCATTCCTCTTTCTCAAAACACAGTTATCCTAGGATTAAGTAAGTCCCTTTTGGAAAGATAAGAGGAACATTTATCTAATTTACTTGCAGTGATTCTACAAAGTCCTTTCTCAAGGAGACCTAGATTCCCCTTCAATCAATGGCTTCTGGGTCTGTGAACTGACTTAAGTCTGGAATTTTTGTGAGGAACCCTAATTTTCCATTTTGCTGGCTTCTGTCAGTTATCAGTTCACAAGATCTCATTTTATTTATTTTATTATGTAGTTCACATAACACACTATTCTGCTTATCATCTATCTTTCCTCTAGGACACTAAGATTTATTTGCCATCATCACAGATACCTGTGTATCAAGACACCCTGATTTCTACTCTAGCAATATCACCCATCAGAGTAGTTAAATATATCTTGTCTCTAAATATTAAGCATTGTCACCTATATTCTTCCATTCTAGAATCCTATTATTCCTACTTGTCCTGGAAAGCACGGTTTCATGGCAACATTTCCTACTGTCATTCAAGTCCTACGTGAGATAGGAACATGATGTTTCTTAGGGATGTTTGTTCCTTCTTCATGCCCTGCCAAAGCATTATTCCATATTGCCTCAATGAAGGAAATGGTCTCTGGCAATACTTTGGGAAAATACTTTAGTGGTGCATTCTTAAGTTGCACATAGAAATCTATTCTCAACACTGCCAGTTTCTTGAGTATTTCTTTCCTCCTTCATATTTTCGCAGGGAAGTACTGACATTCCCACCTCATTTTCTGTAGGCTATCATTGTGTCCAAGCTTTGAAGAATTAACTCAACAAATTATGAGGACTGACTCTACTTCTTGACAGAACATTGACTTTCAATTTAGGAGTGAATGCTTCAAACTCAATAAATTCTCATTTATTATAATGTTTGTTTTGGTGTGCCGCCCAGTTCTCCACTCAGGACTGAGGTTTGATTTTCTCAGCTTTGGCAGTGTTGGTTGATACCTCACAGCTGCACACTGAGAACTGCCCATGGCCACAGGGAGTTACCTTAAACAAATTCCTCTCCCTCTAGGGGTCAGCCCACATCAAATGACTGGTCTGTGAAGAAATTCAAAGGTCTTTTCCCTTGATTCAACTCCAGACAACTTTGATAGTCACTCAACTCCAGAGCTCCTTGAGGCACTGAGACCACTTCTTCAAGTGCAGCACAGCAGTTTAGCTTCTCTCTTTGCCCAAACCTGTGTTCCTCAGCCTTTGTAAGTGCTACTTCCAAGACTGGTCCTCAATAAAACTCTTGCATGCAAATCTCTATCTCAGAGTCTGTTTTCCAGGGAAGTCAATCTAAGATGCCTGCCAGGCCTTATACTCTTTTACCCTGCTCTGACACTTCAAAGATCCACTACACTATTATCCCCCAGTTCCTACCCTGTACATATTAATCAGATCCTACAATTCCAATTTGTGATTAAATAACTTTCTCCAGTGGGAATTACTGAATTTTCATGCTTTGCAATAAGCCTAGAAACAGTAAGTGTTGGTGGGGCAGCTCCTGAAGAGCACAAACAGTATTTGGGGAGGCATTTGCCTCTATGAGGTGCATTTGCTCCAAACTAGAAAAACACTTTCTTCTGTCACAGGAGAGGAACTATTTCTGCCCTTGTTCAGGGGAATACAGAGTTCAAGATTCTCACTTCAGTCCACACAAATGTCCCCATTCCAATTCTTGAAATTTTGCTCTTTTCCAACCAAAGTCCTGAACTAAATAGAAGAGATCGCTCAAGGCAACATATTTGGTCTCCTTTGTAGCTCTGTCATGCTTAAAATCAAATCTGGGGTCTGATTTTCTGCAGAGTGTCCTATACTAATAGATGTTAAGGCTCTGCATAAGTGAAGCCATAGAGGTCCTCTGGCTTTCGCAGAGTGCCTCAATTTGGCAATTGGCTGTTGTAAGCCTGTTATTTTCTCTTTCAAAGCTTCCAATATCATTAACAAAAGCCAGCCCAATTCACAGTCCCTATAATTATTATTATCCCCATACCATATAAGCATACAGCCACTGCACATCCTGAAGTCTTATCTTCCACCTGCACCTTATCCCAATTAACCACAAGGGAAAGCCTTAGTAATCATGATGTCACGGCATGCCAGAGCTAATCACCAGCCCCTCTTAACACTAGCACTGGGATCCTTATTGCTGTGAGAATGGTCCGTAATGCAGTTTCAATTCATTACCCTAAGGGTTCACTTTCTGGGGCCATTTCTGATACCACCTGTTTTCGACTGAGTTTCTTAGAGCCTGAAGCAAAGGCTTATGTGTTAATACTTTATTCAACAGCACAGTCCTGGGAAGCAGGGGTGAGGGCAAGGGGAAGTGAGGCAGAGAAGAAGGGAAAGCTGATAAGTGGTGCACTCCTAAGCTGACTGCTACATAGTATTAAGTGTGATTGATTGCTTGATCTCATGGGAGTATCTCCCAAGAAGCCTTATTAATGACTGCTTCTTAGGACAGGCTATGCATGGGAGAGGAATGGAGAAGAATTTATTCTCTTCTTTCAGCTATTTTCTGTTGGTCAAAGATCCACCTTCAAGGTTATAATCTCTTCTCACTTCCAGGCTACTTAGGTGTAGGCACCAAATGGTCCCATGGTGTCTTTTGCCTCAGCATCAACAGGGAATTTGGGCAAAGGATGAAAGTTGTGCATTGATTCCATGATGAAAGGAATGATAATGCTGTAGCCATTTGAATTCGGTCAGAATTCACATAAAGAGGACCTCTGTGGCTGTGGCGCAGGATGCAAAATTAGTCAAAGGCCTTTGGAATAGGTTAAGCAAAGAAGCTATGAAGGGAAACAAACGGTATCTGATAAAACTACTTACTAGCTTTGTGACCATTTAAAATTTACGTTTTCCCTTTCACTCAGTTACTTCCTCTATAGCATGAAGCTAATAGTTATATAATATTAACTGAATGCTCTATGAATTATGATATCTTATTTGTAAATATTTTTTCACAGTTCTTGGACCATATAGTACAGTATTATTTATTATTTCTGTTTTCATGAAGCAAAATTCTTGCAACCTAAATAAAAACTTGAAATATCCCTAGGTATTGTTTAATCTTCTCATAAAGCACTGAGTACCAGGAATATACTGCTAGAGGTATTTGGATGTGCGAAAAATATTAGTAAAATATTGATCCTGAATATGGTTTCTTATTTTAATTTAAAAAGAGAGATAACTAACTTGCAAGACAACCAACACAAAATAAAAGAATTTTTCATCTCTTACCATAGAAAGACAAAACCATACATTTTTCTAGATGTAGTTTAGACTAGAAATGATTGTAAACTAGTATGCTTAGGGACTCTTTCAAGATTAAGACAACTACTCATATGCACATTATAGTAGAGATAAAATGGTTTGCCTTCTTGGTATATAGTATATATTCTTTCTCTTCCTATCAGCAACATAATTTACTCATAGGAAACACCTGTCCTATAATTGGGTTAAGTCATTTTGGAACGATAACCTTATTCTTGGACCACAGTTGGGATGTGATGCTAGTCTGGCTAATCCATGTGTTCAGTTTCTTATGGTGACTGACTCAAGAAGGGTCACATGACCTGAGTCAGTCCAATGTGGATCAATCTCAAGATTTGTCAGAAACATTATAGATCAGGGTTGTTAAGAATACTGATGTGAGCCTGAAGATGTTATGCATACCTTCCCTCTGTGTTGGGAATTTCTGCCTGAATTATGCTAAGAAAGGGAAGCAGAGCCACTCCCTCTTGTGAGAACACCAGAATCACAACTAGCTGCCGGACAATCACTGACAGGAAGACACTGGAACTCACCAAAAAAGACACCCCACATCCAAAGACAAAGGAGAAGCCACAATGAGATGGTAGGAGGGGCACAATCACAGTAAAATCTAATCCCATAACTGCTGAGTGGGTGACTCACAGACGGGAGAACACTTATACCACAGAAGTCCACCCACTGGAGTGAAGGTTCTGAGCCCCACATCAGGTTCCCAACCTGGGGGTCTGGCAGTGGGAGGAGGAATTCCTAGAGAATCAGGCTTTGAAGCCTAGTGGGATTTGACTGCAGGACTTCGACAAGACTGGGGGAAACAGAGACTCCACTCTTGGATGGTACACACAAAGTAGTGTGGGCACTGGGACCAAGGGGAAGGAGCAGTCACCCCACGGGAGACTGAACCAGACATACCTGCTAGTGTTGGGGGGGTCTCTGGAAAGGCGGGTGGTGGCTGTGGCTGACCGTGGGGACAAGGACACTGGCAGCAGAAGTTCTGGGAAGTACTCCTTGGCATGAGCCTTCCCAGAGTCCGCCATTAGCCCCACCAAAGGTAGGCTCCAGTGTTCGGTTGCCTCAGGCCAAACAACCAACAGGGAGGGAACCCAGCCCCACCCATCAGCAGACAAGTGGATTAAAGTTTTACTGAGCTCTGCTCACCAGAGCAACAGTCAGCTCTACCCACCACCAGTCCCTTCCATCAGGAAACTTGCACAAGCCTCTTAGATAGCCTCATCCATCAGAGGGCAGACAGCAGAAGCAAGAAGAACTACAACCCTGCAGCCTGTGAAACAAAAACCACATTCACAGAAAGATAGACAAGATGAAAAGGCAGAGGGCTATGTACCAGATGAAGGAACAAGATTAAACCCCGGAAAAACAACTAAATGAAGTGGAGATAGGCAACCTTCCAGAAAAAGAATTCAGAATAATGATAGTGAAGATGATCCAGGACCTCGGAAAAAGAACGGAGGCAAAGATCGAGAAAATGCAAGAAATGTTTAACAAAGACCTAGAAGAATTAAAGAACAAACAAACAGAGATGAACAATACAATAACTGAAATGAAAACTACACTAGAAGGAATCAATAGCAGACTAACTGAGGCAGAAAAACGGATAAGTGACCTGGAAGACAGAATGGTAAAATTCACTGCTGCAGAACAGAATAAAGAAAAAAAAGAATGAAAAGAAATGAAGACAGCCTAAGAGACATCTGGGACAACATTAAACGCAACAACATTCGTATTATAGGGGTCCCAGAAGGAGAAGAGAGAGAGAAAGGACCCAAGAAAATATTTGAAGAGATTATAGTAGAAAACTTCCCTAACATGGGAAAGGAAATAGCCACCCAAGTCCAGGAAGTGCAGAGAGTCCCATACAGGATAAACCCAAAGAGAAACATGCCGAGAAACATAGTAATCAAACTGGCAAAAATTAAAGACAAAGAAAAATTATTGAAAGCAGCAAGGGAAAAATGACAAATAACATACAAGGGAACTCCCATAAGGTTAACAGCTGATTTCTCAGCAGAAACTCTACAAGCCAGAAGGGAGTAGCATGATATACTTAAAGTGATGAAAGGGAAGAACCTACAACCAAGATTACTCTACCCAGCAAGGATCTCATTCAGATTCGATAGAGAAATCAAAAGCTTTACAGACAAGCAAAAGCTAAGAGAATTCAGCACCAACAAACCAGCTCTACAGCAAATGCTAAAGGAACTTCTCTAAGTGGGAAACAGAAGAGAAGAGGACCTACAAAAACAAACCCAAAACAATTAAGAAAATGGTAATAGGAACATACATATTGATAATTACCTTAAACGTGAATGGATTAAATGCTCCAACCAAAAGACACAGACTTGCTGAATGGATACAAAAACAAGACCCATATATATGCTGTCTACAAGAGACTCACTTCAGACCTAGGGACACATACAGACTGAAAGTGAGGGGATGCAAAAAGATATTCCATGCAAATGGAAATCAAAAGAAAGCTGGAGTAGTTATACTCATATCAGATAAAATAGCCTTTAAAATAAAGAATGTTACAAGAGACAAGGAAGGACACTACATAATGAACAAGGGATCAATCCAAGAAGAAGATACAACAATTATAAATATATATGCACCCAATATAGGAGCACCTCAATACATAAGGCAACTGCTAACAGCTATAAAAGAGGAAATCGACAGTAACACAATAATAGTGGGGGACTTTAACACCTCACTTACACCAATGGACAGATCATCCAAAATGAAAATAAATAAGGAAACAGAACCTTTAAATGACACAATAGACCAGATAGATTTAATTAATATTTATAGGACAGTCCATCCAAAAACAGCAGATTACACTTTCTTCTCAAGTGCACACGGAACATTCTCCAGGATAGATCACATTTTGGGTCACAAATCAAGCCTCAGTAAATTTAAGGAAATTGAAATCATATCAAGCATCTTTTCTGACCACAATGCTATGAGATTAGAAATCAATTACAGGGGAAAAAATGTAAAAAACACAAACACATGGAGGTGAAAAAATACATTACTAAATAACCAAGACATCACTGAAGAAATCAAAGAGGAAATCAAAAAATACCTAGAGACAAATGACAATGAAAACACGACGATCCAAACCCTATGGGATGCAGCAAAAGCAGTTCTAAGAGGGAAGTTTATAGTTATACAAGCCTACCTCAAGAAACAAGAAAAATCTCAAATAAACAATCTAACCTTACAACTAAAGGAACTAGAGAAAGAAGAACATACAAAACCCAAAGTTAGCAGAAGGAAAGAAATCATCAAGATCAGAGCAGAAATAAATGAAATAGAAACAAAGAAAACAATAGCAAAGATAAATAAAACTAAAAGCTGGTTCTTTGAGAAGATAAACGAAATTGATAAACCATTAGCCAGACTCATCAAGAAAAAGAGGGAGACGACTCAAATCAATAAAATTAGAAATGAAAAAGGAGAAGTTACAACAGACAACACTGAAATACAAAGCATCCTAAGAGACTACTACAAGCAACTCTATGCCAATAAAATGGACAACCTGGAAGAAATGGAAAAATTCTTAGAAAGGTATAACCTTCCCAGACTAAACCGGGAGGAAACAGAAAATAAGAACAGATCAATCACAAGTAATGTAATTAAAACTGTGATTAAAAATCTTCCAACAAACAAAAGTCCAGGACCAGATGGCTTCACAGGTGAATTCTATCAAACATTTAGAAAAGAGCTAACACCCATCCTTCTCAAACTCTTCCAAAAAATTGCGTAGGAAGGAACACTCCCAAACTCATTCTATGAGGCCACCATCACCCTGATACCAAAACCAGACAAAGATACTACAAAAAAAGAAAATTACAGACCAATATCACTGATGAATATAGATGCAAAAATCCTCAACAAAATACTAGCAAACAGAATCCAACAACACATTAAAAGGATCATACACCATGATCAAGTGGGATTTATCCCAGGGATGCAAGGATTCTTCAATATACGTAAATCAATCAATGTGATACCACCATATTAACAAATTGAAGAATACAAACCATATGATCATCTCAATAGATGCAGAAAAAGCTTTTGACAAAATTCAACACCTCTTTATGATATAAGCTCCAGAAAGTGGGCATAGAGGGAACCTACCTCAACATAATAAAGACCATATATTACAAACCCACAGCAAACATCATTCTCAATGGTGAAAAACTGAAAGCATTTCCTCTAAGATCAGGAACAAGACAAGGATGTCCACTGTCACCACTGTTATTCAACATAGTTTTGGAAGTCCTAGCCATAGCAATCAGAGAAGAAAAAGAAATAAAAGATACAAATTGGAAAAGAAGAAGTAAACCTGTCACTGTTTGCAGATGACATGATACTATACACAGAGAGTCCTTAAGATGCTACCAGAAATCTACTAGAGTTAATCAATGAATTCAGTAAAGTTGCAGGATACAAAATAATGCACAGAAATCTCTTACTTTCCTATACACTAATGATGAAATATCTGAAAGAGAAAGTAAGGAAACACTCCCATTTACCATTGCAACAAAAAGAATCAAATACCTAGGAATAAACCTACCTAGGGAGACAGAAGACCTGTATGCAGAAAACTATAAGACACTGATGAAAGAAATTAAAGATGATACCAACAGATAGAGAGATATACCATGTTCTTGGATTGGAAGAATCAATATTGTGAAAATGACTATACCACCCAAAGCAATCTACAGAGTCAATGCAATCCCTATCAAATTACCAATAGCCTTTTTTACGGAAGTAGAACAAAAAATCTTAAAATTTTTATGGAGACACAAAAGACCCTGAATAGCCAAAGCAGTCTTGAGGGAAAAAAACGGAGCTGGAGAAATCACACTCACTGACTTCAGACTATACTACAAAGCTACAGTAATCAAGACAATATGGTACTGTCACAAAAACAGAAACATAGATCAATGGAACAAGATAGAAAGCCAAGAGATAAATCCACGCATCTATGGTCAACTAATCTATGACAAAGGAGGCAAGGATATACAATGGAGAAAAGACAGTGTCTTCAATAAGTGGTGCTGGGAAAACTGGACAGCTACATGTAAAAGAATGAAGTTAGAACACTCCCTATCACCATACACAAAAATAAACTCAAAATGGATTAGAGATGTAAATCTAAGACCAGACACTATAAAACTCTTAGAGGAAAACATAGGAAGAACACTCTTTGACATAAATCACAGCAAGATCTTTTTTGATCCACCCCCTAGAGTAATGGAAATAAAAACAAAAATTAAAAAATGGGACCTAATGAAACTTCAAAGCTTTTGCACAGCAAAGGAAACCATAAACAAGACGAAAAGACAACCCTCAGAATGGGAGAAAATATTTGCAAACAAATCAACGGACAAAGGATTAATCTCCAAAATATAGAAACAGCTCATGCAGCTCAATATTAAAAAAACAAACAACTCAGTCCAAAAATGGGCAGAAGACCTAAATAGACATTTCTCCAAAGAAGACATACAGATGGCCAAGCAGCACATGAAAAGCTGCTCAACATCACTGATTATTAGAGATATGCAAATCAAAACTACAATGAGCTATCACCTCACACCAGTTAGAATGGGCATCATCAGAAAATCTACAAACAGCAAATGCTGGAGAGGGTGTGGAGAAAAGGGAACCCTCTTGCACTGTTGGTGGGAATGTAAATTGATACAGCCACTATGGAGAACAGTCTGGAGGGTCCTTAAAAAACTAAAAATAGAATTACCATATGACCAAGCAATCCCACTACTGGGCATATACCCAGAGAAAAACATAATTCAAAAAGACACATGCACCCCAGTGTTCATTGCAGCACTATTTACAATAGCCAGGTGATGGAAGCAACCTAAATGCCCATCAACAGACAAATGGTTAAAGAAGAGGTGGTACATGTATACAATGGAATATTACTCAGCCATAAAAAAGAACGGAATTGGGTCATTTGTTGAGACGTGGATGGATATAGAGACTGTCATACAGAGGGAAATAAGTCAGAAAGAGAAAAACAAATATCATATATTAACGCATATATGTGGACCCTAGAAAAATGGTACAGATGAACCAGTTTGCAGGGCAGAAATTGAGACACAGATGTAGAGAAGAAACGTATGGACACCAAGGGGGGAAAGCGGCGGGGTGGTGGGGGTAGTGGTGTGATGAATTGGGTGATTGGGATTGACATGTATACACTGATGTGTTTAAAATTGATGGAAAAAAATAAAAAGAAAAGGGAAGCAGAGTCCAATTTTGACCAAAAGGAAACAATACTGGGGGCTGGATTTTGAGGACAATGTTGGAGGCGTAGTTCCAACCATATTTAAAGCTTTCATTATTCTCAGACCATTTGATTATCACTACTAATAGTATTAATACTACTGGTACTACTTTGATTTAGTCTTCTGTTACTTGCAATCAGATGTGTATTGGTTCATTTGTTGTATAACTTGGTTCATTAGTTTTAATAAATGTACTATAGTTACAGGAGATGTTAACAGTAGGCGGCATTTCTGTGGGGGGTATAGAAACTCTCTGTACTATCTTTGCAACTTTTCTGTAAATTTAAAACTAATCTAGAATTTTAAAAAAATATTTTAAAAAGTATCATGTGTACTACAGATCTGTTTTGCTATGTCACACTGCCCAAGGGTAAGTAGACCCTCTCGCTAATAGATCTGTGCTTAAGTCAAGAAGGTCAAGGACAAGCATTTCTCTAATACTGACACTTGGGGAACCCCTGCTTCCTGAATGTATGGATAGAAAATTTTCAAAACACAAGTCAATATGGTCAGTTTTGGGTGAAAACTTTTCAGTGAAGGGGAGATGAAAGAGGATGAAAAGATAGCATTTCAGCCAGCCATTCTGATTTATGAGTGGTAAACAGTGGTCAGCTTTATAGCTTGGTTTTCTAGTCATTCTAATGTCTGCTCTACTTATACTATAAAATACTATAACTAGAAGTAGGTTCTTTATTTTTATTTTCTCTGTCAATCTCGTATCAATCAAGATATATGGGCATAAATCTGGAGAAAAGCATAATTCAAAAAGATATACGCACCCCAATGTTCACTGCAGCACTATTTACAGTAGCCAAGACATGGAAGCAACCTACACATCCATTGACAGATGAATGGATAAAGACGATGTGGTATATTTATACAAAAGAATATTACTCAACTATTAAAAAAAAGGATGAAATACTGTCATTTGCAGCAACATAGATGGAGTTAGAGATTATTATACTAAGTGAAGTAAGTCAGACAGAGAAGGACAAATATCCTGTGATATTGCTTATGTGTAGAATCTTAAAAAAAAAAAAAGATACAAATGAACTTATATAAAAAACAGAAACAGACCCACGGACATAGAAAACAAATTTATGGTTACCAAAGGGTAAAGGGTGGGGGAGGATAGGAGTTTGGGATTAGCAGATACAAACTACTATATATAAAATAGATAAACAACACGGTCCTACTATGTAGTACAGGGAACTCTACTCAATATCTTGTAATAACCTACAAGGGAAAAAAGAAAGATATATATGTATGTGTAAATGAGTCACTTTGCTGTACATCTGAAACTAACACAACATTGTAAATCAACTATACTTCAATAAAAATAAATTAATTTTAAAAATCTGGTATTAATCAAGGCTCCACTTTTAATATAGGATTTTCATTTTGTATTACAAATTCATATAATTTTCTCCTCAAAGTATTTTTTTCAGAATATTATGTGTAACTCGTAAAAACACCTCATTCCCAAATAACAGATTTTATTTTATTGCTGTTAATTCAGATATGTATCAATAATTTTCAGTGATTATTCTGTGGAGGAATCAGCCTTTAGCATGTAACCTGAAGATATCCAATAACTGCAATTTCAAACAAAAAACAGAAATAGTGTAACTAAACAAAATACACTTAACTAAAAAATCTTAGCCCCCAGTCTTATACCTTGTGAAACATGACTTTTATTTAGCGTGCTTTTATTTCTTTTCTAGGCATTTTTTAACAGAAAGATTTGGTTGATTTCACAAAGGGTAGGAAGTATGTATCAAAATTCCAGAGGCCCTCCATACTTCCAAAGACAAGCTCACGGTGTTTCTGCTAACAGCATCAACATAGTTCAGAAGGAATACAAAGGAAAAGATAGTATTTATAAACTAATATTCAAAATAGAATGTTAAAGTCTATAGGCTCAAAAACCAGGCATTGCTGTGAGAGAAGAGACTGTCTTTCTACTTTCCCATTGAACATATTAGTGTCTGGGCTTGAGTGCTTAGATGATAGAGTTTGTTGTAGTAGATGTCCGAGGAAGAAAAGTAGGAGAAGTAAATGAAAATCCCACCATTTCTGACTTCATAGAAATTGAGAAGAAAAGGGTAGAGAAGCAAGGAGACTGAAAAAGTGAAGATCAGGGCAGCCACCTACTCTGATTTTCCAGCCCTGGAATTGCAAAGCATGTAAGGGTTGGAACAGCAAGGTTCAGTTTGAGTGTGAGGTCAATTCTGTGTGGGATATTGGCCAGCCACCCATTTGGGAGTTGGGGAGCAGACTCCTGCATAAAGCATCCCTGAGCTAACTTCAGAGTGCTTAGTATAGTTGGGAGGTGGAACAGTATTGTCAGGCAAAGAGAAGGTCTAACCTATACTTGCAAAGGTCTCTCTCTTCCTGCGTGTCACTGACATACAGAGGATCAAAAGGCAATATGGCCTCCTGTGGTTGAGGGCAAAGTAATCTCATAGTAGATGCTACCATCAGACTATGGGTCAGATGGGAGAAGCAGCAGAAATTCAAAAGGTCAATTCAGCTGGGAGGGTCCTGAGACACTAGGAAATAAGAAAGAATAAGAAATCATCTGCTGCAGAAATCAGCCACTATTGCCAACCCAATCAGGCAAAACAACAGCTTAGATAAATGATACATTAGCATACCAGCCAGGGCACATTATAAATTAGCAGAACAAGACCCTTTTCCCAGTGTTACAAGATCATGCCATCAGCCACGACGGTACTCCTCTACACACAGATGACATCTTAGAGAATATAAGAGAACATTGATGCATTTGAGTCATCCAAGAAGACACATTTTGTAATGCAAAAAATTTAATGATTGGATTGTACTGAGATTAGCAAATAAAAGTAAGCTTTACTTTCTTTCCCTGCTACCTAGCCATTGGAAGGTAGTGTGAAAGATGAGGCAGTTATAGATAAAATACAGAATCTTTATTTCCTTCACACATCTGAGTGTAATGTGCACCAGTCTGCAACCCTACAAACTATTTGTTTTTTGACTTCTCAGCCTCAGACTACTTTATCTTCAGGTCAGTTGAGCTCCTCTCCATCTCACTTTGCATCAGTTTCTAGATGCAAACTCCAAATTCTGATGGAATTCTGGCACCAAATCTAAACTTTCCTTACTGTTGTTTCGTTCCAGATGTCTTGAAATAGTCTCCTATAGTCATTGCCCTAGATTCTGTCACTATAGCTGCTGTATCATACTAGCTCATTCATGATTGAATTGAATCTTATTTTTAGAGATTTTCTTTCCAACAAAACTTCCTCAAAATCATTCTTATAACTTCTCTTGCTTTCTCCAGTCATTTCCCACCATATTTCTCATTGCTGGACTCCAAGCCACATTCAATACTGTGACGCGTGTCACACCGTTTGATCTCCTTTCAGTTAACTTTCACTCTTTATAAAACTGGCATTCCTGAGACTTGTGTGTGTATGATCATTCTAAAATAACTTTCCTGCATCCAAAAAGGCACAGATGGAAGACACATAAAATTAACTGGGAAAGTGGGTATTAATTACCAGGAAACACATACAGAGCCAACAACACAGATTTACACACAGGAATCAATTAACTAATGATTAAGGACACTCACAAGGTCTGAAAAGTGCCACATCTTCTGATCTCTCTTAGGTCAAAAGCTATCATTCTTACCTCCTCACTGTCACAGCACCTTAATTGCACCTCAACCATACACATGCTTTATTCTCCTGCCATTACTGCTAGTGGCTTATTTGCCTTCCTTTTTAATATTCCTATGTTTTATTCATATTTCTCTAGCATATTTTCTAAGGTACTACTTTGCAAGATGTTGATACTGACTACTGTTTGTTGAATTGAACGGCAACTCATTTTATTCTTAATGTGAGAGAAGAGGTGAGTTCTAATTCTACATCCAATATACACATACATTGTAAGCAAGATCCTTACGTATTAAGTTTCTCTAAAATGACCACATTAGCTGTGTGATTCTTGTGCGAACAGGGGAAGTGCAAAGTAAAAATAAAGGGACAAGGAGTCTACCCAGATAGGAAAAGAGGAGAGAAAAAGCTGTTTTAATTTCCTAAGTCCCAGGCTAAGTCAAGTTCGTGACTATGGCCTCTTGTGAGAGGCACTATATGGGCAACAGAAGATCCCTGAAGGTCTAACTCTACGTGCTTTAGCATGTCTTTGAAATGAAGGTAAGGCTGACTTAAAACGTTTACCTTTATGGGAAAGAGGTAGCAAACAAACACTTATTGTGAGCCTTCAATATGCCAGGTCTGTGAAGGGCAGGCTGCTTATATATTTTCCTCAGGGAGACATAACCGTCCCTATACCAACTGAAATATCAATGTATTTTACTAAAATAATCACTCAAGTAGCTACTTGAGAATTTATTTATTTTCATCATGGCAGTGGTTTTGCAACGATGCTTGAGGTGTTTGATTTGCAGCCCTGAGCTCAGCTGATTCTAAATATTTCCAGTAATTTATCCCCTGGTCCATATCTCACTCCAGTTCTCCCCAGTCAATCTTCAAATTAAGAGTCCCTGATCGCCATTTCTCCCAAATACGTAGCTTTTTTTAGGTCTTCCCCTTTCTGACTTCTAATTGACGTTAGTAATCTACTGTGCCTTTGAACTGGCTTTTCCTATTGTGGAGAATTCTTTCAAACTAAACCTCTTCTCAACATTTCTCCCTTTACCTCCTTGAAAGCCAATTTAACCAAATAGCAATGCTGATTAAAACATCTGCTTCAAGATAGCACACTTTTTACACATTTTACAAGGAAGCGCACAGCATCAGGTATTATCATTCCAGGTGTAGGTTATTTCATTCTATTGTAAATCAAATTGCTGTCCAATGTATTTATTTATTACTCTTAAAAGTTTCCAAGGTACCAGGCATTATACTGCAAACTGGGATGGCTCCTAAAGATATAAAGGCAGCCATGGGTGAGCTCATAGCATGATAAGGGATTCAAATATGACTGGAGTACCAGGTGGCAAGTGCTGGGAGAGCACCACTCTGGAACATAGTGGGATGATTAACCGCCCTATGGGGGTGCAGTGGGTGCTGTGATGGGCCACCTAGAAATTCCTTCAGGTCTGAGATCCTCACTGTCCCTGCGACAGGGCTGCTAACAGGTCCCTATCTATCCTTCTCCAGGAATTATCCTCAGTGAAAGAGATCCACTGTGCCCAGGGTTATGCTTCCTCCTCAGGGAAAACGCTTATTCAGTGCTGTGCTATGATCTGCTCTCCTTTCTTTAAGTACAGAAATCTTGAACTATCCTCCCTGGCTCTAGGTCACCCCGTTGGATTGGCTAAGGGTTCTTTTCCACTGTATCACATTTCAACCTCTCTTCTGACCAGTACTGCTTCCTCCATCTCTTTCATGCAGCATTGCCTCCTACCCAGAGAAAGCCATCATAGAGTCACTAGGAATCCAACCTAAAATGGGGTTGAGTCAGGGAAAGCCCACAAGTAGTTTTGAGGGTAGTCCAAATAAATAGAACTGACATGACCTGGTATTGTGTTTAGGGGATAATTAGAGCAAACATATAGAGTGTGCTTATATGTGATGGATGCACTAAAGCTTGGGGTAAGGTGGTAGTGTGGGGAGTGGCTAGCAGTGAGGTTCAAGGCGTGGGAAAATGCTGGTTGCAAAGAGCCGCAGAAGCCTTGCTAAGCAGTGAGCAGAGGCTTTAACTCTGCGGAGTGACAGGAACGTATTTCTCTACGGAGGTGATTGTAACAGCCACGTGGAGAAAAGGACTGAAGGCAGAGAGATCTGTGATGGGGATTCAGTTTGACAGCTTTTATGATAAACCATAGCGGAAAAAAACAAAGACTAAAAGAATGGCAATTATATTAAGATATCTAGAGTGATATCTGTAGGATTAAAGACTTGTTGTTAAAAGAGTTAAGAGAGGGTTGGTGCCAAAATAACTTTAGGAATTCCAGGTTCTGATGTTGGAGAGACCACTGACAAAGGTGATAAATACAGAAAGAGGTAAAATGAATTGGAATATATCCTTCCATAATTATCTTCCACAATCCTCAGCACCCAATGCTGAAAATATGGGAAGAACAAAATTCAGGGAATCATCAAAATGAAATAAAATAATTTATATGAAGACCTTAGAACAATGCCTAGCATAGAGAACACTACATTTATTAGTTTGATAACAGGGTGGATCTTCACTCTTTCAATTTACAGGTGGACAGATATACCACCTACTACTATTATCCCATCTCTCTTGGAGATGTCTGAAAACATATTACAGATTTCATACCATCCCTGACATATTTTATAAGCTAGCACCCAAACAAACAAAAATTTCAAAAGCAATCTTACATTTTATTTTTAAACCATTGTTACCTACTCTCTTCTTTCCAGGGGCTTGTGTCATGCTTGTGAAAGCAATAGCAAGAAGCAAGTATTTCAGGAAGCAGACAGTCAAGGACAGCCTCTTATTCTGCTCTGCAAAGCGTTTCTTGCTCTAGAGGCACTCAAACATGTAATGACGTCTTTACTTTTCCGAAGCCTAAAAATATGTTAAGAAGTTTTTTAAGTATTATCATCAAACTTGGGTCTCCAGGACAGAATGTTTCTTTTTAATAATAGTAGCCATTTTTCACTGAACTCCCCCTGTGTGCCCAGCACTAAGTGAGAGACTTTATAAACATTATCTCTAATCTTGTTAGTAATCCCACAGGATTTTTATTCATGTCTTCAGTTTCCACCTCAGGCTTTGGGATGTTGAATAATTGGTTCGAGGTCAACGCAGACCTCTGGTGGCAAAGGAGGCTTTCACCTGGGGCTCTACGCCTTTACAGCTGAATAGCTAAGTCATTCCTGAAAATTATCCTGTCAATTCCAGGTGCAGGACAAAAGGGAATGATGTCTGCAGTCTTTGCTTGCTAACTCACTGGATTGCTTTCAGGTTTCATAAGAACACCAGTGAAAAGAAAGTGAGGGAGGTAGAAATGTGGCCATTATTAGGTTCATACAAAAGACTTAGGCTGCTGAAGGATACCGAGCACACTCAGTATTGTAACTACTTATGTTTCTCCGTGCAGACCAAGAAGAGGAGAGGTAGGATCTGGTATCAGTGGAATCTAAAAGGAATAAATCAGAATAAGGCAAGAAAGAAAAATCATCATCAATATGTAGATAATTCACTCTGTATCTGTGTGTGTGTGTGTGTGTGTGTGTATGTTTAGTTAAAGCATTCTATACTTTCACTTCATTTTATCTCAGATTTTTAGCAGTCTCTTCTCCCACACCCAGGAGACTGTGTGTTAGATTTAGTATGATTGTTTTAAATAAGGCTGCTACCACGGTACCTGTCATTTAACTGTTAATAAAAGTACAGTTATACAACTTTTCTCTTGGGCCTTTCGCCTCTCTTCATACTATACTGTCTTTCAAGTATGACAACAGTGGCCAGTATGAACAGGAAAAGTACTTTGAATGTCAGCTTCCTACTCATGGTGGTTTTATTGAGTTTACCAATTTTCATGGCATTTTACAGGTTTTGGAGAGATAGATGACCATTAAAGGTAATCAGAAAACAGTATCATGATTTTGTAAAATATGATATAAATGTAGAAACATCTATTAAGTGCAATAAGAGTAATTTTCATTTTATCTATAGAATATTGGTAATTGAACATCTTTACCAGATAGATGAAAATCAATAAATACAGAATAAGATAGAATGATATATATTTACTTCACATGTATTTGTTACATATAGCACTTGTAATAACAGGAACAATATATTTTAAAAGATGAGCAAAAATAGAAATAACCAACCATAACCATTTTATTAGATATAACTAGGATGATCACTTTCAGATATATTCTTCAAGACTTGTTTTCCACTAAACCCATACAAACAAAAATAATTTTAAAAACTTTAAGAAGAAATTAGGTGAATTTAGGGTCAATAAGGAAATACTCATTTTTATCAGGTGCTTTTCTTATTTTTATCACTTCCATACATCACTCATGTTGTGTTTATGTTAACATGCAAAAGTTCAAATGCTGGATAGCTCTGAAGTCAATCATGCCCACATAAGTTGCATTCAACAATTGTCTATTATCTCTTGGTCAATTATGATAAAACTCAAAGAGACCCCATGATTACCATCATTATTGATTTTACAATCAAAATTAAATCGAACAGATTTCTCTTATCAAAATGAATTAACAAAGATATATGAAACACAGGAAGAAAAACACTGACAGTCATATCCCATGTATTTCAATCTAACTTGAGAAGTATGTTAATACTATGACATTCTTTTATTTACTTTACAGAATGCAGTGGATTTTGTTGCTAAGGAGCTCAAAATGACAGTTGCCTTTCTAATCCATTAGCAAAATGTAAAATGCAATGCTGAATGTCACTATTGCCCTCTTAAACTGTACTAAGTATGGTTTTAATATTGATTCTTGCACATGTCATACATTCCCCAGCATTCAGTACTTTTGAAGGCAGGTTGTACTACAAATCACTCATATCTTTCATCCTGATCTTTAGATATACATTTTTATTATACTGCCGGTCTTCCTTTAGTCAGGATTATGAATGCATTTTACATGTTGGAAAAGATAGCTTTATTGGAGTAATGTGCCAGGAGAAATAAGAAGAATGAAAAGAGAAAAGGTTAGGAATAATGGCTATTTTATGGCCTATAGTGCAAGTATTTAAAAAAAAAAAAAAAAGATAATAATAGGAAGAGGAAATAGCCTAACCTGAAATATAATCCATTAAAACGATTTTAGAAACAATAATAATACCTTAAAGTTGTATAGCAATTTAGTTTCAAATTACTTTTTTGTAATTAATTAATTAATTTATTTATTTTTGGTTGCATTGGTCTTCGTTGCTGCGCACAGGCTTTCTCTAGTTGCAGCGAGTGGGGGCTACTCTTCGTTATGGTGTGCGGGCTTCTCATTGAGGTGGCTTCTCTTGATCGGAGCACGGGCTTCTCTTGTTTCGTGCGGGCTTCAGTAGTTGTGGCACGCAGGCTCTAGAGCGCAGGCTAAGTAGTTGTGGCACATGGGCTTAGTTGCTCTGCGGCATGTGAGATCTTCCCGGACCAGGGCTTGAACCTGTGTCCCCTGCATTGGCAGGCAGATTCTTAACCACTGCACCACCAGGGAAGTCCCACTTTCAAACTATTTTTACATACATTGTTTCATTTGATCTTCAGAACCACTCTGTGATATAGAAAGAGTAGTTATTATTTTCTCTATTACCCAAAACTAGTCACTGACCAATAATTATGAGAGATTATGTGGCTTGCCCAAGGTTGTAGGGCTAGTAAATAATAGGGGCAAGATATGGAAGAATGTTCTGATTCCTGGTCCAGTGATTTTACCTTACACTCCACGAAGGATATCTTCTGTCAGAATAAATACAAAAGTAAAATATATATATATATACACACACACACACACACACACACACACACATATATATATATATATATGAGCCAGGAAATTTATCCTGCCCCTCTTCTCTCATTTTTTTCTTCTCTGGTATTCTGTTGGAAATGTCCCAATATAAACTTGTGCCTGGAACAGTGCTTAGCATTCATGGGAACACATTCAATGTTTTCAAATAAATGGAAAAATAAAGGAATAAATAAATCTACACTTTTGAATATAGTACCTGAAAAACTTCTGATTCCTGGTCGTTCCCATGAATACTGTGAAACGAGTTTATTTTCACTTGTCACTCTAATTGTAGTGTTTTGTTTACATGTAAAGAGTGATTGGATCAATTACCACTTGACCTTGCATATTAACTGTTTACAATAAATAGTGAATAATGAATATTCAACCAAAATATAGTTACATCAAACTGATGGCTAGAACATTTTATTTTTCTTCTTGATTTTAATTTCTTCTACTATCTCAGAAATAATAGCCATAGGAGATTATACTTACTTAAGTTTAGATTAAAGGAGAATTTGATCAATTGTTCTTATAGTTCTGATTTGGAGACTACTAACGCCCATTAGAATGACCCATGAATCATATACTTTATATTAAATGTGACTACTTCTAGCCTCATTAAGATGTTTCAAAATTCAAATAACAGAGTTATATAGGTTATATAAGTGATCCACCTAATTTGTGTAAAAACTGGATTTATTGGGTATTTGCTAATATGTCTCAAATTATCAATTAATATGAAGTCATAAAAAGCCATATAAAATTGTTTGAATGTGTGCATTGTTTTACACTATATATTGATCATTTTTTGATCCTCGTGTTAGGCTCAAATCATGCTTTATCAGGGTTTTGAAGGGGTGTATGTGGGGGGGCAAAACTGGCAAGATGCTCAACAAACTCATTTCATCTTTCTGCATCTATAAAAAGACTACAATTCCCATCTTCACCTACAGTTATTTTGTTATGTAGGGCCATATAACTGGGTTCTGTCTAATGCAATGTGGGTAGAAGGGTGTCCTATGCCTAGAAGTGTGTCCTATGCTTAGGCATAAGGCTTGCTCTGTGAGCCTCCACAATCTCTTCTACTTCAATGATGATTAGGGCAATTATATTGAAAGTAGTGACATTATATGTAGAAATAGCCTAGTTTTTCATTCATTTTTAGAATAAAGCCTCCAAGAGAATCTCTGACACCAAATGGAATTTGAATGAAGGAGAAAAAATTTTGTTGAGTTACGCCATTAAGTTGTATGATGTACTTGTTAATACATCATAGCCTAGACTTCACTAACTAATAAGGATATGGGTAATGTGAATTGCTGCTATGAAGCTACAAAAAAAGGACATTTGTAGGTTTAGAAGTCAGAGAGAAGACAAAGAAGAAACTGAAATTGGAAGCTAGAAAGCTGATGAATTGTGTCACACGGTGGCAAAATACTTGATTACCAGGGATAACTGTGAAAGCAGACCATGGGCCTATAAAGCTTGTGGGTGTAGAGAAAGAGCTGAAAATCACGAGTTCAGCACAGTTTGTTGTTTATTATTGATTTAAATAGATAAGGAATTATAAGAAATAATGAGCTTAAGGAAGAATTGAAAAGATTATGAGCAAAACTGAATAGAAAAACTGTAGAGTTTGGGGACTTTGCATTTGTAGAAAAGCCAACTACTTCTAAATCCCAAACAGTAAGATATTAAGAAATAAAATTTTCAGCAAAACCCAAGAAAAAATTTTCATTTGAATAAAGTGACCCAAGGAAAATATCAGATTAAGTTATAGCCTTCCCATTCAAGTCTGAAAGGTTCCAGATAGGCACCATTAAATTGAATGACGCAGACATGGGAGTGAGAAAGTAAAAAAAAAAAAAAAAAGTGGATTTGAGAACTATGTCTATTAAAGAACTTTAAGTGTGGAACAGACAATAAGCAAGGGGATCTGAAGCCTACTAAGTTTTGAAGAAAACTAGGACCATAAAAAAGTTAAGACTTCTTAAGATTTAAAACAACTCTTAAGACTTCAATCTGCATGAGCAATAGACACATTTCAAAAGCTCTACAGGTCTGCAAGAGTAATTTCCTCCAAAACTATTTTATATATAATAAATAAACAATGAACTAGGAAGAACCTCCAGAGTGTGGAGCCAGGGGCCAGGGAAAACTATGGATAACACTGTTCCTCCCATAGAGCAGCTTCAGAAATAATAAAAAATCAAAGAACTCCTGGCACTTCTGGGGTTGAGGGATTACATGCAATCAGCTCAATGGTGTTTAGAATTGCCAGAGACTGATGCCTACAAGTTCTCCTTTTATTTGCTTTTTCAAATGGGAGTATTTATTCTGATTATCTGGTCTCTACACATAGTGCGTGAGTACATGGTCTGCTATCAGGTAACTTTGTGGTCAAGGCACATGACCACTGAGATTTGTAGGAGATCATACAGGTCATCAAGACCCCATGGATATGACTGTGTATGATTTAAAAATCATGGACTTTGAACTGGATACAATAACTGGGTGGGTCTCTGTCTTGTCCCTTTTAGGGAGAAAGAAAGTATGTTCTAAGTGTAGAAAGAAAAGTGACCCATTTGGTGAATAAAAAAGAGGATTATGTCATAGATTGCCTAGATGTTCAATAACTCCAACAGTTCTTTCTGGGTACTCATGTTTTCCAAACACTTGTAGTTAGTTTGGACCTTCTGACTAGATAATGGCCATGTGACCAGCTTCTTCAGTGTGGGAACAAGTGATGTGTGCAATTCCCAGGCCTGGACGTGAAACTCCTTGCACACACTTTCACTTTGTCTTTTGCTTTTGTTACAACCAGGAAGGCCACCTAAGAGATGGTGGCATAAGAGGCTGGTAGCCTGGTTCAGTTGATTACTGCTTGAGAGACAGTCACTAAGAAAATCTCCAACCTAAAACATACCCTGTGTATCTTAGAAGCAAAATTTTATTGTATGATTCTACTAACATTTGGGGGCCTATTTATTACCTGAGCTTAGCATAGCCTGCCCTACCTAATCAAATATGTCTCATTCAGCTAACAAATTTGGCAGTGTTTCATACATTTTTGAGTGTTGAGCACTTAGTAGAGTTCTTGGCATTTACAATAAGTATTTGTGTTCAATGGGTGTTTGCTTATGAAATGAATCATCAGTTCTATGAAGAAATAAGTTCTAGGGCAGATAATATTGTTTTACAGAGAAAACAAAGATCACATACATATGCGGTAAACTGAATTATTGCTCCCAATTCTTTACTTCCCTGTATAGCAGGATCACACATGGACAACCTCTGGCCTGTTATTTTTTAGTGTAGTGTCTCTTTGAGGTCAAAATATACTTGCCTACCCCACTGATACTGGGCTTTACCATATGACTTGCTTTAGCCAGTGGCATGCATGTGTAAGTCACAATATGTCATTTTCCAGCTGGGGAGTTAAGACGCATCCAGGTTTCCACTTGCCTCTTGGGCTTCTTTCAGGCCTTGAAGATAGTGCTGCCAGGGTGCTGCTTGTCTCAGAAGGAGACATGTAGGAGGATATGAACCCACCTTCAGTCTGGAGCCCAGCCCAGTTGAATCCTTGAAATCTAGCTAAGATTTATTAAATCTTAAGAAATCAAAGATCTGTGAGTTATTAGGAAAAAAAAGTTCTTGTAGGACAAAGAGATTCTGAGGTTGTTTTCTACATGGCAAAAACTGACATTATGGACTTCCCTGGTGGCGCAGTGGTTAAGAATCCACCTGCCTATGCAGGGGACATGGTTCGATCCCTCGTCCGGGAAGATCCCACATTCAGTGGAGCAACTAAGCCCGTGTGCCACAACTACTGAGCTTGCGCTCTAGAGCCACAACTACTGAGCCCATGTGCCACAACTATTGAAGCCTGCACACCTAGAGCCCGTGCTCCGCAGCAAGAGAAGTCATGGCAATGAGAAGCCCGTGCACCGCCACAAAGAGTAGCCCTTGTTCGCTGCAACTAGAGAAAGCCCGCGCACAGCAACGAAGACCCAACACGGCCAAAATAAATAAATAAATAAATAAAATTTTAAAAACCAACAACAAAAAACCCTGATGTTATAGTAAATTCCATAGGTGGAAATTGAATTCAGTCTTCAAACTTCAAATTCAATGCTCTACCTACTACACAGTGGGAAAGATTTATTTTGAACTTAAGCACAAATTCTTCCATTCAACCCCTACTAAATTTTTAACTTGGAATGCATCTGTAGCTTTTAAACTCTTATTTTTATGTGTTGATATTTATTTTGCTCTGTGTAATTTATTTTTAAAAAATAAAAAACTTTTATCTTTCTAATCTTCACTCAAAAGCAATTTGTTTCTGTAATTATAAAAACTGACAAGATAGAAAAATAATTACAAAAGGGTCATTTTCAAGGATGCTGTTTTTCTTCTCTTATGAAAATATGCAACTCTAATGAATTTTGTTAATGCCTCTCAGTTCCTCTATGGCATTTAAGAAATAATATTCACTGGAATTTATATGCTATAACTATGCAATTATTTTTACGTCTTTGATGTGTAGCATGAGGGAATGCTAATCTTTGTTTACATTTTTTTAGGTTTGCTTTTTATATTTAGAAACAAACTATTTAATAGCAAGGCCAATAAGAGTCCTAATTACTTGTATTTATTATTAGCACTTTCTTCATTAAATTAGACATTAGAAAAAAGACTTTTATAACTTAATCTCATTGAATATCATTATTAATGTGCTGTTGTCCCTTCAGTAACCCTCCTGTTTTGTGTGCCTCATTGTTTATTTTACTGTTAATCTTTTAAAATAGAAATCTCATTTCCTCTTCTACTCTGAGCTAGATTTAAGACCTCTTCCTTGAAGTGACCGTTAATTTCTTTTAATTCAGTCAAAAAATGATAAAAAACTCTTGGCAGGAGGAATGAATTGACTACTCAATTATAGTTACTAGAAAATTCAGGCAAAATAACTATACTGACTGTACATTTAGACACAACCTTTGTAGTGTTAAACTTTATTACTTCATACACTTCAGCTAAGATTAGGAGAGACTACACTCTAAATTACATATACAGCACATTTTGGTGTAGTATATATGATATATTGGTATAGAATAAGATACTATGATACAATAGCTAGTGGGAAGCAGCCGCATAGCACAGGGAGATCAGCTCAGTGCTTTGTGACCACCTACAGGGGTGGGATAGGGAGGGAGACGGAAGAGGGAAGAGATATGGGGATATATGTATATGTATAGCTGATTCACTTTGTTATAAAGCAGAAACTAACACACCATTGTAAAGCAATTATACTCTAATAAAGATGTTTAAAAAAAAAAAGATATCATGGTTGGAAGTTTTGGATACATTTTAAATATCTGCAAAATCACTTATCAAATTTTTTACCAGATGCATTTCTTACTATGTACTTATTAATTACTTAATAATAATTAAGAAAATAGGAAAATATTACGGAAGCAAATCATATACATTCAATAGTAGGATTTTGATATTTGTAAAGACATTTTTGATTATTGTTCCTGTGTTTTCCCAATTAGGTGTTTTTCCCTAGCAAACACAGGTGCAAATTGGTATTGACAACACATACAACATTTAAAAGAGAATATATGTCTTATGAGAAAAAATTTTTTTAATCTGTCTATCCTTGCCTTCATAATCCTATATAACTTATCTTAAAATTTGTCAGAGGAGAGTTTCATTGTTTGGAGTTGTGAAAATGAATGTCAGACAATGATTTTCAAGTTTATTCAGTAAGGGAAAGTTCTCTCATTTTGTAAGTTTCCCATTTAAAAACCCTCCTTTTCTTTTTCTTTTGAACTTGCACTAGTGAGGTAGCATGACAGATTTTATTCATTCTGAAATGGTAGAGGAAACTCTGATGTTATCTCCTGGAATATTGGAGGCTTCTCCCAAATTACTATATTTTAAGTTCAAGTTGAAATGAATAGTGTCAAAGCAGTTCAAACACAAGGGAAGGAACATTAAATAGAATAACATGATTCTGAATTTTTTACCCTGACCTGATTTTACCAATACCTGTTAGCCTATGCAACAAAGTTCTTGTGTCCTGGGACCTTGTATCACTTTTGTATCTTTAGTATAGGTTTCTCAATCTTGGCATTGTTGACATTTGGGGCTGAATAATTCTTTGTTTTAGAGTTTGTCCTGTCCATTATAGGATGTTTAACAGCATAACTGGCCTCCACCCGTATAAATGTCTCTGATTCAATGCACATAAAGCATGCTGGAGGATGGCACCTCATTCTTGCAGGATATTGCCTCAAAGCTGGTGCTTTAGATTTTCCTTCAGCAGGCTATTCTAACACTATCAGGGCAGCAGCATCTGGGTGATGCATTATGTATTACAACCAGTGAATTCTGTGGTCAGAAGCTGTCTGGGGATTACATGCCTGTGGACCAGGCATTCTGTAAGCACCTGGATAGCGGTACTGGCTGAGACCCAGCAGCAAGAAAAGGCAACCTTCAACTCAGACTAGGTATCTATTCCTGTGAAAACAAACCACACAGCCTTACCTGATAGAAGGACCCAATATAGTCAACTCGGAATCAAGTGGCCATTTAGTCTGCTCCAGGAATAATGCCGTATTGGTCTTTGCTGTAGGAATTTTGGAGGTTTGGAGGTAGTGGTAACAGTAGTTGGACAAGCCTAGGTAAGTAGGAATCCATGCTTTTGGGCACATGCATAGCTTGTGTCTTTGCCGTAATAGCCTTGTTTTTCATTTACCCGTTATGATAATACTATGGTAGCAGCTGATAGTTCTGCATCAGCTAACGTCAACTGGATGAACATTGCTTCCATCTGGAAGTTTACTGCCTTTATTCTAGTGCATCTTTTCTGGTAGGCATTCACTTGTTACCATTCTCATATATCCATCCATATGCCTTTATCCCAGACCTCCTTGTGGCCAATATTCCAATCCTTTTCCTCCCAGATCTCTGACCAGCTGACCCAGTAGTTTGTTACTGCCCATTAGTCTATTTATATTATGACCACAAGTTAATTCTCCTTCCACACAAAGTAAATATCCAAGTACTTATGTATTATGACTGTCTTTCAAGCTTAACCATGAGTCAGGCTCTAACAAAGCCACCATTCCTCTTCAGCTGGTTTCCATATAATCTAGCTCATATGTAAAACAAGCTTGGGAATTTGACTTCTTTTGGAGCTGTTTGGACATGATTTTTCCAATGGTCATAAGTATGAGCTGGAAGAGGGAAACTAATGCAACTGTAGTAGGAGAATAAGGGGCCTGGGCTACTTTCTCACACAGATTCCTTGTGCTCTCTGACCCTGCTCCTGACTGCTCCCCAATACACTCCTTCTATTTTAAAAATTATTTCTTCTGATTCCACTGAACCTTACGATTTGGTGCACCTGACAGTACCAAGTTCATGATGGACAGTTACAGATAATTAAGACCTTTTTTCTACCAGTGCTCAATAGCACTCCAGGAGCTATTATTTTTTTTAATGGCTTCCAATTTTTTTATTGCAGATAGCATACTCTTGCTCCAGAGCCTCATGATCCACTGGGGCTTGTCATACACGCCACACTGCATCTTTTACAACATCCAAACTTCAATTCCATATAGTCTATTGAATCAATTGGGTCACAGTGCAGCTGATCGCACTGCAGACTGGAACTGATGCAGATCTGTGCCCTACTCAAAGCTGGCAGCCTTCATCACGGTCTACACCTTAAATATATATCATTTCTATTTGTCAATTATACCTCAATAAAACTGGAAGAAAAAATAAAACAGATGTAAAAAAAACAAAAAATGGTGTGGCATCCTCATCTTCCGATATGTGGTCAGAGCTCTATTCATAGATGAAATACGTTTCCTCCAGAAAACACAGGAGACCTAGTAGGAGTTCAATTTCCTTCTTTCTAGGTGGGTATGCAAGATGAAGCAATTTATCTTTTACTTAGGAAGGGATGTCCTGGAATGTCTCTAACAATTCGACTCTTAAAAACTTTACTATAGTGACAGGGCCTTGAATCATTGTAGAGTTTATCTTCTAGCCTCTAGACTATGTGTATCCTACCGAGGCCTTCAGGGTAGGAGCCACTTCTTGCTTATCCTTCCTAATTAAAAGAATTCCATCAATGTAATGGATCAATGTGATATTCTGCAGGATGTCCAAACAGTCTAGCTCTTTTTTTTTCCTACATTATGACAGACTTAACATAGTCCTAGGGCAAACTATAAATGAATACTTTTGTTTAATCCATGGGAATGAGGACTGTTCCTGATCCTCTGTATTAACTGAATAGCAAAGAACATATTTACTAAGTCAGTGGATGCATACCATATACCTGAGATCTATTAATGTACTTCACCAAAGATACCATATCTGGCCTAGCGGCTGCCATTGAAAATGCTGCTTAATTAAGTCCACCCTGGGCTATAGGCATTTGCTGGGATTCAGGATCCATCTGGTGTCTGCAGGGGGCAGACTGGTGAATTAGTGGGAGATATGATAAAGACCACTATTTCTGTACCCTTTAAATTCTTCAGTGTGGTACTTATCTCTGTTCTCTCTGGTATGTGATACATATTTTCTTTGTTTGTTTTACTGTCCTAGCTGGAGGGGCAGTGGTATTTTCTGAGACTTCACAGACATCCCCACTATTATTGCCCTTATCTCCGCAGGTGAAAGACACAAATTCAACAATTATTCCAATGGCCAAATATGTCAATGCCAAATACACAGTCAGATGTCAGGGCGATTACAAGTGGGTGGGTCTGTGGTCTCAGTGGGCCATTTTAAGTTGGACTTTAGTCAGGAATTGATTACCTGAACCCATGTGACCCCACTTTATCAGAGGAGCCATAAGGCTACTTCAGCTCTGTAGGTATTAGTGTCAACGTAAACTCCGTGCCCAACTATCCTCAAAATGTCTGTGTAATCCCCTTTTTCCAGTGTATAGTAAATGACCAACAGGTAATGGCTCAAGTAAATGGCCAAAGGTCTCTGGGAAAGGCCTGGAGAAAACAATTCAGTGTATCTTTGCTAACAGTGCAGCATCTTTCACTACGGGGACCCAGTGGCCCCTTCAGATAATAGTTTCTATATCTGAAACAGCGTCACATAATACCTACTTCCCTGAGTCTTTTCATTCCATATTCTACCATTTGTCATGACAATTCAGGCATATCAACACCTAGATGAATGATGCTGTGACTTAATTTTGATTATAGCTCTGGAGGCCAGGAGAGGAGGTGGCTCTCTTGAGTTCTGAGTTGGCAACTGTTGTTTCGTGGGGTAAATCCCTTTTTATTATTTTCTGATACTGGAGGAGTGCTACATTTTAATGTGACAAGGTGAGCCACTTATGAAGGCTCAGAAGGTTAAGAGAAGTCTAGGAGTCAAAATCTTCCAAGCATCCTCTCAGATGTCCCAGTCCTGGGTCAGAGTACCAGGGTTTCCCAACTAGTGCCCCAACTTTTGTATAACAGATCTGTTATGGTTGAGCACTCAATGATCTTCAAATTTTAGCACCCTGTTTTTCAAACCCTGGGCTTAATGTTATCTTTATCTGTTTGCTCAGAGCAAGACAAGAGGGTTTATTTGTGAGCTGCCAAAGAGACTCTCTGGCTCCAAGTTTTAAAATGATTGTTAACAGCCCTCTGCTTTTCATTACTAGTCTGCTTCATTGCAATAGCCGTACAATTCTGTTCTCCTTATATTTGCACTCCTTCTTCCACTGATACTTTTCAAATGCCTAGATCATGATACTGTATTCACCTCTACCACACACCCATCCCATCTCATCATGGGTAATAATTACCTATGCCCAAGCACAGGGTCCATCATCAATCATCTAGCTAACTTCTTGGCTTCCTAAGAGGATGAGATCTCAGCTTGAATCCTGAGGGACCCTGAAGGTGCTAAAAACTAAACTCTGTTGGCTAACCATACTCATTATAATGGGGAAGCTAATCTTTCCTTGAGGGGGAATCTGAGTGGTACATCTCTATGTCTGCCAAACCATCAAAACATGAATCTTTAGACTGTCTAAATTAGTTGTCAAGTTGATTATGTGGAAGAGATAGGAATGAAGATGAACTGTTCTGTGTAATAAACTGGAAAACTTTTTCATTTAGTTTCTTGTGAATAGAAAGTGAGAGGAGATAAAGAAAAAAGAGAAAAGGGAAGGGTTGAGGAGCAGTGGAGAATGTGCAAGAGCCTAGAACTTATGAAGAAAAAGCCAAGAGTATCTGATTTTCAATTTTTAATCTTTTAACTGCTACAACATATATGCTGTTTGGTCTTTTGAAACCCTCAATGAAATTTGATATAAAATATAGATTAGTGCTTTATTTTGGTTGAAATCCAGTAAAATATTTTTGGTTCCACATCTGGGATAATACAATGTGGACCAAGAGAATCACAAGTGGATGCTGAGATAATCCATCCGTAATTGTACCCCCTTCCACAGATGATCCTGAAATATACCTATCTCTTAACAGAGCCAAGATTTGAATCTTAATCTGTGGATGGACTGTGCACCCATCTAGAGTCATAACATGATGAAGTTCCCTTTAATTTTTTTTTTCAGTTCCCAGAAGCACAATATTGGGATCATGTTTCACTCAGGTATATATAGATATATAATCCCCAAGCAGTTGATATGATATGAGGGGTTTTATTTACCGGAATTTTTCATAACTTTCCTTTCACCCTACTCGTATTTGCCATCACTGATATCCAGAGCCACAATCTACCAATCCCAAATCTCTGGCACGAGCCGCCTCCATTTCCTCTTAGAATTTCTTGCTTCTAAAATACAACTATTACCCTGTTATTTTAATATTCAAAAGCATTCAGAGGTTCCTCATGGCTTATTATTTTTTCAAATATTTTTGGTGATTACTAGATGTTATCAACTGTTCTAGGTGTTGGGGTACAATGATTAATAAAGGTACAGTCCTTAATATTGAGAGTGTCATATAGTTGCAAACATGGCAGAACACAGAGTTCAAGATAGAGATTTACATGGAGTGGCATTAGCCTTATGGAAAGGGAGATTTGTAATGATTACATCAATTCTGGACTCTTCTGCCTGGCTTTCAAGATTGAGATTATTTGTTATGCTCTACTTAACCAACTTTGTCCAGTCACTGCCCAACACAAATTCTGTTTCTCTTAGAAAAATACTTTAATTAGACCCCCATACATAAATCTCTTGCTCACCTCTTTATCTTTGTTCATCCCTCCTGCCTAAAATGGCTTTCAACAGCTCATGTCTGCTTGTCCACATCCTTTTGCTAGCTTTTAAAAGATAAGTACCAAAGCCAAGGTTTTGTTTCAATCACACAGTTTTACCAAAGTCCACATAGTTTGCTCTCTTCTCTAAACCTCTTCTGCACAAACTGATTGTATCTCCCTCTTGGAATTTATCTCTATTTGTTATTGAATTCAGCATGAGAATATCATCTTTAAAATTAGCTTTTTTATTCATGAAGGACTTATTCTATCCTAAGAAGCACAACTGAACAGGCCTGTATTCCTACTATTCACATTATAGAGGAGTAGAAACTGATGGATGGTGTAGCCTATCAATGAACAATTACTTTCAGGATTCCCATCGTTTGCCTCAGAAAATGTTTTATGTGTAGGAGATAGACTGGTGAATAAGGCAAAAAGGGTTTTTGTCTTCATTAAGCTTATGATATAAAAATATAGATATATTTAAACAAATAAATATTAAAATAATAAACCTATATTTACAGACTTTGTAATAATGGAAGTAATATGTTAAAGAAGAAGGATATGATAGAGAGTGCCGGGGAGTATGTAGCATCTTTAGGGTATTCGAAAAATGTTTTATCAGATGAGTTGATATTTGATATTTATTATGTCAGATCCTCCCTCAGATGGCATAGAGCTAGTCATATGACAAGTACAGGAAGGAGTATTTCAGGCAGAGGAGATGATTAACACAAAAGGCCTGAGAAGCCAATGTAACTAGACAACAGTGAACAAGCCAGGGATGGTGTAAGGGGAGGCCAGAAAGATAGGTTGTTCTTATTAGCAAATGGTGTAGTTGTTTGAACTTGTTTCTCATTGATTCTCTCATACCAAAATGCTTTGTTCTCACCGGTGGAGTACTGAACACTGTTAGTCCTTGGTGTTTTGTTGACACTTTTACACACATATAAATTGAAAATTAGGATCAGAATTTTTTATTGAATGATGTCTTATGAAGGTTATGTCCAATCTTCCCAAAATAGCTTTTCAGCTTAGTACTCCTTAAAGTTGCACATATCAAAAATAAGGTGCTAATACTGTGCTGGCAGTTTGCAAGAGCAAACCAATTCTTGAATTTAGTTGTTAGCGGTAGTGGGACTTATTTCAATCCTTGAACAATTGTGAAAAGTCAACCCATTGACTTCATACAGAGAAAAATACAGTGAATATGTTTGCTATAGCTCTGGCCCTGATGTGTTCAGGTGACATAGAACTGAAAGAGTCCATGCTCTGAGTAATTTCATTTTTTTTCAGGTTTAATTAAATTAATCTATTCCCTGCAGTTCTCCTTTCTTCTATTAGAGACAGCCCCTGAGGTAAGGTGGAAATCTGCCAATTGTGAGGGTAGTTTAATTAATGTAACAATTATAATAATATCTAATATTTATTGAGTATTTAGTATATGCCAGATATTTTGCTAAGTATCCTATATGCATTTTTCTCATTTAATTTTCTCAAAACTGTAGGAGAGAGGTATTATGATTATCCTTATTTATAAGATTCCTAAACAGAGGTCAAGAATGTGAAAGCAACTTGCCTCTGGTCACACAATTAGTAAATGGCAGAAATAGGATTTGAATCCAGGTGGCTTAATTCCTGAGTTTAGACTTAATCATTACTCTGTCAAAACAAAACAAAACAAATCATACCAAACCAGCAGATACACTTATTTGGAAATCTGAATTATGTGTGTTTTCAATCTCCAATAATCAAATTAGATAGACAATTATAAAGACACCACATCATCTCATGCTGTATTTTAACAACAGAAGACCTATTTAAAATGTAGAATCAAGTGTCTCAGAGTATTAAATAATAGATTATGTATTTCCCAAATGATGTACAGACATTGAATATAAATTGGTGATGTAAATATGGTTTTACAAATAGAGGGTATGGTACAAAAAATTTCCAATTCCATTTCTTTAAATAATTCCCTTTATTAAGTCAGGGCACCTTAATCAATCCTCTGTCTGAGTTTCTCTATGTATTATAAAGGCAAAAAATAACAGTTCCCCAAACATCGTAAAAATTAGTTAGTTAATTTTAGAGATCACCATGTATGTTTTCTGCATGCATAATTGTGGGGAACCCTTAACAAAGAGGATGCTTTACAATGAACTTGCTATTGTGGACAAGGAGATTTTTAGCCTTCAGAGTATTATGTATGTGCTTCCCCCATTAGACAATTATGTGCTAGTTATTCCAGGATGATTTTCTCAAATGGTGATCTAAAAAAAAATACGTTAATTTTAACTGCTGGAGGACGTTCCAATTAAGAAGAGTAATCAGAAAATAAAATATAACTTACATTATTTTTCACTTTGTGTATCAATCCAATAGATTCAGGACCTTTTTAAATCTTGTTTACTTTTTTGAGGTCTTTTTTTTCCTTCAGCCTTTCCTTGACTTCTTTTTTAAAGTCTTGATATATCATGTTTGTGTTTGTGAGTGTGTGATACCACGTGAATTATCTCACCTTTTTTCTTTTTCTTGCATGTTTTCTAGCCTCTTTTCTTTATAGCAGAAGTCTGCACCTCAGGGGCCAGAGGGTAATGTAAGATGTGAACTGATTCAGGAAGCTATAGGTAATATATAATACATATACTTACACCAGCAATGGGGAGCTGACTAACAGGAAGGACATTTTCCTTACTGCTACCTAGATTCTGCAGGTCTGTCCAGTATTGACAGATATTTGATTCTTAAAAAAAAAAAAAAAAGTTTAAACTCCTTATTTTTAAAATGTTGGTCACTAATTTGAAATTAAAAAAGAAATCTGTGCCAAACAAAATATGTGCACAGCCTATCATTTGTGATTACGAAGGATAATGGGATTGACTCTGATCTAACTTACGAAGTTTGCTAACAGAATGACTATGGCAAGTTACTTTTGTTAACTGAACCTCTAATTTTCTCACATTTAAAAGAGAGATAATACTATATTACATGGTTGTTTGAGTATTAAAAGATGGAATGTAGATGAAAATTTTTGGTACATTTCCTGACTCATAGAAAGATTTAACTAAATTATAATTAACTTCCCTTTCTTCTCACACTTTTGACTAAATATATGTTACTTACTTATCTACTCCATGAATCCTCCCCAACTCCCTTTTCTTCCTCAAAGTTGTCCATCTTTTACTAATTATTATTACTATTTTAGGATAGATTGTCATTAAATGCATCTCCTCTTTAAAAAAATAAAGTAGTTTTTTGTCCTTTTGCTTTGCTGAAATTTTCATTCCAGTGTTGAAAACGAATGGAGAAAACATTCTGAACTGACCAGCAACTGCATGTGATCCATAGCAGTTTGCTGAAAAATGGATCTTCTTAACTTGCACTTGAAGAAAGGAGCCAAATAAATTAAATGTATTATTAATAAAGACATAATTGTGTGTGTTTGGATGATCCCTTTGAAAGCCTGCCCTGCCAAGCCTTTCAGGGAATGAATGTGAGGGTGTACTGTTCAACAGTCATGGAAATTGTTCCTGATTTCCCTGTTTCATCTATTTGCATTTTTGCTGCATCTTTTATCATTCTCAACATCAACTCCCACTTCATCTAATTTCTGTCAAATCTCTCCAGACCCATTATTGCCTTTGTAGTTACCAAACTTTTTCTTTTCTTAGATTTTAATAATTGTCTTTTCCATCTGACTCAGTATTCCCACGAACTGTAAACTTAAATGTCCATGCTTGGCATGGCCTGGGAGTTCTTCAATATTTTTTACTGTCCTGTGGTTCTCCTATTAGGTACAGTCTTGCGGGCAATGGGATGTGGAAAAGGGAATGTTGCCCATCATCAAGCCGTCAGCCACTGCACAGTGCCCCACCCCCTCCACCACGCCAATGGTGCACTTTGTATACTAGCCTCAGATAGTTAAGATGCATATCTAAGGAATAATTTCAATGAGTCCAGATTCTTGCTTCTTCCCATACATAGAAAAGTGCTAAAATCATTAACTTTAGATGTCTGTTTTTCTGATTAGCAGTAATCTTTTGATGTTCAACTACATGTTTGCTTGTTTGTTTTTTTCTTCCCCAGCAAAATCTCCTATGTATCCTGGCTCCTCCCTTACCTCTTTGGAGCAGTTCTGCAGAGTTGTCTGGGAGGCTGTCTCCTGGGCCATAGTCTTCAGTAAGGTCCCCAAATAAAACTTAACTCGCAATTTTATGTTGTGTTATTTTCTTCAGTGGACAGGGAAATGAAATATAACCACATATCCTAAGGGAAATTTAAAAATTAACAAATAAATTCACTATTCACAATTTCCTCTATAATTGTTTTCATGATTGAGTACTAAAACATATGATTAATTTATAATGTTTCCATAAAAAAAGATTTTATAGTTTTCATGAATAAATTATCAAAAACGTCGTTGTGAAAAAGTTTAACTGAAATGTCTTGGATAGCTAGCTCATCATCACAAGGCCAGATGACATATACTCCATTTGATTTGTATGCACAAAAATGAATAAACTTTTACAACCCCTTATATCTGGAAATATATGTTCTTCTAAGTGTCCAATTAAGGTCCTTACATAGTTTATCCTAAAAGTGACATTGAGGAAAACATATGCTTCATTTTTTTCTTTTATTTTTACTTGTAAAGTTCCATTTTTATTCATACACTCATCTTTCTTTCTCTCAAATGGTAGTTAAAAGAATGATTTTACTTTTTCATTTTTATAAACAGAAGTAAACATAGAAAACATATTTTCAAATGAACTGTGTCACCTCACATTTCAGGTGAGACTGTTTCATAAAAAGTTTATATCACAAGAAAATTTTCCCATAAAGCAATGGTCTCTTTTCTGCTGGCAAATTTTTAGCAACATATTAAAACAATGAATTTTAGAGATTGTTCTTATTTTACAGTTTCACTTCTCTGATATCAGCTATAGAAATTGATATTAGAACCTGAAATATATAGTGCAAGAAAATTACAGACTAATTTCACATATAAAAATATAGTAAAAACTTAAAGTAGAAGCATATAATCTATTAATAAATTAAATATAATGGATAGTTTAATATTAGGAAATCCATTAATATAATGCATCACATCAGTGTACCAAGGGAGAAAAACTGTTATGGTCCAACTGATAAATGCCCACCAAACAATATTCAGCACGTATTCCTAATTTTAAAAATCTTAACAAGAAATAAAAGGGTAAAAAGTCAATATCACAAAGTAAAAGTTGCTGTTATACTTAATGATCGAGCACTACAAGCAAATTATATCAGAAATAAGGATGAAATAATATAAGGGAAACAACAAAAAGCAGTGGGATGATGAAATAGCTGTGTATTTCCTTAACATAATATGTTGTTATCTAGACTGAATAAGCTTTTTATCAAATGGCTAGGCATTGGAGACCTTTCCTTTAATCTCAGGGGAGGACAAAGTTGGCCAATATAAACAATATTTTTTTAACATCTTTCACAGAAGTTCTAAAATTATTATTCAGGAAAACAAAATTTTAAAAATATATAAATTTATAATCAAAAGTGGAAAAGTAAACATAAATTGTTGATGACATGATTTTCAACTTGGGAAATTCAAAATAATTAACTAAAAATCTATTAGAACTAATATACACAGTAGTATAGCCTGATTGAAAATAATAGAGAAATAAAAATTTCCTATATACAAATGATAAGCAGTTAAAATAAAATAAAAAATGAGTCATATATAGTAGCCAGGAAAAGTATGAAATATAAGCAATGAACTAAAATAAATTTCCCAGAACTTTATGAGATAAACTACGTATATTTTCTATGGAATTTGAAGGAAAGATGAAAATGAAGAAACATACTTTGTTCTTCAATAGAAAGACTAGGAAGAGAGTGACAGCAAGATTTCCTAAATTAATCACATATAAGACCATTCTAACCCAAAGTTTAACTTTGGGAAGGTACCATAAACTTGACTAAATAATTCTAAACATCATTTGGGTACACACACACTTTGAATAAAAAATAGTAAAGCATGGAAAGAGTTTTCTCTCACAATCATTAAAAAGTTTATAAACATATAATTAATAAGACAGTATAGTAACAGCAACAGAGCATATGGATAGGTCAATGCAATAATGATGAAAGGTCAGAAGTAAAGATAATTATACATAAATACTTAGTTAATGAATCTTAAGTAGCCATTTTAAATCAGTAAGATGGACAAATGGATTAATCAATAAAAGGCAGTAGAATAACTGGTTAACACTACAAATACACACGTGCACACACACACACACACACACACACACATCCTACATCATAGTTTATACCAAAATAAATCCCTGATATATTAAAGACTTATGGCTAGCCATTTCTCACCAGGAATTATGGTCTGAAGCGTCGGTGCAAGGCCTCTGCCCATGGCAACCTATGAGCAAGTGAAGCTAGATGGAGCACAAAGGAAAACAAAAGGTACTACAGACCGGCCTCTTTGTCCTGAAAGCACGCTTGTGGCCTGTTTCTAAAGGCCTTCAGACTTGGATCTTGGACTGGAACTACACCACCGGCTTTCCTGGACCTCCAGCTGGGAGAGGAAATTTTCAGCCTCCAAAATTGACTGTATGGCTGACAGGGTCTTGGTGCTCTGGCTGGGTGTCAGGCCTGAGCCTCAGAGGTGTGAGAGCTGAGTTCAGGACATTGGACCACCAGAGACCTCCCAGCACCACGTAATATCCATCAGTGAGAGCTCTCCCAGAGATCTCCGTCTCAACACTAAGACCCAGCTCACTCAAAAACCAGCAAAATCCAGTGCTGGACACCCCATGCCAAGCAACTAGCAAGACAGGAATACAACCGCACCCATTAGCAGAGAGGCTGCCTAAAATCATAATAAGTTCACAGACACCCCAAAACACACCACTGGATGCGGTCCTGCCTACCAGAAAGACAAGATCCAGCCTCATCCACTAGAACACAGGCACCCCTCCACCAGGAAGCCTACATAACTCACTGAACCAACCTTATCCACTGGGGGCAGACACCAAAAACAAAGGGAATTTCAAACCTGCAGCCTGCGAAAAGGAGACCCCAAACACAGTAAGTTAAGCAAAATGAGAAGACAGAGAAATATGCAGCAGATGAAGGAGAAAAGTAAAAACCCACCAGGCCAAACAAGTGAAGAGGAAATAGGCAGTCTACCTGAACAAGAATTCAGAGGAATGATAGTAAAGATGATGCAAAATCTTAGAAATAGAATGGAGAAAATACAAGAAACATTTAACAAGGACCTAGAAGAACTAAAGAGCAAACAAAGAATCATGAAAAACACAATAAATGAAATTAAAAATTCTCTAGAAGGAATAAGTAGCAGAATAACTGAGGCAGAAGAACGGATAAGTGACCTGGAAGATAAAATAGAGGAAATAACTACTGCAGAGCAGAATAAAGAAAAAATAATGAAAAGAATTGAGGACAGTCTCAGGGACCTCTGGGACAACATTAAACACACCAACATTCAAATTATAGGGGTCCCAAAAAAGAAGAACAAAAGAAAGGGACTTAGAAAATACTTGAAGAGATTATAGTTGGAAACTTCCCTAATATGGGAAAGGAAATAGTCAATCAAGTCCAGGAAGCACAGAGTCCCATACAGGATAAATCCAAGGAGAAACATGTCAAGACACATATTAATCAAACTATCAAAAATTAAATACAAAGAAAAAATATTAAAAGCAGCAAGGGAAAAACAACAAATAACATACAAGGGAATCCCCAATAAGGTTAACAGCGGAACTTTCAGCAGAAGCTCTGCAAGCCAGAAGGGAGTGGCAGGACATATTTAAAGTGAGGAAAGGGAAAAACCTACAACCAACATTACACAGCAAGGATCTCATTCAGATTTGATGGAGAAATTAAAACTTTAAAGACAAGCAAAAGCTAGGAGAATTCAGCACCACCAAAGCAGCTTTACAACAAATGCTAAAGGAACTTCTCTAGTCAGGAAACACAAGAGAAGGAAAAGACCTACAATAACAAACCCAAAACAATTAAGAAAATGGTAATAGGAACATACATATTGATAACTACCTTAAATGTAAATGGATTAAATGCTCCAACCAAAAGACACAGACTGGCGGAATGGATAAAAAAACAAGACCTGTATATACGCTGTCTACAAGAGACCCACTTCAGACCTAGGGACACATACAGAGTGAAAGTGAGGGGATGGAAAAAGTTATTCTATGCAAATGGAAATCAAAAGAAAGCTAGAGTAGCAATTCTCGTATCAGACAAAATAGACTTTAAAATAAAGACTATTACAAGAGACAAAGAAGCACACTACATAATGATCAAGGGATCAATCCAAGAAGAAGATATAACAATTGTAAATAGTTATGCATCCAACATAGGAGCACCTCAATACATAAGGCAAATGCTAACAGCCATAAAAGGGGAAATCGACAGTAACACAATAATAGTAGGGGACTTTAACACCCCACTTTCAGCAGTGGACAGATAATCCAAAATGAAAATAAATAAGAAACACAAGCTAAATGACACATTAAACAAGATGGACATAATTGATATTTATAGGGCATTCCATCCAAAAATAACAGATTACACTTTCTTCTCAGGTGCTCATGGAACATTCTCTAGGATAGATCATATCTTGGGTCACAAATCAAGCCTTGGTAAGTTTAAGAAAATTGAAATCATATCAAGTAACTTTTCTGATCACAACACTATGAGACTAGAAATAAATTACAGGAAAAAGTCTGTAAAAAATACAAACACATGGAGGCTAAACAATACACTACCAAATAACCAAGAGATCACTGAAGAAATCAAGAAGAAAAGCAAAAATACCTAGAAACAAATGACAATGAAAACACGACGACCCAAAACCTATGGGATGCAGCAAAAGTAGTTCTAAGAGGGAAGTTTATAGCAATACAATCCTACCTCAAGAAACAAGAAACATCTCAAATAAACAACCTAACCTTACACTTAAAGCCATTAGAGATAGAAGAACACAAAAAACCCAAAGTTAGCAGAAGGAAAGAAATCATAAAGATCAGATCAGAAATAAATGAAAAAGAAATGAAGGAAACAATAGCAAAGATCAATAAACTAAAAGCTGGTTGTTTGGGAAGATAAACAAAATTGATAAACCCTTAGCCAGACTCATCAAGAAAAAAAGAAAGAAGACTCAAATCAACAGAATTAGAAATGAAAAAGGAAAAGTAACAACTGACACTGCAGAAATACAAAGGATCATGAGAGATTACTACAAAAAACTATATGCCTATTAAATGGACAACCTGGAAGAAATGGACAAATTTTTAGAAAAGCACAACCTTCTGAGACTGAACCAGGAAACACGGAAAATATAAACAGGCCAATCACAAGCTCTGAAATTGAAACTGTTATTAAATCTTTCAAAAAACAAAAGCCCAGGACCAGATGGCTTCACAGGTGAATTCCATCAAACATTTAGAGATGAGCTAAGACCTATCTTTCTCAAACTCTTCCACAATATAGCAGAGGGAGGAACACTCCCAAACACATGTTACGAGGCCACCATCACCCTGATACCAAAACCAGACAAAGAGGTCAAAAAAAAAAGAAAACTACCGGCCAATATCACTGATAAACATAGATGCAAAAATTCTCCACAAAATACTAGCAAACAGAATCCAACAGCACATTAAAAGGATCATACGCCATGATCAATTGGGGTTTATCCCAGGAATGAAAGGATTCTTCAATATATGCAAATCAATCATTGTGATACACCATATTAATAAACTGAAGGAGGAAAATCATATGATCATCTCAATAGATGCAGAAAAAGCTTTCAACAAAATTCAACACCCACTTATCATAAAAACTCTCCAGAAAGTAGGCATAGAGGGAACCTACCTCAACATAATAAAGGCCATATATGACAAGCCCACAGCAAACATCGTTATCAATGGTGAAAAACTGAAACCACTTCCATTAAGATCAGGAAAAAGACAAGGTTGCCCACTCTCACTATTATTCAACATAGTTTTGGAAGTTTTGGCCACAGCAATCAGAAAAGAAAAAGAAATAAAAGGAATCCAAATCTTAAAAGAAGAAGTGAAACTGTCACTGTTTGCAGATGACATGACACTATACATAGAGAATCCTAAAGATGCCACCAGAAAACTACTAGAGCTAATCAATTAATTTGGTAAAGTTGCAGGATACAAAATTAATGCACAGAAATCTCTTGCATTCCTATACACTAATGATGAAAAATCTGAAAGAGAATTTAAGGAAACACTCCCATTTAACATTGCAACAAAAAGAAAAAATACCTAGGAATAAACCTACCTAAGGAGACAAAAGACCTGTAGGCAGAAAACTGTAAGACACTGATGAAAGAAATTAAAGATGATGCAAACAGATGGAGAGATATACCATGTTCTTGGATTGGAAGAATCAACATTGTGAAAATGACTCTACTACCCAAAGCAGTCTACAGATTCAATGCAATCCCTATCAAATGACCAATGGCATTTTTCACAGAACTAGAACAAAAAATTTCACAATTTGTATGGAAACACAAAAGACCCTGAATAGCCAAAGCAATCTTGAGAAAGAAAAATGGAGCTGGAGGAATCAGGCTCCCTGATTTCAGACTATACTACAAATCTACAGTAATCAAGACTATACTACAAATCTACAGTAATCAAGACAGTTTGGTACTGGTACAAAAACAGAAATATAGATCAATGGAACAGGATAGAAATCCCAGAGATCACACATATGGTCACCTTATGTTTGATAAAGGAGGCAAGAATATACAATGGAGAAAAGACAGCCTCTTCAATAAGTGGTGCTGGAAATACTGGACAGCTTCATGTAAAAGAATGAAATTAGAACACTCCCTAACACCATACACAGAAATAAACTCAAAATGGATTAAAGACCTACATGTAAGGCCAGACATTATAAAACTCTTAGAGGAAAACATAGGTAAAACACTCTATGACATAAATCACAGCAAGATCCTTTTTGACCCATCTCCTAGAGAAATGGAAATAAAAACAAAAATAAACAAATGGGACCTAATGTAACTTAAAAGCTTTTGCACAGCAAAGGAGATCATAAACAAGACAAAAAGACAAACCTCAGAATGGGAGAAAATATTTGCAAATGAAGCAACTGACAAAGGATTGATCTCCAAAATATACAAGTAGCTCATGCAACTCAATATCAAAAAAACAAACAACCCAATCCAAAAATGGGCAGAAGAGCTAGATAGACATTTCTCCAAAGAAGATATACAAATTGCCAACAAACACATGAAAGGATGCTCAACATCACTAATCATTAGAGAAATGCAAATCAAAACCTCAATGAGGTATCACCTCACACCAGTCAGAATGGCAATCATTAAAAAATCTACAAACAATTAATGCTGGAGAAAAGGGAACCCTCTTGCACCGTTTGTTGGAATGTAAATTGATACTGCCACTATGGAGAACAGTATGGAGGTTCCTTAAAAAACTAAAAATAGAACTACCATATGACCCAGCAATCCCATTACTGGGCATATACCCTGAGAAATCCATAATTTAAAAAGAGTCATGTACCAAAATGTTCATTGCAGCACTATTTACAATAGGCCAGATATGGAAGCAACACAAGTGTCCATCGACAGATGAATGGATAAAGAAGATGTGCCCCATATACACAATGGAATATTACTTAGCCATATAAATAAACGAAGTTGAGTTATTTGTAGTGAGGTGGATGGACCTAGAGTCTGTCATACAGAGTGAAGTAACTCAGAAAGAGAAAAACAAATACTGTATGCTAACACATATGTATGGAACCTAAAAAGAAAATGGTTCTGAAGAACCTAGGCACAGGACAGGAATAAAGACGCAGACGTAGAGAATGGACTTGAGGACACAGAGAGGGGGAAGGGTAAGATGGGACGAAGTGAGAGAGTGGCATTGACATATATACACTACGAAATATGAAATAGATAGCTAGTGGGAAGCAGCCACATAGCACCAGGAGATCAGCTTGGTGCTTTGTGACCATCTAGAGGGATGGGATAGGGAATGTGGGAGGGAGATGCAAGAGGGAGGGGATATGGGTATATATGTATACGTATATCTGATTCACTTTGTTATACAGCAGAAACTAACACAAAGTTGTAAAGCAATTATACTTCAATAAAGATGTTAAACAAATAAATAAATAAATAAAAATAAAAAAACCGTCCCCTCCCAAAAAAAAGGTACTACAAACAAAAATGAGCTTTTTGAAAATAGGGCTTATATCATATATTTACATTTGGATTTCTCTGACCTCTCTTCAAGATTTAAAGAGTCGTGAAGGACTAGAAAAAGTCGTCCACTTCTGTATTTTTCTGCTACTTCTTTGTATTTCCTACTATTATTTTTCATGTAAATGATGATAACTTATTGATGGAAAAACTTTCTTTACTATATACTCTTGTAATTCTTATATCCAATGGATATATAATGTATACATCCATTGTGATACAGTAACTTTGATTTAATGCCTTTGGGTCTGATTTTTATTACATTCATGCTTGTAAGGCAGAAATCACACCTTAAACAAATTACACTTGCAAACCCCCTGAATTGTTCATGTATTTCACATAGATAATAAAAAAAAAAAGAAAAAAAAGACATGGCTATTTTCATTATATTTAGTCTTTTATCCTCAGGAATTTATGTTTCTAATATCCAGTGTTAGTGAGTGAGGGCACTTCCATGTACTGCAAATTGAATGTGAATTATTATAAAATTTCTGGAAAGTAATTTGGCAATATGTGTCAAATGTCTCAAAAATATTCATAATATGTGACTCAGCAATATCACGGTTAAAAATATATTCTTAAATATTCAATAACATTTAAAAGTTCTTCATTATTATATGATAATAGCAAAACTTGCAAACACTGAAAGTATCAATATGAGATTGGTTAAATAAGTTAGGGAATATTCAAACAGATAATTGGTCTGTGGTCATTCAAATAAGAATATTTTATTTATGTATAGAGGATGTTCAAAATTCCTTTTCTCTCTCTTTATCTGTCTTTTCTGTCTGTTTCTCCATATATATATATATATATATATATACACACATATACATATTTACATATACAGACATACATATTACATAAACACACAAATTGAAAAAATACATAACAAAAGAGTAATAATTGTTTGCAATATCTATTAAAATTTGTTTCCTTTTTGTTTTACTTGCATTTTCTGATTTTTTCTTTTCTCTATGGATTATCCATAAAATAGCTATTCTTAAATTATATATATAAATATATAATGATGATTTTAGTTATAATTTATTTTGTGAATAATATTTTTGTTAATTCTACTTGCTTTGATTGCTAATTAATTTTTTATAAAGCTATCTGTGGCCCTTATCAGACTGTAAACAGAGTCTTAATGTCTTAAACATTTTTGTATCCCCAATGTGTCTATAATTCTCCTAAATGATTAATAAACTTTGGCTATATTACCATCATTTTAAAAGTATTCTCTTCATGCTGAAAATACAGACTTTAACAAACATGAACTTATGGTCTCTGCCTTTAAAAATCACATCAAATATAAAATAACAGACGCAGGATCAATGAATATGATGTGAGTAAGCAAATTGTCCTATGGCAGAAGGTCATGCAAAGTTTTCTGGAGAAACAAGTATCAGAACTACATTGTAAAGAAGACTTAGAACTTAGCCAGGTGAAGAAGCTTTCAGAAATGAGTCTGTTGCTGAAATGAGGCAGGATGTAAAGAGGCCTAGAGGGGGGCTCGGGAAGATGGCGGAAGAGTAAGACGCGGAGGTCACCTTCCTTCCCACAGATACAGTAGAAATACATCTACACGAGGAACTGCTCCTACAGAACACCCACTGAACGCTAGCAGAAAACGTCCGACCTCCAAAAAGGCAAGAAACTCCCCCCGTACTTGGGTAGGGCAAAAGAAAAAAGAAATAACAGAGACAAAAGAATAGGGACGGCACCTGCACCAGTGGGAGGGAGCCGTGAAGGAGGAACGATTTCCACGCACTAGGAAGCCCCTTCGCGGGCAGAGACTGCGGGTGGCAGAGGGGGGAAGCTTCGGAGCCACGGAGGACAGCGCAGCCACAGGGGTGCGGAGGGCAAAGCGGAGAGGTTCCCGCACGGAGGATCAGTGCCGACCAGCACTCTCCAGCCCGAGAGGCTTGTCTGCTCACCCGCCGGGGCGGGCAGGGCTGGGAGCTGAGGCTCGGGCTTCGGTCGGATCGCAGGGAGAGGACTGGGGTTGGCGGCGTGAAAACAGCCTGAAGGGGTTAGTGCACCACAGCTAGCCGAGAGGGAGTCCGGGAAAAAGTCTACAGCTGCCGAAGAGGCAAGAGACTTTTTCTTCCCTCTTTGTTTCCTGGTGCGTGAGGAGAGGGGATTCAGAGCGCCGCCTAAACGAACTTCAGAGACGGGCGCGAGCCGCAGCTACCAGCGCGGATCCCACAGCAACAGGGGCGCAGAGGGAAAAACGGAGAGATTCCCGCACAGAGGATCGGCGCCGAGCAGCACTCAGCAACCCGAGAGGCTTGTCTGCTCCCCCGCCGGGGCGGGCGGGGCTGGGAGTTGAGGCTTGGCTTCGGTCGGATCGCAGGGAGAGGACTGAGGCTGGTGGCGTGAACACAGCCTGAAGGGATTAGCGCACAACACCTGGCTGGGAGGGAGTCCGGGAAAAAGTCTGCAGCTGCCTAAGAGGCAAGAGACTTTTTCTTGCCTCTTTGTTTCGCTGAGTGCAAGGAGAGGGGATTCAGAGTGCCGCCTAAACGAACTCCAGAGAAAGGCGCGAGCCGCGGCGATCAGCACGGACCCCAGAGACGGGCGTGAGACGCTGGGGCTGCTGCTGCCGCCTCCAAAAAGCCTGTGTGTGAGCACAGGTCACTCTCCACATCGCCCCTCCCGGGAGCCTGTGCAGCCCGCCACTGCCAGGGTCCCGTGATCCGGGGACAACTTCCCCGGGAGAACGCACTGCCCGCCTCAGGCTGGTGCAACGTCACGCCGGCCTTGGCAGCCGCAGGCTCACCCCGCCTCCTCTGTACACCTCCCTCACCGCGGCCTGAGTGAGCCAGAGCCTCCGAAGCAGCTGCTCCTTTAACCCCGTCCTGTCTGGGCGGGGAATAGACGCCCTCAGGCGACCTACACGCAGAGGCGGGTCCAAATCCAAAGCTGAACCCCAGGAGCTGTGCGAACAGGGAAGATAAGGGGAAATCTCTCCCAGCAGCCTTAGAAGCAGCGGATTAAAACTCCACAAACAACTTGATGTGCCTGCATCTGGTGAATACCTGAATAGACAACGAATCATCCCAAATTCAGGAGGTGGACTTTGGGAGCAGGATATATTAATTTTTCCCCTTTTCCTTTTATTTGTGAGTGTATATGTATATGCTTCTGGGTGAGATTTTGTCTGTATAGCTTTGCTTTACAATAGCTTTATTTTACTTCACTATATTATAGCCTCTTTCTTTCTTTCTTTCTTTCTATTTTTTCTCCCTTTTACTCTGAGCCGTGTGGACGAAAGGCTCTTGGTGCTCCAGCCAGGCATCAGGGCCGTGCCTCTGAGGTGGGAGAGCCAACTTCAGGACACTGGTCCACAAGAGACCTCCCAGCTCCACGTAATACCAAACGGCAAAAATCTCTCAGAGATCTCCATCTCAACATCAAGACCCAGCTTCACTCAATGACCAGCAAGCTACAGTGCTGGACACCCTATGCCAAACAACTAGCAAGACAGGAACACAGCCCCATCCATTAGCAGAGAGGCTGCCTAAAATCATAATAAGGCCACAGACACCCCAAAATACACCACCAGACGTGGACGTGCCCACCAGAAAGACAAGATCCAACCTCATCCACCAGAGCTCAGGCACTAGTTCCCTCCACCAGGAAGCCTACACAACCCACTGAACCAACCTTAGCCACTGGGGACAGATACCAAAAGCAACAGGAACTACGAACCTGCAGCCTGTGAAAAGGAGACCCCAAACACAGTAAGATAAGCAAAATGAGACGACAGAAAAACACACAGCAGATGAAGGAGCAGGGTCAGAACATACCAGACTTAACAAATGAAGAGGAAGTAGGTAGTCTACCTGAAAAAGAATTCAGAATAATGATAGTAAGGATGATCCAAAATCTTGGAAATAGAATAGACAAAATGCAAGAAGCATTTAACAAGGACGTAGAAGAACTAAAGAGGAACCAAGCAATGATGAAAACCACAATAAATGAAATTAAAAATACTCTAGATGGGATCAATAGCAGAATAACTGAAGCAGAAGAAAGGATAAGTGACCTGGAAGATAAAATGGTGGAAATAACTACTGCAGAGCAGGATAAAGAAAAAAGAATGAAAAGAACTGAGGACAGTCTCAGAGACCTCTGGGACAACATTAAACGCACCAACATTCGAATTATAGGGGTCCCAGAAGAAGAAGAGAAAAAGAAAGGGACTGAGAAGATATTTGAAGAGATTATAGTTGAAAACTTCCCTAATATGGGAAAGGAAATAGTTAATCAAGTCCTGGAAGCACAGAGAGTCCCATACAGGATAAACCCAAGGAGAAACACACCAAGACACATATTAATCAAACTGTCAAAACTTAAATATAAGGAAAACATATTAAAGGCAGCAAGGGAAAAAAAACAAATAACACACAAGGGAATCCCCATAAGGTTAACATCTGATCTTTCAGCAGAAACTCTGCAAGCCAGAAGGGAGTGGCAGGATATACTTAAAGTGATGAAGGAGAAAAACCTACAACCAAGATTACACTACCCAGCAAGGATCTCATTCAGATTCGATGGAGAAATTAAAACCTTTACAGACAAGCAAAAGCTGAGAGAGTTCAGCACCACCAAACCAGCTTTACAACAAATGCTAAAGGAACTTCTCTAGGCAAGAAACACAAGAGAAGGAAAACACCTACAATAACAAACCCAAAACATTTACGAAAATGGGAATAGGAACATACATATCGATAATTACCTTGAATGTAAATGGATTAAATGCTCCCACCAAAAGACACAGGCTGGCTGAATGGATACAAAAACAAGACCCATATATATGCTGTCTACAAGAGACCCACTTCAGACCTAGAGACACATATAGACTGAAAGTGAGGGGATGGAAAAAGATATTCCATGCAAATGGAAATCAAAAGAAAGCTGGAGTAGCAATTCTCATATCAGACAAAATAGACTTTAAAATAAAGACTATTACAAGAGACAAAGAAGGACACTATATAATGATCAAGGGATCGATCCAAGAGGAAGGTATAACAATTGTAAATATTTATGCACCCAACATAGGAGCACCTCAATACATAAGGCAAATACTAACAGCCATAAAAGGGGAAATTGACAGCAACACAATCATAGTAGGGGACTTTAACACCCCACTTTCACCAATGGACAGATCATCCAAAATGAAAATAAATAAGGAAACACAAGCTTTAAATGATACATTAAACAAGATGGACTTAATTGATATTTATAGGACATTCCACCCAAAAACAACAGAATACACATTTTTCTCAAGTGCTCTTGGAAAATTCTCCAGGATAGATCATATCTTGGGTCACAAATCAAGCCTTGGTAAATTTAAGAAAATTGAAATCGTATCAAGTATCTTTTCCGACCACAACGCTATGAGACTAGATATCAATTACAGGAAAAGATCTGTAAAAAATACAAACACATGGAGGCTACACAATACATTACTTAATAACGAAGTGATCACTGAAGAAATCAAAGGGGAAATCAAAAAATACCTAGAAACAAATGACAATGGAGATACGACGACCCAAAACCTATGGGACGCAGCAAAAGCAGTGCTAAGAGGGAAGTTTATAGCAATACAAGCCTACCTCAAGAAACAGGAAACATCTCGAATAAACAACCTAACCTTGCACCTAAAGCAATTAGAGAAAGAAGAACAAAAAAACCCCAAAGCCAGCAGAAGGAAAGAAATTATAAAGATCAGGTCAGAAATAAATGAAAAAGAAATGAAGGAAACAATAGCAAAAATCAATGAAACTAAAAGCTGGTTCTTTGAGAAGATAAACAAAATTGATAAACCATTAGCCAGACTCATCAAGAGAAAAAGGGAGAAGACTCAGATCAATAGACTTAGAAATGAAAAAGGAGAAGTAACCACTGACACTGCAGAAATACAAAATATCATGAGAGATTACTACAAGCAACTCTATGCCAATAAAATGGACAACCTGGAAGAAATGGACAGATTCTTAGAAATGCACAAACTGCCGAGACTGAACCAGGAAGAAACAGAAAATATGAACAGACCAATCACAAGCACTGAAATTGAAACTGTGATTAAAAACCTTCCAACAAACAAAAGCCCAGGACCAGATGGCTTCACAGGTGAATTCTATCAAACATTTAGAGAAGAGCTAACACCTATCCTTCTCAAACTCTTCCAAAATATTGCAGAGGGAGGAACACTCCCAAACTCATTCTACGAGGCCACCATCACCCTGATACCAAAACCAGACAAAGATGTCACAAAGAAAGAAAACTACAGGCCAATATCACTGATGAACATAGATGCAAAAATCCTCAACAAAATACTAGCAAACAGAATCCAACAGCACATTAAAAGGATCATACACCATGATCAAGTGGGGTTTATCCCAGGAATGCAAGGATTCTTCAATATACGCAAATCAATCAATGTGATACATCATATTAACAAATTGAAGGAGAAAAACCATATGATCATCTCAATAGATGCAGAGAAAGCTTTCGACAAAATTCAACACCCATTTATGATAAAAGCCCTGCAGAAAGTAGGCATAGAGGGAACTTTCCTCAACATAATAAAGGCCATATATGACAAACCCACAGCCAACATTGTCCTCAATGGTGAAAAACTGAAACCATTTCCACTAAGATCAGGAACAAGACAAGGTTGCCCACTCTCACCACTATTATTCAACATAGTTTTGGAAGTGTTAGCCACAGCAATCAGAGAAGACAAAGAAATAAAAGGAATCCAAATCGGAAAAGAAGAAGTAAAGCTGTCACTATTTGCATATGACATGATACTATACATAGAGAATCCTAAAGATGCTACCAGAAAACTCCTAGAGCTAATCAATGAATTTGGTAAAGTAGCAGGATACAAAATTAATGCACAGAAATCTCTTGCATTTCTATACACTAATGACGAAAAATCTGAAAGTGAAATTAAGAAAACACTCCCATTTACCATTGCAACAAAAAGAATAAAATATCTAGGAATAAACCTACCTAAGGAGACAAAAGACCTGTATGCAGAAAATTATAAGACACTGATGAAAGAAATTAAAGATGATACAAATAGATGGAGAGATATACCATGTTCCTGGATTGGAAGAATCAACATTGTGAAAATGACTCTACTACCCAAAGCAATCTACAGATTCAATGCAATCCCTATCAAACTACCACTGGCATTTTTCACAGAACTAGAACAAAAAATTTCACAATTTGTATGGAAACACAAAAGACCCCGAATAGCCAAAGCAATCTTGAGAACGAAAAATGGAGCTGGGGGAATCAGGCTCCCTGACTTCAGACTATATTACAAAGCTTCAGTAATCAAGACAGTTTGGTACTGGCACAAAAACAGAAATATAGATCAATGGAATAGGATAGAAAGCCCAGAGATAAACCCACACACATATGGGCACCTTATTTTTGATAAAGGAGGCAAGCATATACAGTGGAGAAAAGACAGCCTCTTCAATAAGTGGTGCTGGGAAAATTGGACAGGTACATGTAAAAGTATGAAATTAGAACACTCCCTGACACCATGCACAAAAATAAACTCAAAATGGATTAAAGACCTAAGTGTAAGGGCAGACACTATCAGACTCTTAGAGGAAAACGTAGGCAGAACACTCTATGACATACATCACAGCAAGATTCTTTTTGACCCAGCTCCCAGAGAAATGGAAATAAGAACACAAATAAACAAATGGGACCTAATGAAACTTAAAAGCTTTTGCACAGCAAAGGAAACCATTAACAAGACCAAAAGACAACCATCAGAATGGGAGAAAATATTTGCAAATGAAGCAACTGACAAAGGATTAATCTCCAAGATTTACAAGCAGCTCATGCAGCTCAATAACAAAAAAACGAACAACCCAATCCAAAAATGGGCCGAAGACCTAAATAGACATTTCTCCAAAGAAGATATACAGATGGCCTACAGACACATGAAAGAATGCTCAACATCATTAATCATTAGAGAAATGCAAATCAAAACTACAATGAGGTATCATCTCACACCAGTCAGAATGGCCATCATCAAAAAATCTAGAAACAATAAATGCTGGAGAGGGTGTGGAGGAAAGGGAACACTCTTTCACTGTTGGTGGGAATGTAAATTGATACAGCCACTATGGAGAACAGTATGGAGGTTCCTTAAAAAACTACAAATAGAACTACCATACGACCCAGCAATCCCACTACTGGGCATATACCCTGAGAAAACCATAGGTCAAAAAGAGTCATGTACCAAAATGTTCATTGCAGCTCTATTTACAATAGCCAGGACATGGAAGCAATCTAAATGTCCATCGACAGATGAATGGATAAAGAAGATGTGGCACATATATACAATGGAATATTACTCAGCCATAAAAAGAAATGAAATGGAGGTATTTGTAATGAGGTGGATGGAGTTAGAGTCTGTCATACAGAGTGAAGTAAGTCAGAAAGAGAAAAACAAATACAGTATGCTAACACATATATACTGAATCTAAGGGAAAAAAAAAAAAAAAAGAAAAGGCCATGAAGAACCTAGTGGCAAGATGGGAATAAAGACACAGACCTACTAGAGAATGGACTTGAGGATATGGGGAGGGGGTGCGGTGAGATGTGACAGGGTAAGAGAGTGTCATGGACATATATACACTACCAAATGTAAAATAGATAACTAGTGGGAAGCAGCCGCATAGCACAGGGAGATCAGCTCGGTGCTTTGTGACCACCTAGAGGGATGGGATGGGGAGGGTGGGAGGGAGGGAGATGCAAGAGGGAAGAGAAATGGGAACATATTGTATATGTATAACTGATTCACTTTGTTATAAAGCAGAAGCTAACACACCACTGTAAGGCAATTATACTTCAATAAAGATGTTAAAAAAAAAAAAAAAAAGAGGCCTAGAAACAAGAAAAATCAGCTTAAAAAAAATTTTTTTGAAAAGTTGATTTATTGGATGCAAGTTGGAGTTGGGATTTCTAAGGGGTAAGCGTGGGTAGTAAAGGTGTCTAGATCTCAAAGAGCCTTTGATGTTGTGCTAACACATTTAAATTTTATCTTTAAAATAATGGAAGCCTTTGATGTACATTAACTGTGAAAAGAGGAAATGGCCCATAGTATTAGAGAGCATTTTGAGATATATTTCATGTGTATCACATGTCGTAGTTCCTTGGAAACTTTCGTAATATATTCTGGCCCGTGGCATACTTGAGTTTTGAAACTGACAAGATCTAATTCATCCACTTTAAGTAATGTATAGTAGTTCACATATAGTATATTAATATACTATAATGATTTTTTCAGAGAGACAGAGAGAGATAACAAATAAGGCTATTTTTCACAAAAATTCTCTCTGATACATGTTGGCTCTCTTTCATTTAATGTGTATTAGCCTTAAAGCATATTTTATACACACAAAGACAAAATTAAAAAGATGAATTAATAAGCATCAAATAATACAGTGAAATTGATAGTCATAAATACTCAATAATGGTATAGCATAAACACAATTCAGGTGTAGATTTCCTGGGTGAGATAACTTTGAAGACAAGACTTGAAAGGAGCTCTATATTTTACTTCACTGTGATGAACAAGTATACTAATGTAAGAAGATATGCACAGTTTGGATAACAGGAATTGACTCATGTATGGGTTCTTGATACATGATGGAGAGACCTTACAGATGAAGGAGGAAAGAGCTAAGACAATCACCTTTCCATATGGAAGTGGAAAAATATAAATATATTAAAGATATAAATGTAAAAAATCAAAACTTTACAAAAATGATCATATAAAATATAGATGAATGTCTTTCTTACATATGTAGAGGAAAAGTAAGAAAGACATAAAATAGAAATAATTAAAGAATGATGAGACTATCACAATTAAAAACTTTATTACAAAAGACATAAAAATCAGACTAGGAGAAGATAAATACAACCTACAAAAATTTTAGTTAGCAGAACACATACATAAATCCTTCATATAAAAAGAAAGCAAGCCAAAAAAAGAAATATGAATGGAAATAAACAGTTCAAAGAAGAAGAAACCTGAATGACCAAGAAACAAATCTCCTTAATGTCCCTAATAATCAGTACAACATAATTTAAAATAATAATCAGATATCATTGCACATTCATCAATTAGGAAATGCTCAAAAGTCTAACCATATCGATTGACATAGGAAGTAAGGAACCAGATACTCAAGATAAATCTGTTGGAAGTATAAATTAGAACAACTTTAAAGAGCAACTGAATATATATAAAAAAATCGACTGTACATATACCATGCCACCCAGAAATCTCACCTCTAAGAAAATCTCTTGCACAAGTAATATAGGAGATACATAAGAGATGTTATCTGAATAATTATTTATACTATATTGGACATGGAAAGATGGATAACATAGGGGAAGTTGAAAAAAGTACTATAGCATATTCATATACTATACATGAGATACTGTACACCACTTAAAATGAATGGATTAGATTTTACCAATCCTAAAAGACGCTGAATAAAGAAACAAGTTATAGATGCATGTGTATAATGTGCAAGCACATGATTTTTGTAAATGTAAAGCCATTTATATATAAGTAGTAAAAGTATATCAACAGGGATGAGCTACAGATCAAATTTGTGGTAACTGTGTTTGGGGATGGAGAGGTATGGAACTTGGTAGGTGAATATAGGGATTTCAACTTTAATTTCTATAAAAATAAATTAAAAATAAGTACATCAAAATGACAGCCATTTTCATTTGCTTACTTGAAGAGGTAAGTACATGGATGTTAGTCGTTGTAATTTTCTGCTTTATAAAAATATTATTATTTTTCCTCTTCATAGGAATGAATAGCAAAATGATACATCATTCTTGTGGATGTAGGATAAAATAGCATTCCTTCTTCTAGCTCATACAATACCAGGCGTAGGAAATGGTTTTACTAACTAGATTTCAGCCCTCATTGATATCTCTAGCCAGTAGCTTTTGTGCAGAGCACAAATTTCGTTTTTAGTCATGCTACTTAGGGGATTTTATAACACAAGAAAGGATAAATTCATGTTGTACTTTTTGGCTTGAGCCTACATTTTATGTCTTATGAAATGTATCCTCTAATCTAAGGATATATAAGTTTGGAGTTTATATTAATGAGTAATCCAAGTTTCAACCACTTTATTATAATCTCTGTCAGGCCCTAGCCATAGAGAAGGCAAAGCCTATACCAGAAAAATTGTCAGAATTAACCTAAAACTCTTGTTTCTATGAGTTTTGTCATATTATAGTCAATCTACCAAAGTTTACTTTCTGGGGTATGTCAGCCAACCAAAAAAAAAAAAAAAAAATAGCATGTTGGTAATGTGGACAAGATAAGCTTCAGGTACCATCTTTGAACTCACTAGTGAATGCCTTGTGATATCTTATATTCACTTATATTGTTCAAAGTTGCAACCTCCTAAGCCAACAACAAAAGATGTACTATAGTACCCCCATTGTCTGTAATGTACACAATTACACATTGCACAAAAACACACCCTTTGTGTATGAACACAATCAATACTTGAAATTAATAGACCCACAGCTTTTTCATAAGCCCTTTTTCTATGTCAACACAGTGTGACTGACTGTACATTTCCAAATACAACTGTAATGTTATTGTATATAATATATACATACACATAGATACATGCATACACATGAACTAGGCTATAGCAAATATTTGACGGTTAAATCCAGCAAGTTGGCCATAAATAATATAACTATTCCACAAGTACTTTGGGCCAAAATGTAGGGAAGGCAAACTAAGTCCTAGAAACCCATGAGGACAGATGTCAGGGAAGGGTGATAAATAGTTAAGTTTTAACACTTAAACCTCTGTGCCCAGGCAAGCTGAATTGTATACAGTGGAATAAAAGGGGAGCAAAAGGAATTGAGTGCAGATGGAAGAAAAAAATGAGAGGTGGGAAGCATAACACTGGAATGTGCCTGCCCTGAGGAATGCCTTTACCTTGGTCAGCAACCCAAAGTCAAGTATGGAAAGAACACTATTCTAGAAGTCAGGAGACAAGGATTCTAAACCTGGCTATACTACTACCAAGTTGTTGATCCTGGGCAAATTATCTCCCTTTTCTGGGCCTTGGTTTATTCGTCTCACTGCTGTTGAATCTCTATATTCCTCCAAGATACTGTAAGCCCTTTTAGCCCTTTTTCATGGTACTCAGGAATTACTGTTAATGAACTACAGCATCCTGTAACCTCACCTATGTTATATCAGCTCCACTTCTTGGTTTAAATCTTTTTCGCCATAGCATTACTAAAAGCTGGCCATTGAAAAAGTTTTTAATCTATCAATGGACGAGACTCCCAGGAACGCATGTTATGGGCCATATGCTCCAATGAAAAACTGCTTTTTAAGGCATCCTAAGGCCTTAGTCATCTACAACCCTGGTGTCAGCAGAACAACTTTGGCATTACAGAATCATCATCTTTCCCTTCACTCTCTTAGTACTTTCTCCACAGAATTTTACCATAATGGGTCTGATTCTTTATGTAAGTCCCACCCACTAGTAGAATATTGTTTTGATAAATGTTAAGAACAAGTTCAACATAGCAGAGAGATCAACATAGGTATCACTCAGGTAAAGGACAAAATTAATTGCAAAATAAAAAGACAAAAGAAGTGTTCAGATCAGTCACAACACCTGGAAGAGAGACTAGCAACATTTTTCAAAGTAGATGCACAGATGTACACCTGTGGACCTCTGAAACCCTCATCCTAGGGTTCACCATTGGGACTGTTAAAATCTGAATGAATGGGGACCATCTCAGATGTTCAGAAAGCTCAATTATCCCCTCCAAATCTCATCATACAGGAGCAGTTCTAGTGGGTTTGATGAATACTTGCTGGAAACCACCACACCAAGCACTTCATCAGTCTCAGGGTCGTATAACATGAAATATAACTGAAGTGAGATTCAGAACAGTTAGGCCTGAGTAGGGCCTCAGTTAACACTCTCAACCTTCACAAAGTGAAACAGCCTGGTCAGGATAATTTTCTGAATCCAGAGCTATAGCATTAGTGCCAGGGCCAGTTTCCCAAATATCCTTGGGAATCATACCAACAGTCCCTCAAACCTACTATGTAGCCTAACCTACCCAGGATCAAATTCAGGAAGGCTGGAGCCTGAAGCACATGGGGGACCCAGTACCCTACACTGGTACAGAGTAAGGCATGCTGGTCCTTTTATTTCAGGGCATCACGTAAGGATGATCAAAAACAAAAACATGATCAACAGCAAAACACATTGTTAGAATGGTAACAAAAAAGGAAGTCGGCTAGGCTGGGGAAGGGGGGGAGTGCTAGGGAGGGGACAGTTCCAAAGAAGACATCGATCCAAAGATGACCCCAAGAGCGTGATCTGAACTGCATAATTCAGGCAGGTGGTAAATGGATAAATGAACTGGAAAGCCATGGCTGGAAACCCGTGAAGGATTCTGAGTACACTGAAGAGAAGAGATATCTTGGAACGCCTAGCATATAGTTAGGTAAACCTCAGTTAGGCATTGCTCTATCTGCCAAGCCTTCTTTAAAAATGTGATTATAAAGCTCATGCATATATTTTCTCTAGCCAAGATAGATAGATGATAGGTAGATTAAATAGATGTTGGATATTCATGGAATTACACACAAAATACTTTTATGTGTATATCATGACTTGCTTTATTGTCTGAACTATATTTAAAAGCATTAACATGAAACACTTTCAGTCAGGAAGTTCTGCCAAATGTTTGCATTGTTAATGACGTGGCCAGCGAGGTGGTTAAAGGTTCAAGTTCTACGGAGTCAGAGAGAAATCCCAGAAGATTCGAAATTAACTGTGTGGTATATTTTAACATATGAATGCTTCTAAATAAGTTTTCAAAGTTCTTATGGATTGACTGTCCCTCTAAACTTCTTAGAGTAATTCTTAGTGTTGCAGTAGGAAGTGTTGACTTTGGATTTAGATGGATCTGGCTTTAAATTCTTGTACTGACATTTTCTAGGTGTTTGACCTTGGGCTATTATCCTAACCTCTTCCATCAGAAGTTTACTTCATCTACAAAATGGAAGCACTAATGTCTTGGTCACAGAGTTTTTATAGAAATTAGTGAGATGATTCACGTAATGCATCTAATGTGTGCTTGCCACATAAAAGATGCTATATAAATGAATTTTTATGACTTAATTTATGAACTTCCAGAAAAAGGTAGATGGCATTTATAAATGAACAATGAGATGGGGATTACAGAATCAGAGCACTAATATTATGAGCCAAATTAATAGAAAATGTAATTTGATATATCAAGATATGAGGGACACATTCAAAACAGAGAAAGTATTTTACCAATATATTCTATGACACTGCTATAATTTTAACACAAATGACGTCATAAGGTCTAAAGGACCATGGCTCTCTAAATACTGTGAATCACTAAGTTAAACAATTTTTTAAAATTGTATTTAAACATAGCCTTGTTATAAATATTCTCTGCTCTTCATTATTTCTTTATTATACAAGTAACATGTGTAATTACAAAAAATGTGATGAGTGAAAGTATATCTTCATAACTCACCTGTTATTCTACTTCTCAGCAATAACTACTGCTAACATATTGTGAATAAATTTCTACACCATAGGTACATGCATTTATGTATATGCATACACACACAGGTATAATTTCTTTAAAAAAATAGAACCATATAATCATGCTATAAATACTCTTTTGTATCCTTACTATTCAACTACACATCCATTTTCTTAATATCCTTAATAACTTTAAAATAAAATATGCTACAATATTCTGTTCAATATGGTGACTGAACAAAACTGTAGCTATTCTAAAATGCAGTTATAAAGAAGCTGCTCTAGAGACCAAAGGCTTCTGGAAGCTGCGTTATAATTTTATAGAATAGAACACCTCATTCTATTTAAGTTTTTCGTCTAATCCTGAATCCATATTTTTATTCCATTTTGAGACCATGACATACTGGTTTGTAAAATACCTTGTGATCTTTTGTTGAAAGTGCTGAATATTATTATAACCATTTATCTTCACATAGTACAAACCCTTGACTGGAAAAGGTATTGTTTTATTTTCCTAATGCACTAGGGGAAGTTGTTACATTTTTGGCTCTAGCTATTGCTATTAATTCCTCAACTTTTATGACCATGAACCACGGCCCTCAAATTCTTTTCTTCCCATTTTCATCAATATAGCTATATATAATCTTGCTTTTGCAATGAGAAAACAGACCAACAGTGCATTACAACTGGTTGGCTTATGCAAAATTAAATATTACCTGTTGACTTGAGGAGACCTTTACACCAGCCCTGAATTTATAATTATTTTTCATATGGACCCCATCCATTGATTTAGGTACTTGAAGACAATCAGTAAAACAATATTAGCATCATGCATTTTCTTTATTAATAAGTAATAGGAAGAATGAAATTCCCCATGCTTTAGCATTCCAAGTCACCAAAGCCTTTATAAACCTGGGATGGATGACAAATAGTTTCTTGTATCTTAGTAATATAAAAATTACCTTCTAAAATTTTTTTTAGTATTTCATAAACGCAGTCTGAGAATTAACTCTAAGAGGATCACTATATAAAGAGAAAAATTGGCATTTAAGTCATGTAAATATAAACTAAAGAATTTGTATCATATCATCTGTCTCTACTTTGTCCTATCCCCATCTATAGCAAGTTTTCTATATCATTACCATTATTCCGATTATTTTCTTTGTTCCAACATGGGTTTTGCTGTTTCCTATGGCCGCTTCTTCATCAGGTACCTATTAGTTGTTAAGATTTTAGACTTGTTGCCTAAATCTTAGAGTCTTAAAAAGAAAAACAAAACAGAGAACTAAGTACTCCCTGTGCTGGGAAGGTACAAGAGAAAAACACCTATAAGGAGATGACATTTTATATTGGGTCTGAAGAGATCATAATTTCTTTTACATCATGGTGGCTAATCTCGTCCTTAAGTTTTCTGAATGTCAGTGCCATTGATCATTGTGTTGCAGTAGAAAAGACACTCCATGGTAATGTAACACAGGACATTCAAATTCTCCTCCTGCCACTGCTGTGTGGATTGAAACCACTGGCAGAGGCAGTAAGACCTTAATTTAGAGCCTGAGTCTCATTTATTCGTCATGTGCCCTGGAAAAGCTACTTTCCCTTTTTGTGCATTAGTCTCCTCATTTCTAATAAGGGAAAAACAAGACTTTTCTTGCTAAGTTGTTGGGAAGATTACAACTGCGGCATATACTGTCTAGACTAACACCCAGTACACCTAATAGCTACTCAAGGAAGGGTGTCTGTAATTATAATAGTTGTCATTAATCACGATCCTCAGATTTTCTGAGAAACAGGCTAGAGAAACTTTTGTTTCTTTCGCACCCACCCCTTTACAGATCCCATCTGCATTTTAAGACAGAAGAATTTATAATACTTGTTAAGGCAATTGAATGCTATAGAAGAAAACAGTACAATAAAATATTTCCTGTAGAAAGTACTTGATTGGACATTTTTAATAAGAACTTATTCTCTCTCTCTCTCCCCACCCTTTCTCATTTTTTACTTTTTTCTCTCTCACTTTTACTTCCCTCTATACACACATGCACACATACATGTATACTCTCACCATTTACTCCAAACCCACTTTTTCTCATTCTCCTTTTTGCCTTTATAGATATTCTGAAAGTTCTTTAGGATTTTTGTGCTCAGAAGAAAGAATATCAGTGTCTCACTTAAATATTTGAAGAATTAGTAATTTATGCTTGTTAGAAATTTGTGTATATAAAATCTCATATAATAGTCTCAGATAAGTGAAAGTATAAGATTTTCATATAAAATATGTAGAAGAATGTCTTCAGTTAACTCCTGATAAATTCTGAGACTAATTTATTACATATATTCCTTAGGAAACATTTTTTAAACTACTATAGTAATGTGGATAGCATACTTTTAAATCAATGTATATATGGTTAAATAGTTAGGGTCTGTTTACATATTTTTTCTAAAGGCCCTCTTACCCATATGAAAGGATCTACTTTTATTTCTCTCTCTCTATTCTGTCCCTTCTTAATGGAAGGAATGGTATTTCTGAGCTACACACATCCTATTTTTGCATTAAGGAAGAGTTGTCAGTCTATTTATGGAATCCAAGTGTTTTTGTTTTTGTTTTTGCTATGTTCCCTTCTCTAGTGATACAAAACTCCCAAAATAGTTAGGTTAAAAATCTGGTGCTTAGATTCCAAACACTATGATGATTAAATAATCAGTTGTGATGATTAAGCCCTTTTCTGCCTTCGACTCTCCTATCTGACATCAGCTTTGACATTTGTTTTGAAGCCTCTGAGTTTTGGGTGAAGTCTCCGTCAAGGGTGTTAGGTATTTAGATTTTCCATGAAATGAAAGGAAATGCGAAGAATGAAATCTTCCAACTAATATGCTTCCCAAAGTTGGAACATCAGGATTCACACAATAATATACTGGAAGAATGTGGCAGTATCACATTGTTCTGCAGCATCTCAAACAATCTGAATTGTAAGTGATATACAGTGACCTCAGCTTGTCCTTGAGGCTCTAGCAAAAAGATAGTGTTGCAGTTAGAGCCCTGGCAGCAACCAGAGCCAAGTTTAAAATAAAGAATGCTGCTGTCTTCTATCTCTACAAAACCAAGCTTGTAGAGCTAATGTATTAAAATGATTTTTGGTAGTATTCTGCCCTTTTATGAAACTTAATGAATTATTTTCTCACAATTAGATAGCAACTAAATAACACTGTGTGCTTTTAGATATTCAAATAGACTTAAAAACCCTTTAACCTTTTTTGGATGCAGTTTTCTGTTGAGGAAAGTAGATAAAGTAAAAGATCATTAAAAAGATTGACAACTCCCAATGTACTACTAAAAAAAAATAAATGGTTTGAAACTACTTTTTATCCTTGATTTACCAGAAGTTGTTCTAGCTTTTTCAAGGGAGCAAAATAGAAAAATCTATTTGCATCCTTTAGAGATTAACGTGAGTTGAAGGTTTGTTTTTTTTTTTTTCCTTTTTAAACTTCAAGTAAAACTGAGTTGTTATGAAGGATAAAGTGTGTTGAAATAAACAGACTTGCTATAGTTGTAGGAGTTGAGGTTCCACAATTCTGTTAACATAAATTTATTATAATTCCTACTTAGGAATGTGCTCTTTAATGATGTTAAAGATAAAATTTGTTTGTTCTTATTAAATTTATATTATTTATATTATGTGTGATACTCATGCATGAGAAATATCCTTTGAACATGAAGACATAATTCTTTTCTCATTATTAACTTTCAGTGATAGAATAGATCAAGATATTTTAACCAGTCGTTCAAAAAAACTCTCAGGTTAAACTTTGCATGCAAATTAGATGCAAAGCCTTTGTAAAACAGAACTCTGCAATTAAATACATTGGAAATATTCATTAATAAATTCAAGGTAGCTCTTTTACACTTACCCTGAAGTTACTCCCAGTTTAGCAGAGACTTGAAAAGACTAAGTTAGCTACGGAAATAGATCAGGAAATGTATATGTGTTTTTAGTTGCAAGGTAATAACTCAGTGAGATACATGTTACTGACTGAGCTTCTCTAAACTATTGTTTCTTAGTTTTGTTTATGGATTCAAATGTTATTGTTCAATATATGCAAGAGCCACATAAATTATTGTAGTGCAGAGGCAGTATGAAACCACCAATTTACTTCACCTCGCCATAGCATTAAATGTCAAGGTGTCAAGTTGTCCCTTCAGGTTTCATTGGAAAACATAAATTATTGCTAATAGAATGCACCAGTGAAATTTCTGAATAACAAATGACTTCGCAAAGCATCACTTCAAGAAGGAACTATACGACACTTGAGATAATTTATGATACAAATAGTTTCAAAAGCTGGTCTGCCTGGAAGGTTAATTTCTAAATGTAAAATAAATAGCTGACTGAGTTTTCTGTGTTCAACTCATCCTCCTGCAATTTCCGTCAAATACATTCTTAAAGAAGTCGTAGCTCTGACTGCAAACCTGAAGTGCCCTTAGGGCATCAGTGGTACAAAGTAGAAGATTCAGCTTCAAATTAATAGCTTGAGTTCTTCCAAACTAACTTGCCCTTTTTTACGGATTCAAATGTTATTGTTTCATAGAACATATAGTGTCTGTTTTACCCCCCCCTCAAATACTCTTAGCTCAAATAGGATAGAATTTCTGAAACTCTAATATCCTGAGTTTATTCATTTTGCTGTACTGCTTCCTTCCCATTTTTATGAGGAACATATAGAGGGGCAAAAAATGTATCTTTACATATTTTTTAAAAATTTATTAGAGTTTCTGGCAAAATCATTAACATTTGTAGAAGATTCTGAAGGTAGTTTCTACCAAAAAATCTTATAAAGAAAATAATCAGTAAAAAAATCTATGATGGAAAAAAACAACAGATCTCCACCATTTGCAATAGAAACTTGTGTATTCTTTCATATGGGCTCAGACAAGGCAAGACTTGGGTAGGTTAAGTATAGATACAGCTAAGAGAATCACATAGGCCTGCACATTTCCTCTGTAAGTTGACTTTTCCTTCTCAGGAGCTTGTATCATGAAAAAGTAACCCTAACATGTATCTAACATGTGAAAGTTGATATAATTATCAATACTTTAAAGTGTTATATTTAGGAAAATATCATAACGGTCACATCTATATACCTACATGGGATATTAGAAGTAAATTGTTTAGGAAATATTTTGAATATCTCAATATCTATTTATACTTTATTATTCTCTGTTTTTGCAATGTTTCTCATCCATTTAGCTCACGGATATTCATGCACTAACAAACTCAGCATTTATTAGTGATTTTCAGAATACCTGTCTTTAAAGAAAAAAATAAACTATATCAAATAGATTACCTGTAATAAGAAGCAAAATTATTCCTAGGCTTCAATGTAGAAAACATTTCAGTTCTTTTCAGTGCAGAAACACACATTCTAAAAACAACACAAGTTAACCTTGGAAGAAGACCTTTGGAAAAAATATTTTAATCCTCAAAATTTAATTTGCTATCATTTAATTTATTTTAATATCTTACATTTTTTCCTATCAACCCCTTTATACAGAAAAGTTAGATTCCTCACACTTGTATTATGTGACCCTAAGTTTGCTTTCATAACTTTATTGTTTAATAGCATGTTAAAATTTTTATGCCTATTCTCTTTCTTCTTTACAAACAGATAAATTTGGCTGAATACATAATTCTAGATCTTATGACAGGGTTTCTCAACACTGGTGGACCACAAAAATTATTTGGAGGCTTTATTAGAATGGAGATTGTCCCCTCCGTCTCCAGATATTCTAAATCATGCCCTAAGTGTAGCATGAGGCCCACAAAACTACATTTTAATAAAAGCCCATATGACTCAGTTGTTGGTGTTGTATGGACCACACTTGGATTAAAAATACCCTGAGCGTCACTTGGCAAGAGATTTTTAGCAGTTAAAAATTACCTAATATTCTTAATATTATTCAACTTTTGAATCTGAAATTAAGAATGAGGGGATGCAAGGAGATGTAAGGAATTTTGTGAACTTTGGAATCAGATATGCCTGGATTGAAGTCCCAGCTCTGTCACTTACTAGCTGTGCAACCTCAGGCAGTATTCTTTTCACATGACAAAACTGTATAAATTTATTTATTTATTTATTTAATTTTTGGCTGTGTTGGGTCTTTGTGGCTGCGCATGGGCTTTCTCTAGTTGTGGCGAGCTTGTTGTGGTGCAGGGGCTTCTTATTGCAGTGGCTTCTCTTGTTGCGGAGCATGGGCTCTAGGCGAGGGGGCTTCTGTAGTTGTGGCTCATGGGCTCTAGAGCGCAGGCTCAGTAGTTGTGTGGCACACGGGCTTAGTTGCTCCGTGGCATGTGGGATCTTCCCGGACCAGGGCTCGAACCCATGTCCCCTGCATTTGCAGGCAGATTCCTAACCACTGTGCCACCAGGAAAGTCCGAAATGACAAAACTAATAATAACTACATCGAAGGGTAATTATGAAGGATAAATTAAATTTTTGTATATGCATGTAACCAGTAGTAGAGCATCTATAAATGCTTCATAAAAATCTGTAATTATATTACTTTATCCTGTTGTAGGAAAATATACAATGGTTGTTTGGTTTTCCTAGCAAATAAGCATACCCTTCTACTGGCTAATTTATTAAATTAGCTGTCAGATCCACTTGCTCCTTTCTAAGGTCAGGCCACCATTATTTCTTACTAGGATTACTAGAAAACCTTCCTAATTATTTTCCTTGACTCCAATCTTACCCCCTTTTCAATCTGTTTTCTGCAGTGTATCCAGGCTTATTTTACTAACATCCAAATCTGGTCAGCCTGCTGAGTCTTCCACGATATGGACATTGCTTATTTCTCCTGTATTACTTCTAGTCATTCCTACTTGACTCTACACTCTAGACATACAGAAATTAAATATTCCATTAAGAAACTAAGCTCTCTCTTACTAATCCCTATCCACCTTACTCGATCCTTCACCTGGTTCAACTATACATGCATTTTAGGTCTCACATTAGACATTATTTTCTTCTTAGATGCTTTTTGCTTTCCTAGACTCTCAGGTTACACTTCTCCAGAAGTCTTTCTATAACATTTATAACAAGTATCATGCTGTATTGTAGTTGTTACGCTTGCCACTCTCTTCCAATATATCATGAGCCCCTTGAGAATAGTTAATACATTTCTTCAGTTATCAGATTCCAGTGCCTAACACAGTGCTTGGCTCATAATACTTCCCCACAAAAATATTTATTGGGAGAATGAAAGCATATATTCAATGATCTTATTGAATTCTACAGTGTCAGAGGAGTAGTTCCTAGCTCTGGACTTATCTAAAATTGACAGACATGGTAAAGAAGGGGATGTGGTAAGGTTAAAGGCCAATAGGAAACCGTAAGACAATCAAGCGTCTAGATAAAGTGAAGGGGTGCTCCAGATGAACACAGGCAGTGAAAGCTTTGCAGCAATCCTTGTATGACTGCAGCTGGAGCATATCAACATATTCTCTGTAATACAATATATTTCACAGTGTCGTTCTAGCTCTGAAGTAACAGGGGCTAGTATCTTCATTATTCTTCATTTCACTCCATCTTGTATACGTTAACATTAAAGGAGAAAAATGCCCCAAATTCAGAAAATAGAGGACTCTAATAATTGGGGTCATATTTGCACCCCTTTTAAAAATAAAAGTCATTTTCGTTTAAACCAAAGTTTTCTCTAATGTATTAAAGACATTATTGAACACGGTAAGAAATGTTTCACACATATGTGTAATATGTACCTAAAGATTTTATTTTACCAAAACAAAATACAGCCCTAATTATTTTATTAATTTTTGTCATTATAGATATTAATTTCAATATTAGCAATGAAGACAAAGTCAAAACTCTTCTAGGCACGTGTGATCATGACACAAATTTACATTCAGTACAAGTTGTATTTTCAGCAATTATTCTGAAGCATTCTTTATAACTTTCGTTAAGTTTTTCTTTAAGGCAATTTTTCAGGTTGTTGTAAATTGGCTCTGATAAAAGACAGTATATACACTTTTTTGTAAGGAATTTTAAGTATAAAATTTACCAAGTCTTTATATTTGGAGGTATTCTATGCCTAGTTAAAATACTAAATAAATAGGTAAAGTTTGAATTGTTCAAACTCTTCATGTCAGAATTAGTGTTAAGTCATGTATCTGATTACTACTGTAATGCAAACCAGTAAGTGTATTATTATTATTATTTAAATTCAGTTGGCAATACAGCAGGCAGATTGACAAAATGCCTGAATACTGAGAATAGATTTTTCTATAATTATAGTATAAAGATAAGGGGAGAAGCCGTAAACATATATTAAATACCTGTTGTGTGTCAGACAGAGTGCGAAGACTTTGACATATGCTATTTAAGCCACACAGATGTTGTGGATATTAAATTAATATTAAAAAAATACACAAATTACCTACTACAGTGTTTGGAATACAACAAGCGAATAATAAATTAAAATATGATTATTTTACTCTTTACAAGCAGGCTGAAAGAAAAAAATTTCCCCCATTTTACAGATGAGGAAAATGAACTTCAGAACATTGCTTCTTGCTCAAAGTTCCTTCATTTGTAAGTGGCAAGCCAGGATAACCCATTTCTACTTGCCTTTGTTTTATGCCAAAATCACGTCACTAAATCTGACCTTTTGGACTAAGGGGCCTTGAATGTAGTGAAGGGTATATATTTCCTTATGTAACACTCTTTTTTTTTTTTTTTCTGAAGCATTGTTTAGTTATTTTTCTTGCATAATGATAGTACCCTGATTTTCAAGGCCATTTACTCAAAGTAAAGACCTGAGGACACATTGCAAACGTCTCAGTGATGGGTGCTCTATAATACAAGAAATCAGGAAGACGATGCAGAGAGTACAGTGTCAGTCATTAAGGAAGACATCTTCTCATAGACAGGGAGAAAGAATAGGTAAGTTAGTCATGGTAAAGCTGCTTTGTAGACTAAAGTAAGAATTTGGATCTTGGAAGAGAATAGTTAGTTTGAAAGACTACACAGATATATGTATGCATAAACATTTTCCAAATGTAAGACAATAGAAAATATTTCTTACCATACTCAACAACAAAAAAAGTTAAAAGTACAAAGTTCAATTTCTTTTTTTTTTTAAATTACATTAGGCACTGGATAAGGGGCATGGTTCAATAGCAGTTAATTTGAAAAAGGTTTGGAAAGTATGTATGTGTCTATATAAGTATACATATATATATATATATGCACACACACAAATAGCAAAAACAATTGCTAACGCTTTAGTGTTACGCTTAGCTGATCAGCTAATAGCAGTATAGCAAGGAAGCTAAAAACATAAATGCACCCATAATCTGTCTTAATCAAGACAAGGAAAGCAAGAATTTCCCTGAACCTCATCAGGGATATTATGTTCACTTTTGTTCAACATTAAGGTGAATATTGGTTAAAGAGTTGAAAGACTGAGAAATTCTTGGCTTTGGAAAGATGAACTTGGGAAGACTAGCATAACAGATTGGAAGAGTTACCTAAGGATTTGACTTCCCTGTACCATGTGATTGTCCAGAATTGGCACTAAATAGGAGGAGAGTGGGGAAGTATATTTTTGCTCAACATATGAAAAAGTGTTTTAGCCATTAATACTAGGTAATAATATATGAACTATACACTTCTATTTCTGCATATTTTCAAGGAAAGGCTAGATGCTTTTCTGTCAGGTACCTATAAAAGACACTGCTGTAACTGGCTAGATTAGATGGCCTTAAGTTCCTTTGTAACTCTGAGATGTGTGTTCAAATGTAGATTTTGCCTTTAATTGCCTTTATACTGCAGAACATGAAATAATCTTTCACCAATAGTTTAGGATGTAGCAGGGGCTTTTTTTTTTTTTTTTTTAACCTTGGAAAAAAAATGTCTAGTCTTTACCTTACTATTTCCTTGTAAGTAACAAAACATTATCCAGGGACAACATTTCTTTCCAGGGACATTATCTTTTAAATAGTTATTTGAGAGGAAGTCTTTTAAAAATATTTCTGGAACAATTTTGTTCCCAGTGTTCTACTTATTTATATGTCTTTCCTCTTAAATCCATTCATGAAACAAATTCCCTTTTCTATTGATAGGAATATATACATTTTATTTGGCTAGTTTAATGATGAGGTGGACCATTGATTATAAAAGATGCTTTGATCAAACAATCTTCACTAACAGCTTAGAAAAGAAAAGTCTTCAGTACCAAGAGTTAAAAGATGTTGAGGTTCTTCAGGGAAAATATCCTATCTGGAGAAAGAAGATTGTGGCCATTTATTGTAGTAATAAGTACAGTAAAGACTTGGAAAAAAGTTATCTTTCAGTTTTAATCAGGTTACTCAAGTAGAACAGCTTCAAGCAGAGATTGCTGTTTAAGCTGAAAATGGGAAAGACTCTGTCTTATAAAGTATAATGCTGTAGGGTCATATATGAAAAGTGGGACCCTTCTCTGCTCTTTACATAACAAAGCATAAAAGCATGTTTTAACTGGCTTGGGTTCTAACTGGGTATTGATTAATATCACCAAATAATTGCCCAGATACACTTTCAAGGACAAAGGTGGATAAAATAATCAATGCCATCACAAAATTCATTCTTTTTCATACATCTTATTTTCTTTGGATTATGATTTCCAAATTATTAAAAATCATGAAAATTAGAAGTTTGAAAGATTCTTTAAATCTCTAAAATACCGTCTTTGAGTGAGGTTCTAAGTTGCAACAAACAACAAAAGCTGTTTCTAAAGTGAATCTTGCCTAAACACTGAAGTTTTTAATATTCATTTTTTTATTTGGGGTAAGTGGAGATGCATTAATTGACTCATGATGTTCTTTTTTTTCTTCTTTTAAAGGAGGAATCAAAAAAAATCAGAAGCATGAAATATTTCCATCATGATTTAATTAACATCGATCTAATGAAGTGATATGTAAAATGTCAATTTTCTTTAGCAACATCAAAGCGATGCCTAGGTTTAATCCTGCAAGTGTTTAAAACTATATAAGCTGTGATGAGCTAAGATTTCTTTTTAAGAAATTGAAATAAAAGACACTTCCTTCATCTACTCATCCTTTGAAGCATGAGAGGAATCAAATTAACTGTTCTGGGGCCATAACTGACATTCATAAATAACCTGCTGTCTACAGACACTGCCCTTCTTGTTTAGCTGATTCTCCCTGTCTTCCTAGAGGCAAAAAAGAGAAACTTCTTGTAGAAGGAATATTTTCAGTGCATAATGATCTTCATCCCAAGAGCTCTGCTTTTCACTCCAGAAGTTATTGTCTGGCTGTATTTGCCACTCTTTGCTGGACAGCCTGATCACAACTCTGCTTGAGGGATGTTCAGTAGTGGCAGACCATTTCTCCTCCATCGGTACAACCCTGGCACATCATCTGTCATTTTAGTAACAACTCTTGGAGCTTTTGAAGCTTATATAACAAAAATTCTAATAAATTTTAATGTATTTTAATAGGCTGTAATGGACTAGAATAACCCAGTTTATTTTATTTCAAGATCGTTCTACTGACGAAGGGAAATGTGTTGTACAACAGAGAACACGCAGAAAGAAAAGAATTTAGGTCAATTAGAAATGTGTGTGCACTGCTGTTTAAGATTTAAAATATGTGTTTTCAAGGATATGGAGCAACAGGCATGCTCAAGCAATGTTGGTGCTAGTATAAGTGTGTGTAAATACCTGTCTTTGGGACATATTTTCAACTAAGGAAAAACATAACTCTTCCCGTCTTAATACCTTACACACTGGCTTCAATGACTGGCTCAGTATCATCCCCCGTCCTTAAGAGTTAGTCCTTTTTAAAAATTTTTCAAAGAACTAAAACAAATAATCCTAAAATTTATATGAAATCATAAAAGACCCAGAATTGCCAAAGCAATCCTGAGGAAAAAGAACAAAGCAGGAGGAATAACCCTCCCAGACTTCAGACAATACTACAAAGCTACAGTTCTCAAAACAGCATGGTATTGGCACAAAAACAGGCATATGGATCAATGGAACAGAATCGAGAGCCAAGAAATAAACCTACACCTACACACCTCTGGTCAATTAATCTTCGGGAAAGGAGACAAGAATACACAATGGAGAAAAGACAGTCTCTTCAGCAAGTGGTGGTTGGGAAGGTTGGACAGCTACATGTAAAGCAATGAAGTTAGAACACACCCTCACAACATACACAAAAATAAATTCAAAATGACTTAAAGACTTAAATATAAGACATGACACCATAAAACTCCTAGAAGAGAACATAGGCAAAACATTCTCTGATATAAATTGTACCAATATTTTCTTAGGTCAGTCTCCCAAAGCAATAGAAATAAAAGCAAAAGTGAACAAATGGGACCTAACTAAACTTACAAGCTTTTGCATAGCAAAGGAAATCATAAACAAAACGAAAAGACAACCTATGGACTGGGAGAAAATATTTGCAAATGATGCGACAGGCAAGGGATTAATTTCCAAAATATACAAAGAGCTCGTACAACTCAATAGCAAAAGAACGAACAACCCAATCGAAAAATGGGCAGAAGACCTAAATAGACATTTCTCCAAAGAAGACATACAGATGGCCAACAAGCACATGAAAAGATGTTCAACATCACTAATTGTTAGAGAAATACAAATCAAAACTACAATGAGGTACCACCTCACACCAGTCAGAATGGCCATCATTAAAAAGTCTACAAATGATAAATGCTGGAGAGGGTGTGGAGAAAAGGGAACCCTCCTACACTGTGTGGGAATGTAAATTGGTGCAGCCCCTATGGAAAACAGTATGGAGAGTCCTCAAAAAACTAAAAATAGAGTTTCCATAAGATCCAGCAATCCCACTCCTGGGCATATATCCGGACAAAACTATAATTCAAAAAGATACATGCACCCCTATGTTCATAGCAGCACTATTCACAATAGCCAACACATGGAAACAACCTAATGTCCACCGACAGATGAATGGATAAAGAAGATGTGGTATATTAGACAATGTAATACTACTCAGCCATGAAAAAGAATGAAATAATGCCATTTGCAGCAATATGGATGGACCTAGAGATTATCATACTAAGTGAAGTAAGTCAGAAATAGAAAGACAAATACCATATGATATCACTTATATGTGGAATCTAAAATATGACACAAATGAACTTATCTACGAAATAGAGACAGACATAGAGCACAGACTTGTGGTTGCCAAGGGGGAGGGAGAGTGGGGGAGGGATGGATTGGGAGTTTGGGGTTAGCAAATGTAAACTATTATACATAGAATGGGTAGACAAAAAGGTCTTACTGTATAGCACAGGGAACTATACTCAATATCTTGCAATGAACCATAATAGAAAAGAATATGAAAAATAATATATATGTATAACTGAATCATTTTGCTATACAGCAGAAATTAATACAACACTGTAAATCAACTAGACTTTAAAAAATTTAAAAAAGAATCCTTTTTATTTTACAAGAATAATATATTAACTAGCACATCATTAACAAACTATGAATGTATCATTGTCATACAATAATAAGAGAGTGTTGCACAGCAAGACTCTAAGGAAGTGATGCAAGAGAAGGACACCTGATATCACAAATATTTGATAGACACAGTATTTAAGCACTTGAAGTTTTTTCTGACTGGTGAGTCAATTCACTTGTCAGCACAAAAATGAGACACATCTGCCAGACAGTAGCAGAACTAGGAAAAGATGGGAGAAAAGGCCCAAAGACCAATTTAGCCCTACATAATATATGGATATTTGTAACTCTAATTTGGCCATTGGATTTGTGAATTGAAAAAAAATATGAAATAGAAAAAGGATTTTTGACATTTATTAACCATAATTTTCTTCATTTAAATGATATGTGAGCCTATATACACTACCAAATGTAAAATAGCTAGTGGGAAGCAGCTGCATAGCACGCAGAGATCAGCTCGGTGCTTTGTGACCACCTAGAGGGGTGGGATAGGGAGTGTGGGAGGGAGACGCAATTGGGAGGGGATATGGGGATATATGTATACATACAGCTGATTCACCTTGTTATACAGCAGAAACTAACACAACATTGTAAAACAATTATACTCCAATAAAGATGTTAAAAAGAAAACAAAGTTTCCCTTAAAAAAAAATATGTCAGTCAAAAGTATAAAACACACAACGGGGAAAGGCTCTAGTTGATGCTAGAACATTGCAATGGGTCGTGATAGGTCCTGTTTACGGGAGCTTGTAAGTGCACAGGATTAGAAACTTCTTGGGTCCCCTCACCCAAGAGCACATAAGAAAAGCTGCCTAAATATGGAGCAGCAAGAATTCAGAACCCTGAATTCAGACACCAGGTCCTGACTTGTTTTACATGGTAAAAATTTATTCCTGGGTATTTTAAGATCTTCAGGGCAGGAGGAGATAACAAAACCAGGGAAGTCTTGTTTGGGATGCCTAAGATACAGTTTCAGTGCTTCTTGTTGATGTTATTTTGCTTACTTCTCCCTGAGGAACAGAAGATGAATTGTGGGACTTGCAATTGTTGCCTTTGTCTATGCTGTGCTTGTATGCTTTTGATGCAAAATAAAGCTTGTCAGCTGAACAGATTTATTCTGTCAAGTATTGCAGTTAGTGTTATTCTTTCACACTTGGACTCAAGAACGGCACCATAAAACTACTAGACTTCCAAAATACATTGGTAGGAAGTCATTGTTATATGAAAAGGCATACATTGTTTAGGGTTTTAGTGACTTTATAGAACTAGGACACTTTCTCTAAGTTGTATTCATATTTTAGTAGGCAGAGTGCCTGATATAAATTTTATTGTGTAAATGCTTGGATTTAAAATTCTTCAGAATTATGTAACAAATTTGTTAAGTAAATGGTGTGGGGCAAACAATAGCAGCAGCACTTGGCGGGGTCTGGAACTCATGAGAAGAACAGTCAACAAGCTCATCCATCCCCAGATCACTCAGCACCATACACAGAGTGATGCTGATGTCCATTTGCAACTGTTGTATCCCAAGGCTCTGCCTCTTATTTCTCTTCCTCTGTGTACGTATCCAAGAGGAAGATCTCCTGAGCTGGAGAACAAAGGACCTGATCTTGGTATTGGGGATCCTGGAGAGGAAGGACAGGAGACTCAGTCCCAACCTTAGTCTTCTTTTGACTGAAAAAGTTTCACATTTGGGAATTAGTCTCCTATGTTACTTTTTATTCAGTGGTGAAAGCATCTACAGTATATTATAAGTGACTATCTCCCCTTTTCTCCTCCCCTAAATCTCTAGGACCTCTGGAGACTGTTGCGACTTGCTGGATGGAAAGCAATTGAAAATCATCTCTGGAAGGGAATCTAGCCTAGGAGTCCTTCCACACTCACTGCTCTAGATGCTCCCCAATTTTTTTCCTTTTCAACCAACCATCTGGATGATTTTTCCCTCCTTGCACAGTCTTCTAGATAATGCTTTCCTTTTCTAATAATGGTTCCTAGCTTCTTACCTATTACTTCCACCCAGATTTTTAAAATAACTTTTTAACTTAACTCCTCATAGATACCATCCCAAGCATCAGCATCCAGCAGACTAATAAGTGTCACCTACAGTAGGCACAGCCTCCTACTGACAATTCATCATATAACTTTCTTAAGACTCTGCCCTGGCTATGTGACAGACTGCCAGTTCCTGAAGCTGTGTTCTACTAGGCCCTCCAGACTATAGACTTGGTTTTCCTGTCTTTGCTCCTCTCCCCTGCTTTCCCTGACTTGCTTGCAGTCAATGCACCCACCTATTTATAGGATATCCAGAGAACTACCCTTGTCCCCTGGGTGAATGTGTCCCACCTCTGGGAATTACAACTGAACACCCTCCATGCCCTGAAACACTGTGTGCTCCATGTTGGGTGTATCATTTAAGCAAAATCTTGAAATTAGCACTAGCATTATAACTTGGTTAAGGTCAGAACTCATACTTCACAGCAAGATACTTGGGCCAAGGTACAGCTGTACAGGCCATGTGGTAGGATTCCAGAAAAGATTCCCTCCTGTTTTGCTTAACAATGAAAATCAGAATTAGTGTGGCCTTGTCATTGAGGGATGGATATTTAGGGCTTGGCCACTGTGATAGATGTGAAGATACACAGCCCAGATTCCCCATTAAGGAAGAAATTACAGCCCAGGTATAGGGGATGTGGTCCAGGAACAACATCTAGCTGTCAGCTCCTTCAGGGTCTGCTTCAGCTGAAGACAGCCTCCTCAAATTAGGTTACACCCTTCCCACAACTACCTGCCTCCTACAATTTAAGACTAAGCCGGGGCTAGGGAGAGAAAACCAGAGTAGGACCAGGGATCTAATCTCATCCCATTGCCATTTAGCTACTTGGAATGTAAGGAATTTTAGAAAATTCTAAATTCAAACCTTTCATTCCATGTCATTATACAAGTATATCTGTCAAAATAAAAGTGTAGAATATATTCTATTTGAAATTTTTAGCCAGATTTAAAATTTTTAAATATTTATACATATTATGCTTTTAATCTTGCCCCAGGCCCAAGCAACTGCACACTTGGACACTTGGTGTGCAAATGAAATACTGAAATGATCTAATGATGACCAGAGGACTTCTTCTAGAGCATAAAGCAGTCATACATTCATGTTTAGTATTTGAGAGAACGATTTGTTTTTTACTGTGTATATACACTTCTGGACTTTCATTTGAATGTTTCATGAATGACTTGAAAGAGTCTGAACTCAGATTATCAACTATTATCACTGTTGAGCAAAGGTCTTTGGCAAACATGAGGAGCATCACTTGATATAGACTGGAATTCACAGGCAGAAGCGTTAATGGGTACACGTGTCTTTCTTTCTTTGTCATCCAGTGGAGACATTGTGGGCTGTGCACGATCAGAGGTACCTCCATCTCCCTGCTCTCCCTTTGTATGGCTCTAAAATGAAAGTGGTCTTGCATGGGGGGGCTATGCATTTTGGGCTCAGGCACCAAGCTGTCTGAGATTATACGTCAGATAATTCAGGAGGACCTTAGGAAAAAAAACCTAACTTCCCCAAACCTAGAAACCTTGGGGGATCCCAGTTCCTGTGGAGACATGAGCCGCCTGTGTGCAGTCTCTATGGTGGAGAGATAGGTGCTGAGTCTTTGGTTCCAGCTGGCTTGTTACAGGCGAGACAATGACTTGGATCTTATTTTTCTCTACAGTCTACAGAATGAGTAAATAGGTAAGAATGGAACCCATGTTTCCAAAAGTAAGAAGTTAATAGGTAAAATATTTACAGAAAAGGAAGGGTTTGTATTCTAGCAGCCAGTCTAAATTAGAGTTGCTTTTCTCTTTAGTTTAGCAGTATACTCATTTGAATAAGGAACATAATTCCTCTAAATTACAATGTGATTTCCTGGTTACCTATAAACCCTACATAAGTCCAAGAAAAAAAAATTTTATATTAATTAAGTATTTAAACTTCACATTTTATAATTAGAGAAATTCAATTTTAGACCTGAGGTTTCTCTAGTGTTCATCTAGTGTAAATATGTGACTTTTAAATATTAACTGCTTTAAGTATTATGTATATTTCTTGAGCTAAGGCATTTCTATAACGTAAGTGTTTTTATATGATTAAAGTAAGTGGTAAAATTTAGTTCACACATGTTCATTGCTTAATAGGGGTGTAAAATATTCATAATTGAAAAAGTGAAACAAAATATAATATTTAAAAGGAAACATCTCTTGTTGATAGCATTTTTTTTTTTTAAATAACAAAACTGCTTGATACAATTATAAGAAAAAAATAAACTCTCATTGTTCAGACTGGTCTCTAAAGGTCCAACTTACTTTTACAAAATAGGCATTTAATCTTCTAATAATCCCAGACAACCGATCAAGAAATAACTTACTGGATTTTTAGAAATCATGTTTCTTATTATTCTTCATACACTGTGTTCTCTGGCTTTTCTTCTGGGAAACATTAGTGGAACACCCTAGTATCTACCCTTGCAAATTCTTGAGGCTATCTTTATAGAGGCAAATATGATAGCACCTAACATTCAGGAAAGCTTAGAACACTCCTTTAAATTGGAATGTAGCGGCCTAAACTCCAATGCCTGGCTCTCACATGTTTTCTCAATTTTCTTGATGCAAATCAGAAGGGGTTTAAAGTCGGCTAGGGTCATTTTGCTATCATTAATGCCTGCTTCAAGACAGTATAGTACAGGGGTTAAAAGTGAGGACTCTGGGGAATAGTTGCCTCAATTCATGAATGGGTTCTAGGATTTACTGTTAGACCCCTACCCCAACGATTCATAGCACAGTGCCTGACACACGGTAAGCACTAAAGTACTTTGAGTCCACAAATTAATATTATATCTTAGACTAGATTTTAGTTCACTGGGCTTACATTTTAAAGCAATTAGTTCCTCCTCATCTTTTGCAAGGTCCTATGGTTTAATGAAAATAAATGAACTTTGGAGTCAGATACCCATGGGTTGTTTACTATGTTCCCCAAACAAGTTGTTTTATATCCTTTCAGAGTCTCAGTCCTCAATCTTCTGAAACAAAGATAATATGAAATTATATTGTGCCAATTAAGATAGATTATCTATATAAGATAATGTCCATCCATGTTAGTACTCAGCCAGGGTTATAGGATCCAGCCTAGCCCAGCTCACTGTTCCCTTGACCCATCCACGCAGCTAAAGCATGCTGAGTTGCCACTGTCTTGTTATTAATCCTGACAGTTTCAAAAATCAAAAAAAATTATCTTTTATCTTTCTAATTAAATTGGAAAGCCATGTTTGAACTCTGAAACCTATAAATTGTAAACCTCAACATTTAGTTAATAACAATTATTCTAATTTTTAGTTTTGTCTCACTACAGAAAATCAAACCTTTTCATCACAATAATAAATATTTGTTTCGCTTCTTCATTCATTTACAAATTTCTTGAAGACATTTAAAGGATTTTGTTTATGTTTTTTTCCCCAGGCCATAAACACTGTTTCATGATACTGAAGTCAAATCTTTAACTTACTAGTAAGATGTGAAAAGCATATTTAATGAGGTGCTAAATACTGGTCTAGTTCAAAAAATGCTGCTAGTCACCATTAACATTAGAGATCTACAGTAGCTTAATATGTTACATATAATTAGTACTAATCTTCAATCATTTGGCATTTAAAGGCATTAAAAGCTACTCAAACTATCTAGCTAAGAAACAGCTGGTAATTGATAATATCTACCTCTAGCTTTAGAAAACTGTAATCTCAGCTGGAAGTCTCCAGATGGGGTGAGTAAAAACAAAACAAAACAAAACAAAACAAAATGTTCCTCAATGCTCTCAGTATAGTCTGAACTTCAGATCGAACACAGAGAAAGAATATGGAATGCTAAGAATTAAAAAATGAATTTGTCCATCACTTTGTTATCCTGATATTTTCATTAAATTGGCTGAAAAAAAATGAATCATACTACGTCTAGAGGAGAAAGAAATAAACCAACAGATCTATTTAATTTTTATAGACAAATGTTAGCTCTTCTAGTTCCATAACTAGTAATTTAACCCTACAATGGTCTTCTTAACAACAAACAACACTCAGGTTATAGGAGTACAGATTTAGAGGAGACAGAAAAATTCCTTGTAAATACAGATGGGATCAATGAAACTCAAAGATTATCAAGATGTCACACTTTCAGCAAGTCATAAAAAAAGACTGGCTTAAACTCAGATTTTTAAATTCCTGGTAGAGCTATCCTTTCACCAAACTATAATATGTCAATGAAACTTAAATAGCGAAAACCCAAATTTCTCTATCATAAAGCAAATAATAATCAGTATGTTAAGTTTGATGAACTAAAAGTTGGAAATTCTCTAATTTTTACTTCTAGGCAAGATAAAGCAGCTTTGAAAGCCTAAGGTGAATACTAAGACTTTAAAGACAAAACCAAATCCATCATTCAATTGTGTCATTAAAGCCTAGATGTGCACTCAGGAAACAATTTCTAAAATGATTCAGATAATTATTTGATGGTAATCTGAAACACTTTAACTGGAGATTAGTTATGAAACAAAAAAACTGTTCTCCTGTGTATTTTTTTTCCTTACTCCAGGAAATACATAAAAATACTTAGTAAGTGGGGGAAGGGAAGAAAAAGAGAAACAGCAGGATGTTTCAGAATATTTTTTCCTCCCATGCTTAAAAAGCAGAGTAAAATAAAAACTAAAGTCCTCTAAAGAATGGGACTGTCCTGTCCCTCCTGCCCCCAAGCTCCAGTTTTTCTTAAGCCCTTCATCTGAGAAGCCTGGAGATGAAAAGAATTGGTTATCTTAGTAGATAAAGGATGTCATTGGAAAGATTTTGAGATGGTCAAAACTGTGTGGATGGCAAAAGACAGCTGGACAGAATGAAGTCTTTTAAAAAGTGTCAATGAATTTAGTGAAAAAAAAATGTAAAAAAAGAGGCTTACAGACGATTTACTTACACAAAGCTCTAAGATTTCCTTCTCAGGAGAAAGTTTTCATAGTCGCTATTGTAAACCCTCTCACTTACAAATTGGCTCTTTTGTAATGTGTCACTGGAAACATTTTACATGGGAAATGTAAAATTCAAATATAAACAAATATTAGCTGTGTTGCCAAAGTTCTCCCATGACATAACTTAATATATTTCCTGTAATCATTTATTGTGTTTCCCTTCAAAGATTGCCAAGCTGAATCAGTCAATGAACTAAAAAATATTTGAAAAGTATGAAATATTACTCTAATTCTGTGCTAGGCAACAACTCCTCACTTATCTGTAGCGCACTGATTATGAGAACATAGCTTAAAACCAGGATAAAGAGAAAAAGGACTGCATAAACAACCAAATCAGATCACACACCTTCTAAGTATTTCATTCTAAAGACAGCTTTCCAGAATCTTAGGCACTTTTACATTATACGCAATTCAAATATACATGATTGTCTTGTTCCTCAATTTGTAGAAAATAGGAGGTAACAACATTTAAATTACAAAGTAGGATTCCCATTTGGAAGCTCCTAGCCCTTGACCCAGCAATACCATATCTAGAAACTCATTATGCAGATATATCTTTTTGCAGTTGTGTAAGTATAAGGATATTTACCACTCCTCTACTTTTTTTAAGTAGCAAAAATGTTGTAAACAAAACAATTCCCATTCTGAGGTTAAAAAAAGGATGGTTCATTCACACAATGGAGTAGCATGTGCCTGTTTTAAAAAAAAATGATTGTGTTCTGTCATACTAATATGGAAGAATCAAAAAAATATATTAGTAAGCGAATCAGTAATTTTTAAATGTTTAAATCCATAAATATTTCTGAAAGTTTATATGAGAAAATGTTTAATTGATTACATCTGGAAAACGAGAGTAGGGGTGAGGAGTAGTATGCCAAATCACACCCACTTTACAGAAGACACCGAAGCCAGGAGAAGTTAAAGAACTTGCAAAAGTTCTCCTGTTTGAATTCTGTATTCAAACCCAGGAAGTCTAGTTCCAGAGTAGGTGCTTTTAACCATTTCACAATGCTGCTTTTCATGAGAATAAAAGTAAGCCTGTATATCATATATTAAAATGCCAATTTGATAGCTAATGCATTTTATCCATCTAGTCACTTATTTAATTTTATTCAAGATTCACTTTAAAACAAACAAAATAAAAACACGAAACAACAAAAAATAATTCTCTTCTCTCAGATGCTCATCTCTATGTCATGTAGTGTGTATTTGTGTGTTTCACAAAATAGTCCAAGGTTGTAGAGTCTTTCACAGAATAACTTTCCCCTCTAGAATTCCCAGGCACACAGTGTCTCCAACTGCCACTGGTGGAAAAAGCAGTGATCTATGAGTAGAAACAGGTTTAGAGGCCGTTCACCAGAGCTCTGCAATCAGTACTAACTACTATAGGCTTCAGAGTAAAATTCACATATTGATTTTAATTTATAAATCCCCGCATTGCCTTACAGATTACCTCTGCACCTGTAAATCATCCCACAGCTGGGATTGGTTGTACCACTCATAAACCTAATTTTTTGACTTAAATGTTAGGGGACTGGAGGCAGATATTTTCATTAATCTTTTATGTATTTTTTCTTACACATTTTTCTTCAAGATAATATGAAGATAATTATATAGTTTTAACCCTCCTTGATTTATAATTTAAGATATTTGGCTTATAGATAGTACAGTGTAAGAAAGGTTAGCCCGGGGCAAATTTGTGAAATACGTATTTTTAGAAATCTCAACTTCCTTATTTGACTTCTTTTTTTCACCCTTTAAGACTTCTCTCCCACTCCCTCAGGCACCTACTGCTTTGACTGTTTTCTCCTCTTAAACATTTTAATATCAATTTACATTGCTATAAATTGCATGCAACTATTGCAAGTTTTTAAATGCTACTTCCACCCTAATGTTTAAACATTGACAAGGATCAGCCCCTTTAAGGGAAGCTTTAAGGTTACCTTGAATTGGAGGTGCTTCATGTGAGGTAGCCAGTTTTTGGAACATCCACCAAGTTCATAATAATGTCTTTAACTATCCTTCTGGTAGTCACTGGTAGAGCTATGGTAGCCATATTTATTCTATCCAACCTTGCCCAGCTACAGCCAGTTGGATGAGGCGTGACCATTTGACACTGGTTGGTCCAATCAAATCCTTTCAGCTAAGACGCTTCACTTGAGAATATGAGTTTCTAATTGAGATTTGAATAGTGATATAAAATCTTGGGAGTTGTGACTCTGCATTCAACTGCCCAGGGACTGAGTATGAGAGAAATCAGGGCTGCAAAAACAGAGTGAAGATTTTAACTAAGAATCAGAAACCAGAGATGGAGAGACACAAACTGTTCAAAAGTCACTCTTCCATTCTTACCCTTGAATTCGAGACATTTTTATTTTCTTGTGAAAATTAGCCCATTTCAGTTAAGTTAAACTAAACTGGTTTTTGTTACTTGCGACAACACCTGCCATCCCCTTCCCTTTTAGGATAAGATTATTCAATATTCTCTGAGGAAATAAACATATTTCACCCACAGTCCTTTGGCTCAGATAAAACTGCTTCCACTTCAAGCTCCAGGGTTTAACTTTTAATCTAAGTTAACCAGAGCATCATTTTTTCAGTGAGTGTGATTGTTTACAGATTGGAACATGGTACATTGAGAGTCAATGGAATGAAGGGAAACTTTGATGGAATTTCTGAGACAGCCTCATTTTCCTTTAAAATTTGAACCTGCAAGTTCATAGTCTAGAACAACTTGAACTCCCTTGCTCTGAACAAGAGTTGGTTTATATGAAATCGAGTCAATCTAAAGATGTGGCACCTAACAAAAGAAAGAAAAAACAGGATTTTAGTGGCTTCAGCTGAGCCCCAGGTTCAAACCCTATCATACGTTATATACTTTGGTTGTACTTTTCAACCAAAAGCCTCTTAACTGATATAAACCACCCCCCACCCAAATACCACTGTGCCATTGTTGCCTTCTTTATCTAAATTATGTCTTACTCTTTCAAATAAAGGAAAAATTTCCATTGGTAAGATCATTACATTTAAATTTCTGTTTTCTATATGCAAAAAAGACAGCATTTATTTAGTTTTACATTAATTTTTATAACAAAGGCAATTTATTAATTTTATATTCCATCTTTCAAATTACAATATTTTGGTAAATGTTCTGTATCACACAGAGAAAAAGCAACAGATGGGAGATCAGAAGACCTTAGCTTGCCCCTGATCTTACTATATACTAGTTATTTAAAGACTAGGAAATCTCTTTCTCTTGCTTTCAAGAAATAGATAACATGTCTGCCCAGGTAATCCATAAGATTCCCGTGCAGCTAAAAGTGACAAGTTGTAAATTCAAAGCTCTTTGGAAATATCTGCAGTGGTATACATATGTGCCTGTGTATTCTTTGGAAATTAAAATATAAATCCTTAGATTTGTAGACTGTGATTTTCTCCCAAAATTAACACCTAGCATATAATATCAAGTTTCATGTAGTCTCAAATTTCCATCCCAATTACTAGAGTTCAGGTAGGGCTTCTCTTCTACTTGAGTATTGTCCTAGTTCAATATTATGAAGAGTCAGATTGTTTGAAGAAGTATAACAAAATACTGGCCCTAGGAAATGTGCAGTACTTACAGGCAAGGGATATTCCAGCTTTAGCAGGTTCTAATTGTGACAAAATTTTTAATTGTGAGAAAACGAAGATGCATAAAGTCAAGGAAATTACCTTTTAACCTCCAATCAATAGCATGGTTCTTTGAATTATTGAGACCATTCCTACTCATTTGTTAAAAATTAGATAATGCTAACTTTTGTTGCCATAGTGTGTATTTTCAGAATATTTGCTATTTTAACAATTGAGTATAAATTTAGAGTATATTGAAAAATCAAAAATAGTTTGGTTTGATAATTCATAGAGTAACAGTTTGTACTACTAAGTTTCTTAAAACTCTGCTAGGTACAAAATAATAAAATCTGATCACTGAAGGATAGATAAGAATTCATTTAGCATTACAGCCCTTTCTGGGGTTACATTGTACTTGGTTATGCTATGATACTCATTAATTAGAGCACTGCAGGAGTAGTATTCCGCTCGGTGTTTTATCTATTTGTTTCCGCTATAAATTTTGATTCTCCTATGTGGCAAAGCCTATATTTTAATTATTTTATGATCCCCGTGTCTAGCCTTTAACAGGTCCAATAATTGTTTGTTGAATGAATGAATAAATGTCAAAGATTGCTTATGGAGTATCAATACCTTCCTGGTTATGAAGAAGAACATCAAGCTAATTATTTGGTTTATCAAATATTAGTGCCACTAATAGTCTTTGAAAATTTCAAATAAACTTATTCATACATTAAGGAGCAAGTTGCATTGGACTTTTAATGGAATACAGCAGAGAGAATTTTAAAGGGTTTTCTGTTTATTAATATTAACAGGGAAATGGAATGAGACTGATACTTAAATTTACTTTAAAAACTAATACTTTTTCTCCTGAATTAAGTATGATCATATGTTCAAACTTTAGCAAATAAAGAAACTGTTAAGATAATATTAAAAGGATCCCTTATGTAACCATCCCAACAATAGTTGATGGTATTTGTTGAGCTGTTCACAATACTTTTCACGCACACACACACACACACACACACAGAAATGCACATATGTAGTAAGATGCTCATTGATAAAAACTGAACAACCCATGACTTGGGAAATATTTCAGTCACATTTATTTTTGCTGTTTTCTCTTAGATTCTGGTGGCTAGATATATTTAATGCCAAACATGCAGAGAAATGGCTAGATATATTTAATGCCAAACATGCAGAGAAACAGTTAACACTGAGGAAAGAATATTATGATATTAATTCCAGGTAAGGGAGAGACTCCTCAGCCTCTCCTCAAATCCAGTCTTCTGGCACAGGTAGGATTTGGAGGGGAGGGTAGTATTCAAGGTAAGTGGTCAAGTTGCTTGGCCTGCCCAGGAAAGGGTGGGACTCCCAAAACTACCTTTTCCAGTGATAAAAGTGTTCGTAAATCCTCTGGCCTCCAGCTACCTTGGTTCAATTCTGGTCTCATTAGACTAGTAGAAAGAGGTCTGCAGGCAACTGAGTATAGAAGAGGGATCATTAGTACACCAGGAAGTCCTATATCTGATTCCAGAGTATTTGTTCTCCTGACAGATGGCAAGAAATGAGCTAGTGGTAAACTGATCAATGGGCCAGTGTGAGTAAATAATAGATTTCCTTGGGTATATTTGGAGATGAGAAGCCCCTAAGAGGGGGAAGAGGTACTCCTGTTAAATTCTATAAATGGAACATTACAGCTAATGTAACTTTAGTTTGACCTCAAGTTGTAAAGCTCTTTATACAGTGACACATTTAATATTTTGTCTGGAAAAGTACATGTTGAACATGATTTCTCCAATTTTTCAATTGTTAGCATTATAGGATTTTATATAAGTTTTGTTCTTTGGAATTAGTCCTATCTACCATTATTTTCTCTTATGGTTTCTTATTTTTCTTTTATGCATTGAGAGATATTTCCATCCCAAGTTTTTCTTTCCTTTTGTTTCCTTTTAAGAGACTCTTTTTTTATTACTGAGTTTTCTATTAAATAAGTGATAAAAAATAGATATGTTATTTGATTTTCTCCATAAGTATAATGGAAGCAAACATCTGTTTTTATCAAACCTCTGAAGATCTACCCATTTATGGTTACTGACCAATAGAGTAAAATTATAGAAAATAGTTTAAATATGCAATTTTTCCTAAAATTTTAAAATATTTTACTGGTAAATCTTGATTTCTTTAAATGGTCTCTTACAAATCTGAGGTATTTCTATCTGTCTACATTCCAGAGTAAATTTAGGACACACTATAAGTTTTTACCTCATTTTTCAAGTAGATAAGAATCATCATTAGAACAGATATGAATGAGATCATGACATGACAAATAAAATCACTGGTGAAGCTTAAAATGCGAGCTTAAAGATAATAAGCAAATATTGGATTTCTTGGAAAGAAATAAAAATGCATTGACTAAAGAGCTAAATATCAAGAATTTTATTCCAATGAAAAAATTATTATACTAACTATATGAAATCAAGCCCTATATAATAGAGTAAGGAGGAAGAAAAGCAAACTCTTATTGGTAAACAATAATTTTACCAAGAATTTTTGAAACAAAAGCACAACTAATTCTTACACATAAGTAAATATTCACTAACAAGAATATAATGTAAGTATCAATATGTAAAAGAACACATTTGGAGCTATACTGATATAACCAGGCATGAATTATAAGTAAAGTGGTAATCTTGTTAATTTAAAATGAACAAATTTTAAAGAAAAGTGACCATTTATGGGCTTAAAGGCATTTAAATAAGACTACATATCATCATGACAAGTGAAAATATTAATACAAAGTATCTTTATTTAATACAAATGGAAGAGACATGACCAATTCTGATATAAAAGTTATCTTTAAACACAGATAAACCAGCTGAAATGATTAGAGCTAACAATATAAAGGTATGCATATGTAAATTAGCTTCCTTCTATAAACACTAAACTTTATTGTATATTATTTATAATATGTATATTGTGATGGAAGTTGTGTTAATATTATGATGGAAATATTGACAGTCATTAATGTTTTATTATTTAATTCCCTGGTACAACTCCTCAAAACTCTTTATAATCTCTGTCTCTTCAAAAATACAACTGTCCCCTGTTTTCTCTCACCCTCTGTACATGATTGTGCTTCCAAAAATATCGATTCATCATGGCAAAATGTCTGAAAATCCCTGAATTAATTTTGTGTCTATTTCAAATTGTCTTCCTGTTTTTCACTCTCCCTAAATGTAAAAACCTTTCACTCATGTCCCTTTGCTGTATTCCATCTTACTCCTGCTTTTCAGGCTCTATCCTCGTATGCATAGTCAGCTTTTCTCTCTTCATGTCCTTTAGAAAAATACCTATGTATCTGCTCCATTGTACGCAAGGGACTGCCCTCCCATATCGTATCAAGATTGGCCTGGGTAAGCAATAACATTCAGTGGAAGTACTAGTGTGTCACTTCTGATATTAAGCTGTGATAGAATGTGCCTTACATTTTGAGCTCTTTCTCATTTCCCCTCTTTCTCTCAGAGCACTTGCTGGAGGAAGCCAGCTGCCATGCAAGGCTATGGAGGCACTCATGTGATGAGGATCTGCAGCCTCTCACCTAAAAGCCACTGAGTGAGCTTGGAAGCCAATACTGCAACCCTGTAGCTGACAGCTTGACTGTAACCTCATGATAGACCCTGAGCCAGAAGCACCCAGCTAAACTGCTCCAGAATTCCTGACACAGAGAAAGTATATGAGATAATAAATGTTTGTTGTTTTAAGCTGCTAAGTTTGGGGATAATTTGATAAGCAGAATATATAACAAATGAAGTCACCAAATGACTCTATATGTTAGCTTATTTATGGACTCTCCTCTGTTTCACTGGCTTATTTTTCTTTCTTTGCACTACTACTACACTGAATAATTACCATAGTTTTAAAATAAATCTTTCTATCTGGTAGTGTAAGTACTCAAATGCTGCAGTTATTCTTTAAGACTGCCTTTGGTATTTCTGGTTTTTTAAATTTTCATGTAAATTTTAGAATCATCTTGTCAACTCCCATACACTCATAGGAGCACATGAGCGCGCTCACGCTCGCGCACACACACAATACCCACAGTGATTTTGATTGGGATTTAATTGAATCTATATATCAACTGGGCAGAATGGACATCTTCAAAATACTAAACACTCCAAAACCATTAACATTCTTCAGTATCTATCAGTATTACTCAGTACTATACGTTGTAGAGATCTTACACATTTTCATTTAACTTAAAGTTTTTGATGCTATTGAAATAAAAATACACCAGATTTTTTTTCTATTTATGGGAAATACAAGTGTATTCTGTTACCTTACAATATCATGATTAATTCTAACAGTTTTTCTTGTAAGTTCCCTTGGGTTTCCTCTAGCACAATCACATTAACTGCAAAAAGTGACACCTTTATTTCTTCCTTTCAAATTTTTATCCCTTTTATTTCTTTTTATTTCTTTATGGCACTGGCCAGGACCTTGGTTCAACGTGGAATAGAGGTAGTTATATTACATATCAATTTATTTCCCTTTATCACTATTATATGTTCAAACTCAGAGGGGAGTCTTTCAACCCATCCATATATAGGATGTTTGACATGGTTTCCACCCCCCCCCCCTCAATCCCTTGGTACATTTTCTTTATCAAATTAAAGACATTGCCTTTTATTCTACTTTTATGAGAGTTTTTAATCATGACTGGATATTCAGTTTTGTTAAATAATTTTTCTAAATCTATTGAAATCTTCATATAAGTTTTTCTTCTCTTTCCTTTCCCTATATATAGTGATGAATTTCAGTGGTTGATGTTTAAAATTGTATATTTTTTCAAATAGTTTCATAAAAAATTCCAAACATACAGATAAGATGAAATAATTTTACAGGGAACACCTATATTACCACCACTTACACTTTATAATTGTTAAGATTTTGCTATAATTGCTTCATCACATAATTATCCATCTCTCCATGCATCAATCCATCATTTAAAAAATATTATTATTGACTGTTCAACCAATCCTGAACTAAATTCCCCTTGGTTTCATATGTCATCTTTTCTTTTTTAATATTTCTGGGAAGATTTATCACTATTTTGTTAGGTATTTGCATCTGTCTGTGGAAATTGTACATTTTCTTTTTTTTGCAATGTCCTTTGTCAGGTTTTGGAACTCAAGATATATTAACCTCATAAAATGAATCACCAAGAGTTGCCCTTTCTCCTTGCTGAGGGAAGTTTATATAAGATTCTAGATATATCCTTTTTAAATTTGGGGGGCAGTTCAGTAATATAGTTAGCTGGGACTAGAATTTTCTTTTGGGGAAGGTTTTCTATAATGGATTCAATTTATTTAATAAATATAACTATCTTGGGTTTCTATTCTTTTTTTAGTTTTAGTAGGTCATGTTTTTCAAAATATTTGCCCTTTTCTAAATTTTCAGCTTTAATGGAGAGAAGTTATTCATCATATATTTCTACTGAGTTTTTAATGTCTATAATACCTATAGTGATACTACCTTTTTCTTTCTTGTTATTTATAATTTGTGTTTTCTTGATTTGTTCATGACTGGTCCTACTATAATTTTATCAATTGTTTTAAAGAACAAGGTCTAGGCTTTGTTGTTTTACTACCCTTTTCTTTTCTATGTTTTTGATTTCTGTTCTTATCTTTATTTCCTTCTTCTAGTTAGTTAGGTTTGAGTCACCATTTTTAAATTCACTTCTTAAGAAGCTTCCTTTCTAATAAGTGTATTTAAAACAATAATTTTTCCTCCTAGCACTGCTTTAAATGCATTCTACATGTTTTGACATGTTCCGTTATGACTATCCAGTACAAAACAGTTCTTACTTTGTGATTTCTTCCTTAAACAATGGGCTATTTTGAACTATATTGTTTCATTCCCAAACTGTTGGGTATGATTTAGTTTGTTGTTGTCATTATTGTTGTTTATTTCTAGTGATTCATAAAATATTCTGAATCATTTTATATTTATTAGGCTTGTATTATTACCCATCCTATTGGCAGTTTTGGTAAATATCTCATGTGTACTTCAAAAGAATGTATATTCTGTTATGTTGGGGTAAAATATTCTTTAAAATAACTAAGTATAGTTTGTCAATTATCTAATTGCTTGTTTTTTTTTACACCTTCTCTAATCTCACTATTTTTCTTGCTTGCCCCAGAAGCAGTGTTTAAATACACTTCTCAGATTCATCTCGTCTTCCTTTTATTTCTATGCATTTTTGCTTCATATATTTTGAAGCTATAGCATTTGATAGAGCTAGATTTAGAAATGTTTAACTTTTCTAGTAGAATGATCTTCTTACCATTTCAAAATATTTCCCTTAGTCTCTATTAATACTTCTTTCCTTGAAGTCAATTTTAATATTAGCATAGCTTCAACCAATTTTTTTGTTGGTTAATGTTTGTGAAGTGTATCTTTCTCCAGCCTTTTACTTTCAGTATTTTCGTGCCTTATATTTAAGGGGTGTCTCATTAAGTAGAAAATAGCCAACTATCATTTTTTAGTCAAACTGATTTTTTTTCTTTTAATTAGACTATTTTTAATGTAATTAATGATAGTGTTGGTTTATATCTACCATCTGACTATTTGTATTCTATTTGACCCAGTTTAAGTTCCATTTTTATTCCATTTCTTATGTACTAATCAATATATTTCATATTTTTTCAATTAGATTATAAATTACATTTTTTATTATTTTATATGTTGACCGAAGGGGTCACAATATGCATCCTCAATTTATTACAATCTAATACAAATCATTCATATTCTACTTGCCTAATACATTAGAACCATAGAACCCTTTGTTTCCACTTATCTTTCACCTGTCTTTGTATTATTGTTGTCAAGTCTACACTTACATTTTAGTTAGCACAGCATATTACACTTATTGTTTTGTATTGCTATTTCTTATTTAAATTTGTCCATGTATTTCCTTTTTCCATTAATCTTCATTCCTTTATGAATTTGAGTTTCCTGCTGAGAGCATTTTGCCTCTGCTTTTAGTAAAGCTATGCTGAAAACAAATGTTCTCAGTTTTTGTTGTTGTTGTTTGTTTTTTGGTTTGAAAACACTTTATTTTGCCACCTTTATTGAAAGTGTATTTTCACTACGGATGGTCTGTTGATTGGATTTTTCAGCTCCCTTAATATATCATTCGATTTGGTCTACTGCAAGCAAAAAATATAAAACAAAACAACAAACAAGAAAAGAGAACAAAAAAATCAACAACAAAACCTATCCTATTTTAATTTAACTCTTTCCATCCTACATTTCTCCTTATTCTCCTCTTTACCAGACTACTACCTAGTTTCCAAAAATATCTTCCTCATCCTTGCCTTTGCATCTTTGCCTACATTCCTTACTTTATTTACAAAAACCTTTATTAATATTTATTTTGACTACTTAGTACATATATATACACTAAGTATATACTAAATATATATATATACTAAGTATATATATATATGTATATATAATCCCTGTCTTCTATATAGTAATAGCATTCTTATTCTCTTTTAGAGAATCCTTTTTCTTTTGCAAATGACTTGGATGGGATGTCAATCAAAATGAATCATCTTCTCTCCATCAAGGATGACTACATAATCCAGTCAAGGCCAAACATATTTTTCTTTGAAATATGAATCTTGAGCTTAGCTGCTTAAAGACTGAAAATGATTAGAATTAATTCTTCCTGATGATGATACATTATAGAAACACTATAATTGTCCTTGTGGCCTTGATATTTTCTACTGTTTTTTCCAAAACTAATGCTTGTACATAGTAACTAGAAGAGTAAAGGTAATATATTTTGCATTGGTAAGACCTACTATAGTATTTAACTAAAAGATGATTATAGTGGAGTTTCTGTAAGGGAACAACCAAAAAGTTGAGGGGACTTTAATCCAAGATATTTGAAGACTAGGCAAAAGAAGATTGAGGACACCAAGATTACACACCAAAACTGCTGTCTTCTGAAAAAGTATTCCCTTCTGCATGTTTATAGACTCAATCTGAATACGGAAAAGAAACAGGGATACATTTTTAATATCTATATTTACTTATTTTGTCCAGAAAGCAAACATGAGGTTTCTAGATCTAAGGAGACATTATTATCACTAATAACAATGACTGTAGTGGTTCCCGATATCCCCTTCTCTTCCTTTGGGTAAGAGAATGACAGCCAGATGGCTGGGCATGTGTATAAAGGGGTTTGTATTTCAAAATTATGAATCTGGAGCTTATATAAAAACTAATAGTGAGAGTGGGAGAGAAACTCTGAGAGTGGGAGAGAAACCTTATCTCCCTAATGTATTCTCTGTGAAGAGAAGAAGTCAGTCCATAGTTTACAACTCTTTTGAATATAAATAAATCACCTCTAGTTTTACTATGTTTTGAAATGTATACCTATGGCTCCAGGTAGCAATAAATCTCTTTATCTCTCTAGAGGCCTCTCTATTTTATTAACCCTCTAGCTTTCAAATATTTTCCTTTACCCCAGGTTGCAGTTTTCCACATTCAGAAAGCTCTAACCACGCAAAAACATGAAAATATTTTCTCTACAGTTGCACAAAGAGTTAACTGCTATTTTGCTATAAATAAGAGATTAAATTCAGTTAGATACTGATTAAGGAGCGAGCAGGCTGTCTCAGGGAGTAATGAGTTCCGTGCTACTACATTCATTCAAACATATGTTCAAGTTGACCATTTAGAAGAAAAGTTATAATGGGGATTCAAGCATCCAACAAGTCCATTGTATCCTCAGGACATGGCAAGAAACAGAATGGCACACTCAAATAGGGATATTGCCAACACTTTAATGAATAAACTCTTTGCAAAAGCATGGTTAAGTTAAAGGGAAACTAACGAGATGGTAGAGCGTCTTGGGGCTAAGAACGATGGTGAGACAGTACCAACCTCGTGTTGAAGGGGTAAGGGGAGTGATTGGTTGCCAGAACTCAGAGATCCCTATCCCTCCCTCTGGGAGAGGGCCACACAACAGGAAATAAGGCCTAAGATGAAGAGCATAACCACTGCAACCTCCTGCAGCCTGGTAGACAGAAAGCTGGGGAAATAAATATCTTGACTACTCTCTGATATCGTCAACCCACCAACTTCAGCCTTCTGCTGGTGATCTTCATTTGTCTAAACCAACAGGAGACCAGAAGACAAGAGAGCCCCGTCAACTCAATCCACAGAGGCCACCCAGCCACTCAGAGCACAGATTCTTCTGGTAAGACGGCATCTGGTGAGTAAGGCAGCAAATATGCAGCCCAAACACTTCCAGGTGAATGTGAACTTAACTAAACCCTAAAAGTCTCTGATTCTTTGAAAGGTTAATCCTAATACATTCTTTCAAGAAAAGTCTCATAGCCTGAAAGAAACACTTAAAGAATGAATGAACAATTGCTGTATAGAAATGGATATTTAGAAGTCAGCCATTAAATACAAATTGATATAACTTGATGTCAAAGGTTAAATAAACCTCTGCTAATGGAGAAGGCTAAGCTTTACTTGTTGCTGGCTCCTTTGACCCATACATGCTATTCTGAAATCATCAGGATAGACCATCAGCCAGTTTGCTTTCAATTATTTTCTTATCTCAGGCAGACACTTCAAGAGTCAGGGATCCGTACCATCTGGGCCAGATGAAAGGAGACCCAGTGCTGGGTGCCAATAGCATACTGATGACACTACATTATGAAACATCTCACTCTTTCCCTGTGAGGCTTCACTGAAAAGACTTCACAGACAGTACCATATGTCAGTGAGAACTGCAATATCTAGTCAAGAGTTTGGAGAAGCAAGTGTAAAAGCTAGTAGTTTCTTGTGTGTTTAGTTTCAAATCTATATTCTGATAGGTATAGCTGATCTAAAAATGCTTTTATCTGTCACTTTTTGTTTCATTTCAAATTTTGACTGGCAGTCAATAGTAATGCAATCCAGATATTCAAAGCAATTTTATGCTGCCTTCTGTCATAAATTAAAATGTTCCATTAACTAAACAAATTCTCAATGCCATAAATCAGCCCACACTAAGTAAATCACAGTTAGTGAAAACCAAACTGTAATTCCATAAGAGTGATTAAGTGCTGGCAAGATATAGTGAGATATATTATCTGTGGTGGAGAGCATGATTATTCAATATCTGTATTCTGTTTTTTAGACTGGCTAATTTCCTCCATAATAGGTATTTTTACTGGAAATATTTAAAGAAGAATATATATCACATAAAACTGTGTATTTTGTTCTTGTTTTGGAATGTTTTGTTATAGCCTCCTCATTAGAGCATACTTTGAAATATAGCTGATGGCTAGTTTACAAATTTGAAAACCTATAATGGATAATGTATTTACCCTAAGATGGAAATAACCTTCCTGTCAGTAGAGTCAATCATTTCTAAATTACAAAATTTATTCTCTCTGATATGTTATGAACACTGTTGGACTGCTTTCAGTTATTCCTTTCAGAAACTCATTTTTTTTTTCCCCTTATCAGTTTGCTGACTGCTTAAAGCATGGGAATTTTACAGATTAATATGTGGATATGGTAAATTTATATTTAATAACTTCTAAGAAATATTGATACAATTACTATATAGATATAAAACACAACAGCAAATAATTATAAAGTACTTATTTGTACAAAGCACTAAGTTTAACTGTTTACGTTTTTTTTTTTTTTGGTTGCACCAGGTCTTAGTTGTGGCATGCAAACTCTTAGTTGTGGCATGCGAACTCTTAGTTGCGGCATGCGTGTGGGATCTAGTTCCCGGACCAGAATCGAACCTGGGCCCCTACATTGGGAGTGCAAAGTCTCATCCACTCCGCCACCACAGAAGTCCCGAACTGTTCACTTTTGATGAACTTTAACAAATTCATCACATAGTCTATGATAATACCATCCTAAGTAATCTCCTTGTTTCCATGTTTAACATCACCATTTTATTCTTTACAAAACAATCAAAGCAATCACATTTTAAAGAAATGTGAATGAGGTCATAGTATTCTTCACTTAAAATCCTCTAATGGCTTTCCATCAAAATTAACACAAAATAGGGAATCCTCTAATTGTCCAAGATGCTACATCCTCCTGTCATCCTCAAGCTTCATCCCCGCCTACTCTCACAGTTGCTCAGTGTGCTTCTTATGCAGTCTTCACTGCTATTCTTTAAAGCTACCAATTAACTTGACTGTGGTAATCATTTCACAATGTATACATGCATTAAATCATCCATGTACACTAAAAAAATCACATATAACAGACTAAGAGTTTAACTTTATGTATCTTCTGACCCATTCCTCAATACTCTGCAAGCAAAATGGAACATGTCCACCTAGTTACTGTAGGATGGCATCATGTCCAAACTTTAAAGACACATGCTGGTAGAGTTTTAGGATTGACTCCAGATTTATTTGTCAGGATATTAGATTCTGAGGCACAACATGAGATTCCTCACATGTTAATAAAATTTTCACTACTAGGCTCATATTTTACCTGTATCTTCTATTTCAAAATGTCCTCAAAATCTAAATCTACCCACATTCCACTGTTTCTGCTATTACTTATTAACTAGTTGCCATAACTCTTTTTCACATATGCCCCATTCAGGCTATGCCGAGATCTGACATCAGTTACTGTCTATAGGCATTGAAAGAAGTCAGGAGAAGATATTTTGGAGAAAAGGCATCATCTTCTATAGAAATAATGGTATGTGAGTTCTTTGCATAGTCTATAGGCAGAGAGGAAGAATGAGAGGGTTACTTCTGCTGGTTTATACTGTTAGTGGAATCTATTCTCAGGCACATCCACCCAAAAGTCCCTATCCCTGTTCTCAGGGTTTTCATCATTCCCTATAAAGACATGATTTTTATGAGAGTCCTGTCAAGGCTGTGTATTGCGTCTCCTTAGCAATTAGATTAAATTCTTGGCTTATCAGAACAATCTTCACTGCAGCTGCAAAAGATGAGGGGCTTTTTTAGTATGGTCCTGGAGCCCTTCACATTTTCACAGCACACACGGAATAGAGAACTGGCTAACCTGTAGCTGTTAGTCCTTGTAAAAGGCTTTTACAGATATTAACAAATCCAAGCAACTGACAATCTTTATAATTACCATTTTTCCCATTACCTCCAAATGCTAGAGAGCTTCTACACAAGTCAATTTTACCTCTTCTTCCATATCTCCTAATCCATAATAGGGGGACAGATTAGTAATTTTTATTTGACAGTATGCCAGGAGTTAATAGTACCCACTTATATAACAGTAATGGGGTACTTGTGGCTATCTAATCAGGAAGTGATCTAGATCTACATTCCAACCTGAGGGCTGTCTTCCAAGGACTCTTCCATAATCACATGTACTCATTTGCAGCTCCTAAAAGCAAAGCCTTAGAAAAGGATTTAGATGTGGTAGTTTACTTGGGAGGAGATCCCTTGGAAAAAAAAAAAAAAAAGTGAGAAAGATAGTAGAGTGAGAGAGAAAAGCAGTGAAAAGCAACTAAAGGTGTCTTATTAAACTGGTTACCACTATGTGCAACTGGAATTAACCCCCTCTGGGTATCCTCTAGATCACTCTGTAGAATATACTTCTGGTTAATTCCTATGCACAAGGAGGCTTCAGTTTTACCTCTCGACTCCCTCTTCAACTGGTGGAAGAATAACTCCCCCACAATTCTTGTCTGGGCCCCTGCATGGAGTAAGAGAACTTCTATGGCTTTGGAGACAGGGAAAAACAGATAGAATGATCTAGAAAATTATCAAACTCAGCTGCAGCTCAGATGAGCTGAGGGAATGTTGTTTGTAGCATCACAGACATCTGCCACAAGACTCAAACAGTTTTAAATACAAAGATTTCTAAACTTTCAATGAACACTCATCATTTTACACAAAATATTTCAAAGGAATGAAAAAGAATAGAGATACCAAATTTATTTATGAGGCTAGTAAAACCTTTAAAAAAATTAGGAAAGAACAAGAATAGAAAACCATACACCCATTTTGCTTGTGAACACAGATAAAAAATTCTAAAGAAAAGATTACAAGTTGCATTTGGTCATGTATTAAAAATGGTACTACCCAATGGTCAAGTATACATTATTATAACTGCAAAATTAAAAAAACCTATGAATATAGTTCAACATATTAACCAAAATGAGTGAAAAGTTCATATCATCATTTTATTAAATGCAGAAAAATCATCCAATAAAATGCAGTACTCATTCATGATAAAATAATAATTAGAAAATTAAAAATACAAAATAACTTATTTAACCTTTTAAAGATATATGCCAAAATCTCACAGGAAACATGGTCTATGTTACTATTTTAGAAGTATTTCCACTAGAGAAAAAGGGAGCTATTATAGCCCCTATTTATTTAATATTTTACTAGAAGTTCTAGCTACTACATCAATTAAAAATAGGAGTAGGCAGATAAATTGTAAAAAAGATATGAATTTGCTCTTATTTGCAAACAATATAGTTGTTTGGAGATAGTTCACCAGGGCTGTTTATTTGTTTGTCAGTGTATAAAAATTTAAACTATTTATACACAACAGGAATGACTGATTAGAAAATGCAAAAGAAAAATATCCATTTATAATAGCATAAAAACGTATGTGATGCGAATCTAACAAATATGAATAGGATCTTAATAAAAACATTATAAAATATTATGAGTAAAAATAGACCCGAATAAATGGAACATTATAGCATATTCATGAAAGAGAAGATACAACTTCATAAAGATGTGAATTTTCCCCATATTATTCTATAAACTTAAGGCAATTCCAATCAGTACCACAAAATGATTATTGTGGAACTAAGCAAGTATCCTAGAATTCATATGGAAATTTAAAACCTAATACAGTTAAGAAAAGACAGACAAATAGTAAGACATAAGGACATTATACATAATAGGTATCAAAATGAAGCGTAAAACTATAGTATGGTTTGACCTACAGACTATAAATACATTGATCAGAGTTAAAAGCCCAGAAATATAACAAAGCCTGTATAAGAATTTTTTATAAGAAGAACAATACCAATAAATGAATAACGATGAACTAGCTAAGCAGTGGTGTTAGAATAACTGAATTTTCATGTTAAAAAAATATCATTGAACTCTACCTCAGACTTTATTGGAGTGTAACTTCTACAGAGATAAAAGACAGAAATTTAAGGAAAAAATGTACAAGGTAGTTGTTTTGACCTCTGAGAAAACAAAGAACATCATTATAGATTTGATTAAATCAAATTAATATTTTACAGGACACAAGATATCATATATGATGTTAAGGACCAGTGTGAGATTAGAAGATATTTGCAACACAGAAAACTGATGTAGCATTAGCATACAGAATATATAAAGTCTACAATTTGTGAAGGAAAAGGTAATAGAAATGGGCAACATATATGAAAGCACATCATAAAAGAGGAAACATGGACAATAGCATAGGAAAATATACTCAATTACTTTAGTTACCAGTTGTTAAATGTTAAGAAAAAATTTTATTAAAAAGAAACAAACAATGTTATACTATTTTTGGATTGGTAAAAAACTCATATAATCCTGATGGAGATTAGTAAAATTAAAATGTTATGCATATTGAAACTCCTAAATTCTGATTGTAGGTGGAAGAGAGAAACCATAAAGAAGTTTTTGTTGACATACACTAGAAAACAAATCAAAACAAAAAAATTTATTTTTATTGTAGGAAAAACTAAAACAATTTAAATGGGAAAATGTAAATGAAGCATATTCATATAATGCAATATATAGAAAAGTTAAAAGTAATAAAACAGATATATATATAAATCAATATGTATAATTATCAAAATTAACAATGAATGAAAACAGTAAGTTGGAAAATAATAGCTAACATATATCATTAATGTAATTAAGAAAAGCTCTGAAATGATATTATATGTTGGTCATCAAATATATATTTAATAAAATATTATCAAATAATATGGCTTGAAACAAAAATAAAGAAAGTTATGATCTTTCACTACAATTAAAAGAGTAATTTGGGTTAGTAGGCATTTGAAATAAATTGGCTGAATAATTGTAGTCCTTTGATGAATTTATACTCCAGTAGAAAAAAAAACAAAGAGAAGAATCTAATTTTAATGTTAGGGCAATGGCCTTGATGCTATGGTATCAAAAAGAGAGCCAATTGACAGAGCTGTGTGGAGCATGTGGGGGTGAGCAGGTTGACATAAAAAATCCATTTCTTATTTTTTTACTTTTTGAGCCACTTTATTTTATACTTTACAATATACAAAGGAAGTTCTAGCATTCCAACTTCTCAATGTAGGCCACCACTGGGCACAGTTTTCAGTCAAATGACAGAGCAAACAATAGAGACACTCCCAGTTTAGCTGCTCACACTAATATGTACTAAATTCAGAATCTCTGAGCCATACCTCCTTATCAGTAATTTGGCTCAATCCACCAGGATTTTCCTTTTTCCCTGGTGAAATAGCTTTACCATCCATTCTTCACATATTCCCTACGTTTCTACAGATATTAAATAGATAATAATTATAAAAATATTGGAATTCTTTTGTTGAGTATAGTACCTCATCCCAGCTCACATCATCCTGCTGTGGTGGGTATTTACTCTCCTGTGGTCTGTTAATATCTGAGCCTAGTTAAAGGATCTAGGAACAATGAAAGGTGGTAAGGTTAGGTCTTAGGGAGGGTTGGTATTCACCTAAATGCAGTTAACTCATACTTTAGTGATTATATTTTTCAGGCAAGGTGAGATAGGGCTGCTTCTGCTGGCCAGGGAGGCTTGCACCCCTGAAGAATGAGTAGAGTTTAGGTAAGAGTATGAGTGAGGGAAGGAATTCTATGAGGAGTCAAGACAAGGCAAGAGATCAAGTGCATGAAAGAGCATGGTCAGTGTGAGAGTATCCCCCCATCTATATAGCTGAGTACACAATAATACAGCAAAGCCTGAGACATGGATTGGTAGTTAAAGGAAGACCAGATCTCAAGTGTCCTTGCACACATGTAGGGTTTAGATTTTGGACAGAGAGGTATCAAATACTTTTGAGCAGGGGAGAGACATGGTCACATTAGAAATTTAAATGTAACACTGGCTACAATGTAGAGGATGGATTTGAGAGAGAAAAAATGCATCAGATATCAGTATCATCTCAGTCCAAAGTTTGATATTTCTGATGCTAATATCTGGAAATGCATTTTGCAAAAAAATAAGAGCATTTATAATTGATTTAATATAATAAGGAAGATATCACTTGCCAGCAGAAGCTTAAAATTAAGTGGCATGGCACAACTGCTGAGCCTGCGCGTCTGGAGCCTGTGCTCCGCAACAAGAGAGGCCACGATAGTGAAGAGGTCCGCGCACCGCGATGATGAGTGGCCCCCGCTTGCCGCAACTGGAGAAAGCCCTCGCACAGAAACGAAGACCCAACACAGCCAAAAATAAAAAAATATAAAAATAAATAAGTAAATAGGACCTGGTGCAACCAAATAAATAAATAAATATTAAAAAAAAAAAAAATTAAGTGGCATGGTAAAAAATCTACTGAAATAGGTGTTAGGACACCTTTTGTTCGGAACCATCTTTTAACTATCTGACCTTGAACACTGACTCAAAACAAAACAACAAGATATGTAGTTATTTGGTGACTACTGTGTGCCAACCTCTAGGCAAGAGAATAGATAAAGGAAGCAAGTAGACTCAGGTGAAATAAAAAAGATATTGGGGATATGGCTATTTCATAACTAGTGAGTTTGTAGCACAATTTTTGAATGAACATGAATTTGCTCGAAGAAGTAGGGAGAAGTTGTGTGCTTTTATTGTTAAAAGCAATAGTGAATGAACCCAAATGTCCATCAACAGATGAATGGATAAAGAAAATATGGTACATATATACAATGCAGTATTAGGCAGCCTTCAAAAAGAAGAAAAACCTGTCAAATGCTACAACATCACTGAAACTCAAGGACAAAGGACAAATGATGTATGATCTCACTCACACAAAGTATCTTAAGGAGTCAAAATCGTAGAAAATTGGTTGCCAAGGACTGGTGGGGAGGGACAGTTAGTGTTTGATGGGTATAAAGTTTCAGTTTTGAGAGATGAAAAATTCTAGAGATCTGTTGCACAACTATGTAAATATACTTAACACTACTGAGCTGTACACTTAAAATGGTTAAGATAGTAAATTCAATGTTATGTGTTTTTTACCACAATTAAAAAAAAAAAAATAGAGAATGTAGTGTAGAATTTGTGTCCATGCTCAGCATGGCAGACTGATTTTGATCCCTTTTGCAGAAAGAGTTTATCCAGAGAGCTGTATTAATTATTTTCCTGAAAGATATTTGAGGCTCTGGATAAAACAAAACCCACAAAACCATGGTAAGAATAAGGAGCGGCAGCACTTGTACAGCTGGGCAGCGTGGTAGGGTAGTGGGAACCTCACAGAGGGCATAGCTGCCTTTGCAGTGGCGTATTACCTCCCGCAAACAAAAACAATGAGGCCAGAGAGAAAGAAAAGGAATAGACTCTGAGATACCCCTTTAGGACCTCCTGGGGAACACTCTGAGAGGGGAGGTAAAACCTGTGTATTTTAGGCATAATTGTAATAATGGTGAAGAGCTTGGGCTTTGGACCCAGACTGCCTGGGTTTGAATCTTGGCTTTGTTATGAGTGACCTTGGGTAAGTTTCTTAAGCTCCATATCTTCATCCAGGAAACATGGATTATTATAGTTATCTATACCATAAAATTATTTAAAACATATTTTAAAAGAGATACTGTGTGTGAGGTACTTAAAACAGTGTCTGGAACCTATATACATATCAGCTATTACCAGTTTCATTTATAATCTTAATCGGTGAGTCTTGAATTTATATGGGATAATAGTAAGCTAAAAAGTCCACGTTTTCTAGGGACTCAGACTAATTGTAGAGAAAGACATTTAACCATCCAGACTAAGACAATTAGATAAATGATATAACAAAAGGTAAGTGCAATGAGAGGACATGTGAAGGGACTGTATTTTAAGTCTTTTTGGGATATTGTCTCATCTAGGTTGGGAAAGATGAAGAAAGATTGCCAGAGGACCAGTTGTTTAAAGTTATAGTGCCTTTAGACTGCATGGATATTGGCGGATGTTGTGGAGTTAAGTGTGTTGTAATGGAATTTAAAATGTAGGGATGAGGGAAAGGGAGCAGAAATATCAGGACAGAAGACTGAAGAGGCCAGAAACCACAAAATGCAAAAATTGTAGTTCACTGCAAACAAACTTTAGAAATTAGACCATATTAGTGGTTTTAAAACTTTAATGCGTATTAGATTCACTTGAAGAAATTTCAAAATACTCATTTGTAAAGATCTCTCCCTCTTTTATGAGATACTGATTCAGTGGGCTTGGAAGAAGGCCAGGCACTAAAACAGGTGTTCTGGTCCCCACAATATTTTGAGAACCAGGGCTGTAGACCAGTGGTTCTCCAACTGTGGCATGTGTGAGAGTCTCCTGCAGTGCTTGTTAGAACACAGATTATCACACAGCCTCAGGCTCTCTGATTCAGTACCTTTAGATGGAGCCTAGAGATTTGCATTTCCAATAAATCCCATCCTGTGAAGTGAGGCTGATATGGGGACGTATTTTGAGCTCTACTACTGTGGATCATTGATTTAGAGCTTGTTTAGAAATCCACAACAGAGGCACTAGAGGATCTTACTCAAACTGTCTACATACAGGACCCAGGCCCTGTACTTCCACTTTCTCCTAACCCCTTGTTGCCCCTACCTCACCCTTACCTCGACCTATGATATGCCTGAGAATAGGAGATGTGTGGTTTAAAGCACTTTCTAAGTTCAATTGTTACAAAATCAAATGTGATACCATAACTAAAAGTGCTTTGTAACTGCAAAGGGCAATATGTATGGAAGATATTAATTTTGTTTCTAACTCAGTACACCGATACTGCTCAACACAATCTCAAGTTCAGAACAATTCCTAGGTGGCCCATGTTACCAACCTGTATATTTAGAAAGAGAGGGAAAAAAACCTTAGAGAGAAACAATAGAAATTCAATTCACTTTAGAACTAGTTATTGAGGATCTATTCTTATGCCCATTTCTGTAAATGTTAGTTTGTTCCTTACATTGTGGGCTAGGCAGAGAACAGCAGTATTTGATAACTATGTGCCCTCGTATGCCTAGTTGCCTGACATTTAGAATTACTTTAGTGCAAAACATAACAGACCCTGAGGGTGCTCAGTAGAGTGGGAATTGTTTTCACAGGCACTATATGATAAAATCTTGATAGAAAATCAGAACTACCTCACATTCTGTAATCATTATGGAGAGCTCAATGGAAGAAAAAGGGGCAAAGACTAGCATTTCAAATATTACCTACTGAATAAAAGCAATCTCTCTGTGATAAATTGAAGAAGTTAATTGTGGGGTAGAATAAGTGCTTTGTTCAGAAAACCCCTCCCTACACAATGATAATTCATGGAGAACTCATATAAAAGGTGTCAGCTGGAGATGGTCATAGTATGAGGTTATTATTATACTTTCTCAAGTTCTAGTAAGAAATAAATAAAAACAACTACTTGTAACTTACTGTGCTTACATTTATGGGAAATTAAAGAAATAAACTACTACTACAATAAAACGACTGCTTTTGGTGAATTTCCTCATTAAAACTGTTTTATAAAACAATATTCAAAATACATTTTCCTTCAAAATATTTTGGATAAAATATAAATTTCTCAGTATTGCCTTTGTCTTTTTTATGGAAATTTTCATATCTGTCTTAAAAAGCAAAGAGTGGAGGAAAGAGGCAGGTAAGAGAGAAAATAGGCAAATGCCCAAAGAACTCAAGGTAGGCAGGGGAAATAGGGAACTTTTATATTCAGTCACTGACAAATCTGCCCTCGGTGATACAAGCATAATATTTTATAAGTTTATTTAGTTTTTGTTTTAAGCCCTAGAAAGATGAGGCTGTTAATACATTTTTAATGAATATTTATTAAACTTCATTTGATGTTGAATGAATATGCAGACACTAAGATGGTTAAAACTAGAAGGTAAATGGGTGTCATACTCTTGCTTTTAAGATTACTTCCAATTGCAATCAGACCATACCAGAGGTCAACACCTTTCCAGACTTGATGAACTCACTTTGAGATAGGTAAAGTAGAGTAATTAAGTTAATGGCTTGGTTCCCGTATCTTAACATGGCAAAGAGCAGGCGAACTATCAGGAAATAAGCGGGCCAGAGCCAGGAGAGCATAAACCATTCTAGAAGACTGCAGATGTAAAAGTAAGGGTGAGTGGAACTAGATTAAATCAGTCTAGGTTAAGATGAGTAACTATTGGCAACTGCCTCTAGGAGAAATGAGCTAAACATAATTATGACAAATTACAATGTCTGGTAAGATATATTCATTAGAATCTTTCTTTAAAACTATTACCACTTTACCCTTTCTATAGTGAATAGATTATTTCCATTTCTGTTATATATAAAATGACTTCATGAAAGTAACCTCTTGCTCATTTCTGTCAGAAAAAGGCAAATATATTTACCAAAAAAGTGTTTCATATAGTACAACTTTGGCCCCATTTCCAATCTTTGTTTTATAAAAAGTACGAATAAGTCTTCCTTCAACCATACAGAACACAACACTTGGAAAATTCACAGTACAGTCTTGAATGGACTGTCATGCTATATATTAAAAGTGTATCTGAGACTGTGATCTTTAAAGAAGATGTTCAAAGAGATCAACAATTCAACTCTAAATTCTTCCCTTAGATTGAGGTAGACTAGCAGAATATTGTGTATTTAGAAAAAAGTGGTTAGTTCCACACAGTATCACCTTCTCTGAGGTCATTTCTAATGTAACATCCTCTGCTTTTGCTAAAGGCTATTATAAGAAATAGCCATGTGGAAACGAATTTGTCATTCACCACAAAGCTGTTGTAAGGAACGTGGAAAACTATATTTCTTATATAAGATCCCAGGTGAAATGTTTCTTTGGGATTTAATCCTGGCAAGAACTTTTTCTTCAACTAAGTAACTTGTTTTCTAGGTAACCTTTCCCCAAGGACATATAGCTGAATGGCTAAGGGAATAGATTGTAGAGGCTGGCTCTATGAGCATATATCCTAGATATGATCTAGGTAAGGTGTTTGTGTTTTATTTCTGTTTCTTAACCTTTAAAAGGAATAGTATCAATGGTTCCAATTTGTGTTTGCTTCTGAAGATGAAATTCACCTTCTGTTTGTAAAGAAATATGGCTTCTGGCAGTTTCTTGACTCCTCTTATTAATTAGTCAAGACCAACTCATATAATACTTCTCTACTAAATTATTTATATTTTCTATATTATATTCCTCCTTCCCTTTTTCTCTAACCCACAACAGTATTCCTCACCACAATTTCGGGGCTTTCTGACTCAGAAAGTTTGCTCCGGATATTGTCAAATCAATATAGCAATGAACACAATAATTCATAGCATTACATAATATTAAAACAGTGGGCTTAGAAGAAGACATAAAAGTTATTTAAATCCGATCACTTGATAGAATCCTATCCAGAACATCTATAGCATGCAGCTTTCTACCTATGGATTTTAACATCTCCTAAGGCTGCCCAATTCACTTTGTTATACTTCTGTATAACCTACCCACCACTATAGTTATACCACTTTAGAATATTTATTTAAAAAGTAGTATAGCAGTCTTTTAGGTATTAAAAGCTAGTTATTTTCTACCCAAGGAAGGTAATTGATAATAAGTATATATATATATAAAGTTTATGTACTATATATTTAGATATATAATTTAAAAAATATATATATATGTTTATCAGCTCGGTGCTTTGTGTCCACCTAGAGGGGTGGGATAGGGAGGGTGGGAGGGAGACACAAGATGGAGGAGATATGGGGATATATGCATATGTATAGCTGATTCACTTTCTTATACAGCAGAAACTGACACACCATTGTAAAGCAGTTACACTCCAATAAAGATGTTAAAAATATATATATGCTTGATAAAGTCTTTTAAAATAAAAAAAGAAAAGATAATGATCCTGATGACAAAAATAAAAACAAAACAAAAATAAAAACCCCTCAGTAGGACAGCAACATTTTCTGATCTAGTTCCTGTTGACTTTTCTAGCATAATCTCCCACTGTTTTCTCCACAACTTTGCTTTGTTTCAGTAATGCCTCCCTATTTGATATTTCCAAGTGCACTATCCTTTCTTAAGCCCAGTTGCTTTTATATATGCTATTACCTCTGCTAGGAAAGATCTTAATCCCAATTCTTATTCTGTTTTGAATCTTTTATCCATTCTTTCAAGTTCCAATTTATGAACCACTTCTGGGTATATGCCCTGACTACCCTCTACCTTCACGAATCTCCCCTCCCCATGAGGACCTATGACACATACACACAATCAGGCAGTTAGGCACTCATCCTTTAGTGTGTATTCTTTTCGTAAAGACATTGTTAAACTTGCAGTTTTATATGTGTGTTTTCTTCACACTCTAAATTCCTTGAGGGCTGAAATCATGCTTTGTCAATATTTATATCCCCAGGTCCTGGCACATAAAGTGTTTTCAATTCCTTTCTCCAGTTTTCCCTCTCTCTAATCAAGTCCTGTGGAGGTATCTTTCTAAATATAGACTTGGTCATGCTACTCCACAACTTAAAAACTCTTCATTAAACCTTCACCCTAACAGATATGTGCTAAACTCCTTAGCATGACATGAGAGATCCTTCAAAATGTGGACCCAATATCATCTCCTCTTACTTTCAGCACATCTGACACCATTCCTCAGACATACCACCGGCTATCTAAAACTCATATTTCTATTCATGCTATTCACTTTGTCTCATTCATCTTTGTATTGTGAAAGTTGCTTAGAAAATAGGGATAGTAAATAAGTATTTGCTAAAAAGAAGAAATAAATGAAATATTGAATATATTAACTTGTTTCAGACGATATACATGGTAACAACGAGTAACTATAACAATATATTTCCACTTTGAAACTGACAACTCACTATTTGTACGGAATTGAAATTTTGACAACACAGGCAATTCTACCATAGAATCCTAAAGTAATGAGGGAAACAGAGATAAATCATGGACTGAGAAATGTTTTTCTCCTTTGAAACACTTGTGAGTTTTCCAGGTGATTCAGGAGTACTTGGTATAGTTTCAAGAGTTAAATCATCTTTTAGCCTAAAAAATAATGGTTTTTGTCAGCACTTTTGCTCTGATAGGTTATATATGGAAAAAGTGAATTCATGGCTTGTTCATTAAGATAACACTGAAGCAAACTTTAGTGTATTAAGTATAAAATGTAATGCTAGTTTCCTGTGTAGCATCATTAACTATAATATTGGATTATTATTTTATTATTATGTAATGCCATATATTTCGAAATGCGTGATTTTGGGGAAGGGGGTTTCCAACATAAAGAAAAATTATTACAAATCTATGGAGACTGAGCTTTTAGTTTTAGCTCCTGAATGACAAAGTCTAACTTAGAAATCTCTCTCTCTTCCTCTAAACCCCTATCTAGGACATCATTTTTTTTTAAAATTTCTGACTGCATTTAGTAAATGCCTGAGTTCAATTGGTTGTAAGAACTTCATACTAGTAACTAATGTACAAAGGAAAAAAAAGCAACAGAAGGTGCATGGGGGATAATTTAGTGATAATCTTCTCATTAGTTCTCCTTCTGAAAAGGACTGAGGACAAAACCATAAATGGCTCTAGATTACAGCATGAGTGATTTAAGTTAACCATAAGGAGGATTTCCCTGAAGGGCAATGGTTGTTAAACACTGGAATAAGTTTCCAAAAAGAGGTTGTAGAACAGAGCAGAAAGGGCATAACTTTAAATATGATCTACATTATATTCCAAAATGTTGGCTGAATAATACTTCTGACTAATGAAAAATATGTATGCATGTGTGTGTGAATGTGTGCGTATGAGAGAGAGAGAGAGAGATTGAGTGTCGGGGAAGGCATTTTGAAACTCTTTCAATCCTTATTGTGTTTATAATATGACTTGTGATATTCTGTTCCTTGAAAAAAAAATCAACAACACAATAAACATTGATTAAGACTACTTAATATTGGTCTGTTTAAAAAATTAATATTATATCTAAAATATTATTTTAAGTATACTTAATGCATTTTATTTTAAATATTTGGTGCTAAATTTCAACTTTGTTATTATGTAAATGAAAGTCATGCTTTTCTAAATAATGCCTATTTATTAAAATATTGTTTTTAATGGAGTTTTAAAAGATGCATTTTCCCCCAAATCCACATTTTTAATGGATTATTGCTCTAGATATATTCTATTTTATTTACAGCACAGATGAGGTGAAGCGCCAGCCAAAATGTTAATAAAAAGATAATAAACTATCTGGATCGGACTTTCCTTCAACATTGAGCTCTCCAGCCTCCACAGAGAGAACAGTGGAAATGGCTTTTTAACCAAGCTCATGAATGCAATCCTTTTGCCCAAGAACTGATGTTCCAAGTGCCTGGGTAGAATACAACTTGAGAAGCATATAATGAGCTTTTCCCTCAGAAACACTAACTATGGCCCATTCTCTTCAAACCAAATTTCTCTCACTCAGGGTGGTTTACTTTCTTGTAAGTTTATCAACTTTCACATGAATGAATCCCAGCAATCACAGCAATCCGCTAGCATGATGTCATTATTGGCTTACATGAGTATAAATAAGCATCTTTTAAGTACATTATAATAAGAAGTTTGGAAAACAACAATTGGATTTTAGAAGAAAAACATAGGGTTCTTTAATGCCAATGCAATAAGATTTAGTTGAGAAAAATGGGGTGAGTCCTTTTTTTCATAATTCTCATAAGGAATCAGGAATGAAATGTCAGGAATGGAACTAATTTTCTACAGGGGAAGAGTACACACATAAACCATTATAATTCCTATAAACTTCTAAATCAGCTAAAATATATTCCAAATAAAAAAAATATTCAAGAATGAATATTTTCTGCTGAAATTCTCAAATGCATTGGGCAAACACAAAGTCCAGTAATACACAGGTAAAAAACTTTGTTTCTTCTAAGATAAAGGAAGTTATTAAAAACAAAAAAAGAACTCTCTAATCTTTATTTTAAAAAATCATTAGACTCTGGTTGATTTTTTTAATTGACTTTAAGCAATAAATTCCATAATATAAAAGAGGATTTACTAAGACATTTTAATTATGAACTAATTTATCAAGATACATTTAATGAAATTCACATCATTCTTCTCTTGTTTCTCCATCCACTTTTCTCTCCCCCCACCCATTCCCCACATATAAAAATTCACCAATGCTTATTAGCAGATTGCCAGGCTAGGCATGATTTGGTCTACATATTTATCCTGAGGACAAAATAATTAATAAAAAATAAAATCTTATCACTCAAAAACGAGTAAATGTTGCATAATGGAAACCTAATCTAGTATAACTGAGAAATCTGCCCTTCCTTGAAGCTTCTTATAAAATCAAGTTTTACAAGATTTTCCCTTCACTGTTATTTTCAAAAATATCCTTATTTGACAATAATTTCTCCTAGATAGAAAACGATTTTTTTCTTCTAAACCTAGAATTCTTGAGCTGTCTCTAACTTTGACACCACCTTCAGCCTGATCCGATTCATTCATTTCATCAAATTTTACTGAGTGCCTATGAAGCACCAAGTAATGTGCTAGTTTCAGAACTAAAACTCATAGTTCTCTTCCAGCGAGCCAAGATCTACTGTGTGGCAGGCACATCAATAGACAACTACAAAGTAAGATGCAGGCACAAATAGCTAAGGAAACAATCAGGAAAGAACCTTAGCAAGGTCAGGTCCTGGAAAGACTCACAAAAGAAATAAAACCTGGTTTGAACTTTGAGGGATATGAGGAAGTGGGAGCAATACAAGTCTGTTGGGTTGGAAGGGAGATAAGCTCTAGATCTCTCAGGCAAGGCATGAAGGATATGCCAAAGCTAGGAGGAAACAGGGATCAGGGGTTTTTTTCTGGAACCCACAAGTAATTAACTATAGGTGTAACTCAGTGCAGAGAGCACAAAGTTGATGGATGGTACTGGAGAAGTAGGTAAAAACTGAATCTTGCTTTAGATTTTATGATTTAGCAGTAGGGAATAATAGAAGGATTTTAGGCAGGCATGTGATGTGATTACATGACCCAATTAGAAGTATGACAAATGGTTTAGAAGGGGCAAAAATGGTGAAGAGATTATTCCACTTATCAATTGTACAAGCTTGCTAAATTGCATAACTTTTCTGAGCCTCAGCTTTCTAATAAAAAAAAAAACAAACAAACTAGTGGCTACATTTTAAAGTTGTTGTGAAGGTTAGAGGATATGTATATTAAGCAGCTAGTATAGTGACAGAAATCTATTAGGCACTTACTAGTAGATTCCCTTCACTAGCTCCTAGCCTCTGGAAATTTAGTCTCCAATTTTGTAAGGAAGATGATTTTTCTCTACAACATAATTCCTCTCTCTCTCTCATGACAACCCACTCTTTCATCTGAGCAAAGAATGAGGAGGTAGCTCTCTTGCTGGGAACTGATTAACGTGTACATGTATGTGGTTAGAAAAGGAAACAAGTCATTTTTAAATAGGTATCTCAAAGGAGATCACACATTGCATGCATTATGCAGCTTGGACTAAGAATCCAGGCAGAAATAGTGATTCAGAAAAACTCTAATACTGCTATTTTGCCATACAATCACAAAGGAGATGTGTTTGCTAGAGCCATCTCAGTGAAGAACGCTAGCTAGCACTGAGCAGATCTAAATATATTTTTGCAGGTGGATAGATTGTTAGTTTCCAAGTCGGCTTGTCATGGTGAGTGATATTTAAGTGTGAAGATCAGCTGCGAAGTTGTTCACATTACCAGTTTCTCTTTCTTGGCTATCATTTCACAAGACAAAGTCAGTGAACCAGATAAGGGAAAATGTGGATATGTATGTTTGCATATGTTTGTCTTTTTTACCCTTTCCTTCTGTATCCTGTTCTCCAGTTGGTTTATTTCCCCTAAATTAGTGCTACATACTACAAAGAAAAATGCTTTCACATAAACACTTTCTGTTTGACCTCAAATTAGTCTTTGAAGGAGAAAAAAGCATTTTCAAATGATTTCAGAAAAGTAAGATTCCTATGTTGAAGCTTTAAAATTTTTTTCAAAGCTATGCCTAAGGAAATTTTCAGAAAATAAGCAACTGGACAGACTGGTTGTAATTGTCTCCCTTGTGGAACACAGTGTTAATTTCAGGAAAATTTAACTGTGTAATTGAGTGGCAATTAAGTGGTGTAGAGACTGCTAGTCCTGGGTTAAAATAATTTGTAAGGCTTAATTAATTGCTAGAACGACTGATAGCCCTGTCAACTTGGCAAGTAAGTTCACTGACCTTAATATTCAGCTGAGCTCAAGAGAAAGACTGACACAATAATTTGTAGAATGTGACAGAGATAGCTAGAGATAAGTAACATACGAAGGTAGAGGATATACCACCAGAAAAGATAAAATAGAGATGGTATTTTCAAAAACTTTTATGCCCACATATCTCCAGAGACAAGACCCCAGGAGCCAAATATCTATCCTGCTCATGTATTGCACATAAGATTTTTTTATACTTTTAATGACTTCCTACTTTTCAGTTTGCACTGAGCACATGATAAATAGGTCAAATCCTGTGCCATGTCCACTTAATCTCAAGTTTTGAGAAAAGAAATAGCCATAAATCCAGCTGAGTATACAGCACTAAGTGTCTTCCTTCCCATTAACTGCCAACATTTAGGCTTCCATGTAATCCTCTCAAGGTTGAAATAATGCCACTCCATTCCTCTTTTTTATATTAGGGACAAATGGGTATTTTTTTACCCTGTAGTTTGGGGTACTTTTAAAAACTCAAGACTCCCTGACACCTAAAATAACAGGCCACCCCTCCTTGATGTTCACTTGTCTTTAATTGGTGGAATGAGAGACAAAGGAAAACAATGGGCAATATTTTTACTTCTTCCAAAGTTTTATAAATGAGAAAAGCCACTCCTTGAACGAAGTGACTGAACTGTGGTACAGAAGTTCTAATCATTTCAGCTATTCCTAAAAATAGAAGCAATCTTCTGATTTGTCAGGGGATGTACTACATCATCCACAGAGAGGGCTAAAGTAATCACATAAGCTATGTTACATTTTATAATTTTGCAGTCATAGAGTATATAGGTAGTAATGATCCAGGAAGCAATAATTAGAAAGAAGGAGAATACTGACTATAGCGAAGCAGTTCCAGAAAAAAGAATCTGGATAAAACTTAGATACTTTGTATCAGATACATTTTAAGTGCCATATCAGATCATCTTAGCATCATGTGTCTCCTGTCTTGGGGACCTCTTTCACTTCCTACAACCACTGCATGACTACTGTGCTCAACTCTGATTAAGTTATTCTCCAAATTCCAATATCTGTCTAAAGAGAAAGTCACGTCTGTGGCCTTTCTGAAGATGATCATGCAAAGTTGAACAACCAGTCACGACTGATACCAGTAACTGGTCTTTGATTTGACTTTTCTTCTTTCCTGTTTCAATCCCCTTTGTCCTCACTTCTGCTCTATGGAATTTCATTCCACTGTAAGCTAACAGTAGTCTATAAACCTTTTTCTTGCATCTGCTTTCCAGTAACCCATAGTAGAACATAATTCCTTTCAGAAGTAGCAAAAGAAAAATAAATTCTTAAGTAAAAATGGAATAGCATGGTGTCAATAAGATAAAAACTAAAATACTATGACTTCTTTTTATTGAAATACAGCTCTAAGTCTTCCAAGGCAATAATGAGATATTCAGGAGTTCTACGTTACTCATATATTTAACTGGGACGAACTATTTGGGCAACGAGGATGTTCATACTATTGTCAATTTCAAAAGGAAGAATGTAAGATGTGTGAATTGCTGCAGTCTGTCATAGCTAGGGCACTTCGTCTTTGTGTATTGATGCCTCTGCTTTAGAACTAAGAATCCTTAGTTCTAGTGAATATGTTCACATCCATAACTTCAGTTATTAACAGCCTCAATAGTTGTAGCAGAAATCATGTTTTAGAACCTACAGGCTGTACTGTTATCTCCTCTATCCATTTCTCATACTCTTTCAGAGTTATCTTGCCTGAAGGGCTTCTTTCCACTGGTGTGAAACCAAATTTTTTATTTCTCATTTAAACTGGCAACACACTACTTTTAGTCATGACTATCTTTCCAGTGGAGTGTTTTTAAAATTTCTAAGGAAGAGTCAAATCTAGTGGAAATTAATGAACTGGAGCTTTCTGAGTTTTTGTTTAAATATATGTAATTTCAATGTGAACTCTAATTGCAAAAAGGCAAGATCAAAGAACTAGGGAAAATATCAGACATTTGCAAACACTGGAATCAATGATATTTCCCAGTCCTTGACAAAACATCGAAGATGTAGTTAAGCTCTCTCTAGAGAGTGATAAATTAGGATTACACATGACCAATGAAATATGCTGCTATATTTTCATACCATTTATTTGTTTTATTTCTAATAAATTATTGGGTTAACTTTTGTGTGTGTAGGCATTTCAGTTGAAAAAAAAAGGGAAAATGTGATGCCATACATGCCATATTAATGCTTAACTTTTAAAGTTTTGTTTACCAAGTTGATTATTATTTTATCACATAAACATTTATCAGGCAATTTTGAAATGCCAGAATCATCCTTGACATTAAGCTTCTAAGGACTACTTAAACATAGTTTTAATGTTCAACAACCTAACATCTAGTATCTGGAATCAAAAAAGTAAATTAAACATGACAGTTTATTATAATCCAAGTTATGAGAGATTTATATGTGGAGGATTACTGGATCATGGGGTAGAAGCACTTATATTAGAAACCTTGGGGATAAGAGTTGAGGATCATGGGAGACATCTCTGAGAAAATAAAAGTTCAGTCTTTAAGGATGAGTTGGAGTTATTTGGGCACATATTGGGTGTTGAGTTTGTAAAAAGAGTGTATTCCATATAATGTTAAGAGCCATGCTGGTGTTAAATGGTATCATGCAAATAAAGAATCTGCAAGTCATTGCTCATGGCTGGATCAAATGTTGAGGGGTAAAGTGGTATGAGACAAAGCATGCAAGATAGGAGTACAAAGCTAAACTAGTAGTTCTGAAATCTGTGGGAAGCACTGGAAGCCTTTTTTAAATAAGTGTATATTGTGATTAGGTTTGTGTTGGAAGAGAGCTCTTGATCAGTGTCAGCGAGGAAGAAATTGTCCTATACCCTTCTAGGTTTTTCTGGCTGACTTAAGAATTCAATTGACATGAGAAAGATTAACAGGAAAAAATCAAACAAAAGTATAATAACATGTAAACATGGGAGATACCCAGGTAAACTGAGTAACTCGCCAAAATGGCTGAAATCCTCACCTTAAATACCATCTTTAGCTACAGACAAAAGAGGATGTTGAGGGTAGTGGTTTGGGACCTTAAAGGCAAGGAAAACAATTCACATGGAGATGGAAAAGCAAATATTTTGAAAGCAAATATTTGCTGGGCCACGAAGTTTACAATGGGTCACAGAATAAACTCTGATATCCAAGCCCTGCAAGTTTCCTCCACCACACCGAGACCCATATTCTTTTTGGGTATCTCTGGTAATAGCTGTATTCCAGGACCAGGCCCTGTTTCTAAATTCTTTATGCAGCTAAGGGGGAGGTAAAAAGAAAGACTTCCTGAGTCTTCTGTTTCTTAAAAATAATCAGCCTAAATTAATTCTCATGCCAAAGAGACATTTTGGGGTTGCAAATTTTGCATCCCAACATCAGTATGTAGGAAGACTGGAACAGAGCCCAATTGCAGACAGAGACCAGTTAAGCATCTATTGCTCTACTCTAAGCAAAAAAACGAGTGTTAGAAGAAAAGCAGTGGGAGTGGAAGTATCAGGCGATCAATAGGATAGATTTTAGGAGGGAAAGTTAATTGGTCTTGGTGACAGAATAAAGGAAGTAATCAGATAATGTTATTAAGTATGAATAATAAGTTTCTAGCTGAGGCAACCTGGTGGTGGGTGCTGGTACCTTTAACTAAGAAAGAAAAACCAGGCCTACAAGGATGTTTGGGAGCAAGAAGCAATTTCGAGTTCATTTTTTAAATATGTTGAACTTGAGAATTATTTGGGGGAATACAAATAATTGTATTGTAAAGTCTGAGAATGCAGGTAGGTGTATGGTTCTGAAATTTAAAAGAAGGAATTGAACCCAAGATATGTATTTGGAAGTCATCACTATTTAAGTGACAACTGAAAGTATACAAGTGGATGAGGTTTCCCAGGCAGAGATACAAAATTTTAAAAGTACAATAGAACATTTCAGAAAATCTGAGCACAGGAAGGACAAGTATTGAGGAAAACTGAAAAGAAGCAAGTGTAGTGGAAATAATGTCAAAGTTGTATAATGTTAGCAGCTACCAAGTACTGAACGTTTAGCATGTGTTAGACACTGAGTTATATGCCTTAAATGTTATCTCACAAAAACTTTGCAACAAATATAGAATTATTATCACCTATATTTAAAATGAGAAACTAGGGCTCAGAATGGTTGTCAATTATGTAGATGTAACAGCTAATATGAGGTATACTGAGTGGGACAGACTGTATTTTCCAAAATAGTTACAAAAACAGTCCTCATTCCAAATGTTGTCCTAGAAATGTGCTGTCTCTCCATCAGAAGAAGGCTATGCCCCATCCCTTTAAACCTGGGCTTTCTTTGACATCTGCCTCCACCAAGAGCTCATGGCGAAAAGGATACAATGTGACTTTGGAGACAAGATGATCAAAATGTCATGCACTTTCTCCTAGTTCTTCTGAAATGGTCACTTTTAGTAATAGTCTGCATGGTGTGAGGAAACCCAAGCAGCAGGTGTAGAGCGCCACATGAAGAATTAGAACCACTGGTCCATAGTCCAGGTGAATTCTCTGTTGGCAGCACCAATTTGTTAGTTACATTAAGTGAAGCATGATTGTTGTTTTAAGCCACCAAGTTTTGGGTTGGATTTTTAAGCAACAATAGACAAACTACATAAATTTGGGTACCTAGAAGTAGGGAGTTGACATAACAACACCTAAGACTGTGACATTGGCTTTGAAACTGGACAATGAGTGGAAGCTGAAAATGCCTCAAAGAGATTCTTAGAAAAGGCCTAAAGGACCTCAAGAAGCTATAGGTGAGGGCAGAAAAGTAATGAAAATGTGACCAGAAGTTAGCTGAAAGGAAATAATTGTTATGTACTTGTTGAGTTTTGAGAGTTCTTTATATATCCAAGATACATTAAGTTCTTTCTTAGACAGGTGATTTGCAAATATTTTCTCCCAGTCTGTGACTTTTATTTCCAATCACTGTTTGCTTTTTAGTGGAACAGTGACTTCCAAAGAGCAGGCATTCTTAATTTTGAAGAAGTACAATTTATGAATAATTTTTCATTTTTGGAATGTGACTTTAGTGTTATATCCAGGAAAGTGTTGTCTTGTCAACATCACAAAGATTTTCACTTATGTTTTCTTTTAGAAGTGTTTTGCATTTATGTCTTACATGTCTACAATCCATTTTGAGTTAGTTTTTGTGTATGATGTAAGATCAAGAACTGAATTAAGTTTGTTTTATTTTGTTTTTGCATATGTATACCAACTGTACCAGCACCATTTATTTAAAAGACTATCCTTCTCCATTCAATTGCCTTTGCACATTTGTGAAAATCAACTGACCAAGTATAAGTGGCTCCATTTCTAGACTCTCTATTTTGTTGCATTTATCTGTTTTCTACCTTTCACCAATACCACACTCTCCTGATTGCTATAGCTTTATAGTAAGTTTTGAAATCAAGTTGTGAGAGTCTTCCAACTTTATTCTACTGTTTAAAAATTCATTTTGGCTTCTAGTTATTTATTTTTCCATATAAATTTTCATATTAATTTGAGTTCTACAAGAAACTCTGTTACGCCTGTGAATGGAATTTTGTTGAATCCATCACTTTGAGAAGAAGTTATATCTTGACAATAAATAGTGAGTCTTCCAATCGATGAAATGGTATGTCTCTCCACTTATTTTGGTCATATTTGATTTTTGTTTATTGGAGTTTTGTAGTTGTGAGGCTTATAGATCTTGTACATATTTTGTATCATATTTCTGATACTATATAAATGTTAGTTTGAAAATCAATTTTAAATTGTTCATTGCTATTATATAAACATACAATTGATTCCTGTATTTTGTTTGTATACTCTAATCTTGCTAAACTCACTCATTATTTATTGTCATACTTTTTGTAGATTCTTTGAATTATTCTACATAGATAATCATGTTGATACAGAGATAGTTTTATTTCTTCCTTCCCAATCTGTATGCCATTGCTTTCTTTTACTTGTTCTATTGCTCCTGATCAGAGCTACAGGAAAATGGTGAATAGCAGTGGTAAGATTGGACATCTTGCCATTTTCTTGATGTTAGGAAGAAAACATTCAGTCTTTCACCTTTTACATTAGCTGTAGGTTTATGGTACATGCCCTTTCACACACCGATGAAATTATTTTCAATTCCTTGTCCACTGAGATTTTCTATCATGAATGGATACTGAATTTTGTCAAAATTTTTTTTGCATCTGTTGGAATGTTCATATAGTTTTCTTCTTTATTCTGTTGATATGATAAATTAATCTGATTGACTTTCAAATGTAGCACTAATCTTGCATTCCCAGAATAAACCCACTTTGCCACACAATGTTTTCCTTTTTATACATTGTTGGATTTTATGTACTAAAATTGAGTAAGAAATTGGAAGATAGATATTTTTCTCTTCCAATGCCTTCCACTGTTTTTGGTGTAAGTGTAATGATGACTTCAATGAATAAACAGGGATGTGTTTCCTCCTCTTCAAATTTCTAGAATTTTTTAGAATTGCTATTATAGAATTGCTATTATTTATAGAATTGCTATTTTTTTTTTTTATAGAATTGCTATTATTTTTTCTTTAATGTCTGTTAGAAACCACCAGTGAAGACATCTGTGCTTGACTTTTTTTTTTTTTTTTTTTTTGTGGGAAAGTTTTAAACTACAAATTCAATTCCTTTAATAGATTTAAAGTTATTCAGGTTATTTATTTCTCCTTGAGTGTCGGTAATTTGCATCTTTCATGGAATTTTTCCATTTAATCTAAGTTTCAAATTAATTGGTATAAAGTTTTTATTACTTATCTATTGCTGTGTAAGTAATTACCTCAATGTGTAATACTTAAAACAACAAACATTTATTATATCCAGTTCCTCTGGTTCGGGAATTCAGAAGCAGCTTATCTGGATGATTCCGGCTCAAGGTCTCTCATTTGGTTGCAGTCAGCTGAAGGCTTGATGAGTCACGGTATCCAGTTCCAAGATGGATCATTCACATGGCTGTTGGAAGAAGAGCTCAGTTCCTTGATGACTCTTGGCAAAAGGCCTTAGTTCCTTACCACATGGGCCTCTCCATAAGCTGCTTAAGTATTTAAGCTTCCTATCAACATGAAAATTTCTCCGAGAGCAAGGAATATAGGACAGAGTGAGAGAGGAGGAAGCCATAGTGCCTTACATTCGCACAGCATCATTTCCACTTCATCCATTTGTTAGAAACAAACTGCTAAATCCAGCTTACAACTGAAGGAGAGGGCAATAAGACTCCACTTTTTACTTTTTTTTTTTTTTTTTTACAGAAAATTATTGAAGAATTTTTATTTTGGTAAAAGATACACATTTTGCCACCTAATAGTTCTGACATTTTTAAGTGTATCCCTATGAAGCAGTTCTTTTTTTTATTTTAGAATTTTATATTATTTATTTTTTTATACAGCAGGTTCTTTTTAGTCATCAATTTTATACACATTAGTGTATACATGTCAATCCCAATCGCCCAATTCATCACACCACCCCCTCACCACGGCGCCGCTTTCCCCACTTGGTGTGTGTCCATACGGTTGTTCTCTACATCTGTGTCTCAATTTCTGCCCTGCAAACCGGTTCATCTGTACCATTTTTCTAGGTTCCACATATATGCGTTAATATACAATATTTGTTTTTCCATTTCTGACTTACTTCACTCCGTATGACAGTCTCTAGATCCATCCACGTCTCTACAAACGACCCAATTTCGTTCCTTTTTATGGCTGAGTAATATTGCATTGTATACATGTACCACACTTCTTTATCCATTTGTCTGTCGATGGGCATTTAGGTTGCTTCCATGACCTGGCTATTGTAAATAGTGCTGCAATGAACACAGGGGTGCATGTGTCTTTTTGAATTATGGTTTTCTCTGGGTATATGCCCAGTAGTGGGATTGCTGGATCATATGGTAATTCTATTTATAGTTTTTTAAGGAACCTCCGTACTGTTCTCCATAGTGGCTGTATCAATTTACATTCCCACCAACAGTACAAGAGGGTTCCCTTTTCTCCACACCCTCTCCAGCATTTGGTGTTTGTAGATATTCTGATGATGCCCATTCTAACTGGTGTGAGGTGACAGCTCATTTTAGTTTTGATTTGCATTTCTCTAATAATTAGTGATGTTAAGCAGCTTTTCATGTGTTTCTTGGCCATCTGTATGTCTTCTTTGGAAAAATGTCTATTTAGGTCTTCTGCCCATTTTTGGATTGGGTTGTTTGTTTCTTTAATATTGAGCTGCATGAGCTGTTTATATATTTTGGAGACTAATCCTTTGTCCGTTGATTCATTTGCAAATATTTTCTCCCATTCTGAGGGTTGTCTTTTCGTCTTGTTTATGGTTTCCTTTGCTGTGCAAAAGCTTTGAAGTTTCATTAGGTCCCATTTATTTTTGTTTTTATTTCTATTACTCTAGGAGGTGGATCAAAAAAGATCTTGCTGTGATTTATGTCAAAGAGTGTTCTTCTTATGTTTTCCTCTAAGAGTTTTATAGTGCCTGGTCTTACTTTTAGGTCTCTAACCCATTTTCAGTTTATTTTTGTGTATGGTGTTAGGGAGTGTTCTAATTTCATTCTTTTACATGTAGCTGTCCAGTTTTCCCAGCATCACTTATTGAAGAGACTGTCTTTTCTCCATTGTATATCCTTGCCTCCTTTGTTATAGATTAGTTGACCAGAGGTGCGTGGGTTTATCTCTGGGCTTTCTATCTTGTTCCATTGATCTATGTTTCTGTTTTTGTGACAGTACCATATTGTCTTGATTACTGTAGCTTTATAGTATAGTCTGAAGTCAGGGGGTCTGATGCCTCCAGCTCCATTTTTTTCCCTCAACACTGCTTTGGCTATCCGGGGTCTTTTGTGTCTCCGAACAAATTTTAAGATTTTTTGTTCTAGTTCTGTAAAAAATGCCATTGGTAGTTTGATAGGGATTGCACTGATTCTGTAGATTGCTTTGGGTAGTATAGTCATTTTCACAGTATTGATTCTTCCAATCCAAGAACATGGTATATCTCTCCATCTGTTGGTATCACCTTTCATTTCTTTCATCAGTGTCTTATAGTTTTCTGCATACAGGTCTTTTATCTCCCTAGGTAGGTTTATTCCTACGTATTTTATTCTTTTTTGTTGCAATGGTAAATTGGAGTGTTTCCTTACTTTCTCTTTCAGATTTTTCATCATTAGTGTATAGGAATGCAAGAGATTTCTGTGCAATAATTTTGTATCCTGCAACTTTACCAAATTCATTGATTAGCTCTAGTAGTTTTCTGGTGGCATCTTTAGGATTCTCTATGTATATTATCATGTCATCTGCAAACAGTGACAGGTTTACTTCTTCTTTTCCAATTTGTATTCCTTTTATTTCTTTTGCTTCTCTGACTGCCGTGGCTAGGACTTCCAAAACTATGTTGAATAATAGTGGCGAGAGTGGACATGTGTGTCTTGTTCCTGATCTTAGAGGAAACTCTTTCAGATTTTCACCATTGAGAATGATGTTTGCTGTTGGTTTGTCGTGTATGGACTTTATTATGTTGAGGTAGGTTCCCTCTCTGTCTGCTTTACGGAGAGTTTTTATCATAAATGGGTGTTGAATTTTGTCAAAAGATTTTTCTGCATCTATTGAGATGATCATATGGTTTTTATTCCTCAATTTGTTAATATGGTGTATCACATTGATTGATTTGCATATATTGAAGAATCCTTGCATCCCTGGGATAAATCCCACTTGATCATGGTGTATGATCCTTTTAATGTGTTGCTGGATTCTGTTTGCTAGTATCTTGTTGAGGATTTCTGCATCTATATTCATCAGTGATATTGGTCTGTAATTTTCTTCTTTTGTAGTATCTTTGTCTTGTTTTGGTATCAGGGTGATGGTGGCCTCATAGAATGACTTTGGGAATGTTCCTTCCTCCACAATTTTTTGGAAGAGTTTGAGAAGGATGCGTGTTAGCTCTTCTCTAAATATTTGATAGAATTCACCTGTGAAGCCATCTGTTCCTGGACTTTTTTTTGTTGGAAGAGTTTTAATCACAGTTTCAGTTTCATTACTTGTGATTGGTCTGTTCATATTTTCTATTTCTTCCTGGTTCAGTCTTGGAAGGTTATACCTTTCTAAGAATTTGTCCATTTCTTCCAGGTTGTCCATTTTATTGGCATAGAGTTGCTTTTAGTCGTCTCTTAGAATGCTTTGTATTTCAGTGTTGTCTGTTGTAACTTCTCCTTCTTCATTTCTAATTTTATTGATTTGAGTCCTCTCCCTCTTTTTCTTGATGAGTCTGGCTAATGGTTTATCAATTTTGTTTATCTTCTCAAAGAACCAGCTTTTAGTTTTATTGATCTTTGTTATTGTTTTCTTTGTTTCTATTTCATTTATTTCTGCTCTGATGTTGATGATTTCTTTCCTTCGGCTAACTTTGGTTTTGTTTCTTCTTCTTTCTGCAGTTCCTTTAGGCGTAAGGTTAGATTGTTTATTTGAGATTTTTCTTGTTTCTTGATGTAGGCTTGTATAGCTATAAACTTCCCTCTTAGACCTGCTTTTGCTGCATCCCATAGGTTTTGGATCTACGTGTTTTCATTGTCATTTGTCTCTAGGTATTTTTTGATTTCCTCTTTGATTTCTTTAGTGATCTCTTGGTTATTTAGTAACGCATTGTTTAGCCTCCTTGTGTTTATTTTTTTTAACATTTTTTCCCCTGTAATTCATTTCTAATCTCATAGCGTTGTGGTCAGAAAAGATGCTTGATATGATTTCAATTTTCTTAAATTTACTGAGGTTTGATTTGTGACTCAAGATGTGATCTATCCTGGAGAATGTTCCGTGCGCAGTTGAGAAGAAAGTGTAATCTGCTGTTTTTGGATGGACTGTCCTAAAACATCAATTAAATCTATCTGGTCTATTGTGTCATTTAAAGCTTCTCTTTCCTTATTTATTTTCGTTTTGGATGATCTGTCCATTGGTGTAAGTGAGCTGTTAAAGTCCCCCACTATTATTGTGTTACTGTCGATTTCCTCTTTTATAGCGGTTAGCAGTTTCCTTACGTATTGAAGTGCTCCTATTTTGGGTGCATATATATTTATAATTGTTATATCTTCTTCTTGGATTGATCCCTTGATCATTATGTAGTGTCCTTCCTTGTCTCTTGTAACATTCTTTATTTTAAAGTCTATTTTATCTGACATGAGTATTGCTACTCCAGCTTTCTTTTGATTTCCATTTGCATGGAATATCTTTTTCCATCTCCTCACTTTCAGTCTGTATGTGTCCCTAGGTCTGAAGTGGGTCTCTTGTAGACAGCATATATATGGGTCTTGTTTTTGTATCCATCCAGCAAGCCTGTGTCTTTTAGTTGGAGCATTTAATCAATTCACGTTTAAGGTAATTATCGATATGTATGTTCCTATGACCATTTTCTTAATTGTTTTGGGTTTGTTTTTGTAGGTACTTTTCTTCTCTTGTGTTTCCCACTTAGAGAAGTTCCTTTAGCATTTGTTGTAGAGCTGGTTTGGTGGTGCTGAATTCTCTTAGCTTTTGCTTGTCTGCAAAGCTTTTGATTTCTCCATCGAATCTGAATGAGATCCTTGCTGGGTAGAGTAATCTTGGTTGTAGGTTCTTCCCTTTCATCACTTGAAGTATATCATGCCACTCCCTTGTGGCTTGTAGTGTTTCTGCTGAGAAATCAGCTGTTAACCTTATGGGAGTTCCCTTGTATGTTATTTGTCATTTTTCCCTTGAAGCTTTTAATAAGTTTTCTTTGTCTTTAATTTTTGCCAATTTGATTACTACGTGTTTTGGTGTGTTTCTCTTTGGGTTTATCCTGTATGGGGCTCTCTGCACTTCCTGGACTTGGGTGGCTATTTCCTTTCCCATGGTAGGCAAGTTTTCGACTATAATCTCTTCAAATATTTTCTCGGGTCCTTTCTCTCTCTCTTCTCCTTCTGGGACCCCTATAATGCGAATGTTGTTGCGTTTAATGTTGTCCCAGATGTCTCTTAGGCTGTCTTCATTTCTTTTCATTCTTTTTTCTTTATTCTGTTCCACAGCAGTGAATTCCACCATTCTGTCTTCCAGGTCACTTATCCGTTCTTCTGCCTCAGTTATTCTGCTATTGATTCCTTCTAGTGTATCTTTCATTTCAGTTATTGTATTGTTCATCTCTGTTTGTTTGTTCTTTAATTCTTCTAGGTCTTTGTTAAACATTTCTTGCATCTTCTCGATTTGCCTCCATTGTTTTTCCGAGGTCCTGGATCATCTTCACTATCATTATTCTGAATTTTTTTTTTGGAAGGTCGCCTATCTCCACTTCATTTAGCTGTTTTTCTGGGGTTTTATCTTGTTCCTTCATCTGGTACATAGCCCTCTGCCTTTTCATCTTGTCTATCTTTCTGTGAATGTGGTTATTGTTCCACAGGCTGCAGGATTGTAGTTCTGTCTGCTCTCTCTCAAGACTACTTTTTAAAAGGGAATTAATAAAGAATTATCGATTATATTTTAAAACTACCATAAAGTTATTCACATTTCTCCCTTATTATTTTATCTGATTTGTAGGGATATTCACTGTCTCAATATTGATCTTGGTAATTTTGCCATATGTTTTGGAAGTGGATTAGATTTACCGATCTCCACAAATAACCAGTTTTTGTTTCATTGATTTTTTTCAGTTGTCTTCGTTTTCTATATCATTATTTGTGCTTTCATCTTTACTATTTTCTTTCTTCTATGAAAATTATCTTTCCTCTAAAATTGGGCTTGATTACTATTTTGTTGTTGTTTGCTTTATTATGTGTAAGATTAAGTCAGTAGTTTGAGAGCTTTATAGGCATTTAGTACTATAAATTTCCCTCTAAGCCCTATTTTAGTTAACTCTCATTAATTTTTACATGTTGTGTATTCATTCTCATTCATTGCAAGATATTTTTCTAATTTTTCCTTTATATTTTGTTGTTGGTTTGGTTAGGAATCTGTTATTTCATTTTCATGTACTTGGAAATTTTCAAAATATCTTCCATTATTAATTTTGAATTTAATTCTATTGTAATCAGAGAGCATACTTTATATAGTTTGAGTACTTTTAAATGCATCGAGAGTAGTTTTATTGCTCAGAACATGGTATATTCTGATGAAAGTTCTTTGGGGCCTTAAAAATATTATACATTCTACATTGTTGTGTATCAGTTAGGTCAGATTGGTTGATAGAGTGTTTAAGTCTTCTATATTCTCACTGATTTTGTGTCATTGTTTTCTCTTAGTTATTGAGAGAACAGTGTTGATGTCTCCAACTATAATGGTGAATTTGTCTATTTCTTTTTGCCATCCTATCCATTTTTGCTTGATGTATATTTAATCTCTGTTATTGGGTTCCTAAATCTTTAGGATTTATGTCCTTTTGATGAATTTATGATGGTTTTATCAATATTAAAATTTTTTTTGGTCTCAAATCTAATTCATGTGATACTACTATAACTACTCAATTTTATTTTTCTTTTTTAACTTCAATTTTCTTTTGATAACTCTTTGCATGGTATATATTTTCCATGTTTTTACTTTATACCTTTAAATTGAATTAGGTTTGTTGTATTTAATGCATAATCAGATATAGATTTTTCCAATATGACAGTCTCTATTAGGGTATTTACCATTTAAATCTAATGTGGTTATTGACATGGTTGGATTTAAATCTAGCAGCTTGGTATCTGTTTTCTATTCTTCAAATGTCCCTTTGTCCCTTTTTGCCCCTATTTTTCTGCCTTCTAAGGAATAAATGAGAAATATTGCAAAATGACAAATGCAACTCTAAAGTGATTTGAAAATTCAGACTGAAGGTGAACTCTCTTTCTAGGATGACTGCAAAAAAATGCTATTTAGAATCATAGGAAGAATTCAGCCAGCCCTATGATTTAGTGTGAGCAGGATGAAATAGTTAATCACTCAACAGATATTTATGAAGCTCCTTCTAGGTAACTACCATTTAATAATGCATTTTCCTCTACTCACATACAAAAACGTATAATTTAACTTTGTCAATCAAGCAGAATACTGTGTATTTCTTGATACCCATTTGTCAAAGATAAAACCAAAAGCAGTAAAATTATGAATGATGGATGAAATTCACAAAAGTTATGAAGCACTTTTTAGACCAGTTATTATGTTTATAGTTAATTCTATTGTCCAGTAAGATATTTTCTAGTCAATATCTTTTTGGAATAATTCATACTACAGCTCTATTTCTCAATCTTAAGTATTATTACTATTATTATTATCATTATTATCAGTTGTTGTAATAAACAAGTTGTTCCAATGACACACACTGTAAAAATTCTAAACACATCTAGAAGTAAACAGTACTTTAAGTTATACATTCAATATCATGGCAAACAAAATTTACTTTCTCAGCTCTTTCAATTGCTGTCTGCTAATTCCGAAGCTGCTTAGTTATTATGTTTATTTGTTTATCTAGATCAGAATAAGGTCTAAAACACAACTGAGGACATGATCGTCCTGGGCAAGGAGTATACTTTCATTGGTACAATAATGAATGCATCTGAAATACCTTTCTTAACTCTCATTTTGGGCTATACTAGGCAGGGTTAAAGGATTTCAATCTGGATTAAAGGATTAGGTAACTCGTAAACTAGTGTTTCATCTTAGAAAAGAAGGAAACATTCATTTAAATTCTTTGTGTCAAGGGATGAATGACTATTTATGCTTTGCAAGCATGCTTTTTTTCCATTTAAGCTACAATAGCAACATTTTGTTTTTCAGTCTTTTGCCATGTTGATCCCCTGCTCATCTTTCATACTGAATGCTTAGATATGCCTTATGGGCTACAAAAAGTACACTGCAGTTAAGTATCACTGCCTCTGATGATAATGTTCTTAGGTAATCATTGTTGTAAGTCACAAGAAATATGATAGCAAAAACAGAAAAAAAAACTGAAGAGAAGTATAAAAATATTCCCTAAATATTTGTATTTCTAGGAAAAAAGAATAAAGAATTTTTTTTTTTGGACGTTTGTATTTTCAGCATGGGTTAAAGACTTTGCTAAGGCTTAAAACTCCAAAGACTGTTTCCCACAAGTGATACATCAAATAACCTCCTTGCATGGTGTTCACTCCTCCCTTTATTCTTAATGCACAAGCCTTTGATAACTGGCAAGGACAGCCTTGGTTAATTACTTGGTTGGACCATGGTGTTGAGCTGCCAAATTTTCTACTAAGAGATCCTGCAAAGTAAAACTTCCTGCTCTTGCCATCATATTCAGATCAGAAACCATCCAAAAATTCAAACTGGGTTCCGTGACAGATTTTGACTCTTCCATGGCTAAAAGCCCATAGGCAGTACTGGATGAACTATAACCTCATACAACTGCATAGTGGTTTATTTGTGGAAAGCCATTCTAGACTCATAAATCTCTGAAATGCAAAATTTGATCACATTTCTAATTCTGTTAATTCAAATCTTTCTGCCTTCTTCTGTCCTTTTCTTTTCACTCTTAGGAGTGCCTCTCTCAAAATCATTGTGAAGATTTAAAAAGTTACCCATCAGTTGTCCTATCTCATATATTCCCAGTCTTTCCTATTCTTTCATTAGAAATTTCAACCCCAACAGACCACACTGGAAGCTTACATCTGGTCATTGCCTCCAAAAGGCACCTAGCTACTATCTCCATTTCTTTGCTTATCCTCATATTTATCTTCTTATTTGGAGAAAATGATGCTTCTATACAGAAGAAACCCCATTGCTAACCAAAGTCACTATAAAATACACCTGGTAATTAATATTTGCTCATACCTTTAGTTGTAATAGGAACTGTTGTTCAAGAAGTAGTAGTTCAAAACAGATAAGAGCATAGAAAATGGAGCCAGAGAAGTTCGATACACCTCATTTGACCAATTACTATTTGTATGATCTTGACAGCTTGTTTAGCTTTTCTGTGCCTCAGTTTCCTTATTTGTAAAGTGAGGAAAAGCATCATGTTTAGAACAATAGCTGGCTTGTAATAAACACCAAAGAAGTGTTAGTATTCTATTTACAAGAAAGCGAAATATAATCATTTAGGCTTTACTCAGAGACATCTTCTCCATTGAGTTATTTCTGGTTCTCAGGTAAGATCTGATTGATTAAGAAGACTACTGGTAATATATATTTCATCAAAAACCAATTCAATATAAATAAATTATTAAAAAATTTTATTGGAGTAGAGTTGCTTTACAATGTTGTGTTAGTTTCCACTGTAAAGCAAAATGAATCAGCTATATGTATATATATATTCCCTCTTTTTTGGATTTCCTTCCGATTTAGGTCACCACAGAGCACTGAGTAGAGTTCCCTGTGCTATACAGTAAGTTCTCATTAGTTATCTATTCTATACATAGTATCAATAGTGTAAATATGTCAATCCCAATCTCCCAATTCATCCCACCCCCCCTTTATCCCCCTTGGTATCCACATATTTGTGCTGTACATCTGTAATTTTGTGTACTACACAGTTTTAAAGTTTCCTTGGATATGTGTTTGGAAATATGTTATGGTAGTAGGTTTAAGATGTATGAATTAGAAAACAATGCTCAGCCTGTGGTTTTAAATGTTCTTCTTCAGGTTTGTTTTTTAGCAGTTGGTAGCTTCCCTAAAATGCTAGAAAACCATAGCAGATCTAAATCAACAAAATATAATTTCATTTTCTTCTACTGTACTACTCAGGGAAATGAGTTTGAAAGAAACTGAATAATTATTGTACTAATTTTTGTTTAGATAATATTTCCTGTTTCATATATTTTGTAATATAAATAAAAATTATGAAACTGCTTGATATTTTTCTACCCCAAGCATTTTTGACTTTTAAATTTTAAACACTGCCATTTATTTAGTTGCCAGATACAACTATTTACTGAACATCTATTATATGTTCAGCACTTTCTTAAATACTACAGGTCATTTTCAAAACAACACTGATGATCAAGAAAAAATTTGTGGAAAATGTGTAATACAATGTAGAGCCATCAAATAAACAGAATGTACAGAAGTAATTAGTGAGTTGAGGAAAATATGTGATACTTAAGGTTTACTACATTATCGTTCATTATTGGAGCCCCCAAATATGTAAGTAGAAATTCAAATTGGACCCAAATATATCCAGATATTTATATAGATAGATAGATAGATAGAGATATCTGTAATACATTTTCTCTGTGAAAATGCAACCAGCAATAGAAAAAACAGGCCCACTTCCAGTTGCTTACCTTAAAACCACAGACACTTAAACTTCTATTCCTAATCATTAACTACTTTAGAGGGGGGATAAAAATTGAGGATGTTCACAGAACTTTCTACTCCCTCAGAAAAATAAATTATGCAATTCATTACATTCAATGGGAATAAATTTGAGTTTCTCTTGAAAATGTATTTTTTTTTTATTTTCTTTCACAAATTTTCAAAAAACCAAATGAAAAGAAATATCAAGGGTATTTGTAACTAAATAAAAAATCCTCAAATCAATGTTCTTAGTTAATTAGTGATGGCATTTCTAATCCAAATTACATATATAGATCATATTTTTGTTATTAAACTATAACTATTTTCATTAAAATTATTTCATGTCTAGTTTCATAAACCTTTGCAAAAACATCATTTAATACATTTCCAATTCTGTTAATTCAAATTATTCTGTCATCTTTTTTCCTTCACATTTTTTGGTTGTTTTTTCCCCATTATTTTGACCAACTTGATTGATATAAGACAAAAAAACTGTGACTATTTTGATTAATATTATGTGCACATGTATTTAGTATAAATAATTTTTATTCTTTCCTCTTAAAAGTATCTATATTATTTTGTTTATTTCCATTGCATAATATTTTCTTTCCTAAGAAAGTAGAGTATGTTAATAATAGAACCTCAGGACTTCTCCTAGTAAATTCTAGTAAATGTGTCAGATTGACATCATGGTTAAAGTAAAGCAAAACAAAATGCAATGACCCAAAACTGCTGACAGAAAAGAAGAAAAGACAGTGACAATTTTAACAAATTTTTAGAAATAAAAATACAAAAGAAGTGGTATGCTCATTGCTGTTAGCTCTCCAGTCATATTTCCTTTGATCCCCTTACCTTTTTCATGGACACTGGCTCTGTTTGACACTTCATCCCCTTTAGCTAATACTAGCATTTCTGTCAGAGAACTGTTTCCAGGCTGCTAGAAGCCACCCATTTACCTATATATGCCAGAAAGCAGCAGATGGCCCTTATCCAATGACTGATAGGTGTGGGAGCCTACATACACCAACTTACTTGCCTCTTGATTGGACCAACACTGGTTTCTCCTGAGCTCTCATGTGGGATTGAACTAAAAAAGTCTCTGGGGCACTCTGCTTGATACAATATCCTTGTTTCACCTCCTTCCCTTCCCAGTCCCACTGCCTCAGCTGACTACTGTTTTTCCCTGGGAACACTTCCTACTAAACACTTCCAAAAAACTCCTCATCTTGGGATCTGCTTTTGGGAAAACACCCCAAATACAGTGATAACTGATTTAGCCCATTTGATAAAATTACCACTTAAGTTTGTGCAGAAAGACACATTAATGATAATCCATCATCAATAATAAAATCCTGCAGAACCTCTGAAAATCTCAACACTGGAGACATTGGAAATAGCTTAATGTAACTAACTTAAAAAAAAAAGAGAGAGAGACTGGTTGAAAATCTCTTTAAAAAGCATTTGGACTTTCATGTCTCACATCCTCATATATTTATCCTCTGCAAGAAAACACAGTGGACCTGGAGATATGTGGAACTATAGAAAATATGAGGAGAAGGGATTAGATAAAACAATGCATAAAGAATTGTAAGACCCTCAGCTTTCTCTCCCTATCTAGTTCCCAGAAAGTTACTATATGTCACCCACCCCAAATGTATACCCCCACCAAGGTTTAGAAAACTATCTTAACAAAATAAATAATTCTGGGGAAAGGAGTTTCAGATACTAACAGTTGGAAGTCTTCCACTGAAAAATGTAAGACTGACATTTAAACACCACCAGGTGACCTGCTCTGTCAATGCAATCAACTCACTCTTGAATACGGAGGGACAAATGGGCTCCCCAGCAATGCAGGGGAAGCCTCCACCAAAAAGAGAGTCCAAAACAAACAGATAAAAAAAAAAGTGCCTAGGAAACAAACTAAAGAAAACTTCATAAAAACTAATTTATTTTGAGAATAAGTAAAATGTTGCAGCAAGCATAAAGACTGATATGCTATAAACAAGAAATTCAAAGAAGGAAGCCCTTGGAAATTAAAAAGATACTTTTTTCTATGCTTTGGTGTCCTCTGGGAGGGTGAGAAGATAAATTCAAGGAAATCTCTTCAAGTGTAGGAAAAGGTAAAAACAATGTGTTGGAAAATAGAGACAGAAGTAGCAATTTGGAGTATCCAATCATAATCTTCAACATCTTTCTAATAGGATTTCCAAAAAGAGAGACAGGGAAAAAGGGTAGAGGAAATTGACAACAAAGGGATAGAAAATAGTCCCCCACCAAACCAAAGATCCCCGTCTCTAGAATAAAAGGACACACCAAATTTCCTGTATAGTGAAAGAAAAGAGGGCCACACTAAGGTACATTGCACTGCAATCAAAAACAAAGAAACAAAGAAACAAACAAAAAACAGAATAAAAGATTTTAAGAGTGTCCATAAATAAGGAGAGGAAAAAAAGTCACACTAACATAAAAGGGGAAAAAGTGACATTTCCTAATAACACACTGGATTTTATGAAATAGTGCCTTCATTATTATTCCAAGCGTGGGTGGGTGATTTATTCAAGACATTTTCTTACATACAAGCTTTCAAATAATACTTCTTATAGCACCTCGTTAGAGATTTACTAGAAAATAAGCTTTAACAAAACAGGTGACAAACTAAAAATGAGAAAGTGATAGGTTCCATAAAGTAATGAAAACTTCCTTCATTGAGTTTATACTCTAATAAAAGAGAGGCAATAATTAAGTAGAAAACAGATGGTGATAAACGTTAAATAAAAAGGGAAAGCAGGGTAAAGAGACATAATGGTTAAGAGGATACTTTCGTTAAGATGCAAGAGAAACTTCGCTGGGACCTGAATGAAAAGCAGAAAAGCCAAAGAATACATGGACGATAGTGCTCTAGGCAGAGGGTGCACCATATGTCCCTGAGAAGGGAGCATGTTTGGCTTGTTCAAGAACAGCAGTAAAGCCAGAGCAGCTGAAGCAGAGATGAGCTGGGGCGCACATGGAGAGACCAAGTGGGAGAAGTAGTAAGAGCCTATGTCATGTGGGACTCTTCAGTCTTGGAAAGGACTTCAAATTTTATTCTAAATATGACTGCCCATGAAAATCTGCTAAAGGAGTTTGATCGAGGGAGTAGTATGACCTGATTTACATTTTAAAACTCTGCTGTGTGGGGAATAGCTAGTAGGAAATCATGCATAAAAGCAGAAACACCAGGTAGGCTACTGTACTTGTTTATATACCTCCTTATGTTTCAGTACTTAATATGACTCTTTTGTTCTCAGAGTAATATTGTACATCAGCACCATTGCCTTATCATTTCCACTTATATTTGGGACATTTTGGCACATATATCTATCAGTGTGACAGGAACAATAAACAACCAAAAATCCCAGAGATGATTTCCCTAGAAACCTACTCTGACGCAATATGATGATTTTCTCATTTGTAACGATTCATTATGACTTCTGTCAATAAAGAATACATGGAAAAAAAAAAAAAGAATACATGGAAACATAAAATGGCTAAAGTGTATTTATAAATTTTTGAACCAGTTATTAAAATTGCTGAAATATTTTAAGAGCATGTGGTCAGATATGACATTTCGAAACTTTGAAACTAAATAATTGAGTAGGAGGGAAAAGAAAAATAATGAGTGATTTGTTTGCACACTTCAGATTTTTAACTCTTGCAGGAACAAACTTCAGTAATAGACAATCATCACCCTAGCATATCATCATCTTCAGCACATAAAGTTAACCTGATAGTCAAATTAAATATATGAACAATTGCCTACTTGATATGTACTCCAATTTTATTTTATTTTGTTTTTTTCTTTTTTTTCATGGATGCCATTTGATTTTCTTTTCTCACTAGAGAAGACAGAATATTTTTAATTAAAAGAAGTATGTATTTCTTAAGTGGAAGAAATGTCTATATTAAAGCAGCCATTACTACATTAAATTTACCCTGGGACCTATGCTAAAAGTGGAAGATGGTGTCATAATGTGCCTCTGGTCCTTTGGGAAACTTTTCTTTTTAACTCAACAGGCTATGAAGATCATCATAAATCCTTAGGACAGTAATTCAGAAACTGCTAATGATTGCATTCTTGCATGTTAAAGAAGATGTGCAGGGTCAGCAAAGAGCTACTAATGACAAGCATGAAGAAGATGGAAATCATGACCTGCCTGCACAAGGGAATCTTTACACGCAGACTATGGTTTTCAAGCTTAAAACTTGTCAAGAAGCTCCACTGTCATATATCCCAAATGATGCACTGATTAAGAAAGGTCAGTATGTCTTTTGGGAAGTTAACAGTCATGATATAGTAACTATGCAAAGCTGCAAGTCTCTGGAGTAGTATTTGTGTCTAATATATATGGTCACAGGAAATATAACTGCCAAGGATGCCATATTCATCATCTTGAGTAGTTTTATCAGCACTACCTGATGTCACACTCAAAAGAAAAATCACCAAAAATCTTCTTGGCCATTCAATCACGCATCCTTTGTGAGATGTGCTTGGGGTAAACTCTGTGCCTGGCTATCAGGATATAAAGATGAAAATAATACAATGTCCGTGCCCTCACAGTGCTCTAAAAAAATAAGAGGTAAAACAAATAAGGAAAATATTACAACATAGTGTGGTAATTGCTATACTAGAATTAAAATAAAAACATTAGGGGAAGTGCTAAATTGGCTTTGATGAGTTTCCATAAAAAGTATATCTATAACCTGTGATTCAAGGAGAACTTATGGAAGATATAATTAAAATGCTTATTTTTGCATGAGAAAAAAAGAAAATATTTTTCGCATTCTCTAAATTCTTTATACGAAGATATGGTACTAAAATCTCTCAGTTCTGACTGTAACTCTGTTACTTTCTTGATAAACTACACAAGCAAAGGTCATTTCTTCATTAATTTACACATCATATAAACATTTATTATATGTCCATTATATATGATTGCATTTTCTAGAATCTGGAAATAGCATTGCAAGCAAAAATAGACATTTTCACTGCAATCAGAGAAGAAAAATAAATAAAAGGAATCCAAATCAGAAAAGAAGAAGTAAAACTGTCAATGTTTGCAGATGACATGACACTATACATAGAGAAGCCTAAAGATGCCACCAGAAAACTACTAGAGCTAATCAATTAATTTGGTAAAGTTGCAGGATACAAAATTAATGCACAGAAATCTCTTGCATTCCTATACACTAATGATGAAAAATCTGAAAGAGAATTTAAGGAAACACTCCCATTTAACATTGCAACAAAAAGAAAAAATACCTAGGAATAAACCTACCTAAGGAGACAAAAGACCTGTAGGCAGAAAACTATAAGACACTGATGAAAGAAATTAAAGATGATACAAACAGATGGAGAGATACACCATGTTCTTGGATTGGAAGAATCAACATTGTGAAAATGACTATACTACTCAAAGCAATCTACGATTCAATGCAATCCCTGTCAAACTACCAGTGGCATTTTTCACAGAACTAGAACAAAAAATTTCACTATTTGTATGGAAACACGAAAGACCCCAAATAGTCAAAGCAATCTTGAGAAAGAAAAACGGAGCTGGAGGAATTAGGCTCACTGACTTCAGACTATACTACAAAGCTACAGTAATCAAGACACAGTATGGTATTGGCACAAAAACCAATACAGATAAATGGAAGAGGACAGAAAGCCCAGAGATAAACCCACGCACATATGGTCACCTTATCTTTGATAAAGGAGGCAAGAATATACAATGGAGAAAAGACAGCCTCTTCAATAAGTGGTGCTGGGACAGCTACATATAAAAGAATGAAATTAGAACACTCTCTAACATCATACAGAGAAATAAACTCAAAATGGATTAAAGACCTACATGTAAGGCCAGACATTATAAAACTTTTAGAGGAAAACATATGCAGAACACTCTATGACATAAATCACAGCAAGATCTTTTTTGACCCACCTCCTAGAGAAATGGAAATAAAAACAAAAATAAACAAATAGGACCTAATGAAACTTAAAAGCTTTTGCACAGCAAAGAAAACCATAAACAAGATGAAAAGACAACCCTCAGAATGGGAGAAAATATTTGCACACGGAGCAACTGACAAAGGATTAATTTCCAAAATATACAAGCAGCTGATGCAGTTCAATATCAGAAAAACCAATAACCTAATCAAAAATGGGTGGAAGACCTAAACAGACATTTCTTCAAAGTAGACATACAGATTGCCAATGAACACATGAAAGGATGCTCAACATCACTAATCGTTAGAGGAATTCAAATCAAAACCACAATGAGGTATCACCTCACACCGGTCAGAATGGCCATCATCAAAAAATCTACAAACAATAAATGCTGGAGAGGGTGTGGAAAAAAGGGAACCCTCCTGCACTGTTGGTGGGAATGTAAATTGATACAGTCACTATGGAGAACAATATGGAGGTTCCTTAAAAAACTAAAAATAGAACTACTATATGAAACAACAATCCCACTACTGGGCATATACCCTGAGAAAACCATAATTCAGAAAGAGACATGTACCACAATGTTCATTGCAGCACTATTTACAATAGCCAGGACATGGAACCAACCTAAATGTCCATCAACAGATGAATGGATAAAGAAGATGTGGCTCATATATACAATGGAATATTACTCAGCTATAAAAAGAAATGAAATTGAGTTATTTGTAGTGAGATAGATGGGCCTAGAGTCTGTCATACAGAGCGAAGTAAGTCAGAAAGAGAAAAACAAATACTGTATGCTAACACATATAGATATGGAATCTAAAACAAAAAACAAAAAAAGTTCTGAGGAACCTAGTGGCAGGACAGGAATAATGACACAGACGTAGAGAATGGACTTGAGGACACATTGGGGGGGGGAGGGGAAGGGGAAGCTGGTACAAAGTGAGAGAGTAGCATTGCCATATATACACTACTAAATGTAAAATAGATAGCTAGTGGGATGCAGCTGCATAGCACAGGGAGATCAGCTAGGTGCTTTGTGACCACCTAGGGGGGTGGGATATGGAGAGTGGGAGAGAGGTTCAAGAGGGAAGGGGTATGTGGATACATGTATATATATAGCTGATTCACTTTGTTATACAGCAGAAACTAACACACCATTGTACAGCAATTATACTCCAATAAAGATGTAAAAAAATAGACATTTTATGATATAGCTTTTATTCCGTAAGAGAGGCTACTAAGTTTATTTTTAGAAGTTGGCGAGTTGATTCTTACACATATATATGTGATAAGTCAACAACCTAAGAATAACCAAAGCAATAACTGGAGAAAAAGAAAAGTTTAGCACATATACCATGTGAATTCAAGACTTACTGAACATCTGTTTTTATCCAGTAGTGTTATACTTGCACAAGGTTATACATATAGATGAACAGGACCAATAAAGTCTAGAAATAGATCTGCACATATATGGTTAATTCACTTTTTTTTTAACATGAAGAGGCAATCAGTGGGGAAACAAAATTCTTTTCACAAATGGTGCTGCAACAACTGGATATCCAAAAGGAAAAATAAAATGAACATCTACTCTTCCCTCACATGAAACATAAAAATTATGGATCATGAGTCTAAAAGTAAAAGTATAGTACTTTTAGAAGAAAACATAGAAAATCTGTGACTTTGGTGTAGGCAAAGATTTCTTAAATAGGACATAATGGCATAAGCAATAATAGAAAAAAATAATAAATTAGGTATTATCAAAATTGAAAAAACTTGCTCTGGAAAGAACTCAGTAAGAAAGAAAAGGCGAGTCACACAGCCTGAGAGAAAATATTCATAATACATACAGCTGACAAAGGACTTATATCCAGAATATATAAAGAACTTTTACAAACCAATCATAAGAACATAAATTCCCCAATAAGAAATGGGCATATCTGAACAGACGTTTCACAAAAGAACCTATGCAAATGGCTAAGTGCATGAAAGGCATGTGTGACACAATTTCTCATCCAGCAAATGCAACTATTACACACCCAAGAGAATGGTTAAAATTAAATAGCTGATAATGCTTACTATTGATTATATGGAGCAACTTGAACTCTCATACACTGCTAACGTGACTGTTAAATATTACAACACACTGGGAAACTAAGAAACACGAAAGTTTCTTAAAATATTAAACTTTCACCAACCATCTGATCCAAGGTATGTATCCAAGATCCATGCACACATACCTCAATCAGGTTGATGAAATAAAGACAGACATAGACAACAGGTAGATAGGTAGATACATACATATATACATTCACACACATACATATATACATACGTACATACATCCACCCTTACATAGATAGGTGATGGACAATCGAAAATCTCAGATCTTATGGGTCAAAGTACAGTTTTAAAGCCATTTTTGACGAAACAAGTAGGCTGACCAACATTTCCCAGGATTAAACAAAGTAGAGGAGTGCATTTGAACTACAAAACTGCTATCATGTCATCAAAAGCAATATATTGAATTGAATAAGCAAGTCGAAAATGGAACAAGTAACTAGAAGCCACATGCTATACAGATACTATAAAAAATAAATATTAGGTGTCAAGGAATACGTCTGTTGATTAATACTAGAGACAAGGTTAGGCGTAAGGCCTAAGGTCAAAAGAGAAGTTGCTGTTAACTGAGAACAAAGAAACCTCGAAAGGGAAAATATCTACTTCAGATTAGAGACACATATTTCTGTCTGGGGAAGAAAGATCAAATGTGTTTAGCCCAAGGCTTAATCTACCCAGAGAAAGGGCAAGTATAGATACCTGACTAGAGTAAAAAGTAAGGACTGAAAGAAAAAAAGATGGATTGTAACAAGATGCTACTTATTCACAGACCAGAAAAAAGAAAAGAAAGAAAAAAAGAATAGAGCAAAGTAGATTGGGTTTAAACAGGAGGGTGCTAAAGTAAATTGGAGTAATTCTAGGAGCCATAATCACAGAAGTCAGGGCCTAATTAAGCTTTTAGCCTACAGAGGAATAACCAAAAGCAAGAACCTAAAGAGTGTGTGTGTACTTTATCCAAAGAGATTTAAATCCTTATGTTTCTAACTAGCAAATCACAAACTACAAAGAATCTGAACATGAAAGCCACTACACCTATCCCTTCTCTGGGGGAACCTCCCTGCTACTGCAGGCATTGGGCCTGTTAAGAAAATATTGAACATTCTTAAAGAATTTGTAGATTCTGAAATAGAGAAAGGAAAAAAATAGTATGAAAAGCAGAAAGAGCACATATGGAAGCTAGTTCCTAGGTGTAAATTCCAGGGAAGTCTTGTCCTGTCTTTTGGGATCTCCGCCCAAATATATATCTTTCCACAATACCTGAGTGTTTATTTTTCCTTGCTACAAAGACTATAGTTCTACAAAATAAAAATTCAATTGGCCAGTATGAGGAACTAGATATCATTCCCACATAATGTGGGTAAACTTAATAATTAATAGATATCATAGGAATTTTTATAAATAATTAGTTGAGTTGTGGAAGTTTTGATTAGGTGGAGGCAAATGATTTGGAAGAGTAGTACCAAAGAGAGATAGTGAGAAAATAGTAGTAGAACAGAAGACAGAGAAAAAATATAGGAAAGTGACAAAGAAAAATTACAGAAAATTTCCTTATCCTTTTCCAAATCAAAAGCGTGTGGAAAGGGAATGGGGAGGTATCTTTATTTTCCTTCCTATATCACATGACCAACTGCTCTTAGACACCAGAAATAAGCTAGTTATGGTTCTATAGTTGAATCTCATTGTGGATTAAATGGCCTTTAATAGATTGTTTAGGGGAACCTTGGTACCCATTACAGCATTCCTGTGTTTTTATGGGACAAATATGTGTTTTATATAAAGAAATAATTTATAATTTGGGAATGTGGAAAATGGTGACATACTTCAGTTACTAGTAGTGGCCACCTATCCTTTAAGAGTTAGCTATGGTCTTTAACTCTCTCTGTTTGAGATAAGGCTAAGAAATGCCAAATCTTAAAGCAGAAATTGTATCAGAACAATAGAAACAGAATATGTCATTGCTGACCTGGGGTAACTCCAAAGGAAGCAAGACAGTGGCTTCAAGAACAACTATTGTGAGCACAAATATCACTATCTTTCTGGCATTCCAGGAATTCTGTATCATTGGTACCAAGAAAAGTTTAGGCAGTGAGATATAAAGGCCTAATTTTAAAGAAGTCCAAAAATGTATAATCAATTTAAGCATCTGTTAGGTAAAAATTTGACACTCAAAATTGATATTAAAAATATAATAACGATGGTTGAATTATGTTTATACTTTGGTGGATGCTTTTTCAAATCTGGTGGCCATCACCTAAAATCAAAGACTTTATGAGCTTTTGAAACAAAGTCCCCCTAAAACCAAGTTCCACTGTTGAGTTTATGATTCACCTCTCTATCCAAAACTTTATTCCCTTTCTTGTCCTGCCCCTGTTCCCCTCAGGATTGAGAAGTATAAAAGAAAAGGGGAGATTGAAACCAAGCAGGACTCTGCAGGGCCCTCCTGGGTAGAAAAGCCCCTCCATGTCCCCCATTTCTTGTTTGTTGAAAAGACTTTAGTCTCCTAGGTCTTCCCTGAGTTCCAAAAAGCAGGCCCAAGTATTTATTAATCAGGGAAATGAGGGGATGCAGAAACAAAGGGAAATCAGTTAACAAGAAAAGCAACAATAGTTCAGTGAAAAACAGAGTCCTAGTTTCTCCTCAAGGGATATACATAACAATCTGACACATATCTTTGAATTGTTCTGTAGGAAGTTAGAACCCCTGCCCAAGTGGCGAATGGTGACCACGTTCTGAGCACAAGCACTAGACCCCAGACTGGTTGGAACCAGAAGCTTGATGATTAAGATTCCTGAAACATCACCCTGTTACCTCACCACCAACCAATCCAAAGAAAGTCATACACCCTGCAGTCTTACCCCAAATGCTGCCTTTAAAAAGCCTTCTCTGAAAGATAACAGGGAGTTTGGGTCTTTTGAGCATGAGCCCCCTGTTCTCCTTGCTTGGCACCCTGCAAATAAACACTGCACTTTCCTTCACTACAACCTAGTGTCTGCAGATTGGCTTTGCTGCATGGCAGATACTCAAGTTTGGTTTGGTAACACTTCTGAGTTTAGAAGAGTTTCCTTACTGATCATAATCCCGTTCTAACAGTTTTGTCTTGTGAAACAGATCCCAATTATTTTCCAAGAGAACAACACTACTCAAAACATTTCTGTGTCCTATATTTCTGAACATTTTACCAAGTAGTTTGACATTTTATAGAACGGGAAAAGTATTCCAAGAAACAGCATCAAGCTCTTTCCTGTTATGGCTAAAATTCACACAAGAGAGAGTAGCTAAGCTTTTAAAAAATCTTCCAAAACAGGAATCTCCAGAGTAAAATCTATCAGGCTGTTCCTGTGTACAAAGATAGATAAAAGTCTGGGGAAAGGAAAGAAAAGGATATGTTGGAGGAAATTAAGTTATATAGCTGGTCAAAAATGTACATAGAGTTTTATAAAAAGATCTTAGTTCCTATATTGATATCCAGTACATTTACTGTCAAAATATTAAACTTCACATTTGAGTTCCTATTAACTGAATTACTGATGGCAGCACCCAAATCTTGCAACAGGAGTAAATTTCATCTTGAAACTACCTGCTGGATAAGAGTCTTGAAATTGTCAAGTAACCGGAATGCTGTTTAACACCTTTGCCAAACTGATCAATTCTTCACTAATTTGTTTCAAAATCAAACAGGTTTTATCACAGTATGTTTATATTCAAAGACTAGGGGCATGAATCAAAATGTCTGTGGGCCCATGAATTAGTGAGAGGTGGTGCAATATGCCAGCATTAAACTGGTGAATAGCAGCAGCAGGAATTATCTACATGAGGATCAATATTGCTATTAGACTTAATGCTACAAATATTTGTCCTTATAGATGCTAACTATCCTCAGATTACTTTTATCTAATCCCAGGCCCAGATCATGAAAACCTGGTTGGAGTAACATTATTTTATTGTTAATGATTATACTTTTTCATGTGTACTAAATGAAAACTGATTAACTAAAACATCATTTACGTTCACACATATCTACATTTTATAAGGGAAGAAATTCTTTATCATCCATAGATACTTATGGTATATAAAACTATATATTTATGTCATATATCAATTATTATCAAATAAAAAATGAAAAAGTTTACCTATTTATAAGTCTATATCCTTATACACATATACATATATCTATATACATAGTACATATGTATGTATATACATACACACAGATCTGTAGAGTTGACACTTGAACTTGGGGATTAGGTGCACTGACCCCCTGCACAGTCAAAAATCTGTGTATAATTTATAGCTGGTTCTCTGTATCCATAGCTCCTCTGAATCAGTGGGTTCAACCAACTCCAGATCATGTGGTACTGTAGTATTTGCTATTGAAAGAAACCTGTATATAAGTGGACCCATGAAGTTCAAACCCCTGTTGTTCAAAGGTAAAGTGTATATATACACATATATACTCATACACATATGTGATTAAAACATACATGTATGCAATTTTACTAGATCCTAAATTCTGTCTAGATTCAGGATCATTAAAAACCAATGACAAGAAGGACCTTCAAGATGGCACAGGATTAAGACATGGAGATCACCTTCCTCCCCACAAATACATAAAAAATACATCAACATGTGGAACAACTCGTACAGAACACCTACTGAATGCTGGCAGAAGACCTCAGACTTCCCAAAAGGCAAGAAACTCCCCACGAACCTGGGTAGGGCAAAGGAAAAAACAAAAAACAGAGACAAAAGAATAGGGATGGGACCTGCACCTTGGGGAGGGAGCTGTGAAGGAGGAAAAGTTTCCACACACTAGGAAAGCCCTTCACTGGCGGAGATGGGGAGTGGACGGGGAGAAAACTACAGAGGAGAGTGCAGCAACAGGGGTGCAGAGGACAAAGTGGAGAGATTCCCGCACAGAGGGTCGGTGCCGACCAGCACGCACCAGCCTGAGAAGCTTACCTGCTCACTCGCCGGTGTGGGTCAGGAATGGGAGCTGAGGCTCAGGCTTTGGAGGTTAGATCCCAGAGAGAGGACTAGGTTTGGCTGCATGAACACAGCTTAAAGGGGGCTAGAGCAACACAGCTAACTGGGAGAGAGTCCAGGAAAATGTCTGGAACTGCCTGAGTCAAGAGACCATTGTTTCGGGGTGTGCAAGGAGAGGGGATTCAGAGCACCCCTTAAAGGAGCTCCAGAGACAGGTGTGGGCCGTGGCTATCAGCGTGGACACCAGAGACAGGTACGAAACACTAAGGCTGCTGCTGCAGCCACCAAGAAGCCTGTGTGCAAGCACAGGTCACTATCCATACCTCCCGTCCCGGGAGCCTGAGCAGCCCACCACTGCCAGGGTCCTGTGATCCAGGTACAACTTCCCCAGGAGAACACACGGCACACCTCAGGCTGTTGCAACATCATGCTGGCCTCTGCCACCACAGGCTCACCCTGCATTCCGTACCCCTCTGTCCCCCTGGCCAGAGTGAGCCAGAACACCCTAATCAGCTGCTACTTTAACCTCATCCTGTCTGGGTGGGGAACAGATGCCCTCAGGCGACCTTCATGCAGAGGCAAGGCCAAATCCAAAGCTGAACCCCAGGAGCTGTGCGGACAAAGAAGAGAAAGGGAAATTTCTCCATGCAGCCTCAGAGGCAGCGGATTAAATCTCCACAACTTGAAGTACCCTGCATCTGTGGAATATCTGAATAGACAACAAATCATTCCAAAATTGAGGCGGCAGACTTTGGGAGCAACTGTAGACTTGGGGTTTGCTTTCTGCATCTAATTTGTTTCTAGTTTTATGTTTATCTTAGTTTAGTATTTAGAGCTTATTAGCATTGGTAGATGTTTATTGATTTGGTTGCTCTCTTCCTTTATATATATATATAGTTTCCTTTTTCTCTTTTTGTGAGTGTGTATGTGTATACTTCTTTGTGTTATTTTGTCTGTATAGCTTTGCTTTTACCATTTGCCCTAGGGTTCTGTCTGTCCTTTTTCTTTTTCTTTTTTTTTTTTAGTATAGTTTTTAGCACTTGTTATCATTGGTGGTTTTATTTTTGGATTTGGTTGCTCTCTTCTTTCTTTCTTTCTTTTTAAATTGTTTTATTACTTTTATATTTTAATTTCTAAAAATTTTTTTTATTTTTTACTTTAATAACTTTATTTTATGTTATTTCACTTTATATTTTTCTTCTTTCTTTCTTTTGTTTTTTCTCCCTTTTCTTTTGAGTCATGTGGCTGACAGGGTCTTGGTGCTCTGGCCGGGTGTCAGGCCTGAGCCACTGAGGGGGGTGAGCCGTGATCAGGACTTTGGACCACTAGAGACCTCCCAGCCCCACGTAACATCAATCGGCGAGAGCTCTTCCAAAGATCTCCATTACAACACTAAGACCCAGCTCCACTCAACGACCAGCAAGCTACAATGCTGGACACCCTACGCCAAACAACTAGCAAGACAGGAACACAATGCCACCCATGAGCATAGAGGCTGCCTAAAATCAAAATAAATTTGCAGATCCCTCAAAACACAGCACCGTATGCGGTCCTGCCCACCAGAAAAACAACATCCAGCCTTATCCACAGAACACAGGCACCAGTCCCCTCCACCAGGAAGCCTACACAACCCACTGAACAAACCTTACCCACGGGGGGAAGACACCAAAAACAACAGGAACTAGAAATCCATAGCCTGCAAAAAGGAGACCCAAAACACAGTAAGTTAAGCAAAATGAGAAGACAGAGAAATACACAGCAGATGAAGGAGCAAGGTAAAAACCCACCAAACCAAACAAATGAAGAGGAAACAGGCAGCCTACCTGAAAAAGAATTCAGAGTAATGACAGTAGGGTTGATCCAAAATTTTGGAAATAGAATGGGGAAAACACAAGAAACGTTTAACAAGGACCTAGAAGAACTAAAGAGCAAACAAACAGTGATGAACAACACAATAAATGAATTAAAAATTCTCTAGAAGGAATCAACAGCAGAACAACTGAGGCAGAAGAACGGATAAGTGACCTGGAAGATAAAATAGTGGAAGTAACTACCACAGAGCAGAATAAAGTAAAAAAGAATGAAAAGAATTGAGGACAATCTCAGAGACCCCTGGGTCAACATGAAATGCACCAACATTCGAATTATAGGGGTCCCAGAAGAAGAAGAGGAAAAAAAAAAAGGGACTGAGAAAATATAGGAAGAGATTATAGTTGAAAAGTTCCCTAATATGGGGAAGGAAATAGTCAATCAAGTCCAGGAAGTGCAGAGAGTCCCATACAGGATAAATCCAAGGAGAAACACTCCAAGACACATATTAATCAAACTATCAAAAATTAAATACAAAGAAAAAATATTAAAGGCAGCAAAGGAAAAGCAACAATTAACATACAAGGGAATTTCCATAAGATTAACAGCTGATCTTTCAGCAGAAACTCTAAAAGCCAGAAGGGAGTGGCAGGACATATTTAAAGTGATGAAAGGGAGAAACCTACAACCAAGATTACTCTCCCCAGCAAGGATCTTATTCAGATTCAACAGAGAAATTAAAAACTTTACAGATAAGCAAAAGCTAAGAGAATTCAGCACCACAAAACCAGCTTTACAACAAATGCTAAAGGAACTTCTCTAGGCAGGAAACACAAGAGAAGGAAAAGACCTACAAAAACAAACCTAAAACAATTAAGAAAATGGTAATAGGAACATACATATCGATAATTACCTTAAATGTAAATGGATTAAATGTTCCAACCAAAAGACATAGACTGGCTGAATGGATACAAAAACAAGACCCGCATATATCCTGTCTACAAGAGACCCACTTCAGACCTAGGGAGACATACAGACTGAAAGTGAGGGGCTAGAAAAGGTATTCTATGCAAATGGAAATCAAAAGAAAGTTGGAGTAGCAATTCTCATATCAGACAAAATAGACTCTAAAGTAAGGAATGTTACAAGAGACAAGGAAGGACACTACATAATGATCAAGGGATCAATCCAAGAAGAAGATATAACACTTATAAATATATATACACCCAACATAGGAGCACCTCAATACATAAGGCAAATGCTAACTGCCATAAAAGGGGAAAACAACAGTAACACAATCATAGTAGAGGACTCTAACATCCCACTTTTACCAATGGACAGATCATCCAAAATGAAAATAAATAAGGAAACACAAGCTTTAAATGATACATTAAACAAGATGGACTTAATTGATATTTATAGGGCATTCCATCCAGAAACAACAGAAGACACTTTCTTCCCAAGTGCTCACGGAACATTCTCCAGAATAGATCATATCTTGGGTCACAAAGCAAGCCTTGGTAAATTTAAGAACATTGAAATCGTATCAAGTATCTTGTCTGACCACAACTCTATGACACTAGATATCAGTTACAGGAAAAAAGCTGTAAAAAATACAAACACACAGAGGCTAAACAATATGCTACTAAATAACCAAGAGATCACTGAAGGAATCAAAGAGGAAATCCAAAAATACCTGGAAACAAATGACAATGAAAACATGATGACCCAAAACCTATGGGATGCAACAAAAGCAGTTCTAAGAGGCAATTTTATAGCAATACCATCCTACCTCAAGAAACAAGAAACATCTCAAATAAACAACCTAACCTTACACCTAGAACAGTTAGAGAAAGAAGAACAAAAAACTCCCAAAGTTAGCAGAAGGAAAGAAATCATAAAGATCAGATAAGAAATAAATGAAAAAGAAATGAAGGAAATGATAGCAAAGGTCAATAAAAGTAAAAGCTGGTTCCTTGAGAAGATAAACAAAAGTGATAAACCATTAGCCAGACTAATCAGGAAAAAAGGGAGAAGACTCAAAACAATAGAAGTAGAAATGAAAAAGGAGAATTAACTGACACTGCAGAAATACAAAGGATCATGAGACATTACTACAAGCAACTATATGCCTATAAAATGTACAGCCTGGAAGAAACGGACAAATTCTTAGAAAAGCACAACCTTCTGAGACTGAACCAGGAAGAAATAGAAAATATAAACAGACCAATCACAAGTAATGAAACTGAAACTGTGATTAAAAATCTTCCAACAAACAAAAGCCCAGGACCAGATGGCTTCACAGGTGAATTCCATCAAACATTGAGAGAAGAGCTAACACCTATCCTTCTCAAACTCTTCCAAAATATAGCAGAGGGAGGAACCCTCCCAAACTCATTCTACAAGGCCATCATTACCCTGATACCAAAACCAGACAAAGATGTCACAAAAAAGAAAACTGCAGGCCAATATCACTGATGAAAATAGATGCAAAAATCCTCAATGAAATATTAGCAAACAGAATCCAACAGCACATTAAAAGGATCATACACCATGATCAAGTGGGGTTTATCCTAGGAATGCAAGGATTCTTCAATATATGCAAATCAATCAATGTGATACACCATATTAATACACTGAAGGAGAAAAAGCATATGATCATCTCAATACATGCAGAGAAAGCTTTCAACAAAATTCAACACCCATTTATGATAAAAACCTTCTAGAAAATAGGCATAGAGGGAACTTACCTCAACATAATAAAGGCTATATAGGACAAACCCACAGCCAACATTGTCCTCAATGGTGAAAAAATGAAACCATTTCCTCTAAGATCAGGAACAAGACAAGGATGTCCACTCTCACCCTTATTTTCAACATAGTTTTGGAAATTTTAGCCATGGCAATCAGAGAAGAAAAAGAAATAAATGGAAGCCAAATCAGAAAAGAAGAAGTAAAACTGTCTCTGTTTGCAGATGACATGACACTATACATAGAGAATCCTAAAGATGCCATCAGAAATCTACTAGAGCTAATCAATGAATCTGGTAAAGAAGCAGGATACAAAATTAATATACAGAAATCTCTTGCATTCCTATACACTAATGATGAAAAAATCTGAAAGAGAAACTAAGGAAACACTCCCATTTACCACTGCAACAAAAAGAATAAAATACCTAGGAATAAACCTACCTAGGGAGACAAAAGACCTGTATGCAGAAAACTATAAAACACTGATGAAAGAAATTAAAGATGATACAAACAGGTAGAGAGATATACCATGTTCTTGGATTGGAAGAATCAACATTGTGAAAATGACTATACTACACAAAGCAATCTACAGATTCAATGCAATTCCTATCAAACTACCAATGGCATTTTTCACGGAACTAGAACAAAATATTTCACAGTTTGTATGGAAACACAAAAGACCCCAAATAGTCAAAGTAATCTTGGGGAAGAAAAATGGAGCTGGAGGAATCAGGCTCACTGACTTCAGACTATACTACAAAGCTACAGTCATCAAGACAGTATGGTATTGGCACAAAAACAGAAATATAGATCAATGGAACAGGATAGAAAGCCCAGAGATAAACCCACACACATATGGTCACCTAATCTTTGACAAAGGAGGCAAGAATATACAATGGAGAAAAGACAGCCTCTTCAATAAGTGTTGCTGGGAAAACTGGACAGCTACAGTTAAAAGAATGAAATTAGAACACTCCTTAACACCATACACAAAAATAAACTCTAAATGGATTAAAGACCTAAATGCAAGGCCAGACTCTATAAAACTCTTAGAGGAAAACATATGCAGAACACTCTATGACATAAATCACAGCAAGACCCTTTTTGACCCACCTTGTAGAGAAATGGAAACAAAAACAAAAACAAACAAATGGAACCTAATGAAACTTAAAAGCATTTGCACAGCAAAGGAAACCATAAACCAGATGAAAAGAAAACCCTCAGAATGGGAGAAAATATTTGCAAATGAAGCAACTGACAAAGGATTAATCTCCAAAATACACAAGCAGCTAATGCAGCTCAATATCAAATAAACAAACAGCCCAATCCAAAAATGGGCAGAAGACCTAAACAGACATTTCTCCAAAGAAGATATACAGATTGCCAACAAACACATGAAAGGATGCTCAACATCACTAATCATTAGAGAAATGCAAATCAAAACCACAATGTGTATCACCTCACACCAGTCAGAATGGCCATCATCAAAAAAACTACAAACAGTAAATGCTGGAGAGGGTGTGGAGAAAAGGGAACCCTCTAGCACTGCTGGTGGGAATGTAAATTGATATAGCCACTATGGGGAACAGTATGGAGGTTCCTCAAGAAACTAAAAATAGAACTACCATATGACCCAGCAATCCCACTACTGGCCATATACCCTGAGAAATCCATAATTCAAAAAGAGTCATGTACCACAATGTTCATTGCAGCTGTATTTACAATAGCCAGGACATGGAAGCAACCTAAGTGTCCATCAACAGATGAATGGATAAAGAAGATGTGGCACATATATACAATGGAATATTACTCAGCCATAAAAAGAAACGAAATTGAGTTATTTGTAGTGAGGTGGATGGACCTTGAGACTGTCATACAGAGTGAAGTAAGTCAGAAAGAGAAGAACAATTACTGTATGGTAACATATATACATGGAATCTAAAAAAAAAAAAAAAAGTGGTTCTGAAGAACTTAGGGGCAGGAGAGGAATAAAGACGCAGACGTAGAGAATGGACTTGAGGCAGTGGGAAGGGTAAGCTGGGACGAAGTGAGAGAGTGGCATGGACATATATACACTACCAAATGTACCAAACATAAAATAGATAGCTAATGGGAAGCAGCCGCATAGTGCAAGGAGATCAGCTGGGTGCTTTGTGTCCACCTAGAGGAGTGGGATAGGGAGGGTGGGAGGGAGACACAAGAGAGAGGAGATATGGGGATATATGTATATGTATAGTTGATTCACTTTGTTATACAGCAGAAACTAACACACCATTGTAAAGCAATTATACACCAATAAAGATGTTAAATATATATATATAAATGTAAAAAATAATAAATAAAAGATGCTGACCCAGATCTTATAGCTCTGAACTACTGCTTTCCCTACACCTACCAGAAAGCAGCAGCAGCAGAGACATTTCCGGAAGGTTTGTGGTGGCAGCAGCCTGGTGGAAGAGAGCCAGTGGGATTTGTTTTTTCATCTGCATTTTATATTTACAAATATATTGTGTATGTATTTAGAGTAATTTGGCAGAAAGCTAATAGACTTTATGAGGAAGCTAAAGTCCCTTGCACAGTTGCAAGCTATTTTTTGGTGCTTCCCCTGAAGGACTATGTGTGAGTGAATAGAATAGAAATGAAACAAGCAGCTGATAAATGGGTAATTTTTAATTGCCATTTTTTGCTGAAACTATTGATGTTTTTCTTTATTCCAGTGAAACATCCCAAGTAAAAAATGTAAAGAATGTCTAACAATTTTAACATGGTGGAAGGCAGAGCAAACAATTGGAGAAAAAAATCCAGGGGAAGGATTAATAATTGAATAATGAAATGGTTAAAATTAATTTGAAAATATCCTTGAACTTTGACAAAGATATACAATACAATACAATAGATATGTGTCCAAATCCCCTTGGATACTTATATCTGGAAATCCCGAGAAGTAAAAGGAACATATTAAGAAGGAAACTTTAGAGCAGCAGTGGACTGAGTGAGAGTTGAGAGAATCAAGTCCTTTCCCCATTTCACCCCTACCCAACCCAACCCCATTCCATTAGCAGTTCTGGTGCCTTCCTTCCTTCATTCATTCAAAAAACATTTACTGAGTCCTCCTATGTGCCAGACTCTATTCTGGATGCTAGGGATTTGGCAGTGAGAAGGATAAACAAAATTCATGTTGCATAGAGCCTAAATTTCAAAAGAGAAAATAGATAATAGACAAATTTATATATATATATATATATATATATATATATATATAACATAGTGGTATTAGGATAAAAATTAAGTAGGTTAAAGGGGTGAGAGAGTGCCTGGTAAGGGCACAGTAGTATATTTTAGATAGGGTGGTCAGGAAAGCTCTCGGACAAGCTCACTGGGTTGTATTGTAACTTCTGGGGGCTTAGCCCAGTCTCTTCATACATAAAATGGGGGCATCATTAGGTGATCACTAAACAGCTTCAAAAGTCTGTGCTTTCTTTAAGAGACACATCTTTGGGTCATGTAATCTTTTGTATGTATAAGTTATGGTCTTCACTGTCCATTGATCTCAAAATGTAATAAGAATGTTCATTGATTTCCAAGCTTAATTCCATTATACATTTAGGGAATTTAAACCGAGAGTTAAATGCCTTCCCAAAGGTTGCATAATGGTAAAAGACAGATTAGAGCTCTTGATTTCTGCTGTTCTCAGTCTGAAATTCTGCCTCACTGTGTGATATAATAAGAAGTGGAATTGCAACGTCAGAGCAGTTCAAAGTAGAGTTAAGATGTGTGAGCTATGATAGACTAAAATATGTATGAAGAAGGAATTGTATAAGTATATCCCACTGCAATCATTTATGGAAGGGAAGTAAGCCATGTGATATGCTTTAAACCAGTAAAATAGCAAACCTCCTCCAAGAAAATCTTTAATTTTAATCAAAAGTTTGTTTCAGTCATTGAAATTCTGTTATTGCTGCTTACAAACATTAAAGTCAATCAAAACATAAAAAAAAAAATGACAAAAGAGGAAAATGCCTTGGAAGACTTTTAAACTTATACCAAGATAATGAGAATTCTGTATATTTGACAAATGGTATTCATACTCAGAGAATAAAATGATGACAGATAAAACTAACTAAAAATATTAGTATGTGTAAGAAAATTAATATATTAAAAATAAACAAACATCTGACCAAAAAGTAAAAGACTTAAATTTAGAAAAATAACTGACATATAAGGACTGTGAAAAAGAGATGGCCAATCTAACACCAAACAATACCTATAAGATAAATACATACATTTATAAATGTGTGTAAAAATGATCTTCCAAATACAGCAAAAAAATGCATGTGTTTTTGCCCCCTTTGGATCATGGTCCTTACACATTTGGAAGAAAAGAATCTCATGTTGTAATTATTATGGAGGAAGACCTGTATGGGTCCAATCCAAAGCAGCTAAAAATACATAGCTATGCCCATTATAATGACATGGGAGGTACAAATACAAGCTTCTCCTTGAGCACAAGGAGTCTTGTACTCAAGGTGGGTGGAATTATGAGGAAACCTAGATACCACAAAAGACAAAACAAAGGAGAGTTTTGAGATTCTGTATAAACATTTAAACATCTAAATCCAAATACGCATTTTGGAACACATCTGTTGTTTTAGTTGTTTCTCCAAATCACTCAGATTTTTGTTGTTTCCTCTGTTCTAATGTTTTCCAATGCAGATTGACACAAAGCCCAGTTCTTTGACTAGACATAGAGAGTAAAGGCAACACATAAGTTCATATCATTCTGACTTATTCTCCTGCATTATGATACCAATGTACAAGATCAATACTTTTATTTAGTTATAGAAAACACCACTCAACAGGCTTTCTCTGAAAATTTAATTATTTTCTGGAGGAGTGTAAGGGAAGTCAGAAATTCGAAATCATAGTTAGCAGAGTGAAAATGTAGCGAGATCAGGAATATTAAATTAAGGTTAAGGGGAAGAAAGGGTGAGGGTGAATCACTGCTACTTTCTTATATTTAGGATCATTCTATGTCTTAGGATAATCACTATTTGGCATATGACTCTCTCAGGAATGCTGGATCTAAGAATATATATAGTCATACCTGCATAAGCATGCACACATACACAAACATAAATGGAATGGGGGGCTTCTTTCATCTGATGGAATATTCACTCTATTAGCAATATCCCAGTGAATAATAGCTTCCATGAATGGTTTCACCTGCCTTAGTGCAGATAAAACAGATATCAGTAAAAAAGAAGCATACACCTCATGGGTCTCCTAAATTTTGTTGTCATACAGAATGTAAATGCTATAATGAAAAGTACCCAACCAGTATTTGGTAAAATATTAGAAAAGTAGCTCTCCAGAGGGGAAAAACAAAACAAAAATATTCTGTGTTGAGATATGGTCGGAAATGCTTAGATAAGCAAAGGTAAAACGTTTCTTCACTCCGAAACTTCTCAGAGCATGTGTGGGGCAAAAACCTGAGTCCCCTGCTTTCAGAATCATTGTCATTCAAACCAAATGCTGTTTGAGGCTCATGTGAATCCAGTAGCTTTGAGAAATGATGCCCTCTTATCGGAAACATCACAAATTCAGGGGAGCTGACCAGGGAAGGGGTATAAGCAAGGGGTACAAGAACAGAAAGAAAATGCAGAGATTAAGAGCATTGCCTCTCAAATCAAAAAGTACTAGTTTATCCCAGTGTCACCTTACCCTAGCTGTGTGAACTTGAATAAATAAACTCCTTAAGGCCTAGTTCCCTCACCTTTAAAATATGATTTTTTAAAGGATTAATACGAGTTTCTTTAATGTTAGCATTACTATTCTTATTAATTTTTGTTGTGTCTAACAATCCATCACTATTTAAATGGGGTTAGCAGTTTCATCTCCAATTATAAATATTAGCTCTTTCATTGGCTTTCCTAAAATGGTATCAAGGAAAAACAGACAGGCCTTAGAAGAAATTAAGAGGTTTTATGTCCAAAGACACTGTATTAAAACAAACCCAAAGTAATTGTTATTTCAATTAAACTGAGAAAATCAATCTCTCTCTCTCTCTCTCTCTCTCACACACATACACACACACACACACACACAACTTATTTTCCCTCTTTCTTGTGTTTTGTGTGAAAGGACCTTTACCTGGTCCTAGTGGCGTCATATTAATGAGTGATCTTCAGACAGTGTAGAGACTTTAAGGATGATTTCAAGTATGGCTTTCTGTACTAAAATGCTCAGTTCCCTTGAGAACAACACACTGATGTCAACCTCTTCTCAGAACCAGAATGAACAAAATTTTATTCTTTTGTCAGTCTGATCATTTAATGTGTTGTCATGCTAATTACTTTGAAGAGCTTATATGTTGCACCCTTATTCCTTAAAATTTCAATGCCAGTGTCTATTCCCTAAACTTATTTATATTGAAAACAACAATCTGAGAATAAAAAAGTTAAGCCCTAAGAACTCTTCAACAACTGTAAGCAAATGAAAAGCATACTTAAGAATTACTGTTAAACATACTTTAAGACAGGAAAGCTGTGGGTTAAAAACATTAATTGAAAACTAAAATTAAAGTTATCCTCTCTTATGATAATAAAACAGTGATCGTGTTATTGCTATAAAACAATATTGAAGTGTTTCATATGATCTTGTTTAAATAAGTAGTTATCCAGCCTAATTATATATTAGAGTCATCTGGGAAGCTTTTCCAATAAGGCACTGCATAAACCCCGCCCAAGACTAATTAAATAAGTTGGTGGAGCCTATTATCAATATTTTTACAAATCTTTCCAGGTGTTATAATGTGCAGAAAGATATTCCAACCACTGATCTTGTTAAATTAATTAAACAAAAAACCATCAGACCGAGGTGGTTCTTATACCTTAGCTGCCTATATAAGCAAACCCAAACATAAGACTGTAAATGCTTCAAGGTTAAGCAATGGAAGGCAAAGAACAACCGAACATACACAGCATACTAGGCTCTTCCAAATAAGGCAAACACTTAAGCTATAGCAAATCAAATCATTTCCTTGCTTTATTTCCACCTTTTCTCTACAAAAGTCTTTCCCCTAACTCCTATAGGTAGAGTGTTTCTAACCACCTCTGCTTGTGTGCTGCCTGATTCCAATCAATTTTTGCTCAAATAAACTCTTAAATTTTTAATATGCCTCAGTTTATCTTTTAACAATCTAAACTGTTGCTCCCTATAAAACAATGGCTTTCTTATAAACCTTTTGCATCATGGGAACTTTTGAAAATTGGATGTCAACTATTGGTATTTCTGCCCCCTAAAAAATGAACCAAAACACATCTACATCCACCCACAAATCCAAATACATACCCACACAGACACCTAGACACATTCTCATACTCACACACACATGTGATTTTGTATACAGTTTAAAGGCATAGCCATAATTCCTGAAGCCCTTGTTAAGAAATGTACCTCTAAGAACAACACTTAAATGCATTCAAGAGGAAGAGAAGCTGTTGTCTTTTCAATGGATCAAGTAGCAACACCTTGGCAACTGCTTCACTGTTTAAAAATCTCTAGTATTAATGACATTCCTTTGTAGCTTCAACATAAACCCATTTTACCTGCTCAAGTTCTCAAGTCAAATGGAAATCAATGTGTGCGTGTTTTGTGAGACTGAGTAATTTACTTCCCTTTTCCAAATCTCAGTTTACTTGTCTGATAAATGAATAAATTGATACAGCATAGGTTAATAATTCAATACAACATGTCACAATGGCTTTTAAAGAATCAATGAATATTAGCTGCCACTATTAGTGTTGCTTTTTTTAATATATTCTATTAATAATAGTTTCATATGCTTGTAGTCTTAATGAAATTTCTCATTTAGTATTTTCATTTCCAGAAAATAGTCACAAAAAGTCAAAAGAAAGCAAAACAAGCAAGCTATAAATAAATGAAACAATGTTGATTGTAGCCATTGCTATCTCCTTTCACTTTAATTCATGTTTAAGTACAGAAGTTTTGAATACAGAGGAAATATTGGGACATTGCTTGTGTTTCCATTTTTAAAATCTATCTCTGTTAAGTTGAATACACTAAGATGGTTATTTAAGGAAAAAGAAAAGTACAGCATTGTGTTTTTCCCCTTTGCCTCTTAGATCAGACTACTTCTATAAAACAAGTCAATTTTTGTTGTTAATTAAATATCATTTTTCATTCATATTTTTCCATACTAAGTATTAGTATTGTTTCCAGATCATACATTTAATCAACTGTGATCAATTTGAATTTGAATATCAATATTCTGGCTCCTCTTCCATGCAGCTGTTGAAATGATAGATGTAAGTGTGTTTTTTCTGTCTGTTTTTGTAGCTTTTTATTGAATTATAAGTAGCGTAAAATATTATATTAGTTTCAGGTGTTCAACATAGTGATTCGATATTTTTTATACACGATGAAACGATCCCCACAATAAGTCTAGTTATCATCTGTCACCATACAAAGTTACAGTGTTATTGCCTATACTTCCTATGCTGTGTGTTACATCCCCATGATTTATTTATTTTATAGCTGGAAGTTTGTGCCTTTTAATCCCAACCTATTTTGTTAGTCCCCCAACAATGGTGCAGCTGTGGTGGAAAACAGTATAGAGGTTCTTCAAAAAACCAAAAATAGAACCACCATACCATCCAGCAATTCCATTTCTGGGTATTTATCTGAAGAAAATTAAAACACTAATTCAAACAAACTTATGGTTACCAAAGGGGAAAGGGGTGGAGGGATAAATTAGGAGTTTGGGATTAACATATACACACTACTATATATAAAATAGATAACCAACAAGGACCTACTGTATAGCACAGGGAACTCCACTCAGTATTTTGTAATAACCTGTAGAGGAAAAGAATCTGAAAAAGAATACATATATATATGAACCACCGTGCTGTACACCTGAAACTAACACGACATGGTAAATTGACTATACTTCAATTTAAAAAAAAAGAATCAATAGAAATTTTTAAAAAAGAAAAGTTATAGGTACTCCTATATTTTTTGCAACACTATTTACAATACTCAAGGTATGGAAGTAACCTAAATGTCCATGGATAGATGAGTGGATAGAGAAGATGTAGTATTTTTTTAAAAAATACCTTAACCTAGATTTTTAGTTCTTTCTCTTTCTCTTCTTCAAACCTCCAAAGGCTACATACAACTTTTAAACGAATCTAACACTTCCAAGATGCGAAAAACACCTTGAAACTGAAAGTGACAAAGTGAATCACATTCTTCTCCTAGTTAAGATCTACAGAGGCAGAGACACGCGTGTGATATATATACACAAACACAGCTGGGCTGAAACCTGATTTACCTAAATTCTAACGTGACTTTTAAAATTTCTCTGAGTCGCAAACTTGCATGGCCTTGGTGTTCTGTGAATATCGCAAAGCATTTCTATTACATTCTCTTGCTAAAGAATTTAAACTCACAATACAAATATTTATTTAATTACCAATTGTTTAAGAAATGAAGACGATATTCTTTGAGGAAGCAAAGAATAACAATATAACCCAAAGTTTACATGTCTAGAAAGCAATTACTCTGTGTCAAGCCATCTATTATTTGCATTACTGTTCAGCCATACAACCACTATATGAAGCGGGTATAACTGACCTCACTTTTACAGGAGAGTGGCCTATATTTTAAAGGGGTTAATAAGTGCCTTGCTCTAGATCACACAGTGTGCAAATAACAGAGGTGGAATTTATTCCTCTTCTGCCAAGATTTTCTATTCCAGTATATAACTATGACATACTGCCCATTTTAGTTTAAGAGAATCAAAAAGTTAGCATTTTTTTTTTTATACTTAACAAGTTAAAACTGAAAACAGCGGTACTTGTGTAAATCATGGTACTGCAAAGACTAGCATAAGAAAGACTTAAAATCACTTTCGTACTGTAAAGTAATTATAAATGTGAGATAGCAATAAAAATACTAAATGAGAAATTCTATTGTACTTAATTCCTATAAATGGCTCTATAACTTCTCATGTCTGTTCTCTGCATTTAGATGAAGCTTGAAACTATCACTTAATTCTATATCCTATACATGAAACTCAAATTGTAATAGAATATTTAAAAATGTCTGAAATGATTAAGAGAAAAATACTCTACTATAATGAGAGTTCTAGGTAGACTTTAAAAAGAACCATGAGAGATAATCTGGTAAAATAAAAGCTACAGAAGACAATTATGATTAAACTCAAATTATATACAAGGCAAAAATAAACAAATAAGAAGTAAACATTATAAACTCTTATATACTGGCATGTTTTTTGTCCCAGTTGAAGATTATATCTAAATATAAATAATATCTCTGGATAATAAATCAATGGAAATAACCAAATCAAAGCTGATCATTTTGCTCTAAGTCATCTGATTTGAGTATTTCCATAAAGTAAATTAATGATATTCACTAGAATTTAGAGAATATTCTTATTATTTTAAATATGTTCTCATTCAGTTTGTACCTCAGTGATTCTATTAAACCACAAAATTTTCATTTTGTGATATTTAACTAAACAGGACTAAGATGAGTGACTTAGATATCTAAAAATATGGATTTTTAGATCTTGTTTAATTGGCTTGAGATTAGCACTCTTTCCTTGCCTAAAAATTGGCAATCCATTAAATAAATCAAGAATGCATACATTTTAGCAGTTTTGCTTTTATAGTTATTGGATATTTCTTGAATCGTTTTTCCTGCTCTTTTCCCTTTTCTTACAGAATGCTTTCATTGCCAGCTACTGTTGCAGTAGCCTATTAAGATTAGCTTGGCTATGCTATTTGTACAAAATATTAATTTGATGTATTCTTTGCAGACTAGGCATGGGATGTATATATTAAAAGACTATGTTTAAAGGCAGATTCTAGATTATACAAATACATGTATGTGTGTATATATATATATATACCCCCTTTGAATACTTACAGAGAAATAATACAGCTCCCAGATGTACTAGTGTATTGATTTTTGTGTATTCAATTAAAAAAAAAATCATGTGTGACCTAGCTGCAAAAATGCAGCCCACTTTAGTTCAGATTTCTTTCCTGCGTGACTCATGTCCTATGGATTTGGAAGGGAATGACTATGCAGGGATTAAGAGTATTGGAAATGTGTCAGTTGACTATTCTCTGTGGAGACTTAGGGAAAAATAAATGATGATAACAACAGGCTGTAGAGGACATTCTTATTTGTCTTAAACTTTACTGTACACCTAGTGGTTAGAGCTCTGGTGTCAGACTTTCTGGCTGTAAATACTGACTGTATCATTTATTAGGTATGTGACCTCAGGAAAGTGAATTACCATCTCTGTGATTCAGTTTCTTCATTGGAAGAATTGAGATAATAATGACACCTACAACATAAATTTGTTGTGAAGGTTTAATTATCTAAAAGAAGAGTTGGCATAGTCCCTGTTCATGTTAATTGCGTAAATATGTGTTCATATTTTAAAAGTTGTTTTTATATATTTCAGAAGAGTGAAGCATAGCCTACTTTTAATCATTCTCACGTGAGAAACTCGTAGTCAGAGTCCTATTTCTAGACTAGGGAAATATCACCTCTTCCACTAACATTTAAATGTGAGCATAGACTTCTCTTTTTCCTCTATTGTTTACTGCTGTATCTTCAAGGCTTAGATTAATGCCTGGACCATACATAGTATGCTGTCAGTAAATGTTTGTTGAGGAATCATTGGTCAACTTTCAGTTTCTTCATGTCAGCGAAAGAAACCCTCCATAATATTTTGTAATAGACAAAATGTTTCCTTTCGACATCCATCATGGATATACTCTAACCCATGCTAGGATTCAATCTAATCTTTTTCTTTAGTCTGCTTCCTCCTGCTCCCGCTCTCTAATGGACACCTTGGGTTTTGGGAAAATTCTAAAAGTCCTTTTGATATCCCACTTGGGGTTTTCCAATACAGGCAATCCCTTTAAAGGAAAATAATCCCTCTCTATTCAGCTCTATCAAGATTCTCATTCCTGGGTAACATGAAAATAATAATAATGGTTGGTATTTATTAGGTGCTTATTGTATGTGGCACTGGGATAACTTTTGTGTAATCTTGTTTAATCTTCTCAACAACATTCAATGTTGCAGATTGTAGAAACCTTTTACAGATGACAAAATAGAGATCTGGAGAGGATAATTATTCATTATAAAGTCACAAACTATAAAGGGTGAAACAGACTTTTTACCAGTCTGATGTTAACATCAATGCTCTTAAGAACCAAATAAATTCCTCTACCTATGCAGTTAGTGTTCAGTACTAAAGCTATTAGGAGGCCTGATGTTTTCACATACACTAAGGTATTAAAGATTGACAATACACTATTATTTAAAAGGTTATCCTGGCTGTATATGTTTTCACTTTGAAAAACGTTACCTTGAACAAAAATATATTGAACTGAATGAAAGAAATTCTAATGGTGAATTACATACCTTGTGACAGGTGAATAATTTGGGGCTGGAGAATTTTCCAGAGTTAACAACCTTAATATAATTTTGTTCTGAGTTTCATTTACAAATTTATCTATATAATTGCCCTTTTAACCCCTTTCAGATAAACAGATATTCTCCTCTAGTTAATTAATTCAATTATTCAATTCATAAAGGATTTTGGAATGTCTACTATGTGCCAGACACTGGTTTAGACTTGAATGTAAATGACTTTAGAAAATTAACAACTTATTGCAGGACAAAGACATTTAGATACATAACTGCAGTACAATAAAATAAAACCTGTAAGAAAGGCACTTAATACAAAAGTGGGAATGAATGGTACACACACCTATTTGGGTAAAGACACTGAGAAAACCAGAACCTTCACTGGAGCAGTTACATTTATGGCAGAGAGAGTACAGAATGGTGAAAAGAAATTTACCAGCTGGAATAGTTTGTGTAGGGAATTCTAGACAGAGCAAACAACACATGCAAAGGCATGTAGGCTTGAAAGAATGCAACTTGTTGGGAGAATTAAGATTAATTGGCTATGAACAAACATTCTCTGATGACTTTAATGAAAATACTCTCTATTGGTTTTTCCTCTTCTAGGTTTGTGCCTTAAATGTTGGGTCTACTCATCAGACTGTCCTTCTACCTCTCCCAATTAGGTTTCTGTGAGTTATCTCATTTATTTCAGAGCTTTAATTAGCAGTTATCTGAATGCTGGTGGTGGTCCTTTAGGGGTTTCCAGCATACTGTTACTTAGATGAGTCAGCCTAATTTAAAGGAGATACTTTGAAGACATAGAATAAAGTCCGGAAATGTAAAAAAAAAAAAAAATTTGAAAGGCAGGAGAAATTCAAGAGTAATTGTCAGTAAGAACTCACGTTTAGCTTAACATTGTTACAAATGGTTAACTATAGATATAAATAGATAAACCTATATAGATATGTGTATATATAGGGGTTAATACACAAATATGTATTTCTTTGCTCTGTCAAGTAAGAGAGCCTAAAAGAAATAACACCCTGATAACAATGTGCACACCTAGGGCCCATATCTTGGTTTTGAATAATATTTTCTAATAAAAGAAAACAGGGTTCCTTTGAGAAATGGCTGATTTTGGACTACGGAAGGAAATATGTAAGATGAGCCTGGAGAATCTTGCTGTGCCAAAAGTAAGGAAGTGTTAAAAGAAAAAACAAAAACACATTATTGGGGTTTGTCAAAGAGCACATGAGCTAATGGAAAGAGTTTCCAATGCCCTAAGCTGTAACTATTAGAGCAACAAAATAAATTATTATTGGATTACAATGCAAAGTATAAAATAAGTGTCCATGAGCCCAAGCTGATATAAATCATTGAATGAATTAATGAATGAGAAAGAAGAAATAAGTCTTTCAAGAATTTCACATAGTTTATATATATTCTCTGCACTAAAAGAGGGAAAATGTAACTCCCCACTCATGAAGTATGGACTATGCACAGAGATGTCCTTTCACAGGACGTCAGAAATAGGGGGAAAAGAGTAACTTTACAGTGGGGAAAATTTCAAACATTATTTCAAGGGGTGAATAGCCAAGGTCAACATCAACAGTCATAAACCATGTTGATACTATGTATCCTTGACATGATGAAACTGGCACTTTACCTCTGTGATCTTCCTCTCGAAAACCCCAAACCCAAGTCTAATCAGGAGAAAAACATCAAACAAGTTCCAGTAGAGGGGGATCCCACAATATACCTGCCAAGTATTCCTCAGGAACTCTCAACCTCACGAAAAACAGAGTAAGTTTGAAAAACTGTGATGGCCAAGAGAAGCCTAAGGAGACATGACAACTAAATGAATATGGTATCCTGGATGGCCTCTTGGAATCGAAAAAGAACATTACGGAGAATTCCCTGGCGGTCTAGTGGTTATGACTCCATGCTTTCACTGCTGAGGGCCGGGGTTCAGATCCCTGGTTGGGGAGCTAAGATCCCACAAGCTGTGCGGCACGCCACCCACCATGCCCCGCAAAAAAATTATAGGTAAAAATTAAAGAAGTAGAAATTAACTCTTCTTATAATATCTATTTCTTACTGATTCTGTTTGCAAAGTGACCGTATATAATTTGTTGTCAAATGATATTGGATGAATGTGTTTTAAGGAGATGTTGACCAAGAGTTTCTGAGAAGTTGTGCGCTGCAGTAAACTGGGAACCAGTAAACTGTGGTTTTTGTCCTCTCACTCACTGTGGGACTTTGGACAAGTCATTCTCACCTGTTTGGATCTCAATTCCTTGTGTCATCTTAAACCTTAGCTTTGCTTACCATTGCATTCATGCATATAGGAGTTCCACTGAAGGGTTTGAGGGCCATAAAACATTTATACAAGGAGCTGTGGAGTCTCCTGGAAAATATCTCATTACTGTAAAAAACAGACTCCAGGCACACAAGCCTTAAAAACTACGTCTCATGGTCTAATGGGGAAGAAGGGACAGACTAGTGTTAATTATCACATTATTTCTAGCCCAATCTTTAATCAATGTGTGCCTAAATCTGAGGAGAGGGAATTGGTAGAAAGTACAGATTTCACTAATTTCTGAAAGTCAAAGCACTGCCTAGAAACTCATGAATTAGCATAGTCATGAAAGTGAGATTCTTTCCCCAGATAGGAAGAGACATTGTGTTTCTTTTTGCATAAAGAGCTCAGAGACCTCAGCTTTCTTTGCAGGCTCCAACAGTACTGGGGTATTGACACATCAAAATAGTTTCCATACAATGAGACAAAGTGCGGCACTGACCCAGTGTGACTTCAGTAGTTACCAGAGATGGCTTTGCAGGGACAGTACAGACATGGAGGTTTTGGTGTTCTGAATCCCACTGTGTATGCCTAAACAGATAGGTTTGGAAAAGGGTGGGGCCTTTCCATGTACCTGAGACAAATAGGAAATGAATAAAATGGATTCTGATGTCCTACAATTGTAAAGGAAGCTAGACTCAGGGAAATAACATTTGCTATTATCATGCTTGAACAATGAAAGTTGAGAAACAGAAAATAGGAGATTTCCAAGTAATTAATCACTAAAATTGATATTTCATGAAATTTGAAGTGGAACTCCAATATCAGATAAATTGGAGTTACTCTCAAAGAAGAGTAATATGCTCTCAGATCTTAAGGTCTCAATTACTGACCTGAGAAGATCCAAGATTATTTCTCAATGGAACATAAGGGCACTCCAGAACCCAGATTGAAAAATTCCCAACTGAATGATGGCTAAGGTTCTGCCTACCTTTAAATATTTATTGGCTCTAAGCCAGGGAGGAAGTTTAATATAGGAACATTGATTCTGACTCTAGAGATTGTGAGGAGATAAGAAAAAAACAATACTTAGGAGTAGCTGAAATTATAGCTTGGCTACTTGGCGAAGGTCACACTTCTTTTCCATCTTCAAACTAATAAAGAAATAGGAATATTCTGAACTTTGGGCTCCTTGCCAAGTCTCTCCATTCCAAGTTTCCCAAGTTAACTATTTATACATCAGCCAGTACAACAAAACAAAACAAAACAAAACAAAAAATGTTGCCTGTCTGAAATCCTTGACTACATGACCAAGATTAAAAAGAATTCTAAGAGAAAGGAAAATCTGGCTGTTTCTACTGCAAGCAGCCTACTTCATTAATTTCATTCCTAAAAGGGCCAGGGGAAAAAAAGCATTGACTTTGTTCAGTCTAGGAGTGAGAAGTTAAGAAAAGAAAATGTTGGGAGAGAATGAGTACTTTGCAACTAAATTGCAGGCAGCCCAGGGAAAGAAGAGATAAGATATCAGTCTCCCAGGGCACTTCAAATACAAGGCCCAATGAAAGAAAAAACATATACAGAAATAAGAGATGAGACCTGGGTTTTTTTAAAAAGGTAACTGACTGTGAACTACTTGTCAATCAATGGGTGCCACAGGCCAATCAGACGGAAAAGAAGAGTCCACCAGGCTAGGAAGAAATTTATTGTATTAAGTTGGTGGCCTTTGCAATATAAACAGAGTTTAAAAAGTTACTAGGTTTGTCATTTACATCAGTCAAGAAGATGCTAAAATCAAATGATTATCTCTTAGTATTCAGTAAAACAATTTAATGGGATTCAAGTTCCCAGTGTCCATTCAAGTGTGTGACATTTCCCATACATGGCCATACAAGAAGAGAAGTTTTGGGAAGCAAATTAATAGGTTAGTCTTTAAAACAACTACATCTGGCATCATTCTAGTTTGAAATTACTAAGTAACAAAACACATACTTCCACAGTTCAATCGCTGACAGGATATCATAGGGAGAGGTGGTCGGAATAGTTTCAATCATATGAATACTAGGATAGAGGACCATTTGTGGAGGTTTCCTTAAGAAATACATTCTCTGGCCTCACTTTTGATATTTACATATTTTGCAAGCGAGAGAAGTATTGAAGAGTAAATATTTCAGCATATCACCTGAGCAATTCTTACAGGTAATACAACACATCCTGCTTATGTAAAATTTACCTTTTCAAGAAGTTTAAAGAAGCAGGGTCTCTGGCTTTTATGAATCAACTCTTCCAAATTCATACTCATGTTCACTTAGAGAGCACCCTTGCGAATCCTTGCAAAGTATAGTGGGTTTATTTTTTATTTGCAGAGTTCAACTGTGTTCTAAGTTCAAAAGTTTGCAAAAAGCCTTTAGAAAACAATGAGAAAACTTAATCTGAAGAATAAGTATGTCATTGAAAATCCAAATTAAGATATTCAGATATTGGTTTCAGTTAGAGGGAAATAAAAAGATATTTTTCATTTGTACCTCTAAATGCTTCAGTTTAGTAAGATATTTTCCTTAAAGGCAATTAGCTAACCAAGATAATTACTTCACCTGACATGTATAAGAATTTATTGATTTGTCTAGTCCATAATTTTGAATTGTGCTCCATTTAAAAAATGAGCCATTGTTCAGGTCCTCTACAGAGTCAATGAATGCAAATTTTCTTCAGTGCTCTGGCACCTTTCACTTTACAGTATTTATTTACCTACAGGATTTTCTAAGGATCAGGCAGCTTCTACTGTTTACTTAAATAAAGAATAGAAAGAAATTCAACATCAGAAAATCAGTATCTAAATACATTTAACTAAGTGATCTCATATTATACATATGTCACTGAAAAGTAAAATTTTCATCATGCCCAGTGAAAATTCCTTTTAGTATCTTCTTACAATTTTTGAAATATGATCACATTCTTATTTTTATTTTGAACATTTTCCCCTTAAAAATAACTGTCATTAGATTAAAAACTTAAATTCAAGACCTTAACCATAAAACTCCTAGAAGAAATGATAGGGAAAAGCTCTTTGACATTGTAATGGCAGTAATTTTTTGGACATGACACCAAAAGTACAAGCAACAAAAGCAAAAATAATCAAGTGCAAACACATCAAATTAATAAGCTTCTACACAGCAAAGGAAACCATTAACAAAATGAACAGGTAACCTACTGAATGGGAGAAAAGATTTTGCAAATCACATGTCTGATAAGAAGTTAGTATCCAAAATATATAAGGAACTCATTCAACTCAGTAGGAAAAAAAAATCCAATTTTAATATAGGCATAAGACCCAATTAGATATTTTTCCAAAGAAGGTAGACAAATGGCCAACAGGTACATAAAAAGGTGTTCGACATCACTAATCATCAGGGAAATGCAAATTAAAATCATGAGATATCACCTCACACCCGTTAGTATGGTTACTATCAAAATGACAAGAAATAACAAGACTTGGCGAGGATGTAGAGAAAAGGGAAGCCTTATGCACTGTTGATGGGATATAAATTAGTACAGCTACTATATTAGGTGAATAGATATTTGTGTTCTTTCTAAAATACAGAATTTTTAATACAATGAATAAATATATTTGAAGAATACTGATCACAAAGTTAATTTATGTAAACCATTCTCTTTTCCAACTTAAAATATAAAAATTGGGAATTGTTTTTGTGTGCCTGTTAGAAATGGTTCAGTTACAGAAAATCTGACTGATGATGAGTTAAAATATAGAGACTCATTTTTCTCTCAGTAATCTGGTTCTGCTGGGCAGTTTTCCCATGGTTCAATCTGGACAAGACCCTGGATTGGCATCTGTGTAACTCTCTTGGCTTTACCTCAGAGTAACAGAGGGCTTTTAAACTCCATTCAAGAAAAAAAACCAAACAAACAAGGAAAAGGCATGGATATAGGCAGATCTATTTTTCTTATACTAAATGAGAATCTTTCCCAGAAGCCCTGCCCTTCCAGTGGATATGCCCCACCACCCCATAGGCAAAAACTATACCATGCAGTCAACCCTAACCCAGGGGAGCCTTACCATTATAATATTTAATTTCTTTAGCCTCTATAGTGGAGGCTGTCATGGGGAAAGGGCAATATAGGTAGATATTATTTGCTGAACTCATAGTGCTTTGTGGTACTGTGCTTCTTAAACTGTGGTTCATGGAACACTTGATTTGGAAACAACTGATGTAGCAGAAACAGAGATCTGTACTTTTTTCCTAACTGTGCTCTTTTCCTTCCAGGCATCTATTTAAATGGCATATCCCAGTTGGACTGAATTTAGGTTAAGGGAATGTGGGTGTAAGTGATGTACACTATTTCATGGCATGGCCTTAAAATCCTCCATGCTCTTGTTTTCCCTTTCATGTTGACTTTGGAGACCAGAGGATGAAGACTGTACGATTACAAGATAAAAGAAACCTGGATTCTCAATTAGCTACTTGGAGTAGAACTATCCAAGAAATCTACTATACCAGGAGCATCCACACTAGATTTTATCTCATTGTGATATAAACTTTCATTTTGATAAACTTCTCACATAGTTTCAGTGCTTCTGTAATGTTCTTTTCCACATAGCAAATGTTTTTTACTTTTTTTCCTTTTTGTCTCAACCTTAATATTACTTACTCTCTGAAATTCCCTACTACTAGGTTGGGTGGTCCTCAGTGCTTCCATATTAGCTAATATAATTTGTCACCCATTGTTCTAAGAATGTATTTGATCTTTATGTTTCTCCTAAAATCCTATGAGGACAGGCTTTGTTCATCTTTTTGTCATCTTGTTTTAGCAGAGGGCCTGGTTTAATACATAAAAATAAATGTGTTTACTGAATGAATCTGACATCCTAAAACCATATTTATGAACACCCTGGTTAAGGTATTGAAATATATCCAATGCTTGAGAGGAGAGGGAGGAGAATTAGAATAAAGTAAAATCCTGGGAGATCAGTGGATTAAGAATGAATAGACAACTGCAAAGAAAGGAGAAGATTGTTTTGTCAGCTTTAGGGAGACTGTATCCATGAAGGAGTAGAATGTGAGGTATGAAAAGACTGTAGTGAGAACAAAAACATGGAGAATTAAATGCAAGCCCTCAAGGAAAGAAGATTAATGAGTAACAGTTTTTTCTATGAATGTTCTTTTGGAGATTGCAGATGAAGAAACCAACATTAAAAGCTTTTGATGGTGAATTTGGGGAGAGGGGTGGCTGACAAAATCACTGCAGTTTCTCTTCAAACATAACTCTGATTTTTGGAAATTTCTGGAAAACTCTTTGTTCTGGAAGGTTACCACTCAGCAAACTAACGTCTTTAGATGTCTAGTGCTTCCTTTTTAGTCAAGATCTGCCAAAGTCGATTTAGCCTTGGGAAGAGAGTCTAAAACCAACCAAGTCTCAGATTCCTTTTCAGTGATTGAGAATATGGGTTTTTTAACTTGAGTTCATTTTGACTTAGGTCTAAGTTTCTATCCAAACCTGTGCTATAAACTCTGTCCATAACAGTTTAACAGCACTAAATCCCAAGGATCCAACCTAGAAATAAAAATTTCATTCAATAATTACATGGTAACTTTTCCGTGCTGGAAAATCGCCAAAATTTCTGAAAATGGGATAGTACAAAGAACAAGATATAGCTCCTTCTTAAAGATTAAGAATTTTTTAGAGTATGAAGTAATGAGCCTTATAGATGTAAAATGACTTTACTGGTGTTTTATTTATTTTATTTGACTAATTAGTTATATGGAAACCAGTAAGATATTACAACTGGTTTAAAAGAGATTTCAAAATGCTACACATTTAGAGTCAGAAAAAGAATACCAAATAAATGTATTAGTGGATAGAAAACCTGGTTAATATTTGCAGGGTGATAATCAATTGCATTCTACTGGACACAATTTTTGTATTGTATCAGTATTCTACAAGTTATTTTCTATTTCTAGCTGTAAAATAGCCTAGGTAATGACAAAAAGAGGCAGGGAAAGCCCAGAAGGTGAATCTGGTCAGGACATTTACTTTCAAAGTCTCTCACAATTTTTCCTTACATCTACAAGGAACTCATAGCTTACAGTCTAATCTGTAGTGCAGAGTAATTAGTCAGACATAGAAACATGAAGAAGGGATCTTCATTTGAATATGCGAGCAGGGGAAAGACTTTTAGGGGAGATGATACCTAACCTAAAATACATGTAAAATATTTGCAACTAAGTTGTATTATTATTGTCCATTTTACTGAAAGCTGAGATACAAAGGAGATAAGTAACCTGCCCTCAGTTACCAAGTGGACAAGTTTATTAAAAGAAGGAGAATTTTAAAGTATAGATTTCTCTTCTATACTTGCTGTAATGAATGCCCAACTCTATCTGCAATGGAATTTAGTTTTGGCAAATGATAACACTGATCTTTTATCTTAGTAATCCAGGGTAGAGATGAATGGTCTAGGTGATTAGACTCAACAGAACTGAACCTTTGGAAGTGTATGATTTTTTCACTTCACTTGGTGTTTCATGAAAGCCAGGTAGCACTCAATGGCAAGTACCTTCCAATAAGGTAGGTACATGCATTCATACATATGTTTACTCTGTTTTCTGTACTTTAATTTCCCCTGAGCAAATATCAGCCAAGTGATCAATCCTCATGTCTCGTGCAGAGAATTAGAGGGTCAGTTCATACTGAAGTTCTCTCTTGCTCTTTTTACTTAATTCCGAGAAAACCATCCCTTCTCTACCCATCCATCCCATTTGAGCCAACCATTTACTTTCATTGTTAGGTTAGGTATCATCTCCCCTAAAATTTGAATTAATATTAGATAAAATGTGTTGTATTTCTTTATCTCTGAATATTTATAGTCACCTGCAGGAAAAAAAACGTACTTTATAAGAACTCTCAGTTTTAACATGTTAATAGTATTCAACACAATTTGTGCAAAAGCTGGGAGACATTTTTTGTAGTATATGTGTTATACCACATATAACAAAAGACTTAATATTAAAAAGAATATATTGCTTCTGGAAGGTTTTTTCCACATCTTCTAGATCACTGTAAATATATTTCTTATTCAATTTTCTGGTATTCCCTTCCTTGTAATAATGCTGAGTTAGATAAAATACTTCAAGAATACAAATTATTCATTCATAAAGGAAAAAAAATCCATTGAAAAAACAGCAGAATTGGTGTCAGTTTCTGAGAAACAATCAAAACTGGATGTTCTTTTTTATGTGCAACATTTCTTCCTTTAACTTCTGTTGTTGCATGGCTACACCAAATTAATAAAATAACACTGACTTCAATAGTATCTTGACCTTCTCTACAATGAAGTGATGGGCTTGCCAAAGCTGAGTGAATTTTTTAAACACTTGCCCTAGTAAAAATGGCTAATTCACATCAATTCTGACTGCTTTTTCACAAGTGGTAAAAGTTAAAGGACATATTTGAGTCTCTAAATTGAAATAGCATTTGTCTAGCAGATCCTGATACAGACTTACCACCTTGCAGCTATAATGTTTTTAAAGACAAAGAAAAGGCTGTAAAACAAGCAAATGGTTCTGAAAACAAATATGTAGCAGGGACTTTTTATTAGAGTATAAGACAAAATCCATGGAATATTAGTGCAATGCAACTAAACTGAGGAGGGAAAAACCCTGATGGTCTAATAACACGTTATTGCATAAAATAGAAAAATCCCATTTCTGAGAAAGGTAACAGGAATCCCTTATGTCTTCCCTCAATTTCTACCTCATAGGTCAGAGCATGGGATTGTAAACTTTCCAGTGTAAGGCAGCAGCTCTTTGAGTTTGGATAATGATTTGAGAAAATGTTTGTGAAGTGCCTTTCATATCAGCCTGGTCCATTTTAGAGACTCAATAAATAGTGCATATGTGACTATGATTTCTGCTTCTCCCAAATCAGCTGAAAATATCCTGTGTATGCTTACTTTCTCTATGTGAAGCCCAGAGCTTAGCATCCTTCATTGGTTCCAAAAGTATTTTCTCATGAGCGATGTTTTGGAAGCATTAAGTCATTTATTGAAGATTTGTGGGTAATGACAAGTGATCAGTTTATGCACCACTTAATCCTTCCTTCAACACTAATGGGAAGCCATCAGTGGTAATACCCATCAAATCATTAAAACTCCTTTCTTGGAAACTAAGTTAGGGAAATGATAATTTATTCACATAATTAATATATAAAGAATATATATGAGAGCCTTCAAAACAGCAAATATTGGATAGTCTAAATAATGGAATATTATGTCAATATTTAAAATCATGTTTTCAAAGGAAATTTAATAAAAAGTGGATTGCTTCCCATAACATAATGTCAAAAGACCAAAGCATAAGAAATTGTGCAGCTATGGACTAAGATTATAAATTTTAAAAAATTGGAAGTATTTTTTCCCCTTATATTCTAAATTTTTACAAGTTAGCAGGCATTTCTCTCAATATGAGAAAAATTAGTAAATATTATAGACATGGACTTTAGGGTATGGATAAACAATCAATATACAGTGCTAACAAATTTCTTTAGCTTACTTTGCTCTAGAAAAGAAAATATTGTTCAAATTTACAATATGGTCATGTAAACTACAGATCTGTATTTAAAGATTGCAGACACTAACATTACTGTTAATATTTGTAAAATATTTTATAATTTATTGTATGTAAAATATACTAAAAGACCCTAAATAGCCAAAAAAAAAAAATCTTGAGAAAGAAGAACAGAGCTGGAGGAATCATACTCCCTGACTTCAGACTATACTACAAAGGTACTGTAATTAAAACAGCATGGCACTGGCGCGCGCGCGCGCGCGCGCACACACACACACACACACACACAAAGACACATAGACAATGGAACAGAATAGAGAGCACAGAAATAAACCCACACATTTATGGTCAATTCATCTATGATGAAGGAGGCAAGAATATACAATGGAGAAAAGACAGTCTCTTTCAATAAGTGGTGCTGGAAAAACTGGACAGCTACATGTAAAAGAATAAAATTAGAACATTCTCTAATACCATGTACAAAAATAAACTCAAAATGGATTAAAGACCTAAATGTAAGACTGGAAACCTTAAAACTCCTAGAAGAAAACATAGGCAGAACACTCTTTGACATAAATCACAGCAAGATCTTTTTTGATCCACCTCCTAGAGTAATGGAAATAAAAACAAAAATAAACAAATGGGACCTAATTAAACTTAAAAGCTTTTGCACAGCAAAGGAAACCATCAACAAAATGAAAAGACAACCTACTGAAATGGAGAAGATATTTGTAAATGATATGACCAATAAGGGTATAACCAACATATATAAACAGCTCATAAAACTCAACATTAAAACAAACAACCCAATTAAAAAATGGGCAGAAGAACTGAATAGACATTTTTCTAAAGAGGAAATGCAGATGGACAATAGGCACATGAAAAGATGCTCAATATCTCTAATCATCAGGGAAATGCAAATCAAAACCACAATGACTATCACCTCATACCTGTCAGAATAGCTATCATCAAAAAGAAGACAAAAGTATTGGCAAGGATGTGGAGAAGAGGGAACCCTCATACACTGTTGGTGGGAATGTAAATTGGTGCAGCTGCTGTGGAAATCAGTATGGAGGTTTCTCAAAAAACTAAAAATAGAACTACCATATGACCCAGCAATTCCATCCCTGGGTATATATCAAAAAACAAAACAAAACAAAACAAAAACAAAAGCACTTATTTGAAAAGATACATGCACCCCAATGTTCACAGCAGCATTATTTACAATTGTCAAGGTATGGAAGCAACCTAAGTGTCCATCAACAGATGAATGGATAAAGAAGATGTGGTATATATACACAATGGAATACTACTCAGCCAAAAAAATTTAAAAAAAGAATGAAATTTTGCCATTTGCAGCTACATGAATGGACTCGGGGGCATTTTGCTAAGTAAAATAAGTCAAACACAGAAAGACAAATACTGTATGGTATCATTTATATGTGAAATCTAAAAAATACAACAAACTAGTGAATAAAACAAACAAATAAAAAAAGGAGACTCACAGATATAGAGAACAAGGGGGTGATTACCAGTGGGGAGAGGAAATTGGGGGCAATGTAGGATAGGGAGAAAAAAGGGTTATTATGGGGATTATACGAAAGCATGTGTGTGAAACTTTTCAAAATTGTAAAGCACTACAGAATTTAAAAAAATCTTTCATTCAATAAAAAATAAAATATACAGGTACATAATACACACATATACACACAGTTTGTTTTGTTTTAGACATTTAAATAATTATATAAATCGTATATATGAAATACATTTTTTTTCCATTCCCTATGTGTTTCAGCTTAATGCCTGTTAAATCAGACACAATTCTTAAAATTGACTTCTTCAAAAATGTTCTGGCCATACTAATTTAATCATTACTTCTCAATTTTGTGATCCAGTAGATGTTAGAGATGGTATTACAAATTCCATAAGACTTGTAATACAAATTTGCTTCTTTGGGGTTTAAATTTGTATGCATCTATATTAATGAGTTGTATCTGAAATTCTAAAACTGTTAATGGGTTACCTTCTTTACAGTTTCTCATTAGGAAATAGAGAATCCAAATTAATTTGGTCTTAGTTTTCTTTGTTCTCCATGAAATTAAATCCATGATTTGAAAATATTGAGATTTTTATTTTTTTAAATCAAGGTAAGAGATAAGAAAGAGATAATCTCTCTCTCTTCCTGGTTCAATATTCTACAAAGATGGCCCTCTCATAATGATGAAATTTTATTTAGTCTTAGAGAAAATTCTAGCTGTCAACCATGCTTTTTTGAAGTGTTCTTCAGAGTAGTTAATAAGATCTACAGTAATCTGGGAAATAACTATGAAAACATAAGTCCTATTAGCATATAGGAGTAGTATGCACAGTAATCAGCCAAATAATTCACGATTTCCCTGTTCTTAGATTGAGGAAAAGTGACATGACAATAAAATAAAAATGCCTACCCTATAATAATTGTGAAAAGAGAAATGTGGCAGATCAAGGTAGAACTCTTACTGAGATTTCATTGTAGCATATTTAGCAGATTGACTTTAAATTATTATCAGAAACATGAGAAAACAAATTAAGAAACTTCAGCTAAAAGTCTGTCCTATAGAAACCGTATTTTTATTTATTCTGTACTTTTAATTCTTTATAGACATCACTATAAGCTTTTATGTATGGTCATTGAGAAGTGACAGTTCTGGGATCATTAACAGATTTAAAGGAATTTGAAAAGGTTTGCAAACGATATGGTTGGGCCAGATTTCTTTAGGGCTCAAGAGCTAGTTCTAAAGTCTGCTCATGTCTGGTTAAACACCAACCTCACAATGTCATCTCATGCTTATGATTTTCTTGACCTTACATTCAACATCAGCCAGTTTTAGATGTAAGACTCTTGAGGTTGAAGGTTATATTTTGGTAGAAGGTGCTATAAATTAGAAATCTGGAGGCCCAGGCTTGATCTGGTCTACCACTAACTGGCTAAATTTATAAATGTATTTATTTTGGTACCTTCTATTGGTGAAGTAATTATGGAGGAATAAACCAGATGATCTCTAATTTCTCTTAACATCCATATTTTCTAAGAAGCTTAGATGCTTCCTAAACATGTGAAGACTCCCATGGTCTATCCATTTTTGAGGGCTAACTAATTTACTTCTTTGGAAAATTCTGAGTCAGAAGGAGATTCCACAGAGAGGATGTCATTTAGAACATGTCCCTAAGGTAAGACTTTGGAATTCTAGACATTTTCAGAACTATTATAGTTTTCAGAAGTGTGTGACAGAGACATCACATGTGTATTTTAGACCATGAGCACATGTTTTGATTATGGATTATAGGCTGATTTCTTCTCTTGATTTCTGTAGTACACTGGTGGTCCCATAGTAGGTGCTCAATATACATTCATGAATTGAACTTCCCCATTTCTCTGTTAACCCAGGATCTAGCAATTAGATTTTATGTAAGGGAAACTTGGAGGGAATGAGTTACTTAATTGTTAAACTACTGCTTATCAGGAACTCAGTAGGTGTTCAGTAGGTCTGTTGTAATGATGGATGATGTCTATTTTTATGCAAGACTTGGCTTTGTGTGGCTATTTGTCATTGCTTTTGATAATACCTCTTTTGCATAACATCTCAGGGCTTAGAGACCTGGTTCTTATTTTTTAAGTTTATCCCCTTTAGTTGTATGGTGTTGTTCTAGGAAATTTATAGCCCTTTTGAGCTTCCACAATATGGTCATCCTAATATAAATATTGTTTACAACCAGGATAAACATGTTAAAAAGCAATATAAAAACAAATATCAATCATTTTCTCAAAAAGGACATAACCTTTCTTTCAAATTTACCATGTAGCAATTAATTTTAGACTTTGCTTTCCTAGTCGAAAAAGGCAGTAGTAGGTAGAGGTTACAGACAGGTTACAGCCCTAATTAATGACCTGTAGGTAGTAAATGAAATATGGATATTTAGAGCTCTTAAATAAAAATATATCAAGGCACTTCAAAAAATGTAATGACTTAAATACTGTCAGTAACACAGTGATTTGGTATATTAATGAAATAGTCATTTATTCGAATATGCTTTTTAGACACAGAGTATTTGTAGTAAGTGCTAAAATCGTTAGTAGCTTTGGGTTCAAAAACACGATCAACTATTTATCTTTTTGATTCTCCAAAACTCTTTTCTCCTTAAATTTAACAAGCTATATAGCTTGCTAGAAACATTGAATATCAAGCAAACAATAAGTAATATCAGCTAAAGATCTAAATATGTACATTTACTCTGTAGTTGAATCTCACACAGGATATTGACCTTATTTATTTACTTGTTTGTTTATTTCTTATAGGCATTAGTTTATATGTCTATGAGTGATAGAAACCTAATGTAGATCAACAGGATATTGTTAACTAGAAAGTTAATAGATTGATTTCACACTGAAACTTTGATTCTTAACCTGTATTTAAGTATAATAATGGGTCTCCTCTCACTAGGACCCCTTACTATATCAAAACCTTCTTGCTGAGTCAAGCGAAATGACATATATCTTATGTTTTCCCAGGGCTAATTGTTTTAAAATACCTTTTTATATGCTATAAGTCCTTGAAACAGGTTGAATATTTTAGTTAAGTAAATCAATTATTGTGGGGACAGCAGGGCCAAAACAACCTGTTAATTTGTTGATTTTTGATGAAGATAAAGCTGTGAAGGGATATTAACTAGGACACACACATATGCATTTATGAGTAAACTAACTCACTAGAGACAATATCCATTTCAGTATATGACCATCACTATGATTCTCCAATATCATTAGATTTCATTAAGTAATTATGAATGCATTATACTACCTCAACGTAAAATAAATTTAAAAGGACCTGGTAGGGAAGGGACCTTTAAGATGGCAGAGGAGTAAGATGTGGAGATCACCTTCCTCCCCACAAATACATCAAAGATACATCTACAAAAAAAAAAAAAAAAAATACATCTACATGTGGAACAACTCATGCAGAACACCTACTGAACGCTGGCAGAAGACCTCAGAATTCCCAAAAGGCAAGAAACTCCCCATGTACTTGGGCAGGGCAAAAGAAAAAAGAAAAAACAGAGACAAAAGAATAGGGACAGCACCTGCACCTCTGGGAGGGAGCTGTGAAGGAGGAAAAGTTTCCACAGACTAGGAAGCCCCTTCCTAGGGGCTTCCTGGTAGAAACAGGGGGGCCGGAAGGGGGGGGGAAGCTTCAGAGCCACGGAGGAGAGCGCAGCAAAAGGGGTGAAGATGGCAAAGCAGAGAGATTCCCACACAGAGGATCGGTGCCAACCAGCACTCACCAGCCTGAGAGGCTTGTCTACTCACCTGCTAGAGCAGGTCGGGTCTGGGAGCTGAGGCTCGGGCTTTGGAGGTCAGATCCCAGAGAGAGGACTGGGGTTGGCTGCATGAACACAGCCTGAAGGGGGCTAGTGCACCACAGCTAGCTGGGAGGGAGTCTGGGAAAAAAACACAAGGAGGCTAAACAATATGCTACTAAATAACCAAGAGATCACTGAAGAAATCAAAGAAGAAATCAAAAAATACCTAGAAACAAATGACAATGAAAACACGACAACCCAAAACCTATGGGATGCAGCAAAAGCAGTTCTAAAAGGGAAGTTTATAGCAATACAATCCTACCTCAAGAAACAAGAAACATCTCAAATAAACTACCTAACCTTACACGTAAAGCAATTAGAGAAAGAAGAACAAAAAAATCCCAATGTTAGCAGAAGGAAAGAAATCATAAAGATCAGATCCGAAATAAATGAGAAAGAAATGAAGGAAATGATATCAAAGATCAATAAAACTAAAAGCTGGTTCTTTGAGAAGATAAACAAAATTGATAAACCATTAGCTAGATTCATCAAGAAAAAAACGGAGAAGACTCAAATCAATAGAATTAGAAATGAAAAAGGAGAAGTAACAACTGACACTGCAGAAATACAAAGGATCATGAGAGATTACTACAAGCAACTCTATGCCAATAAAATGGACAACTGGGAAGAAATGGACAAATTCTTAGAAAAGCACAACCTTCCAAGACTGAAGCAGGAATAAATAGAAAATATAAACAGACAAATCACAAGCACTGAAATTGAAACTGTGATTAAAAATCTTCCAACAAACAAAAGCCCAGGACCAGATGGCTTCACAGGCGAATTCCATCAAATATTTAGAGAAGAGCTAACACCTATCCTTCTCAAACTCTTCCAAAATATAGCAGAAGGAGGAACCCTCCCAAACTCATTCTATGAGGCCACCATCACCCTGATACCAAAACCAGATAAAGATGCCACAGAAAAAGAAAACTACAAGCCAATATTACTGATGAACATAGATGCAAAAATCCTCAACGAAATTCTAGCAAACAGAATCCAACAGCACATTAAATATTTCATACACCATGATCAAGTGGGGTTTAACCCAGGAATGCAAGGATTCTTCAAAATATGCAAATCAATCAATGTGATACACCATATTAACAAATTGAAGAAGAAAAACCATATGATCATCTCAACAGATGCACAAAAAGCTTTCGATAAAATTCAACACCCATTTATGATAAAAACTCTCCACAAAGTAGGCATAGAGGGAACTTACCTCAACATAATAAACGCATATATGACAAACCCACAGCCAGCATCGTTTTCAGTGGTGAAAAACTGAAACCATTTCCTCAGATCAGGAACAAGACAAGGTTGTCCACTCTCACCACTATGATTCAACATAGTTTTGGAAGTGTTAGTCACAGCAATCAGAGAAGAAAAAGAAATAAAAGGAATCCAAATCTTAAAAGAAGAAGTAAAACTGTCACTGTTTGCAGATGACATGATACTATACATAGAGAATCCTAAAGATGTTACCAGAAAACTACTAGAGCTAATCAATGAATTTGGTAAAGTAGCAGGATACAAAATTAATGCACAGAAATCTCTTGCATTCCTATACACTAATGATGAAAAATCTGAAAGAGAAATTAAGGAAACACTCCCATTTACCACTGCAACAAAAAGAATAAAATACCTAGGAATAAACCTACCTAAGGAGACAAAAGACCTGTATGCAGAAAACTATAAGACTCTGATGAAAGAAGTTAAAGATGATACAAATAGATGGAGAGATATACCATGTTCTTGGATTGGAAAAATCAACATTGTGAAAATGACTAGGGTTTGACTTAGGGTTCACCTAAGTGATACCATATGCAAACACATATAATGGAATCTAAAAAAAAAAAATGGTTTTGAAGAACCTAGTGGCAGGACAAGGATATAGACGCAGATGTAGAGAATGGACTTGAGGACACGGGGATGGGGAAGGGTAAGCTAGGACGAAGTGAGAGAGTGAAATGGACATATATACACTACCAGATGTAAAATAGATAGCTAGTGGGAAGCAGCCGCATGGCACAGGGAGTTCAGCTCTGTGCTTTGTGTCCACCTAGAGGGGTGGAATAGGGAGGGTGGGGGGGAAACACAAGAGGGAGGAGATATATGTATATGTATAGCTGATTCACTTTGTTATACAGCAGAAACTAACACACCATTGTAAAGCAATTATACTCCAATAAAGATGTTAAAAAAATAAATAAAAGGACCTGCTAAATGAGCATTTCATAACCTATTTACAAACTACATTTACACTCATTTATTTCTTGATTTCCAGACTTGAAAATAGATTATACAGTTAAAGGTTTAAAAATTAATGCAGAATATTTCTTGTTCTCATATTGTGTAGTCTAAACCTCTCAAAGAACAACTGAAGTAAGCATAAATAACAGCTAATTACTACAACCAAGACTTCCAAAAGAAATAAGCTGCTGAGAATCCAAACACTAACAAAGTAAACTTAACAGGGGACAGAGAATGTAAGATCTAAGGAGGTTCATTCTTCCCTTTGCACTATATTTCTCAGCCCTCCTTGGGTATGTTACTGTAAAAGACTAGAATCTCAGTCATTTGGCAAAAAAGACATATTTGGACAACTAAATATAATTTGTTTCATATTACTGTTGTTTACATTAGTGACCTAATGTAATGATACTAAGCTCTGACAATGCAATTCACAAAATTATAAAATCTCAAATTTACTAGTCAGTTCCACAACTGGTAGTCTCTATATGGAGTTATCATTGCCACTTATTTTACTTGTGCATCTACTATGTTATAGACATAATCAGCATTTAAGGATTTTCAGGTGGTACAGTAAAAAATTAAACGTATCTGAGGATATGACAGTAACTTAGATCAAAATATCTGCCTCTTAGCATTTAGTTCAAGACAGTGTACCTCTTGGGTGGCAATTCAAATGTGGCAATTCAAATGTGATGCCTGATGATAGTGAAATATTTACATATATTCTGTTTTGCTATTGGTATACTTATCAAAGAATGCAGTTTAGAAAAAAAAAAATTAACCAGACTACCTGCAAAAAATAGTCTTAAAATATGCCTTAAAAAGATCTTTTAGGATTTAACTGAAAATAATAGTTGCTATACATAACATATTGCATTGATATATATTCAGACTCACTGTATTTGAAAGATTTTCCATTTGTTCCTTTCTGTTTTTCACAATTTCTCTGCTTTACATTTTTGATTCTAATCCACATGCGGGGCAAACGCCAGCATCAACTTAGGTTGAAATTAATGATAATCATAGAGTCTTAATTAAGGGAAAGCCTCTAGTGTTCACAGGCTATTCTAAAAACTATATTTTGTAGGAGAAGGAACTAGAGTAAAAATGACATTTCATATTAGAGACTTATAACCTGTTCACAGTATAGAACAGGCAGCCATGCAAGTGACTGGGGTATAAAAGGAAAAATATTACTGCAGATGCATTAATTTAAGATGGAATTAGACTGTTATAAATTGGAAAGGAAAAATAAAGTATGAAATAGAAATCTTTCTGTTGCTGCACTGAAATAGCGATTACAGGACAATTTCAGATAAGAGGATTTCCTGTTTTATTCAACTTGATGTCATTTTATATACTTTGTGTTTCTTCTTTTCCTTCTTTTATTCTTCTGTATTTACTCAGGCAAGGTCAACAGTCTATCTGGAGTGTTCTGCAGCCATCCATTTATTTTAAAGAACCAACCTTCTGTAGTGTTAAAATACCCCCATGCCATTTGTGAGATATTTTCTTGTCTTTCTTCTTCCTGTCTGTTGTTGTGATGCATCAAAATAACAGATGGTTTATTTCTTCCAACTCTTCCACGAGTCAGCAGGTGGTGATCAGTCAATAGATATAGTTTTATTTTTGACTTTCAAAATATATGTGTAACCTTTTCATTATTAACAGGATGATTCAACTATGAAAAGTATTTCCTGACCTAGGTTCAAAGAATTTACTGTATTTTGTGGGGTAAAATATAATATGATATTTTGTTATTGCTAGTATTTGACTGTTGGGTAATGAAATATTGGAGAAAACAAGAATTTCCTATTAGAATTCAGCATCTTGAAGTAGTTTAATGAAAGTAAGAACTAGATAATAAATTGATCTGTGGATGAGGGGAAAGGTGAAGAAAACTAAAATTTTGTAAAGAGTAAAGTACTTCACATATGAAACATAAAATATAAAAATTGAAATTTCGTTAAAGAAAAACACATTCCACAAATAATACTCAATAGGTAACACCATGTGGCCATTAGGTCTTATTTACTAGCATTGGGTAAGGCATTTGTTTTGTAAAGAGAGATCATCCCAGAAATTTTCTTTCAACCTCTCCCTTGATTGTACATATTTTGAGGTCAGCAATGTAGCTTATAGTCCTTTATGTCCTTTACAGTGAATAGCACTATGTAATTGCTGAGAATATATAAATTGATTGGCAAGATGGTATATTCTAAGGTACGCTGCATAACACATATGCCACGTTTCAAGGACATGCAGCTTTTTCTCTCCAATAAAGTATATTTCCTCTGGATCTGTTCAGGATCCATGAAGCTATGAAGTTTAAATGACTTCAGGATATACGGTATGAAGTATAATCCTAAACCCTGACCTTGCCTACAACATAATTTTAGAGCAGCCAAAGGAGGACAATTCTCAGAGTAACATGTGTTTTCAAGATGTAATTTCTGGAAATTTACTAAGTAAATCAAAGAATGAAGAATTTGTTAATAACCAGCTTATCCTCATTCATAATCAGTTATCCCAACTACGGAGTGTCTTTTCAAAAACACAGCTCTTACCATGTCATTTCTCTATTTAAACCCTCTGACGACAAACCATTTCCTTCAAGATGAAGTCCAAATTCACAACAATAAGTGTAGGTGCATCTGAGGGTTCTGTCCTCTGCAGTTTTTTCAGCTAATCTTTGTTTATTTTTCCTGCATAGTTACATCTGTTTCTATGATTTGGTTAACACCCAATCCATATCTCCTATCGACACTTCAATTTTGAGAACCAAACTCTACAAATCTGACAACTGGCAATACAGTCACCTAACATTTAATCTCCCACGTCTATAACTAACCTCATGATCTTACTTGTAAACCCTGCTTTTCCTAATTTAACGTATTCCACCATCATTTTAGTATTATTGAGGCCATGATAAGCAGAAACATCTCAGTGCCTTTAAAAAATACAAAAATTCGTTTCATAATCTCACAAATCTGTGTGGCCTGGATAGGGATTTTGCTTTGCATAGTTTTTACTCAAGGACCCAGGCTGTTGGAGCAGACACTGTTACATTACCAGCAAAGGGAAAGAGAGCATGGGAAATCACACTCGTGTTTCTAAAGCTTCCTCTTAGAAGTAGACATGTCACTTCCTGAATTTCATTAGATAAAGTAAGTCACATGGCCACACTCTCTTACAAATGGCAGTTGCCATGTTCTTGGAGAAAGCCATAAATATTGTGATACAAAAGCACTAAAGATGATCATATCTACCCTTCTCACTAAGCTACAAAGTAGCTAATCTTTGCACTTCTTCACTAGCAACTATTGTCCATATCCTATCTATTACCAGATCTTATTAACTCCAGTCACTAAATATCTTCTCATATCTGTTTCTTTTTCTCCAACCCAACTACTACCTTATTGCTACTCAGATCTGATCATCTTTCTGCTAGACTATTGCATCAACTTTATTACTCTCTGACTACAAATTCCCCATGCCCTAATCCATTCCTCATACTGTAACTAGAGGATGTACTAAAAGGTGCATTTAATTTTATCTATCTTTTCTTAAAATTCTTCAATACTATGGATTCAATTCAATTTAGTTTTAGTTTAAGCTTCCTAGCTTGGAATACAGGGTGCTTCATTGTCAGACCCTGGTCTACTTTTCTGTCCTCATCTCACACCTCTTTTCTCTGACACATTTTTATGGTCCTGACATAATGTACTACTTGTTATTCTCCCCAAGAAAATCATCCTTTTTCATATTCTTAACCGTTGTATGTACTCCCTCTTTTCCAAAATGTTCTTGTTCTCAAACCTCTATTTATCTTTCAAGATTAATTTCAAACGTAAGCCCATTATCATGGTTTTCTTGGCTCTTCCTTTCAAATGGCAGAATTAATTTTCTCAGCTTCTGCTTTCAGATACTAGAGCACTTAGTGCACAGCTCTATTAATCTATATCTCAAGTTGTATTCAACTGTATGTGCTTGTGAGTTCCTTCAGGGCTAAGGCTGCATCTACTTCATAGTCTATGGCATGGCTAGGGGATTCAATAAACATGTATGAAATTTAAATAAGTATTTAAATTTCTTCTACTCTTTTTGAGCCATTTTACCAAGTATTACTTTAAAATGTTTAGGTAATTTACCACATGAATTAAAAATGGGGGGAGGGTGGCTCTTAGAAAGCCAATTTTTTAAACAATTTTATTTAAACCATAGTCCAAACTACTCATTAGAAACTGGATTTAAGTAACATTGTATCAAAAATACTACTCTGTAGGCAAAATTTATGAACTGCATATTTAAACTTCTCATTTATAAAACCAATAGGCCTATTAATGTTGTTTACAGTGCAAATTTTAATGTTTAACCTGTTAATTTGAATTTGACTTACAGGACTTTAGAGAATATCAGGACCATCTGGCTTTTCAGTTGGTGGTCCACTGCTACCTAAAATAATAGACCCACCTTTTTATTTTCCTAAGGATTGTTTATACCACAAAGAAATTACTACAATCGATGCTGTTTTACGTATTTTACAGCAAGAAGTAGATATCAGAATGTGTAGTAGAAATAAAGTTTCCTGGTAAAGTTGATGCACATTTGTTGAAAAATTTCAGTAACTATACCATATATACTTAAAAGAGTGGATGGATGTGTGCTTGGTTTTAAATCATCAACATTATGAATAATTAAGGCATCACGTACTTACTGATTGCCTGAGATATTCCTGGAAAGGATTTTGCTCGGAATAAAGTAACAAAAAGACATACTGCTTGTCCACAGGATGATTTTAGTCTAGTAAGAGAGACAAGAATGCATATAAATGGTTTCACTGAGTATAAAAAGGGCAAATATAGAAACAATAGCTACTATTACAGGTTCTCCAGTAAGTGCAATAACTCTTTCAACAGCCAGCTTTTCTTTTCCCGATCTTAAATCATTGTGCTTAATTGTAAGCATATTAACATTTAAGCATCTATACTTATTAGCAGTTTTTTCTTACAGATATAATTATACTAAATTGCAATATTACTTTATGTCGTTATAGCAATTATAAATTTAATCTAAGATCTAATGTGAAACACTTGAACATGAGTGCTGAAAGGACTTCTAGTAGGGCTTCAACTAGATTTTTTTCCTTTCATTGTGTCATTGGAATGCTACTGAAAAAGGGAATAAACACTAATTTGATAATTTTCCTTTGGAATTACATAGATATATTTTAGTTTTCTCTTTGTTGAAGGGTCGGCATTCTTCATAATACTTAGGGGGAAATCATAGCTGAGGGTGTAAATCAATTAATTGAAAATAAATTCGATATATAAACATATTTTGAAGTCATAGTGATTACTATATCTATGGCTTTAAACTGGATAAGGGATATTTTATAGTGTCATTATGTTAATTGTCATTCTAAATAACTGTAATACACGAAACATAATTGTAGTCCATTTTTTATTATAATTACAACAGTTAATATACTTAAATTTAAAATAAGAAAATTTTATTTTTCCAGGGAAAAATATAATGTATTTTATAGGTACCACTTATTATGTAGAGTTATATCTAAGCATTTCCAATAAAAGTTAATTTCACTTGAAAGTAAACAATGTAAATGAGTTTCTAGGTATATTTCTTTATAACTTTGAAAAAAATATCTTCATTCTTACATTTGAATGAGAACTATGAATATATGAGTTATTTTAACAGATATGTTTTTTGGATACAAATGTGAATTTAAGTATCAGATAATAAAGAAGACATATTAATTTAGAAAATTTGTCCTCTGCTAAAAAATTACATTGGGTTTAAGTCAATTAAGCCAGCTAACTGGCTTAAACCTCACATGAGGTAAGTGGAGCTTTTGTCCCCATGGGAGTTAGATTTCTATAATTTTGTTTATTTATTCCCTGAGATATGGTATTTAAAACATTTTGAGAAACAACTTCAAAGTTTCTATGCCAGAATAGCTATTATATGTTTTATTAATTAGTAGTCTATTGTTAATCAGAAGAATTGCTTCACACAATGAATAATTTTATGAGGTCTGAACGTATAAAGATGATGAAACTTAGTAGTTACAGATTCAGACTTACTTTTTATTTTTTATTTTTATTCTTTTAGCATAAACCTTTTATTTATAGAGAACCATAGTTACCACAATGTTTAGGAATAATGGTTACATAATGGCACTATTTAAAATATTGATGAAAAAATACTTTCTTACTATTAAAGTTTCTCTTGCTTGTTCTAATAAACCAGTTGCAAAGTTTCTAACTTTATTCTATTTATGGTAATTTAAGGCCTTATAAAGATGTCTAAGATCACTCTATTAATTTTCCTTTCTGTGATGAATGATGTCGTTTCCATGAGAATATATATGAATTACAAGCACTGTACTTATTTTATGATCTATGATTAATTAACTCATATCATTCTGATATTAAGAGAGAAGAGAAACTTCTCAGAATACAAAAAATAAGAGAAAGTAGGAAACTAAATGAATTTAGTAAAGATTTGCCTCCAAAGGACTTATATTTTCTCAGAGAAACACAACTGACCTTTGCAATTTTGAAAGTAATTTCACATTCATTATATTATTTGATCTTTACTAAATTTCAGTAGAGTAGATATTGCCATCATTATATTAAGTTTGCAAATGAGAAAATCGAGCCTTAGAAGGGTTAAGTATCTTTTTGAACATACGGATTTAAATATTCATTCTTGCAACAGATCTTTATTGGAAAACCATCATATGCTGGGCCTGCTCTGAGCACTAAGGGTGTAGACATAAACAAAAAGTCTGTGTCCTAATGGAGTTTGCATTTTAAAAGGAAAGACAAACAGAAACCAAATGCATAAATAAACAGGTTGCATTAAGTATTGGTAAAGAAGGCGAAGGAAAAAGAATCTGGGAAGGAGAACAGAGTATGATATGAGGGACAGTATTATTTTAGATAAGATGATTAGAAAAAGCCTCCTGAGAAAGTGGCATTGAGCAAAGGCATGTATTAAGTAATGCAATAAGCTATGTGAACATATGAGAGAAGAGTAATCCAGCAAAAGAAAAAATTAGAGCAAAAGGTCTTGAATTTGGAGCATGTTTAGCTGGTCATAGGTGAATCATGAAGGTCTTATATGCTTATATGGGAATGTGTCTAGATTTTATTCTGAGAGACATGAGAAGCCATTAGAGAAATTTTAGCAGTGAAATGTTTATCATGTTTATATTTTTAAAAGTTCACTCTGGTTGATTAGAAGGAGACCAAAATCTAAATGGCATGTGTACTGACCAATCAGAATGGTCAACATCTATAAATACTTGGTAGTTTCATACTGATGAACAAACAGATGAATATCAAACTGTCACAGAGAGAGGGAATAATAAATACATCATTCTAAATGCTGACTGAGAATTAATAAGAATTGGTAGACATTTGACTGAAAACTAATGCTTCTAATCTGGCATTCTTTTCATTATCCAAGACTCCCTCATATTACTAAACAAAATGTTCTACTCACTGCACAAGAGAGTTTTCAAACTTATTTTCTACATATACTAATATTAGAGTTAGTAAGACAATTCAAACTTTGATCTGAAAATGTATTTCCTTCAAAAAGGTTGTGATTTTTTCCATACTAGAATTTATAGAAAAAAATACAATTTAAAAAAATATATACCTGATGGCAGTCAGAGAGGCTTTTCTCAGCTTAAAAGCAAAGAGAGAATTTAACCTTTACATTTTTTCTTAACACCACATTGCAAATATATGATAGAAGTCTTAAAATCGTCCCTATGCTTTTAATCTTTTACTCTTTCAATCAACTTTTAGCAATATAACTCAATGAAATAATCAGAAATGAAGCATAAAAAATAAACAGTAATTATAACCCCACTCTATGTAAAGTAGTAAGAGTATAAACTAAAGAAGAAAAAACAGGTAATAGAATAAAACAAGTTATGTTATGATCAGAGGATGAATTACTATATAGTCATTAATACCCGCGCTTTCACTGACTATTTAACATTAGTGTGATATGTTTAGAATTTGTTTAAAGTTTAAATAGTGTCACAATATAGTAGACGAGATAAAATGCAAAGCAGTTTTTAAGGTGTGCTCCCAAATGTTGATTGCAATTATAAAACTATCAAAAATAGCAATTAGCTATCAATAGGAATATAGTCAAATGCTAATTTTTTGTAAATGTCTTCTATCTTATATCTTTTCCATATTGACTATGTATTGATTTTATCAGAATATGAGAAAATAAAATTGGAAATAAATCTACTTGGTATGTATTATATAGGTATCTGTTATATATGTCCTATATATCAGTTCCCATTATATTGAGTGCTATATTCCCCTTCGACCACCTCTACTTTGTTCCTAATATTTACTTAATGTTTACAGACAAAATGATTAAGAAAACAAATAAAAATTCTACATAGATAGGTTCATTTCACTGCTCAAATGTTTCGTATACAATACCTTCTCCCAAACTGCTGTTCCTATCTTTGTTTCCTGGGTTCCTTTGCATCCTCCTGGACTAGAGATTAACTAATAGAAAATAAGAGCATGGGCAAAATAGCAAATTCATGTTTTTGCCTTCTATTACAAGTCAGGTTTGACAGTAGTTAAGCAGATTATAGGATAAGGAAGCTAAATATTATATTTTTAAAACCAGTGACACTAATTCTGAAAGGAAAGTTCCAGCAGCTTACAAGGAAAAGAAACACCAAGTGTTGAAAGAGTTTATTTCTTGGCTTTAATTATTTCGAAGCATTTGTTTAGTAAACGTCACTAATTTTAATTTTAGATTTAAAGCATGCCTAATTTTACACATGGTTTCACACAACTGCTTTTCCTTAAATTAAGCTCTCTATTATTTGACTAGAATAGAAGAAAAATTTTGATTTATATCTCTTGAAATGCATTAATGTCTTTATCAGTTTAGAATTTAGAGCCCTAGGCTTTATGTAAATTATTTTTACAAAATACATTTTAAATGTTATCCTTCCCTAATGATTAATCATAAAATGTTCTTTTCCTTTTAAAGTCATGTATTTAAAATTTTCCATTCAACTTTGGAAATAATATGTATTAATTTAAAACAAGAGCATATCTGATAAGTGTACATAACAAATATAAATGCAGAATAAAATATAAATAGATTTCATGCTTTTCTTTAAATCTAAAATTCATGGGCACATGCAAATTATGTTACTGTGTAGTTCTAAAATAATTTGATAAATGAATGCACTTTTGCTCTTAACAAGGAAGTATGAATCTTCCAAGATTTATTTCTGATAATTTCATTTTTCATATTTCTGGTGCCATAAAACACAGGTCATCATAAAATACTCAAATACCATAGCATAAAATGTCTTCATAATTAAATCATTCTAGACAGAATTAATAATCAATGGATCAGTTATAGGGTCAACATAGCCTGTAAGGTATTTTGAAAAAAATATTTATTAAAAGCAAGTTAGCTCAATATGAAATATTACTTTTAAGTATGTGCTTTTTACCTCATTATTCTATTAAATATTTAATAAAATATAAATAATTTGATAGTCTCTAAATTTTACATTTCTAAAGCTACAAATATTTAGACATGTCCCTATCTTGACAGCTTATATGATGGAATTCCAAGACAAGAAATTCTGTATATATAAATGTGATTTTGGCAGGAAATAATGTAAAGAAAGCCTAATATGAATATATCTTGACCTTAACTATTTCACATAAATAAATTTGTCACTTTTGGTTAACATTTTTCAAGTGAAACTACAAGGAAATATAATTGTACATTTATTAACACTGTGAAAAGATTTTTATTATAGAAATATAGAGGAAGGCTGAAGAATAGAGGGACAATTAGATGACAAAACAGTGTAGCAGAAAGTACTCTGTGGAGAGCAAGGGAAAAATAGAATTGAGAAAGACAGAAATCCCAGAAAAACAGATTAACTTCTCTCTACCTCCCCTCTGACTTGAGGAATCAGGAAAGCTTAGTTTAACTATGAACCATTGGTTTGCAAGAAGCCTGCTAGGTGTCTGTGGCCATGATAAGGCCCAAAGGGTCTCTGAAGGCATGAAAGTCTCAAAGAGTACCTTGCAACAACTTCATGGAATCAACAGGATATAATTACTGCTCTTGTCTGCCTTGCATATATATCCCTGTCCACAACCCAACTTCCAGTAATGGAATCCTTCTTGATTATGAGGGGGCATGGGACAAGGTTCAAGTCAATCATGGTCATCAATGATGTGTAGTTGAGCCAAGTAGGGCCAATCCAGTCCTTTCCCAGGAGCTTTACTACTATAAGGAATTGATAGGAAAACTTCTTTTCCTTTGGTTAGCTGTACAGGAATGACTTGAGAGCTGCCTGGATGATAATCTATCCAGTAAGAGAAAGAGAGGCCAATTGTGGAGAAACAGAAAAATAAGATTTAAAGAGAAAGAGAGGAACAATGATGAAACAGAAGTCCTAGATTCCAGACCCTCAAGTTCCCAACTTCTTCATGTCCATTTTTTTTTTCACATCTGATGTGTCAATAAGAAGATATGCAAGATATGAGCTATTAATTGTGCCAAGACTTAACTATTCATAGTCTTGAAGTGGAAACCACAATTACAAGGAAGTTTGAAAACGACTGAGTATTTTGGTATTATAAAGCACAGAAGGTAAAAATAAGCTGATATTTAACAAATGAGAAGGGACACATAAAAATGGTCAAGTATCATCTTTCTTGATTTGTCCCTGATGTCTCATAGTATATTTATTATCTGAGTATTTAAATTTAACATTACCAAGTAAGTGCAAATAAACTGATAGCTTAATATTCTACTTATGTTCTACATGGTTACGTTTATAGTACTGGCCATTCTTTACAAAAACATATTGTGCACTTGTAATGGCTCTGCTTAGAAAATTTCCTTTTAACCCCAATGTAAAAAGAGCTTTTGTTTATAGCTGTATGCAAAGTCTAAAAATATTCTTCTACATTTTGATTTGCAAATACAGGAGACAAGGAATACAAATTATTGCTAGGAACCACTGGGAAGGATTCAGCAAAGAGACTGTCAACAGCTACTATGGGAGAATAGAGTGTATAAGGAAACCCATGACTGCACATCTACCTAATTGTGACAATATCTAGGTTAGCAATCCCTAGTGATTCCATCCTTGTGATAAAGACAATTAGAGAGATCCATACCTAAGTTGTACATAATGCAATGAAGACATTTAAATCCTGAAAAAATGATTTTAAACGCTAAAAAGTTTGAGTATTTTGCAAAATCTGCAATTTTATTACTGCACTGTCTGATTTACCCCATGAAAGTAGATATAATATCCTTTCCCAATAAGAAACTATTAAAATTAGCTAAAGGGTAATAAATAAAATTGCCACATTAAGGAAGGTATCATTGCAGAAACAAATCCCCAGCATATTGTCTATTATTTTCCCTTTTAACACTGATCTACAGTTCTTCAGGCTACAGTGCTTGGAGCCATTTACCCTCTACAGTTGTTCTAATTATATCTATCAAATATGATGCATGTTTAATTGGATTTCAATAGGACTGTAGCTCCTTGTTTAGCAGTAAGTTTAACAGGAGAGTAATTTATTGCTGATAAGGTATGGGGTCTTCAGTTCCTCCTACTAAATAAGAATTGGAGGGGCTTCCCTGGTGGTGCAGTGGTTGAGAATCTGCCTGCCAATGCAGGGGACACGGGTTCGAGCCCTGCTCTGGGAAGATCCCACATGCCGCGGAGCAACTAGGCCCATGAGCCACAACTACTGAGCCTGCGCGTCTGGAGCCTGTGCTCTGCAACAAGAAAAAGGCCGTGATAGTGAGAGGCCCGTGCACCGCGATGAAGAGTGGTCCCCATTTGCCGCAACTAGAGAAAGCTCTCGCACAGAAACGAAGACCCAACACAGCCAAAAATAAATAAATAAATAAAAAGAATTGGAAATGCATCTGAGAACCAATGTCTTGGGTGAAGTTCCTGTTCTGAAAGCAAATCAATGTGGGTGATTATTTTGCCCATGTTATAAGTGGGTTGAGAACAGATATTAAAATGTTTAATAGCCATATGACCCAGCAATCCCACTACTGGGCATATACCCTGAGAAAACCATAATTCAAAAAGAGTCATGTACCAAAATGTTCATTGCAGCTCTATTTACAATAGCCAGGACATGGAAGCAACCTAAATATCCATCATCGGATGAATGGATAAAGAAGATGTGGCACATATATACAATGGAATATTACTCAGCCATAAAAAGAAACGAAATGGAGTTATTTGTAGTGAGGTAGATGGAGTTAGAGTCTGTCATACAGAGTGAAGTAAGTCAGAAAGAAAAACAAATACAGTATGCTAACACATATATATGGAATATAAGGGAAAAAAAAAAAGGTCATGAAGAACCTAGTGGCAAGACGGGAATAAAGACACAGACCTACTAGAGAATGGACTTGAGGATATGGGGAGGGGGAAGGGTAAGATGCGACAAAATGAGAGAGTGGCATGGACATATATACACTACCAAATGTAAAATAGCTAGCTAGTGGGAAGCAACCGCATAGCACAGGGAGATCAGCTCTGTGCTTTGTGACCACCTAGAGGGGTGGGATAGGGAGGGTGGGAGGGAGGGAGATGCAAGAGGGAAGAGATATGGGAACATATGTATATGTATAACTGATTCACTTTGTTATAAAGCAGAAACTAACACACCATTGTAAAGCAATTATACTCCAATAAAGATGTTAAAAAAAATTACTGCCTAAAATTTTCTTCAAGTTAATTAGATACTGGGTGCAAATTTTCATGATAATATTGTAACAACAGGTACATTTCCTGCTTGAGGGAAGTATAAACCAGTAACAAATTAATTCTGTGAAAACATGAACAAGCTAGCTGACCAAAAGTTGTAGTATTCATCAAAAAGCCAAAACACTGACATGTAAAGAAGGTGCAGAATTTTTAAATAGTAATTTTAAGGCAATTGAATCCATTACCATGTTAAGTTCTGATATTATTTTTGTAAGAATATATTAGAAGCTTTTTAACTATATCGATGCAGCATGGTGATTTAAGTGGCTGAAACTTAATCACAACCCCATTTTTTGGCTATACCAAAAGCTCACATACTTATCTATCTCAAGTGAGTTGGTTTCCATTTTTATAGTAATGACATAACAATGGGTAGGTGTTAATTGTTACATTGTCAGAACAGCCCATGAATGTCTGAGTAGTAATTTGAGGCATCTTTGGAAAAGCAGACACTAAAGGAGACAAGGGCAAGTAGGACTTCAGCAATAGTGTGCCTTTATCATTAATACATATGATGCCTTTTTTTTTTTAATTGGAGTAAAACTGCTTTACAATGTTGTGTTAGTTTCTGCTGTACAATGAAGTGAATCAGCTATATGTATACATATATCCCCTCCCTCTTGGACCGCCCCCCCCCCCATGTCACCCATCTAGGTCGTCACAGAGCACCGAGCTGAGCTCCCTGTGCTGTACAGCAGGTTCCCACTAGCTATCTATTTTACATGATACTGTATATGTGCCAAACCTAATCTCACAATTCATCCCACCCTCCCCTTCCCCACCTGTGTCCACATGTCTGTTGTCTACATCTGCATCTCTATTCCTGCCCTACAAATAGGTTCATCTGTACCATTTTTCTAGATTCCACATATATGCGTTAATATACGGTATATGTTTTTCTCTTTCTGACTTACTTCACTCTGTATGACAGACTCTAGGTCCATACACATCTCTACAAATGACCCAATTTCATTTTTTTTATGGCTGAGTAATACCATTGTATATATGTACCATATCTTCTTTATCCATTCATCTATCATTGGACATTTTGGTTGTTTCCATGTCCTGGCTATTGTAAATAGTGCTGCAATGAACACTGGGGTACATGTGTCTTTTTGAATTATGGTTTTCTCAAGGTATATGCCCAATAGTGGGATTGCTGGGTCATATGATAGCTCTATTTTTAGTTTTTTTAAGGAGACTTGTTTAACACAAATTAAATAAGTATCATTATTTTCAGCTTTTTGAATTTCACAATAATGGAAGATGACTAAAGTTAAGGCATATTAGAAGAGTTGATGAAATAAACTTTGACAATTGCAGTTGAATCACAAATCATTACATGTGTTTGTTACTAACATCCTGTTTCTCATACTATTTATTCCATGAAATATATAAAGCTACTTCGAAAATACCTCATTAATACTTATCAACCTTCTGTGCTTAATTGTATGAAGGAGGGAAACAACAGCAAATTCAGTTATGAAAACAAGATTCATTATGTGATGTGCAGGTGCAGGTAAACTAAGAGAATACGGGACATTATTTTTAAAAACTCCATTAGGATATTCAAGACTATATTTTCTAGAACTCTAGATCATAAAGTATCAGGATTGGTACACCTCTGTTCAATTAGATTTTGATTAAAAGCATGAGAATATCTTCTGTATGTATGAATGTTGCCTACATCATTGCACCTTGAATTCTGCCATGATTTTGAAGTCAGCAAAGCATAAGTACCTGACATTCATTTTATCTCATGGCTTCTATATGTAGGGCATGGCATGAACTAATTTCTGTAACCTCCTGTAGCAAGAGTGTAAATCAAGGAGCTACATGGTAGGATGCAAGGGGAATGAATGACCTCTGCCCTTAATTAGGCCAGATACTTTTTGCAGAGAAAGAATATATACATAAAATATAACTCTGCAAGAGAGCTTATGAAAATGTCAGTTGAATTCAGATCTACTTTTAAGCACTGCGGGAAAGAGATTTCTAGCCAATTTCCACATAAAATACTGAAAATTTTTCACTATATTACCATTCACCTTCAGGTATTTATGAATGTCCCTCACTCCCAAGATTTGCAGTGAAACCTATCTTTTCCCAGCTGGTTCACCAAAATATCCAGAGCTCACATCTTCTACAGAAGTGTGCATGACAGGGTAAACATAAGCATGACATTTTAAGTCATGTTCCCTGGGTTTCTGTCTCTGGCTTTGCCAATTACAAGTTGTGTGATTCTGAATACATTACTCATTATCTATTCTGAGACTTGCTATCTGTACCTGTAAGACATGGATTATAATGTTGAATACTGTTGTATTAAAAGAAGTAAAGCTTTCACTTAGCACACTGCTTGGCTCATAGTAAGTGCCCAGGTGCTGGTTGGTCGTTGTTGGTGACTGTCATATAGTCCTCTATCTACAAGCTTTTGTTTAAGTTGAATCTGGGAAAGGTATACACCTAACACCTGCATTGTAAATATGGACTTTCTTGGATGGAACTACTATTGTCTAATTGCTGATTGCACTTTGAAGCTGGCATGGCTTGATGAGAGAAAGTAATGACAAGCATGCACTCTTGATATTCAATGCTTCTTTTCTTGGCAATTATGGTAAACATAAAGTTGAAAGGATATGAGTAAGATGCATTTATCTAGGATTATGGCTGATATTAATTTGGTCTTCCATGAAATGTGTTCTACTGCCTAATAATATCATTTAGTGTGAGTATTTTTGTTAATTATTAGTAAGAAAAAAAGAGGTATGAGCCTTTTATTTTTCTAATTAGCATATTAAATTTGTATGAAAACCAGTAAGATTTAACAGAACTTCAAAGTCATGCAATTAATCTTGTGCATTTAGTTTGGCAATGATTTCATGGCTATGATACCAAAAGCACAGGCAACAAAAGCAAAAATAGACAAGTGAGACTACATCAAATTAAAAAGTTTCTGCACAGAAAAGGAAACAATAAACAGAATGAAAAGAAAACTTACAGAATGGGAGAAAATATTTGCAGACCATATATCTGATATGGGGTTAATATTAAAAATACATAAAGAACTCCTACAACTCAGTAGGAAAAACAAAAACAAAACAAAACAAATAACCCAATTCAAAATGGGCTTAAAATGTCCAAAGAAGACATACAAATGGTGAACAGGTATATGAAAAGGTGCTCAACATCACTAATTGTTAGGAAAAAGCAAATCAAAAGCACAGTGAGATATCACATATTAGGATAGCTATTATCAAAAACAAAAGATAAGTGTTTGCTAGGATGTAGAGAAATTCGAACCCTTGTACACCGTTTTGGGGAATGTAAGTTGGCGCATCTGTTATGGAAAACAATATGAAGGTTCCTAAGATATTAAAAATAAAGCTACCATATGATCCAGCAATTTTACTTCTAGGTATATATCCAAAAGAATTGAAGTCAGTATCTTGAAGAGATACCTGCACTTCTGTGTTCATTACATATTTATTCATAATGGCCAAGATACGGAAAATACCTAAATGTCCATCAAAAGGTAAATGGATAAAGAAAATATGGTATATACATACAGTGGAATGTTATTCAGCCGTTAGAAAGAAGGAAATCCTGCAATATGCAACAACATGGATAAAACTTGAAGACATTATGCTAATTGAAATAAGCCAGTCACAGAAGGACAAATATTGAATGATTCCACTTATATGAGGTATCTAAAATATTCAAACTCATAGAAGCAGAGAACAGAATGGTGGTTGCCTGGAGTTGAGGGAGGGGTAAATAGGGAGTTGTTCAACGGGTGTAAATTTTTAGTTATGCACAATGAATAAGCTCTATAGATCTGCTGTACAACAGAGTGCCTACACTTAACAATACTGTACTGTACACTTAATAAATTTGTTAAGAATCTAGATCTCACATTAGTGCTCCTAACACACACATGTAACAAAGGGGGGTAAGAAAACTTTTGGAGGTGACAGTTATATATATATATTGCTTTGATTGTGGTTGTGGTTTCATGGGTATATGCATATGTCCAAACTATCAAATTGTATACATTAAATATGTGGTTTTTGTATATTAATCACATATCAATAAAGCTATTAATTAAAAAATAAAATAAAATAAATTTATAATTGGGTATTTGAGTTTAGGGGTTGTGAGGATGTGTGCTGATGTCCTGAGTTCAAATTTTATTTCCACCATTTATGAACCACATAGTCTTGGGTAAGGCGGTTAGCCTGATTGCACCTCAGTCTACCCACATTTAAAATGAGAATATTGATAGTACAGCCTCAGAGCATTATTCTGTGGTTAGAAGAGATTGTATTTGTGAAGCACTTCGCATAGTGCCTGACACATTCTAAGCCCTCAATAAGTTTCTGTAATACTATTATCCACAACACAAATTAGAATTTCCTGGGGTTTTAAAATTATTATTATTAATCCAATGCTTGAGACCTACCTTAGACCAACCGAATCAAGAATTTCGGGAGAGGAGACTCAGGCAAGTATATGTTTTTAAAATTCTCCCCAGGCTATTCCAATAGTATTCAGGACAAGATGAAAACTACTAGATTAGAGAAACACTTAGAAGGAAGAATAGACAATACTTGGTTGACTGGCTGTGGTAGGTTAGAAAGAGGTAGGAGTTAAGAAGGAGTACCCATATATTTTGTTTTTATCACAGGATGGATTATGGTGACAATTACTGAGAAAGGGAGTGCAGAGAGAGAGCAAGTTTTTGGTGAGAGGGTGGATTCTGCTTGAACATGCCGAATTCGATAGTCCTATTATACATCCAAACGCAGAGTTAGGGGAGGCAGTTGGGTTTGAGATCTGGGACTCAGAAGAAAAATGTGGTATGAGGGTATCAAGCTAGAAAGCATTGTCTATAGATAGACGGCACCTGATATTATGGGAGTGGATATAGTCTACAGAAAAAGCTGACAGTGAGAAGACTATCTGGGATTAAACCCCAAGGAATTTCGACATTGAATATTTAGATAAAGTAGAAGGAACCTAGAAAGAAAACTGAGAATAAACATTGTGGTATACTCAAAGCCAAGGGAATAGATTTCAGCTAGGGGATTGTGGTCAAATATGTTTGCTTTTGCTAAGACATATAGTAATACAAGAACTGAATGTGTTTACATTTTCACCTGAAAAAATCCAAGTGCCTTGCAATTCAAATTCTGCCTACCTCTTGTCTACACTGAAACAGCACAAAGAGTGTCCAGAGGAAAATAAAAAGCAATAAAGAATAATAAAACATAGTCCTACCAAAATTTCATTGGATATTTGATTTCTCATATTCTCACATTTTCTCTTCAAATTTGTAGCTCTTCACCCCTTGGTCCTTCAATATTCATTCCCCACTTGTTATTCTTAACTGATGGACTGATTCATTTTTACTAAGAAAATAGAAGCAAACAGACTATTTCATCCTCCCAATTCTTTCTCTATAGCCTATCTGCATCAATGCTTACAATCTTTTCTTTTATTCCTGTTACCATGGAGAAATGTCCTTACTCCTATCTTATGTCAGCCCCTCCAGTTTTAAACTGAATTTTAATTTATTCCATCAAAGTCTGCTACTGCTATGAACCTCCCTCAATCCTGCATCACCATTTTCCCCTTTTTCTTAAATTCTTTAATCTGTTCCCTTAATGTGTTTTTGTATACCAACATGCAAACAAATCTCCTATCTAAAATTCATTATCTTCTTTAGACCCCAAAATGCCTTTATCTACCTAGTCATTCCTTTTTCCTCTTTTGTGTAAACTTTTTTTTAAAAAAAAAATACTTTTTTAAGAGTATTTTTAAGTTCACAGCAAAATTGAGGGGAAGGTACAGAGGTTTCCCATATACCTCCTCACCCCATACCCCCCACATGTAGAACCTCTCCCATTATCAACATCCCCTACCAGAGTGGTACATTTGTTACAAGCGATGAACCTATATTGACACATAATAATCACCCCAAATCCAAAGTTTACATTAGGGTTCACTCTTGGTGTTGTACATTGTACATGCTTGGACAAACATAGAATGACGTGTATCCATCACTATAGTATCACACACAGTATTTCCACTGTTCTAAAAATCCTCTATACTCTGCTTATTCATTCCTTCCCTCATCCCCCAATCCCTGGCAACCATTGATCTCTTTACCATCTCCATAGTTCCTTTTCCAGAATGTCATATAGTGGAAACCACACAATATGTAGCTTCTTTAGATTGGCTTCTTTCACTTAGTAATATGTATTTAAGTTTCCGTTATATCTTTTCATGGCTTCATAGCTCATTTCTTTGTGTCTGAAGGTATTCTCTCTTTTTAATGCTGTAGTTTATTTATTTACGTCTTTTATCTAGCTTTTCTTTTGATAATGACCCATCTTTTATAGGCGTGAAATACATTTTAGTTACGTTAAACTTCTATGTCATTGATTTTTCTCTTTTTTAAAAATGTTATTTTATTCCTTTTTGTCTTATTCAATGGGGCTTTTGTTCCTATCACTTCAGTGAAGTTTCTTGTCAGCATCACTAACGGCCACCTTCACGTCAAATCCATTAGCCAATATTCACACTTATTTAACTTCTTAGTTACTTATGACACAATTGCCCACATCCACTTTCTTCAGACACTTTTTTACTTGGTTTCTAGCACATTACTCTCATTGAATTGTATTTATACCCCACAGTTCTCCTTCTGAGTCTGCCTTTATGGTTTCTCCTCCCTTGTGGGACTTCTAAAGATTAAATTATCCCTCATAATTTTCCTTAACCCACATGTTTTTTGCAAATTTTTGTTATTTATATTATCTCCTTTTGCGATCACATCCTACCTCATGGCTTCACATTCCGTCTATAGACTGACAGTTCCTAAATTTATAGCTCAAAGTCTGACCCTTCCACTGGGCACCAAAATCATATATCATAGCTCCTTTTTGATATTTCTGATTTGATAGCTAATAAGCATGTCTAACTTAACAAGATCAAGCCAGAAGTACTTACCCAGATTCTACCAATGCCAAACTGCCCTGCCCTTAGTTCTCCACCTCTATCATAGTACCATCATTGACATAGTTTCTGGTATCAAAATTTTCAAAGATTTTCTTGATTGCTGTCATTCTTGCAAACCAAGCTTGTTATTGTTTCAGGGACTTTATATGTAGTTCTTTTATTTCTAGAATGTTTTTCAAAACAAACTCCTTGAGGCTCAGTATTTCTCATCATGTGAGTCTCTGTTTAAATATTTCTTTTTCAGAGAGGTATTCTTTGACAGGCATATCTGAAATAGCCTACTTCTCATTTGTCCTCTGTACATAAAAGCAACTTTATTCTTTCCATAGCATTTTTCATCATCTGAAGCTAAATTACTTACTGGTTTATTTACCTTCTATCTCCATCATTAAAATGTAAATATAATGATGGTGAGGACTCTGTTGGTGTAGTGCAACACTCGACTCATTATCTGGATAATTATGTATAGATCAGGGCTTATATATATTTGTTGAAAGACTATATGATAAAAAGAGGCTACATGTTTAAAAACAGATGGAAAGTAACCAGAGCAGGAGAGACTGAGTATGTGTCACTGTTGATGACAATAAACCAGAAGAGAGAGAGAGAGAAAGAGAACTTAGGTACTGAGGAGTAAATGAATGTGTTACGTATAGAACTGCCCACTGAAGTGTAGGTATCTCCTGTGTGGTTGGTGGGCATGGATATAGAACATGAATATGCTTGCTAGACATTTATGTTTCATTTGGTAGATTTGGTGCCTAAGATTGAGAAGCAGAGATTTCAGGTTCTTGGAGAACAAATGGAACAACAACAACATGTATGTGTTGTGTGTATATATATATATATATATATATATATATATATATATATATATATATATATACACACGCACACACGTACTTGTTCAGATATAAAGTCTTTAGAGTCTGAATATTGTGGTACATTTAATGCTCAGTTTTATCTTTAAACAACCTTGTATGTTCGAGTTAATTTCAAAGAGGCTCAGGAAACAATATGTTGTGGAAACTAATGTATGGAGTTCAGAGTCATAAGCCTTAAGTACAGATCCTGGCTGCCCTGACAACTGTCTGTATAAGAGGACTCTGGCTTATTTATTAACCTCTGCCATCCAATATTTCATATCTGAATAAGCAGGGATAATGATGACAAGGTTGATTCTGAGGTCAACTGAGACGGTATGTACAACTTAATTCTCCCTCCCCTCTTTACCAATGCTTTACCCTGAATTATTCCTTTTGGATATGGCTGCATGTTCTAAATAATAATAACTTTGAAAAATTATTCACTGTGTATAAAATGATAGCAACAGAAAACATTTGGAAGTAATTTTAAAAGAGCTTTGAGGGCTTCAGTTATGCATGTCTTAGTGAATTTGATGAGTATTTTCAGTAACAAGGCCAGGTGTTATTTGAAAAGGTATCTTCATGTCGTGTAATAGTGATTATTGTTTGTTCTTGTTCAAGTATTGTCCTGTAAAGTGTGTATCCTTAATAGATACTATTGGATATGCTGCTGTCAAGTATGCTTTCTCTCTTATTCAAAACTCCTTTTTCATAGAATTCTAAGTAAAGCAGGTAGCTTCAACAAAGTATATTTGTTATGCAGAAAGAGTTAGCAACATTAATATCAAATGGCAAATTCAAATGTCTTTGTGTTTTTAATTAAAAAAAAAGCTCATGTAAAATATGCATCACATTGTTAGATGTCAGTTTAATAATTTGAAAACGATGGTAAGGTGATGGTAAGTGGTGTCTCAGTGTGTTTCTCATGGGCTTCTGCTTCAAAGAAAAGGCCAAATTAAATTGGGCTTTTGAACTTTGAATTTAAATATGTCTCAGCAAAGCAGTTAAGCATCTAGGTGACTTTAGGGTCAAATGCATGGTTTGTTATACCAGGTTCACCAATTAGTAACTGTGTGATTGTGGATTATTCAAACTTTATGAATCTCAGAGTTCCCCATTTTTTAAATAAATATGAGTATAATTATAAAACTAAACCCACATATTTTATGTGAGAATAAAAGGACATAGTACATATAAAGTATGTAGAGCAACCAGCATTTAATAATTCTTCAATAGAAGTTATTATTACTATTATTTTATTAACAACCCAGACTTAACCTCTCCATGAAACACTTATAGAAGCCAACCCTTTTAAACCAGTCAGGTATGTATAATTCCTTTGCAAAGCCATTGCACTTAGAAACTTGTTTTTCATTCTGTTCACATGACTGTCTTCTTCATGAGCCTTGAGTGCTTTAAGGTCTGTGAATTTGTTTCTTATTGGTGTTCCCAGTGCCCAACGTATTGCTTGGCACACGATGGTCCTGCATTCAATACTGGTTGAATAAATTGGATGATTCATGTTCATATAACATGGCATTATCTGAAAAAACTTAAACACTCTTTGAAAAAACATTTTGTTAGGCCAGCAATTTAAATCATTTTCTTATTTATAAGAATCTTTTGGGACTTCCCTGGTGGCACAGTGGCTGAGAATCCGCCTGCCAATGCAGGGACACAGGATCGACCCCTGGTCCGGGAAGATTCCCACATGCCGCAGAGCAACTGAGCCTGTGCGCCACAACTACTGAGCCTGAGCTCTAGAGCCCGTGAGCCACAACTACTGAAGTGCACGCCGAGAACCCATGCTCCGCAACAAGAGAAGCTACTGCAATGAGAAGCCTGTGCACTGCAACGAAGAGTAACCCCACTGGCAGCAACTAGAGGAAGCCCGCGCACAGCAACGAAGACCCAACACAGCCAGAAACAAAAATAAATAAATAAATAAATAAATTAAAAAAAAGAATCTTTTGAAACAGGAGGGAAGGGGGCAGGGCACAACCTTTAAAAGAATGACATAGCCACAGTACATGAGGAAAACTAGTGAGAACCAACTAGGTGCAAGATGGTGGAAGAGTCCACTTCCAATAGCCCTTGAGCCTCATTATATGCTTATTGTAATACATTAGCATCTAAATGACACACCACCAGAGCCATGACAGTTTTGAGGCCAACCATAAAAGGCCAAAAAGTGGGAGGTGGCCCAATTCCTGGCAATCTCCGCCCCTTCCCCAAAATAGTTGGAATAATCCTCCTACTTATTAGCCTATGAAATTACCCAGCCCATAAAAATCACGCCATATTTCGAAGCTCTCTCTCTCTCTCTCGCCTTCTGAGATGGCCCACACTCTGTGGAGTGTGTTTCTATCTAAATAAATCTGATTCTTACCTATCACTTCATCTCTGAATTCTTTGCCATGAAGAAAGAACCTCAAATTCACTGGCAACACCCTGTTTTCATAGAATATGTCTGCATGTTAAATTCTTGATGATTTTCACCATTTTAGGAAGTGTGTGAATGTTGGGATAATTGAAATTCACTTCCTGATATAATTTCTATAAGAACTAAAGTGGAGAAAAATTGCGGACATTATAGCACATTTTCATAACGCGTATCTATTGACTTTTTGTAATCTCCCTTCAGGTCACTGAAGAGACATACAAGTCAGTAACCCTTTGAAAACTCATCAGAGTGACTGGGTCATGCAGAAACTAAATATCCTATTAACATTTTCTAAAAATGAGCTTATTTCCTGTAGCAAAGGCATAGTATACTATTCTTCAAGAGTTTTTTTTTTTTTTTTCCCTACATGATGCGTGGCTAATTTCATTTTGAAAATTGATTAGACTACCTTATTGATTGCAGTGACTGCTTTTCTTGTCTTGAGAAAGGAGATAGAATGTATAATTCTTATTAAAAGTTGATTAGTATTTAATACTGTTAGTCTTGTTGAATGTTGCATAATAAATTCTAAAACTGAAACCTTGCATGGCCAATTACTAAATATAAATACAAAGTAAATCACATCTTCAAGTGGTATAAAAAATTCAAAGGCATAATCTTCAATGTTAAAACAAACCTGAAAAAAAATCTCATTAAAGGCAGTAGCTCTGTGGTCTTAAAGAAGCTTTTGTTGTCTTCTTTGTGGATATGTTTGTGATTTTAGTCCGGGAATGAATACAGCATGCTTTGTCCCTAATGCATTTAGAATTTGCACAACATAAAACTGTACAGCTACCCAATGGTTTTATTTTCCTAAGGATTTTATCTATGATTAAACTACACCATGAATTAACATGTGTATGTCTTCAATGTACAGACCTAATTTACAAACTCATATTCTAATAATACTCTGACAAAATATTTACTTGTATTTTGAAATGGGTTTGCTAGTAAATAGAATCTACACTGCTGAAACAGATATACAAAATGTTATCACTGTGAAAATATACTTATTTCTTCCATCTGCTGTACAGTTCTCAGTAGGTATAAGATCTCATATGACTGCTGAATGAAAGGACTTCTGGATAGTGTGGCATGAGAGAGTTGTGACCTTAAGGTGGTATTTATTTATGACTCTTTGGCACTGTGACATCAGCTGTTTTCAGAGAGATCAGGGCATCACTCCTTCCTCCCAGCTTAGAGTATACTGCCTATGGCCACTGGGGACCATACACACTGCATACCTTTAAATCTTATATAGAGGAGCAAAACCCCCCACAATGACTGCAGAGTACAATGGAATCTGTGAGTACACTCTGGTTAAGTTTTATGTAGCGGCTGCCTGAGCCACCTGCCTCGAATCTCATGGCCCATTGTGCAAAAAGTATATCACTCTGTTGACAGCAATCGAGATTAGTGGTAGTGACATGCACATGTGGAGGAGTGCCGAGTAGGCAGAAAAAAATGAGCAAAAGGGAAATGAAGTGACCTCCTAATAGCAGATGAACATGACTCAATCAGCAATGGAAATCTATGAGCTGAAAGGAAGTGGCAGGGAAAATCAATGAGGGAATAATGCACTGACCAATGAACTTTGCCCCCTTTTTGTATTCTCGTCTGGCTGTAGCAACCTAAATATCCCAGTATATCTCTTCCAGATCATTCTAGTCTTTCCATTCCTATTTAAATTCTCAGTTGCCTCTAGTTCCCATGCTACTATACATCAGGTTCTGTGCACAATTTAAAGCATCGAAAGATGATGCAAATGTCATCCCCCACACCCACTTCCCATGGGAAAGCAACCAGGGATAAAACTTCTTCTGAGAAAGTGGCTGTGCAAAACATGGCAGAGTGGACATCAGCAGAAAAATTTAGACGGGGTTTCCAGGGCCTTGAAAGCAAGTTTCAGCTTTGCCATTAAGTTGCATCTCTGTGTCATTTACTTAAACTTTGAGCCTTAATTACAATGGACATTTTATGCATACAGGTTAAACAACTGTAACACATCAAACAATTGCTGGAAATATCCTTATGTCTCACAGAACCCTAAAGTTTCTAAGTTATACATTATCAGTGGTGAATTAAGCAACTATTAACATTGAAGAAGTGGTATCATTTTGTTTCAAGGGCAAGTAAGACCCATAAAGTCAATTTTGCATTTAATAATAAGATTTTAAGGTTTATTTAGAGTTTATTATTGTAAACCTGGAGGAAAAAAAAGAGCAACTCATGAGAAGGAACAATGTCACAAATTCAGCTAATGACTACGAGATTAAATTCTGAATATCTGGAATTTAGTGTTCTGCCTTGTACTTTGTGGTCTTCCACAGCCACAGTCACTCTCTGTTCTTCCATTTCCTAACCTAAATAATAAATATAATCTAAATCTGATATCTTCCAAATCCTAGTGAGACTACATTAAGAAAAAAATTCATAAATGTATCTCAAAATCTATAAAGTTTAAAATAAAACGTAAGGTACTATGACTGGGAAAAGAGCAACAATCTGCACATACAGATAGAGTTAACAGGGAAAACAGAGAGCTGTGCTTTTTTTTTCAGCTTAAAAATAAAAATTAAAAAAAATTGTGGACAGACTCAATACTCTGTCACACTTTGTGATTCTAGTTGAGTTGTTTTACTCTAATTTATCAGCAGGAGTGATTTTTTTTTTCCTGATTGATATCGTTGTGGTCATTGATTGAATATTTCAGCCGGTCAACATTTCTGTTTGGTTCTGTGAGTCTCCGATCTGTTCTCTTGGTTCTTTCCCTAAGTAGACTATATAGACCTGGATGGCCTGGCTATGATTCAGACTTCTTTGCAACTCCCATCAAATTTAGCAAAGTGCCTCATTTGAGAATAGATGCTTCAAATATAGTTTTTGTTAACGTTGCTCATGAGTTGCCTAACTTGTGTTAAGTACTTATCAATAATAATGTATAACATTTTAACATTAAATATTTTATTCTTTACTAAGTTCTATACGTGGATTTTTCAGCTTTATAGTTAAGAAAACCAGGATGCAGAGCTTTCAGGAAAGTCAATTGTCCTAGAGTATAAGACTTGTAATTGAAAGAACCAGAACCTTTCAGCTTCTCTCTGCAGCTGCTCCTTGAGAAAAAGAAATCGTAAATATAGAGTTCCCATTGGAATAAAAGTCCCTTTTTGAGGCTTTTCTGAGAGTAATTCCTTCTGTAGCCTGAAGAGCGTTCTTGTTTGGTCTGAGTGTCTTTAGAGAAGGGGATACCCCTCAGCTCATATTGCTGGTGGAGTTAATTTTATTCATTGATGTTGGCTACAGATGGGTTCTCTCCGAAGGAATCCCTGAAGAACTCAAAGTCTGTTTTCCATGGCCTAATTTATTGGTTTTCAATTTTTTTCAAACTGTTGTGGTTTTTGCTTATTTGGTATGATTTTTTTTTCCCAAATAACATCTTACATGAAATGTCAAATTATAAGACAGAATGCTGTTCCTCAATTTGAAGTGGTGGAGTTAACGGCCAGGAGTCTTGTCCCTTCCAAGCTTTAGACCCAGCCCTACTTTACCACTGAGTTCCAGCATTTTGCAAACTGCAGACCTATGCAAATTGAAAGTTGACATTTTCTGTAAAATGTGATTTTAAAAATGTTTCTTTCTGGTCAAATTAGAGAGCGAAATGGGGAGAATCAGAAGTCCAGCCAAGGGTCACTTTTCTCTTTTGCTAAGGATACTATGATATGTACTTTTATCAACCATATGCTGATGCCTATTTTAGGTATGGCACAACGCATGCACAGAATACCAATCCTAGTTCCAGATGTAATTAGGTTCGAATGTACCACTTACTATATTTATGATTTTTGACGAGCTCTTTAATCAGATTATCAGGGTTTTTTTTTCATATGAAAAGTGGTAAAACAATTCATCTGACAAGGGGTCCTATGTGGTTATAAATAATAAAATGCATGTACAATGCCCAGCACAGTTAGTGCCCGTGCACAGTAGGTATGCATATGGTTACTCATATCTTTGTCCTAATAAATCTCACAAGAGGATAGAATGCTATTTAGAAAAATACAGGTATTACTTTTACAAAACAACTATCAGCTCTATTAGCACCACAGAGTTTGCATTCATTTACTTCTTATTTCACCATTTCTATACCCTGATCATGGGACATGCAGCCAAGAAACAACTTAAGCAGGAGCATAAAAACATTATGCCTTGCTGAAGATTACAGTCAAGTGAGGGGACAGGGCTATGGATCAAATAATCCACACAGATAAAGGTAAAATTATAACTGGCATGGTGCTCTAAGGTCAATAGAGACTGCTTGAGGAAATGACAGATATGAAGAATGAGCCGAAGTCAACTGCTAAACAGAAAAACAACTGTAGCCGGAATGAGATAAATAAGACATGTTAGAGCAGTTGCAGAAGAAATATGAATATAAAGTTTCCAGGTAAATCAGCACTTAAGCAGGCATTCCAGTCAGGACACAAGCAACAAAATAACTTGGAGCTCAGGAAATAGTAGCATCATTTAAGCAAAGTGACAGAATAGTGTGGGTTACATGTAGTCTGTTGCCTTAGGAAAGCATATAGTCAATTAGTTATTAGCACAAAAGTATATCAAAGATGTTATTCTGTGGGTTAGTCTTAAAAGGGACAATTGTGTAAAGGATGGATAGGACATCTGTCAGACAGAACTGAAGGGATATTTAAGAAGAAGCCCCTGAGGATAGAATGGTGATGATTACTGGCTGTTGACCAGAGTCAAACAAAGTGATTGAAGAAAAGAACATCTTTGGCAGCAAACACATCATCGCTGGGAGGTGACAGAACACAAGTTCTCAGTTAATTGGAACTAGACTTTTGGGGAATGAGGCACTGTTAGGGCATGATTGCACATATTAAATTTTGAATACTTTTCAAAACAAAGACAACTCACTACCATATAATGCAATACAGCTTGTAACACAATTTGGCTATTGATTGGCCATGAGAATGGAAAAAACAAAGTTTATCTTTCTCATCTCTCTTTTGCACAGAATGTGAATATTATCACTGTTAAGCAGAAATAATGTTGGTTGGTAAAAAGTCAAAAATATGAGAAATAAACAGATTACGCTCAAAGGAAGAATGTTGTCCTAAAATGTTAAAAGAATGAAGTATATTTATTTACATTGTAATGTTGGCTTACAATAAGCAGGATATAGTACTGTATGAGCAGTTTGAAATTGTCTATGCAAAACATATATACAAAAAACGATAAGGGGATATTAGCAATAGTTAGTTGCCTCTCAATGGTAGAACTACATGCAAATACACACAGACACACACACATACAAATAATTTTTCTTTTTTTAACTATCTATGATTTTAAACTTTTTCTATAACTGGAAGGTAATACTTTTATAACTGGAAAAAGTAATAACAATCACAGGAAGTGATTAAGATAGAAGAAAGAAACATTTAGAAATCTTAAAGTATTTCGTTAAATTGACCTCCTCCCTAAAACTCAGTTAGGTGACTAGTTCAGAACTAGACACAATTTGGTCACATTTTCAGAATTCTCAAATGAGTTCAAAAAAGCAATGACATTTTTGGGGACAGTATTGAAATTTTGTATACTTAGCTTATTCAGTGTGAAAATGTTTTCAAATATCCCTAAAATTGTCTGAATATTTGTTAAGGCATGTGACGAAATTTAACATGGGACATATATCTGCAAAGATAATTGGCTCTTCCATTCTGCATGTGTCCTGTTAATGATCTCACTGTGTGAATACAGGCCAACATTTCCTCATTCATCATAGACTATCAACCTTTCCACTTAAAGATCTGCTATACAAAATACAGGGATCTCTCTGAGACTACCTGGGGTTCAGGTTTTTGCAGGTAAATTTAGCCTTACCTTTTTGCTACCACACCTCTGCCAAAAATCGAGCTAAGATAAATGCTACTAAACAAGCTAATCTGAAAAACAAGCTATTCCCTCCTCTACTTTATGTTAAATCTTTGCATAAACTTCACCACCAGATTTTGGCTTAGTTTTCTGTAGCTCTTCATTAACTTGGTTTACAGTAAGAATATGTTCATTGGGTTAAAGTATGATGCTGTGGTAAACAGAACTTTCGCCTCCATAATCTTTGCTTCTTAATGTTATGCCTGGAGATAAATTAGGTAACATGGCAAAAGGGATTTTTCAGACGGAATTAAGATTATAGACTTTAAGATAGGGACACTATCCAGGATTATCTAGGTGGGTCCCATCTAATCACTTGAGCCCTTAAAAGCAGATAAGTTTCCCCAGTTGGGTCAGTGAGAAAGATATAGCAGAAAAAGAGGTAGCGGAGATGAGAAGAAGGGGAGATGAGAGATTCAAAGGATAGGAAAAGAATTTCACCCAAGCTGCTGGCTTTCAGCATGTGGAAAGGGCCCAGAAGCTATGGGACACAGGTGACCTCTAGAAACGGAGACTAACTACTAGCTGAGAGCCAGTAAAGAACAGGAACCTTAGTCTACAACCACAAGGAACTGAATTCTGTCACCAACCTCAATGAACTTGGAAATGGATTCTCCCCAAAGCCTCCAGAAGGAAACCCAGTCCTGCCAACACCTTGGTTTCTGCCTTGAATACTCTATGCACAGAAACCAGCTGAGCCACACTCAGGCTCACAAGTACTTGGGCGTGTGACCTACAAAACTCTTAGATAATATATTTGTGTTGTTTCAAACCACTAAGCATAGTAAAATTTTTTATGGAGACAACAGAAAATCAATACAGTGTTCTACTTCTGGTTTTTATGTGGGGTCAATACAAGAATGGTCATATAAAGAATGCTTACACATTTTCTAAAAATCTAAGATCTAAAATCTAAGATCTTAAATTGCCCCTGTATAAGAAAATATATGATATAGTTCTGTTATATTTGTGAATAGTAAAACCATTATCATTTATCTCACCATGAAAATATGATAAGGCAACCTATGGAATGGGAGAAAATATCTGCAAATCACATATCCAATAAGGGGTCAATATACAAAATATACAGGGAATTCACATAACTCAATAGCAATAAAAAATTAAAATTAGAATTAAAAAATGGGTAAAGCACCCATATAGAAATTTTTCCAAAGACAGACAAATGGCCAATAGGAATATGAAAAGGTGCTCAACATGTGCAATTCAAAAGTGAAATGCAAATCAAAACGGGTTATTATCAAAAAGACAAGAAATAACAAGTGTTGGCTAGGATTTGGAGAAAAGGTGACTGAGGCACTGTTGGTGGGAATGTAAGTTGATGCAGTCACTCTGGAAAATTGTATGGAGGGTTCTCAAAAAATTAAAAATAGAACTGCAAATGACCTAACAATTCCAGTTCTGGGTATTTATCCAAAGAAAATACTAACATAAGAAGTTATATGCATCCCTATGTTCACTGCAGCATTACTTACAATAGCCAAGGTATGGAAACAACCTAAGTGTCCATCAATGGATGAACAAAGAAATTATGGTATATATATACAAGGGAATATTATTCAGCCAGAAAAAGAAGAAAATTTTGCCATTTATGATAACATAATTGGACCTTGAGGGCATTATGCTGAGTGAAATCAGACAAAGACAAATACCTTATTATCTCACTTATATGTGGAATCTAAAAAACAAAACAATACAAAACTAAACTAAAAAAAGCAAAACTGATCTCATAGATACAAAGAACATATTGGTGACTGTCGGAGGTAGGGGGTTGGAGGGTGGACAAAATGGGTGAAAGGGGTCAAAAAGTACGAACTCCCAGTTATAAAATAAGTAATTCATGGAGATGTATTGTAAAAAAGAAAAAGAAAGAAAATCATCTATCTACACACACACACACACACACACGCACACACAGAGGTATATAATTCATCCTTAAGAAAGAAGGAATTCCTGTCCTCTGTGACAACACAGATAAACCTGGAGGGCATTATGCTAAGTCAAACAAGTCAGATAGACAAATACTACATAGTATCACTGATATGTACTATCTAAAAAAAAATAATAATAAAGAAAAAAATTGAACTCATAGAAACAGAGAGTAGAAAAATGGTTGCCAGAGGCAAGGGAGTACAGAAAATAGTAAAAGGTTGGTGAAAAGGTACAAAGTTTCAGTTATCAGATGAATAAGGTCTGAAGACCTAATGTATAACCTGGTGACTATTATATAATTGAAATTTGCTAAGTGAGTAGAACTTAAATGTTCTCTCTCACAGACACAAAAGGTAAATATGTGAGGTGATGGAATATGTTAATTAACTCAATGAAGCAAATCCTTTTACAATGTGTATATATATCAAAACATCACATTGTATACTTTAAATATTGTACAATTTTATTGGCCAAGTATACTTCAACAAAGCTGAAAAAGGATATTATAACTTATCTTACATGAAAGTAATTGCCAAATGGATTAGAATTAAGTATAAGATAAAACAAACATTACTTTATTAAAATATAAATTTAAAAAGAGAGATGAATATTGATCAGTTTTTATAATCTGAAGGATTTTCTAAATTTAAGAATGATGGAGTATGTCACCAGAAAAAAAAATCTTTAAGGTATAGACTACATGGAAATATACCATATAATGTGACTAAAAATATACAAGAAAAACAAGAAGAAATTCCATAAAACCAAGTGGGAAAAATAACTTAAGTAGATATAATAGGAAAAGTTTGATACCCTTAATGTATAATAATTTATATCTAAAATTTGTTAAATACTTACTGTGTCCTAGGCATTATTCTAGGAGTTTCACACATCTTAAATGATTTCAATTTAAATTTTACAACATTTTATTCTGAAATTCAGATGAGAGAAATGGAGGTAACAGAGAGGTTAACTTACTCAAGACCACATTAGTAGTGAGGACTGTTGGGAAAGACAAATGGTGGAGTATGTCTGATGTAAATATTTTGTAAGTCTGGAATCTACTGGAGGATTCTAACATCCAGGGGAAGGCTTGGATGGTAAATTCTGGTTAATTTTGATCAATTTCAACTCTTAGCACTTTACAGCTACCCATCTCCCACCCCTACTCCACAGCAGGTAGCCATGCACACATTCGGGAAAGCTTGCATGTAGCTTGTGGGAGCCAAAGTGGACAAAAAGCACCCTGTCCTCCAAATACTGGGGACCTGTGGTCTGATCACTAATTGCTGTTTCTGATCTCAGAGGTGCAAAGAGGCAGGTGGCCATTTTTGATGCACCACCCTCATTTTTTTCAAGCTTTTCCCCCTCTGGCTGAAGTGAATTCCAAGGGACTTAAAAAGCTAGCCCCCTTCCCACTTTCATTTTTCTGTTTTACCCCTTTTGGGAGCTACAGATTAAAGACTAGCACATTCAAAAGCAACTGAATATATTCACCATGCATTCCAAGGAAAAGGTATAGGCTGAGAGAAGACTAGAAAGCATCTTAAGTTTATACATTAAGCTGATTCTCAGCACAGAGGCAGTCTACAACAACAATAACAAAAACCATAAACAACAACAATAAAAAACACTAAAAAATACCAAACCCCGGGAAGGGAGGAGAATCCAGTTTCTAGAGTTACCACATTATTAGATTCAAATGTCCAGCTCTTAGCAAAAAGTCACAAAGCATACAAAGAAATAGGAAAGTATACCCACATTCAAAGGCAAAAATAAATCAACAGAAACTGTCTTAGAAAAAAATCTGATGACAGATCTACTAGGCACACAATTTCAAACATCTATCCTAAAGATGCTCAAAGAGGTAAGGAAGATACGGAAAAAAGTAAAAATGAAATGATGTATGGAAAAATGGAAATATTAATGAAGAGATAGAATACATAAAAAGAAACCAAAGGAAAATTGTAGAGCTAAAAATACAATAACTGAAATTAAAAATTCACTAGCAAGATTCAAAGAGAGATTTTACTGAGCAGAAGAAAAATGTGTGAACTTGAAGATAGGGTAAGAGAAATTATCAAGTCTGAGGAACAGGAGAAAATACAGATTGAAGAATAAGGAACAGCGATTAAGGGAACTGTGTGACACCATCAAGCGGCCCAACATATGCATTTTGGAAGCAGAAGAGAAAGATAAAGGAATAGAGAGAATATTTGAAGAAATAATGGCCAGATCATTCTAAATTTGAAGAAAGATATAAATATAAACATCTAAGAACCTCAATGGCTCCAAGTAAGATGAACTCAGGAGACGCACACTGGGACACATTATAATTAAAGTTTTGAAAGACAAAGAGAAAATCTGGAAAGGAGCAAGAGAGAAGTGATTTGTCACATACAAAGGATCCTCAATAAGATTATGAGCAGATTTCTCATCAGAAACTGTGGAGGTCAAAAAAGCAGTGGGCCAATATATTCAAAGTGCTAAAAAAAAAAAAAATCTGTCAGCCAAGAACCCTATATTTGAAAAAAACTGTCCTTAAAAAATGAGGGAGAATAATTACATAGCTATTATTTATGAAATAAGAGTATTTTATAATAAAATAACATGTATTTCACTAAACAAATGTCTAGAATGCATTAATTACAAAATTTTTTTTTTAATTAGGGAGAAATTAACACATTCCCAGATAAACAAAAATCTGAGGGAGTTTGTTACCATTAGACCTGCTCTGCAAGAAATGCTAAAGAGAGTCCTGTAATTCAACATAAAGGAACACTAGACAGTAGCTAATAACCAAATGAGGAAATAAAAATATCTTTGCAAAGGTAAATACATGAACAATTATAAAACCTCGTATAATTATAACAATGGTATGCAACTCCACTTTTTGTTTCCTATATGATTTAAGAGACTATTACATTAAAAAAAAATCAGTCTAAAAGCTAGTAATAAAGTAACTTTGGTTTGTACTCCACATTTTGTTTTTAACATATTTTAAAAGACAAATGCAATAAAAATAATTATTATTTCATGTTGTTGGGCAAAAGATGTATGAAGATGTAATTCTGTGGCATCAGCAATTGAAAGGGGTGGTGATGGGGCTGTAAAGAGCAGAATTTTTCCTATGTTATTAAAGTTAAGCTGGTATAAATTCAAATTAGAGTGTTAAAACTTTAGAATGCTAAATGTAATCTCCATAGTAACCATAAAGAAAATAGCTATAGAATATACACAAATGGAAATGAGAAAGAAATTTCAATGTTTCATTACCAGAAAATCAACTAAACAAAACGAAGAGAGTAACACAGGACATGAGGGACAAGAAGCTATAAAACATATGTAAAACAAATAGGAAAATGACAGAAATAATTACCTTCTTACTGGTAATTACTTTAAATATAAATGGATTAAACTCTTCAATCAAAAGACAAAGATTGACAGAATGTTTTTTTTTAAAAAAAGAAGCAAACAAAAAAACAAACAAAAAAACCTAGGAACCAGTTATATGTTGTGTACAAGGTACTCACTTCAGATCCAGAGACACATGTCTGAAAAGGGATTAATATCCAAAATATATAGAGAATTCCTAAACCCATCAACAAAAAACAACCCAATTCAAAAATGGGCAAAGGTATTAGATAAACATTTCTCCAAATAAGATATACAAACGGCTAATAAGCAAATGAAAAGATGGTCAACATTAGGAAAATGCAAATGAAAACTACAATGAGATACCACATTACACCCATTAGGATGGCTACTATTTTTTTTTTCATTTTTAAAAAATTTTTATTTGAGTATAGTTGACTTAGAATGTTGTGTTAATTTCTGCTGTACAGCAAAGTGAATCAATTATACATATCCAACAGGATGGCTACTATTAAAAAACAAACAAAACCAGAAAATAATTGTTGGTGAGAATGTGGAGAGATTGGAACTCTTGTGTGTTGTTGGTGGGAATGTAAAATGCTACAGCAGCTATGAAAACAGTATCCTAGTTTTTCAAAAAATTAAAATTATAATTACCATGTGATCCAGTAATTCTACATATGGGTATATAACACAAATAATTAAAAGCTGGGTCTCAAAGAGATATCTGTGCACCTATGTTCACAGCAGTGTTATCCACAATATGAGGAAGCAACCCAAATGTCCATTGACAGATAAACAGATAAGCAAAATGTGGGATATACATACAATGGAATATTTTTCAGCCTTAAAAAGGAAGGAAATAATGGTGTATCCTACAACATGGATGAACGGTGAGGATATTATATAAGTGACAGAAGTCAGTCATAAAAAGACAAATACTATATAATTCCACTTATATGAGGTACTTAAAAGCAGTCAAAATCATCGTGATAGAAAGTAGAATAGTGGTTTCCAGGGGCTGAGGAAGGAGGAAATGGGGAACGGTTGTTTAAAGAGTATAGAGTTATAGCTTCAAAATATGAAAACAGTTTTGGAGGTAGATGGTGAAGATGGTAGCACAACATTATGAATGTATCTGATACCACTAAACTGTACACTTAAATGGTTGAAATAGAAAATTTTATGTTATGTATATTTTACCACAATAAAAAATGGGTAAGAAGGTGTATTTATCATTGTATAATCTCTATTCTGAAAACTCAAATTAATTTTGGCAAAATAGATATAAAATGAAAATGTTCTTTAAAAATGGTATTAACAACCTTTAAATAATAGTTAACTTATTTGAAAATGGTAATAAAATGGCATGCATTATGTATTACATAAAGGTGGATCCTTTCAGACTTCTATAGAGCTCTGTCTTCTGTAATTTGTATCCTATAATATCTATAAATTCTTATATATGATTGTATGATTGTTTTGCTATTGCTTCCTTCTTTAATTTTTTTTACTTAATAATAAACTATGTTCATGTTTGATTATTTTGGACTAGCTCACTGGTGTTCAAGTACCTGTTATACAGCTAGCAGAGCATAAAATTATTATGGTTTTTTTGTCCCATAATTGGCCAAAGCTGCAACATCTGTCATTTTTGTGAGAATCAGATTTCAGTTTCAAAGGCAGCATGAACAGTCTGGCACAGCCACATCAGTATCTCTTTGGTTTAATCTTCTTGCCCATCCTCCCTCTTTTCACTAATCACTTTCTCCCCTTCAAATCTCCTTCTCTTCACAAAGCTTCCTTTCACCTTATGGGACCCACTACTGAATCTTTTCTGGCTATTGATTCTGCAGAGTGTGCCACCTCAGTAATGCTAGGTCATTCATAACTACATGTAGAATTTTTATATCTTTCCTCCATCATTTCTCCCTTTGCCAAAGAGTAAAATTTCTATCAAGTAGCCACAATAACATGCTATGAACTAGAATTTAATCAGTAATAAGAGTATTAATGATCATTAAAAAGGATGTAATAGTAGGAACCACACAGAATTTTTCTGGTTCTGTGTGTTTTGTTTTTGTTTGTTTGTTTTTTTACATTTCAGTCTCTGTGGATTCCTTCTGGGATACTCCTTCTGGAGTTAAATCTGCCCAAATAGATAAGCTCTGCTGTGAATTAAAAAAAATAAAGGCAAGGTATTATAGAAGTGTGAACATAAAATTTGTTCCTTGCTTGATAAAATCCTTTAGAATATTGTAATGTTAGTATTATTTTTCTCCCCTTTTCTTTTATCAACTGGGAAGGCAGTTTCACTTTCTGCTATTATAGCACCATACCCTCTAGTCACATTGACACTAAAATAACAAAAACAGACACCATACCCTTTCTTTTGTCTCCATCCTTTGACAAAGTTTGACAATAAGCATAATTTCTAACTAAAAGAAAACAGAAGGAATAACTCCCTATCTGTTCATTTCTGCTTTTTCTGAGATTACACAGTAGCATGGGCAAAGTTGACTACACTATTAAGTAAAATCTGGCACAAAAGTTTTACTGTTTAGTATCAAAAATGTATGAAGTTTTTTCCAAATATATGAAAAGAAAAAAAAGTAATTTTGGATTAGTGTAACTAGCTTCACCCAAAAAACTCTGTTACCATAACAACTTCATTATTTATTCACTTAATGTGATTTAATAGTCAAGGCAAATGATTTTTCTGAGGTGTAATTCCTTTATTTATACTTTGGGGAGTGTAAATAAAAAAATAAAGCAAAATATGTGAAAGTCTATAATGCAGATACTATAAAATTTAGTTGTAAAAATCAAGCAGCACACATAGAAATCAATACATAAAATTGATTGAAAAATAACAAGAAAATAACTTAGTATTCATTATGGTGAAATAATGGCAAATTAGCTTTTTGCACATCAATTCCCAATCGATAACTATGAAATACAAAAAGCATGCCTTTGAAGACATGAGGTACACCAAAACATCCACAGCTTGAGGGGTGAGAATCACAAAAAGATGAGAAGAATATTGAAACAGATCCAAACTATTCAGTGTTTTCCCCACAAGACATTTAATATTTTTGAAAGTAGCAACCAAAGGAGAAGTTAATAATGAAGTACAAAGTGATGGCTGTACCTAGTAAAAACTGGTTAACTTTCCAAAATCTCATGGAGCAGGAGGACAAAATTTGAGTTTCTGGGCTATAAGTCAGCCAAGACCTGAAGGGCTAATATGTTAGACTGAAACAAAGTATTTACTTTAAAGTGAGCCCATATGACAAGCCCACAGCCAACGTCATTCTCAATGGTGAAAAACTGAAACCATTTCCTCTAAGATCAGGAACAAGACAAGGTTGCCCACTCTCACCACAGTTATTCAACATAGTTTTGGAAGTTTTAGCCACAGCAATCAGAGAAGAGAAAGAAATAAAAGGAATCTCAATTGGAAAAGAAAAAGTAAAACTGTCACTGTTTGCAGATGACATGATACTATACATAGAGAATCCTAAAGATGCCACCAGAAAACTACTAGAGCTAATCAATGAATTTGGTAAAGTAGCAGGGTACAAAATTAATGCACAGAATTCTCTTGCTTTCCTATACACTAATGATGAAAAATCTGAAAGAGAAATTAAGGAAACACTCCAATTTACCATTGCAACAAAAAGAATAAAATACGTAGGAATAAACCTACCTAGGGAGATAAAAGACCTGTATGCAGAAAACTATAAGACACTGATGAAAGAAATTAAAGGTGATACAAACAGATGGAGAGATATACCATGTTCTTGGATTGGAAGAATCAATACTGTGAAAATGACTATACTACCCAAAGCAATCTACAGAGTCAATGCAATCCCTATCAAACTACCAATGGCATTTTCCACAGAACTAGAACAAAAAATTTCACAATTTGTATGGAAACACAAAAGACCCCGAATAGTCAAAGCAATCTTGAGAAAGAAAAACGGAGTTGGAGGAATCAGCCTCCTGGACTTCAGACTATACTATAAAGCTACAGTAATCAAGACAGTATGGTACTGGCACAAAAACAGAACTATAGATCTATGGAACAGGATAGAAAATTCAGAGATAAACCCAGGCACATATGGTCACCTTATCTTTGGTAAAGGAGGCAAGAATATACAATGGAGAAAAGACAGCCTCTTCAATAAGTGGTGCTGGGAACACTGGACAGCTACATGTAAAAGAATGAAATTAGAACACTCCCCAACACCATACACAAAAATAAACTCAAAATGGATTAAAGACCTAAATGTAAGACTGGAAACCTTAAAACTCTTAGAAGAAAACATAGGCAGAACACTGTATGACATAAATCACGGCAAGATCCTTTTTGACCCACCTCCTAGAGAAATGGAAATAAAAACAAAAATAAACAAATGGGACCTAATGAAATTTAAAAGTTTTTGCACAGCAAAGGAAACCATAAACAAGATGAAAAGACAACCCTCAGAATGGGAGAAAATATTTGCAAATGAAGCAACTGACAAAGGATTAATCTCCAAAATATACAAGCAGCTCATGCAGCTCAATATCCAAAAAACAAACAACCCAATCCAAAAATGGGCAGAAGACCTAAATAGATATTTCTCCAAAGAAGGTATATGGATTGCCAACAAACACATGAAAGGATGCTCAACAGCACTAATCATTAGAGAAATGTAAATCAAAACCACAATGAGGTATCACTTCACACCCGTCAGAATGGCCATCATCAATATATCTACAAACAATAAATGCTGGAGAAGGTGTGGAGAAAAGGGAGCCCTCTTGCACTATTGGTGGGAATGTAAATTGATACAGCCACTATGGAAAACAGTATGGAGGTTTCTTAAAAAACTGAAAACAGAACTACGATATGACCCAGCAATCCCACTACTGAGCATACAACCTGAGAAAACCATAATTCAAAAAGAGACATGTACCCCAATGTTCATTGCAGCACTATTTACAATAGCCAGGACATGGAAGCAACCTAAGTGTCCATCAACAGATGAATGGATAAAGAAGATGTGGTGCATGTATACAATGGAATATTAATCAGCTATGAAAAGAAACGAAACTGAGTTATTTGTAGTGAGGTGGATTGACCTAGAGTCTGTCATACAGAGTGAAGTAAGTCAGAAAGAGAAAAACAAATACCATATGCTAACACATATATATGGAATCTAAAAAAAATTGGTTCTGAAGAACCTAGGGGCAGGACAGGAATAAAGATGCAGACATAGAGAATGGACTTGAGGACATGGGAAGGCGGAAGGGTAAGCTGGGAAGAAGTAAGAGAGTAGCACTGACATATATACAAAAGTAAAATGTAAAGTGTATTATTTTACCAAATGTAAAATAGATAGCTAGTGGGAAGCAGCTGCAATGCAAAGGGAGATCAGCTCGGTGTTTTGTGACCACCTAGAGGGGTGGGATAGGGAGGTTGGGAGGGAGACGCAAGAGGGAGGAGATATGGGGATATATTTATACATATAGCTGATTCACTTTGTTATACAACAGAAACTAACAGAACAGTGTAAAGCAATTATATTCCAATAAAGATGTTAAAAAAATTACCTGTAATACAATAGCTTCCAATGCTAATTTGTTTAAAAATGCATTTTTCTCTATAAATAAAAGCTCATTCTCAATATAAAATTTGAATTGTTATATACATTAACTATTTTGATATTAAGAGAATGTTTGTTCATGTGGTACCAAAAGCATATTAGAGTTCAATCACCAAAGAGAGTAAAAATGGGACCTTCTTAAGGACAATGATACAGTTCTTACTTTACTTTCTGCTGGCCTCACAAATCTCATAACCTCCCATGACCCTTTCATAAGATAAGTCAAATGAGTATCAACCCATGTTTTTTTAACCTTAGAATACTTTGCTATTTATTTTAATTGAACGTCGAGACTCTTCTCATAGCATTGACATTATTGATTCAATAATTGACAGAAATCATCACTGGACAATTGTTACTGTTGCTGCCAAAGATGTGGAAAAAACCAAGCAATCCTTAATTTGCATATTGCAGTCATAATTTAGTTTGTGCCTTCAAGTATACAAGATTCTTCTCATCTACATGTTTTGCTTGACCTTACAAGTGACTAAAAAATAATGAGAGTAGTAACAAACTTGTATTTCCCAAAAGATTTCCAAAGCTTTAACTGTTCTTTGTGGAATTCCCAAAGATTATTTCATGAGCCTCTGCTGTATCTTCTAGGAATTCTTGACCAAGATAAACCCTAAAGAAACTGTCATGAATTTGAATGGCTGTTCTATGTAAAAGATATGCAAATCAAAGCATTACCAAAATGCATTAAGTGCTCCACTGCGAAACTTCATGAATCAAAGATGGGCTGAGTCACACTGAATTCTATTTCATAATGCTGTGGTTTATTTACTCCCTTAAAAAAACACAAACTATTTTAAAAATCATTTAGTTTACAGATCCTCAAAAACATTGGTCTGAAAAAGAGTAGTGTTATTTTCCAAGTAATATACAATTTTGAGAGGGGAAGAACAAACACCCAGATAAGTGATTTACTTACTTAAGGCCAACTCATGCCTTAATGCTGAAGAAGGAAACAGCATCTTGGTTTGATACTGTACTGGGTTCACTTGAGCTGATTATATGGAAATGGCAGGACAGGAAAATAAAGAAAAGAAAGGTGAGTTTTCATTTCAAGCTCCAATGACACTTTGCTGAGATGTTATGCTAAGCATTTTTAGACATGTAGTTAAACCATTTAAAGTTAATCTAGGATCCTAGGAGTAGCCATTTTTTGAGATTAGGTGACAGGTATCAGAGGGATAGTAGCCAGGAAAAATAAAGGCTAATAATACATTTTTATTTCATGGTGATTAAAAAAATAATAGAAATGAAAAGAAGAGTTCATAATAATGAGTCAAATGTTTTGCATCTTTTGTAGTTCTCAGTTTATATCTATATTAAGATAAGAGCATGCCACTTTAGAACTAGGTATATATTATTAGACGTTGTCAAGCTCAACTTTCTTATTTCATAAAATACTGCATCTAGTATTTCAAGAAAGGTTTATGAAACGCCTTCACTACCCATAATATGGTATAAAAAATTCTGTATTAGAAAGATTTCTGTTTTGGTGTTGATATATTAAAATAGCAACTTTCCTAAAAAAATTAAATAAATAAATAAATAAATAAATAAATAAATAAATAAATAAAGTGAGCCTGACAGTTGAAAGCACTTTTAAAATCAAGGCATTTACTGATTTCTAAGTGGTGCTGCTATGATAGACTTAACACCAGAGAAAGGGATAGTAAATAGGTTAGGAAGCTGATGAGAGCTTTCAGGACTTTCACAGTGATGTGGAAAAAAAAGTGTGTTTCAGAGGCCACCATGTATTAGTGATCTTGATAAACACTTTTACACACACATACACACACAAGCCCACGTAAGAGCAAACTGGAAATAGGCTAGGCCTTACAAAAGACTGAATAACAGCTTTGACCAAACTCAGTCTCAATGTTAAACTAATCTGCTCCTGTTCTAAGAATATGACATATTTTTAAGAGGAAGTTAACTATATTTGGAGGACCAATTTATTTCTAATTTATTTTCATATAAAATGGCCAGAATGATTTTTTTTAAAGACTGGGATGTCAGAAGACAAAATCAAATAAGTAAAATTGGAAAAAACAAACAAATAGTAAAATCTAACATAGAGATGATCCTAAAATTGCAGTTATCAGAGGAAAAAAATAGAAAACAAGAGGGATATTTTAACTCAAAAAGGTGAAAACTATAAAATAACAATTAAATTGAAATTATAGAACTGAAGACTCCAACAACTGGCATTCAGAAAACACTAGAAGACTTAACAGCAAATCAGGCATAAAAGAAGGGACAGCCTTAACAGCAAATTAGGCATAAAAAGAAAAGATCCTTTTTCTGAATCAAAAGAAAATACCCAGATGCAAAATACCAGATGTACAGAATAAAGTTCAAAATGGACTTGCAAGACCAAAATATATATAACAAAACATACTGAAAAGTTCTGACATAAGTGTACACGGAGACCCAAAGGAGGAAAGGAAATATGAGGAATAGACACTATTAGAAGATATGCTGACCAAAAATTTTCTAAACTGGTGAAAGATAAAAACACTCAAATTTAGGAGTTCTACAAACACCAGGTGGGATAAACCTAAAGAAAGCCACTGTTAGAACAATCAGAAGAAAAAGAATACTGTATTATCAGAAATGAAGAGAGACATCACATACTAATAAAAGGGTCAGTTCTTCAGAAAGACATAACAATCCTAATTGTGTGTATATCTAACAATAGAGCCTCAAAGCACGAGACAAAAATTGATAGATCCAAAAGGAAAAATATATATATCTACAACTATAGTTAGAAACTGCAATACTTCTTTCTCAGTAATTGACAGACTAAGTGAGCAGAAAACCAGTAAGGATGTAGATGACCTGAATAACATTATTAACTAACTTGAAGTAATTCACATTTTTGGAGCACTCGACTCAACAACAGTTGAACATACATTCTTTCCAAGTGCTCAAGGACACACGCATAACATTCTACTGAAACTCTGATCTGCTCCCAAAATGAGCCAATGAAGCACATTTTCCCACGGACACAATCTATTGTATAGAATTCAACAAACTAACGTCTTTACAATACTCTTCCAGATAGGTGGAAGAGTATATTAAAAGTAGAAACGGGCAAACGAGATTACAAGAAGTGGTATGATGTATAATGAAGGCTATTGATAGAGATTTCCAGTTTCACTTGGATATGATTTTTTTAAATGAAGCCTCTACTGTGATCAGATCAGCCAGAAAAGAAGATGCAATAGAGCTTGGACAGGTTAGAGATGAGGAAGTTCAAGTATTGAGAATCCAGAAAAGAGCTTATATTAATCAAAAAACGGTTCTGGTTTTCATTTTTGCAGTAGATAGGAAAACAAGTAAAACCTCATAATTTGGTAAAGGCAAACACAAAAGTTTACAATGAATGCGAGAATCAAGAGTGAATAGAGTTGGAGATTCAGCAGTTAACAAACTAGATGACCAGCAAAATAATGGAGATTTTAGTGGAGACAGAGGAAGCTTTCAGAAAAAAGTGAAAAGGTTAAGGTACTTGTATCAGCTACCCAGACCACTTGAATTAGTAGAAGAGTCTGAAACTCTTATAAGAACAGACTCTTTCACTATCACTTCAAGTCTAAAATTCAATCTCAGAATATGTGCTGCTGAAAAATCATCCACAGACAAGACAAAAATTTTCTAGATTTAAAAGTTGTATTCAGGTACATCCAGTCTTCTCTTTCCCATTCTCACTCATCTCAATGAATTGAATGTGTTTTGATGATAGAATGATGGTTTTCCTGGTAGAAAGCCTAAGAAAGAATAGTATTTTGTCAAAGTAACGTATACACAATTATATATATATATAAAATGATACAAATATATATATAAAATATATGTAAAAATGATCACATGAGTGAGTGCACATTCACAATATTCAGCACTACAAATACAGGAAAAATGACTTACTCTTTTATTCAATAAGATATTTTTATCTTATAATTATTTGCTTTGATAAGGTGTACCATTTATTTCTGGTATTCAAGGAAGTATTTAAGAACAGGCGAGTAAGGAATGGATTATTTTCTCAAACATTGCTAATGTTAAGTATTACTTTCAATGAGTCTCATTGTTAAATATTATAGAATTCTAAAGGGTCATAAAGTACATAATTTTAGGTATTAAAAAGGCTGCCAAAACGCTGCTTCTTTGCTAATTTACAGCTTTCTGGAAAAAGGTTCAGCAATGAGTCATGATTCTATTCCTGGAGGGTCATTATCTGCCTTCTCTCTTGCTCCACAGCTAGATTCTGGCTCTAACAGCATCATACATGTACTCATCTGCTCAGTACTATAAGACTTCATAAATAGTTTCACAATTACTGTGTGCATACAGCTACAAAAGCAAACCTACTGAACTTCCATTTCCACTTAGGATAATAGAGCTTTAATAACAATAATAAAGCTTTAAATAATGTTGCTTTCCCAAAAACAATGAAAAAATCCAGATACACTAAAAATCATAACTTTCATTAAACCCATTAGAGAGGTGAGGGTACAAAACAACCAAATAACCTGAGTTTCAAAGAGGCACAAGTCCAAAAGAGTCAGAATGCACGAACTTTATTGCCTATAGTAAAGCATTGGCAGAAGAAGCACAATCCACTATTTAAATAGATGAGAAGTCAACAAAATTTTAATAAAAGGCTAAATAGAGGATTGAATGTCATTCTGGAATAGGTAGGGGCCACAGACCTAAATGGAGTTGTTACTCTCCCCAAAGCCTTTTCATACACGCCTCTACTTGAGTGTTTATAAAAAAGATTGGTGGCAGGAGAGAAAACTAAAAAGAGCCCCTAGCTCTTGATAATGGCAAGCATGTAGGATGTGATCGGTGGTTGTGGGAGCACAGGCATATCACAGGACTCACTTCCTCACACTCTTGTAAGAGCCTTAAATGACAGAGAGAGAGATAGCATGGCTGTTCCCTGTGCAAAGGCAATGACATTTTGGGGTTAGGGGGAAAGTAGGAAAAATAAAGCCTCTTTTTCCTGAAGGAGAAGTAGAAAATCATCTTAGACTCAAAATACTCTATGGCTACCGATCATAGGTCTTATTCTATTGAGAGAGTATAAGAAAACTCCTTAACCAACACCAATTACAAATATAAAGCAAAGTTTGGTTATCATTCCAAGGGGCAAAAACACTGAGAAAGCTCCCATAATTTCGGCTCAGGTGCAAAGGACCTCCTTCAGACTGAAGCTGGACCAGAACAACACCCCCTTACCCCTCACATGACTCTAACAGAGAAGTCTAAGGATGAGGAGGGGCAGGAGCATGGAGAGAGTCCACCTTTGAAGTGCCCATAGACAAAGTGGGCTAAAAGTTGATGGTAGAGAACTAAAACTGAGAGAAACTCCTCTCTGACACCAAAATCTCTACCCTACACATAAGGAGATGGAAACCCACCACTGGAGGAATCTGATGATTGGGATTACTGATATTAACTAAAGTCATAGTAAAAACAAAACCCAAATAAACTTCATTCCCTTGCCTAGACTATCTCAACTCCCACTTTAATGTTCTGAGAGAAAAGGCATGTTTATTTCAAGATGCAGATACTATTTACTTTAGAATTTAGTGTTTTACACATAATGTTCAGCACTTGATTAAAAAATAACATAATTTTTGTGATATAAACAAGAAAATAAGGGAAAAGTACCTCAACACATTGTGAAGAAACAAAGGAATCAAAAGAACCTGACTCAGAGTTGAACCATAACCCACTACATAACAATGTTAAAAGAGCTATATTTATTATGTTAAATGACCTAATGGAAAAGGTGGGTGACATGCATGAACAGATGCAGAGAAATGCAAAGAATAAGAATTAAACGGAAAAGCCTAGGGAAAGGAAAAAAAACTCCAATATTAGAAAATGAAAGTCTTTTTACTGAATCAGTAGTAGACTCAAAATGGCCCTCTGGATTCTCCATTAGGGTCTCAAGATTGCTGCACTTCTTTTGTGATGGCTCAAAGGGAGAGTGTCCCATGAGTCCCAGGTTGAAACTGCAGGACTTCCTATTACCTAGTCTCCACTATATTCTATTAATCTAACAAGTCACTAAATTCACTCTAGATTCTAGGAGAGGGAAAATAAACTTGTAAATGCCACCCCAATGGGAAGAGTAGCAAAGAATTTTTAGTTTTTTAAAATCTCTCATTATATATACCCCATTCTCCTAATGCACATTTGTTGTTAAAACTAATCAGGGGCATTACAATTTAAAATATTCAAATATAAGTAACTTTAGAGATGAAAGCCTGTAAATTTTATAAGCAGAAAGAAAAGGTGAGTAGGAGAAAATAACATTTCCATTGTTTCCTATCTCTAATTTATACTCTAATGGAAAACAATATACCATGCTAAGGACCTGTTTTACTTATTACCTAACTAAAATTTTTAACTTATTTTCTGACATTTAACTCCAAGTTATTTACTTTACACTCCAATTTCTTGATTAATTTTTTTTAGAATAAAAGGTTATTAATCTTAAAAACATATATGCTTTATTTTTTTATATTATCCAAGGCTTTTTACATATAATCTTATCTTTTATCTCCATTATGCTACAACAAAAGGTGAAATGAAAGCAAATTCAAGCAACAAATTATTTCATTTCTTTTGTGACAAAACCTAATCTAACTGATTTTATTCCCTTTGGATTTAATGAACTATTTGAACAGGTTTGTTCTGTAGGATGGCCTTGTTGGAATGAAACGTTAAGAGAAATGTTTGAGTTTTAAACAGTTGAAGCAGTTATATTAGAATCTTCCAGAATAAGCCTATCTATAGCACTTTATGCTTTTATATTTAAACTCTCTTCTTTTTACTGCCAATAAAAACAGAAATGTTGAGAAGACAGAGTGTGATCCTATAAGCCAAATGTTGACATAAATGACATTTTACTTTGATTCTACCCTTATTAATTAAATGGTTTATCTCAAAAGTCATGAAGAAGCATTGTGATTCATATTTACGACTGATTCTGAATCTACAGAAATGAAATAACTTTGCCATTTTGTACAGATTTAGAAGTAAAAAATAATTCTGAGTAATTTTTAAAATTATGATATATAGAACATTTTGTTTGTTGCTTTAAAATGTATTCTAATTCGACAAAGAATAAAAAAAGAATCCAGTGAATCAATTTGATCATTTTGAATATTTTAATCAGAAATGTGATCTAAAGCAGTTAGAAATATCATTTATTTATCAAACTTAGAAATATTTGTCCTTTAATTTGGGCCTTTTTGATATTGGATACACTGAAAACTTTAAACATAGCTTTTGGTTGCTTAGGAAAGCAATTATTTGTCTTTATTCATTTAGTAAGCTTGTCATAAATTGTCACATGAGTAAAATTTGGTTTGTATTGGTCTGACATACTGCACTTCTGGTTAGCAATCATAGAAAGCTATACTCTAAAACCCTAAGATGAAGTTCAGTAATACTCAGTACCTTTTCCAGTGATGGGATATGGTGCTGGCCTATAATCCATGTTGTAGTGTTACTATCTAAAATGTGTCTAGGCTCTTTGATCAAAAAAATATCTTCTAAAATGTATATAAGGTGTTTCCAGGTCTTTGCACTGAAACATACTCTGAACCTGTCCACATGTATACTTTTTGGTCATCATTTGCACTTTTCTACCTTAGTTTACTTTATTTCAGAATTTCAAACATCAGTTTCTAGAACATACTCTGAAGAGTATTTTTGTAAGGAAAATCCTGTCATCTTCAGAAAATCACAAGAAAGTCAAGGTTTAAGAAAAAGTTTAATGTTAACAAATGAATAGGTATATCCTGTGACTTCAGTTTAAATTATAGCATGTGCAGTCTTTGTTAATGTCCTTTTATATTTAAATCAAAGCATTTATTTCACATACAAAATTAGAAATGTTAATTACTAACACATTAAAGAGAAATAAAATGTAATTATTTCTTGCCCAACTGCACAAAGGTTTGTTAAATGAAAAGCCCTATTAATTTAAAAGCAATTACAAGTTATGAGTAATCTTAATAGTTACAATATTATTGAGGATAAACTGCTTAAACCTTTAATTAAAAGTTGAATCATCATTAAAACTATGTAATTTGGAAAGGAAAGGGTCTTGAGTTCAAACACTTTCCTAATTCAATACTAAATCTAGTTAAAATTTAGTTACACTACAGTAACTTTCACAGCCCTGATTTTGAACTAACAGTTTGAGAGATGCTTACCTGGTATACTTTTCTCTACTTTCATACTAAAATATAACATGCCAAAAATTGTTTTTATCTAATGGCCGACATCAGTGACATCCATGAACTTTGATCTTTTAAAACAGCCATTTCCAAACCATAAACCCATTCAAACTAGACGCATTTCCCCATTCTTAATGGATTCTTCTATGCCTTAGTATGCTGTCTTTGGACAGGTTGCTAATCAAGAAGAAACAATCATACATAGGGAAATTAACCCATGAAAAGACCAGCAATTATGATGCAGTAGCATATTAAAAATGAATGCAGCATCAGTCAGAACGTCAAAGCAAATCCACTGAACTAGGGCTCTGTATGGGTATATGTATGTATGTATATTTATACTGGGAAACACAGAAAACATAAAACAGCTTGCAGAAAATATGCTGCCCCTTGGCTTTAAATTTTACACTAACAGTAGCCAGGAAAGAGAATCAGTTAACCATAATGGAAGTATCATTCATAGACATCTGTCCACTTTGAAGAGAAACCAACACACTTTTATAAGAAAATAGTGTCTTTGTAATTACTACACACAAACACACACACACACAAATGCCCACACACGTGCAGAAAACTTTTTTCATTCTTCATTCCATGAGAATTAATTATAACATTTGGCTCAAAAGAAATAAAAATGAAGTGGAAGTATACATTCCAGCATGGGGCTTTCTACTGTCCCTGAGAAGGTATTTTACTGGGAAGTGTGCACAATTATGTCCTTTTTGAGAAAGAGTGTAGAATTGTAGTTGAAATGTATAGGTTTAGATGCTTGCAATATTCAAGGTAAACAACCACTTAAGTGTCCATATGTGACTGCCTTTTCCCTTTAACAGTGTTTCAGCAATTAGGGATGTTTAAATGATCCAGTAACTACCACCTCTCACATCCAGAACTAAAAGCAAGACTTAATATCATTAATGAAAAATTCAGCATATTCAAGCAATTGAGTGAGAACCAGGCCCTATATATATCCACAAACATCGCCATACCTTGGTTTTAGATGGCTGTTTTTTTCATGCATTACTGGGATAATAATTTGTTGTTCTAGTCACAAATTTGTTCTTGACCTCTGAAAATTCTTACTATAAGAATTTATAGAATCCTTACCTCAGAAATCTACATGGAGAGGACTGGGGTTGTCGGCGTGAACACAGCCTGAAGGGGTTAGTGCACCACAGCTAGCCGGGAGGGAGTCCGGGAAAAAGTCTGCAGCTGCCGAAGAGGCAAGAGTCTTTTTCTTCCCTCTTTGTTTCCTGGTGCGCGAGGAGAGGGGATTCAGAGCGCCGCCTAAACGAGCTCCAGAGACGGGCGCGAGCCGTGGCTAACAGCGCGGATCCCACAGCAACAGGGGCGCAGAGGAAAAAACGGAGAGATTCCCGCACAGAGGCCCGGCGCCGAGCAGCACTCAGCAGCCCAAGAGAGGCTTGTCTGCTCCCCCGCCGGGGCGGGCGGGGCTGGGAGCTGAGGCTCAGCTTTGGTCGGATCGCAGGGAGAGGACTGGGGTTGGCGGCGTGAACACAGCCTGAAGGGGTTAGCGCACCACAGCTGGCTGGTAGGGAGTCCGGGAAAAAGTCTGCAGCTGCCGAAGAGGCAGGAGACTTTTTCTTGCCTCTTTGTTTCACGGCGCGCAGGGAGAGGGGATTCAGAGCGCCGCCTAAACAAGCTCCACAGACTGGCGCGAGCCGTGGCTATCAGCGCGGACCCCAGAGACGGGCATGAGACGCTGGGGCTGCTGCTGCCGCCACCAAAAAGCCTGTGTGTGAGCACAGGTCACTCTCCACACCGCCCCTCCCGGGAGCCTGTACAGCCCGCCACCACCAGGCTCCCGTGATCCGGGGACAAGTTCCCCAGGAGAACACACGGGGCACCTCAGGCTGCTGCAACGTCACACCGGCCTCTGACGCCGCAGGCTCGCCCCGCCTCCTCTGTACCCCTCCCTCCCCGCGGCCTGGGTGAGCCAGAGCCCCCGAAGCAGCTGCTCCTTTAACCCCGTCCTGTCTAGGCGGGGAACAGACGCCCTCAGGTGACCTACACGCAGAGGCGGATCCAAATCCAAAGCTGATCCCCAGGAGGTGTTCGAACAGAGAAGAGAAGGGGAAATCTCTCCCAGCAGCCTCAGAAGCAGCGGATTAAAACTCCACAAACAACTTGATGTGCCTGCATCTGTTGAATACCTGAATAGACAACGAATCATCCCAAATTCAGGAGGTGGACTTTCGGAGCAGGATATATTAATTTTTCCCCTTTTCCTTTTTTTTGTGAGTGTATATGTATATGCTTCTGGGTGAGATTTTGTCTGTATAGCTCTGCTTTATAATAGCTTTATTTTACTTCACTATATTATAGCCTCCTTCTTTCTTTCTTTCTATTTTTTCTCCATTTTACTCTAAGCCGTGTGGACAAAAGGCTCTTGGTGCTCCAGCCAGGCATCAGGGCCGTGCCTCTGAGGTGGGAGAGCCAACTTCAGGACACTGGTCCACAAGAGACCTCCCAGCTCCACGTAATACCAAACGGCGAAAATCTCTCAGAGATCTCCATCTCAACATCAAGACCCAGCTTCACTCAACGACCAGCAAGCTACAGTGCTGGACACCCTATGCCAAACAACTAGCAAGACAGGAACACAGCCCCATCCATTAGCAGAGAGGCTGCCTAAAATCATAATAAGGCCACAGACACCCCAAAATACACCACCAGACGTGGACGTGCCCACCAGAAAGACAAGATCCAGCCTCATCCACCAGAACTCAGGCACTAGTTCCCTCCACCAGGAAGCCTACACAACCCACTGAACCAACCTTAGCCACTGGGGACAGATACCAAAAACAACAGGAACTACGAACCTGCAGCCTGTGAAAAGGAGACCACAAACACAGTAAGATAAGCAAAATGGGACGACAGAAAAACACACAGCAGATGAAGGAGCAGGGTCAAAACACTCCAGATTTAACAAATGAAGAGGAAATAGGTGGTCTACCTGAAAAAGAATTCAGAATAATGATAGTAAGGATGATCCAAAATCTTGGAAATAGAATAGACAAAATGCAAGAAGCATTTAACAAGGACGTAGAAGAACTAAAGAGGAACCAAGCAATGATGAAAAACACAATAAATGAAATTAAAAATACTCTAGATGGGATCAATAGCAGAATAACTGAGGCAGAAGAAAGGATAAGTGACCTGGAAGATAAAATGGTGGAAATAACTACTGCAGAGCAGGATAAAGAAAAAAGAATGAAAAGAACTGAGGACAGTCTCAGAGACCTCTGGGACAACATTAAATGCACCAACATTCGAAGTATAGGGGTCCCAGAAGAAGAAGAGAAAAAGAAAGGGACTGAGAAAATATTTGAAGAGATTATAGTTGAAAACTTCCCTAATATGGGAAAGGAAATAGTTAATCAAGTCCTGGAAGCACAGAGAGTCCCATACAGGATAAACCCAAGGATAAACACACCAAGACACATATTAATCAAACTGTCAAAAATTAAATATAAGGAAAACATATTAAAGGCAGCAAGGGAAAAACAGCAAATAACACACAAGGGAATCTCCATAAGGTTAACATCTGATCTTTCAGCAGAAACTCCGCAAGCCAGAAGGGAGTGGCAGGATATACTTAAAGTGATGAAGGAGAAGAACCTACAACCAAGATTACTCTACCCAGCAAGGATCTCATTCAGATGTGATGGAGAAATTAAAACCTTTACAGACAAGCAAAAGCTGAGAGAGTTCAGCACCACCAAACCAGCTTTACAACAAATGCTAAGGGAACTTCTCTAGACAAGAAACACAAGAGAAGGAAAACACCTACAATAACAAACCCAAAACATTTAAGAAAATGGGAATAGGAACATACATATCGATAATTACCTTGAATGTAAATGGATTAAATGCTCCCACCAAAAGACACAGGCTGGCTGAATGGATACAAAAACAAGACCCATATATATGCTGTCTACAAGAGACCCACTTCAGACCTAGAGACACATATAGACTGAAAGTGAGGGGATGGAAAAAGATATTCCATGCAAATGGAAATCAAAAGAAAGCTGGAGTAGCAATTCTCATATCAGACAAAATAGACTTTAAAATAAAGACTATTACAAGAGACAAAGAAGGACACTATATAATGATCAAGGGATCGATCCAAGAGGAAGGTATAACAATTGTAAATATTTATGCACCCAACATAGGAGCACCTCAATACATAAGGCAAATACTAACAGCCATAAAAGGGGAAATTGACAGCAACACAATCATAGTAGGGGACTTTAACACCCCACTTTCACCAATGGACAGATCATCCAAAATGAAAATAAATAAGGAAACACAAGCTTTAAATGATACATTAAACAAGATGGACTTAATTGATATTTATAGGACATTCCACCCAAAAACAACAGAATACACATTTTTCTCAAGTGCTCATGGAACATTCTCCAGGATAGATCATATCTTGGGTCACAAATCAAGCCTTGGTAAATTTCAGAAAATTGAAATCGTATCAAGTATCTTTTCCGACCACAACGCTACGAGACTACATATCAATTACAGGTAAAGATCTGTAAAAAATACAAACACATGGAGGCTACACAATACACTGCTTAATAACGAAGTGATCACTGAAGAAATCAAAGGGGAAATCAAAAAATACCTAGAAACAAATGACAATGGAGATACGACGACCCAAAACCTATGGGATGCAGCAAAAGCAGTGCTAAGAGGGAAGTTTATAGCAATACAAGCCTACCTCAAGAAACAGGAAACATCTCGAATAAACAACCTAACCTTGCACCTAAAGCAATTAGAGAAAGAAGAATAAAAAAAACCCCAAAGCCAGCAGAAGGAAATAAATTATAAAGATCAGGTCAGAAATAAATGAAAAAGAAATGAAGGAAACAATAGCAAAAATCAATGAAACTAAAAGCTGGTTCTTTGAGAAGATAAACAAAATTGATAAACCATTAGCCAGACTCATCAAGAGAAAAAGGGAAAAGACTCAAATCAATAGAATTAGAAATGAAAAAGGAGAAGTAACCACTGACACTGCAGAAATACAAAAGATCATGAGAGATTACTACAAGCAACTCTATGCCAATAAAATGGACAACCTGGAAGAAATGGACAGATTCTTAGAAATGCACAAACTGCCAAGACTGAACCAGGAAGAAATAGAAAATATGAACAGACCAATCACAAGCACTGAAATTGAAACTGTGATTAAAAACCTTCCAACAAACAAGAGCCCAGGACCAGATGGCTTCACAGGTGAATTCTATCAAACATTTAGAGAAGAGCTAACACCTATCCTTCTCAAACTCTTCCAAAATATTGCAGAGGGAGGAACACTCCCCAACTCATTCTACGAGGCCACCATCACCCTGATACCAAAACCAGACAAAGATGTCAAAAAGAAAGAAAACTACAGGCCAATATCACTGATGAACATAGATGCAAAAATCCTCAACAAAATACTAGCAAACAGAATCCAACAGCACATTAAAAGGATCATACACCATGATCAAGTGGGGTTTATCCCAGGAATGCAAGGATTCTTCAATATACGCAAATCAATCAATGTGATACACCATATTAACAAATTGAAGGAGAAAAACCATATGATCATCTCAATAGATGCAGAGAAAGCTTGCGACAAAATTCAACACCCATTTATGATAAAAGCCCTGCAGAAAGTAGGCATAGAGGGAACTTTCCTCAACATAATAAAGGCCATATATGACAAACCCACAGCCAACATTGTCCTCAATGGTGAAAAACTGAAACCATTTCCACTAAGATCAGGAACAAGACAAGGTTGCCCACTCTCACCACTATTATTCAACACAGTTTTGTAAGTGTTAGCCACAGCAATCAGAGAAGACAAAGAAATAAAAGGAATCCAAATCGGAAAAGAAGAAGTAAAGCTGTCACTATTTGCAGATGACATGATACTATACATAGAGAATCCTAAAGATGCTACCAGAAAACTCCTAGAGCTAATCAATGAATTTGGTAAAGTAGCAGGATACAAAATTAATGCACAGAAATCTCCTGCATTTCTATACACTAATGACGAAAAATCTGAAAGTGAAATTAAGAAAACACTCCCGTTTACCATTGCAACAAAAAGAATAAAATATCTAGGAATAAACCTACCTAAGGAGACAAAAGACCTGTATGCAGAAAATTATAAGACACTGATGAAAGAAATTAAAGATGATACAAATAGATGGAGAGATATACCATGTTCCTGGATTGGAAGAATCAACATTGTGAAAATGACTCTACTACCCAAAGCAATCTACAGATTCAATGCAATCCCTATCAAACTACCACTGGCATTTTTCACAGAACTAGAACAAAAAATTTCACAATTTGTATGGAAACACAAAAGACCCCCAATAGCCAAAGCAATCTTGAGAATGAAAAATGGAGCTGGAGGAATCAGGCTCCCTGACTTCAGACTATATTACAAAGCTACAGTAATCAAGACAGTTTGGTACTGGCACAAAAACAGAAACATAGATCAATGGAACAGGATAGAAAGCCCAGAGATAAACCCACGCACATATGGTCACCTTATCTTTGATAAAGGAGGCAAGCATATACAGTGGAGAAAAGACAGCCTCTTCAATAAGTGGTGCTGGGAAAACTGGACAGGTATATGTAAAAGTATGAAATTAGAACACTCCCTAACACCATACACCAAAATAAACTCAAAATGGATTAAAGACCTAAGTGTAAGGCCAGACACTATCAGACTCTTAGAGGAAAACATAGGTAGAACACTCTATGACATAAATCACAGCAAGATCCTTTTTGACCCAGCTACTAGAGAAATAGAAATAAAAACACAAATAAACAAATGGGACGTAATGAAACTTAAAAGCTTTTGCACAGCAAAGGAAACCATAAACAAGACCAAAAGACAACCCTCAGAATGGGAGAAAATATTTGCAAATGAAGCAACTGACAGAGGATTAATCTCCAAGATTTACAAGCAGCTCATGCAGCTCAATAACAAAAATACGAACAACCCAATCCAAAAATGGGCAGAAGAGCTAAATAGACATTTCTCCAAAGAAGATATACAGATGGCCTACAGACACATGAAAGAATGCTCAACATCATTAATCATTAGAGAAATGCAAATCAAAACTACAATGAGATATCATTTCACACTGGTCAGAATGGCCATCATCAAAAAATCCAGAAACAATAAATGCTGGAGAGGGTGTGGAGGAAAGGGAACACTCTTGCACTGTTGGTGGGAATGTAAATTGATACAGCCACTATGGAGAACAGTATGGAGGTTCCTTAAAAAACTACAAATAGAACTACCATACGACCCAGCAATCCCACTACTGGGCATATACCCTGAGAAAACCATAGTTCAAAAAGAGTCATGTACCAAAATGTTCATTGCAGCTCTATCTACAATAGCCAGGACATGGAAGCAACCTAAATGTCCATTGACAGATGAATGGATAAAGAAGATGTGGCACATATATACAATGGAATATTACTCAGCCATAAAAAGAAATGAAATGGAGGTATTTGTAATGAGGTGGATGGAGTTAGAGTCAGTCATACAGAGTGAAGTAAGTCAGAAAGAGAAAAACAAATACAGTATGCTAACACATATATACGGAATCTAAGAAAAAAAAAAAAAAGCCATGAAGAACCTAGTGGCAAGATGGGAATAAAGACACAGACCTACTAGAGAATGGACTTGAGGATATGGGGAGGGGGCGGGGTGAGATGTGACAGGGTAAGAGAGTGTCATGGACATATATACACTACCAAATGTAAAATAGATAGCTAGTGGGAAGCAGCCACATAGCACAGGGAGATCAGCTTGGTGCTTTGTGACCACCTAGAGGGGTGGGATGGGGAGGGTGGGAGGGAGGGAGATGCAAGAGGGAAGAGATATGGGAACATATTGTATGTGTATAACTGATTCACTCTGTTATAAAGCAGAAGCTAACACACCATTGTAAGGCAATTATACGTCCAAAAAAAAAAAAGAGAAATCTACATGAAGATTTTTTTAGTCTATTAAAGGTTTTAAGGAGAAAGATACAGCTGAGTAAACTAAATGATGGCAAATTCCAAACCATAAAAAAAATGAATAGTACTTTCAAATGTTATTTGTAACTGATTATATTAGAAATTGGAATGAAGATCTCTATTGATGAAACTTTTAAGTGATAATTATATTAAAAATTTAACCATAAGGGTCATTTTAACTTCTAATATAAGGAAAATAGTTATACTTATTCCTAGTTCGCTTTTTGTTCTCAATCTCAGCCCATCTTGGTTTTGAATTCTATGAGGAAGGCAGGTAGTGAAAACTAAAAACCAAACCACCAACCAACCAAAGTGGAGTGGTGCACAGCCAGTGGTTCTGTGAGGTTCCCTGAAGGGCAGGAAGGTATATATAGAAGCTAGGTATGGAGGCTGAAGAAAACAGAGGTTCTGGAATGCTCCTGCTACAGAAGAGTAATTTATGAACATATGGCTTTCAGGTAGTCCATAACCTTTGAATCTGAGTATGGTATCACCAAAAGTTTCTTTAAATTAGCCTCTTGCTAAATCCATGAACAGATTATATTATATAATAGGCCCTCTGATAGGAGCTTTATAAGAGATAAACAATGTAAGAAAGAGCCTTGAATTTTCAAAAATGAAGGACAACCAAGTGGTAAATAGAAAAGACAAATTTTTGTTCTCAGGTATTTAAAAAAATAGGTACAACTGTTAGAGCAAAAATGATAGCATTACCTATTTTTTCAATACATGGTATGTAATAATTATAGAAACAATAAATTAAAGATTGGAAACAATAAATTAAAGAAGGGATAAATGAGCTTACAAAGTTGGCGTTTTCTGGATTTTACACAAAGTGATACGATATTAATATTATGTAGACATGAAAGGAGAGATCTATATATTAAAAATGAGTTTAAAATGCAAAGAAATGTATACAAAAAGTCAGTAAGTAAATGAAGTAAAAATATAAAAAAAGAAAAAAAAAGAAAGAAAAAAATAAAAAAATTAATTTAAATATTCTGAAAGAAGTCAAGAAAGGAAAACAACACCACAATGCAAAGACAAACAAAATAATTATACAAAACAATAACAAAATTGTAGCGTTAAATGCATATTGATAATTATATGAAATATTAATGCTTAAACAGTTCAAACAAAAAGCAGAGATTGACAAATTTGAACTAAGCGATCATGAAAATACAACATATCAAAGTTTGTGGGGTGAAGCTAAAACAGGGCTTAAAGGGAAATGTGTAGCTTTAAATGCATGTTTTAAAAGAGGAAAAATATCTAAAATTAATGACCTAAGCCTCCACCTTACAAAGAAAAGAAAAGTATGGCCAGGTAAACCTGAACAAGTTTAAAGAAGGAAATAAATTTAAGAAAAGATATTAATAAAATAAAAAACAGAAAGACAATAGAGGACATAAACAACACCAGGTTTATATATATACATCTTGGTTCTTTGAAATCACAAAAAAAATTGATTGATTAGCAAAAAAGGAGAGAACACAAATCAATATCAGCACCAATAAAATATGTGTTTTCACCACAGATCCTATAAATTTTAAAATAATAATAAAAGAACACAATACATAATTTTCTGCCAACAAATTTAATAAATTAGATAAAATGAATAAGTTTCTTGAGAAATACAATTTAAGAAAATTGACACAAGAGGAAATGGAAATTCTGAAGACCCCTATGTCTATTATGGAAATTGAATGTGCTATCAACATTTCCCCAAAATAAATCTCTAAGTCAATATTTTATTACTGGTCAATGTTATCAAAGAATAAATAACACCACTCTTACAAAAAATGTTTTAGAAAACAGAGGGAGAAAAATCACTTTTACAGCTCATTTTATTAGGCAAGCATCACCCTAACCCCACAATTTGACAAGGATATTACAAAACAGAAAGAGCATGGGAATATAGATGTGAAACAATTTTACATCTTTTTTCAGGAATATAGAACAAGTAGGAACTATCATAGCAATGCAAGCTTTATTTACTATGTCAAATGCATCAGCAAGCATCAACATATTAACTGAATAAATGGAAAAATCACATGAATATTTTAAAGGATGAAAAGAAATAGAAAAATATCCTACAATTGAAGGACATGAATTTCCATATTGAAAGCACACAATGGGTGCATAACAGCTATGGATAAAATTAGATTCACACTAAGACATACAACACATGACTGTCTTTCAGCAGAAATTCTAGAGAAAACACAATGTTTCAAAAACTCAGAATGACTTTGGGCTTTTTGAAGAGAATACTGAAAGTAAAAAGACAATGGAGGGGATGGCTTCAAGATGGCAGAGGAGTAAGACATGGAAATCACCTTCCTCCCCACAAATACATCAAAACTACATCTACATGTGGAACAACTCCTACAGAACACCTACTGAACGTTGGCAGAAGACCTCAGACTTCCCAAAAGCAGCCTCAGGAGCAGTGGATTAAATCTCCACAATCAACTTGATGTACCCTGCATCTGTGGAATACCTGAATAGACAGCAAATCATCCCAAAATTGAGGCGGTGGACTTTGGGAGCAACTGTACACTTGGGGTTTGCTTTTTGCATCTAATTTGTTTCTGGTTTATGTTTATCTTAGTTTAATATTTAGAGCTTATTATCATTGGTAGATTTGTTTATTGATTTAGTTGCTCTCTTTCCTTTTTAAATTTTTTAATATATATACATATATTTTCCTTTTTCTCTTTTTGTGAGTGTGTATGTGTATGCTTCCTTGTGTGACTTTGTCTGTATAGCTTTGCTTTTGCCATTTGTCCTAGGGTTCTGACTGTCCTTTTGTTTTTTTTTTTTTTGTTTAGTATAGTTTTAGCGCCTATTATCATTGGTGGACTTGTTTTTTGGTTTGGATGCTCTCTTCTTTATTTCTCTCTTTCCTTTCTTTCATTACATTTTTATCTTTTTATTTTAAATAATTCTTTTCTATCTTAATCACTTTAATTTATCTTATTTATTTATTTTTCTTTCTTTTCCCTCCTTTTTCTTCTGAGCCGTGTGGCTTACAGGGTCTTGGTGCTCTGGCCAGGTGTGAGGCCTGAGCCTCTAAGGTGGGAGGGCCAAGTTCAGGATATTGGTCCACCAGAGACCTCCCGGCTCCATGTAATATCAAACAACAAAAGCTCTCCCAGAGACTTCCATCTCAATGCTAAGACCCAGCTCCACTCAACTACCACAAAGCTACAGTGCTGGATACCCTATGCCAAACAACTAGCAAGACTGGAACACAAACACACCCATTAAAAGAGAGGCTGCCTAAAATCATAATAAGTTCACACACATCCCAAAAAACACCACCAGACATGGTCCTGCCCACCAGAAAGACAAGATCCAGCCTCATCCACCAGAACACAGGCACCAGTCCCCTCCACCAGAAAGGCTACACAACCCACTGAATCAACCTTACCCACTGGGGGCAGACACCAAAAACAACGGGAACTATAAACCTGCAGCCTGTGAAAAGGAGACCCCAAACACAGTAAGTTAAGCAAAAGGAGAAGACAGAGGAACACACAGATGAAGGAGCAAGGTAAAAAAACCACCAGACCAAAAAAATGAAGAGGAAATAGTCAGTCTACCTGAAAAAGAATTCAGAGTAAAGATAGTAAAGATGATCCAAAATCTTGGAAACAGAATGGAGAAAATACAAGAAACATTTAACAAGGACCTACAAGAACTAAAGAGCAAACAAACAATGATGAACAACACAACAAATGAAATTAAAAATTCTCTAGAAGGAATCAATAGCAGAATAACTGAGACAGAAGAACGGAAAAGTGACTGGGAAGATAAAATAGTGGAAATAACTACTACAGAGCAGAATAAAGAAAAGAAAATGAAAAGAATTGAGGACAATCTCAGAGACCTCTGGGTCAACATGAAATGCACCAACATTCGAATTATAGGGGTCCCAGAATAAAAAGAGAAAAAAAAGGAATGAAAAAATATTTGAAGAGATTATAGTTGAAAACTTCCCTAATATGCAGAAGGAAACAGTCAATCATGTCCAATAAGTGCCGAGAGTCCCGTACAGGATAGATCCAAGGAGAAACATGCCAAGACACATTAATCAAACTATCAAAAATCAAATACAAAGAAAAACTATTAAAAGCAGAAAAGGAAAAGCATCAATTAACATACAAGGGAATTTCCATAATGTTAACAGCTGATTTTTCAGCAGAAACTCTGAAAGCCAGAAGGGAGTGGCAGGACATAGTTAAAGTGATGAAAGGGAAAAACCTACAACCAAGATTACTCTACCCAGCAAGGATCTCTTTCAGATTCGACAGAGAAATTAAAAATTTTACAGATAAGCAAAAGCTAAGAGAATTCAGCACCACCAAACCAGCTCTACAACAAATGCTAAAGGAACTTCTCTAGGCAGGAAACACAAGAGAAGGAAAAGACTTACAATAGCAAACCCAAAACAATTAAGAAAATGGTAATAGGAAAATACATATTGATAACTACCTTAATGTAAATGGAATAAATGTTCCAACCAAAAGACATAGACAGGCTGAATGGATACAAAAACAAGACTCATACATATGCTGTCTACAAGAGACCCACTTCAGACCTAGGGACACATACAGACAGAAAGTGAGGGGATGGAAAAAGATACTCGATGCAAATGGAAAGCAAAAGAAAGCTAGAGTAGCAATTCTCATATCAGACAAAATAGACTTTATTTTATAAAATAAAGAGTATTACAAGAGACAAAGTAGAACACTACATAATGATCAAGGGATCAATTCAAGAAGAAGGTATAAAAATTGTAACTATTTATGCATCCAACATAGGAGCACCTCAATACATAAGGCAACTGCTAACAGCTATAAAAGAGGAAATCGACAGTAACACAGTAATAGTGGGGGACTTTAAAACCCCACTTTCACCAATGGACAGATCATCCAAAATGAAAATAAAGAAGGAAACACAAGCTTTGAATGATACATTAAACAAGATGGACTTAATTGATATTTATAGGACATTCCATCCAAAAACAGCAGATTACACTTTCTTCTCAAGTGCTCATGGAACATTTTCCAGGATAGATCATATCTTGGGTCACAAATCAAGCCTTGGTAAATTTAAGAAAATTGAAATCATATCAAGTATCTTTTCCGACCACAATGCTATAAGACTAGATATTAATTAGAGGAAAAAATCTGAAAAAAATACAAACACATGGAAGCTAAACAATACACTACTAAATAACCAAGAGATAACTGAAGAAATCAAACAGAAAATCAAAAAATACCTAGAAACAAATGACAATGAAAACACGACGATCCAAAACCTATGGGATGCAGCAAAAGCAGTTCTAAGAGGGAAGTTTACAGCAATACAATCCTACCTCAAGAAACAAGAAAAATCTCGAATAAAAACCCTAACCTTACACCTAAGAAATTAGAGAAAGAAGACCAAAAATATCCAAAGTTAGTGGAAGGAAAGAAATCATAAAGATCAGATCAGAAATAAATGAAAAAGAAATGAAGGAAACAATAGCAAAGATCAATAAAACTAAAAGCTGGTTCTTTGAGAAGATAAACAAAATTGATACACCATTAGCCAGACTCATCAAGAAAAAAAGGGAATAATAATTCAATAGAATTAGAAATGAAAAAGGAGAAGTAACAACTGACACTGCAGAAATACAAAGGATCATGAGAGATTACTACAAGCAACTCTATGCCAATAAAATGGACAACCTGGAAGAAATGGACAAAGTCTTAGAAAAGCACAACTTTCCGAGACGGAAGCAGGAAGAAATAGAAAATATAAACAGACCAATCACAAGCACTGAAATTGAAACTGTGGTTAAAAATCTTCCAACAAACAAAAGCCCAGGACCAGATGGCTTCACAGGTGAATTCTATCAAAAATTTAGAGAAGAGCTAACACTTATCCTTCTCAAACTCTTCCAAAATATAGCAGAGGGAGGAACATTCCCCAAATCATTATATGAGGCCACCATCACCCTGATACCAAAGCCAGACAAAGATGCCACAAAAAAAAGAAAACTACAGGCCAATATCACTGATGAACATAGATGCAAAAATCCTCAACAAAATACTAGCAAACAGAATCCAACAGCACATTAAAAGGATCATATACCATGATCAAGTGGGGTTTATCACAGAAATGCAAGAATTCTTCAATATATGCAAATCAATCAATGCGATAAACCATATTAACAAATTGAAGGAGTATAACCATATGATAATCTCAACAATTGCAGAAAAATCTTTTGACAAAATTCAACACCCATTTATGATAAAAAACTCTCCAGAAAGTAGGCATAGAGGGAATTTACCTCAACATAATAAAGGCCATATATGACAAACCCACAGCTAACATCATTCTCAATGGTGAAAAACTGAAAGAATTTCCTCTAAGATCAGGAACAAGACACGGATGTCCACTCTCGCCACTATTATTCAACATAGTTTTGGAAGTCCTAGCCACAGCAATCAGAGAAGAAAAAGAAATAAAAGGAATACAAATTGGAAAAGAAGAAGTAAACCTGTCACTGTTTGCAGATGACATGATACTACACATAGAGAATCCTAAAGATGCTACCAGAAAACTACTAGAACTAATCAATGAATTTGGTAAAGTAGCAGGATACAAATTAATGCACAGAAATCTCTTGCATTCCTAAACACTAATGATGAAAAATCTGAAAGAGGAAGTAAGGAAACACTCTCATTTTCCATTGCAACAAACAGAATAAAATACCTAGGAATAAACCTACCTAAGGAGACAAAAGACCTGTATGCAGAAAACTATAAGACACTGATGGAAGAAATTAAAGACGATACAAACAGATGGAGAGGTATACCATGTTCTTGGATTGGAAGAATCAACATTGTGAAAATGACTCTACTACTCAAAGCAATCTACAGATTCAATGCAATCCCTATCAAACTACCAATGACATTTTTCACAGAACTAGAACAAAAAATTTCACAATTTGTATGGAAACACAAAAGACCCTGAATAGCCAAAGTAATCTTGAGAAGGAAAAAGGAACCTGGAGGAATCAGCCTCCCTGACTTCAGACTATACTATAAAGCTACAGTAATCAAGACAGTATGGTACTGGCACAAAAACAGAAATATAGATCAATGGAACAGGATAGAAAGCCCAGAGAGAAACCCATGCACATAAGGTCACCTTATCTTTGATAAAGGAGGCAAGCATATACAATGGAGAAAAGACAGTCACTTTAATAAGTGGTGCTGGGAAAACTGGACAGCTACATGTAAAAGAATGAAATTAGAACACTTCCTAACACCATACACAAAAGTAAACTCAAAATGGATTAAAGACCTAAATGTAAGGCCAGACACTATAAAACTCTTAGAGGAAAACATAGGCAGAACACTCTATGAAATAAATCACAGCAAGATCCTTTTTGACCCACCTCCTAGAGAAATGAAAACAAAACAAAAATAAACAAATGGGACCTAATGAAACTTAAAAGCTTTTGCACAGCAAAGGAAACCATAAACAAGATGAAAAGACAACCCTCAGAATGGGAGAAAACATTTGCAAACAAAGCAACTGACAAAGGATTAATCTCCAAAATATACAAGGAGCTCATGCAGCTCAATATCCAAAAAACAAACAACCCAATCCAAAAATGGGCAGAAGAGCTAAACAGACATTTTTCCAAAGAAGATATACAGATTGCCAACAAACACATGAAAGGATGCTCAACATCACTAATCATTAGAGAAATGCAAATCAAAATTACAATGAGGGATCACCTCACATCAGTCAGTATACCATCATCAAAATATCTACAAACAATATATGTTGGTGAGCGTGTGGAGAAAAGGGAACGCTCTTGCACTGTTGGTGGAAATGTAAATTGATACAGCCACTATGGGGAATAGTATGGAGGTTCCTCAAAAAACTAAAAATAGAACTACCATACGACCCAGCAATCTCACTACTGGGCATATACCCTGAGAAAACCATAATTCAAAAAGAGTCATGTACCACAATGTTCATTGCAGCTCTATTTATAATAGCCAGGACATGGAAGCAACCTATGTATCCATCGACAGATGAATGGATAAAGAAGATGTGACACATATATACAATGGAATATTAGCCATAAAAGGAAACGAAATTGAGTTATTTGTAGTGAGGTGGATGGACCTAGAGACTGTCATACAGAGTGAAGTAAGTCAGAAAGAGAAAAATAAAACAAATACTGTATGCTTACACATATATATGGAATGTAAAAAAAAAAAAAAAAAGATGGTCATGAAGAACCTAGGGGCAAGACAGGAATAAAGACACAAACCTACTAAGAATGGACCTGAGGATACGGGGAGGGGGAAGGGTAGGTTGGGACAAAGTGAGAGAGTGGCACGGACATATATACACTACCAAACGTAAAATAGATAGTTAGTGGGAAGCAGCCACATAGCACATGGAGATCAGCTCGGTGCTTTGTGACCACCTAGAGGGGTGGGATAGGGAGTGTGGGAGGGAGGGAGACACAAGAGGGAAGAGATACAGGGACATATGTATATGTATAACTGATTCACTTTGTTATGCAGCAGAAACTAACACACCATTGTAAAGCAATTATACTCCAATGAAGATGTTAAAAAAAAAAGGACAGTGGAGTAATGGCACTATATTTCTGCAGAAAAATCATTTTTAACCTAGAATTTTAAATCCATCTAAGTTATTAATCAAGTTTAGAGCAGAATAAAAACATTTTTAGCTATGCAAGGACTATAAATATTTGCATCCTGTTATCCGTGCAAAACAGGCCTCTAGATAATATCCACCATCAAATAAGAAAGTAAAGTACAGGGGATCCCCTGGTGGCGCAGTGGTTGAGAGTCTGCCTGCCAATGCAGGGGACACGGGTTCGAGCCCTGGTCTGGGAAGATCCCACATGCCGCGGAGCAACTGGGCCCGTGAGCCACAATTACTGAGCCTGCGCGTCTGGAGCCTGTGCTCTGCAGCAAGAGAGGCCGCGATAGTGAGAGGCCTGCGCACCGCGATGAAGAGTGGCCCCCGCTAACCGCAACTAGAGAAAGCCCTCGCACATGAAAAGAGATCCCAGGATGAAACATATGTACCAGACATAGAAGTTAACCATTCCAGATTGAATCTGTTTGACAAGATACAGATATTCTCACAACTGATCGACAACATTAACTTCTATTTCTTTGCCAACCTTTTTTAGAACAAAACAAACAAACAAAAACTACTGGGGGCTTCCCTGGTGGCGCAGTGGTTGAGAATCTGCCTGCCAATGCAGGGGACACGGGTTCGAGCCCTGGTCTGGGAAGATCCCACATGCCGCGGAGCAACTGGGCCCGTGAGCCACAACTACTGAGCCTGCGCGTCTGGAGCCTGTGCTCTGCAACAAGAGAGGCTGCGATAGTGAGAGGCCCGCGCACCGCGATGAAGAATGGCCCCCACTTGCCACAACTAGAGAAAGCCCTCGCACAGAAACGAAGACCCAACACAGCCAAAAATAAATAAATAAATAAATTTATTAAAAAAAAAAAAAAAAACTACTGGAAATTTTATTCCACAAAAATAAGGAATTAGTTCCTACATATGTATAAAATCCAATCTTTATTTATGAAGGGAAAAAAAAACTGAGAGTAGTTTTTCTTTTTACTTAAAGAAGAAGCCATTGGATTTAGGAATCAGTAAATTTCATGAAAGAAACAAATGGGCATTGATATATATTAATGCTCCATGTTTACAGTCAGTAAGTTTGGATATTATGCAGATATTACCCAAATAATATTAAAAGGCTTGCTACTAAGCCTTCTTCCCAATTTTCCTCACCTTGAAGTAATAATTTTTCTACTATGGTAGTCACCAAAATTACTTTATTTGGTTTTTAAAAAACTTGTGGGCATGATATACATTGATTTAAAAGAATTTAAAGGTACCAATAATTTTAGGTCTATCATTCCTTAGAAGAGATTTGTTTGGATGACTTAAAAGCTGGATTTGAAGGCTAAGGTAACTTTCTATAACTGTATTTCCTTCAGAATACCCATTCTTCCTCCAGTTAGGAATTGGTAAGTTTTGATGAGTTTGAAGAGATTCAAGAATTATCATTTTCACTCTTGTCCTGATGTCTTAAACTATCCTACTCTTGAATATTGTCAAATGATATTTTATAATCTATGTTGTTCCATGTAGTACTGGAATATGTATAGTCTTGCTACAAATTAGTGCATTACCCAAGTTCTTCTTGCTGCCTCTAGGAATTTTTTTAACCTTGGTAATACTTTTATTATATTTACCTTTTTTTTTCTGTCTTTCATCTTTCTTTTTCTTTCTGCATTCCCCCACCAACTACATATTTCTTTTCAGCTAACTCCCTTTGCAGTCACCCAAAAATAGTTTTTACTGCTTTGTTCCCCCTTATATTTTACATCCTTTTCTTTTTTCTCGTTTTCTTATTCTACCTCCCGGGAGTTTTTAACTTGAGATCCATGGACCTCCTAAGCTTGGATGGGCTTCAGGAGATCCAGAAGCACTCTGAAAATAAGTGCATTTTATCTGTGTTGAATGTGATTTTTTTTCTCAGTAGAGGGTCTCTAAAGTCTTAAAGAAGTAAATGAATAATCAGAAAATTATCAAGCAAACTTTATAATCTGTCTCATGTTTCCCCCTATGTTCCCGTCTAGTTTCTGGACACGTTCCTGTCACAGCAAACTTCTAGTGAAGCAGTTGTATCTCTCTTCTTGTTTTCATATCCAGACTTTCTCTTTCTACTTTCATTTATAAAAAGGATGAAATGTTCTTCCTTAAGGAAATTCATCGTACTGGCAGGAGAGGAATAGCTTCCTGGCAGTGCCATATGGGAGGAAAAACAAACAAACAAACAAACAATCAACGAACACAAAGCGTCAATATCTCGCACTTGCTGATTCTCAGGAACACAAACTAGTAGGATGCCAAGCATTCCTTGCTGCATCCATGTAATAAAGATAAAATGCCTTCTACTGTGTTCCAATTTATTTAGAAGACGACAAAGAAGCCTTACAACTTTTAACCCACTACGATAAGTTATCTTAAGACGTCAAAACATCCAAGAGAAAGCCAGCCATTCTTCCACAATTTCTCTGAAATAGACAATTATTACAGACTTTTCTCCTCTCTCTCTTCCCTCACGACATTTTCTCTTCCTAAATACTTTTCCTCAGCGCATTTTAAAGCTAATAAACTACTAATAATTTATTTTAAAAAAACAACTTAGAGGTAGTCTTTGGTATAAGAGTTTTCCTCATTCAAATGTACTCTGATGCCTACTTTTTACAGGCATATATACAATGCTTCATCACGGTTATGAGTGTCTTCGCAGGGACTGAGTCTAACTCATCTTTGTATGTCCCACTATCTGTAAGTGCAGACTGTTTGTAGATACTCAAAGTACATAGAAAGAATGAATAGATGAGTACATTTATAAATGATATTTAAGTTAAAATTATTTATTTTAATTTCAGTCACTTAAATATTAAAGACAACTAATTCTTTTTATAAGATTCATTATTTGAATTGCTTGATATAGATCAATGTGAAAATAAAAGTGCTTCTCAAATTGTGTGCAAGATCACAGCAAAAGGTGTTCCAGAAGAAATACACACACAGCACATTAAAAACTTTTGACAGTCCTTCACCAAAGAAATTAATTTAATTTCACATTTCCACAGGCATTAACTTTTGGGACAACTACTATATTTTAATTCTCCCAGAAGAGAAGTATTCCACAGAAACCATTAGACAACTCGGGGAAGTCATAGACCAGATACTAAATATTCTATTTCATTTGATCTATAGAGATAACAGAATTAAAAACATTGATCCTGAATATCATTTCATTCCAATATCCACACTTTTTAAAGAATATAAAATGCCATCAAAGTCGACCATACAAAAAAATTACAAAAGTGAAAATGAAAAACTGCAAAACTCCACATCTAACCCACATATACAGAAAAACAAATAAAGGTATTAAAATATTATTTGTAATCATTTACATTCAAAATGGTTAGTAGAGAGAAGCTGAACCTTCTTTTTCATTCAAAAGTTTTATCTTGACTCCAAGCTGTTGAGTCGGAATGGTCAACATACAAAGAATAAAAGTAATTTAGAATAAGAGTGAAATCCCATAGTATTTGGGAAGAATTAAATGTCCTTGAAAATATCATTGGACTGAATTTAAATCTCATGATATACTAAATAGAAAAGGGGAAAACAAAGGAGATCTCTATTAGTATTGCTCAACAATACTAATAGAAAATTACACTGAAATTTCCACTGAAATGAGTGCTTTGCTGGGAGGGAATTAGAGAACTTCATCATGATATTTTAATTGGTTTATTAATTCAAAAAAGCAAAATGCAAAGATGAATTTTATTTGTGAGAATGCTGTGTAATGAAGGCAAGCTGGAAAATAAACATATCAAAAAATCACATACAGACTGCAAATGGGAGATGCTTTAACATTGGCCATAAGACTTTTCCCATCTATGCTCTCACATTGCTTTCGGGATTTGACCTTGTGAGACTCTATCTGCTTTCTGATGTGAGCTATGGGCAAACTGCTGGCAAGGCACTATCAATGTTCCTTCTGAAAAATCAACAGTGACAGTCTTTCCCTAGTCTCGCCTGTGCTCATTGTCCACGTCTCCAAAACTAAACCACTTAATACAAATAAAATGTCTTCTCATGTTTAGACCCTTAGAAAGTATACATTAGCTATAGACTAGAAATCATCCCCAGGGAAGATGTTTTTGTTTGCTATATAAATTTTTGCCTGCAAAAATATGTAATAGTCATTTGGGTGATTCTGATTCCTGTGAAATTCAAAAATGGGTGCTGCACTGATAACTCTTTATACTGACATTTACTGAAAAGAGCTGAGGCTCTGGACTCAGGACCTTTTAACACCTGAGAACTACCATTTACAAGCTGTGCACTTTAGAAAATTATTAAGTATGTTTAAAATGCAGTTGCCTGCCTCATTTGAAAAATCAAGCTCATGATAGCTATCACGTAGTACTTGTTTAAGGAGTATCCATGTATGTACAGTACATACCATGGAACTGGGACTTAGAAAGTGTTAAAAATAAGTTTCCATTTCTCCCCTTTTAAAATCATTATCAGGCCAATATCTCTTTTTCGTGGAAGTCATTTGCTTTCTGATCCTTGTAAACTAACTAGTCTATATCCACAATCATTATGAATTATTCCATAGAGAGCTAATAAGTACACACATATCCACATATTGAAATAGGCAATATGAAGTTGTTCATGTCATCCTCAGCAGTGTTAGCAGTGGTTAGCAATGTGGACATTACAAGAAGGGAAAAAAGGGCATGTTTTCTCACAGCGCTTAGCCAGGGTCTTTGGAAATGTTCTGCTACCATTACCATCACACTACTGATCAGTCAAGGAAAAGGATGACATTCAGCCTAGAAAATCACTAGCATAGATCAGTGTGACCAGGAGGTAAGTAGTCTCTAGAAACTTGATGCACTGAACCCTTTAATTCAAGGAAAACAGAGTAGGATTGTTTAATAAGAACTTGGCTTACTCTACTGTCAGATGCTTCTAGAAAAATAAATGCTCTTTACTGAAACCTAAAGATATGAGTATATTTTCAGCCATTTTTCTTTGCCCTAAAGTAAAGAGACCTGTACAGAATATGAAAACAGAAAACATTATTAAAATCACAATGGTGCTATGACAGAAGTCCTAATTTGGGGGGAACATGGGAAACTTTCTTTTAGGAATATAATTTTAGTGATCTTTCTTTCAGAAACATGATTAGCAAAGGGTACATTAATTTTCAGAATGTGTATTTCAGGATATATATGTATTTAAATGTTAATACATTTGTCCTACACAATGCCTGAGTAAAACAATAGGTCTGTTAGTAATAATTTCTAAGATTTAGTTTTGTTCTAAGAATGCAGAAAAAGTTAAGATTCTTAATTCACTTTATGTTTCTTATTAATCTTATGACAATATACTCAAGACACCACATTTACTTAGACATTATTTATAAACTATTTCAAAGGACAAAAGTGGAAGAAAGACAATAGCACAATTTTGTAATTTATTCATGTAATATCAAGTGTATATGGCATGGAAATATTTTTTCATAGCTATTGAAAGAAACTAAAATGGTCTTCATTTCTATCCACAGATGCTAAACAGAAGGGGATTTTATAAAGCTTTCATAAAACATAGAGTAAGCTTAAAACTGCTTATATTGCTTATGCATGCAAAATATTGGAAAGTTTAACTATGAAGGTTGTAAGTTTAAGCATATTGTAAACATATACTTTATAAAATAAAACTGCTACATCATTCTTTAAAATGTAGTCCTTAGGATCTGAATACTATAGAGATTCGATGCCCACAATCTTCAATCATGATTGGGCTATATCACGAAAGTAGAGATATTTCTAAATATGTCTCCTACAAAATTATAACCTAATTAAATATACATTTTGTGCCTGAAAGTTTCTTTCAATATTGAAGAATAATTCTATGCAAACTGAAATATAATTGAATATTTTTGTGATCATAAATTCATAGTCCAGCTGCAAGTCCAAATATTTATAATAATACTTGATTCTTGTCTTTCTCAAGAAATATCCCACATATCCTATTGTCTCTACCTTCAAAATATATCTAAAATTTTTACCATTTTCATTACTACAATACTGGTCCTAGCCACCATCATCTTTTGGCTGTGTTATTCCTATATTCCAACCTGTATTATTCAGCTTTGATGAAACAACAAACAACCTTACAAATATCATTGATTTTCAGCAACAAACATTTACTTTTGTTTACATTTTATGGGTCATTAGTGGTGCCTGTAGCTCTACTGGACTCTCCTCAACTTTTTGGGCCTTGCTTGCCTTGTTGTGGTACAGCTGGGAATGGGCTTTACATTATTTTATTTTAGCATCAAGGAAGAAGGAACAGTTACTATCTGTGGCATGCTGATTTCATGGAAGATGACAGTAGCCTGAGGACAGAGTCGGGGTGTTGACTGGACAAAGTCTAACTATACACATGTGCACTTAAAGCTTCTACTTAAATGTGGCAAAAGTCACATCTGCTCATGTTTCATTGACCAAAGTAGGTCTATTGCCAAGCCCACAGTCAATGCAATGGGAAAGTATATATTTTACTTATATGAAGAAATTATAAAAGCCAGTAGTGATCAAATAAATGTGAAAAAATAATATAATCTACCATTTCTCTGAAACAGTATCTCTGCATTTACCCTTGTTATATCTGAGGGTGGGGTTTTGTTTTTTGTTTTTGGGTCTTTTCTCAAAACACTATCCAAATAATCCTATTAAAGTAGAAGTCAGATCGTATCTCTCCTCTGCCTAAAATTGCCCAGTGGCCTCTCACCTAATTACAAGTGAAATACAAAGTCATTACAATATCCTGCCTTATCTTTTATTTCTCTTACCATTGCTCTCTTTGCCAAGAGGCTAGTTTTGGGACACAGCTAGCACCATCCTATCTTGGTGCCATTGCAATTTCCCGTGTGTTCTCATGGCTTCTTCCCTTACCTACTTCAGGTCTTTATTTAAATATCTACTTCTCTGTGAGGGTTTGATTCACTATTTTATTTAAAATTTTAACCCTCTCCCAGAGCTATGTTAGCTCAACCTGTAACTTTTTTCTTCTGAATTAAAAAAAAATACTTTTGGGGTATGTGCTCCAAATCACTTGTTTAGAGGAGGATGGGCAACTACTAATAGTCTCTCCAAGAGTAAGTTCAAGGGGGTAGCTGTAGTTCCCCCAACACAAAACTGGCATATAACTTAACAGAGAAACCTGAGCGGATGATGGGCAAAAGCAGATGCAGCAAACTGCATTCAAATTATTTTATGCCCAAATAGTTTTAATTCTTCATTTACTGCAAGATAATTTTGAACAAATAAGTATCTTCTGAAAATTAGAGGTATAATTAAAATAGAAATTTTCAGTAAGTGACTTTTAAAGTTTCTTTTTTTTCAAAATGTATTTGAGAATGCACAGACTAAATCTATGGCCTAAGTGACTTAACTATGTGATGCCTAGACTACCACAGAGAGTCAACAGAACAGAAGGTCAGTTCAGCTCTTAGTTCAGCCCACGATTCAGCACCACCAGTTTATGTGCCCACAAAGCTTACATGTGCCATACTCTCAGTGAGATCACCCCCTCCTTGAATCTAGCCTCATTCCCCAGAGGGCATTTCAGAGGGCATGTCAAGTGGGAGGGAGTGGTAAAGTCATCTGGGCTACTATTACAATGGTGAGGAAAGGGATAAGGAAGATACAGTGAAAGCTTCTTTATCTCAGATGCAAGAGCAGCAAGTAAAGTGAGCACTCCAAGGTGGATGCAAGCACTTTGTGCTGTAAAAGTGAATTTGTTGGGATGTATATGAAACTCTTTTAAACAGCTGAGCTGGTCTATGTAATTCAATCAAAATTATATGTCTTAAATATTAACAAGACACAATTAAGGAACACTGACGGTGGCTAACTACTGATGACTGATATTCCAAAAATCAGTCATCAATGCTGGTAACTATATATATCCCTACCTTTGTCCTTGTTTCCGTCTCCCTTGTTGTACTTTCATTTTAAAGAATCAGAGCTTCCAGCTTCACACTGACTGCTCACACCTTGTCTCTCAGATATTGTCTCTCAAAACAACATTTTAGGGTCAAGATTTTTTTGCATTCTCAACTAAACTTTAATTTCTATGCACACAGGATAAAGTCTGTATTTATTCACTACTATTACTCCCAGCATCTAGCAGCAGATATTCAATAACTATGAAATAAAAAAGTAATTTAAAAAAAGGAAACACAAATAACCAAGGAAAAGGATATGGTACCAGACAGTGCAATAGCTAAACCCAGTGGTCAAAGACTAGCTTTGCCAGTAATCCAATGACGCTAATTCAGAGCTCACCCATTAAACTATATACTACAGCACAGTGTTACTTCAAAGTGTGAACTAAAGAACCATAGTTCCTTAAAATAGTGATAGGTATAACAAAAAAAGTGTTCCATGGTCAAAATGTTTAGGAGACACTGAATAAAATTCAATAAAATAGGGGAAAAAAAACAACAAATGAATGAATGATAAAATAGAAAGGGAAGTGAATTTGCCCTATTTTTTTTTATTCCTAGGAAACTGCTAATGAAAATGATTAATAATAATCCCAAACTAATTGTTACTACCTTATACATTTCCATGTGTTCTCTGTTGCTGCAGGCAACATATATCTTCCAAGTGTCCCCTTTATTGCACTTAACCAAAAGAATGAGTGAGGTGGGAATCACATTCATTATGAAAATTTCGAGGGTGGGGAGACATTTTTATTTTAAATATTGCACATAACACACCACCACTGGTGGTTGTCAAATGTTTCAGTCAAAGAAGGACATCAAAGACAAACTCGAACACACACAAATGAAATGTAAAACAATTTACCACTGTACTGAATTATTGTTAATGGGTCTTACTAACACAGCTATAAAAAGAAACGCAAAACTCCATGTATCAACTTCAAGTGAATCCTAGGGAAAACTACAGCAACGTTTGGGACGGTGGTTGGGGAAGTGGTGGCGGTGAGGGCATATGTATATATATGCACGTGTATGTATTTTGTGCCTGTCTGTCCAACCAAAACATATCATCCTGCTCAAGTTTAAAATTAAAATCATTCATTATAAAAGAATATTTTTACAGTCTCAACAGAATAAAGAAGAAATCCAGCTTTGTACTCTGGCCAAAGTCTTTCAAGCACAATTTTAACGAGAATAGATATAAAAGGATATCTGTGAATTATCAAAGATTGACTTGAAATTTCTTTTGCTTTCTCTAGCCTTGCTCAATGACTGTGTTTTGTTAAAACTGTCTGCTGAGCTCTGATGACTCCCGGTCACTGGAATATGTTGTTAACAGACCTGTTGGAAGTACTAGTGCTCGCAGCTAATGCATTCTTGGAGCTGCACAGTATGAACACAGCAGGTGTAAAGTAAAAGCAATGATAAAAAATTGAACAGACCTTAAGTGCTATGATTATTACTGTAGGCCAGTTTTTATCATCTCTTTTGAAAGTGTACTTGAATTTCCTGCATCTAAAAGTATTGATAGCAATATTACCCTCATAATTTCTTTCTTAGTGATGGGAACCACATACCATATTTTTTTAAAAAGCAAGTGATATTTGAAAGGACTTTCCCAGAGAGGGTAGAGGGTAGACTATTAAATCTACAAATGAAATTATCTGAAGATTCTGAGACGATTTCCTCAAATAACCTAGTAACAGGCTAGCAAAATCCAATATAGCAATGGCTGAGATTTTTAACATCAGCTTTCCTCTAGAGAATTTGTACCCATTGATAAGTTTTGCATCCTTATCAGTAAAAGGAGGACAAGAGTTTGTTTTAGAGGTAGAAACTCTAAGTGCAGAAAGGTTTTGCATTGATGGTTGGAGAGTAGAAGGACGGTAATCAAATTCTAAGTTCAGCAGTCTCTTAGTTATGTAAGACTGTGTTTTGAGATTAAAGTAAATTCATCTCTATCTCTACCTAGACAGATACAAATAGATATAGATATTGATGGAGATGGAGAGATAGAGACAAAGACAGAGATAGAGATATACTACCTGGTAGCAGGTTACAAACATGGATTTATTAAACCCAAATTATTGTAAGTAAACATTTTACTTATTTACAGAAAAAAATGTTTTCACAGGTTAACGTTAAAATCTGTGTCTCCTTTAGTAATGTTTAAGAGATGAAAGCTTTAAAATTAGTAGGAAGTGCAAATTGTATATGTACCTGAAATCTTTACGAAAGGGTGTCCACACTGACATATCATACATCTGTATAACCTTATAATCTTGTGCATACTTTTTTTTTCCTACACCTTGCATCTGATCCATCAGCACATTCTGTAACTTTAAAATGTATTTAGAGCTAAATCACTTTCACCCCTCTATTAATACTGCTCTGGCCAAGTTACCGGGCTACAGCCTCCTACCTTGATCTCTCATTTAAATTACTGCCACGGCCTCCTAAATGATCACTGCTCTGCACCATATTGATTTATTTTAATAGAGCATCCACGGTGATACCAGTAGATCCTGTCAGTTTTGAACTCAAAACATTCCAGCGGTCCCTGTCTGATTCAAAGTAAAGGCTACGTCTTTATAACACTTTACAAGGCACTACATAATCTCTCCTTGCCCCAGTACACATGTGATCTCCTTTCTTAATATTCTTCCTTTCCATCGCTGTGTTCCAGGCACACCCACCTCTCTGCTGTTCTTCAAATATGCCAGTCACAGCCCTACCTCAAGACTTTCACACTTGTTATTCATTCTGTCTGGAGTGTTCTTCCTCTGGTAACAATTTTGCTAGCTTTCTTTAAATTGCTTCTCCCATATCGTTATTTAAGTGTAACTTCCCTTGCCCACTCTATTTAAAAATCCACCCCGTCACTACTTCCTAATCCTCTTTTTTATTTCTTCCTTCTTAGCACTAATGAGTGCTAATATATTGTTTATTAATCTTTCTAAATAGAATGTAAGAAATATATTTTTGTATGTTTTGTTCACTGCTTTATTGCAGGGTCTAGTACAGTATGTGACACACAGAAAGCAGGTGCTCAATAAATATTACTTTAATATTTATCCTAGATATGGGAAATATTTTTTTGTAAATCATAAGATTTTAGAGATAGAAAAATCTCAGGTGCCCCTTTCTTCCAGAATTCTTATTTTATGGAAAGGATACTGAAAATAAAATGTTAAGCGTCTTTTCCAAAATCGATTAAAGTCAGAAGCGGGAATGGAAGTTAGAATTTTTTGTTGTTTTTATTCTTCAAGTGATTATATTTCTTATATATTACTAATACCAAGATATTAGTTATAAATTTTAAGGGATAAAATATGCAATATAATTCTAAAAAACAAAATATGTTCAAGAACCTAGAAAAATGGTACAGATGAGCCGGTTTGCAGGGCAGAAGTTGAGACACAGATGTAGAGAACAGACGTATGGACACCAAGGGGGGAAAACTGCAGTGGGGTGGGGATGGTGGTGTGCTGAATTGGGCGATTGGGATTGACATGTATACACTGATGTGTATAAAATTGATGACTAATAAGAACCTGCAGTATAAAAAAACAAACAAAACAACTAATACTAAACTTTCATTGGGTTATTTGTATGGAAATATGTTAATATAAATGTTTCAGACATTAAAAAAAAATATGTTCAAGAAAAAATAAGCATATAAAAATAATATTCCTAAGAGACTGTGAAATCTCAGTTAATGATACATTAAAGTTATCTATAATTAGAATAGAAAAAGATCTAGAGTCATAGGATATCACAAGTCAATTACAAATGAGAAACACTACAATGTGAGTGAAAAAATGTACAGTACAAGCACACATTATACTGGGAAATACTGTAATTGAAAAATGATCATCTCACTGTATACTCAACACTGCTCAAATCCTTATTAGAATAATATCTTCAATTCAGAGCTCAGAAGCAAAATGGAGATGTGGACAAATTGAAGTGTGCTCAGTTGAGAGCTACAGAGATAATTAAAGTGCTGGGAAATTTGGCCTCTGAGGATAGGCTAGAGTAACTCGGATTACTGAAACTGAATCAAAGATGGTTGAGGTGATATTAGATAATAGTTACCAAACGTAAAATAGTTATATTTTAAAGAATGAGAGCCAGCTGTCAGTTTCTCCATTGGGAATTAAGAAAGGGGTCAATGACATTTCTCTGCAGCATGCTGAAATTAGGTTAACTGTAATGAAACTTTTCTTTATATGGGAAAATTATTAAATGAGAAGATGTTACTGAGAAAAGTATTTTCATCTGGTAGTCTAAAATTGCCTATGGCTTCTTAATGTTCAAGACTGATTAAATCTTCCCTTTGATGTGGATATGGATGAAGTAACAAAGCAAATTCTCTCCTGGTCATTTCATGTCTGGTTCTCATTAATTGCTCCAATTCTTCTTGAAATAATGTTTGATTATGATTTAATGATAACTTCATTTTGCACAGATATCTTGGTCAGATTACTTTTGGCAGTAATCTAATTTAATATCACTGATAATGTTTGGGTAAAAATGTTATGAGATTCTCATAATCACTAATATATAAAGACTCTTGTAATATCTTCCCCAATTTTTTTACCTTCTGCTCCTCCATCCCGAGAAGTCCCATCTATTAAACTCCATCCTACATTCTAGCAAAGGAATTAATTCCTTTTTCCAGCATAGCTCTGATCATGATAATGATAAATTTTTGCTAAGAAGAAAAACACGTGCACATTACCTATTAGCACATCTCTGTTGTCAGGGGAATAAAGGCTCTACTGACCTCCTGCACTTTAATCCTAGTATAATACACCTCTATGTTGGACACCATTTTCCTTTGATAAACTGTCCTGTAGGTTATACTGACCTATTTCTTTTTTATGAAATTTTATAGGCTGCATTTTGAAAGAGCAGAACTTAATTCACCTCATCACTGATCATTTTATATTCCTTGTCCTCTCAGCCACCTGGTGTACCCTTTAAAACATCATGCAGATGAGTATGCCCTCATAAGGACAGCTCTGTGACTTTGGTCTGAATGATTCCCACAGTCCTCTGGGAAGGAATGTGATTGACTGTGTGTGAGTATCTTCTAACTCTAGCTATCTGTACTGGTCTAAAGATAGGGATTGCCTATGCATTCTGTCATTTGGAGTTGAAAAGAAATAGCTCAATAACAGCCTCTGGGAATATTGTTTTCCCAGCAAAAACAGATTGTTTCTCTTTAAAGACTTTTCCAGTTTTCTCTTTCCAAAATCTATTCCATATTGTTTCATGACTTCATAGCAAAAAAACAATACATAAAGAACATTTTAAAAAATTTTTCACCAAAAATTCCCTTTTCATTATTGAGGTATTTAAATTTTCCTTCTCACTATTTTAGGTAGATATTGCTACCATAAACATACACAAAAATCATAGTTTCAATGTATAAAATGATAAAATAAAGTGGTTTAAAAATTATTCACAATTTTATAACAAGGATAACACTGTAAAAATGGGGGATTTATATTTTGAGAGACAGAGAATAATTATATAATATAAATGCAATTTAAAATAAATGAATAATTTTTAAAAGTTCATTTTAACCAAAATAAGATGGTTTTTCAAGTGATCTTTTATAATTCATCATCTCCAATATTTAACATATAGTGGGCCTCTTTCCACATGATTAAGTCCAAATTTATTCTGTTTTAACTGCTGCATAGTATTCTACTGTTTTGGTATAAGGTTGCCATGTATAGTTGTGTAGATTTTCCACTGATCAAGGGTCCCTTACTGACGGGACAGGTGGAGCTGAAATTTAGTCCATACAGCCTTTACCCAGCTCTATAATCACTTGTGTCTGGCCAGAGGAATTGTCTTTTTTAATTAACACAAATTATCCATATGGGTAGCAATGGTCCTGTAGTTTTAACTGAAAAGTTTTACAAGTGCATAGTTTAAAATATCAAATAACTCAACAAGGCTTATAACCAAATACAGCAGTACACCTGTCCCAAACCTTCCCATCCCTAATTTCTGATACCTAGTACTATCATCTTCAATTTTTTTTCAGCAAGAAATATTCCAGAATTTACATCCACATTTATCAATAAGATATTTACACCCCATATATTAATTTTTCAGTTTCAGATGTTATCTACTGAATTCCTACTATGAAAAAACAGGAATTTCCTTTTCTTACTGTCAACCACATCAATTCCACTATGCCAAATGTACACACACAGTGTTCCCAATAAAATTACTCAAATATTTTTACTAGATCAATATTTAATGTCCACATGGTTATGACTACATACATTGTATTCATTATTAAAGTGGTATTTTACATTTCTAATCTATTTCCTTTTTCATGAAGCTTTTTGTTTTAACTGCACTTAATAATTATTTTGTTTATTTGCTTATATGTGGTTAAAGGTTACTTGCTATTAATTCATCCCACAACTCTGCTCCAGAAGTATAACTATAATTTCATTATGTTCACACATCACATATTTTACTGGTTTAATTTTTTCCTTAGATAAATAATTCTTGAAGCTCTCTCCTTTTCTTCTCCAGTCTGGAGTCTGTTCTTTAATCCTGCAGGACAGCTATTATTTTGTCACCTCGGGATCTCCATTCAGCCTCATCAGAGATGTTCCCATTAACTCCTTCCTGCATTGGATCCCTGTTTCCTGATTTTCATTTTTTCCTTATTCTTGCTTTATGGCTTAATTTTAATGGACCCTTACCTTACAGTAGGTCAGTGAAAATAAATTGAAAACAAGTAAATTTCTTGAGGTCTTGGATGCCTGTAAATAAAATGAGAATGGTAGCTAATGCTTTTAAGAACTTCCTAAATGTCAGCGACTGCTCTCTGCATTTTATACTTATTTACTTGTTTAGTCCTCAAAACAACACTGAAATAGGGTTGATCATTATTTCCTGGGGAAAAGAGAAATTTAAGAAATTTAAATTTAAACCCTAAATCATGGAGAGGGTTGTCGTACCACCATATAAATGCTTGAAATCAGGCTTCAGAATCCATAACACTACATAACAACTCAATAGGGACTTCCCTGGCTGTCCAGTGGTTAAGACCCCGCGCTTCCAGTGCAGGAGGCAAGGGTTTGATCCCTGGTCGGGGAACTAACATCCCACATGCCACGTGAAGTGGCCAAAAAAACCAAAAAAACAAAAACTCAATAGCATTATTCTACCACCACATGTGATGAATAATTAGAATTGATAAAGAATTCTATCTTCTAATGGCACCAATAAATTTATTTACTCCTTTTTCACTGTTTCATTCTACTTTTCACTGTTATCTCTTTCTATTGTTTGGATGTTGGATATCTTATGTGGGTCCTCTAATGTTGTTATTTTTTCCCAGGTATTTTCCATTTCTGTTCTGGGAAGTTTTGTTAACTTTATTTTTCAAACCTTTATTGAAATTTTAATTTTTCTTAACATTTTATTTTTCAAAAATTTTTTTCTCCATTGTTCTCAGCCACTTTTTCTTGATCCATGAACACACTCCCTTTCCTCATTTTTATATATGTATAGACTGTTGGGCTTCTTTGTACGGTGATCAGGTTGAACTGTTTCTTAGGGGAACTTCAACTGTCAAAGTCTGTACATCTCTCAGTTTCCCTGGAGGGGAATTATTTAATATCCTGCCTATAGGTTACAAGCCCAGCAGCCAGTGTTCTCAGAGCTGAGTAAGAGAAATGGTTTTACTATTCTCTATATTGGCTTTCACAGGTCCCTGAATTTCCACTTAGTATCTTCATCCTCATCTATGCCTGGTGCCCCCATGTCCAGATCCAGGCCTGGCTCAACCTCTTCAGACAGCTAAACTTCAGTTCCATGAAAGTGATTGTTTCTTTTACAGATTTTTAAGCAATTCTTTTCATCAGCCCCAGTAGCAACCTGCTTTCAGAGATGCCTCTATACAGAGACAGTATTTCCAAGTATTTGAGCCTATTAAATGGGCTCTTAAATGTATAGTTATATTATACAAAACATCACTGTTACTCTTTTTGGTTTTGTTTCAGACAATGCTATCAAATACCAAAAAAAATTCTTAATATCTTCCAAAACTGAAATTTTTCAGTATCACAAAAGATATAAGTATATAACAGTGGGTTCACTGCTAAGTCTAAACCTAGAATACAAACGTAGTTTACGTATTGTGATAGAATATTTTTCTTACATATATCCAGGCCTGACCTCCTGAGAAGTTAGACATATATGAGGACCTACCTTTCTAAGAGATAAATAAGGTTTCAATCTTATTGATTAGAAGCATACATTTTGAAATCACTGGAACAATAGCATTTGCCAAGTTACCCATGCTATGTGTAAGATAAAATAAATTCTGCACAGTAATCTCCACTTGGAGAATTCTGCAGGTACATACAGGTGGAAGAATTCATGTCTTCTGACACACTATGCCATTTCTTCTGAACAAGGAGTAAGTATGTTTCTCTCACTCACTACAGTTCCTGCAAAATGATGAAGGTGTAGAGAAAATTGTGAAGTTTTATTTACATTTGTTTGTTTTGTGTTGTTTTAAATAGGAAACCTTAACTACTATCACTAATGATAGCTTTCCTTTCCATGTGATATTTATGGTGAATATTTATTTTCTAGTTTGATAATCCAAAGTATTTGAAATGTAAAGATACCAATGATTTTCAAATGCATTTTGATGTTTAAAGACTATAATCAAAATAAATATTTTCCTTAAAATTTTTTCTTTAATTGTATGTATTTTAATCCCTTAAATATAAAATAATTGACAAATAAGTCTACTAAATCAACACAGCTCAATATCTTTTCAAGTCAAGGTTGAGAGACATGCAAGTACAAAGTCATCCATTAGGCCAATAGTTCTCAAACTTGAGGGAGCACAGAAATCAACCAGAGAGCAAGTTAAAGGTCCAAATTACCAAGCTTCTCCAGCATAGATTTTGGTTCAGTTTCTCTAGGATACTGTGCTTTTCCAATGATACAGATTGTTTCTGATGCAGCTGGCATCTAATCTTAGTTTGAGATACACTGGAGTAGGGTGTAAATTACATTATAGCAGATACTGTGTCATATTTGGTTCTCCCAAGAGTTGACCTTAGATTAAGATTCAAATGGGAGCAGTGGCCAGCTGAAGCCTAATCCCTTAGGGAAGCTCTGAGAAATTCTACAACATAAATGCCTTAATGTTATCCCACTGACAGGGAAAGGGAACTGTGGTATTTATATAGTAACTCCAGAGAGTCAATGGTAAAGACCACTCCTGAGAGTTGATTTCTCTTCACTCCCAGTCCACTTGGGCAGGGTAGCTGGGTTGTCTACAGTTCTGGTATAGTGATCTTCAGCACAGATGCAGACTGGCATGTGGAAGTCACACAGAGCACCTACTAGTAATGCCTGAGCACCACAGACCAAGCACTGATAGTGTCCACCACAAAACTGGGTCTGCATGTTTATACCTCTCTCCTTAGTACCTGCAACATAGTAGGCAATAAATAAGTATTTTTGAAATAAATAACAATGAATAAATGAAAGATAAATGACACAGCTTGTAAGTGAGAGATTTATATTATGTTCAAATAAAATGGGATGAGTGATTAAGGCAAAATGCTAAGCCCTGATAGCACGGGATTCTGGGTAGTGGAATTTGAAGTCAGGAAGTTCTCCTCTTTATGTGATTTTCATCATATTAATGTGCACCATAGAACTGTTTGTTCTGTACTGGAACCTCTTCTCACCCATCCCTTTTAGGAAACTCCTTTGGAAATATTTTTTCTAGTTTACTCTTAATAGGAAGATGCAACAGAGTTTAATGGAAAGCTTTATGTTACAACACAAATGTTGGCTATAGTGAATATCCTTCTATCTTCCTAATTAAATATTAATCCATTTTATCTAATCTTGATTTTTTTATATCAGCATTGCTTTAAGCCATCACAAAAGCAAATAGAGAAGTAGATATGAAACTTTTAGTCTTATAAAACAGCAGAAATAAATCTATATCTAATTGGCAGATGTTTATTCCAAAAATAATATGCGAACACTCATATGTGCACACTTTATTATACACACACACACAAATCCATATTCCTGAGTAAAAAATGCATGCCATCAAATCCCCTGAAAGTGTTGATCCAGGTAGAAAGTAGGATGGCCTTTCAGATTCTCTGTTTTACTAATGTTTCTCACATTTCCCATTCATATCTAAAGAATCAAGGTCATAGAACTTGGAAGCCAAAAAATTCAATATCCCAAATAGCTGCCTCACATCCTGCTTGGAATTGGAGGGGGAAGGGAATGTATAAGCAAGTAATTAACTGGTCCTAAATTAGAAGTATCCCACAGCCATAAAGGAAATACTCAGTTCCACACCAATAACCAATTTGTTGATCAAAAGTAGGGATTAGAATTCAAAGGCTTAAAAATGTGAACAAAGTAACAAAGAGGTGTCAATTAGTTTAACTGCATATTGGATCATGGCAAATGGAGAAGGGAGAATTAAACTCTATGAACTGCACAGTATGTCTTGCCTAAGATCACCGAAATAAAATAAAATGCTCCTGCATGCACAACTGTAGGTACACACATGCATGCACAAACACACACACACACAAACATATCTTCTGGAGGCTAAATAAAACATTTTTCTATAACCAAGTTATAATCCTAACTTTGGATAAAGTGATCTCTTCCTTAAACAAGCTGTGTAATTTTAATTTGATAATATGCCGTTAAATATTTAGTAATTTTATGTTAACTTTCTATTCCATCTATTATGTAGTTAAAATCTTCTCCTTCCACCTGTCAAAATGTTTTAAGGAATGTTTGTGTATTTGAACAAAACCAAGAGCTGTAAAAATGCCTACATGAAATACCTTTAGCCTAAATATTATACAATGAAGTAGAAACGGCATCATAGTACATTATGGTCCAGGGAGCAGGATAAGTTAAGATCTTAATGGATTTTCCAAGGGTTTCATCAGGCTTATTTGGACTGTATCATATATGACAGCGGGCACCCGAAGAGCATTACTTTTGTCTTTTGGAATAAATATTATGCGTGAATCTTATCAAATTTTAGCATTTCTTTCTCAGCAATGTGACCTTTGCAAGTTCCTTAAACTGCTTTGCACATGTATTGTGAGGATCAGTGGAAATCATTTATTTAAAGCACATAGTAGTAAGTGCTCATTAAACATTGCTTTCTGTTATTTCATTATTAGCATTATTATTATGCCTTCTCAAAGACCAGTGGGACCGAATGTATGGGTAGCATTCAGAGAGCACTTAGCAAAAGATAAAAATAATAATAGCTGACATCTATCCAAGGAGCAAAATGTTCCAAGAACTGTACAAACAGCATGAACTTATTTAATGCTATCATCAATCCTATTCCATTTCCAGTTGCACATGAAGAATCTGAGCCTCTGAGAGATGAAGCAACTTGTTCAAGGTCACATGTAGAAATGGCAGGGCTGGAATTTAAACCCAGGACGTTTAGAGTTAGAGTCAGGCTCTTAACTAATATCCTATACTGTCCCTTGATAACAAAATTCAACTGTCCATATAGAAACCATGTGGGTTAAAATGCCATGTAGGGCAGATAGATAAGGAATACCAACATATGGATGAAGAAAGAATAGATATGTTTCCATTAGTCACATTTGACTCATGGCTTTCACCAATAAAAAGTGAAGAGGAACTAGAAATTAAATACTGGAATTTTACTATCAAAGGTACAAGTGCTACATATAATTAGGGTGTGATTTACTTACGGTTAAATAACCTGTATAGTTAGCTGCATAGAATTTTCATGCTATTGGGTGTATTCTGTCACAATGAATTCATCTTTTCTTGTTTGGTTTTGCTTTACTACAGAAATAAAGCATATATATATATACAATAAATAAAATATATTACATATCATGTACATATATTATATAATAAATATAATATCCTAAGTTAAAAATATTTCTTTTTAAATATTGATTTAATAAGCTACTACATACCATCGTACCTGACAATCACAATCATTATTCTGATGTCCCACTAGAGGAATAATGTCTCTATCCCTTATTTATAAAATGTCACATTATTGCACTTGGTACAGGGTGTATCTATGTTTGTTATTCTGTCTTTCTTTTTCATAGATACCCTTTTCTAAGTACTCACACAAATAAACACCCTTATATGAAGAGAGTTCAAAATGGCTGAGTAGGAGGACTTGGAACTCCATCTCCCCTCACAAACACACATCTACATATGAAGCAATTCTCACTGGAAGAAAACTAACTGGCAGAAAGACTTGTACAACCAAGGCTATAAGAAAGATTCACATGCAATCAAGTAGGTAGGGAAGAGAATGATCAGGTCAGGTCCTGTGCACCTGGGAAGGGTCAGAGAAGATGAGGGGTGGATTACAAGGGTAGAGATCTTCCATGGGGTTGACAGGTTCGAGTCACGTATTGGACACCCCAGCCCTGGGTCTGACACTGGAAAGACGAGTCCCCATACCTGGTTAGAAAACCAGTAGGATTAACAGGAGGGCTGTAAGAAACCTAGAATCTTCCTGTGAAGAGTGCACACACACTTGCTTACTCCCGAAACAATGTAGAAAAAGCAGATTGAAGCTGCATGCGACTCTGGTCAGTTCCCCATGACTGCTCTGGCTCATGTCACAGCTTATGCTGAGCACCTACTCTGTCCCACTTGCTTTGCAAAACAGCTCCACATAATGGCAATGGCTGCCTTGGCTAAGGGGAGTACTCAGCTGTGAGGGATGGTACCAGCCTGGACCTGATGGCATCTGATGAGGTGGGAGCAGCAATTACTGCTGTTTATAGAGGTGGAGCATCAGAAATGGGCTGGGACTCTGACTGGGGCTGGGGCAGTCACAGCCTGTGCTTCTCTGGGGTGAGGGTGCCAGTGCTGGAATGGGGGAGAGCACACACTTAGAGAGAATGGAGCTAACTTGAACCCAAAATCAAGGCTTCTGCTCCAGCAACTTGGGACCTGCTGCTGTCCCTAATAGGGTGATGTTGGCCACTGAGCAGAGCAGAAGCCCCAGCCACACCTGGCTCCAGCTCTAGTCCCACCATCTCCAGCCCCACCTGCTACTAAGGTGATAGCTGTCAGCACACCCTGGGCAAAGATGTGACTTACGTTAACATTATATCCAGGTCACCCACCAAAGCCACTAGGCACACACAGACTGTATAGGGATGCTCCCACATAAGGACAACCCTACAAGACTAGAATAGATAACGGTTTCACCTAATTTCATAGAGACAGAGAAAGTTGAGCGAAATGAGAAGACACAGGAATTTGCTTCAGTTGGAAAAAAAAAAACAAGAGAAAACCTCTGAAAAAACAATTAGTGAAACAAAAATAAATAATTTACCAAATAAAGTGTTCAAAGCATTAGTAATCACAATGCTAACTGAATTAGGAAAAAGAACAGATGAACATAGTGATAATTTTATCAAGGAAATGGAAAATATAAAAAAGAACCAGTCAGAACTGAAAAATTTAATAACTGAAATGAAAAACACAATAGGAGGAACTAATAGCAAAGTAGGTGATACAGAAGAGTGCATCAAGTATCTATCCGGAAGACAGAGTAATGGAAATCACTCAATGAGAAAAGCAAAAAGAAAAACAAATTAAAAAAAAAAATTAGAACAATTTAGGGGAACTCTGGTAAAATCAAGCATAAAACATTTGCATTATAGTGGACCCAGAAGGAGAAGGGAAAGAAAATGGTTAGAAATGTATTTAAAAAAATTATGGCTAAAAACTTCCCAAACCTGAAGAAGGAAACAGATATCCAGGTACAGGAAGTATGGAGGGTACCAAACAAGATGAACCTAAACAGACCCACACCAAGACATATTATAATGAAAATGGGAAAACTTAAAGATAAAAAGAGAATTCTAAAGGCACCAAGACAAAACAAGGAGTCATATACAAGGGAACCCCCACAGGGCTAGCAGCTGATTTCTCTGCAGAAACATTGCAGGTGAGAAGGCATGATATATTTAAAGTGCTGAAAGGGAAAAAAGTACAACCTAAGACATTCTACCTGGCAAGATTATAATTCAGAATTGAAGGAGAGATGAAAAACTTCTCAGACAAGCAAAAACTAAGAGTTCATCAATACTAAACCTACTCTAAAAGAAATGTTAAGGGGTCTTCTCTAAGTAGAAAAAGAAGGCTACAAGAAGATGTAAATATCTATATGAAGAAGTGCCCCTATTAAAACCAAATATATAGTAAAGGCTGAGGGTCAACCACTTAAGTAAGCTAGTATGAGATTAAAAGACAAAAAATTATAAAATCATCTTTAACTATATAAGCAGTGAAGGAAAATACATGAAGATGTAAAATATGACAACAAAACCAAAAAATGTGGGGGAGGGGAGTAAAAAATGTAGATTGTTTACAATATATTTGAACCTAAATGACTACCAGTTTAAAACAAGTAGGTACAGTCATACATCAACATGTATGAACTACATGGTAACCACAAATCAAAAACCTACAATAGATACAAAGAACACAAGCATACTACTAAAGAAAATCATCAGACCACAAGGGAAGAAGTGATTGGATTAAACACCAAGACCCATCTATATGGTGCTTACAAGAGACTCATTCCAGAGCTAAAGACACACACAGACTGAAAGTGAGGGAATGGAAAAAGATACTTTATGCAAATAGAAACAACAAGAAATCAGGGGTAGCAATACTCATCTCAGACAAAGTAGACTCTAAAACAGTCTATAACAAAAGACAAAGAAGGGCATTACATAATACAGGGATCCATACAAGAGGATGTAACACTCGTTAACATATATGCACATAATACAGGAGAACCTAAGTAGATAAGGCAAATGTTAACAGACATAAAGGGAGAAATTGACAATAATACAACAATAGTAGGGGATTTTAACACCCCACTTACATCAGTGGACAGATCATCCAGACAGAAAATCAATAAGGAAATGGAGGCCTTAAATGAGACTTTAGACCAGTTGGACTTAATAGATATCTGCAGGACATTACAGAAAAAAAAACAGCAGAACAGACATTATTTTCAAGTGTACATGGAACATTCTCCAGAATAGATCACATGCTAGGCCACAAGAACATAGTAATTATAGCAAGCATTTTTTCCAGCCACCATGATATGAAACTAGAAATCAATTATAGGAAAGAAAAATGGGAGAAAACACAAACATGTGGAGACTAAACAACATAGTATTAAAAAACCAAGAAGTCAAAGAAGAAATCAAAGAGAAAATCAGAAAAAACCTCAAGACAAATGAAAATGGAAACACAACTTTCCAATATCCATGGGATGCAGCAAAACCACTTCTAAGAGGGAAGGTTATAGTGATACAGCCTACCTTAAGAAACATACAATCAAAAATCTCAAACAGCCTAACTTTCCATCTAAAGGAACTAGAAAAAGAACAAAAAAAGCCCAAAGTTATCAGAAAGAAGGAAATAATAAAGATCAGAGAGGAAATAAATGAAATACAGACCAAAAAATAATAATAATAATAAAGATTAATGAAACAAAGAGATGGCTTTTTGAAAAGATGAAAAATTTGATAAACCTTTAGCCAGCCTTATCAAGAAAAAAATAGTGAGGACCAAAATAAACAAAATAAGAAATGAAAGAGGATAAATAACAACCAATATCACAGAGATACATAAAAATGATAAGAAAATACTACAAATGGTTATGTCAACAAATTGGACAACCTAGAAGAAACGGACAAATTTCTAGAAACATACAACCTGCCAAGACTGAAACAGGAAGAAATATACAATCCAAACAGACTGATCAGTAGTAGTGAAACTGAATTGGTAATAAAAAAATGCTCCTGGCAAACAAAAGTCCAGGACCGCAGGGCTTCACAGAGAAATTCTAACAAACATATAAAGAAGAGTTAATACCTATCCTTCTCAAACTATTCCCAAAAATTGAAGAGGAGGGAACACTCCAAAATTCATCCTATGAGGCCTCCATTACCCTGATACCAAAACCAGAAAAGGATCCTACAAAAAAAGAAAATTACACACCAATTTCTCTGATAAATATAGATGCAAAAATCCTCAACAAAATATTAGCAAATTAAATTCAACCTATATAAAAAGGATCATACAGCATTATCAAGTAAAATTTATTCTAGGGAAGCAAGGATGGGTTAATACAAATCAATCAATGTGATATACCTCATTAACAATAGGAAGGTTAAAAATCCCATGACCATCTCAATAGACAATAGAAAAAGCATTTGAGAAAATTCAACATCCATTCATGATAAAAACTCTCCTTAAAATTTATATAGAGGGTACACATCTCAACAAAACAAAGGTCATTTATAACTAACCCACAGCTAACATTATACTCAACTGTGAAAAGGTGAAAGCTTTTCCTCTAAAATAAGAAACAAGACAAGGATGCCCACTTTTAACACTTCTACTTAACACAGGATTGGAAGTCAAAGTCACAGAAATCAGACAAGAAAAAGAAATAAAAGGCATCTACATTGGAAGAAAGAAGTAAAACTGTCACTATTTGCAAACAACATGATAGTATATATAGAAAACCCTAAAGTCTCCACCAAGAAACTATTAGAACTAATATATGAATTCAGTCAGGTTGCAGGAGAAAAGATTAATATATAGAAATCTGTTGCTTTTTGTATACTAATAATGAATTTTCAGAAAGAGAAAGCAAGAAAACAATCCTGTTGAAAATCGCATCAAAAATAATAAAATACTTTGGAATAAACTTAAGCAAGGAGGAGAAAGACCTATACTCTAAAAACTAAAAATCACTGATGAAGGAAATTGAAGATGATACAAAGAAATGGAAAGATATCCTGTGTTCTTGGATTGAAATAATTAATGTTGTTAAATGTCCATCCGACCCAAAGCAATCTACAGATTTAATGCAATCTCTATCAAAATACCATGACATTTCTCAGAGAATTAAAACAAATAATCCTAAATTTTACATGGAACCATAAAAGACCCTGAATTGCCAAAGCAATGTTGAGAAAAAAGAACACATCTGGAGGTATCATACTCCCTGACTTCATACTATACTACAAAGCTACAAAACAGTTTGTATTGGCACAAAAACAGACACGTAGATCAAAGGAACTGAATAGAGAGCCCAGAAATAAACTCATACAAAGGAGGCAAGAATATACAAGGGAGAAAAGACAGTCTGTTCAATAAGTGGTCCTGGGAAAAATAGCTACATTTAAAAGAAAGAAATTAGTATATTTTCTCACACCTTATACAAAATAAATTAAAAATCGATTAAAGACCTAAATGTATGACCTGAAACCATAAAACTCCTGGAAGAGAACATAGGTGAAATATTCATTGACAAAAATCATGGAAATATTTTTTTGGATCTGTCTCCTGAAGCGAAAAAAACAAAAACAAAAACAAATGGGGCCTAATGGAACTTAAAAGCTTTTGCACAGCAAAGGAAATAGTCAGCAAAATAAAAAGACAACTTTCTGAATGGGAGAAAATATTTGCAAATGATACGACTAATAAGGGCTTAGTATCCAAAATATATAAACAGTTCATACAACTCATATCAAAAAAACAAAACAACCCAATCAAAAAAATGGGCAAAAAAATAGACAGATGGCCAACAGGTACAGGAAAAGATACTGAACATCACTAATCATCAGTGAAATTCAAATTAAAACCACAATGAGATTTATCACCTCATACCTGTCAGAATGACTATCACCAAAAAATCTACAAATAACAAATGTTGGTGAGGATGTGGAGAAAAGGGAATTCTTTCACACTGTTGGTGGCAGTGCAAATTGGTGCAGGCACTACAGCAAAACGGTATGGAGGTTCCTCAAAAAACTCAAAATAGAATTACCATATGATCCAGCAATTCCACTCCTGGGAAAACAGTAATTCGAAAAAATGCATGCACTCTAATGTTCATAGCAGCATTATTTATAATAGCCAAGATATGGAACCAACATAACATCCATCAACAGATGGGTGGAAAAAAAGATTTGGTCTGCGTGTGTGTGTGTGTGTGTGTGTGTGTGTGTGTGTGTGTGTGTACAATGGAATATAACTCAGCCATTAAAAAGAATGGAATTCTGCCATTTGCAACAATGTGGAGGGATCTAGAGCTGTTATGATTAGCGAAATAATTCAAAGACAAATACTCCATGTTATCCCATATACATGGAATCTAAAATATAAAACAATGAAGGTTAACAAAACAGAACAGACTCACAGATATAAAGAACAAAGTACTGGTTACCAGTGGGGAGAGGTAAATGGGAGGGCCAATATATGGATAGGTGTTTGAGAGATACAAATTACTATGCATAAAATAAATAAGTGACAATGCTATATTGTACAGCACAGAGAAACATACCCATTATTTTGTAATAACTTTAGATGGAGTATAATCTATAAAATTATTGAATCACTATGTTGTACACCTGAAACTAATATAATATTGTAAATCAATTAAACTTCAATTAAAAAAATAAGCGTATACAGGACCCAACAACAACAAAAGAACACATTTAGGAAGTGGTTTTTGTTCCTTTTATTCATTGTATTCAATTGCATGTTACATTTACAGAGTTAAATCAGTTGCCTAATGTGAGTATTATAAAACCACAGAAAAACTTATATTATGTAAGTAATGTTTAACCCATTTTATCATATTTTTAAAAACCACATTAAATAGTTTGGAAATATATTTTCCTCAAAAATGGAAAAGTGGTCACAGAAAATTTTAGTGACCTGACCAAAGGCACTAAGCAACTCTTCGGTTGAAACAGGACTCAGCCCAAGATGTCAAATGTCTGGCCTACTTCTCTCTTTTCAGGGCAACAGGATGAAAGCAGTAATGATATGTATTAGCAGCCCAATGCATGAATGCTTGAAGCAGAACACGTTCTTGTGGTGCCACAAGCCTTTTAAAGCAGTTTTATCCACACTAAAATGAACAACAAAGGGAACATGGGTTCTAGTCCCACGAGAGCCATATTTTCTAATGTTTCTATTAGAAATAAACTCTGCCTTCAACTCCCCATAGCAACATTATTATGAACATGGTTTTATGTGGATAAATTACTACTATATTTCAGCTACACTGTGGGTTAAATAGGCTTTTGTGAGCTGCACTGCAGATATCCTCACCTCATATACTGTTGCTACTATAGAAAAATGAATTCTGACTCCAAGCTAAAAATTTTAAAAAAGACATTTCATTGACATGGAAAATATATCATAGTATAAAGTCCTTTTAATTCCTCAAGCCTGAAAATTTGACCATGATGGCTTTGGAGTAGAAATTGGTATTTTCTTCTCATAAGTGCTGCATATAGATATTTATCCCCATAATTTATCTTTAAAATAGTTTCAGAATACATTAGGCTGAGACATAAAATAGTTAATATTTGACCTACAAAAGTGGCTATTTTATATGGTGCAATTTAATACACAGATGTGAACCAGCCCAACTCTCCATTCTTTATTGCAAACCTTTTCTCTATTTCCCATTATATGATAGAAACACCAAAGCATATCCAGTTGTATACTATTTTGAACATTTTGGTTCATTTTATTTTCATTCAACCACTATTTATTTAGCATCTCTTATGTGCCAGGCACTTTCTTTCTTTTTGTTTAATAAAAGTAAAACATATTTATAGCAGATGTGCTAAATACAGAAACATAAATAATAAAGGTCATTAATAATTTCAGAAATACTACTGATAATTTTGTAATTTTCTGGTTTTAGAAATATATGTGCTTAAAATGGGATCATGATATATATTCAGTTATAATTTTTAGATATTTATATTATATCTTTCCTGCATCATGAACTACTCTTAGCATACAGACATTTCAATGACTGATAGTCTCCCATGGTATGTTTGCACCAACACTATGCAATTCTACTCTAGCTTTTGGGTAGTTGGCTGTTTCTCATTTCTCTCTACAACATGATGAAATGTGTAGTCTTGCATATAAAAGTTGCATGCATCTCTGATTCAAACCGTAAGAAAATATTTTCTTAGAAATGGACTTTCTGGGTTAAAGAGTAAATCCACCTTAATTTTTTTCCAATTAGAAATATCTTCTGTATTATTTTAAAAAGGACATATTCATTGCAAAACCCCCAAATAATACAGAAGCATGTTACCTATGGGAATAGTCAGAGAGATGCAAAATTGCAACATTGCTGGCTTTGAAGATGGAGGAAGGGCCTCAGCCAAGGAATGTGGGCAGCTGTAGAAACTGGAAAAGGCAACGTAACAGATTCTCCCCCAGAGTCCCCAGAAAGGAACCAGGCCCTGCTGACACCTTGAATTTTTAGCCCAGGTGACCCATTTTGGACTACTGACTGTAAGATGATAAATTTACATTGTTTCAGTTACTAAGTTTGTGGTATTTTGTCATGACACAATAATTTGTGGCAATTTGTGAATAATGCATTTGTTTATCCATGCACTTTTTTTGATAGATGTTTGTGGTTTTTTCTAATTCTGTGTGTAATAAAGAAACTTGCTATTAACATTAGTGTGCAAATCTTGTATGAGTATATACTTTTATTTCTCTTGGTTGAATTTATGGGAGCTGCAATCACCCATTTCTGTGGTAATTGGGTATATAACTCTTACTGAAGAATGCACAAAATTTGTAGCATTTTACAATCCCCACAAAATAAACGAGAGCTCCAACTGCTCACATCTTCACTAACACGTGGTCTTATCAGACTTGAAATTTTAGTCATTATAACGAGTGTGAAGTGTTATCACAATTTTTTAAACAGCTTCAATAAGATATAGTTCACATAAAACTAACTCATTTGAAATGTACAATCACAGTTTTTAGCATATTCAAAAGATGTGCAACCATCACTACAATCAATTTAGAACATTTGCATCAGGACTTCACTGGTGGTACAGGGGTTAAGAATTTGTCTGCCAATGCAGGGGACACAGGTTTGACCCCTGGTCGGGGAAGATCCCACATGCTGCGGAGCAACTAAGCTCGTGTACCACAACTACTGAGCCCGCATGCCGCAACTACTGAAGCCCGTGAGCCTAGAGCCGATGCTCTGCAACAAGAGAAGCCACCAAAATGAGAAGCACATGCACCACAATGAAGAGTAGGCCCTGTTCGCCACAGCTAGAGGAAGCCTGTGTGCAGCAACGAAGACCCAACACAGCCAAAAATAAATAATAAATAAAATAAATAAATGTTAAAAAAAGAACATTTGCATCACTCCAAATAGAAACTCTGTACCTATTAGCACTTACTCCCATTGTTGTTCCAAATCCTCTACTCCCAACCACCACCAAAACACAGACAACTAATCACCTATATTCTATTTTTATAGATATGTTTATTCTGGATGTTCATATAAGTGGAATCATACAATATGTGGTCTTTTGTTATGTGTTTATTTCACTAATAGTAATTTCAATTTTTATCCACATTGTAGCATATATCATTACTTAATTTTTTTTTATTGCTGAATAACAGTACATTGAATAAATATACCTTATGTAATTTATCCATTCATCAGTTGAGAGTTATTTCCAAATTTTACAATTACAAATAATGCTGCTATGAATATTTGTGAACAAGTTCTTGTTGGGATGTGTTTTCATTAATCTTGGATATATGCTAGGAGTGGAATTTCTAGGTCATACGGTAACTGCAAGTTGTTTTGAAAAGTGGCTGCATCATTTCATATTCCTACCAGCAATGAATGAATGTTCCAGTTTTTCCATATCCTTGTCAATACTTGCTATTATTATTATTATTTTTGAATGATAGCCATTGTAGTTGGGTGTGAAGTACTATCTCTTTGTGATGTTGGTTTACATTAATCTATTCACTAATGTTGTTGAAATATATTTACATGTGCCAACTTGCCATTTGTATACCTTCTTTGGGGAAATGTCTTTTTCAATCATTTGCTTATTTTTCAGTTGGGTTATTTGTATCGTTATTGTTATTTATCTATTCTGGCTACAAGTTCCTTGTCATATATATTATTTGCAAATGTTTTCTACCATTCATTATGCTGTGTTTTCATTTTCTTCACTGCGTCCTTTGGAATACAAAAGTTTTTAATTATGCTGAAGTCAAATTTATCTTCTTTTTGGTCACTTGTGCTTTTCATTACTATTAGTTTGGCAGTAAGTTTTAAAGTCAGGAAATATGAGTTCTCCAGATTTGCTCTTTGTTTTCAAGATTGGCTATTTTTCATCTTTTGAATTTCCATATGAATTTTAGGATCATATTGTCAATTCAGCAAAAGAAGCCAGATGGAATTTGATAGTAATTGTCTTGAATCTAGAGAATAATTTGGGCAGTACTGCCATTAAAACAATATTGCCTTCTGAAAAATGTACATGTAATATCTTTCTATATATTTAAACCTTCTTTAATGTCTTCAACAATGTTTTGTTGTTTTTGTTTTCAATGTACAAATCTTGTAATCTTTTGCTTAATTTATTTCGAAATATTTTATTTTTCATGGTATTATAAATAGAACTGATTTCCTAATTTCATTTTTGGATTATTCATTGCTAGTGTACAGAAAATACAATTGATTTTTGCACTCTGACCTTGTACTCTAAAAGCTTGCTGAACTTGTTTATTAGTTCTAATAGTTTTTATTGGATTCCTTAGGATTTTCCATATATAAAAAATCAAGTCATCTGCAAATAGATATAGTTTTCTTCCTTCCTTCCCTCCCAATATTGATGCCTTTTATTTCTTTTTCTTGCCTAACTGTCCTAGCTAGAACTTCAGTACAATGCTGAATAAAAATAGTGAGAGCCGGCATCAATGTCTTGTTCCTGAACTTAAGAGGAAATCATTCAGTCTTCACCGTTAAGTATAATGCTAGTTATGGATTTTTTGTAGATGCCCTATGTCAGATTGAGGAAGTTCCCTTGTATTCCCAGTTTTTTAGTGTTTTTATACTGAAAGGGTGTTGGACTCTTTTAAATACTTTTTCTGCATTTGCTGATATGATCATGTGGTTTTTGTCCTTTATTCTATCAATATCGAGTATTACTCTGATTTATTTCCAAATGTTAAACCAACAAAGCATTTCTGGGATAAAATACACTTGGTCATGGTATACAATCTTTTTAATATAATACTGTATATGATTTGCTGTTTTTTCTTTTTTTTTAAGAAAATTGCATCCAGATTCACAAGGGATATTGGTGTATGATTTTTCTTTCCTGTTACATATTTGTCTGGTTTTGGTATTAGAGTAACACTGGCCTCACAGGATGAGTTGGTAAGTGCTTCCTCCTCTTCTATTTTTTATAGAAGAGTTTGTGATGGATTGGTGTTAATTCTTTTTTAAATGTTAAGTAGAATTCACCAGTGAAGCCATATCGGCCTGGCTTTTCTTTGTGGGAAATTTTTTTTTTTTTAACATCTTTATTGGAGTATAATTGCTTTACAATGGTGTGTTAGTTTCTGCTTTATAACAAAGTAAATCAGCTATACATATACATATATCCCCATATCTTTTCCCTCTCACGTCTCCCTCCCTCACACCCTCCCTATCCCACCCCTCTAGGTGGTCACAAAGCACGGAGCTAATCTCCCTGTGCTACGTGGCTGCTTCCCACTAGCTATCTGTTTTACGTTTGGTAGTGTATATATGTCCATGTCACTCTCTCACTTCGTCCCAGCGTACCCTTCCCCCTCCCCGTGACCTCAAGTCCATTCTCTAGTAGGTCAGCATCTTTATGTGGGAAATTTCTTAATCACAATTTCAATATCTTTACTTCTTTTGAATCTATTCAGATTTTCTATTTTTTTCTTGAATCAGAATACCAAATTCTGTGCCCTACCAGGAATTTGTCCATTTCATCTGAGCCATCTAATTTGTTGGTATACAATTGCTCACAGTATTCTGTGATAATCCTTCTCACTCTGTGACATTAGTAGCAACGTCCTCTCTTTCTTATTTTAGTAATTTGAGTCTCTCCTATTTTTTTTCAGTCTGTAAAAAGGTTTATCAATTCTATTTATCTCTGCAGGAGCTACTTTTGGTTTTGTTCATTTTTTCTATTGTTTTTCTAGTATCTATTTCATTTATTTCTACCTTATCTTAAAAATTATTTCCTCTTTGCTCATTGCTTTTGTTTTAGTTTCACTTCTTTCTCTAGTTTCTTGAGGTAGAAGGTAAGGTTACTGATTTGAAATTGTTCTTCTTTTCAAATATAAGATGTTTAATGATATAAATGTCCCTCTAAGCTCTTCTCTATCTATATCTCACAGTTTGGGTATATTCCATGCTTGCTTTCACCCACTGCAAAGTGTTTTCTAAATTTTTCTTTTTTAAAATTTAGGGATATGTTGTTGAATTTCCATTTTTCTGGGAATTTCCCACTATTTCTTCTGTTTTTGATTTCTAATTAATTCCATCTTCTTTAGAGAACACACTTTGTCTGATTTCAATCATTTTAGATTTATTGAGACTTGTTTTATGACCAAGAATATGACCTCTCCTGGAAAAGGTTCCAAATGTTCCCGGTCTTGAGAAATTGTGTACTGTCTTGCTTTGGGGTGAAGTGTTCTATCTACGCCTGCTAGTGTTGCAAAGTTTACTATAACTTGCTCATCTTCTGTCTAGTTATATTTAAGCACCAATGAAAGTGGGGTGTTAAGGACTTCAACTATTACTGTTGAATTGTGTATTTCTTCCTAGATTCTGTCAGTTTTGCTTCATGTATGTTTTGGGAGCTCTGTTTTTAGGTGGATGTATGTTTATAACTATTATACATATCTAGTGGATTGACCCTTATGCCATTATGAAATGTCCCTCTTTATCTCTAGTAACTCTTTTTTTAAAAAAAATGTCTATTTTATGTGAACTAGTATAGCCACTGCAACTCTGATATATTATGTTTGCATGAATATATTTTCCCATCCTTTTGTTTTCAAGCTACTTGTGTCTCTGAATGAAAATGTGTCCCTAGTAGACGAAATATAGTTGGATCTTGCTTTTCTATCCTGTCTGTCAATTTCTGCCTTTGATTACACTGTTTAATCCATTCACATTTCATGCTATTATTGATATCTCTGGATTTATCTCTGCCATTTGCCTTTCTGTTTTCTTTATGTCTTGTGTCATTTTTGTTCCTTGGTTCCTCCTTTATTACTTTCTTTTGCATTGAAGGAATATTTCCTAGTGTAATATTTTAATCTTTCATGATTTTTCCCAATATTTTTGTGTTAATTTCTTAGTGAGTTCTCTAGAGCATACTCATTTATCTTATGAGAATCCACTTCAAATTTATACTAAATTAATTCCAATGAGCTATAGAAATGTTAGTCGTTTATAACTCGATTCCCTCTTCCCCTTTTCTTGTGCTGGTTTGGTTACATACATTGTATCTATATGTGTTACAAATCCAACCATATACTGTTATAATTATTAACTTATGTAATGTTATATCTTTTTAAAAAGCTGAGAGAGAAAAATAGAAAGCATATCTGATTATACTAACCTGCTTATTTACCATTTCTAATTCTCTTCATATGTTTCTGTGGATTCAAGTTAATTATCTGGTGTCATTTCCTTACTCAAATACAGCTTTGTTCCTACCCATCTCCTCTGTGCTATTATATAATTATATACACATTATATTATGCAATAGCTTTTTAATCAGTTGACATAAAAGGAGAAGAAATATGCAATTATTATGTCTTTTAAAATTACCTACTAATTACCTTTACCAGTGCTTCTTTTTTTCATGTGGATTTGAATTACTTTCTGGTATCTCTTGCTTTCAGCCTAAAGAAGTTCCTTTAATATGTTTTGTAAAGCATTTCCGCTAGAAACAAATGTCTCCCCACCCCCCATACACACACACACACACACACACAATCCAGGGATGTCTTTTTTTTTGCCTTCATTTTTAAATATTAAACATTTTATTTGAGAGAATTGCAGATTCATATATAGTTGTAAGAAATGATATAGGAATCTACTGTGTTCCCTTTACTAAGGTTCCCCTAGTGGCTGCATTTTGCAAAACTACAGTATAATACCAAAACTAGCTGTTGACAGTGATACAGTCACAATACAAAAAAATTCTTTCACCACAATGTTCCCTCATGTTGTCCTTATATAGCCACTCACCCTTGCCTCCTCTTTAACCCTTTACAAACACTGACCTGTAATCTGGTTCTATCATTTTGTAATTTCAAGCATGTTATATAAATAGAATCACACAGTATGTAACCTTTCAAGAACTTTGAGATGGGCCTCTTTTCCTCAGCAAAATTTTCTGGAGGTTATAGGTTGTTTTCTGTATTAATAGTCATTCCCTTTACTTTATACTCTGAATAATATTCCATAGGATAAATGTACCACAGTTTAATTATCTACAAGTGAAAGACATCTGAGTTGTTTCCAAATAAAGCTGCCATAAATATTTGTGTACAGGCTTTTGCATGAAGATTTCAGCATTCTTTGGGATAAATGCTCAAGGGTCCTATTGCTAGGCTATATATGATAGTTTTATATATAGTTTATCGAGACATTTCCAGACTTGAGGTACCATTTTATATTCCCATAAGAAAAGTATGAGTGATCTAATTTCTCCTCATTTTTACCAGCATTTGGTGCTGTCATATCTATTCAAAAATTACATCTATCCAATATTATGCAATATACAAAAGGCTATTCATCAAATGCACTGTAATTTTAAGTTTGACATTTATGTTTGCATCTTCATTATTGTCTGCTCTATTTTGATATAATCAATTGCTTGTTGAATCATGACAGTGAATGAGAAATTTTCTAAATTGTTCTGTTACTTGTATGTTAGAAAGATATTCATACTGATTCATTGAGCATGGGTCAGCAAACTACGGCCTGCAGGACACAACTGGCCTGTGACTTATTTTTATAAAGAAAGTTTTACTGGAACAGAGCCATTCCCATTTGTTTACATATTATCTATAGTTTTCTCTATGTTGCAAAAGCAGAGTTGAGTAATTGCAACAGAGACCTTCTGACCAACAAAGTGAAGTATATACTATCTGGCCCTTCATAGAAAAAATTTGCCAACCCCTGCTTTAGAAGATTTTTTTCTTTGAAATGCAGTATCTTTCCTATAGTTGATAGTATTTCTCTGTTAAACAGAGGGACTGGTTCCAGTATTGGAAATGATATTATGAAGTTTCTCTCTGAATCTGTGAAACTAAGCTAGTGTTAAAAGAAAATAATTTAGATTTATTTTGCTATTTTGCATATCAGATATCAAGTAATGGATAAAGCATGGGAATAAGAATAGAATCAGACTTAGGAACAGTTATGGCAGTGATCTTTAGCTTTCTACTAAGAATGTTCCTCATTAATTTACCCAGGATTTACTTACAGCAGTACCTAAATCTTTGCTAGACTATAATTAGGAGCCAGCCACATAATATCCCTGTTCTGTCCTAACATGACCAAATCCAAGCTGGGAGTAAACTGAAGTTTTGATTCCTAGGTTGATGTAGAAACTTATATATTCCTGATTGTCAAGGGCCTAAATTTCATCCTTCTCTTGACATATCTGAATTAAGATTCCTCTTCTACCTACATTCCTAGGCCTACTTCCTTCATATTCAGGTATTAAGGGGATGAATTGATAATGACTTTTCTAGTTTCTAGTGCTGTCTTTACTTTTAAAATTCAATTTAAAAAATATGTTGATAATTTTAATGGGAATACTGGAATGAGCAGGAGAAGAATACACCCTTAGGTTACCATCTTTCCAGAAGTCAACTGAATATTATTAGGAGGAAAGGAAAGGGAGAGAGAGAGGGAGAGGAAGAGAAAGGAAACTGCCACTTTTATAAATGGTAAAAAATAAAAGAATTTAAAAGAGCAGTAATAGTAAATAAGCAACCCTGGAAGTAAAGTGATATCCAGGGGCCTCTGACAACATCAAAGCCTAGGGCAGACATAACCAGGTAGGGGTTCAGATAGAACACAGAAGAAGTGGCATCGTCTCAGTGTTCATTTTTGTATCTCTTGTGCTTCATGTCAAAGCTCATTTGACCTCAAAAGAAAAGGAAAACCCAAAGAGAAAAATTTATCCTACAAGGAAAACCAAGTAAAATGCAGCTTCACAAGGCAAATCCCTTTTGTGCTCTAAAGAGTACCTTCAACAATGAATGAAGCAAGCAACAAAATCAAGCTTGTCTGCAGAGCTGGTTTGTTTTGCATATCCCAATTCAATCTCACTTTATCCCAAGGCACATACAGATTTATATACAATCATAAAACATTCACACCTGAGAAATAATCTCTATAGAACTTGTTTTCAATGATTTGGGGGTCATAGACCCTTTTGAGAATCTATAATGGCTACAGAGCTTCATTCCAGAAAAAAAAAATTGCTTACAATTTCAGGGATTTCAAATATCTTGTAGTCCAATCCTTGTTCTAAAGAAATTTTGTAAAAGAGCAAAAAATAAGGGAATTTGGTGCTGTCCATATTCTCATTGCAATGTTCTCTTTTTTAAACGATGGCATTGTTCTATAACAAACCACAGAGAGATATTTCACTGATGTCTAGATTACTTAACAATGATGCCCGAAGTTGTTTGTTGTTATCTTTATTGTCTGTCTTAAATCTAGACCATCTTATTTTTTTTTTCCCACAGATGCCATAGGGAACCATACTACTCATTTGGTCCAGTTTTGCTGTATTTAAATTCTGACCACAGAGCGAAAATAGAAGGGGAAACGGATGATTAAATGTGATATCTAAATTAGTCCCCACATTCCAATTGAGCATTTCTCATCGTAATAACTTGAGGTGTTTTAAAGACTTCAAACAGAGCATTTTGTATCTTAGATATAAATCATGTAGAATTGAGCTCCGGTCATTAGCTGGAGTAAATCTGCCTTAGCCTTCTTTCTCTCAAAGACTGTGATACTGAATTACAGAGCTCAAACTGTAGAGAAACTTTATATGGATCTCATTTAATTCACAGACCTAAATCACTAATACTGTTTTTTTTAATGTATTTTTCACTTCTACGAAAACCTTTGCTCATCTTCACTGGCATTGCCATATCACAGTCTATGATTATCTCAAACCTGCTTTCAGAATAAGTTCCAACACCTCAATATGCTCATTAAGTCTTTCAATACTTTCTAATTTCTTAATTTTCCAGTTCCTTTTATTTCCCTAGGAAAGTACAATTAAGGAGATAGAGGGCTGTCCAATGTACTGATCTATTAATAAAGTAAAAACATCAATGATGATAACTGTAATTATGGTGGCACTCAACTCCTATTTCAATACAATACTCTTTATATAACTTATATAATGCATATTAGCCCTACTCTCACAGTTATAATAGATATCACCCTCATATACAATATAAAGGTACGGGGTAGAGAAAAACTACCTTCTTCTGTAGCTATAGGTCTTTGTACTAATTATGATATCAATCCTCTGAGAGACAGCTAAAATTGAAGTCAATCAGATGGAACTTTAGAACAGAACAACAGGTAGCAAATATTTATCTATTATTTCTTAGATTATCTAACCAGTCTGGTACACAAAATACCACCTAAATTTTTTTTCTTACTTTGAACACAAAGAAAAGAGTATATTATATTTACTCATAGAAATCCCATATCTACAATCCCATGAACTCAAAGGTGAAAAACTGTATAAATAATATTGGTTTAGATGTTTATTACTCAAGACTCTCTTAGATAACAGTGATAAAATAAATTCAAAAGAGCTTAATTCAAAAAGCATGAATAAGTATGTAAACAAAGTGAACTATTGAAATTTTGGCTCAAATAATTTAAAAGTTCAGTTAAAGTATGATTTTAGACATGATTAGGTATAGGATCTCAAATAGTGTCATCATGACTCAGTTTTCCTCCTTCCATCTTTTGGCCATGTGTTTTTATGTTTGCTCCATTTTCAGGTAGGTTTTCCTTTACTAAGAAAACATGTTCCCTGGTAGCCCCAGACTCCATTCAGTCCTCCCAGAAATACCCAGTAGGAAAAGCAAATGAATGCAAACAGTCTCAAATAATGCAAACATATACACACACACGAGCAACACACACAAAACCCAATAAGCCAGAACTGAGTTTCATTGGGCTTCATTGGCCAGGTTTAGGTCATGCTCACTATTGGAGTTATGGGGGCAGAGTAAAGTTCAATAGAATTATATGAACTAAGATTTCTGAAGGGGTAATTACTCAAGGAAAATAAATATTAATAAAAGAACAAGGAATGAATGTAGGCAGAGAAATCAGTAGATATCCAGAGCTGTTTCACTACCCCTAGAAGTTTACTATCCTTACATTACTCACTTCTTAAACTATAAGTTAATACATAATGAATCATTCTAAGTTCCTTAAATGTGATATGTTCTTTCTGATCTCTGGACTACTGAACGTTTTCTTTTCTTCATCAGGAATACATCCTTCCTCTATTTTTCTTTGTGTGTCTGAAACTTAATTCTCTTTTGTGCATTAGTTTGGACATAGTTTTCTTGTAAGTTAGGTACTTACACTATGTACCTAACCCCATTTTACATCTCCTGCACTAGACTCTAGGCATTATGAAGGCAAAAGCAAAAAAGTGTTGAAAAGAAAAAACATTGCGTAATCACCATAATACCTGGCAACAATATATGCTCAATAAATATTTGTTGGATGATGGATAAACTTACACTTGTATGAAATTAAGCCAAATATTTCTCAAGTGCAAACTTAAAGTAAATAACAATATGAAGGATCTGAGGAATAAAGAAAATGGAAGAGTATTTCTGAGCTCTTTTCCTTGATAATAAGAATATGTGTGTTTTTCATACACAAATTTTCCTCAAGGTGTTTTAACATCTTGAATTCCCTACTATGATAAGATTTTGAGATTTCCCTTTTATAAACTCATTACATATGCAATTATCTTAATATCTCTTTCATCACTAGAGTATACATTGTGTAAGTATAGGGATGTCACCTTTCTTAACCATTGCTACAAGCAACACCCAGCTGAGTGCTCAGCACAAAAGTGGATATTCAATAAATATTTCTTATCAGTGAATGCATGAATCATTTGAGTAACTGTTAAGTCACCAGAACAATGGTCTTCCACTTTATGATCCCTGCAAACAGGGAGAGGTCTTAGGTAAATGGCCTGATCCATGACACTTAAAATCACTCTGATTTCAACAGGAAGACCATTCTCTAAGCACAAGAGTCATGTGAAAAACGAAAACTCAGCTGTCTCAATACATTGTCAATAGTAAGTACTCTTGCATAAAATTTCTGTAATAGAAATCTTTTTCATCATGAACATGAATGCCACTTCTTATAAGACACAACAAAGCACTCAAAACCCACCTACAAACATACCTTACATGCACAGACACATAGACACAAAAATTTCATTCCCAGTGAATTCCCCTGAGAAACAATTACAAATATATGGGTTTATTTCTGGGCTTTCCATTCTATTTCATTGGTGTATGTGTTCATTTTTATGTTATTGTCCTACCATTTTGATTAGTATAGCTTTACAATATCATTTGAAATCAGGAAGTGTGGTGCCTCCAGTTTTGTTTTTATTGCTAAAGATCGCTTTGGCTATTCACGGCCTTTTTTGGTCCCATACAACTTTTAGAATTCTTTTTTTCTGTTTCTGTGAAAAATATTACTGGAATTTTGATAGGGTATTTTATTGAATCTGTACATTTTTTTGAGCATCTGACAAGTGGTTAATACACAAAATGTATAATGAACACATACAATTCAACAGCAAAAATAAGAACAACAAACAAACAAATAATCAGACTGAAAATGGGTAATGGATCTGAACAGACATTTCTCCAAAAGAGATATACTAATAGCCAACAAATACATGAAAAAATGCTCAACATTTCTAATCATCAGGGAACGTAAATCAAAACCACAGTTAAGATGAAGTGAAGACCCAAGGGTACAGTATCAGTTTTACAAGATAACTAAGTTCTAGAGATCTACTATACAGCATAGTGCCAATAGCTAACAATATTATATTATGTACTCAAAATTTGGTAATTGGGTAGGTCTTATGTTAAGTGTTCTTACCAAAAATAAATAAATAAATAAATAAATAAAGGGGTGGGAGGAAACTGAGGGAGGTGATAGATATGTTTATGTTCTTGATGGTGGTGACGGTTTCACAGGTGTATAGCTGTTCTCAAACTCATCAAATTGTAAAATTAAACATGTACAGTTTTTTTACATATCTATCATACTTCAATAAAGTAATTTAATTAATCAATTAATTCTACACTGAAAATTATAATAATTAAAGTCACTGATCTTGGATCAGAAAAAAAATATGGACTTCACTATTCAAATCCACTTCACTCCAGTTATCCCATAAAGAAGAGACAAAAAAAACCCATATGCACACAAAATACCCAAGTTGCAGAGCAGCTTAATAAGGAATTTGTTAAATTATTTTGCTAATTTTGGTTTTTTTTCCAATACTTGCTCTCTTCTAAAAGTCATATGACGCATTCCTAATATTATACTTTCCAGATGTGCTTCATCAGGTGCACGATTTATAATGACTGGGAAAGTAGATAGATGCCTTAGGACACTCCTTAGTAGGGGCCCAAAGCCATCACACCTATGCACAGGTTATGACCTTTGTCTTATCTTACTTATCCCCAAAGAAGGTACAGAACACTATAGAGATTAAAATTAAAGAAATATATGTCTTCTGCTCTGACTTTGCCTTTCTTGCAATTTTTCTAAGGGGGAAACTGTTTCTATATTACACATCATATTTCAGATACATATTTGTCTATTTCCTAAATATTAATAAGGAATAATAGTTTTAACACCACAATAGAAACAGGATATGTTAATTTTTGTCAACTCCTGATCCTAAATAATAAATACATAAATAAAATTCTTGAAGCTCATTTCCACTCTTCCTATTGATTTCCACTTGCCATAAATTCTAAACACTAGCTGATATTATGTAATAAAATGAGAGAAAATATTTCCATTATTACTGTCAATATCTTTCTGCTTGTCTCAGCCCCATTACCAATATGTCAAATACTTAAAAGTCCAAAAATGTCATTAGGATTTCAGTTTATGTTTTCTCAGGTGCTCTGCTCCTCATATGCTGTAACCAATACACAGAGGTTGAACAAGATAGCTCCATGAATAGCTGCCATTAGCGTGGAGATACTTTTGGTGGCTAGAAAACTTCCTTCTGTGTGACTCTACTAAACAGAGTCACAAAATGAACTCAGAACCATTAAAGATAATATTTACCTGCTATCTGGTTATGCTGGGGTTATAGCTCTCTTTTCTACTGAGCTTTTTAAATCTCAAGGTCCCTTTCTTTTTGACAGGGTGAGGAGGCTAAAACTATGACTGTGTGTGAAACATCACAATTTTGGTTATGTTGGGCAGAGGGGAGAGCTTCAATAAATACCTTTGGAGGATTATTTATTTCAAGTGCACAGCCATGCGAAAAACACTTTCAGATCTTTCTTTTACCATCCCCATTCAATTTGTGTCCCTTTTACAGGAATATCTGACACCAATAACTTGCACAGTTTTTACAAGTCACACTTGGTGACAAAATAATGGGCTTAAAGTTAGCTTTAAATGTATTTAAATGCTATCTTTTCTCCTACCAGCAATCTTACCTTGGGCATGTTTCTTAACTTGATAAGCCTCTCTTTTTCTTTTTTTTTAACCACCCTTCATTGTGGAAATACCCATATCATATGTCAATCTGTGCTCCACACATATTAGCTTCCTTCCTCTAATTATAATGTGTTTTCCTCTCAGGATAAAATCTTTATGACCTAAAGACCTTATCAACATAAAGTCTTTGTTTGTTAAAGTCTAGTATATGATATCTAACATACGATTAAAACAGAACTGGTAATAACATATTTACCATTTTTAAATCATGGTAGGCTCTAAGTACTTATTTAAGGAGTCGTATTACACATTAAAATAATCTTTTAAAACAAATTTTACTTCTAAGAATAATTTACTAATTTTATTCTAGATTTGAACTTTATTACATTTCTGTAACTAAGTTAAGTCAAACTTCTGTTGACTAGTTACTAGTCAAATACTGTGATTTGTAATCATATAAGTAAGCATTTATTGATATCTATTTTTATTTTTAATTTCATATTTTGTAACTCTATACATTTTTTTCAGATGACAAATTTCTTCTTAAGTGCTAGCAAATGCCATAAGCCCTGATAAGTAACCTAGAATTCTCAAAGGATACGATAGCCTTAATATTTAAGATGAATATTCTCCACTCTTATTGCAGTAGTGCACATTTCAATAAGTATTAGATTAAAATTTTTGATGTTTTGATAAGTAATTAGAAGAGTTGATTTTCTAAAGGCATAAAATAAAAGTGGGCACAAAGTCTACTACATTTGGGGTGTTCAATAGATATTTGGTAAATAATAGAAGAAATTACCTTATATGCAGAGAAAACTTCATTTTCACTACTCCAAAATTTCTCTGTTTAATCTCCTTTCCAGAGATACATTTTTTTCTCCTTAGTTTATTTCTGCAGTACTCTTATGTGGGATGGATATATAAAAGCATTTCTCCAACATATTTGTTATGGATATATTTTAAAAAATATGTTGATCTGTGATTATGTCAGTATATATACTTTATGGCATTTTTAGTGTATATTTAATTTAATATTTTAAAAAAACCAAAATAACAGGATGTCTCATTATAACTAATGATAAACTATCTCTTCAGTAGTATAAGGGAATTTTCCCTCTGAATGAAGTATTTATTAATGCTTGCCATATTGACAACTGATTTGTAAAAACATAACAAATTTTTGGTCTATTAAGAAATAAGGACCAGAGGGCAGACAGCAGAAGCAAGAAAAACTACAATCCTGCAGCCTGTGGACCAAAAACCACAGTTACAGAAAGATAGACAAGATGAAAAGGCAGAGGGCTATGTACCAGACGAAGGAACAAGAAAAAAGCCCAGAAAAAAAACTAAATGAAGTGGAGATAGGCAACCTTACAGAAAAAGAATTCAGAATAATGATAGTGAAGATGATCCAGGACCTCGGAATAAGAATGGAGGCAAAGATTGAGAAGATGCAAGAAGTGATTAACAAAGACCTAGAAGAATTAAAGAACAAACAAACAGAGATGACCAATACAATAACTGAAATGAAAACTACACTAGAAGGAATCAATAGCAGAATAACTGAGGCAGAAGAACGGATAAGTGACCTGGAAGACAGAATGGTGGAATTCACTGCTGCGGAACAGACTAAAGAAAAAAGAATGAAAAGAAATGAAGACAGTCTAAGAGATCTCTGGGACAACATTAAACGCAACAACATTCGCATTATAGGGGTCCCAGAAGGAGAAGAGAGAGAGAAAGGACCAGAGAAAATATTTGAAGAGATTATAGTCGAAAACTTCCCTAACATGGGAAAGGAAATAGCCACCCAAGTCCAGGAAGCGCAGAGAGTCCCATACAGGATAAACCCAAGGAGAAACACGCCAAGACACATAGTAATCAAAGTGGCAAAAATTAAAGACAAAGAAAAATTATTGAAAGAAGCAAGGGAAAAACGACAAATAACATACAAGGGAACTCCCATAAGGTTAACAGCTGGTTTCTCAGCAGAAACTCTGAAAGCCAGAAGGGAGTGGCATGATATACTTAAAGTGATGAAAGGGAAGAACCTACAACCAAGATTACTCTACCCGGCAAGGATCTCATTTAGATTTGATGGAGAAATCAAAAGCTTTACAGACAAGCAAAAGCTAAGAGAATTCAGCACCACCAAACCAGCTCTACAACAAATGCTAAAGGAACTTCTCTAAGTGGGAAACACAAGAGAAGAAAAGGACTTACAAAAACAAACCCAACACAATTAAGAAAATGGTCATAGGAACATACATATCGATAATTACCTTAAACGTGAATGGATTAAACGCCCAACCAAAAGACATAGACTGGCTGAATGGATACAAAAACAAGACCCATATATATGCTGTCTACAAGAGACCCACTTTAGACCTAGGGACACATACAGACTGAAAGTGAGGGGATGGAAAAAGATATTCCATGCAAATGGAAATCAAAAGAAAGCTGGAGTAGCTATACTCATATCAGATAAAATAGCCTTTAAAATAAAGAATGTTACAAGAGACAAGGAAGGACACTACATAATGATCAAGGGATCAATCCAAGAAGAAGATATAACAATTATAAATATATATGCACCCAACATAGGAGCACCTCAATACATAAGGCAACTGCTAACAGCTATAAAAGAGGAAATTGACAGTAACACAATCATAGTGGGGGACTTTAACACCTCACTTACACCAATGGACAGATCATCCAAAATGAAAATAAATAAGGAAACAGAAGCTTTAAATGACACAATAGACCAGATAGATTTAATTGATATATATAGGACATTCCATCCAAAAACAGCAGATTACACGTTCTTCTCAAGTGCGCATGGAACATTCTCCAGGATAGATCACATCTTGAGTCACAAATCAAGCCTCAGTAAATTTAAGAAAATTGAAATCATATCAAGCATCTTTTCTGACCACAACGCTATGAGATTAGAAATGAATTACAGGGAAAAACACCTAAAACAGACAAACACATGGAGGCTAAACAATATGTTACTAAATAACCAAGAGATCACTGAAGAAATCAAAGAGGAAATAAAAAAATACCTAGAGACAAATGACAATGAAAACATGACGACCCAAGACCTATGGGATGCAGCGAAAGCAGTTCTAAGAGGGAAGTTTATAGCTATACAAGCCTATCTAAAGAAACAAGAAAAATCTCAAGTAAACAATCTAACCTTACACCTAAAGAAACTAGAGAAAGAAGAACAAACAAAACCCAAAGTTAGCAGAAGGAAAGAAACATAAAGATCAGAGCAGAAAAAAATGAAATAGAAACAAAGAAAACAATAGCAAAGATCAATAAAACTAAAAGTTGGTTCTTTGAGAAGATAAACAAAATTGATAAGCCATTAGCCAGACTCATCAAGAAAAAGAGGGAGAGGACTCAAATCAATAAAATCAGAAATGAAAAAGGAGAAGTTACAACAGACACCGCAGAAATACAAAGCATCCTAAGAGACTACTACAAGCAACTTTATGCCAATAAAATGGACAACCTGGAAGAAATGTACACATTTTTAGAAAGGTATAACCTTCCAAGACTAAACCAGGAAGAAACAGAAAATATGAACAGACCAATCACAAGTAATGAAATTGAAACTGTGATTAAAAATCTTCCAACAAACAAAAGTCCAGGACCAGATGGCTTCACAGGTGAATTCTATCAAACATTTAGAGAAGAGCTAACACCTATCCTTCTCAAACTCTTCCAAAAAATTGCAGAGGAAGGAACACTCCCAAGCTTATTCTATGAGGCCACCATCACCCTGATACCAAAACCAGACAAAGACACTACAAAAAAAGAAAATTACAGACCAATATCACTGATGAATATAGATGCAAAAATCCTCAACAAAATACTAGCAAACAGAATCCAACAACACATTAAAAGGATCATACACCACGATCAAGTGGGATTTATCCCAGGGATGCAAGGATTCTTCAATATACGCAACTCAATCAATGTGATACACCATATTAACAAATTGAAGAATAAAAACCATATGATCATCTCAATAGATGCAGAAAAAGCTTTTGACAAAATTCAACACCCATTTATGATAAAAACTCTCCAGAAAGTGGGCATAGAGGGAACCTACCTCAACATAATAAAGGCCATATACGACAAACCCACAGCAAACATCATTCTCAGTGGTGAAAAACTGAAAGCATTTCCTCTAAGATCAGGAACGAGACAAGGATGTCCACTCTCACCACTATTATTCAACATAGTTCTGGAAGTCCTAGCCACGGCAATCAGAGAAGAAAAAGAAATAAAAGGAATACAAATTGGAAAAGAAGAAGTAAAACTGTCACTGTTTGCAGATGACATGATACTATACATAGAGAATCCTAAAACTGCCACCAGAAAACTGCTAGAGCTAATGAATGAATATGGTAAAGTTGCAGGATACAAAATGAATGCACAGAAATCTCTTGTATTCCTATACACTAATGATGAAAAATCTGAAAGAGAAATTATGGAAACACTCCCATTTACCATTGCAGCAAAAAGAATAAAATACCTAGGAATAAACCTACCTAGGGAGACAAAAGACCTGTATGCAGAAAACTATAAGACACTGATGAAAGAAATTAAAGATGATACCAACAGATGGAGAGATATACCATGTTCTTGGATTGGAAGAATCAACATTGTGAAAATGAGTATACTACCCAAAGCAATCTACAGATTCAATGCAATCCCTATCAAATTACCAATGGCATTTTTTACGGAGCTAGAACAAATCATCTTAAAATTTGTATGGAGACACAAAAGACCCCGAATAGCCAAAGCAGTCTTGAGGGAAAAAAATGGAGCTGGAGGAATCAGACTCCCTGACTTCAGACTATACTACAAAGCTAGAGTAATCAAGACAATATGGTACTGGCACAAAAACAGAAACATAGATCAATGGAACAAGATAGAAAGCCCAGAGATTAACCCACGCACCTATGGTCAACTAATCTATGACAAAGGAGGCAAAGATATACAATGGAGAAAAGACAGTCTCTTCAATAAGTGGTGCTGGGTAAACTGGACAGCTACATGTAAAAGAATGAAATTAGAACACTCCTTAGCACCATACACAAAAATAAACTCAAAATGGATTAGAGACCTAAATATAAGACTGGACCCTATAAAACTCTTAGAGGAAAACGTAGGAAGAACACTCTTTGACATAAATCACAGCAAGATCTTTTTTGATCCACCTCCTAGAGTAATGGAAATAAAAACAAAAATAAACAAATGGGACCTAATGAAACTTCAAAGCTTTTGCACAGTAAAGGAAACCATAAACAAGACGAAAAGACAACCCTCAGAATGGGAGAAAATATTTGCAAACGAATCAACGGACAAAGGATTAATGTCCAAAATATATAAACAGCTCATTCAGCTCAATATTAAAGAAACAAACAACCCAATCCAAAAATGGGCAGAAGACCTAAATAGACATTTCTCCAAAGAAGACATACAGACGGCCACGAAGCACATGAAAAGATGCTCAACATCACTAATTATTAGAGAAATGCAAATCAAAACTACAATGAGGTATCACCTCACTCCGGTTAGAATGGGCATCATTAAGAAAATCTACAAACAACAAATGCTGGAGAGGGTGTGGAGAAAAGGGAACCCTCTTGCACTGTTGGTGGGAATGTAAATTGATACAGCCACTATGGAGAACAATATGGAGGTTTCTTAAAAAACTAAAAATAGAATTACCATATGACCCAGCAATCCCACTACTGGGCATATACCCAGAGAAAACCGTAATTCAAAAAGACACATGCACCCGAATGTTCGTTGCAGCACTATTTACAATAGCCAGGTCATGGAAGCAACCTAAATGCCCATCAACAGACGAATGGATAAAGAAGTTGTTGTACATATATACAATGGAATATTACTCAGCCATAAAAAGGAACGAAATTGAGTCATTTGTTGAGAAGTGGATGGATCTAGAGACTGTTATACAGAGTGAAGTAAGTCAGAAAGAGAAAAACAAATATCGTATATTAATGCATGTATGTGGAACCTAGAAAAATGGTACAGATGAGCCGGTTTGCAGGGCAGAAGTTGAGACACAGATGTAGAGAATGGACATATGGACACCAAGGGGGGAAAACTGTGGTGGGGTGGGGATGGTGGTGTGCTGAATTGGGCGATTGGGATTGACATGTATACACTGATGTGTATAAAATTGATGCCTAATAAGAACCTGCAGTATAAAAAAACAAACAAACAAAACAACTGATACTAAACTTTCATTGGGTTATTTGTATGGAAATATGTTAATATAAATGTTTCAGACATTACATGAAATTTCTAAAAATCTTATATTTGTATTTGTATGGAAATATGTATGGAAATATGTTAATATAAATGTTTCAGACATTACATGAAATTTCTAAAAATCTTATATTTGTATTTGTATGGAAATATGTATGGAAATATATTAATATAAATGTTTCAGACATTATATGAAATTTCTAAAAATCTTGTATGTTCTGGTATAATGTTATAAGTAATAATCCTAGTTATTACTTTAAAATGTATATCGCAGAAATAACTAATTTTCTTGTCAACTGCATTATTATGATCTTTCATCAAATCTTTAACTGTGGTCATTTTTAAGTCTTTTGTCATTTACAGACAGTTCTGGGTGTACTCTGATGCTTTTGCAAATATGTTCCTATAAAAGGGTTTCATCTTCAAGAAATTCATGGAAAAGACTCTGACAAGTACAAGTTTCTGGTAACTGACTGTACTGCTGAACTGAATGAATAAGCATTTTCAGAACTCTAATGAAAAACTGATGAACTCATAAAAGTGCTAACAAAAGATCAAGATGGAAAAAAAATTTAATTACATGGGACTGAGTGAACTGATGAGGATGAGTATAATTTTTTTGACTTTCTGTCTGAATTAAAAAAAAAAAATCCCACAAGGATTCAGAGGCAAAGAATATACAAATCAATTTTGCACTGCAAAGTAAAGGAGCTGTTACAGTGGAGGATTACTGGACTGAATGTCAATATTATGACACAGTATGAGTGTGTTTCATGTTTGGTAATTGCAATCATTGTTGCTTTTGTTGTGGTAATCCATGTACAATGCTTGGTGTCAGTCTATCTATCTCTTGTAAAAATAAAATACAGTGTGTGTGTGTGTGTGGGGGGGAAAAAAAAATAAATAAATAAATAACTTTTAAAAACCCGTGGGGAAAAAAAAGGAAATAAGTACTATCCTAGTGCAAAACAGGGTCATTTATTTGTACCACCTCTAAATGTAATTAAAAACTTTGTAGTAAGGCTACTTATGTGTTCTTTTAGTGTTGCCTTTATCTGATTTGCTAAACAAATTTGATTGTTCAGTTGTTAAAATACCTAAGACATACATATTTTGGTACTAATCGATCTAAGAGAACTAGCTGCAATCTGCATCTTTTAGCTTTTAAATAATTTGTTTTCAGAATCATTTTTTAAAAGCTTATACTCATGAACTAAAATACCCACATCTAAATCTACTCAGCTTTTTCTTATTAAATTTTAAAGCACATATTTTAGAAGAACATCTTCAAGTTTTCAAAACCCTAAATATCAATAAAATAGAAACTAACAAGCAAGTCCAACTCCAGTGGGAACTTGTCTTATGAAGTAGATCAATAAAGATTCCAGCTAAGCTCCTAAGAAAAGAAAAATCATCCACCTGCTAGGGGATCTGCATTTCAACAGGCTGTTTATATATTTACTCACGTTGAAAAGGAGCCAAATGCTGTGGTTTTTACCTTTTAGCTGTTCCAAACAGAATTTTTTCCCTTAATAAAGATGTACTTTAAAAGTAAGTTAGGGACTTCCCTTGTGGTGCAGTCATTAAGAATCCACCTGCCAATGCACGGGACACAGGTTCCATCCTTGGTCTGGGAGGATCCCACATGCTGCGGAGCAGCTAAGCCCGTGCACCACAACTACTGAGCCTACACTCTAGAGCCCGCGAGCCACAACTACTGAGCCCATGTGCCGCAACTACTAAAGCCTGTGCGCCTAGAGCCCATGCTCCGCAACAAGAGAAGCCACTGCAATGAGAAGCCCGCGCACCACAACGTAGAGTAGCCCCTGCTCTCCGCCACTAGAGAAAGTCTGTGCACAGCAACGAAGACCCAATGCAGCCAAAAAATAAATAAATAAATAAATAAATTTATTTAAAAAAAAGTAAGTTAACTACTGTGCACTTTTTTTTTGCCTTTTCATATTTAAGGAAAACGATGCATATAAAATACAGAGCAAATACATAATCCTAAAGAGTATGTAAATTGGAGTAAATGATATATCCTATTTAACATTTTACTTTCAGGGTTGTATAGAAATAAATATGACTTAGAAATGGAAAACTAGGTCAGTTGAGGTTTTGTGTGAGCATAGTCTCCCAATGCACATGTGATAATAGAAACACATCAAAATACACTGACAAAAATTCTCCCCTCAATTGCTTTCTTCCAGAGCATCAAAAAATCAGTGGTGGAGCAACAGTAGTAAAATGCTTTTCCAGGATGCTCAATGATGCAGTGACTTGAAGAGAATCAATAAGAGAAAGATGAGAGAGTCAAATCCATTCTAGCTATGGAGTAAAACTTCTTAATCTTCCTTAAAAGTCATTTGTGGTCACCTAGTAGAACTACAAAGCCTTCTCTCGAATACCACAGGAGAAAGATGCATGCCTGTGCTGCTAATTCTGATATAAACCTCTTAACTGGGAGCACAGTATAGTTTAAAGAAAGGACATTGGAGTCATAGAAATCTTAATTGAAATCCTACCTCTTTCAGACACTTCATGTTTTTGGCACCTTACCTATTTTGAGACTCAGTTTTCTCACCTATTACTTAGGGATGATAATATGTACATCATAAGACTGTTTTGAGAAGTATATAAGAGAATATTTAAAATCTATCATATCACTCAATAAATGGTAGAGGCTTTAACATTTTTAAAAATAATCTCCAAAGTATGTTAACTTTAATGGTTTTTGATTAATCAATTTATAAACAGACTTTGTAACAAGTTATTACATTAGCACTATCTACATATGGGATAAATATCAAGCCTTTAACTATATAAAATATGAAATAACTCACAACTTCAGAAAAAAACTGTCAGATTATTTTAGGGTAGCCATGATAGGGTAACTTTACTCCTTAGGTTGAATTAACTAATTTCTTACAAACTGTATAGCAGACAAAGTTAATATAATGAGAATTCCTGTAAGTCTGGTCACATCACAGGTACTTGGCTGGTACTGTGTAGATTCATTTTAACGATATTCTTACTTCTGATTTCTTACATGAGAGCACTGAAATTATTTGTAACTTTCACTATGCTTTTTCAAATACCCATAGATTTTTTTCTTGTCTATATATAGTATCTCTCCTAATAATGTACCCAGATAACATAAAAGAAGAAAACCTTCTACTGATAGTTACAAAACACATGTGCTTCTAGTTAAATTGCTTTCCCTATAAATACCAAAAGAAATATGTGTATAACGTAACAAAAATACAATAAAAGTGCCTTACTGGCCAGGGCCTTGATATTTTAATTCTGTAAGAGAAATCCAGAAGCCAAGTGTCATGACTAGATATTAGTAACCAGTTCCATCTACCTATCTAACTTTTAACATCTACGTTCATGTACTCTGCCTTCACCTATCATATTATGATTAAACTATATTCCTAGCTAAGACAATTTTCCACTTGTGCAATAGATCTCATCTCCTCTCACCTAATTAGGACTATTGCTTCAGGAATTACCCCTCTCACTCTCTTCTGAATCATCACATGCTTCTCTGAGTCTCTAATGGATCATACTTATCAGCATATGAATATCCTCTTATTTCTCCCATGAAGGAAAACAAAATATTCATTCTGACACCAAATCACTCACCAGCTGCTACTGTCCTGATTGTCTGCTCCTCTTTTGACAACACACCTAAAAAAAAAATTGTGAATTTAAAATATGTAGCTCCTTTCCACATGTTTTCTTAATTCCACTCCATTCAGGCTTTTGTTCCCACTACAACTCCATACCACTCTCATCAAGGTCAACCATAACCTACACAGTGGTAAGTCCAATGGTCAATTTTCAGCCCCTCCCTTACTCTATCTATCACCAGTATTTTACACAGTCAATTATTTCCTTGTTCAGGAAGCACTTGCTAAACTTGGCAAGCAGGGAAGGTTCTTCTCTAATATCACCAGTCACACTCTGTTTTAGTCTTCCTTGATGGCTCCTTCATTCTCTTTACTCACTTTCTAGTTAGTCTCATCCACTCACATGGCTGTAAGCACAATCTATGCTGTTGATTCCCAGCTTCATGTCTCTAGTCTGGAAATCTACTCTGAATTTCTTATACAACACTGTCAATTGGAGGGTAAGTAGCAGTAGCACCTTAACATGTCCCATATGTAGTTTCCCATATAGTAAATAATAATTATATTTAATTCATTCCTCTGGTTAAAAAAAAATCATGGATGTATCAGCATTTCATTCTCTTATTCTCCATCTCCCATCTATCAGTTGTGCCTCTGTTTTCAAAATTTAACCAGGATGTGACCAATTTTCACCATCCCCACCAAAATGCAATAACCAAAAATCTAATCAACAGAATCTCTCGCCTGGTTACTCAGTAACCTCCTAACTGTTCTCCATTCTTCCATCATATCCCACTTTCATGTATTGTCAAAACAGCAATAGTGAGAATATCTGCTATATTTTATTTTTTATTGGAGCATAATTGCTTTACAATGTTGTGTTAGTTTCTGCTGTACAGTGAAGTGAAACAGCTATATGTATACATATATCCCCTCCCTCTTGGACCTCCCTCCCATCTGACACCACATCCCACCCATCTAGATCATCACAGAGCACCAAGCTGAGCTCCCTGTGCTATACCGCAGATTCCCACAAGCTACCTATTTTACGCATGGTAGTGTATTTATGTCAAACCTAATCTCTCAATTCATCCCACCCTTCCATTCCCCCGCTGTGACCACACGTCTGTTCTCTATGACTGCATCTCTATTCCTGAAGTATAGGTTGATCTGTACCATTTTTCTAGATTCCACATATATGCATTAACGTACAATATTTGTTTTTCTCTTTCTGACTTACTTCACTCTGTATGACAGACTCTAGGTCCATCCATGTCTCTACAAATGACTTGATTTTGTTCCTTTTCATGGCTGAGTAATATTCCATTGTATGTATGTACCACATCTTCTGTATCCATTCATCTTTCTATGGACATTTAGGTCGTTTCCATAACCTGGCTATTGTGAATAGTGTTGCAATGAACATTGGGGTACATGTGTCTTTTTGAATTATGGTATTCTCAGGGTATACGGCCAGTAGTACCCATTTTTTGATTGGGTTTTTGTTTGTTTGATATTGAGCTGCATAAGTTGTTTGTACATTTTGGAGATTAATCCTTTGTCCGTTGCTTCCTCTTTAAATATTTTCTCCCATTCTGAGGATTGTTTTTTTGTCTTGTTTATGGTTTCCTTTGCTGTTGCCAAAGCTTTTATGTTTCATTAGGTCCCATTTGTTTATTTTTGGTTTTATTTTTACTACTCTAGGAGGTGGGTCAAAAAAGATCTTGTTGTTATTTATGTCAAAGAGTGTTTGTCCTATGTTTTCCTCTAAGAGTTTTATAGGGTCCAGTCTTATATTTAGGTCTTTAATCCATTTTGAGTTTATTTTTGTGTATGGTGTTAGTGAGTGTTCTAAGTTCATTCTTTCATATATAGCTGTCCAGTTTTCCCAGCACCACTTATTGAAGAAGCTGTCTTTTCTCCATTGTATATCCTTGCCTCCTTTGTCAAAGATTAGGTGACCATAGGTGCGTGGGTTTATCTCTGGTCTTTCTATCCTGTACCATTGATCTGTATTTCTATTTTTGTGCCAGTACCATACTGTCTTGATTACTGTAGCTTTGTAGTAGAGTCTGAAGTCAGGGAACCTGATTCCTTAAGCTCCGGTTTTCTTTCTCAAGATTGCTATGGCTATTCAGGGTCTTTTGTGTTTCCATATAAATTGCAAATTTTTTTGTTCTAGTTCTGTAAAAAATGCCATTGATAATTTGATACGGATTGCACTGAATCTGTAGATTGCTTTGTGTAGTATAGTCATTTTCACAATATTGATTCTTCCAATCCAAGAACATGGTATATCTCTCCATCTGTTGTTGTCATCTTTGATTTCTTTCATCAGTGTTTTTATTGTTTTCTGTGCACAGGTCTTTTGCCTCCATAGGTAGGTTTATTCCTAGGTATTTTATTCTTTTTGTTGAAATGATAAACGGGATTGTTTGCTTAATTTCTCTTTCTGATCTTTCATTGTTAGCGTATAGGAATTTGAGAGATTTCTGTGTATTAATTTTGTATCCTGCACTTCACCAAATCCATTGATTAACTCTAGTAGTTTTCTGGTGGCATTTTCTGTGTATAGTATCATGTCATCTGCAAACAGTGACAGTTATACTTCTTCTTTTCCAATTTGTATTCCTTTTATTTCTTTTTCTTCTCTGATTGCTGTGGCTAGGACTTCCAAAACTATGTTTAATAATAGTGGCGAGAGTGGGCATCCATGTCTTGTTCCTGATCTTAGATGAAATGCTTTTGGTTTTTCACCATTGAGAATGATGTTGGCTGTGGGTTTGTTGTATATGGCGTTTATTAGGTTGAGGTAAGTTCCCTCTATGTTCACTTTCTGGAGAGTTTTTATCATAAATAGGAGTTGAATTTTGTAAAAAGCTTTTTCTGCATCTATTGAGATAATCATATGGTTTTTATTCTTTAATCGGTTAATATGGTGTATTGCATTGATTGATTTGCATATACTGAAGAATCCTTCTATCCCTGGGATAAATCCCACTTGATCATGGTGTATGATCTTTTTAATGTCTTGTTGGATTCGATTTGCTAGTATTTTGTTGAGGATTTTTGCATCTATGCTCATCAGTGATATTGGCCTGTAACTTTCTTTTTTTGTAATATCTTTGTCTCGTTTTGGTATCAGGGTGATGGTGGTCTTGTAGAATGAGCCTGGGAATATTCCTCCCTCTGTAATTTTTTGGAAGACTTTGAAAAGGATAGGTGTTACCTCTTCTCTAAATGTTTGATAGAATACGCCTGTGAAGCCATCTGGTCCTGGACTTTGTTTGTTGGAAGATTTTTAATCACAGTTTCAATTTCATTGCTTGTGATTGGTCTGTTCATATTTTCTATTTCTTCCTGGTTCAGTCTTGAAAGGCTGTACCTTTGTAATCAGTTGTTCATTTCTTCCATGTTGTCCATTTTATTGGCATATAGTTGCTTGTAGTAGTTTCTTATGATCCTTTGTATTTCTGTGGTGTCAGTTATAACTTCTCCTTTTTCATTTCTAATTTTATTGATTTGAGTCCTCTCCCTTTTTTTTCTTGATGAATCTGTCTAAAGGTTTATCAATTTTGTTTATCTTCTCAATGAACTGGCTGTTAGTTTCATGGATCTTTGCTATTGTTTCTTTGTGTCTATTTCATTTATTTCTGCTCTGATCTTTATGATTTCTTTCCTTCTACTAATTTGGGGTTTTGTTTGTTCTTCTTTCTATAGTTGCTTTAGGTGTAGGGTTAGATTCTTTATTTGAGATTTTTCTTGTTTCTCAAGTTAGGATTGTATTGCTATAAACTTCCCTCTTAGAACTGCTGTTGCTGCATCCCATAGGTTTTGGGTCGTTGTGTTTTCATTGTCATTTGTTGCTATGTAGTTTTTAATTTCCTATTTGATTTCTTCAGTGATATCTTTGTTTATTTAGCAGTGCCCTGTTTAGCCTCCATGTGTTTGTGTTTTTTACAGGTTTTTTTCCTGTAATTGATTTCTAAACTCATAATGTTGTAATTGGAAAAGATGCTTCATACAATTTCAATTTTCTTAAATTTTCTGTGGCTTGATTTTTGACCCAAGATATGATCTATCTTAGAGAATGTTCCATGAGCACTTGAGAAGAAAGTGTATTCTACCACTTCCAGGTGGAATGCCCTATAAATATCAATTAAATCTATCTGGTCTACTGTGTCATTTAAAGCTTGTGTTTCCTTATTTATTTTCTGTCTGGATGACCTGTCCATTGGTGTAAGTGGGGTGTTAAAGTCCCCCACTATCATTGTGTTACTGTTGATGTCCCCTTTTATGGCTGTTAGAGTTTGCCTTATGTATTGAGGTGCTCCTATGTTGGATGCAGAAATATTTATAATTGTTACATCTTCTTCTTGGATTGATCCCCTTGATCATCCCCTTCCTTATCTCTTATAACGTTCTTTATTTTAAAGTCTATTTTATCTGATATGAGTATTGCTACTCCAGCTTTCTTTTGATTTCCATTTGCATGGAATATGTTTTTCCATCCCCTCACTTTCAGTCTATATGTGTCCCTAGGTCTGAAGTGGGTCTCCTGTAGACAGTATACATATGGGTCTTGTTTTTGTATCTATTCAGCCAGTCTGTGTCTGTTGGTTGGAGCACTTAATCCATTTACATTCAAGGTAATTATTGATATGTATGTTCCTATTACCATTTTCTTAATTGTTTTGGGTTTATTTTTGTGGGTCTTTTTCTTCTCTTGTGTTCCCTGCCTAGAGAAATTCCTTTAGCATTTGTTGTAAAGCTAGTTTGGTGGTGCTGAATTCTCTTAGCTTTTGCTTTCTCTGTCAAATCTGAATGAGATCCTTGCTGGGTAGAGTAATCTTGGTTGTAGGTCTTTCCCTTTCATCACTTTAAATATATCCTGCCATTCCCTTCTGGCCTGCAAGTTTTCTACTGAAAAATCAGCTGATAACCTTATGGGGGTTCCCTTGTATGTTATTTGTTGCTTTTTCCTTGCTGCTTTTAATATTTTTTCTTTGAATTTAAGTTTTGTTAGTTTGATTAATATGTGTCTCAGTGTGTTTTTCCTAGGGTTTATCCTGTATGGGACTCTCTGTGCTTCCTGGACTTGGGTGGCTATTTCCTTTCCCATGCAAGGGAAGTTTTCTACTATAATGTCTTCAAATATTTTTTCAGATCCTTTCTCTTTCTCTTCTTTTTCTGGGACCCTTATAATTCAAATGTTGGTGTGTTTAATGTTGGCACAGAGGTCTCTTGAGACTGTCCCCAGTTCTTTTCACTCTTTTTTCTTTATTCTGCTCTGTGGCAGTTATTTACACCATTGTCTCTTCCAGCTCACTTATTCATTCTTCTGCCTCAGTTGTTCTGCTATTGATTCCTTCTAGAGAATTTTTCATTTCAGTAGTTGTGTTGTCCATCACACTTTGTTTGTTCTTTAGTTCTTCTAGGTCTTTGTTAAACATTTCTTGTATTTTCTCAATCTGTGCCTCCATTCTATTTCTGAGATTTTGGATTATCTTTACTATAATTACTCTGAATTCTTTTTCAGGTAGGTTGCCTATTTCCTCTTCATTTATTTGGTCTTGTAGCTTTTTACCTTGCTCCTTCCTCTGTAACATTTTTTTTTTTGTCATCTAATTTTTTTTTTTTGATGGGTGGATCTGTGTTTTCATCTTACTGGTTGTTTGGAATGAAACGTGTGTCCAGCACTGGAATTTGCAAGCAGTTGGTTAAGCCAGGTCTTGGTGCCAAGATGAGGACCTCCTGGAGACCTCCCTCTGATTAATATTCCCCGGGGTCTGAAGTTCTCTATTAGTCCAGTGATTTGTACTTGGTGCTCCCACCACAGGAGCTTAGGCTCAATCCCCGGCCTGGGAGCCAAGATCCCACAAGCTGCATGGCACAGCAAAAAAAATCAGGTGAAATAATAACAAAGAATAAAACAAAATAAAATTAGAAAAATTATTAGAAAAAATAAAAATATAAATGAAACAACAAAAATGTAAAACAGAACAACAGCCAAAAAAAAAGAAACAAAGTGTGGGGGGGGGGAAATCTAACAAAAAGGAGCAGAACAATAAAAAAGAATAGAAAATAAAATAAAATGAGAAAAATAAAAAAAATTATTAGAAAAGATAAAAATATAAATGAAACAACAACACCAAGGTTAAACAGAACCACAACAGCAAAAAAAAAAAAAAAAAAAAAAGCCCAGAAAAGGCCTTGGCTGTTGGGGGGGCAGGGTTTAGGCAGGGGGCGGGGCCTAGGCTCAGGACCTGCTGGCAGGAAAAGGCCCTGGGGGAGGTGGGGGCAGTGGGACTTAGGCTCAGCATGGCTGGAGGTGTCCTCAGAGTACAGAGGTTTAGGCCTGGGACCCCAGCAGACTTGCGGGGAGCCAAGCAGGTGGGGGAAACCCTGGCCACTTTCTCCTCTGATCCCTTGATCCCCCAAAGGTCTCTCCCTGTCCCCGCTGATCCCCTCATTATGGGTGGGCCCCTCTCAAGTGTGGGAATCCCTCCCCTCCCCCAGCCATCCCTCAGGGGCACCAGTCCCGTCTATCCTCTACTTTTCCTCCCCTCTCCTTCCCCCCACATTCTTCCCAGTCGCTCGGGGGTTCCTCCCGTCCCTTTTGGTGTCTGAGGTCCCCCACCAGCGCCTGGTAGGTGCCCTAGTTGTGAGGAGACGCGGCGTCCTCCTACTCTGCCACCTTGACTCTGCTCTTTGAGAATATCTGCTTTAAAGTCTTATATCAGATTATGGCACAATTTCCTCAGATCCTATATTATCTTCTCATTCTATGTATGATAACAGGAAATATACTTTGTAAATAATTGCATATTACATACATTATTATGTTGGAGGATGATTATGATAAATAATCAATACAAAACTTGCAAGCAAAAAAATCTTATATTAAAGTGAAATTCAGCAGTGAGAATGTAACAAACATATTTAAAGAAGAAAATACATTAAATAAAACTTGTTTTATGAAAGTATTTAAAGACCTGAAGTCAAGTAGCATATTACAAAGTTATGTATTATAGTTTCAAAGGGATAAAACTAAATGAGTGATATTTTTATTTTAATGTCAATATTATACTATCAAGAATTGCAGCCTTTCAATTATACTTACATTTATAATGAAAAACATTAGATTTCAACGTAAAATATGTAAAGAAGAAACTTCTTGAAATTCATTTAAGGTATGTGCAAGCAAAAATGCTTGAATATCATTGCTATATAACACCTTCTCATTGTTAGGATTGAAAGGAACACTTGGGGACACCAAACTCATTTTGATAAGTACCCTCTCAGATTATGTAATTTTAACAAATCGATTACATGTTTGTTTTCTCTTTAAAAAAAATTAAAATTCTCAATAAAATTCTCAAAGATAGAAAAGGTAAGTGCTGGCAAGGATGAGAATAAAAGGAAACCCTTATATACTATCAATGTGAATATAAAAATCAATGCAGTCACTAGGGAAAACAGTATGGACGTTTCTCCAAAATTAAAAACTAGAACTACCATATGATCCAGCAATCTCACTTCCTGGTACATAGCCAAAGAAATTGAAATTAAGGTCTTTAACAGATATCTGCACTTCCATGTCCATTGCAGCATTATTCACAATAGCCAAGACATGGAAGCAATCTAAGTGTCCATCTATAGATGACTGGATAAAGAAAATGTCGGACATACATAAAATGGAATGTTATTCAACCTTAGAAAAGAACTAAATCTTGCCATTTGAGACAACATGGATGAACCTGGAGGACATTATGCTAAGTGAAATAAGCCAGATACAGAAGGGCATGCTACATAATATCACTTATATGAGGAACCTAAAATAGTCAATCTCATAGAAGCATAGAGTAAAATACTGGTTGTCAGGGACTGGAGAGAGGGGGAAATAGGGAGGTATTAGTCAAAAGGTAAAAGTTTCAGTTATACCAGATGAATAAGTCCTAGAGATCTACTGTAGAGCATAGTGCCTATAGATAATAATACTGTATTATATACCTTTGAATTTGCTAAAAGGATAGATCTTATGTTAAGCGTTCTTATCGCACACTAAAAAGAGAGCAGGTAAAAACTTTTAGACATGATGGATATGTTTATGGCATAAATTGTGGTGTTGGCTTCACAGGTGTATATTTGTCTGCAAACTTATCAAATTGTATACATTAAATATGCATAAATTTTTGTATGCAAGTAAATTGGTTTAAAAAAATAAGAGAAATGCACATAACTTCTGTGGGATCCTAGGCAAAAGTACATAACCTCCATATAATCAGTAGAAATATCAGACTAAAAATGAGGACAACTCTACTAAGTAACTGAAAATTGTGACTCTGAAAATGACAAAATAATAAAAGATAAAGAAAGACTGAGGAACTGTCACATATTGGAGTAGACTAAGGGAACATGAAAACTAAATGTCATGTGAGATCTTTAGTTGGATCCTGGGATGGAAAACTGACATTAGTTGGAAAAAGTGATGAAATTTAATAATGTTTATAGATTTTTAATAGTATTGCATCACTACTAATTTCTTAGTTTTGATCATTAAACTATGGTTATGTAAGCACTAACTTCAAGGAAAGCTGGGTAACAGGTATATGGGAACTCTATGCTACATCTCCAACTTTTCTGTGCCTTAAATTTTTATTTTGAAATCTGTAAATCTGTATGTAAAAGTAAAACATTTTAAAAGGGCCCCCAAATTAACAAAATAACCCACATTTTTTCCTTCATTTCAAAATACTTTCAACAAAAATCAAATATAGGTCAGGTTCTGGGCGGGGTTATGTACATAAAGCACAGCCTTGGAGCTTGGCTGCCTTCACTTAAGTTTCAAGAACACATGTTTCTCAAGCTGTGTTTTGAGAATTTAGATCTAACTTACCCTTTTTCTATCCTATTATTAATAATTTAACTAACTGATTCATTAATACTGAGTCAACAAATTGTAATTCTTGGAGTAGAAAAGTAAATGAAGTGTATTCTTACCATGTAAGACAATAAATCTCAAAATATAGTTTCCTTGAAGGGAGAGTCCCTATTAAAGTCTCAGAGTCAAGGACACCACCTTAAAAGCCATGGTAGTTTGATGCTGGGAAAGCAAGCTCCTAAGGTAATTGTGATAAACATTAATATTTAAGGACCACAGGTAAAGATTGCATAGATCATTAAAGTACAAAACATTGCTGTATTACTTTTGTATATTTAAATGCCCTAATTCTTTTAAAGGAGTGGAAAAGTTTAGAGAAACATCTGCAGAAAAGAAGATACTGAAGTGTTCTTGAAGAATGAGTTTGAATTTACTAGAGAAAGTAGATCATTCCAAGGATAGGAAGCATCATATAAAAGAGCACAGAGCACCTATGAAATGATACTTTAAAGAAAAAAATCACATCTCAACCTTCAACAGCAGATTCGGGGACCAAATTAATTTGTATTTTGTGACTTAAAAAAAAAAGTCATCAAATGAATGAGCACCAAGTGATTTTTCCTAAGTTTGAATTTAAGAAGATGTCTTTAAGACATATGAAAGTGAATAAAATAAATAAGAATCAGGTATAATTCATTATATAAAATACATTTTTTTGGAGTGATAGTAGATTTAAGAAAAGTTGAGAAGAACATAGTTTCTTTACACCCTTCATCCATTTTCTCAACAGCCTAATAATAAATTTGTCAAGTTATCATGCTCTAAAGTTAACATATTATATTCATGATTCAGTTCTTTTCCATAACCATGACACATCTGTCAAAAATTTAAAAGTGATACAATTAACTAAACTACAGATTTTATTCAGATTTCCCCGGTTTTTCCATTTTTTTTTCTGTTCAGGATCAATTCTGGGATACCAAATTGCATTTAGACCAATTATCTTTTAAAATGTCATATGCTTTATTGATCTGATATGTTTAAAGTGAAAGGTTGAGTCTGAACAAGTTTTTTAATAGACTAACTACCTTACAAAGTCGGTACAAATATAGTAACAGAAAATCGTATTAAATACTGTGAAGACAGGTCAGGATGCCTAATAAAAAGATATATCAATGGTAAGTATTGTAACAGATTAAGTTAAAAGATCTATCTATATCTATCCATCCATCCAAATGAAACAAATCAAGACCCATGTTACATTTCAATAATAGGTGTATAGTCTATTGTTTCTATTCAGTTATACTCTGAAATGAGAGCAAATGCTAAACCCTGCTGATTTCAACATAGCTAATCAGAGCTGTAACATTTGGTAGTAATATAAGAATTTAAATTCAAACTCCAGAATTCTAATCATAAATGTATTTGAGTAACATCTGAATGTGTGTTTGCTTGAGAAAAATAACTGAATTCAATCATTTTACAATGTGTTATAGAACATTTGTGATTCAAGTTGTGAGAGATTTAAGAACATGTCCTCTGTGAATATTTCAGACTAATATTATATATTTCTTGTCCCATTTTCTGTCCAATTTAATATTTGATTCTCATTTCCTTTATCACAATTATTCCAACATTCCAAAAATCAGGTAGTTTTAAAATGAGTTTTACATGTATTTTCTGTGATATCTGAATATATATTATCATGGCCAAGGTCTTATATATCACACAATTTTTTCTTTAACATGGTAACACAATTGACAGAACTGCCTATAAATTACTTTCTTTGAAAAACAGAAAAATTCAAGTTCCAGAGAATGACTATATTGCTAAAGGCTAAACTACAGAACAATAAAAACACCAATTTAACTCACTACCAAATGGACCATTACAAGCACTCAACTAGTAAACACACTTCTGAGTTTTCATTTTTGTTTTAAGATACCATCTTACCAGTAGTTCACGCCTTAAAATGGTTGACATAGTGGGGAATTTTGAGTTAGAACGTACAGAGTAATGTACTGGTTTATTCATTCTTATTACAGAAACACATAAATAAGCTTTTACCAATCAATTTTTTTTGTTATATTGTAGTCAAATTTCCTCATGATATTCTAACAGTGATTAACTATGCACACTATTTTTTTTTTTCCTACAGTTTCTCTCTTTCTGATGGGTAGAAATGTGTTACATTCTCTTGTTTCCTTGAAATTCTTATTTCTTGAGGAATATGCAATGTAATGGACAACTTTGTTATTTATATATCATTGTATTTTATGATGCCTTTGAGTATAATATTTTCACTCATTCAAAATTTATATTTCTTATTACAGTTTCTATTGAGTCATTTTTTATTTTAATGTTTTACTTAATGTGTATATGTAGGTTATTTTTCCAAAGCAACTGGATGTTGTTGTCATTAACTAAGATGAGAAAACGACAAGTAGTATAGGGTTTAAAGGGAATATCATGAATTTTAGACATAATTTTGAGGTGTCTATTAGACATTCAAGTAGAAATGCTAAGTAGGTAGCTGGATATGAGTCTAAATCTAGGGCAGAGGTTCAGACTAGAGATAAAAATTTGGAAGTCATCAGTTAACAGATGGCATTTCAAATCATTGATCTTGAATGAACTCATCAAAGGATGTGTAGAGTAAGGAAGAGGTGAGTTCCCAGGACTGAGCCATAAGACATGCCAGTTTAGAGGCTGAGAGGAAAAGAAGTAGCAGAGTATCATAAAGAGAAGTGTCAAACTAGGAAGGAGGAAAGCCAAGAAAGTACAGAATTATGGAAACCAAAGGTAGAAAATGTTTCAAAGAAAAGGAAATGACCTATTTACCAATGCTGGGGAAATATAATTAAAAGCAAAATATTCTTCCAAGCAGAAATCCTCTCCAAAAAGATAGTAGAGAAAGAAAAGACTTTACTACTGAGTAGGTATTAAACCAAAATGTGATGGTGTCACATGCAATTCACTAAGAGACTGCAAAAACCGAATGAATTCTCATCCTTTTATATAGCCAAGCAGATAGACCCCTTACACACATGTCTTAAGATAAACTATATCTAGTCATCAAGTAAGAGAAATTGACAGCACCATCTGTGACACATCTGTGATCCTAACTTTACCAGGTAATTGGAGTGACCATTTGGGTTGGCTAATTGGCTTTATCCAGAGAAGAAACAAAATTTTCATCTCTTTATGGCAGAACTAGTTTCCAACTTGGAGCAAGGTATCCACCAAAGTTAGCCTCCTATCCTTCCGTAGAAACTGGAAGATAGGGGTGCTATCAGCTTCAATGTTTACACTTCAAAGAGATGGCTTCCAGGGACTTGAGAAAAATATTCCTATATCATAAAGCTGACAAAGTCCCATCTAGTTTTCAGAAGAATTAATATACATTTCAAAGAGAGGAGAAAATACTTACAAATTTTCTAAATTACAAGTCTTCTGAAGTAAATGCTCTAAGGAAAAAAAAAAGGTGAGGGGAGAAGTCGCTTTCCTTATTTTCAACAAGAAAAAATAAGCCTCTGATCTTTCATTTTTATTTGTCCTACATCAAATAATGCTTATAAGATAAATAAAATAAGGATTGAGAATCAAAATTTAGATTAAGGTGACTGACAAAAACTGCTTTAGTGGGGCAGAAAGGGCAAATTTTTATTATAGGCATACCTCATTTTATTGCACGTAGCTTTACTGTGCTTCACAGACATTTCATTTTTTATAAATTGAAGGTTTGTAGCAACCCTGTATTGAGCAAGTCTACCAGTGCCATTTATCGAACAGCATTTGATCACTTCATGTCTCTGTGTCACTTTTTGGTAATCCTCACAATGTTTCAAACTTTTCCACTATTATTATATTTGTTATGGTGATCTGTGATAAGAGATCTTTGATGTTACTATTGTAATGGTTTTTGGGTGCCATGAACCTCGCCCATATAAGACAGTGAACAGTTAAGAAATGCTGTATGTGTTTTGATTGCTCTATTGACCAACTGTTCCCGTTTCTCTCCCTCTCCTCAGGCCTCCCTGTTCCATGAGACACAAAAATATTGAAATACCTAGATTGGCATCTAAGTGCTCAAGTGAAGGAAAGAGTTGTGTGTCCCTCACTTTAAATCAAAAGCTAGAAATGGTAAGCTTGGTGAGAAACACATGTAGAAAGCCAAGATAGGGTGAAAGCTAGGCCTCTTATACTAAAAAGCCACATTGAGAATGCAAAGGAAAAGTTCTTGAAGGAAATTAAAAGTACTACTCCAGTGAAAACAAAAATGATAAGAAAGAGAAAATAGCCTTATTGCTGATATGGTGAAAGTTTTAGTGGTCTAGATAAAAGATCAAACCAGGTACAACATTCTCTTAAGCCAAAGCCTAATCCAGAGTAATGTTCTAACTCTCTTTAATTCTATGAGGGCTGAGAGAGGTGAGGAAGCTGCAGAAGAAAAGTTTGAAGCTAGCAGAAGTTGGTTTATGAGGTTTCAGGAAAGAAGCCATGTCCATAACATAAAAGTACACGGTGAAGCAGCAAAAACTGCAGCAAGTTATCCAGAAGTTCTAGCTAAGATAATTAATGAAAGTGGTTACAATTAACAATAGATTTTCAACGTAGATGAAAGAGCCTTATATTGGAAGAAAATGCCATCTAGGACTTTCATAGCTAGAGAGGAGAAGTCAATGCCTGCTTCAAAGCTTCAAAGGACGGGCTGAATTTCTTGTTGAGGGCTAATGCAGCTGGTGACTTCAGGTTGAAGCCAATGCTTATTTACCATTCTGAAAATCCTAGGGTCCTTAATAATTATGCCAAATGTACTCTGCCTGTGCCCTATAAGTGGAACAACAAAGACTGGACGATACCACATCTGTTTACAACGTGGAGAACTACTGCTCAGAAAAAAAAAAAAAGATTATTTTCAAAATATTACTGCTCATTGACAATGTACCTGGTCACCTAAGAGCTGTGATGGAGAGGAACAATAAGTAAGATTAACGCTGTTTTCATGCCTCTAATACAACATCCATCCTGCAACCCATGGACCAAGGAGTAATTTTGACTTTCAAGTCTTATTAAGATATATATTTTATAAGGTTATAACTGCCTTAGTGATTCCTCTGATGGATCTGGGCAAAGTAAATTGAAAACCTTCTGGAAAGCACTCATCATTCTAGATGCCATTAAGAACATTTGTGATTCGTTGGAAGAGGTCAAAATGCCTACATTAACAGGAGCTGGGAAGAAGTTGATTCCAACCCAAAGGATGACTTGGAGGGGTTCAAGACTTCAGTGGAGGAAGGAATTGCAGATGTGGTGGAAACAGCAAGAGAACTAGAATTAAAAGTGGAGCCTGAAGATGTGATGAACTGCTACAATCTCATTATCATATCATAAAGGAAGAGGAGTTGCTTCTTATGGTTGAGCAAAGAAAGAAAATGGTCTCCTGAAATGGAATCTACTCCTGGTGAAGATGCTCAGAAAATTGTTGAAGTGACAACAAAAGATTTAAAGTATTACATAAACTTAGTCGATAAAGCAGCAGCTGAGTTTGAGAGGATTGACTCCACTTTTGAAAAAAGTTCTACCGTGGGTCAAATGCTATCAAATAGCATGCTTCAGAGGAATCATTAGGGAAAGGGAGAGTCAACTGATGTGGCAAACTTCATTGTCTTATTTATTTATTTTTTTTATACACATATTTTATTTTATTTTTAATTTTTTATTTATTTATTTTTGGCTGTGTTGGGTCTTCGTTTCTGTGCGAGGGCTTTCTCTAGTTGCCGCAAGCGGGGGCCACACTTCATTGCGGTGCGCGGGCCTCTCACTATTGCGGCCTCTCTTGTTGCGGAGCACAGGCTCCAGACGCGCAGGCTCAGTAGTTGTGGCTCACGGGCCTAGTTGCTCCGCGGCATGTGGGATCTTCCCAGACCAGGGCTCGGACCCATGTCCCCTGCATTGGCAGGCAGATTCTCAACCACTGCGCCATCAGGGAAGCCCCATTGTCTTATTTTAAGAAATAAACCATCCCAACTTTCAGCAACCTTCACTCGGATCAGTCAGCAACCATCAACTTGAAATTCTATATTGAAAATTAATGAATGTCATGCATTGTGTTCGGTGCTAAGGAATTAAGCACAAGTAAGACATGATGGCCACTTCAAGAAGCTTATATTCTTCTGAGGGAAGCAGAAAATATGGTATTAATTTTTCCAATAACTGTAAGTTGTTAAAAGTACTTAAAAGAAAAATCAATGCTTTAAGATAGAGAGCAACAAAAGACTCTTGAATGCCATCTGATCCTGAAGGAAACTGTTACTGTTAAAGAAAAAAAAAATATTTATGACATTTGTTAAAGATGGTAAGGCAGACTTTATTCAGGGGCCATAGTGATAAGTATAAGAACCATTGCAATGGGATTTTGCAATAGGGGAAAGAGATTGGGCTCAACTCCAAATACAACAAGGAAAATAAGGAATTGATAGCCAAGGAGCAGAGTGGGGGTGGGGGGTTAAGTGAATGGAAAATTACTAAGCAGAAACACCATGGGTAAGAGGTATTCTGGCTTACCCGATCTAACAGGTTTCTTGCGGAAGACAGGCCAGGGTGATCAGATATCACTTGGGGGATGGTGAAGGATAAGGAACCCCATCAAATATCAAAGGTGATCCGATATCAGTGGCAGGAGGGGCCTGGTTAAACTGACTTAGCAGGGTTCTTGCTAAACTAGATTTTACAAGAAAGTGCACAAATAGTCCTAGGAGAAGGTTCAGGAGCCTGACTAAAGTTTGGTCAAGCAGACTTGGTCAATACACAGATACTATGTTCTTCACCTTTTGTAATCCATGCATTTCCAGTCAGGTGACTGTGCTGGTCCAAGCAAAGATGCCTCCAGAATTAGATTTTGGTGTTCTAACTCAGTTATTTGTGAAAGAAGGAAACAAAAGGAAAATTATTTTCTAAGAGTCTAGCCAGTCAAAGATTACACCCCGGGACTTCCCTGGTGGCATAGTAGTTAAGAATCTGCTTGCCTTCATCCCAGCTTACCCTTCCCACTCCCCGTGTCCTCAAGTTCATTCTCTACGTCTACCTCTTTATTCCTGTTCTGCCCCTAGGTTCTTCAGAACCATTCTTTCTTTCTTTTTTTTAGATTCTATATGTATGTGTTAGCATACGGTATTTGTTTTTGTCTTTGTAAAATAGATAGCTAGTGAGAAGCAGCCACATAGCACAGGGAGATCAGTTCGGTGCTTTGTGTCCACCTAGAGGGGTGGGATAGGGAGGGTGGGAGGGAGATGCAAGAGGGAGGAGATATGGGGATATATGTATATGTATAGCTGATTCACTTTGTTATAAAGCAGAAACTAACACATCACTGTAAAGCAATTATACTCCAATAAAGATGTTAAAAACAAAATAATAATCTGGCTGCCAGTGCAGGGGACATGGGTTCGATCCCTGGTCCGCGGGGATCCCAAAGGCCGCGGAGCAACTAAGCCCGTGTGCCGCAACTACTGAGACTGCACTCTAGAGCCCGCGAGCCACAACTACTGAAGCCCGTGCGCCTAGAGCCCATGCTCTGCAACAAAGAGAAGGCACCACAATGAGAAGCCTGCAAACCACAATGAAGAGTAGCCCCCGCTTGCCACAACTAGAGAAAGCCCGCAGGCAGCAACAAAGACCCAACACAGCCAAAATATAAATAAAATTAAAAAAAAAAAGATTATATCCCAAGAAGTAATCAGATATTTATCAAAGGAAGGAGAGGCTAGAGACTGAAAAATTTTCCGAAGGTCATATCAGTTATGTTTGCATCCTATGCTTCTATTTAATAAATCTAGGACTTTGAAGCATAATGATACTCCCAACTTAAATTATACTATCCCTTTTCAGTGACTTTGGTGGTTGATAGAATCACATTTATGAAGCTAGACTGTCAAACCCTTGGTAGCAGGATTTATAAATACTCATGCATAAGTTAAAACAGACAGACAAATGAAACAAACTGACCTCTGTTCACACACCCACATGTGACAGAAATCTAGAGTGGAGTTTGGAATTATTTTTTCAAGAAATCTCCAAAATCCTTCGTTCTAGTCAAACTGGTCTCATCCCTATGCTCTGTTCAATGGCCTCCTCCATTTTTATCTTATCTTCCTTTTTCCATTAGGCAGGAATGTCTATTACCTTCTCTTTTGGTGTAGAAATCAAAGGACACATCCTATGAGTCAGAGCCTGTCTTAAGTGCTGGGGATACAGAGACAACTAAGACATGAGGCTGACTGTTGCTGTGGTTAAGATTGTGGGTTTTGGTGTTACATAAACAGGTTTGAGTCCTGACTCTATCACTTAACTACATCACCTAGGCAAAATATTAACATCTCTGAGCCTGAGATTACTTTATATAAAATATAAAGAATCATGGCATTTACTCAAAGGGCTGTAACAGGCATAAAATGAGTTGTGTATGCTTATAAGTCTAGTTGCAACAGTTAGAAATAGATCTCATGATGGCTCAGATAACTGAAAAGTCTAGGATAAGCTTTTAGAAACAGCTGCATCCAGGGGTCTCAAATTATGCTGTAAGATTCAATTCTTTTTCCATCTTTGGGTTCTGCTTTCTTCTGCTTAGCCTTTACCCCCAAGAGTCTTCTCCATATGGTGGGCTCCAGCAGAATCATCAGGGTCACATTTTCCTCTGACACAGTAAACTTACCAAAGAATATCTTTCTTCCCAAGAGTTACCACAAAATTCTGGGACTGATCCTCATTGGGTTCATCTGGGTAATCTTTGACCCAGAGATCACGGCCAGGAATGTATGTGTTGATAGCTACAACCCAGGCCCACCAACTGAAACCGCATGGATTCTGAGTGGGCATGGTAGGTGGCTCGCCAAAGTAAAATTTGGGTGTTGGTACCAAAAGCAGAGGAAAACAGGTACTAGCAGGCAAAAATAAATGATGTTCACCAAAGCAGGTTACTACAGCAGCTGATACAGAGCATGTTAATATAGTACCTGGTGTATAACTATTTGGAAAATGATTTTAAAAGATACATTTACCTGGTTTCCCATATTAATGGAGAAGGAAAACTGTAAATTAACATCATGAAAGGAAAACCAAGAGTATGAGTGACTAAAAGAAGTGTTCACTTTTTCTTTTTTTTTTAAAGGATTGTTTGCTCTTTAATAGTCCCTGAGAGTAACACTGAATGACAGTACAGGACAAAAGAAGATGTCCTTAATCGTAACTCCACGTACACTGTACATTGTAACTCTGTATATGCTTTTGCAAAGGTAGCTGGGTATACAACTATTTTAGAATATTTCTATCCCAAATTGTTTAGTTAATTTTTGGATCTTTAAGTGTGAAGGTTGACAACACATTCATCAATTCTCTAGGAAGATCAGATTATAGACGTTCTCCTGTATTTCTTTGGTGTCCTCTTCAGTGTCTATCACTCTTGTAGACGGAGTAGGAACTCTCTAAGTACATGTTGATAGTTTCTAAGGTCAATAAAATAGTGTAAGGATATTTACAAATCTACTAAGGGACATTTACTAATTTAAATTAGCTGACATCATGTCCAATACTATATTTGCCACTTGTTTTCTCAGGGCATGTACTAGAAAAAGCAACTTTTGCTGCATGTGCAAAAACCACTCTAACTATAAAGGCGTAAACACATTTAAAGTAAAAGAAAAAATAAGATATATCATCATTAATCGTTAAGTAGGTAAGAGTGGCAATATTTATATCAAACAAAATAGACTTGAGGACACATATATGACCAGGGCTATGAGAGACTTTTAATAGTAATAAAAGGGTCAGTTAATCCAGAACACATGACAATCTTAAATGTTTATGTTCTCATAACAGGTATTCAAATTACTAAGCAGCAGCTTATAGAATTTAAAAGACAAATAGACAGTTCCAGGAATTTTCAACACTGCAGCAAAAGTTGGGCCCTGCTTTTTTATTTTATCTTACTTTTTTTGTCTTTTATTTGAAATATTTAGAACATTTATAATCAAGGTAATTATATGTTTGGATTTAAATCTAATATCTGGTTACTCATTTGTTATTTGTATTCTCATTCTTTGCTCCTTTATTCCTCTTTTCCTGCCTTTATTTGTAACAGTTTTATTGAGGTGTAACTGACATACAAAAAGCCGTACATATTAAAAGTGTACAACCTGGTGTTTTAATATAAGTATACACCTATTAAGCCATCAACACAGCCAAAATAGTGAACATTTTTACCATCCACAAAAGTTACCTTGTTCCCTTATCTATTTCTTCCTTTTGTCCTCTCTCACATGATCTTTTTCCCAGGCAAGCACCTATCTGCTTTCTGTCCCTCTAAGTTACTTTCCATTTTCTATAATTTTACATAAAAAGAATAACACAATATATACTCATTTTAGGGGAGGTTCTGGCTTCTTTTACTTAGCACAATGATTTTATTTTTAAATTTTTATTCGAAAATTTAGTATGTTTATTTATTTTTAAATATTTATTTATTCATTTATTTGGCTGCGCCGGGTCTTAGTTGCCGCATGCGGGATCTTTGTTGCGGCGTGCAGGATCTTTAGATGTGGCATGTGAACTCTTAGTTGTGGCATGTGAACTCTTAGTTGTGGCATGTGGGATCTAATTCCCTGACCAGGGATCAAACCCGGGCCTCCCGCATTGGGAGCACGGAGTCTTAGCCAATGGACCACCAAGGAAATCCCAAAGGTTTAGTATTTTTAAAATGTCAACTATCTCATTCATAACGTCTTTTATATTGATTAATGCTGACACAACAATATTTTGGATATACTGGCTTAAACAAAAAATATTATTAAAATTAATTTTACCTGTGTTTTTGTTTTTGTTTTGTTTTGTTTTTGTTTTTTTGGTTGTGCCACACAGCTTGTGGGGTCCTAGTTCCCCGACCAGGGATCGAACCCAGGTCCCTGCAGTGGAGGCATGGAGCACCAACCACTGGACCACCAGGGCATTCCCTTACCTGTTCTTTTTTAATGTAGCTAGTAGAAAATTTAAAGTTACATTTGTTTTGGGAAAACTGGTGAAATCTGAATAAAGTTGATAGTGTTGTGCCATTGTTAATTTCTTAGTTTTGGCAAATGTACTGTGGTTATGCAAGATGTTAACCTTAGGGGAAGCTGGGTGAAGAGTTTACTGGAACTCTCTGTACAATCTTTGCAACTTTTCTATAAATCTAAAATGTTTCCAAAATGAAAAGTATAAAATACCCCCTCCTATTACATGTGTGATTATACTATATTTCCATTGGAGAAACATACAATAGAATAATATTTCTAGCACAGAGCTTAAAACAGTTCTCTAAGAGGTATTATTGTCATCTCATGGGTGAAAATAAACAGTGCTCAGAGGGCTTAATCAGCAGGATTTGGGACCTTGTCTTTTGGGGCCCTGTCTGGCTTCTTTTACTTAGCACAATGATTTTAGAGTCACACATTAGGTAGCACATATCAGCAGTTCATTCCTCTTTCTTGCTGAGTAGTATTCTACTATATGGTTATACCGTAATGTGTTTTGAAGGACATGGAGTTGCTTTGAGCTTTCTCCCTGTTGATGGACATCTGAATTACTAAGATTTTTTAGCTACTAAAACTAAAACTGCTATAAACATTCATGTACAAGTCTATGCATGGACATAAACTTTGATTTCTCCTGGACATATACATATTTTTTTGATTTTGTGTAGAAATGGTGTTTATTTATTAAGTAATATTTCTCCCTTGGCCAGTGAAGCCAGTGAGGTCAGGAGATACCTTTATGGAAAGGTTTTGAACTAAAATTTAACTTTTAAATAGATATTGGATGATTGAGGTCATCTATTTCTTCTTTAGTGAGCTTTGTAGTTTGTATCTCTCAAGAAACTTGTCTCTTTCATCTGAACTACTGAATTTATTGCTATAGTTGTTTCAATATATTCCCTTTATTATCTGTTTAACATAAGTTGAATGTGCAGTAATGCCAACTTTCTCATTTCTGTTATTGGTAATTTGTATCCTTTCTTCTGCTTAGGTAGAATTTTACAAAGTTCATTGATCTTAAAGAGACTGCTCGGGCTTCCCTGGTGGCGCAGTGGTTGAGAATCTGCCTGCCAATGCAGGGGACACGGGTTCGAGCCCTGGTCTGGGAAGACCCACGTGCCACGGAGCAACTGGGCCCGTGAGCCACAATTACTGAGCCTGAGCGTCTGGAGCCTGTGCTCCGCAACAAGAGAGGCCACGATGGTGAGAGGCCCGCGCACCGCGATGAAGAGTGGTCCCCACTTGCCACAACTAGAGAAAGCCCTCGCACAGAAACAAAGACTCAACACAGTCATAAATAAATAAATAAATAAATAAAAGAACGTGAATGTCTTTAAAAAAAAAAAAAAGAGACTGCTCTTGATTTAATCATGTATTGTTTTGCTTTGTTTTTCTTCATTTTATTTCTTCCATAATCTTTATTTTTTTTATTCTCCTTACTTTGAATTTAATTGGCTCTTCTTTTCTAGTATCCTATGTTGGATGCTGAGGTCAGTAATGTGAGTTCTTTCTTCTTTCCTGTAGGCATGTAGTACTATCATTTCCCCTTAAGTTCTGGTTTATCGATAAATAATTCCAATTTCCCTTTTGATTTCTTCTTTAACCCGTGTATGGGTTTCCTCCTACCATCACGTGGACTGAACATTATTTTAATATTTCATTTGTTCTCTACTTTTATCTTTCTAGCTATATATTTGTCTTCTTTTTAGCAATTACTGTATTGTTTACTGAATGTACCTTTAATCATCACCATTTTTCTTTTCATAAAAATATGCAGTATTATATATTAAGTTAGACACTTTCAACAATATACTTCATTTCTTCCCACCTTTTGTGTTATCATAATATATTAAATATCCATGTTTTAAACACAAAATTATATACATTTTATTTAAACATTCAATTATCTTTGAAATAAATATTTAATTAGAAAAATAAGTATTTTACATTTTATCACATATTTACCACTACTGACACTATTAATTTTTGGGGGTAGATAGAACTTTTATTCTGATATCATTTCCTTCTGCTTTAAGAACCATCTTTTACATTCCCTTTAGTGCAGGTCTCCGAGCCACAAGTTTTCTGAGTTCTCTTCTGTCTGAAAATATTTTTTTTTGGCCGAAATTCTCTAAAGATATTTTAGTTGGGTATAGAATTCTAGGTTTCTCTCTCTCTCTCTCCTCTCTCCCTCTCTCTCCCTCTCTCCTCCCTTCCTCTTGCTCTTTCTCTCCCCTCAGTACATTAAAAGGACATTTAACTATCTTCTGACTTGCATACTTTCTAATGAAAAACCTGCTGTCCCATTAGTTTCGCTGTATGAGTTGTGTCATTTTTTCTGTTTCTCTTCACCATTAGAATATTGTAGCTCAATTTTAATGTGTCTTATCATGATTGGCTCTACATTTATCTTGCTTGGGACTGGCTGATATTCTTTGATCTCTGAATTTCTGATTTTCAGCTACAGTTGAAAGAATTCGGCCATTATTTCTTTCAGTCTATTCTATTTTCCTCTGGGATTTCAACTGCACATATAATATACACTGCTTGGTAGTCTCCCAAAGGTCTCTAGTACACTTCTCTTCAGTATTTTTTTGTCTCTGTTCTTCAATTTGGGGATTTATATTGCTATGTCTTCAAATTCATGGATTTTGTTTTATAATGTCTAAATTTAATCCAATCAAATATATTATTTATAATATTATTCATATCTGTGTTTAATTTTTTTGTTATATCTTTTATTTCTCTCTATATGTGTAGGCTTAGCTTTAAATCTCTGAATATATTCTGAATATTTACAGCAGCTTATTTTACTCCTTTACTACTAATTCCATTTTCTGTTTTATTTCTTGATCTGTTTTTATTGACTGATTTTTAAAATATTTATTGGTAATATTTGCTTCCTTCTTTTCATGTATAGCAATGTTTTATTGAATCTTCAGCATAATGTCTTTCTGTTTGTATTGTAAGTTTTCAAATCTTCATGCTTTCCTGATGCCTCAACGTCCCCACAAACTGTCTATGAACACCTTGCCCAGGTGTCCAGCTTTACCAGTGTGATAAAACTGGTCTCTACCACAAGTTCCTCTTCTTGTCCTCCCCTGACTGTGACCTAGTGATGTTCAAATCCACCAACAAAATCCCCTCACACTTTTTGCTTCTGTATCTTACCCTGACCCAAATAAATGCACTTGCCCATGGGTCTTTGCTCTCTCCCAGATCCCCACCTGCTTGGTTGAGCCATCTCTCTACTATGGCTCCCATATGGACCCCTCCTTGGCATGCTGTGCCTCTGTCTTCTAAGAACCATGATTATAATAAATCCTTTAATTTTATATGACTCTCCAAGTATAATTTCTGCAGCTGTGTTGAGATGATCCTTAAAGACCTCACAAAGGAGACTTACTCTATCATTTTGAACACATTGTTCTTGTCTGATGGATATTTTGTATTATTTTAAAGGAGTATTTATGTTACTTGCAGATCAGCTTGATCTTTTTCAAGATTTTTTGGTTTTGTTTTGCTTTTTAAAGGTGTGTCTAGAAGAACACCCTTTATTCAGGGCTATTTAAATCATACTACTATGATACTATGATGTTACCGTCTTGAGATCTCTTAAGAATATCCCAAATATTTGATGAGGTCTCTATAATCAGGATGACAGAAACTTGAGCAATTTTTTGTTCTTTGTGAACTCTAGGGAATTGTTCACTTATAGCTTCCCAGAAAATGTGCTTTTCCTGGCAATAGTTCTTTGCTAACCCCGTGGAATTTTTTCTATATATGTGCAGATTGGTATATAGTCAAAGACTTAAGGGGATCCTATGCAGTTTTCTGGAACAGAGCCTCTTCAAAGTTGCATCCACTGTGGCCCTATGTCCTCATATTCTAGCTACATTGGCTCCCCCATACTCTGATATTTATCTCTTTTGATTCTGATATTATTTTCCCCTTAATTCATCTAGACCAGCAGATTTTTTGATTTTGGTGTTCTTCCTTTCTTTACTTACAGTCAGGAAATTTCCCCTTGGCAGACAGCTGGAACAGTAGCTGTAAGATTGACCTTATTCATTTTTCTCCTTGCTGAAACCAGAGTCCACGCTGACTATTGTGCAATGTCTTAGAACTGTTGCTTCACATATTAAGCACAATTTTATAGTTGTTTATGACAGAGTACAAGTCCTTTAGTAGTTATGATTTCAAATTTACAAGCAGAAGTGTTCTCACCTGTTTTCAATGTAACATATTGATATATTTAGTTAAAATGGATGAAAAGACATCAAAAGTAATGAGAAAATGTATGACTGAAATGTTTAGGCAACTCTGGCCCCTACCCAGGAATTTTCCCTCAATGACTTTCTCACCTTATTAAAACTAACTATACGACAGATCTGGCATTTATTATCATCATACAGCTTCCAATATCACTGCCTGACTCAGATTCACCAGAAACCAGTTCTTTCTGGTACTTATTTCTTATTTCAGTACAGAATACAGTGGGGTGTATTCTGTCTCCCTTCAAATATGCATTTGGCTGTGATACCAGGTCAAGGTGAAAATCCATGAAAATCCTGTCCTTACTATTGGAAGGTGGACCCACTGATTTGTGGTGCCTATACAGTGAAGAGAAAAGGCTACACTGAAGATGAGGCTTTGAGTATTTGTACATCCCTAGTATATAGCATGAGGAGAAAAATTTTTTAAAGTGTAAGAAAGTTGTCTCTTGGGCTTCCCTAGTGGCGCAGTGGTTGAGAATCTGCCTGCCAATGCAGGGGACACGGGTTCGAGCCCTTGTCTGGGAAGATCCCACATGACGCACAGCAACTGGGCCCGTGAGCCACAGCTACTGCGCCTGAGCGTCTGGAGCCTGTGCTCCGCAACAAGAGAGGCCGCGATAGTGAGAGGCCTGCGCACCGCAATGAAGAGTGGCCCCCGCTCCCCACAACTAGAGAAAGCCCTCACACAGAAACGAAGACCCAACACAGCTAAAAATAAATAAATAAATAAATAAATTTATTAAAAAAAAAAAAAAAAGAAAGTTGTTTCTTTTACTCTTATAAACCTACAGCAGGAAAGGACAAATTCCAGTATATTGCTCTATTCTGAGTAGTTAAGGGAATCCTTTATGTAACCAACTTTTAAGGTAACTACCTATTACTTTTGTACTTGCTGAGCATAATAGTCATAAACTCATAACAACTAAAACTTTAATAGATGGTAAATTCCAAACCCAGAACCAAAATAATTTGTCAAAATCAAAGTCCTGATTAACAAATATTTAAAAGTTGCCTATTAAAATGATTCTGTTTGAAAGGATTTTGATCATCTCATGTGCATGGAACAAATGGCACTCAACAATTTTTTACACTTAATCCCTGATTGAAAATGATGGTATGCCTTGTTATAGAGAACATCTTATGGCAGTACTCAAAGTGGTCTGAACTGGGGAGTGATTTGTAAAATTAAATTAGGAAAGAAATAAATTATATGAAATTAAACTGTTGAAAATTTTGAGAGAATACACCAAAGTCATGAGAGAATATATAACTGCTTAGAATATTAATAGATCCTGTATTAGAGCATTATGACCAGGGAACAAGTAAAATATGTGTAAAATATAAGTTATTTTACCTGAAATGGAGGGTTTAGGAGATATTAACTAAAACGATTCAACTTGTGTTAATGTAGGATCTGTATTCAACATGTGCCAGGGATTCCTGGTTGATAAATAAAATTGAATAAAGTCTATTATGTGCCAGAATAAATTTCAAGTATTTTTTACTTATTTCACTTGTTTTACCCCTCCACATGATCCTATGAAGCTTCTAATATTATGTTTACTTTATTACACATGAAATTTAAAGCTAAGAAAAATTACTAATATCAACCATTCATTAAACATTTATTGATCAACTCCAGGAAATGTGGCATAGTAAAACAAGGATAGACTTTGGGTAGAGAGGCATACTCTACTGGCTGTGTGTCCTTTTGTTAAGTTACTTAATCTCTCTGTGCTTCAGCTTATTCAACTTTAAAATGACTCTAACACTTACCTTTTGGGACAATATAAATGTTAACAATCATATATAATATATACTAGCCATATATATATATAGTATATATTGACTCAAGTAGTTCATCCATACCAGATATTCTAAATGCAGTAATGGACATATCTATTACTTTTATGGCAAGTTGGCAGGCACTATATGAGATACCTTGCATTCATCTTCTTATTTGAATGAACCCTTCTATTTCTGATGAATTGGAATTATTACACTGATGAGGAACCCAAAGCTCAGATAGTGAAAGTAATTGCACTGCTTTATTTATTCACTCTGTAACATTTATGGAGTCCTTGTTACATATTAAATACTATACAACTTCTTGGGATTCAAAGATGAATAAAGTTCATGATCGAATAAATGGGCAGTAATGTATATAAGTGTATTAAGTAGCAACCTATACCAAAAGGTCCTGAGATTGGTAGAGGGCACTGTGGTTTAACAGCGATTTCACTTATATTATTTTATACTGTTAGATAAGTAAGATAGGGTTGTTATTTTAAAATCATATAGAAGCTGATGTTTCTAGCAGTGTGTGACTCAAGTTAGAGATCATGGTTATTATGCATGCTGGAAATAGAGAAGAAATTGTCATGAGAATGGGCAGAGTGGGAATTTGGCATAAAATAATATTAATTAGCTATTGCAGTATCTTTGTCTACCTTATCAGCGGTTGGCCTCCATTCTACACCAACCTAATTCCCACTCAAATAGTTTTTTGTTGACTTTGCAGAAAAGACAACAAAAAAAGGTGAGACACTTTTTGATTCAGGGAAACAACAAAAAATCATTAAATATTTCTTCTCCAATACTTATCTGTATGTGATAACCCTAATTTATAGTCATCGCTTTAGTAATTGATTATGAAAACTATCTTTCAAAAGTAAGTTGAAAAAACTACTATATATAAAATAGATAAACAACACGGACATACTGTATAGCACAGAGAACTCTACTCAATATTCTGTAATAATCTATATGAGAAAAGAATCTGAAAAAAAATGGATATATGTATATGTATAAATGAATCACATTGCTGTACACCTGAAACTAACACAACATTGTAAATCAACTATAGCCCAATATAAAATAAAAATTAAATTAAAAAAAAGTTAAAAAATCAATTTAAAAAGAGTGATAAACTGTTGGTTTAAATACGTCTTTAAATCAAAACAAGGTATTTTAGGACTCTCATAATTAAACACAGTATTTTATATACTTGCAACTTATATAGATTGTATTCATATTACAAAAGTATGAACAAACTTATCTTAAAATGCTTGGTGTTAATCTAAGACAAAGTATAAATGTCGATCTAGATATTTATACTTTTGCTGCAACTGCACTCTATAGTCGCTTTAAACTTTATTCTTTATAAAAATTTAATAGTGTTTCAAATTTAATCACTTTTGTCCTGCTGTTCTGCAGAATAATACAGAAATATGCTTATGCTTAAGCTAGATACCACATCTTGAGAGTGTGTTTTTAAAATTCTTATCTATTGGGATACCAATAGGTTGAAATTTATCTTCTATAGACTGTTTTGGTTTGATCTTTTAAGTCTTTAATCTAGAAAATAAAGATTTTAAGTAAACAAATTAACTGAAATATTATAAATGTCTAAAATGTTTCTGCTTCTGGCATTTCACAATTTAAGATCTTGTTTGTAAGAAGTATTCTCACTATAATGGAGACTGAAAATGGAATATTTCTGACATCAAAAGGGACTTTCAATTTCATCTTGTCCCTCTCAGAGCAATCATATGAAAATAGTAACATTCGGGAAAACCATCATAGCTGGATTTTTACTTATTCTAGGGGTTTCAAACTCAAATCCTTCAATGGCCAGGAAAGAGAAATGAACCTGTGAGACAGCCAGTGAAGGCATTAGGACTGCGGCTTTCCTTTGGGAAAAGGAAAGTGCATACCAACCTAAATACAATCAAATACATTAAGAATAAACAAAAAACATGAACTAACCAAGCAAACAATATAAACTGGGCCACCCATTATTAATGAAGCTGTTGGCCTGATTTGGCTGTGATTTTGAGAGCTATGACTTAGTTCTTCCACTGACTTCTCCTAGACTCTTTCCAATATCACCTAGTTGCTAATGTTAGAAAGGGAATGGTACACCTTATTTCACTTAAAAGTTTATATTAAGAAAACTTGTCAAATAGATTCTGGAGAAGCCTTATACACAGATTACCGTTTAGTGACTTCCATATATTGATAAATTTAAACGCTGCCTGAGGTTTGTGGTCCTGAAAAGAGTGGTGGATAAAGAAATCCCCTAGCTTCTGTGTTCCCGGGAACAGCATATTGTGAAGAATCACTCTTCCCCATACTATTTGCAGATGACCCCTTGTTTACCTATGACGATACGAGACAAAGAGCCTCCAAATTCCTATTCTTTGCCTCCTAAATTAGTAGCTTAACTGGATTGTACCCACTGACTAATCTGGGCTAAACACCTGATCTGACCAACCTTTAGTTGTTTCTCTTCTCTTAAATCCATGAATTTTGATGCACCCTCAGCCTAACCCAGCATATATCCTTTCTGCTGATCTCAGAGAAAGACATTCCCTGGATTGTCCCATCACACCACCCACCTCATCTCACTTTCTCTTACCCCATTCTTTCTAATCTTGTTTACTCCTCTTTATGAAAGAAAAGGCGCTTTTATGTCCAGTCTTTGATACACTTGCAGATCTTGAGGTGGGAGATTTCTCCCCATTGCAATAGTCTCTCCTCTCTTTATTTTAATAATTATTTCAAATAAAGTCTCTCCTTACCTAGTTCTGGATTTGTTTCTATTTGACAACATAAACACTTTTTTAAAAAAACTCAGATTTTAAAAAAAATGATTCTAGAGAATAAATTAAAAAGCACTTAGAGAGGTTCAGAACCAAGATGGCGGAGTAGAAGGATGTGCTCTCACTCCCTCTTGTGAGAACACCAGAATCACAACTAACTGCTGGACAATCATCAACAGGAAGACACTGGAACTCACCAAAAAAGATACCCCAGATCCAAACACAAAGGAGAAGCCACAATGAGATGGTAGGAGGGGTGCAATCACAGTAAAATCAAATCCCATAACTGCTGGATGGGTGACTCACAGACTGGAGAACATTTATACCACAGAAGTCCACCCACTGGAGTGAAGGTTCTGAGCCCCATGTCAGGCTTCCCAACCTGGGGGTCCGGCAAAGGGAGGAGGAATTCCTAGAGAATCAGACTTCAAATGCTAGTGGCATTTGATTGCAGGACTTCGACAGAACTGGGGGAAACAGAGATTCCACTCTTGGAGGGCACACGCAAAGTAGTATGTGCATTGGGACCCAGGGGAAGGAGCAGTGACCCCAGGGGAGACTGAACCAGACCTACCTGCTGGTGTTGGAGGGTCCCCTGCAGAGGCGGGGGTGGCTGTGGCTGACCGTGGGTTCAAGGACACTGGCAACAGAAGTTCTGGGAAGTACTCCTTGGCGTGAGCCCTCCCAGAGTCTGTCATTAGCCCCACCAAAGAGCCCAGGTAGGCTCCAGTGTTGGGTTGCCTCAGTCCAAACAATGAACAAGGAGGGTACCCAGCCCCACCATCAGTAGTCAAACGCATTAAAGTTTTACTGAGCTCTGCCCACCAGAGCAATAGTCAGCTCTACCCACGACCAGTCCCTCCCATCAGGAAACTTGCACAAGCCTCTTAGATAGCCTCATCCACCAGAGGGCAGACAGCAGAAGCAAGAACTACAATCCTGCAGCCTGTGGAAAAAAACCCACATTCACAGAAAGATAGACAAGATGAAAGGGCAGAGGGCTATGTACCAGATGAAGGAACAAGATAAAACCCCAGAAAAAGAGCTAAATGAAGTGGAGATAGGCAAACTTCCAGAAAAAGAATTCAGAATAATGATAGTGAAGATGATCCAGGACCTCGGACAAAGAATGGAGGCAAAGACCGAGAAGACGCAAGAAATGTTTAACAAAGACCTACAAGAATTAAAGAACAAACAAACAGAGATGAACAATATAATAACTGAAAAAAAAAATTACACTAGACGGAATCAATAGCAGAAAAACTGAGGCAGAAGAACGGATAAGTGACCTGGAAGACAGAATGGTGGAATTCACTGCTGTGGAACAGAATAAAGAAAAAAGAATGAAAAGAAATGAAGACAGCCTAAGAGACATCTGGGACAACATTAAACGCAACAACATTCACATTATAGGGGTCCCAGAAGGAGAAGAGAGAGAGAAAGGAACAGAGAAAATATTTGAACAGATTATAATCAAAAACTTCCCTAACATTGGAAAGAAAATAGCCACCCAAGTCCAGGAAGCACAGAGAGTCCCACACAGGGTAAACCCAGGGAGAAACACGCCAAGACACATAGTAATCAAACTGGCAAAAATTAAAGACAAAGAAAAATTATTGAAAGCAGCAAGGGAAAAATGACAAATAACATACAAGGGAACTCCCATAAGGTTAACAGCTGAATTCTCAGCAGAAACTCTACAAGCCAGAAGGAATTGGCATGATATACTTAAAGTGATGAAAGGGAAGAACCTACAACCAAGATTACTCTACCTGGCAAAGATCTCATTCAGATTCAATGGAGAAATCAAAAGCTATACAGACAAGCTAAAGCTAAGAGAATTCAGCACCACAAAACCAGCTCTACAACAAATGCTAAAGGAACTTCCCTAAGTGGGAAACACAAGAGAAGAAAAGGACCTACAAAAACAAACCCAAAACAATTAAGAAAATGGTAATAGGAACATACATATTGATAACTACCTTAAATATGAATGGATTAAATGTTCCAACCAAAAGACACAGGCTTGCTGAATGGATACAAAAGCAAGACCCATATATATGCTGTCTACAAGAGACCCACTTCAGACCTAGGGACACATACAGACTGAAAGTGAGGGGATGGAAAAAGATATTCCATGCAAATGGAAATCGAAAGAAAGCTGGAGTAGCAATATTCATATCACATAAAATAGACTTTAAAATAAAGAATGTTACAAGAGACAAGGAAGGAAACTACATAATGATCAAGGGATCAATTTAAGAAGATATAACAATTATAAATATATATGCACCCAACATAGGAGCACCTCAATACATAAGGAAACTACTAACAGCTATAAAAGAGGAAATCGACAGTAACACAGCAATAGTGGGGAACTTTAACACCTCACTTACACCAATGGACAGGTCATCAAAAATGAAAATAAATAAGGGAACAGAAGCTTTAAATGACACAATAGACCAGATAGATTTAATTGATATTTATAGGAAATTCCATCCAAAAACAGCAGATTACACTTTCTTCTCAACTGCATACGGAACATTCTCCAAGATAGATCACATCTTGGGTCACAAATCAAGCCTCAGTAAATTTAAGAAAACTGAAATCATATCAAGCATCTTTTCTGACCACAATGCTATGAGATTAGAAATCAATTACAGGGAATAAAACGTAAAAAACACAAACACATGGAGGCTAAACAATACGTTACTAAATAACCAAGACATCACTGAAGAAATCAAAGAGGAAATCAAAAAATACCTAGAGACAAGTGACAATGAAAACACGACAATCCAAAACCTATGGGAGGCAGCAAAAGCAGTTCTAAGAGGGAAGTTTATAGCTATACAAGCCTACATCAAGAAACAAGAAAAATCTCAAATAAACAATCTAATCTTATGCCTAAGGAACTGCAGAAAGAGGAACAAACAAAACCCAAAGGTAGCAGAAGGAAAGAAATCAAAACGATCAGAGCAGACATAAATGAAATAGAAACAGAGAAAACAAAAGTAAAGATCAATAAAACTAAAAGCTGGTTCTTTGAGGAGATAAACAAAATTGATAAACCATTAGCCAGACTCATCAACAAAAAGAGGGAGAGGACTCAAATCAATAAAATTAGAAATGAAAAAGGAGAGGTTACAAAAGACACCACAGAGATACAAAGCATCCTAAGAGACTACTACAAGCAACTCTATGCCAATAAAATGGACATCCTGGAAGAAATGGACAAATTCTTAGAAAGGTATAACCTTCCAAGACTGAAAGAGGAAGAAACAGAAAATATGAACAGACCAATCACAAGTAATGAAATTGAAACTGTGATTAAAAATCTTCCAAAAAACAAAAGTCCAGGACCAGATTGCTTCACAGGTGAACTCTATCAAACATTTAGAGAAGAGTTAACACTCATCCTTTTCAACCTCTTCCAAAAAATTGCAGAGAAGGAACACTCCCAAACTCAATCTATGAGGCCACCATCACCCTGATACCAAAACCAGACAAAGATACTACAAAAAAAGAAAATTACAGACCAATATTACTGATGAATATAGATGCAAAAATCCTCAACAAAATACTACCAAACAGAATCCAACAACACATTAAAAGGATCATACAACATGATCAAGTGGGATTTATCCCAGAGATGCAAGGATTCTTCAATATACACAAATCAATCAATGTGATATACCATATTAACAAATTGAAGAATAAAAACCATATGATCATCTCAATAGATACAGAGAAAAGCTTTTGACAAAATTCAACACCCATTTATGATTAAAAACTCTCTAGAAGGTGGGCATAGAGGGAACCTACCTCAATATCATAAAGGCCATATACAACAAACCCACAGCAAACATCATTCTCAATGGTGAAAAACTGAAAGCATTTCCTCTAAGATCAGGAATAAGACAAGGATATCCACTGTCGCCAGTATTATTCAACATAGCTTTGGAAGTCCTAGCCATGGCAATCAGAGAAGAAAAAGAAATAAAAGGAATACAAATTGGAAAAGAAGAAGTAAAACTGTCACTGTTTACAGATGACATGATACTATACATAGAGAATCCTAAAGATGCCACCAGAAAACTACTAGAGCTCATCAATGAATTTGGTAAAGTTGCAGGATACAAAACTAATGCACAGAAATCTCTTGCATTCCTATACACTAATGATGAAATATCTCAAAGAGAAATTAAGGAAACACACCCATTTATCATTTCAAGAAAAAGAATAAAATACCTAGGAATAAACCTACCTAGGAGACAAAAGACCTGTAGGCAGAAAACTATAAGACATTGATGAAAGAAATTAAAGATGATACCAACAGATGGAGAGATATACCATGTTCTTGGATTGGAAGAATCAATATTGTGAAAATGACTATACTACCCAAAGCAATCTACATATTCAATGCAATCCCTATCAAATTACCAATGGCATTTTTTACGGGACTAGAACAAATCATCTTAAAATTTGTATGGAGACACAAAAGACCCCGAATAGCCAAAGCAGTCTTGAGGCAAAAAAATGGAGCTGGAGGAATCAGACTCCCTGACTTCAGACTATACTACAAAGCTACAGTAATCAAAACAATATGGCACAAAAATCAGAAACATAGATCAATGGAACAAGATAGAAAGCCCAGAGATAAACCAACGCATCTATGGTCAACTAATCTATGACAAAGGAGGCAAGGATATACAGTGTAAAAGACAGTCTCTTCAGTAAGTGGTGCTGGGAAAACTGGACAGTTACACGTAAAAGAATGAAATTAGAACACTCCCTAACAACATACACAAAAATAAACTCAAAATGGATTAGAGACCTAAATGTAAGACCGGACACTATAAAACTCTTAGAGGAAAACATAGGAAGAACACTCTTTGACATAAATCACAGCAAGATCTTTTTTGATCCACCTCCTAGAGGAATGGAAATAAAAACAAAAATAAACAAAGGCTAGCTAATGAAACTTCAAAGCTTTTGCACAGCAAAGGAAACCATAAACAAGACGAAAAGACAACCCTCAGCATGGGAGAAAATATTTGCAAATGAATCAACGGACAAAGGATTAGTCTCCAAAATATATAAACAGCTCATGCAGCTCAATATTCAAAAAAACAAACAACCCAATCCAAAAATGGGCAGAAGATCTAAATAGACATTTCTCCAAAGAAGACATACAGATGGCCAAGAAACACATGAAAAGCTGCTCAACATCACTAATTATTAGAGAAATGCAAATCAAAACTGCAATGAGCTGTCACCTCACACCAGTTAGAGTGGGCATCATCAGAAAATCTACAAACAACAAATGCTGGAGAGGGTGTGGAGAAAAGGGAACCCTCTTGCACTATTGGTGGGAATGTAAATTGATACAGTCACTATGGAGAAGAGTATGGAGGTTCCTTAAAAATCTAAAAATAGAATTACCATATGATCCAGCAATCCCACTACTGGGCATATACCCACAGAAAACCATAATTCAAAAAGACACATGCACCCCAATGTTTATTGCAACACTATTTACAATAGCCAGGTCATGGAAGCAACCTAAATGCCCATCGACAGACAAATAGATAGAGAAGATGTGGTACATATATACAATGGAATATTACTCAGCCATAAAAAGGAATGAAATTGGGTCATTTGTTGAGATGCAGATGGATGTAGAGACTGTCATCCAGAGGGAAGTAAGTCAGAAAGGGAAAAACAAATATCGTATATTAACGCATATATGTGGAACCTAGAAAAATGGTACAGATGAACCGGTTTGCAGGGCAGGAATTGAGACACAGATGTAGAGAACAAACGTATGGACACCAAGGGGGCAATGCGGCGGGGGTTTGGGGGTCGTGGTGTGATGAATTGGGCGATTGGGATTGACATGTGTTCACTGATGTGTATTTAACTGATGACTAAGAAACTGGTGACTAAGAAGAAGAAAATAAAAAAAAGAATAGTAAAAAAGCACTTGGAGGACAGGCTCCATGCTTTTTCTTATAATGTCACTAAGATACATTATTAAATTAGTAGAGACCAAAACTTCTAGGATTTTAAAGGGTAATTGATATTTTTATTAAATTTTAGCACTTAAAAATAAAAATAAAAATATGATTCACAAAAAAATGAATGAACTTTTAATTTTTAACAAAGTTTTTGCTACACAATAGTTCAAAATGTACAAAGAATAATAATGGTCATATACCTGCCATCAGCTTTCTCAAATATAAATATTTTAGAATATTTATGTCAGAATTTTTTTCAAATATAGAGATAACTAATTACAAATAAAATCTTCTATGTGTCCCTCATATACTTCATTGCTCTCTGATGCTACCCAGATGTAAACACCATTCTGAATTTGAGGTTTTTTAAAATATGCGTTTGCCTTGTCACTGCATATAATCTATGTACTCCTCTGCAATGTGCGTTTTTAATTTATAATATATATTTTATATTTAAATATGTTGATATAGACAGCTCTAGGCATTTTATTTTCACTGTTATTGCATCATATAAATATATGTTTATTTCTTTATTTTCTTATTAAATAACATGTAGGTTTCCCTCAATATTTCCAGCATTCCCAATATCTCCCTACCAATATTGCAATAAGCCTTCAGATATATGTTTCATTATATATATCTATGCGTAAATTTGTTTTAGTGTTGTATATGTTATATACTTCAGGTGGAACAGCAGGATAGTAAGGACTGGATTTCCCTATGCATGGATTCAATTTTATTATTTAGATATCAACTAATAATGTTTCTCCAATGACATTCCTGAGATAAGTTCTACTTGGCTACAATGCACTTTAATACACTGTGGAATTTGACTTCCTATTATTTAGTTAGTATTTTGTATCTATGCTCATAAATAAACTTTTAATAATATTTTCTGCTCTTCTCTTTTTGCTTGTTTTATTCTACCTTCATGAAATGAATTGGGTAACATTCCCAACAACTGTTCAATTTTAATTCTCTAAATTGTGTTGTAAAACACGGGGATTAATTGCACTTTGGAGATTTGGTAGAGTATGGTTTAAAATAATACATATTCAGTGACTTTCACAGGGGGATAGGGATTTTTAAAACTACTGAATTTTCTACAAGTGTTTTTAAAAAACTATTCTATTTCTTCTTGAACAAATTTGCTAATAAAGATTTCTTCATTAAAATATTTATTTTTCCTATGTTTCAAATTTATAGTCATATATTTGTTCACAGTATTTTCTAATATTCAATGCTTGTACTTGAATCTTTTTTATAACTATTCCTTTTTCCCACCTTTTTAATGTTGGTTGTTCTAATTATGGTAAAACAAACACAACTGTGTTTTAAATGGAAGCAGTGGGATATTGATGGATTCATGACAATCAAATTAATAGATGTCCATTTTATTATATATATAGATATTATATAGATATATACACATTTTCTTTATTCATTCATTTCTAATACACACATTCAATGTTGTAGGTTTTAATGTAAAGCACATTAGTTTTACCCCCAAAATTTTGATTTTCATTCAGTTCATAATATTTTCTATTTCTCTTATAATGTCTTCTTTGACTCATGAATTTTTTAGAAATGTGTGTTTAGAAGTGTCTTTTTTTCTTCTGGCATCTGTTTTTCTAGAATGAACATTTTCTGGCCATTCTAAGCATTACTGTATTGATGGTTGTATATCTGTGGTAGCTTGTAAAGATTTTCTACATTTAAGAATACTGCAATTACAACATATTGAATCTCTGATTTTATTCTTATTCATATTACTTTGTTTCCATAACGTTATTTTAATCTAAAAATGCATGTCTTCTTACAATGATAGAGTCTTAGTTATTATGTCTTCAAAGACTATTTTTCAACCATACTTTTTCCTATTTATAATGTCTATCACATGTGAATAAAATAATTCAATCTCTTTAGCATAACCAATAACTGTTCATATAGAAAACTGTATCTTCTTTCTATTTATAAATCAGTGTTGTGTTCCAGGTAAAATCCTCTATAATATTTTCTAAATCACCACTCTGTAGCTTTGGCACTACAGAGATAGGATTATCATATCTATTATATATTTTTCAATGATGATATTTTCATTCAAAATTTTCTAATTGTTTCCCATATCCAGCATTTTCTGTTTCACTTCTGCCTTTTTATTTACAAATTTTTTATGAAACTCATTTAAAAAAATTGTTCATAATGAACATTCAGTTTTTTTACAGACAGTTCTATAAAGTTGACTTAAACTCTTCTAAGTTTTCATTTTGACTGTTGTTTTTTATAGGATTAGAACTCTTCATATGTTTTGGAGTTTTTGTTTGTTGGCTCATTTTTAGTTTAGGTTTTTTGGGGTTTTTTTTAATACTTTTACCTCTCTTTGTTTCTTATTATTTCTCTCTATCCTCACTCTTTCTTATTTAGATTTTTCTGTAACTTACTGCCCAGGGCCCCCAGTTTACAACAGTTTTTCTGGTGATGTTTCTTTGAGTTCCTATCTTCTTTTGATATCATAGATATAGTTATCTACTTACTGGACTGCTTGGTTCATATTCTTCAGGCAAGGCTGTATTGATGTGTTCCTGCCTTCCCAAACATAGAGCTTCCTGTAAGAATAACCACAGTCTATCGTTGGGCTGGAACTTTTTATTCACCATCCATTCCTGAGCAGGGGAGTAGGGGCAGGAGGGAAAGCCTCACCATAACCTCAGATTTCAAGCATTAAGCTTAATTCAGCTCTCTCATTTGTGGACTATCTTAAGCTCCTATTACCTCCATGAAGTCAAAATCCTATAGCCACCATTGCCAGTTCCTCACAAAGACCCCAGCATACCTGTGAATTCACCTTTGCTTTACTTTTCTATTTGTTTCTAGTTTATTTAGTTGTTGACCCCGTTTTATAACTATGTCTTTTTGATTTTATGTATTTTTAAATTTACCTATCATTGGTATATATTTGGAGCAGAACATATGCAACAGAGCATAAACTTCTTGAGCTGTGCTGACTGTAAGCCCTACTACATAAAATTTTTAAATTTCTATATTGGATAATAGACTATTATTCTTTGAGCTTTAATACAGGATTTCTGATTCAGACAAAGGCATCCAAAATCAAATTAACCTTGATACTGACACAATGCTTCTTTGAAACCCCAGCTATAAGAACTACTCTTTTATTATTCTATTTTTTTTTTTTTTTCAGTCACAACAATTGAAGCTCAGATGGACTCTGCAGTTCTTTTTAGAGATCACACAGCTCTTGCTTCACAGAGGAAAGACTAAAGGGAATTCTAGGCTTCCCTAGGTGGGTCCAGATGCTATCAAATTAACCCATATCCAGTGATATGCAACACAAATTTGACCCTATTGCAGGACCAAAGAAAATAACATTTGGCAATTAATGTCTTTATAATTCTTGAATATAGGGCAAGAAGACCTATATTCTCCTGGAGAAATCTTTCTTATAAGAGGAGAAGAGATATAAGGTACTGAATATTACAAAACAATTTAAATCCTAGAATTTTTATATCCAGATAAGAAAGAGAACTTGTGTTTTCTAGTTATGTGCAGAATTTGAAATAACAAGAAAATTCAAAAACTGTCATTTGGTTTATAAAATTTTTAAAGAGCAATTGGAATGAATGCTTATCTCTGCATTGATTAAACTCACATTTTTTTTCTTTTTTGTCTTAGTAAAGTTGTAGTTGGTACTTTAAATCTGAGTTTGCTTTTTTGTTCCATATCTGGAAAGATGCTTTCTTAGTACAATGCCTGCAAATATTTCTTACACTGTAATACTTCTGTAGAAATTCTGCAATTCTGCATGTAAAAAACTAAGTGTACCTTGAGTAGAATATAAAATAACAGAAGTATGCTTAGAAAAGTAAACATAATTTTGAAAGCTCAAATGTATTAAATAAAAATAATTGCCTTTAAAATTGACTCCAGGAGTCTCTACTAAGCACTTTAGTACAATTATTTGGGTTCTCTTTCTCACATCAAAAAGGTGGCTCATGAGCTGCAAATGAAATAAATGAGTTACCCAAAATAACCTAGTTGCCATGTCTACATAGTGCATAGAAACTGGCAATTATTGGTGGAATGTGGGTGGTAGGCACAGGCAATCTATAATATTCTAGCCAAGACTTTATTTTTCTTAATATCTTCTCATTTATTGGATAAAAATGGAAACAGGATGGCAGAGCTTGGTGATGGCGATGATTAGAATTTAAGTAGTTACTTATATCTTTGTAGTACTGGTCAGTGTATTCTTGGAAAATTGAAAGCACAGAAACTACCTATTCTCCTCGAATTTACTACTGATGTTCATCATCATTGTAAGGAACTGATGGGAAATGTTCATCTTTAGTTCCCATCAGTAGAAAAATTAAAACTTTTATTTGTATGTATATTTGTGGAACTGTAATGCTTTGACAATACTCTATAAACATTTTCTATTTCCCAAAGGGCAGAACACTGCCCTAAACACTGAGCAGGTGCTTAGTAGACATGATTAATTGGATTATGAATATCTGTGCTGTCACTTTTGTTCCAGTTACATAAAATTCCCTTTTTATTCTAGTCAACTTAGAAAATGTCTAATTAACTTTTGACACTCAGATACTTTTACTAATCTTTCACTCAGAGAAAACCAATCACTCTTTCCTTTTAGTATAAGTTAACCATAAATGTCTCTCCTGCAGAAAATGTTCCTCCAATGCTGCATCCACAGTGTTGCCGTTGGCACAGTAGACTGTTACTAATAGGGAGATAAGCCATAAAACATATTCTTTCTTTTTGACTCTATCTTTATGACCAATAGGCAGGGGCATTTTGGTTGAGAATTAGCTATATGCTCAGAGTTGATTAAATGATAATTTAAAAAGAATGTGTTGTTGGTTGAAATCAAACCAAATATTAATTTTGACTGGTTTGCACTTAAAAATATGTATGCAGGGCTTCCCTGGTGGCGCAGTGGTTGAGAGTCTGCCTGCCAATGCAGGGGACACGGGTTCGAGCCCTGGTCTGGGAAGATCCCACATGCCGCAGAGCAACTAGGCCCGTGAGCCACAATTACTGAGCCTGCGCATCTGGAGCCTGTGCTCCGCAACAGGAGAGGCCGCGATAGTGAGAGGCCCGCGCACCGCGATGAAGAGTGGCCCCCACTTGCCGCAACTGGAGAAAGCCCTCACACAGAAACGAAGACCCAACACAGCCATAAATAAATAAATAAATAAATAAATAATTAAAAAAATATATGTATGCATATAATCATAACTTAGATATTGGTGGGATTAAATGTAATATAAGTAAAAGTCTCATACAGGAAAAAATCTCTCAAAAGTAATGGAGTAAATAGTACACTCAAATAGAATTTGCAATGTATATATACATTTCAATATTTATGAAATAATTTAAAGCAAGGATAGCCTTGGGAGTTTAGTTTCTTAAAGAATCCATATTTGATTCCTACTTACTTATTACTTACTGCTTTATAAATATCTTCATTTGACTAAAAATTATTTTTAAGTTGAGCTAAACAAATTAAATACATACATATATATGACATATACAAATTGGTTTTAAAAGTTTATATAGTCATGTAAGTACAGAATATTTCCCTTTTTGAATATTGGAAGATCCATATTTTAAAAATTATATTAGAAGCCTTGGTTAGTAAAGAGAAAACCATAATTCAAAAAGACACATGCACCCCAATGTTCACTGCAGCACTATTTACAATAGCCAGGTCATGGAAGCAACCTAAATGCCCATCGACAGACAAATGGATAGAGAAGATGTGGTACATATAAACAATGGAATATTACTCAGCCATAAAAAGGAACGAAATTGGGTCATTTGTAGAGATGTGGATGGATCTAGAGACTGTCATACAGAGTGAAGTCAGTCAGAAAGAGAAAAACGAACATTGTATATTAACGCATATACGTGGAACCTAGAAAAATGGTACAGATGAACCAGTTTGCAGGGCAGAAATTGATACACAGATGTAGAGAACAAACATATGGACACCAAGGGGGGAAAGCACTGGGGGATGGTGGTGGTGGTGTGATGAATTGGGATATTGGGGTTGACATGTATACACTGATGTGTATAAAATGGATGACTAATAAGAACCTGCTGTATAAAAAAGTAAATAAAATTAAATTTTAAAAAAACATAACAAAAAAACAAACACCCTGATTCAAAATGAGCAAAAGACTTGAATAGGTATTTCTCTAAAGAAGAGATACAAATGGCCAATAAGCACATGAAAAGATGCTCAACATCACCAATCATTAGGGAAATGCAAACCAAAACTGCAACGAGATACCACCTTACACCCATTAGGATGGCTACTATCAAAAGAATAGAATATGACTGTTTGCAAGCACATGGAGAAATTGGGACCCTGGTGTACTACTAGTGGAAATTGGCACAGTCACTATGGAAAACAGTATGGTGTTTCCTCAAGTAATTAAAGATAGAATTACTATATGATCCAGCAATATCACTTCTGCACGTATACCCCGAAGAATTGAAAGTAGGATTTCAAAGAGATATTTGTACACCCATGTTCATAGCAGCATTATTCATAATAACTAAACCATGGAAGCAAATCAAGTGTCCATCAGTGGATTAACGGACAAGGGAAATGTGGATATACATGCAATGGAATATTGTTCAGTCTTAAAAAGGAAGGAGATTCTGCAGTATGTTTACAACATGGATGAACCTTGGGGACATTATGCTAAATGAAATTAGCCAGTCAGAAAAAGACACATACTGTATGATCCCACTTATATGAGGTACTTAGAATAGTCAAAATCATAAAGACAGAAAGTAGACTGGTGGTTACCAGAGGCTGGGGGCAAGGAATAATGGGGAGTTATTGTTTAATGGGTATAGAGCTTCAGTTTCACAAGATGAAAACAGTTATGGGGATGGACAGAGGTGATTTTCACACAACTATGTGAATGTATTTGATACCGTTGAACTGTACACTTAAAAAATGGTTAAGATGGAAAAAAAATTGTTTATCATGAAATACATCAAATAAAAAGTATAAATAAAATACATATGTATAATTCAAAGAATAAAAAAATAAATAAAAGAGGGGTGACTAGAGTGGACATGGACAGGGGTTGGACAGGAACTTCTTAATGCTGTTACAGTTGGATTTTTTTAAATCATATGAACATATAAAGTATCCAAACCAAAAAAATATATAATAAAAAAAAAGTTTATATAGTCATGTAAATACAGAATATTTCCCTTTTTGAATATTGGAAGATCCATATTTTAAAAATTATATTAGAAGCCTTGGTTAGTAATTATACATTATTGGAGAAGTTACAGAACCTTCTGAATTTCTCTTACTTATCCTATCAATTTCCAGGGCTACTTTTAGGATTGAATGCATATACTAGTTTTTAAATGTTATAACTATAATAATAATGACTTTACTTATTATTTATTTAATTTATTTATAATTAATTGAAAGTTATTAGTTATTTATGTAATATTACTTATTAGTAGTATTTTATGCTCATATAATCAATAATCCTGAATGAGCAATTTAGATAATTTAGTTTCAGCATATTCTTACTTCTTTTTATAAGATGACATTTTGGAAATGCCTCTAAATTCTGTGTTTCAGTCAAGTATATATTTCTAAAATTATAATAATTGATCTCTTAAAATTTTCTTAAATTTCTTCATTAGAAATAAAAAAATGGAAATTCTAACATAATTTTCTCCTGTCATTTTCTTTATTCTTCAAATTCTTCACTATCACTCTCATATTTTCATGCTATTATATAACAATAATCTAATCAGAAAATTTAAATAGTTGAAAGATGGAATGGAAAATGATAAGTGAATTTATATTCTGTGTGATTTCAAGAGAAACTTACAGATAGTTCCTTTTATGCTGGAAGGTTTTATATTTAAGAGTTTTTCCTGATTAAAATGTTAAAATCAGTTTGCTAATAATTATTATTTGCATATACATGATTATAGTTTTATTACAGTATTTACTGATGGTAAAAGAGGGGGCTTTTTATACACTTTATTAGAAAGATAAGTTTAGAGTCTACAGATGTAGTGTTAATGTAACGATGACTTAGTTTTTCCATATCCTCTCCTTCTATAATATCCAACAGCATTATTTTCCAGAGAAGAGAAGATTATATTATTTGGGCTGGAGCCTCTATTAATATTATTAAATGTTATTCCCATGTGTCATTATATTTTTAGACTATTTCAAATTTTAGTTGAGCCAGTGTTATTTCAACATCATGGTGGTATATTATATTGCTCCCACATGTTTATTCACTACATTTTTATAGCATTGATTACTTAAACTGCTTTTGTCAATAGTTAGAGAAAACTCAAAATGAATTAAAAATAAGAAACTAAATTAGCTCATGAAATTTGAATTCAGAGGCAGAGCAGGCTTTCTTCGAATTTAATTCAGCCAGAGTGATCCCATTTCTCTATAATATTCCAGGTCTCTCCATTCTCTGTATCATCCACCTCTTAAACATTCTGGTAGTAAAATGGCTTTAGCTTTTCTAAGTTTTTTATTTGCATAAGGCAACAACTAGCAAATTGAGACCAACTTCTTCCTCTGGACTTTTTTTTTAACAGTGAGAATTTTTATCCATAAAACTCTAGTATGCTTCCACTTGCTTGTTACCGACCCCAATTTTATTATATACCCATTTATGAGTTCACCCATCAGGCTTAATTCTGGGTTTCTGACAGATCATCAGCAAAGGAGATGAATGACCATGATGGCCTAGGTCTAACCACAACCCACGTCTTGATCTGGGACCAATTCCTCAATGCATAAGACAGCTAAATAAAGGAGGGGGAAATAAATTACTCGAGATAAAAAAAATAAACTGTTTACAAAATATTTCCACATATATTATCTCACACTAAATGACTGCTCTGAGTGCTGCTCCATTTGCAGCTGCCCTGATACATGTGTCAACTCTTCAACACTACAAACGTTATCAGAGTTATAATCTAAATAATAGTCTCAAATATCTTTGGGGTCCCAAGAAGTAACAATGAAGTTCAACAAAGGCCAGGCACCAATAGAAAATTTATTTCTGTATTTAGAAAAAAATAGCTGAAGGAAAAATGTTAATCTCTTTGATTTTTTCAATCTTTTTAGTTCATGAATAATACATTAATTCATATAATACTCTCCACTTTTTAAAAAATCCACTGTTCCAATATCCTAAGGCTAGCATGCTATATGTCAAATGAGCAGACTAAAGTAAATCTTATTTAATCATTGGAGCCATGTGAAAATTTGGTCAGATTTCTACATCACTCATCTGGTTGCTAGATGTGTTTGCTATGCAAATAGACCAAATGGCAAGATCACCTGTGTAGTTTTCCAGTTTTACAGATGTAGATTGATATTCTTTCTCAGGATTTTCACTTATTTGCTATGTAGTCATTTGAATGCATGCCTTTTATTTTACTTATTTTTATACTCAAAGTAAATATTTTGAATCACTGCCAGAAACAAGTATCTTCATTATATTATAGGTTTTGCTTGATTTTTTTTTCTTAAAATAGTAAATTTTATTAAAGACTGCAAACTTCACTTTTTCAAACTGGCACAAAAATAGTCCACTTTTGGCTTTAGGGAAACCATATAATTCTATGCACTAATGCCTCATTGTTAAAAACAAATGAACAACAACAAAAATCAGTAACAAACCATTTAGCAAACATTAGTCTCCTACGTTCGCTTAAAATGATTTAACTGCCTATAAGAGCTTAAAATCACATCAATATTCAAGCAGAAAATTCATATTATTTATATTCACATGAGAAGAGCCAGACGTTGGAAAAACATCATAATAACTCAGTGAGGAATATTATTTTTTTTAATGGGTATAATAGCCTTCTTCTGTTGCTCAAATAATTAACACAGTTGTCCAATCAAAGCCTTATATATGGGAGATTAAAAGAGAAAGACATTTTACACACTTGGCAATTCAATGGGCACAAATATTCTTAATATGTACAATATGCACATGGCAAGGTTGTGTTGTGTTAGCAAACATCCAACATCATGTGCTTCGATGGATAATATATAGTTTAAGGACCTGGGTTAACATACTGTCTATACTTTGGTGTTGAGCCTTATGTTGTATATGAAAATTACTAGTACGTAAGCTGACCAGCACCTCCCTGTCCCAGGCTCTTGAAAGGAAGGACTGGAGCTGCAGGGTAGGCCAATCCCTTCTGTTTCTCTCATACTACACTAGGAAATGGTTGCAACTGGACTAACTTGGAAAGGTGGCTGTGGCTCCAACTGTTCATTCTGGCATTTATAAAACATTTTACAGTGGTGGATGCTTCTGCTAGCAGCCTGCCTTATAGCCTCATCTGTCAGCCCCCATGGAAAATATACGGTTGTTTCCACACAATGTGTGACTGTCATCGCCCTGCCCAAACATTTTTGTTGTAATCTATGTGATTCACAGCTGAATGTTTTTTAGTCCTTTAAGAGATGTGTTTGCACACCACTGATTTCCAATTCCAGTATTTCTCATTTCATTGGAAATGGTCATCATCGGTGTTTTCAAGTACTTGGGCTAGAGGTGAAGCAACTAAGAATAAAATAATATGAAGCTACATGCAGGAAACTATATGACTTCCAAGAAAAAGGCTAGTCATATTGTTTTATAAACATGGTTAATGAAATTGCACACCATAACTTACAGAAAAATCTACATATCCATGTTCAAATTTACATCTGCAAGGAGTATATAGACTATAGACATACTTGGCCCTTTTCCCCTAATCTTTGGGTTCATTAACAGAAAGATGAACATATAATTCCTAATGTCAATACCTTTGCATATTTCTTGTAAATAAGAGGGCTTTAGTTTTTGGTGATTTGTTTTTGTTTTTTTCAGTTTTGGTATTTATTACTTTTTCTGGTCCCTGGGAACATTTTTCTTCTGTTTCTCATATATTATTAAACTCATAGTTTGCTATTACCAGTATATTTAGGATCCAGCTAGATTCATCCATGACTAAACAGTTTCTGTGCTTCTTTTTAAAAGAATGAGTTCAATTTTGTTTTCTAATACTGTTTTCTGTTTTTACTCAGCGATTAGAGTTCTCTTCTATAGTTGCATTAAATACCCAAGGCATAAAATTTAAGTGACATTGACAATCTACAATTTTTCATAAATACTGAGCGCAGGCATAGACTTCTGTGCTTCTGACCTACTTTGCCTCACAGAGACCTGTAGCCAACAGTTGTCAGGCATCTGTGCCTCAACTGCTCACAGGTTCTGCTGAATATGTCTTTGACATTCAATATGTAAAATGCTGTTAAATTACAGAAAGACATAGACGGTGAACTTTGAAAAATCTTGTCATTAATTTTACAGTTTCACTAGAGACAGCACCAAGAAATCTGATAAATAACAGCTTCCAGTTAAGGTAGATTAGCTACTGAGCTACTTTAAAATACCTTAAAGTATAAACATGACTCTGGGAAAAAGAAACTCTGAATCTAGTTGAGCAAATATCTATTTAGGAAATTATGGCACACTTTGGAATGAGTAGACTTTATGATTTTCCTAATGTCTAAGAAAAAAAGTGAGATCCATTCAACAAAAAAGTTGAATAAATAAGATTATGAAATGGTTGAAACAATAGACTAAATCGTTAAAAGAAAACTATCTTTTAAATTCATTATCTAATTATTATCTAATGTATTTTGGAACACAGAAATAATTGCTGGAACCAATTACATTGATAGACTCAGGCAAGTGAAATGGATTGAAACCACAAGAAAAGGTGGTACTAACACTCATTATCATGTAGTAAATTTAAGTGTAGATTCTGGTTAGTAGGCAGAAAGGCCTTAAGTAAGGTTGCTAATAGTCTACTTCCCAAGAGCTCATTGTTGATAGTATCTTCAGATGACAGAATAATTCTGAGTAGGCTGACTTCATTTGACCCACACATATCTGATGTTCTGCTGCTATTTTTAAATTAGAATTCATCTAAGAAAGTAAACATGGTAAAATGTTATGGTGGTCGCTGAATATATTGCAGAGAATGGTTTAACATGAAGCAAGAAAGAAACCATCAATTTGATTATTAAATAATAATCATTATCCTTGTTATTTGACAGGTTATAAAAAAGGGCAAATATAAAATACATACACACACACACACAGAGAAATAAATACAAATGTACACAAATCTTGGATGTTTATTTTGATTAAATTTTGTTAAATTATAAATTATGACCTGACCTGGCAAGTCTTAGAAGTGTAATACTTTTACCTGCCTTTCAAAGTCTTTGATAATATTTGTATTTGGTACTTAATTTTGTTCTTTGTTTGATTTAGTACTCTTTGACAGAAAAACTGTATTATTGTCAGGCCAATTTTCTAATAGTTGTACAAGCACAGTTTTCTCATCCCAGCTTGTGTTTTTTTTGTTTTTGTTTCAATTGCTGCAAAATCATGAAATTTCTTCAAAAATCCAAATGACCTATCCAAGCCTTACACATTGTTTCAAGACCTGGTTAATATCCTACTTTTTGATAGATCTCTCTCTTCCAAGACAACATTTTTTTCTAGCCATCAGGTGTGTCAGATTATTCATTCAATTTTCCTACTAATTATAGTTCATTGCCTTTGTTTATGTATTGCTTCATTATTTGTCATGTTATTTACAAATAGATATTCAATTTTTAGAGAAACAGGATATGTCACATATGTGTTTTACATATTCTTACAGTGCCTCATAAAGTGGTGACCACATAGAAGATAGGAAATAAGGACATTCTTGGATGATTTACTGACTGTCTGATAAATACTTATATACACGTTTCACATTTAAACCAGTTGTGTTAGCTGTACGCTCATAACTTGCATTTGGCCATGAAATCTTAATAAATTTCACACTCAATCACAAAGTGCAGATGGGAAAATTCCCTTGCAAAATTGTAGACATCTGTGCTGTCATCGCATAAGAAACCCAAACATACTATGGCTAACTTCTGATTATTAAACTTAATGACAATGAGCTTCCTTTCACCTGAAAAAGGAGGAAATGTGAAGGACTTCCTTCTCTCTGCTTTCTTTACTGACTGCTAGATATTTGCCTAGAAAATGAAGAAGAAAAAAAAGGTGCCTCTAATTTTGTGGGTAGTATTAGATTAAGATATCTTGAATGACTGATGCCATGGATAACATCAAAATACAAACTAAAAGCTTATGGCTTACTTGTTTGACACTCAATCCTCTTTCTTCATTACCATTCATAGTTTTTATCTTACACATCTATGCTGCCTGTCTCAAAACTGTTATACACAAGTGCTGCTAAAAATGCTCTTTTATTCAACTATTCTCTTACATGTGCTTTCAAAATCTTACTTCTACGGTGTTTTCCTGTCTTTCAGTTTCTTTTTCTCTTTTTTCTCTTTTGTTTCTCTTTTTTTATGCCTGATGGCTATTCACTTTCCTCTCGCTCTCAATTTTTTCTTTTATTTTAGTACTATATATTAGAAAACTATTTAGTGCAAATCCTGATGTTAAACTTTGAGATGTTCCAATGTCAATTTATATAGATTCTGTCCTTGAGGTACTTACTGTCTTAAGACAGATGACATACATATAAATTAAATATAATACACATTACAAGTGATAAATGCCATGAGAAAATTCCTGATAATTTCTCATATACAAGCCACACTTTTCCAACCTTTTAAACCATAACTTCTGAATCCCCCTGTCTACTAAATGATTTATTAAGCTTTTAGTAAATGTTGAGCTTTCATTAAGCTCAACATTTACTAAGGCATGAAGACCCATAGAAGGTTTAAGAATAAGGACTTGAGGGACTTCCCCAGTGGCACAGTGGATAAGACTCCATGCTCCCAATGCAGGGGGCCTGGGTTCAATCCCTGGTCAGGGAAGTAGATCCCATATGCATGCCACAACTAAAAGTTCACATGTCACAACTAAGGAGCCCACGAGCTGCAACTAAGGAGCCAGTGAGCCGCAACTAAGGAGCCAGTGAGCCACAACTAAGGAGGCTGCCTGCCTCAACTAAGACCCGGTGCAACCAAATAGATAAATATTAAAAAATAAATAAATAAGGACTTGAAAGTCCCACATCTGATCTATGTGAAATAATGTTTGCATCTGTATTGAGGACAATTTCAATCAGAAGGAGTAATCCCAGCTCAGAGGGTATTGCAATAGTGTAGCAGAAGAAAACAAGTAAATGAGTAAAAGCATATAGTAGGGAGACAGAAGAATGTATTGGGGTTGATTTGATTAATATATGTGAAGGAGAGTTACTTCTTTCTTACACGGTTCTTCTCTTCCAACAGCAAAACTCCTTAGGAAGAAGAAAAATAGGTGAGAGATAACTAAGCACAAGCCAAGACTTTACAAAAAGGAGCAGCACAGATCAGCAAAATAGTGGGCACATGAGAATGTCTATCGACCTTCTTTGCAGAATAAACTCTCTCTCACTTGAACCACATGATCACTGTAGAGCTACCACCTCCAAGCAATGAAACCTTACCCAAATGACCACATTAAATATGTTTGAGGACGGGAAGCTCAACCAAGTGTGGCCAAGATCTTCCCTGGTGATTAGTCCCAAAGATATGTCCACATCCTAATCTCTTGATCCTGAAAGAGTTACCTTACTTGGGGAAAGGATGTTTGTTTATGTTATTAAGTTAAGAGGATCTTTAGATGAGGAGACAATCCTAAATTATCCCAGTGGGCCCTATGTGACATCACCAAGTATGCTTATAAGAAAAGGCAAAGGGAGGTTAGACAAACACACAGAGGAGGTGGCAATGTGAAGAAAGAGGCAGAGATTGGAGTCATGTGGCCATAAGCCCAGGAATGCTGCCCCCAGAAGATGGAAAAGCCAAGAAATGGATTCTCTTGTAGAGCCTTCGGGGAAGTACGATCCTATTGACATGTTGATTTTGGACTTTCTGGCCTCCAGAATTGTGAGAGAATATATTTCTGTTGTTTTAAGCCATCAAATTTGTGGCAATTTATTACAGTATCTACAGGAAGCTAATTCAGCGCCTATCCTACTTCTGATACATGAATATGCCACATTCCTTTGTCAGTATCCTGAGTTAAAAGGTGGAGCCCTGGAATCTCGAGGAGTGGCTGTATAAAAGAGAAACTGCTAAATATCTGAGTATGGATGAGAATGGATGTTACCAACTCATGATCTTTCTTTAAGTAAAGTAGTAATAAATGTACTTTCTGGATAAATATATAAACATATATACATTTGTATATGTGGATGTATATGTATAAAAGTATTACACGTTTATTTAGAGGGAGCAAGACCTTTAGTTTTCATTCTCATGGTAAATCAAATTATAAAATACCATCCTAACAAATTCTAATTTCTCTATAACTACATCAATCTATACTAAATGAAAGGGAAGTTAGAAAGGTGAGCTAATAAACTGAGAGAATTTTTCCCTCTCCATTTCTGGGTGTATTTAGACTTAACAGGCAATGCAGTACAGTAAGTAAAACAATCTACTCTTGTCACCTAAGCACTCACAAGTTAAGAGGAATTACATGCTCCAGGCTGCTTGAAAGAAAGGATTCACCTGAAATGAACGTTCCCAAGAGAGGGGTGTGGACAGTATAGTTAAGCACCAGACAGGTTATATTGAATATTTTCATTTACATACTATATGTCTCTGATATGTCAGAAAAGGAACATTTCAAAACACTCAATTGTAGTATTTTTCTATCTATGTAGATGCCATACGTATAATCTTCGTTGAGAGCCTCTTGCTTTGGTATCTTTAACAGAAACACAAAAAGTGCAGGTCTATCATCATAAAGCAAGGCTGAAGGCCCAATTCTACCAATAATCCCTCCAACAGTGAAATCAACTGGAAGCATGTCTTTCCCTCAATTTATACAGAATTCCAAGCACATAACTTAAAAATTTAAAACCTCTATTTCACGGTTATGAATAGTTAGAGAAAAAAGCCAGGGCATATGAACACACGACAAGAAAAAAATATAAAGAAAAATAGCAAAGTCTTTATTTTTCATTTCAATGTTAAAGCAATACCACCTGTGCAGTCAGAAATGCCCACATTCTTAACAGACTGGGAACCGTAAGAAGTCAAGCAAGTGCTGAGGAGAAAATAGTAAAGGAAAAAAAATTTTCTAAAAATAAACAAAACATTTATTTTCAAGTTTTTGACATCCTGTTTATTTCTCTTCCTATAAAGTTATAACAAGTAAAACATATATTGTCAAAGAAATGTCAAGAAAATGTCAAAAAATAGATGAATCAAAGTTTTTGCGAGTCTTCAGTTTTTGTTTTTGTTTGAAAGACAATTCCAAAAAGGAAAAAAAAAAATTCTCATCAGGTGCTCATGTCCTTGGAACCAACAAGATTACAGAAATTATCTAGAGAGTGGAAAATCCTGCATGTATAATGACTGTGAGAGTTAAAGAAACCCTGGTGTAGCCATACAGTGAAATGGATGCTGCAGGTATAGCCATGGTTTGTTTACTTATAAATAAAGAAAACCTCTCAAGGCGCCTCTAGCTAAATGAGGACTGCCTTTTAGGAAGGATACCAAATGTAGGCTTACCAGATAAAATGCAGGATAACCAGTAGTTCTGAATTTCAAATAAACAACAAGTAATATTCTAGCAAAACTATGTCCCATATATTGTACTATTATGCTATATTTATACTAAAAACTGGGTTTATGGTTTATCTGAATTTCAAATGCAACTCGGTGTCCTGTATTTTTATTTGCTAAACCTGTCAACCCTAACAAGGTGACTTAGAAACATCAAAGTAACAGAAAAGACTAGAAAAAGGATCTGAAAATTCCACAGGAAGCAAAATGCAGTTTCTTGCTCTCTCTCTCAATGACCCTGACTCTCTCTCTGTCTCACTCTCCACCTTTTCTTTTCTCTCTTTTCTCCAGAACTAAATAATTTCCTATTTTTCTCTCAATATAGAGTAATTTTCTCTTTCTCTCTTTTTTTTTTTTCTCTGTACTCAAATAAAGAAACAGGTTGTCCCAGCTCTGGTCATGATCTACCTCTGGACAAATCAATACTCAACAGGGTTTCAAGATCACATGGCCCAGTGTCTTCTCAATAGATGTAAAGGAACAGACCCAAAAATGAAATGTGAATCAAGTAGGGAAATAAATAACAGCCTATCGAAGCCACAATGACAAGTCATGTCTTTAAAGAATATTAGCTTATGAATTGCAAGTTTATAATACTAATTGAAAATAAGAGTGAGTATATAAAAATCATCTACACTGTAAAACTCCAATTTTGTTATATATACACAAATGTACATATGCAAACATAACTACAATCACCAAAATTTAGAAAAAAATAAAAGAAAATACACTGAAAAATATTCCCAAGGATGGCTGTTGCTATGATTAAAATTAATTTTATCTTTTACATATATTTTCCTACTTGCCCAATTTCCTATAAAGAGCCCTAATTATTTACAAAAAGAATCATAACATTAAAAATAGATAAGATGAAGAAAAACACGTTTTCTAAGCAATATGTATTTTGGAGGGTTGTTTAGTAACCCAGTGGATTAACAAATATTTTCTTAAATATGAACTGCAGGTTGTTCAGGCTGAAGAGTTCTAAAAATTTGGCCCAAAACATAATATTTTGAAGGGCAAGAAATTTTAAAAGGACGATATCTAAGATACCTTAAGATTAAAATAACATATAAGGAAAAATTGTGCTGTTTATGTAAAAATACATTATTTTGAGTTGTCTTTTAAATATCAAATTCTATACAAATATAAGCAAGGCCAGAAATTGGTAGGCATGTTCTCAACACAAAAGCAAAAAAATTAAGAACTAAAAAATATTTAAGGTTATATAAGATAATGAGTCTTAAAAACTTTCATCATCTGTACAACAATCTTACCAAATATATTTGTTATCATCTTTGGGAATATCTATAGTTTCAATCTTTTGACAACCCATTTCATCGTTTGTTAGAAATTTATTTTTTATTCTAAGTATCCATCTATAACTGCCAATGATTGATTATGGTTCTGTCTCTTTGTGTAGCTATGGACCAGTGTAACTCCTTTTTCACACAGAAGTCCCTCTTAAATCTGAAGATATATTTTTCTTCTCATTTGTCTGATCCTCAACTACAACCTTCTATTCCTTCAGCTTAGCTATCTTGCCCATGCCTTTTCACTTTGACCTTCTAACTTTTGTCAAAATGACAATTTGTCTAGGCATTTAGACTAAAACTTGCAGCCCACAGTGAATGAATCACCAAGTTCTGTCAACTCTTCTTTTAAATGCAACCTGAATACCAGTGTTGAGCTCTATTTCAGCTGCCACTACTCAGGTCATTGTTTTATGCTTAGATTATTGGCTTAATTAAAAAATAGTCTCTCTGATTCTTGGTTTGCTCTTTATTTGTAAAATTACACTAAAGGTTATTACCTAATTATCTGAAAACACTGCTTTGTGTATAATTAGCTACAGCCCCAAATCGTCCATGTCCAACACAAAAAAGGGAAAATCTACTCTATAATTAGTTCTTAGTACTTCATAACAAAAATAGAAATAACAAGGTGTGTTTTAAAATCCAAGAGACTGTCATCCATTACCAGCTAGCCTGCTAAAATAAACTTTATTTCATCCTCACTTCTTAGAATCTATCTTTTCTTTATAGTCAGTCCAGTTGGGTCTTCCACAACACCTTTCCTTAAGTCTTAAATCACAGTGGTTGCATCACCATCTGTGGTATAAGTACACAAACCCTTTACAATGAGGTTCTAAGTCCTTACAATATAAAGTGCAGATTTTGATCAAAATTTCTAAGAAGCCAATATAAAGAAGAAAACATAGTTAAAATTTCCTTACAGTTTATGAACTAAAGTTAACCAATGTTAAGAGTGAGCCAGCCACCTCATAATCTGGGAGCATATGAAGTCAACATCAATGTAAATAATGTTCTACCTTTCATACAGGAAACTAAAAACTTTCATATGTTTTGTTTCAAAAGCAATATCAAAAAAGCTTCTAAATATTATAATATTTACAATTGCAAAACCTAAAAAATGTGTTCAGAAATAGAGGTGCTTTTCAAAATAAAAATATTCTCTTTTAAGAAAAAAGCCAGGGATAATTCACAAATCTATAATATGTAAATTATGATTAACTACAACGATACTCAAGCACTGTAAATTGTATTCACACCAAAGAAAATAGTACTTAATTCCTAGAAATCATTAATTGAGTTACCTATTAATCAAAAACAAACAAACAAAAATTAAAGAAAAACAAAAATACAAGTAAACAACCAAACATACAAAGAACCCAAAAATGAAAAAAAAACCCAAAAAAACAAGACTAACAAAAAGAAAAAACCAAAACAAAACCAGAAAGCGAACAAAAAAGAGCAAAGCCATACCACGTGGCTTGTGGGGGTCTTGGTTCCCTAGTAAGGAGTTGGGCCTGAGGGCCTGGGGTGGGAGTGCTGAGTCCAGGATGCTGGACTGCCAGAGAATTCCTGGTCCCAGGGAATATTAATCAGTGTGAGCTCTCCTGGAGGTCTCCATCTCAACACCAAGTCCTGGCTCCACCCAACTGCCTGCAGGCTCCAGTACTGGACACCTCAGACCAAACAACCAGCAAGACAGCCCCACCCATTAGCAGATAGGCTGCCTAAAGTACTAAGCACAGAGACACCCCAAAACACATCCCCTGATGCAGCCCTGCCTATCAGAGGGAAAAGACTCAGCTCCACCCACCAGAGTGCAGACACCAGTCCTTCCCACCAGAAACCCTACATAAGCCACTTGACCAACCTCACCCACCAGGGGGCAGACATAAGAAGCAAGAGGAACTACAACCCTGCAGCCTGCGGAAAGGAGAAAACAAACACAGTAAGTTAGACAAAATAAGACGATAGAGAAATATGTTCCAGAAGAAGAAGCAACATAAAAACCTACAAGACCAAAGAAATGAAGAGGAAATAGGCAATCTACCCGAAAAAAAATTCAGGGTAATGATAGTAAAGATGATCCAAGATCTCAGAAACAGAATGGAGGCATGAATTGAAATGATACAAGAAATGTTTAACAAAGACTTAGAAAAACTAAAGAACAAACAAACAGTAATGAACAACACAATAATTGAAATGAAAAAAACACTAGAAGGAATCAATAGAAGAATAACTGAGGCAGAAGAATGGAAAAGTGAGCTGGAAGATAGAATGGTGGAAATAACTGCCACAGAGTAGAATAAAGAAAAAAAAATGAAAAGAAATGAGGGCAGTCTCAGAGATTTCTGGGACAAATGAAATGCACCAACATTTGAATTACAGGGGCCCCAGAAGAAGAAGAGAAAGAGAAAGGGTCTGAGAAAATATTTGAAGAGATTATAGTCAAAAACTTTCCTAACATGGGAAAGGAAATGGTGAATCAGGTCCAAGAAGCACAGAGAGTCCCATACAGGAAAAACCCAAGGAGAAACACACCAAGACACATATTAATCATCCTAACAAAAATTAAATGCAAAGAAAAAAATATTAAAAGCAGCAAGGAAAAAGCAACAAATAACATACAAGGGAATCCCCATAAGGTTATCAGCTGATTTTCAGCAGAAACTCTGCAGTCCAGAAGGGAGGGGCAGGATATATTTAAAGTGGTGAAAGGGAAAAACCTACAACCAAGATTACTCTACCCAGCAAGGATGTCATTCAAATTTGACAGAGAAATAAAAAGTTTATAGACAAGCAAAAACTAAGAGAATTCAGCACCACCAAATCGGCTTAACAACAAATGCTAAAGGAACTTCTCTAGGCTGGAAACACAAGAGAAGAAAAAGACCTACAAAAACAAACCGAAAACAATCAGAAAATGGCAATAGGAACATATATATTGATAATTACCTTAAATGTAAATGGATTAAATGCTCCAACCAAAAGACAAAGGCTGGCTGAAGAGATGCAAAAACAAGACCCATACATATGCTGTCTACAGGAGACCCACTTCAGACCTAGAGACACATACAGACTGAAAGTGAGGGGATGGAAAAAGATATTTCATGCAAATGGAAATCAAAAGAAAGCTTGAGTAGCAATACTCATATCAGACAAAATAGACTTTAAAATAAAGACTGTTACAAGAGATAAGGAAGGACACTACATAATGATCAAGGGATCAATCCAAGAAGAAGATATAACAATTGCAAATATTTATGCATGCAACATAGGAGCATCTCAATACATAAGGCAAATGCTGTCAGACATAAAAGGGGACATCGACAGTAACACGATAATAGTGGGGGACTTTAACATGCCACTTACACCAATGGACAGATCATCCAGACAGAAAATGAATAAGGAAACGCATTAATTGATATTCATAGAACATTCCTTCTAAAAGAGCTGAATATACTTTCTTCACAAGCACACATGGAATAATCTCCAGGATCGATCGATCACATCTTGGGTCACAAATCAAGCCTTGGTAAATTTAAGAAAGTTAAAATGATGTCAAGCATCTTTTCTGACCACAGTGTTATGAGATTAGAAATCAATTACAGGAAAAAAAAATGTAAAAAATACAAACACATGGAGGCTAAACAATATCCTACTAACTAACAAATGGATCACTGAAGAAATCAAAGAGAAAAACAAAAACTACCTAGAAACAAATGATAACAAAAACATGATGACCATAAACCTATGGGATGCAGCAAAAGCAGGTCTAAGAGGGAAGTTTATAACAATATAATACTATCTCAAGAAACAAGAAAAATCTCAAGTAAACAACCTATCCTTACACCTAAAGTGACTATAGAAAGAAGAACAAACAAAACTCAAAGTTAGTAGAAGTAAAGAAATCATAAAGATCAGGGCAGAAATAAATAAAATAGAAAAGAAGAAAATGCTAGCAAAGATCAATGAAACTAAAAGCCAGTTCGTTGAGAACATAAAATTGATAAACCTTTAGACGGACTCATCAAGAAAAAAAGGGAGAGGACTTAAATGAATAAAATTAGAAATGAAAAAGGAGAAGTTATAACTGACACGACAGATATAAAAAGGATCATAAGACAGTACTACAAGCAACTATATGCCAATAAAATGGACAACCTGGAAGAAATGGAAAAATGCTTAGAAATGTACAACCTTCCAAGACTGAACCAGGAGGAAATAGAAAATATGAACAGACCAATCACAAGCAATGAAATTGACTCTGTGATTAAAAATCTTCCAACAAACAAAAGTCCAGGACCAGATGGCTTCACAGGCAAATTCTGTCAAACATTTAGAGAAGAACTAACACCTATCCTTTTCAGACTCTTCCAAAAAACTGCAAAGGGAGGAATACTCCCAAGCTCATTCTCCCAAGCTTATTCTATGAGGTCACCATCAGCTTGATGCCAAAACCAGACAAAGATATCACAAAAACAAGAAAATTACAGGCCAATATCACTGATGAACATAGACGCAAAAATCCTCAACAAAATACTAACAAACAGAATCCAACAACACATGAAAAGGATCACACACCATGATCAAGTAGGATTTTACCCAGGGATGCAAGGACTCTTTTTTTTTTTTTTAATTAATTTATTTATCTATTTATTTATTTATTTATTTATGTCTGTGTTGGGTCTTCGCTTCTGCGCGAGGGCCCTCTCCAGTCGCGGCAAGCGGGGGCCACTCTTCATCGCGGTGCACGGGCCTCTCACCATCGCAGCCTCTCCCGTTGCGGAGCACAGGCTCCAGACACACAGGCTCAGCAATCGTGGCCCACGGGCCCAGCTGCTCCGCGGCACGTGGGATCCTCCCAGAACAGGGCTCGAACCCGTGTCCCCCGCATTAGCAGGCAGACTCCCAACCACTGCGCCACCAGGGAAGCCCAAGGATTCTTAAATATACATAAATCAACCAATGTGATACACCATATCAACAAATTAAAGAATAAAAACCATATGATCATCTCAATAGATGCAGAAAAAGCTTTTGGCAAAATTCAACACCCATTTATGATAAAAACTCTCCAGAAAGTAGGTATAGAGGGAAACTAACTCAACATAATAAAGGCCATAAATGACAAAAACCACAGCAAACATCATTCTCAATGGTGAAAAACTGAAAGCATTTCCTCTAAGATCAGGAACAAGACAAGGATGTCCACTCTCGCCACTATTATTCAGCATAGTTTTGGAAGTCCTAGCCAGAGCAGTCAGAGAAGAAAAAGAAATAAAAGGAATACAAATTGGAAAAGAAGTAGTAAAACTGTCACTCTTTGCAGATGACATGATACTATACACAGAAAATCCTAAAGATGTCACCAGAAACCTACTAGAGTTAATCAGTGAATTTGGTAAAGTTGCAGGATACAAAATTAATACACAGAATTCCTATACACTAACAATGAAAGATCAGAAAGAGAAATTAAGGAAACTAGCCCATTTACCACTGCAACAAAAAGAATAAAATACCTAGGAATAAACCTACCTAGGAGACAAAAGACCTGTAGGCAGAAAACTATAAGACACTGATGAAAGAAATTAAAGACGATACCAACAGATGGAGAGATATACCATGTTCTTGGATTGGAAGAATCAATATTGTGAAAATGACTATACTACTCAAAGCAATCTACAGATTCAATGCAATCCCTATCAAATTACCAATGGCTTTTTCACAGAATTAGAACAAAAAATTTTACAATTTGTATGGAAACACAAAAGACCCCGAATAGCCAAAGCAATCTTGAGAAATAAAAAGAGCTGGAGGAATCAGGCTCCCCAGATTCAGACTATACTACAAACCTACAGTAATCAAGACAGGATGGTACCAGCACAAAAACAGAAATATAGATCAATGGTACAGGACAGAAAGCCCAGAGATAAGCCCATGCACCTATGGTCACCTAATCTGTGACAAAGAGTCAAGAATATACAAGGGAGAAAAAAGATAGTCTCTTCAATACGTGGTGCTGGGAAAACTGGACAGCTACATGTAAAGAATGAACTTAGAACACTCCTTAACACTGTACACAAAAATAAACCAAAATGGATTAAAGACCTAAATGTAAGGTCAGACAGCATAAAACTCTTAGAGGAAAACATAGGCAGAACACTCTGACATAAATTGCAGCAAGATCTGTTTTTGACCCACCTCCTAGAATAATAAAAATAATAACAAAAATAAACAAACGGGACCTAATGAAACTTAAAGGCTTTTGCACAGCGAAGGAAACCATACACAAGACAAAAAGACAACCCTCAGAATGGGAGAAAATATTTGCAAATGAAGCAACTAACAAGGGATTAATCTCCAAAATATACAAATAGCTTGTGCAGCTCAATATCAAAAAAACAAACAACCCAACCAAAAAAATGGGTGGAAGACCTAAATAGACATCTCTCCAAAGAAGACATACAGATGGCCAAGAGGCATATGAAAAGATACTCAATATCACTAATTATTAGAGAAATGCAAATCAAAACTACAATGAGGTATCACCTCACACCAGTCAGAATGGCCATCATCAAAAAATCTAGAAACACTAAATGCCAGAGAGGGTGTGGAGAAGAGGGAACCCTCCTACAATGTTGGTGGGAATGTAAATTAGTACAGCCACTATGGAGAACATATTGGAGGTTCCTTAAAATACTAAAAATAGAACTACCATATGATCCAGCAATTCCACTTCTGGGCATATACCCAGAGAAAACCATAATTCCAAAAGATACATGCACCCCAATATTCACTGCAGCACTATTTACAATAGCCAGGATATGGAAGCAACCTAAATGTCTATCAATAGAGGAATGGATAAAGAAGATATGGCACATATATACAATGGAATATTACAGAGCAATAAAAAGGAACGAAATCGTGCCATTAGTAGAGATGTGGACTGACCTAGAGATTATCATACAGAGTGAAGTCAGTCAGAAAGAGAAAAACAAATATATAATATCACATATATTTGGAATCTAGAGAAATGGTACAGATGAACTTATATGCAAAGCAGAAATAGAGACACATGTAGAAAACAAACATATGGATACCAAGGGGCAAGGGAGGGTAGGATGAATTGGGAGATTGGGATTGACATATATACACTACTATGTATAAAATAGATAACTAATGAGAACCTACTGTATAGCAGAGGGAACTCTACGCAATACTCTGTGGTGACCTCAATGCAAAGGAAATCCAAAGAGGGGATATATGTATACATATAGCTGATTCACCTGGCTGTACAGCAGGAACTAACACAACATTGTAAAGCAACTATACTCCAATAAAAATTAATAAAAAAGAATACATTGAATTTTTATTTCCAAGAATGCATATTAGGAAATCACATTTTTGAAAGAAAAGCTACAAAGTTATAAATGAAATCTAATGAGTAATAGTCTTGAAATCTGATTTTTATATATAGAACCTTGATTTTATAAATAACTGAATATCTCATGCTGTCAATTTGAAGATACCTCTAGTCAAATGAGGCAAGAACAGCTGGTTATGGACACTCTCTTGTTAGCTAAGAAAATTATTCTTCCACACTAGCCTCACTTGGTCTAATCTAGATTTGAGCTAAGAGATCAGTCTAAGAGTATGCATTTTAGATTAAGCCTTGGCTTCGTGCTATTCAACTGTCCTTTCAGTTTACAAATTGGCAGATACTTCCACTATAGCTGCAGAAACATGTAATGGATGGAAGGGGTAAAGGCTAAGTGTGGAGAAGTAGAAGGAGACAGTATCTTGAAGGAATATTAATGACATGCCAAGAAGCTAGGACTTTTCTCTGGAAGTTACAGAACGTTCGTGAGCAGAGTGATGTGATCTAACATTGTTGTCCTGTGACAGTGCTGCTCTATGTCTACTCACAGAGGGATTTTTAAGAAAATCCTCACACTAGGAGAGCTTTGTTTTCATTTTTAATAAGCATCACTGCTAAGGCTTCATTCTTTGTCATAGCCATAAGAAATACTGTCAAATTTTCGAGAAAAAAGGAGCTGTCACATTCAACCATGTCATTCTCTAAATATCTGCTTTTGACAAGGAAGTATATAGGTAAAGATAAGCACTGCTCTTATATTGGACTAGGCAAATACATTAAAATTCTACAATATTTAAATTGACAGTATAAAATACAAGAAGTTTTACATAAGAAGGAAAAATAAGTAAGAAAACTATTGCATACAGAAAAAAATGTTAGCTTCGTTTGTGAAATTGTGTTTTATAGGGACCTCTGTTCGAAGGACACAAGGAAATGCATGATCAGCCAATTCTTCCAAGACTTATTCAGTTGAAGGCTACTCTAGGTGTGTTGTTTCTGCTTCTTTTTTCTCTTCCTACACACATTTAGCTATTCACTCAATTTATTTGTTTCTACACCTTTACAAAGGAGTATATTTACAGTGAAAAGCACAACTTCAAATAAGTCTTCTCATTCTACTTGTTTCCTACTCTGACTAAACTATCATGGGAAAGAATTAACAGCCGGTTAAAATGAATATCTGTGGTTTTGTTTTTCCATGTTCTCACTATCTTCTGCTACCCTGGAGAAATAAAAATTGGCTTCATATATTCCTGGGAATCAAATATTTTCAAACAAGAAAGAACTAGGTATGTATTTAAGCACTAGAAGCATGTAAATGCCAGGAAAAATTTTATAAACAAAAACAACAAAAAACAATGCAGGATATCTATGATACACCCATAATTGGCAAATAAAATAATTATTTTACTTCAAAATAATCATGCAGGCAATACATGACTAAGAGTTGTGTGTCAAATTTGAAATTCTTACACCAATTCTCAGTATCAAATATTAATTGTTCAATTGTATGTCAGTGTTCTGACTAGTTCAATATGAAATTAAACACAAATATCAATCAGCATCTATTAATGTCTTTCATAATTAGAAAACTATTTAAATAGAATTTATCTCTTGTACCTACAAACTACCTAAAATGAAGAAAAAAATTCAATGAACAAAACACAGGCATTGGCATTAAATTCACATGTATACCAAAATGTTCTCACCAGTTAGTGAATTTCAAAGGTTGCTTGACACTAACAGGGAATAGTGGTATAATCAGAAATTCATGAGACTGAAATTCAGACCACTTTGGTTTTAACTCTGCATGCAAATTACGTAATCTTTAGTAAATTATTTAACCTCTCTGACCTATTGTTTTCTCTTCAGTGGGAATAATAAATTGTAAGGTTCTTTGAGCCTTACATCCATAATGCCTCTAAATAACATTATAGTACATACATTATAAACCTATAAGTATAAATGTATAAAAATTAGTTTCTTTCCTTCCTCTCACAATGAAAGTGTGATGACTATAGTTTGCAGGGTAAAAATTTATGCTACGCTTGGAAAAATACTCTAATAAAAACGTATCCATACGTTTATATTTCTTCTCTCTGTACAATCAGAATATTGTTTTAACATATAAGAGGCCTGCTGACATCCATTCACAGTCACTTTCTATTACACCTTTTCCTATTCTCAGAGTACACATCCATGGAACAAGTATACTCCTTGGGAGGCTATCCAGTTATGGTCAGATGCAGCATCTTATATCTCACTGGAATAAAAATCAAGTAAATATAAAGGTAAAATATATGTTGTTCAAGATGAGCTACCTAAAGAGGTCATGGCCACTCATTGTATTCATTTCTCCTTTTTGTGCATATCTTACCATTACTGGCAGCAGCCCCTGAACTTTGAATTTTACTATATTGTAAAAGGAGACTTAGTGTCTTCCTTTTATACCCATACTATTTGCATTAGTCAGTATTTGCTAACTGCTGTAGAAAGCAACCCCCAATCTCAAAGGCTTAACATAACGTTATGGGGTTTTTTTCCCTATTGACATCACAGTGCATGTCTGAAAGCTTTCTTCTAATTGGAGACTCAGGGATCCAGAATACTTCTATCATATAACGTTGCCATCTTCATCATGTGGCTTTCAAAATCTATGTGGAAGGGATGATAGAATGTCAAGTATCAAGCAGGGTTTTCATGGATGGGATTGGATGTGATATATTACCTTGAGCATATAACTTTGGCTATAATTTCATCACATGACCCCAAGATAACTACAAGGGAGGCTGGTAAATGTAGTCATTTTGTAGGCCAAGAGGAAAATCATGGAACTGGGGGAAACATGGCATTGCTTCTGCTATACTAAGTTAGTGTGTATGCCCAATGAAAATGCCCAGTGAAATTTGAGACTATGTGTTTTTTAATGATCAGTGCCTTGCCAGTGTCTAAAACAGGGTTATATTATGGATACAATATTTTAGAATGAGTAAATACAAGTTACAAGTAAAATAAAATATACAGATAAGCATGGAGCAACCAAAGACAGCATATATTTTTGAGTCCAATCATACAATCATACAAACACTAGACTAATAAAATGCCATCATGAAAACTATATTAATATCATGTTATCTACATGAAATGGAGGAATGATAATCTTGAAATATCATTGTCAAAGGGAAGTGTTTGAGTATTAAATAGTATATTTGAGATGTATTACTTTTAAATGTGAAGAAATATTTCTTAAGTTGGGTTTAACATAAAAACTGCTTTTTCTTACCAAAAGCCAGTGGACTCTGGCTCTGTGAGAGGTAGGTGGAGGGTGAAGAGTGGTACAAAGAATGCTAGTAGGTACAAATGGGATACACTATTCCCTGAGTATCAGGTGGCAGATATTTTGAAAAGTGCAACATTTCTTAAATGTCATCACTCCAAAGATCTGTGCAAATCCACATATCAGTAGCTAGAACCACAGAAATGGTGTAAATATAGTACCTGGAAAAAGGAAGGAACTATTGTAGAAAAGACAGCATAAAAGAAATCAGGTATTTCCTAGAGTTGGGAAGAAAATGACCTTGTTAGGACCAAATTAAAAAAAAAATCCTCCTTGGTTAAATCTTTCAAAAATTAACAGAACCACATTAGAAATAAGCTAAATGTTTTGGAAGATTTATGTATTTCTATATTTTCTGGAAGATAAACCTATTTCTTAGTAATCTGTCAAAGATGAATTACGTGAGGACTGTAGGAGGCTTCCCTAGACATATGAGCATGTTCACGAGTTCACAGATACAAGTGACTCCACTGAGCCCAAATGGGACCAACTTAGTGAAGAGTGTTTAGCTTCCTCTGAAGAAAGCGTCTTAAGCATAAATGTTATACAATTAATGCCATTGTCTAGCCATTCAAAATAAAATCCAGAGATGAGGCTCTTTACAGAAAAAACATGTGTCTTCCTGATCCACAATTACATAGAATTTCTGGAAATAATTTGCTAAAACAGTATTTTTTTAAATTCTGAATATTTACCTCAAAATAAAGAGACAACTAGATTACAGCAAATTTAATCTCTTCATATGAGTTTTGCTAGGGTAAGCTTCATCCAGGTTACTGTGGGTTTGTAGAATATATTCCACAGGATTTCTAAAATTCTTTCAGGTGTTTACAATTAGCTGAACTGTTTCCTTACTAATTGTTGGTTTTTATTCTAAAGTAAACCTCACTTCACTAAGTTTTTTATGCCTCTGAGCAAAAAAAAAAAGATAAAACAAAACAAACAAAAAAACCCAACAACAACAACAAAAAACATTTGGATACTTACAAAATCTAGAATTCTTTATTTTCTATTGGGGGTAAAAACAAAATTAGATTACTTTGATTCCATTGTGTGTGTGTGTGTGTGTGTGTGTGTGTGTATGCATGCTTACACATGTTATATTAGAAGGTTAAACAGAGACACAATTACACACATGCACGCACACACACATCAATGCACGAGCTAGCTTTAAAAGCACATTCAGTTTGTTTTCTGTGGATTTTAGAGCAAATATTTTCAACATGCAAAATCTTTCACCAAAAAAATATTTCTCCCTGATCCCTAAATATGTTTTTTAAGCTCTAAATGTCATAAAATTGCTTCTGAACAAATGCTTAACTCACCATTCCCAGTTAAACATAGGTGACTATTTGGATTCCAGAAAGAAAAGTAGATACAGTTAGTGTCTATAGAACAGAATAGCAAAAATAGATAAATGTTAAATGATTGACAGATAGGTAGATAGATAGATAGACAGAGTATTGGTAGAATAAAAAATAAGCCATTTTGAAATGTTATAATAAGTTGTGAAATTAAAACAGGGGGGGAAAATAGGTTCTACAATTGTCAAGAATACAGTGAATAATCATGGAGTATTTTAGAAAGTATTCCCTGACCAGGTCTAAGACCCAGCCTCCTAGATTGACTGTGTGATTAAATATATTTAATATATAAAATCAAATGTTACACATCTATTAACCAATATTTTAAAGAACTCAAACCCTAAATTAGAACATTGCTAGACATCCATTTCTGCTTCCCTTCTAAGAGCAGAAGGTTTTTTTTGCTTGTTTTTTGTTTTTTTTTTTAATATAGTCTTTTAATTGGCTGTTTAAGGGTAAGGAGGCCACAAAGCCTGACATGCTGAATTAGGAAGGAAATGCAGCTACTCTTTCTCTTGCAGACAAACAGCAATGGTTCTGATGGTGGTATGGAGAAGCACTGCTCACTTCATCACGCCATCTTTGATACCCACATTATTCTAGTCTTACACAAAACAAGTCTTAACAAATTCAAGGTGATCAAAGTCATATCAAACATCATTTCTGACCACACTGGTATGAAACTAGAAATCAATAACAGAAGGAAAACTGGAAAATTCATGGATACATGAAAATTAAACACAATCCTGAACAACCACTGGGTCGAAGAAGAAATTAAAGGGAAATCAAAAAATATCTTGAAACAAATGAAAATGGAAACACAACACAAAAAAATTTGGTCACAGTAGAAGCAGTTCTAATAGGGAATTTTATAGCAGTAAACACCTATATGAAGAAAAAAGAAAGATCTCAAATAAACAACCTACCTTTACACCTCAAAGAACTAGGAAGAGAAGAATAAACTAAGTTCCAAGTTAGTATAAGGGAGTTTTTTTTTTTTTAAATCAGAGTGGACATAAATAAAATAAAAACTAAAAAGACAATAGAAAACTCAACAAAAATAAGAACTAGTGTTTATAAAAGATAACCAATAATGACAAACCTTCAGGAATACTAACTAAAATGAAAAGAGAGAAGACTCAAATTAATAAAATCAGAAATTAAAAATGAGATATTACAAATGATAACAGAAATACTAGTGATCATGAGAAACTATTATTAACAATTATACACCAACAAATTGGATAACCTACAAATAGTGAATAAATCCCTAGAAACATACAACCTACTAAACTGAATCATAAGGAAATAGAAATCTGAACAGACTAAGGAGATTAAATCAGTAATAATAATTTAAAAAAACTCAACAAAGAAAATTCCAGTACCAGATGGCTTCACTGGTGAATTTTACCAAATACTTAAGAAGAATTAATGTCAACCCTTCTCAAATTTTTCCAAAAAATTGAAAAGGAAGGAGCTCTTCCCAACTCATTTTATAGGCCAGCATTACCTTGATATCAAAGCTAGGCAAGGACACTACAAGAAAATTAAAGGTCAATATCCTTGATGAACCTACATGCAAAAATCTTCAACAAGATATTAGCATACCAAATTCAACAGCAAATTGAAAGAATCACACACCATGATCAAGTGGTAGTCATCCCTGTGATGCAAAGATGATTCAACATATGCAAATCAATAAAATGTGATATACCACATTAAAGGAATGAAACACACTTAATCACATAGATCAGCTCAATAGATGCAGAAAACATAATCTGACAAAATTTAAATCCTATCATGATTAAATTTCTCAATAAATTAGATATAGATGGTATGGACCTCAATATCATAAAGGCCAAATATGATAAGCCCACAGCTACCATCATACTCAAAGATGAAAAACTGAAAGTTTTTCCTCTAAGATCAGGAACAAGACAAGAATGTCCACATTCTATATATCTATTCAATATAATACTGGAAGTCTCAGACAGAACAATTAGGCAAGAAAAAGAAATGAAGGCATCCAAATAGGAAGAAGTAATATTGTCTCTATTTGCAGGTGCTATGTTCTTAAATAGAAAAAACCCTAAAGACTACACCAAAAAAATTGTTAGAACTAATACATGAATCCAGTAAAACTGCAGGATTCAAAATCAATTTACAAAATCAGTTGTGTTTCTATGCATTAACAATGAACTATTGGAAAGAGATTAAGAAAACAATCCCACTGACAACAGCATTAAAAAGTTTTAAATAATTAGGAATAAATTTAACCAAGAAGGTGAAAGATCTGTACACTGAAAACTATAAAACATTTACGGAAGAAACTGAAGAAGACACAGATCAATTGATAGACATGCTATGTTATTAGACTGAAAAAATTAATATTGTTAAAATGTCCCTACCACCCAAAGCAATTTACAGATTCAATACAATCCCTACCAATATTTCAATGGCATTTTTCACAGAAATAGAAAAAAATACTAAAATTCCTTTGGAACTAGAAAAGAACTCAAATAGCCAAAGCAATTCTGACCAAGAAGAACAAAAGTGGAGGCATTAAACATCATGAATTCAAGTTATATTACAAAGTTATAGTAATCAAAACAGTATAGTATTGGCATAAAACAGATACATAGATCAATGGAATGTAACAGAAAGCCCAGAAACAAACCCACACATGTATGGTCAATTAATTTTCAACAAAAGCACCAAGGTATACCAAAAATTTTTCTTACAAAAACTCGATATCCACATGCAAAACAATGAAATTAGACTTTTATCTTACATCATACAAAAAAAAAATCAACTCAAAATGAATTAAGTATTTGAATGTAATACTGGAAACCATAAAACCCCTAGAAGAAAACAAAGGGGATAAGCTCCTTGACATTGGTCTCCGCAATAATGTTTTTGTCTGACACCAAAAACACAGGCAACAAAAGCAAAAATAAACAAGTGGAACTACAAACTAAGAAGTTTCTACGTAGCAAAGGAAACCATCAACAAAATAAAAAGGCAACTTATGGAATGGGAGAAAATATTTGCAATCCACATATCTGATAAGGGATTAATATCCAAAATATATAAGTAACTCATACAACTCAACAGCAAAAAAACACACACAAAAAATTGCAAATAACAAATAAAAACGGGCACAGCAACCAAATACACATTTCCAAAGAAGACAAAGAACTAACCAATAGACATATGAAAAAATGCTCAACATCATTAATCATCAAGGAAATGGAAATCTAAACTGCAATGAGATAACACCTCACATGTGTTAGCATGTCTATTAGCAAGAAGACAAGAGTTAACAGATGCTGCTGAGGATGTGGAGAAAAGGGAATCCTTCTGCACTATTGGTGGGAATGTAAATTGAACCACTATGCAAAGCAGTATGGAGGTTCCTCAAGAAATTAAAAATAATACTACAATATGATCCAGCAATCCCACTTCTGGGTATATGTCCAAAAGAAACAAAATCACTATGTGAAAGAGACATCGATACTCCCATGTTGTTTGAAGCATTATTCATGACAGCTATGTTGCTTCACGGAAACAACCTAAGCATTCATTAACAGATGAATGGATAAAGACAATGTGATATGTACACACACGCACACAATGGAATATTATTCCACTTTAAAAAAAGAAGAAAATCTGGCCATCTGTGATAAGATGGTTGAATGTGGAGAGACAAATGCTGCATTATCACTTACATGTGGAACCAAAAAAAAAAAAGTCAAGCATACAGAAACAGAGTAGAATGGTAGTTGCCAGGGGCTGGGGAGTAGAGGAAATGGGGAGAGGTTGGTAAAGGGTACAAATTTTCATTTATAAGATGAATAAGTTCTGATGATCTAATGTATAGCATTGTGACTACGATTGATAATATGCAGATAATAATTGATAATACTGCATTAGATACATGAAATTTGTTAAGAGAGATCTTAAGGGTTTTCATCAAAAAGAAAATAAAAGGTAACTATATGAGGTGATGATGTATTAATTAACTTGATTGTATGAATCCTTTCACAATGTATACATGTATCAAATAATCATATTGTACACTTTAAATATATTACAATTTTGTTTGACAATTATACCTCAAAAAAAGCTGTAAAAAAATACTTGGCAGTTACTGCTTAATATACCAGACTCTACCTTAATATTGGAAAATGTCGAACTTCTCAAATTGCCTTCTCCATTACTACTTGAAGCCACTGCAGAAGCTCTTGCCTCTACTTAGATTACCTCCATTCTTATCTGTCACTCAAGAATATATCTATTTATTTATCCTTCATGGCTTAGCTCAGCTGCAGCCTCATCTGGAAGTCCTCCTTGTCAAGTTCCTCCTCTACTTCAGGTAGATGTAGACACAATTTCTTTTTGGTATTCATAATATGTTATATAATTATGTATACACACATACACATATGTGTAAAATATTTATGTGTATACATGTGTGCATATATATATTTAAGATACATATTATGCTGTCATTATTTCTTGTTTTTTTCTTCAAGTAGATTGTATACTCAGCATAGATTTGTACATTCAGCATGTAGCACAGTCTCTGAAACCTACTAGGTACTCATTGAATGCTGGTAGAATTATTTTCATGGTTGAATCATTTCCTGCCTCCTCTATGTATTGGTTCCACCAATTATTATTGCTTTCTCTTATAATTAGTTTCCTTTCGGCTAGAGATGTCCTTTAACTTTAAAACAAAACAAAACAAAAAACATTTACTACATGGAACTACTGTATTTCTGAAAATAAGAGTTTATCACTACTGACTCTTCTGTCTTACCCCTCATTCACTCACTAGTCTTTCACATATATTTTTATCTAATTTGGCTTGAATTACTTCTCTGAAAGTCACTAATGAGTCCCTAATTACCACATATTTTCTCATTTCTCACGTTGCTAGAACTTAATGTGACATTTGATACTTGTTAACTATCCCCTCTCGGATTTTTTTTATCTTAGGTCTTTGAGACTTCATGCTATCCTGGTTTTCTGATTATTTCTGACTTCTGTGTCCCTCTTACTCTTTCTATAATCTATAGGAAATTTTCCAGTTTGTGTCTTCTTTTTGTTTATCTCAACATTCACAACACCTGCTCTCATTTAGTTTCCCTATAACATGGGGAGCATAAAATCTATGTCTTTATTCTGTACCTGTTGTTCATGTCTTCTTGGATATCCTGCTGGTGTTTGATGTTCCTCATTTCTGAATTAAAATGTGTCATTTTCTCCTATATCATACATACCACTTTTCTACTTATGTATTTCAATTAATGACACTGCATTATTCTCCCTACTACCACATGGATTTGGAACACAGGCATATCTTGACATGCCTCTGTTTCATATGCTTCTGATACAATCAATGTCTCATTCCTATAAAGTTCTCTTGAACATGTACATCTTTAATTGTTGATTTTCTATTTTCTATTTCTGTATTACTTAATTCATATCCTGTTTCATTGTACCTTTGATCTATTTATAATTTATATTATCTCCTAATTTAATTCAACATTTACAATTTCTGCTTAAATTTACCTAATATAAAAACTACTCTATAAACTTACAAAATGTTATAACTCTTTACATTTGCTCATTACTAATCAATCTGAAATGCTCTTCCTTCATTCTTTACCTGTTGAAATTTTTCTCAACTTTAAAGGCCTAGCTCAAAGACCATTGTCTCTGATTCCTCTGTCGGAATTACTCCATCATCTAAGTCCCAGCAATAGCTCCCTTTTAACTTTAACACTTCCATCACTTGGTTTCTTTTACAGTAAATCACCCAAGTTTCTTTCCTTAATTTAATGTCACTGACATTTAAGACCTGTCTTATTCATCCTCTTCTTATTTTGGCACTAATAATCACACTTTTATGGCTTACTAAAGTTTGGGGAACTGTGTTTTATTTCTCTTACCATCCTGCCTGGTGCTAAACATTTCCTAAATATTTACTGAATGAATTAATTGTCATAATTGCTAGAAACTAGTTCAGAACTTTGTACACTGGATCTGTGTACGTCAACTTGAACTATAAAGCACTACATGATATCATCAAAACCCCAAATGTTCCATATTTATATGTTAAAAAAAAATTAGCATGGCTGGGACTACAATGATTTTGAATTTTGCAGAAACAATTTCTGTTTCAAAACCACGAGCTCTTAACTGGTTCATGGGATTGTCTTCCATTTTGCATATTACACTCCAAATGTGTTTTTATTTTTCCTGACACAAAATAAATTGAAATGTTCTTTGTTAGTCATTCATTTAAGTACCATCAGTTGCCCTTTTCCTGATAATAGCATGATTCAGAACTTTTAATAATGATTATAATTAAGCAATGATATCATTGCCCCCTCTGCTTTATGAGACAATAATCCAATTCCTAAATGGCTAAACTAGAAGGCCAAAGGCAGAGCAGTTTATCACAGCTAGAGAATCAGATTACTGCTGAACAAAACAGAGAGCCTTGATATTATTACTATATAATGCATGTTTCAGGGTTAATAGCCCTCTACACAGCATTATTTTTTTTAATGTTATATTGGCAAGGTTAAAAACAGAAAGGAAGGATGCTGGTTCTGTTGAATATGTCTGCTAAATGCTCTCTGAATGAGGAAGAAAATTAATTCTCTCAAACAGAGCACATGACTTGGAGTCAAGATAACTCAAACCTTTTTTATCTGATACGCTTCTTAAGTCATTTAACTTCACTGAAATTCAGCTTCCATGTTTTAAAGTAAGAGACTCCTTGTTCTAATATCCAATGATTAGATACACTGGGGAAAAAAATCTTTGAAATCATATGTAATGACGAAAATACAATGTATATATTTATTGATCAGTCTCAGTTTTCCTATATATATGAACAAGTAACATCTTGTACTATATTGGTATATAGTACATGTTAGGAAAGAGCAATTTCCACGTTCTACCCTAAAAAGGTACAACATAATGCCTCCCACTTTCTTACCTCCTACACAGTCAATTTAAAAAGGGCTTCTCTACATAGGTTTCTTTCAAAGGATCTGTCACAAGAAGCTGATAGGCATGTCAGAGCTTCAAAAAGATTAGAGAAAAGGCATTCTCACATATTTTAAACACTGGCATATGGATTTATATTAAGACCATCCTTACTTGCATAAACATCTAAAACCTTCAGGACAGACTATAGATATTAGAAACATGTCATCAGCAAGAATGTCTATACATAAATGCACATATCCAAAATGTGTTCTTAAAACTGGAGTCCAGTTTCACATATGTATACACTAAATCAGTAAGTGAAACACTTTGTTTAAAACATATCTTAGGGAATTATTTGCATGGCTATAACAACTAATATATGGTTTTAGGGGAAAGAGTAATAATTTTGTAAAACAGAATGAATTTTGCTGTTTGAAGAACAATGGCATGAGCCACAGAGAGCAAATACAGTCATTGCCATAAAATCGTAAGTTCCCCCTTTTTAGAAAGTACTACAAAATATTTAAGGATTATTTTGATATTCCATTTCAGTTTGAAAATTCAATTAAATAATTTTAGATGATACGTATAAAAATAAAAATCAATTGGGTTCAGACTAATAACTAGTATAGTAAATAAAACATGGTTTTGATTGATTTTATCTGTTAAGTTAGGGGTCCCCAACCCCTGGTACCGGTCCGTGGCCTGTTAGGAACCGGGCTGCACAGCAAAAGGTGAGCGGCAGGTGAGAGAAGAGAGAGAGAGAGACAGCGAGACAGAGAGACAGAGAGACAGAGAGAGAGAGAGAGAGAGAGAGAGGGAGGGAGGGAGAGGGAGAGAGAGAGAGGGAGAGAAGCTTCATCTGCAGCTCCTTATCGCTTGAATTACCACCTGAACCATCCCCCCTCCCCATCCGTGGAAAAACTGTCTTCCACGAAACCAGTCTCTGGTGCCAAAAAGTTTGGGGACCGCGTCATTAAGTGACTATTTTGCAACTCTTTGGATATAACCTTAAAAACTAGTAATTCTCATCACTTACATATGTTAAAGAAAAAATTCTTCATTCACTTGTTAAAGAACAGTAAGGCAGACTTCATTCAAGGTAGGAAGGGCAAAGAGGTTTTGCAGTAGGGGAAGAGAGATTGGGCTCAACTCTGAACACACCAAGGAAAACTGGGAATTTATAGCCGAAGAGCAGAATGGGGGTCAGTCATTGGAAAACTGCTATGAGGAAATATCTGGGTAAGAGGAGATTCTGGCTCAACTAACCTAACCAAATTCTGGCTGAAGGCAGGCCAGGGTGATCAGACATCACCTGGGAGAGAGTGGAGAATGAGGAACCTGATTATTTATCAAGAGTGATCAGATATGGAGGATGAGGAATTATGGCTAAACTGATTTAGCAGGATTCTTGCTAAAACTGGACAAAGACAGAAGTCCAAAAGTCAAGGTCTAGTTGAAAAAAAGTTCAGAGGAGCCTGATTAGAGTTTGTTCAAGGAGAGAATCTTTGTCACATGGTTTATGAAGGAAAATGGCTTCTTTAATCTCTTATTCTCAGGCAAATGTCACTATCAAAGTGCCATCCACCACCCCCATTCAGACTTTGTGCATATCTTCTTGCATATACATCAAAATTTTTATAATGGCATGTAAGTTCCTTTTTATGAGCTAGGTCAGGAGTCATGAAACTATGCCACATGGGCCAAACTCAGCAATTGCCTGTTTTTATAAATTAAGTTTTACTGGAATGCATTCATACCCATTTAGTTATGTTTTATCTATGGCTGCTTTCTGGCTATAATGGCAGTGTTAAATAGTTGTGATAGATACTGTATGCCCTTCAAACCTAAAATACTTACCCTCCGGCCATTTACAAAAACTTGTCAACCTCTGTTCTAGGCCAAAACTTCCATTTCAATTTAATTTTTCTTTTGTTTCCTTCATGTATCTTAACATCCTATCAAAATGAAGCACTTTTTGGAGACTAAAATTATGCCATCTCCTTTTCCTTTCCTGTACATTTGTATATGCAAACAGCCTTTACCTCAATGAAACTCTTCCCTCTGTCAACATTAGAAACCATACTCATTTTAAGGCCTAACTTGAATTTTACCCAAAGTCTTACATCTCTCTGTTGAAATTGAGCTCTCCTCTTTCTGAACTCCCATGATATTTACTTTTGCAAATTATTACACTTGCTACATTAGAATTTGGGCGTATGTTTCATATCTCTCATAAATCCATTAACTCAGAGTCATTGCTAGGAATTACTAATCTAGTTATGGTCCTCAGACTCTAGCACACAGTACATAAAAACTTTCAGAGCTGACAGGTACTTTACAGTTCACAGTATTTCACAGTAGAAGGAGTTTAAGAAATGCAAACAGATTGCCTGATAAATAAAACAACAGAAGGGAAAAAAGGGCGAGAGAGGTATGGGAGATATGGAAAGCATCTGCCTATTCACTGTGTGTGATCTGAGTGGAGTCAAAAGCAGTGTCTGCTTCAATGTAACTAACACCAGGCATTGCCTTTCAGGGTGGCCAAAATATCTACCATGAGAAATACTGCTTTAAAATGTATCAGATTATTTTATTGGTTATTTAGAGTGTTTTTATTGACAAAGAGAAAATGAAATGTTTACCCTGGGAAACACTGCTATAAAAATCATTTAACAATAAAATTATAAAGACCAAGTAATGACAAAGATAGCAGTTAATTCTACCAGAAAATTTATACAGACAAAATAATATAGTGAACATCAAAACATATCTCTTATTTCTCTGTCAAAGAAGTGAAGGAGAACACATACAATATTGCTTTTACGAGATATCCTTAAAATATGTAAAATTCACTCAAAAAGGCTGCACTTGAACAACAGGCCACAACTTATATTCAATTAACTGGTTGTAATTGAACCTGACTGAAGTGTGTAGAACAGATCTCAGCTGTAAAGTAGTGGAAAGAAAATCTGAATATCTGGGTCATAAGACTCAGGTTCCTTTCATGGCTTGATAGCTCACTTCATCTTATTGCTGAGTAAGATTCCACTGTATGAATGTACCATTGTTTGTTTACCCATAAATTTATCAAGAAATTTTGTGATGAACATTGTGATACATGACTCTTTTTGAATTATGGTTTTCTCAGGGTATATGCCCAGCAGTGGGATTGCTGGGTCATATGGTAGTTCTATTTTTAGTTTTTTAAGGAAGTTCCATACTGTTCTCCATAGTGGCTGTATCAATTTACATTCCTACCAACAGTGCAAGAGGGTTCCCTTTTCTCCACACTCTCTCCAACATTTATTGTTTGTAGATTTTTTGATGATGGTCATTCTGACTGGTGTGAGGTCCCAGGACTTGGAAGCAACCTAAGTGTCCATCGACAGATGAATGGATAAAGAAGATGTGGCACATATATACAATGGAATATTACTCAGCCATAAAAAGAAACGAAATTGAGTTATTTGTAGTGAGGTGGATGGACCTAGAGTCTGTCATACTGAGTGAAGTAAGTCAGAAAGAGAAAAACAAATATCGTATGCTAACACATGTATATCACATCTAAGAAAAGTCTTGAAGTCGGATTATCTCAGTCCTTTAACATTATTCTTCTTCAAAATTGTGTTGGTATTCTGAGTCTTTTCCCTTTCTTTGTAAACATTAGAATCAGTTTGCAATATTCATTAAATAACTTGCTAGGAGTTTGATTAGAATTTCATTAAATCTATAGATCAAGTTGGGAAGAATTAACATATTAACAATAATGAGTCTCTCTATTCATAAATATGGAGTATGTATTTAGTTCTTTGTTTTTCTTCATCAGAGTTGTAGTTTTCCTCATATAGATCTTGTACATGTTTTGTTAGGTTTATACCTAAATATTTAATTTGGTGGTGCTAATATAAATCATGTCATATCTTTAATTTCAAATTCCAATTGTTTATTGCTGATATATAGAAATTCAACTGATTTTTGTATATTAACTTTATATCTTGTAACCTTACTATAATCACTTATTAGTTCCAGAAATTTTCATTGTTTTTGATTCTTTGGCACTTTCTACGATGTCATATGTGAACATGCAGTTTTGTTTCTTACTTCCCAATCTGTATACCTTTTATTTCCTTTTCTTGGTTTACTGCATTAGCTAGAACTTCTAGTATAATGTTGAATAGGAGTGCTGAAAGTTGACATCTTGCCTTATTTCTGATCTTAGGGGGAAACTTTGGGCACTTTTGATGGTTAGAATAAAAACTGTGAAGATCCTAAACATGGTCTATACAGGACACTGCTTTGTTTGGGGCTCATTGCATGGAGAAATCACAACAGTGAAGTTCAGGAGCTGGAATTTACATTCATTGTAAAAGCCATTGATGAATGTTGGTAATCTTTGCAGAGAGTCGACACCAAAGGACTAAGTAGAATTCTCCAGTCATTTTCTTATTGAGGCCAGAATAGTCTGTTCAAGACTTTGGCTCAAGACTCATCAAAACATAGCTCAAAATATAAAAACATATGGGCAGTCAGCCATATTCTTTGATCACTTTAGAATGGATCAAGAACTTATTTTAGCTCATCAATCAGTCCTTATGCAACTAGTCAAGAATATTTATTTATCATCTTATGTATGCTAGTCCCTATCAGCTATGGATAGAGACTAGATAGCTTGTATATGAGAAATTCCCTTCACTCTGTATTATTTCAGTGTTAACAAAAATAGTTTAAAACGTTTAACTTATGGTTCAGTTTGTCAGAATTTGATTTAGAACCTGATCAGATGTATTTGGCTTTAGATGGAAAAAGATTTTTTTTTCCATGGATCAGTGACCAGATACGTTAGTCTCCTATGGCTGCTGTAAAAAATTTCTTCAGTGGCTTAAAATAACTTATATTTATTACCTTATAGTTCTCTAGGTCAGAAGTCTGACACAGTTTTCTCTAGGATAAAATCATGGGGTCAGTAAGAATGTGTTCATTATTGGAGGCTCCAGGAGAAAATTCATTTCCTTATGGTGGCCGGACTGAGACTGCATTTTCTTGATGGTTATTGGCTGAGGGTCATTCTCAGTTTCTAGAGGCCATCTGGATTTCTTGGCCCATGGCCCCCTCCCTCCATTTTCAAAGTCAGTAATGAAGGTTGAGTGCTTCTCATGGCTCAGGTCTCTGATCCACTCTTCTGCCTCTCTCTTCCACTTTTACCACTCATTTGATTAAATTAGGCACACCCAGTTATTCTGGAATAATATCCCCATTTCAAGGTCTTTGAAAGTCCCTTTTCCCATGTAAGGTAATATATTGATAGGTTCCAGGGATCAAGGCTTGGACATCTTTGGGGATCTATTATTTTGTCTGGCACACTAGATATTGAACAGGACAAAAGAAAGTAAGAAAATATTTAAGAGAACGTCAAGGAAAATCACCCACGTTTTTGGATAACAAAGATTTTGTAGCTTAAAAAAGTAAGTAATTCAGCTTAATTGTGGGCATTTAATTCATTTTTTCCAAGTTTAAAAAACATGATTTCCTCAACAGTTACTCTTTCCAGACATTTTGTTTAAGATATTCATATATGATGCAACCATTCTCTTAAACTTTTGGCGAATGTAACATACTGTGTAGATTTTCAGTGTTTAGGAAGTCCATTTTTTTCCAAAGCTTTGAAAATAGATGTTTCATTGAAATATCTGGCCTGTATCATATGAAAAATGTATTATATGAACACCTATCACTATGGTAAATATTATCAGAAAAGCAAAGGGTGAGAGAGAAATAGGCACCATTTCTAGGATATTCAGGTTTCAGTTAAGATGTCAGAGTTTAATTTAATTGCTATAATACTTTGTTCTTATCATTGATTTATTTAAGATTATATATGATATTTCAACTACTGGTATGATTCCTCTTCTGAACTGTTATATCCTGCTGGAGGACAAGATTATGTTTTAATTTTTCATTTTTTTTCTCAGTGACTTGCTTAGTGCTTGGCATATAGTAAGCACTCATTTTGCTTATTTTAGTTGAATTTAGAGTCACAGCAAAAGCCAATATTTTTCTTTGCTCAGGCATTAATAAGTTTCCATAGAAACTATTATATTAGCCAAGCTAAATACCTATTAGTGTGTTTTTTATAAAATGGAATAACCTCGAGGAGCCAGTTTTGGTTTCATTTAACCAGTTTTATTACTTTTTAGTGTATGGTGGTAATAATTTAGGATAAAAAGGAGCCATTTGATTGCAGTCTTTTGATTGCCAAGTATTCTAACAAACTAAAAATAATGTCATAAATATGTGCAAAAGTATAACTAATAAAATTGTCCTGCACACTTAAGATGGTAGTAAGCAAGCTTTCATTTTTAATATACTTAATTCAGACATTTGTTATTTCTAATAGAAATAGAAATTTGATAGCAACATAACTCAGTGTATATTACTGAAACTTTTACTGATAATTCCTTCAGTCAATTTCAATAAAAACTCCAACAGCAGAAAAATAGCATAAACTTGCTTAGTAATTTAAGGGTTACCATCCTGATACAAATATTTCTTACAGTAAAGAGATACCAATCTACGGCTAGTTTTACTCCAGTAAGTTCCTTTTTTTTAAAATTCTTTATTCTGTGTGACAATCACTTGCAAGGCAATTCCTGTGAATGAGCCTGAATGAACTCTTTTTAGGACTTTACAAATAAACTCATTAAAATCTGACCACAACCCAACAAGGTAGGTACTGTTATCATCATCTCCATTTTTTAGGAGAGAAAACTGAGGTCTGGCAGAATTTATTAACTTGTCTAATGCCAAAGGGCTTTAAGAGGAGGAGCCCAGTTTGAGCCCTAGAAGTCTGTTCTCAGAGACTATAATCCCCACCACTGGGTCAGGCTTCTGCTCCCTGACAATTTTCCCAGCCCCCACACCATGTTCCAGTCCCCTGGTCATGCTCCCTCTCCTCTGACCATTCTCCCAGTCCCCTGACCAGACTCCCAGCCTCTCGTTAATGCTCAATCCATTACCTGGAGGAAGTAAGTGTCTTCCTCCATAACAGGTAGAACTAAGCCACCCCTGTTGCTCCAGGAAGACACTTACAGAGAGAACACCCACCCTCGTGACAGAGAACAAGGGCAGAGTGCACTGGAAAATGCATTTTGCAGGAGGATGTCTGCACAGGAGAAAGCTTTCACACAGCTCACAGGGGGTCACCTGGGCCTCAGATCCAGCAATTGGTATTATGGTAACTACTTAAATAAATCCTGATGGTCAAAAAATAAATTGAATAAAATAGATAACTAATATAGGACCTACTGTATAGTACAGGGAACTCTACCTAATAATCTGTAATGGCCTATATGGGAAAAGAATCAAAAAGAGTTGATATATGTATATGTATAACTGATTCACTTTGCTGTACACCTGAAACACAACATTGTAAATCAACTATACTCCAATAAAAATTTTTAAAAAGTACTGAATGCAATAAGTTCTCTTTTTAAAGGGGCCTCCTTTCAATAGCACTATTGAGTGTGCTTTGGGGCTTTCTTGGGAATTCTCCTGGCAATGAGAATGTGGACTATGTCTCCATACTGGGTTAAAATCTATTGCTGGGTATGGTACTTTCACTTTGAGTCATCAGATATGCTGTCCTTCCTGAATTGTTTAGAAATTTTTCATTTGCACATAAGCAAAATCTGACTTTAGTTTATGAAAAGAATTTACTGTGAGGGTAATGGCATGGCTTGTACAACCAAAAGGATAAAACCAAAGATAGCCCATCAAAAGCAAATGGGACTAAGGACTACAGATCCAGATTCTAAAGCCCTTGCTCATCTCTGCTCCTAAGTATGCTCAGTTCCCTCTCCTTTCTTCCCCTCTCCCCTCTTTCCTTCCTATTACGTACCCTCCCTTCCTTCCCTCTCTCCCTTTTTCCCCTTCCCCCTCCTTCCCACTTTTTCTCCAGACATATATTTTTCTCTTCTACTGTAAACATAATACTTTATACTCAGGATTAGTTCTGCCAAATACCAATACCAAACATAACACTGATCTCCATTATTCCAAGTACAGGAAAAAAATTGGTATTAAAAAATTTTTTTTTACTTGTTGATAGGTAAGGCCTGGGTCAGCAAACACTTTCTGCAAAAAGCCAGGTGATAAATGTTTTAGTCTTTTTAGGCTATGTTGTCAAAGTTGTGACTACTCAAATCTACCATAATAGTGAAAAAACTGTCATAGATAATACATGAATGAATGAGTGTGGCTATGTTTCAATAAAATTTATTTAATTAGGGGAGGCCTGTATTCAACCTCCAGGCCATAGTTTGCCAGTTCCCAGGTTAGGTTAAATCATCTACATAATCTTTTCAAGTGTTCTTTTTTCACTGTGGACTTAGGTATTTTAGGTGACTCATCAAGGCTACTTGTAGCTGATTATGGTTAGAGATTAGTTTGAATTGCTCAGATTCTCCTAACCCAGCAAATTTACCCAACCATATACCATTATAAAGGGTCACTTCTGTCTTTATACCAGCCTGTTCTCAATCAACAGAGAGACAATAAACAGAAGTGTTATTTAAAGTACTATGGATTCTTTTTTCTATTTTGATGTATAATAATGTCAAAACCCTGTAATAGCTTAATCACTGCCTTAGCTGTTGTACAATTCTCATCTCCTCTTGACTTTCATAAAAAACAATAAAGCAGCATTTCTTCTGAATTAAAAGCTTGGTCTAGTACTAAAACAAATTTCTTCTGCTCAGACATTTCTACCTGCCAATGATGCTTCCTGCAAATAAATCGTTCTGCTTGCCCTCCAAAATTCATGACATTCTGCCTTTCTCCAACATGGAAGTCCATAATTCCTTGATACTTTGTAAGGATAGATTGCCACCTAAACACCGTTTCTAACTATCACTTTAGAAGATTGGTTGGTTTGTTGATTATTTGACTGTTCTTATCTGTTATCTTCTATTTCTAGGTGATTTGTGATAGTTAACTTTGTGTATTAACTTGACTAGATCATGGGAAACCCATAAATCCAGTTAAAATATTATTTCTGGGTGTGTTTGTGAGAGCACTGAATCAGTACACTGAGTAAAGTGGACTGTCTTCCCCAGTGAGGGTGGGCATCATCTTTTACTTCAGGGCCTGAGTAGAACAAAAAGGTGAAGGAAGGGAAGATTTACTCACTCTCAGCCTGACCACCTGAACGGGGACATCAATCTTCTGTCCTCAGCTTTCTGGTTCTCAGGCCTTCAGACCTGGACTGGAATCTTCCAACTACACAATTGGCTTTCCTGTGTCTACAGCTTGCATTGCAGTGGGCAGATTGTGGGATCTCTCAGCCTTCATAATTGTGTGAGCCAATATCATTCATTTATATATACACTTATCCATATATCCCTTATTGGTCCTGTTTCTCTGGAGAACCCTGACTACTACACCACTCCTAGAAACTGAAACTACCCAGTAACCTTATATATTTACTTATTTATTCATGTTTGGTTCTTATTTCTGCTCTACTTTATACCATTGACAATCAGTGGTATATGGAATATTATACTCTAAAAATAGCCAGTGGCCAGGTGACACTGAACAGACATTAAAATACAGGGTATTCATAATTCCAAAGTTTTTTTTCTGGCTCAAATTCAGTAAAGCAGATTTAAAGAGGCTGATTATAATGCCTACAACTCCCACTGCCCTTTGCTAAGGGAAACCAATACATTCCCAAACCCCTGCTGAGAAAGCAATCCTAGGCAGAAATTACCTATTCACTACCAAGTGAGACTGGCATCATCTTTAGGGCTAGGTTAGTACCTGACCCAATCAAGCCAAAATATAAGTTTATCAGTGACAATCAGCTTTAAATGAAAGTTCTGCCTAAATAGGAAAAAGAGAACAGTTAGGATCAGGAGATTCTCCCCTGGAATTTGACCTAGAGATATGCCTAGAGCATCATTCAGTTATTAGTATGGACAGAATAGAATGAGATTCCAAAAAACAAAAAACAGATACAGAGAGATCTGTTAAATCACATTAACGAAGTATGCTAAAGTGATAACTCAAGAACTCTTATTGTGATTAGGGGACCCACATAGTACAGCAACCCAAACTGCCTTGGGTCCTGAAATATCTTCAAAGCCATCAAATATGTTCCCATTTTGGAGAGGCCTTGGTCTCTCTGGGTATCTCTGGGTCCTATGATATTCTAGTTTCTTTTATTGACACATGCTGTTTGATAATAACCCATTAGAGATAGTCTAAATTGAGTCCTATTTTTATCCTAAAAAGAATAACTAACACATATCCACTGAACTCAAAGAAACAAAAAAAAAACACATTAAAAAACTGGAGAAAAACAACTTAGTTCACATGTAACCAAACAGAATGTGAAGAGAATATAATATTGTTAAAACAAAAGGTTTGGCAATTCTTATTTTATTTTCTTCCTATGTACTGATGTTTGCACCATAAATAGGGAGATATTGAACAAAGCTAATAACACCACATTAGAGCTACATAATGTCTGGAACACACTGTCCTTATGAGACTAATCAAAAAGTGTTATTAGCAATGAACAGAACAGTGAGGGTAATTAGTGGAGTATTACTTTTAATAGATATTAACTTTATTTAGATCTTTTAAGTGTGGGTAATTGGGTGGGTACTGTGAAAATAGCAAACATGGATAAGTTGGATGTAAGCAAAAGATTTATTTTTAATGAACAAAAGAGACTTAATTTTAATGAAAATTGAAAGAATAACTAATTCTGTGGAAAGCTGATATAATCCTTTTTACACATCATGGCATTCTTTATGTAAAGTTCATAAAGATATGTAGAAGCTTTGAATTAACTTGATTTAAGCACCAAAGTTTTAGATCTTTAAAAGGCAATATCTCTGCTGTACTGACATGAAAATAAAATTTATTTTCAAGGTACCCCCCCCAAAAAAAGCAATTGTTCTATGATTAGTTTATGCTTCACTTCAAGCTATGATGTGTAAGAAATGTAATGATCTTGTTTAGAAATATTTGTAAGTGTTCAAAAAGTTATTCAAGAGTAGTCTGGCTTTTTATAGTGATCTGAGAGAGTATCATCTCTAGTTAGTTTAAGATCACAGCACTGGGCAAAATTTTCTAATATGATCAACACTTTCCATTTGTTAGTCATTAATATTTCATTTGTTAAACTGATTTCAGTAATCAAATTCTATTCATTAAATCACAATGGTATTCACTGATTTATTTACTGAGTGCTCACACAGTACTCAGCGCTTTTCCTATTTTTCTCAATAAAAATGGTATCTGCCTTTCATTGAATTATTCATATGGGCCAGGGAGTATATCGAGCCCTTACATACATTATTTCATTTGATCCTTATGACACTTGAATACAAAGAAGTCACCAGTGTAAAAAGAAATGATTAAAGAAGGAAATTTAGGTGACAGAAACAGACTTTATTAGCACTTCATGAAGTGGACAGTCTCCTTTTGGAGAGCTGCGAAATGGGGTGGAAGGCAAGAAGCTTTTATAGGATAAAGAATAAAGAACTAGGAACAAAAGAAATATTGAGACAAACAGAAAATATCTGATTGGTTTGGGGGTCACACAGTGGTTTGGGGTGAGAAGGCACAGAGTTGGCTTGACATATGTGGACTGTCTGACTGAATATACTTGTTTCCAATCAAGTGGAGCATTTACATGGACACAAAAGTTATCTAAATTGCAGTTTGCTGCTGTGGGACCCCAGGTAGGAGCAGATCCATCTTGGAGAAACTTATTTCAACAGTTCTTCCCTTTTGATCATCCTTTTGTCTAAGAGGTATGATCAAAAATATTGGTCTTAGTGTGACTCTCAGCTACCATTGCCTCTTTGAGTCTCAGTGTAGTATTCATAGGAGTTGATGTCAGGCTCCTATTCTTGCAGTGTCTATTCTCTTTTGTCATTCCAGTCAAAGAGTGATCATCTGTCAGCTCGTCAATGGCTGCCCAGATGCATTTAAAACTTTTGAGGGAATGCAGCATATTATAGAGACAATAATTATTAAGAACAAAACAATGTCCATGGTTTGGTAAGGACTCCTGAATTAGGGTCTCCATGACCCCCAACAGGTAGAATCAAATAGGTCAAGAAATGATCCCAAGTAGGGGGATAATTTGTTAAGCCAATTGGCCTGTTCATGTATTTCATCTAACTGTGTCTCTACTTCCCCAGAACTGTTTATCCAGTGATCTTGTTCCAGAAAAACCGAGGCATTGAAAATCAGGGAGAAGTTTGTGACAGGCAGAAAGAACTACAGGATCAGCAGCATTGTAGCAAATCCAATAGCCAGTTGCAGACTGGATTATCCTCCTTCTCGATGGCCTGAGATATGTGAACTATGGCATTATCTTTTCAGCCAGAGCAAGGAAAAAGATGGACAAAAGAATCAGAAAGACCTTCATAGTGTAAGAATTTGGAAAAGGATGGTCAGAGAGGGAAGTAAGAAAGAAAAGAAACATTCTTGATTCTCTTGATCTCACATCTTGGGAGGAAGCAGTCTACCTCGATGTCAAGTACTTTTCTTCCTAGTCAAATTGATTTTAAGGTCTCCAGCAATCCCACAGGACCAGATGTCAGGTGGAGCCTTCTTCAGTTGTGAATATGCCCAAGGTTTGAGACCTTGTAATTTGGCAGCAGTGTCAGTGGTCAAGAGTACTTGGTAGGGTCCTTTCCATGAAACTCACTTTTGCAAAAGCTTAAGAGTAAAACAATAACTGTCTGTAAATGACAAAACACTTAAAAATGCCCATAGTTAAGGATCTGATGAGAGTTCATTATAATGGAATTGACTGAAATTTGGTTATTTCTGTGATATACAACATTTTAAGATAATAACTGGAATTACGACTGATAACATTATACTAGAACATATCAGATTTACAGGAATTTCATACAATTCCTAGAATACTTATATTAATAACATGCCTCCATACAAACATAACCTAAGAAGGTATAACATTACTTTATTTGATAATTCTTCCCATGTAATTTAACATAGCAAATAAATCTAATTAGTTTATTACTTTACCAGGTGAGAGAAAAATCCTTTGACATTTTCCACATGCCCTCTGGGAAATCTCAAAGTTACTTTGAGGTCAAAAAGACTTCATCTAGAATTTTATTTGGGGGAAGTTTGTCAAAAACTATCCATTTAACCAAAGTGACAGTTAAAGACTTTGAAGGCAAAGAAAGAAGGTTACAGAGTTGTAAAAACCTTAGCTCTTTTAATACTGAGAAAACTGGGTTTTCTTAAATAATCAAAGACTTGATAAAGACAACATGAAACACAGTAAATTATTTTGGTGAGAAACAAAATCTTTGACTTCTAGGCAGACTACTTAAAAGGTAAAGAAAAAACATTGTTTACAATTTCTTATCAAGAGAAGACCAATAATCTAATAACACTTTCTTTTAACAAAGAGAAAACCTAATTCTAATTTTACACCCATGTACTTCTGATATTAAAACTCATTTTTAAACTTAAATAATTCCATTCCAATCTTAGCCTTCTTGACCATACATAAAATTCCTTTCCCAAGATTATTTTTTCCACAAAGCTTCTACAACTTTTTATATCCATTCATATTTTGCTCTATGTTTCCCCCTTCTTTCTCATTCTGGACTATATGTTTTACTTTAGGACAAAACTACTTTATTTTTCTCTTAACAAAAACATCTACATACCTCATACCTTTTCTTACCAAAACATATCCTACTTTCCTTGCATAGACATCTTTCCCTTATTATTTCCAGTAGTTTTAATTATATATATATATTAGTCAGAATTCTTAACTCTTAGAATCCTTAATTCCTAGTGAAAACTAAGAAGTAAGAAATTTGTAAGTTGTCTGTTACGTTAGTGCTCTGTGGATTAGCAAATTTATAAATACATTTCATGATTTCTAGAAGTATATTTTTCCTCACAGTGAATTTTTCAATGACACAAAACATGTTTACTAATAAACCCAAGTATCTTCACTTCCTCTGGAAAAGAAAGCCAAAAGTGGATAAACTTATGCTTATAATTAATGTTTCAGTATTTTCTCTAACTTGGAAATGATTTATATATTCAATGAATATCAATCATTAACTTATCTCAGAATAACTTTAAGGTTTCAAGTTACCAAAAAGATGTTGGGAATGTTTTTTAAGTAAACACACCATAAAGCATAATTATTGTTGAAAAGTCCATTTATAAATTTTCTCTTACATCTAGTTAATTTCCTTGTTTTTAACAATTATGTTCAGATTACTCATGAAAATATCTTGAGACACTGAACAGCTAACTATCATCTTAAGTTAACTTTCTTGCTGACAAATTCTGTAATAGATATAACATGAGCTTATTTGACTTTTAGTAAACCTAGGTGGGATAAAAGTTGTATATCTACATTATATTTAATACCAATAGCTCTAAAAAACATGCTTGTTTTAATTAAACAAAAAAAAACCCTTAATTAGCTTTTATTTATTGAAGAGTATCCTAGATCATGTGAACCTGAACAACATTTAAGTTAGTTTTTTAGTATTTCTGAGAGTATACTTGATTGATATAAATGCTTAATTTTCTTTACACCCATTAAAAGTGCTCTTTAAAAATTAATTTTGTCAATACCATCTGGAGGTAGTAAAATGCCACACATCTATAACATATATACATAGACATATATAAAAATATAGACAGACAAAAACAGAGAGCTTATAGCTTTCACTTGATTTTAATTATGTGACAGGTACAATAATGCAAAACTCAATATTTAAAAAAGAGTTCTGATCTGAACCATGTCATAGTGCAATTTCTGACATATGGGATAAGTTAAGTTATGTGCTCAGATGGCTTAAACTTTTTATTAATATTTGTGGAGAAGACTTTTAAGATTTTCATTTCAACTAGTTTCCAAATAGCTTGTCCTCAATTTTTGTTTTTTGTTTATTCCTTCTGATAATAATTACCTCCCTGATGTTTGCATTTCAAAGAGATGGCTCTCAGTTCCTAGAGAAGACCAGATAGAATATTTACATCTCCAAAGCACAGAGAAAGAATACAAGTTCCTCCAAGGACATTTGTTTCCTAAGGCCAGATTATTTACAATACCTACAAGCCTTCTGAAATAAATGGGGGAGGGGGGTGGGATTGATAAAAAGAATAGGTGGGCTTTTTCTGTTCTTGTAAAGACTCAATTTGTAGGACAGATGCTTTTAACTCCTCAAAGAATTGGGTAATAACCTGAATGATAGCAAGACACTAATCTACCAATCCAAGTACATTATCTTCAATTTGCTTCTTTATATCAAGGTGAAGGTTTTCAACTAAGACAGAAATCAAAAGACTCCTATGTTTTGGACTTAGAGCTGTTTTCCCAAGTTCCTCAGTAGTTTATGCTGTGAACTCACCTTGAAGTTTTGTGAGTCCTCTAATGGTAGCTACCCATCATGGACTCCCAGAACCTTTCCAAGATGTCAGAACCTTTCTGGGAACCATATATACATTAAATAAAGTTTGTTTTGAAGTTTGTTTGAATTGTAGAGCTGCACACAAGGGAGCAGAGCTCGAATCAAAGAGTGCCTCACCCACAGCCATCAGTAACAACAAGAGGAACAGTGAACAGTTCAGCAGCCACCTACCTGTACATCTTGTCCCACAGGCCATTAGCAGTCAGCTCCCAATCCCATCCTGGGCGTCAAAAACTGTTAAAAAAAATTATTAAAGAAGACAATTTAGGTGATACGAACTTTATTTAACACTTCATGAAATGGACAGTCTCCTTGTGGAGAACTGCAAAACGGGGTAGAAGGCAATAAACTTTTATAGGATAAAGAATAGAGAACAAGGAAGAGATGAATAGAAAATATCTGATTGGCTGGGGCCACACAGTCAACCTTGTTTGGGGTGAGAAGACCTAGAGTTGGTTTGGCGTTTGGGGACTGGCTGACTGAATATACTGTTCTAATCAAGCACAGCATTTATGAGGACACAAAGTTACCTAAGTTTCATCTATTGATGTGGCACCCCAGGCAGGAGTGGCTCCATCTTGGGCCTAGAAAATTATTTCAACATCAGGCATTCAGATAGTGAAATAACTTGGTCTGATGTCCCCAAGTTGGAAACTGCTAAAGCAGGACTTCAAATTCAGGTCTACCTATAGTCACTCCAAACATTTTGACGTTTCATAAAGTCAACCTTCAGAGACATGGTGTTTTAAGATGCTCTAAATTGTAAACAAGTTTCATATGAGCAAATACATGGTTTTATAACAATGAGAGATTTTATTTTGGCAGTCTACTTATAAAGTTCAGATGTAAATAAATCTGCAAACAGAATCAATAACAAATTATCAATGTCATTGCTTTAGCCAGGTAGAATGAAGACAAAAACTGGAGGTTATTATTTATCTGATAAATCCACACTTGCCCAAAGAATCCACAATGCATTATTTGTACATGCCACCACATTTAGATGTGCCACTTGCACACAACATTTTACACAATTGACAGTCCTCCTCTGTTCTAAGCCTGTTGAAGGCAAAAGCTATTTTTTTGATACGGGCATATGGACCATTTGTTAAATTAACATTTTCTCTATGTATTCATCCAAAACGGAAGATTTAATTATCTTTGCTTTTTTCCTGAGTTTACGTGTTCATCATCTGCAGTAGGTGGCCTATCAGATTTAAGTTTGAAATGGAAAATGATAAGTTGCTATGGAAAGGATTTCTAATTACAAATTATACTGTGTAACTTACGAAGACAGAAAAGAAAGCATTTTCAAAATTATGAGCATATAATAGGATTCTTATTTTAACAAATAGCATCTTAATTTGCTAACTAAATAATTAGTCTTTCAATAGCAGCACTAATTGATGAAATCATTATTTCAAACTGCCACTGGAGAAGAGATTCTTTTGGTCAAACTTTTAGGTTTGTTTTTCCTTTCCAAGGGAAAATATTCAGCTGAAGAAAACAACTGGTGAGTGTTCTAGGACAAATCAGGGGCCAACCAGTGAAATGACCAAAGGGTGATTTGTAGCTATATTCTGGAAGGGTAACAAAAATAAATGGTAAAAATATTCTCCACAAATAAATTATGGGTTATAAATTATAAATAAATAAATGGGTTTTTACAACCGATTAAATTCTTGAATTTTAGACTCTCAAACATTCTGCTATCTCCTATTTGCTTTTGTAAAGTAAAATATTTGTTCAGCATTCCTTTACTATATGATAATGATGGGTTAGGATTAATTTCCTGAATCATATGCCAAATCATGTGAAACAGATTAGTCAATCTAAGATATATTTTAAAAATTGTTTTAAGTCCTGAAAATTGGTAGTCCAACTATATAGCATATGGTGTTTCCAGGATTTGCTTTAAAGCACCTCCCCATTCTTCTAGCAATGGTCAATGCATATTGACCAAAAAAGAATTATCATTTCTTTTTTGGTTGTTTCATCTTTCCAGTCTAATTTTCTGCATTGCTTGCTCTTAAATAGATTTAGGTTTAATCATAATGTGCTAAAACTATATATCATATTGGCTCTGTTGAAAATGTTCTTATAGACTTGTCTAACATATCTGCTGATGTAATATCTTTGTGGGCTAAAGCTGAAGGGAAAGTACTTCCAGCAAAGGCAAAACACATAGGTCAGACATAAATTAGTTGTAATAAAATGGCAATATAATTTAAATTAATATGTATTAATATTATCATTAATTTTAGTTTTTCAAGGCATAATTTTCATTTTTATTATGTTGTTTTTAATATCTTGCTGACATTTAAATCTAGTTGTTTGTTTCCTAAAGATTATGTGATGTCTAGACTATTTGTATTTGTGTTATTGGGAAAGAACAATTGACGGGGTTCTTAGAAACAAAGAGGTCTTTTTACATGCAATCTCTCGAAAAATTAAGTTTACTACCAAAAAAAAAAAAAAAATACACTTGCTCCAACTCTTTGGCCAGATTAGAACTGGAGGATGTAGTAACAGTATTTTTAAAGTGATGTATATACACAACTTAATGATTTTGATATTCTAGTTTTCAAAAAGATTTTTTTTTTGATTGTGTTCTTTTGACAATTATAAAGTGCACTGACAAACTGACAGGCTGGAAAGACTGAAGCGGCTGTATTTGTACAGATGAAGTATTGTACCTATTGGCAGATTCAAGTGCTGAAATCAGTTGTCCATTTTTCAAAGATATTAGCTATGTAGATCAGATAACACCTGGGCTCTGACATTTACTCTGACTGAAAATTGGTTGTAAGTATAAATTTAAGTGTTGACTTGGATCCTTGAGTATCACTATTTTTTTCAGTCTTGGCTGTACCAAACCACCTTTCTAAATGTAAACATTTTCTACATGTTGGCAGAAGCATCAGTGAAAAAAGTATGGTGGATGGAGTACAATGAATAATGGTCCAATGCTCATAGGCTAATCTTAGTAGAGAATTTATGATTTTGGTATTCTTCCCCAAGCAGTGATTCTCAATCCCTTTGAGGATGTCATTCCCTTGAGAATATGAAAGTTATAGAACAGCACTGTCCAAAAGAAATATAATGTGAGTCGTATAATAGTAAATATTCTAGCATCCACATTAAAAGATAAAATAAAAATGACTGAAATTAAAATGAATACTAGAATAAACACAGTTGTTTCTCAGTATCCATGGGGGGATTGGTTCCAGGAGTCCCCAGGGCCCCTAGGGATTCTTCACGTAGTATAATAAATACAGTCAGCCCACTCTATGGGCGGGTTTAGCATCTGCAGGGATTGAAATTTCAATCCCTGGTTGGTTGCATCCACAAATGCAAAACAAGTGGATACAAAGGGCTCACTGTACATAACTTTATATTTATATAGGTATATAAATAAGACATATACATAATTATCTCAAAATATCTATCAAAATAATTTGAGATATTTTAATGTTTTTTCAACTACTTTTTTTTAAAAACATCTTTATTGGAGTATAATTGCTTTACAATGTTGTGTTATTTTCAACTAATTCTTAAAAATCTGATATCTATTTTACAATTAGAGCACATCTCAATTCACACACTAAATTTTAATTGGATATATGTGATCTGTATTCAAATTTCATAAAATTTACAGTTGAAAAATTATCCTTACATATGTACAAGTTGTTCCAAACATATTTATGCTTTACAGTAACTTAATTGAACACCACAAAATAATTTTCTTTAATATTTACATTCACATTGACAAGACAGGTTAACTTTGGGAAAAACTGATTTAACTTTGAGGTAAAAGCATATTACTTTCAAGACTGTATCAGTCTAAATTAAGTAAATTCAATACTTCTTGTTTTAATTACCATAGAATTCAAAGCATCATTACATACATTGAACAGCAACTCTAAATTTATCAATATCAACCAAATTCTTACATTTTTTTCTTATAGACTTCGTAGCCAATTTGTATCATACTATCAATTATGACTATATTTTCTGCATGTTGATTCAAGTAGGAAAATAGGTAAAATCAGTATTATTGATTTATACTATGGAAATTTTAAATCAACATGTTATTACCTGCCTAAGTCATGACTAAATTTTCCTTTTCTTACGGGTTCAAATTTATCTCATTCATGGGCAGTGCGATTTTAGTGAGGTAATATAAATCACAAGGCCATTTTTTGTCTTTGTTTGATGAATATTCTTGTAAGCACTCTTCTTTTTTTAAAGAAAATCTAGAATTGGAATTAATATTACAGTAAACCATTGAAAACTTTTTCCATGATTCAAAGTAATTTTTCCATGATTCCAGTGATTATAAGCAAGGAATCATTAACGATCATTAAATTGTCTTCTATCTCTTTCAGCAGTTCAATAAACTCACAAGGTTTCACAGCATCTTCATACATAAAATAAAATATCAACAATGATACCCATGACACTTTCTATAGAATCTGCTTCAAAATAGTGAGTCAAATAGTTTCAACATGTATCCCACAATGGAAAAAAGCAAAAAGGGATTTATCAGTATTTTGTTTTAAAATCCCAATACCTATAGATTTTTCAGCTAAAATAACAGGAGCCGCATCCATTATTATAGAAACTAATTTTTCATATCTAGCTGAATTCTCCATTAACGGATATAAAAACTTGAAATTTCTATTTCACAGAAATGTCTATCTGCACTGTTTAACTACAACACCCCATTCCTGGGATATGCATCCCAGGGATAAGTTCTACCCAATCACAGTGTATGATTCTTTTAATGTGCTGTTGAATTTGGTTTCCTAGTATTCTACTGAAAAATTTTGGATCTATATTCATCAGGGATACTGGCCACTAATTTTCTTTTCCTGTGGTATCCTTATCTGAGGTTGCTGTCAGAGTAATTCAGGCCTTGTAAAAATGAGTTTGGAAATGTTCCCTCCTCTTAAATTTTTTAGAAGAGTATGAAAAGATTGATATTAATTCCTTTTTTAAAAAAATCTTTTTTGGAGTACAATTGCTCCACAATGCTGTGTTAGCTTCCACTATACAACAAAGTGAATCAGCTATAGGCATACATACATCCCCTCTCTCCTGCGTTCTCCTCCCAACTCCCCCACCCCACCCCTCTAGGTGGTCACAAAGCACCGAGCCGATCTCCCCGTGCTATGCAGCTTCCTCCCACCACCAGTCCACTCCACATTTGGTAGTGTATATATGTCAATGCCACCCTCTCACTTTGTCCCTGCTTACAATTCCACCTCCCTAAGTTCTCAAGTCCATTCTCTACATCTGCATCTTTATTCCTGCCTTGCCCCTAGGTTCATCAGAACCTTTTTTTTTTTTCTTCTTAGATTCCATATATATGTGTTAGCATACAGTATTTGTTTTTCTCTTTCTGACTTACTTCACTCTGTATGACAGACTCTAGGTCCATCCACCACACTACAAATAACTCAATTTCATTTCCTTTTATGGCTGAGAAATATTCCATTGTATATATATGCCACATCTTCTTTATCCATTCATCTGTTAATGGGCATTTAGGTTACTTCCATGTCCTAGCTATTGTAAATAGTCTGCAATGAACATTGGGGTGCATGTGTCTTTTTGAATTATGGTTTTCTCTGGGTATATGCCCAGTAGTGGGATTGCTGGATCATATGGTAATTCTATTTATAGTTTTTAAAGGAACCTCCATACTGTTTTCCATAGTGGCTGTATCAACTTACATTCCCACCAACAGTGCAAGAGAGTTCCCTTTTCTCCACAGCCTCTGCAGTATTTGCTGTTTGTAGATTTTCTGATGATGCCTATTCTAACTGGTGTGAGGTGATACCTCATTGAAGTTTTGATTTGCATTTCTCTAATAATTAGTGATGTTGAGCAGCTTTTCATGTGCCTCTTGGCCATTTGCATGTCTTTTTCGGAGAAATGTTTATTTAGGTCTTCTGCCCATTTTTGGATAGGGTTGTTTGTTTTCTTGATACTGAGCTGCATGAGCTGTTTATATATTTTGTAGATTAATCCTTTGTCCACTGATGTGTTTGCAAATATTTTCTCCCATGATGAGGGTTGTCTTTTCATCTTGTTTATAGTTTCCTTTGCTGTGCAAAAGCTTTGAAGTTTCATTAGGTCCCATTTGTTTATTTTTGTTTTTATTCCCATTACTCTAGGAGGTGGGTCAAAAATTATCTTGCTGTGATTTATGTCAAAGAGTGTTCTCCTATGTTTTCCTCTAAGAGTTTTATACTGTCTCGTCTTACATTTAAGTCTTTAATCCATTTTGAGTTTATTTTTGTGTATGGTGTTAGGGAGTGTTCTAATTTCATTCTTTTACATGTAGCTGTCTAGTTTTCCCAGCACACTTATTGAAGACACTGTCTTTTCTCCATTGTATATCCTTACCTCCTTTGTCATAAATCAGGTGACCATAGGTGCGTGGGTTTATCTCTGGGATTTGTATCCTGTTCCAGTGATCTATATTTCTATTTTTGTGCCAGTATCATATTGTCCTGATTACTGCAACTTTGTAGTATAGTCTGAAGTCAGGGAGTCTGATTCGTCCAGCTCTGTTTTTTTCCCTCAAGGCTGCTTTTGCTATTCGGGGTCTTTTGTGTCTCCATACAAATTTTAAGATTTTTTGTTCTAGTTCTGTAAAAAATGCCACTGGTAATTTGTTAGGGATTTCATTGAATCTGTAGATTGCTTTGGGTAGTATAGTCATTTTCACAATATTGATTCTTCCAATCCAAGAACATGGTCTATTTCTCCATCTGTTTGTGTAATCTTTGACTTCCTTCATCAGTGTCTTATTGTTTTCTGAGTACAGGTCTTTTACCTCCTTAGATATGTTTATTCCTAGGTATTTTATTCTATTTGTTGCAGTGGTGAATGGGATTGTTTCCTTAATTTGTCTTTCTGATCTTTCGTTGTTAGTGTATAGGAATGCAAGAGATTTCTGTGCATTCATTTTGTATCCTGCAACTTTATCAAATTCATTGATTACCTCTAGTAGTTTTCTGGTGACATCTTTAGGATTTTCTATGTATTGCATCATGTCATCAGCAAACAAGGACAGTTTTACTTCTTTTCCAATTTGTATTCCTTTTATTTCTTTTTCTTCTCTGATTGCTGTGGCTAGGACTTCCAAAAGTATGTTGAATAAGAGTGGTGAGAGTGGACATCCTTGTCTTGTTCCTGATCTTAGAGAAAATGCTTTCAGTTTTTCACCATTGAGAATGATGTTTGCTGTGGGTTTGTCATATATGCCCTTTATTACGTTGAGGTAGGTTTCCTCAATGCCCACTTTCTGGAGAGTTTTTATCATAAATTGGTGTTGAATTTTGTCAAAAGCTTTTTCTGCATCTATTGACATGATCATATGGTTTTTATTCTTCAATTTTTTAATACGGTTTATCACATTGATTGATTTGCATAAATTGAAGAATCCTTGCATCCCTGGGATACATCCCACTTCATCATGGTGTATGATCCTTTTCATGTGTTGTCGGATTCAGTTTGCTAGTATTTTGTTGAGGATTTTTGCATCTATATTCATCAGTGATATTGGTCTGCAATTTTCTTTTCTTGTGATATCTTTGTCTGGTTTTGGTATCAGGGTGATGGAGTCCTCAAATAATGAGTTTGGGAGTGTTCCTCTCTCTGCAATTTTTTGGATGAGTTTGAGAAGGATAGGTGTTAACTCTTCCCTAAATGTTTGATAGAATTAGCCTGTGAAGCCATCTGGTCCTGGACTTTTGTTTACTGGAAGATTTTTAATCACAGTCTCAATTTCATTACTTGTGATTGGTCTGTTCATATTTTCTATTTCTTCCTGGTTCAGTCTTGGACGGTTATACCTTTCTAAGAATTTGTCCATTTCTTCCAGGTTGTCCATTTTATTGGCATATAATTGCTTGTAGTAGTCTCTTATGATGCTCTGTATTTCTGTGGTGTCCTTTGCAACTTCTCCTTTGTAACTTCTATTTTTATTGGTTTGATTCCTCTCCATCATTTTCTTGATGAGTCTGGCTAATGGTTTATCAATTTTATCTTCTCAAAGAACCAGCTTTTAGTTTTATTGATTTTTGCTATCATTTCCTTAATTTCTTTTTCATTTATTTCTGATCTGATGTTTATGATTTCTTTCCTTCTACTAACTTTGGGTTATTTTTGTTTTTCTTTCTCTAGTTCCTTTAGGTGTAAGGTTAGATTGTTTATTTGAGATTTTTCGTGTTTCTTGAGGTAGGACTGTATTGCTATAAACTTCCCTCTTAGAACTGTTTTTGCTGCATCCCATAGGTTTTGGGTCATCGTGTTTTCATTGTCATTTGTCTCTAGGTATTTTTTGAGTTCTTCTTTGAATTCTTCAGTGATCTCTTGGTTATTTAGTAGCATATTGTTTAGCCTCCATGTCTTTGTGGTTTTTACAGTGTTTTTTCCTGTAATTTATTTCTAGTCTAATGGCATTGTGGTTGGAAAAGATATTTGATACGATTTCAATTTTCTTAAATTTACTAAGGCTTGATTTGTGACCCAAGATATGATCTATCCTGGAGAATGTTACATGTGCACTTGAGAAAAAAGCACAATCTCCTGTTTTCGGATGGAATGTCCTATAAATATCAGTTAAACCTATCTGGTCTATTGTGTCATTTAAAGCTTGCGTTTCCCTATTAATTTACTGTCTGGATGATGTTTCCATTGGTGTAAATGAGGCGTGAAAGTGTCCCACTATTATTGTGTTACTGTCAATTTCCCCTTTTATATCTGTTAGCATTTGCCTTATGTATTGAGGTGCTCCTTTGTTGGGTGCATAGATATTTATAATTGTTATATCTTCTTCTTGGGTTGATCCCTTGATCATTATGTAGTGTCCTTCCTTGTCTCTTGTAACATTCTTTATTTTAAAGTCTATTTTATCTGACATGAGTATTGCTACTCCAACTTTCTTTTGATTTCCATTTGCATGGAATATCTTTTTCCATCTCCTCACTTTCAGTCTGTATGTCTCCCTAGGTCTGAAGTGGGTCTCTTGTAGACAGCATATATACAGGTATTGTTTTTTAATCCACTGAGCCAGTCTATGTCTTTTGATTGGAGCATTTAATTCATTCACATTTAAGGTAATTATTGATATGTATGTTCCTATTACCATTTTCTTAATTGTTTTGGGTTTGTTTTTGTAGGTCCTCTTCTTCTCTTGTGTTTCCTGCTTAGAGAAGTTCCTTTAGCATTTGTTGTAGAGCTGGTTTGGTGATGCTGAATTCTCTTTCCTTTTGCTTGTCTGTAAAGCTTTTGATTTCTCCATCAAATCTGAATGAGATATTTGCTGGTTAGAGTAATCTTGGTTGTAGGTTCTTCCCTTTCATCACTTTAAATATATCATACCACTCCCTTCTGGCTTGAAGAGTTTCTGCTGAGAAATCAGCTGTTAATCTTATGGGAGTTCCCTTTTATGTTATTTTCATTTCTCCCTTGTTGCTTTTAATAATTGTTCTTTGTCTTTAATTTTTGTCAATTTGATTACTATGCGTCTTGGTGAGTTTCTTTTTGGGTTTATCCTGCCTGGGACTCTCTGTGCTTCCTGGACTTGGGTGGCTATTTACTTTCCCATGTTAGGGAAGTTTTCATGAATAATCTCTTCATATAATTTTTTGGGTCCTTTGTCTCTTCTCCTTCTGGGACCCCTGTAATGTGAATGTTGGTTCATTTTATGTTGTCTCAGAGGTCTCTTAGGTTGTCTTCATTTCTCTTCCTTTTTTCTTTATTCTGTTCCTCATCAGTGAATTCCACTATTCAGTCTTCCAGGTCACTTATCCATTCTTCTGCCTCAATTATTCTGCTATTGATTCCTTCTAGTGTATTTTTCATTTCAGTTATTGTATTGTTCATCTCTGTTTTTTGTTCTTTAATTCTTCTAGATCTTTGTTAACATTTCTTGCATCTTCTCGATCTTTGCCTCCATTCTTTTTCCGAGGTCCTGGATCATCTTCACTATCATTATTCTGAATTCTTTTTCTAGAAATGTTGCTTACCTCCACTTCATTTAGTTGTTTTTCTGGGGTTTTACCTTGTTCCTTCATCTGGGACATAGTCCTCTGCCTTTTCATTTTGTCTATCTTTCTGTGATTGTGGTTTTCATTCCATGGGCTGGAGAATTTTAGTTCTTATTGCTTCTGCTATCTGCCTTCTGGTGGATGAGGCTATCTAAGAGGCTTGTGCAAGCTTCCTGTTAGGAGGGACTGGTGGTGGGCAGATCTGGGTGTTGCTCTGGTGGGCAGAGCTCAGTAAAACGTTAATCTGCTTGTCTGCTGATGGGTGGGGCTGTGTTCCCTCCCTGTTGGTTGTTTGGCTTGAGGCAACCCAGCACTGGAGCCTACAGGCTCTATGGTGGAGCTGATGGCGACTGACTCTGGGAGGTCTCATGCCAGTGAGTACTTCCCAGAACCTCTTTTGCCACACCAGTTAGAATTGGCAAAATCAGAAAATCTACAAACAACAAATGCTGGAGAGGGTGTGGAGAAAAGGAAACCCTCTTGCACTGTTGGTGGGAATGTAAATTGATACAGCCACTATGGAGAACAGTATGGAGGTTCCTTAAAAAACTAAAAATAGAATTACCATATGACCCAGCAATCCCACTACTGGGCATATACCCAGAGAAAACCATAATTCAAAAAGACATATGCACCCCAATGTTCATTGCAGCACTATTTACAATACCCAGGTCATGGAAGCAACCTAAATGCCCACTGACAGAGGAATGGATAAAGAAGTTGTGGTACATATATACAATGGAGTATTACTCAGCCATAAAATGGAACAAAATTGAGTCCTTTGTTGAGACGTGGATGGATCTAGAGACTGTCATACAGAGTGAAGTAAGTCAGAAAGAGAAAAACAAATATCGTATATTGATGCATGTATGTGGAACCTAGAAAAATGGTACAGATCAACCGGTTTGCAGGGCAGAAGGTGAGACAGAGATGTAGACAACAAACGTATGGACACCAAGGGGGGAAAACCGCGGTGGGGTGGGTATGGTGGTGTGCCAAATTGGGTGCTTGGGACTGACATGTATACACTGATGTGTATAAAACTGATGATTAATAAGAACCTGCAGCATAAAAAAACAAAAAAAAGAAATTAAAAAAAAAGTTACATGTAATGTGTTATCTATTATACTGTCGTAGAGGTTCAAATGGATCTTTAATATATTAATGAAATTAAATATTATCAATTTAGTTAATACATAATTTATGTATGTTGTAAACATTATTTGGTATATGCACAATGCATACACGCTATGATAAAGATGTTTGTCAACAGGAAAACTGATAAATAAGTTATGCTCTGTTCATACAAAGGAATATTACGCAGGGTTTAAAATGATTGACTAATATATGTTTCATCAAGAAGCATAAATCTGAAAAACATACTATTAAGCAAATAAAGCAAGTTTAGTAATTGTTTTTAAAAGTGCTATTTAAGAAATTCAAGAAATACAATTATAAATTGTAGTAAGTATAAAATTCAAAAGCCATCAGGATACAACATTTAGTTTAAATCAGAAAAAATTTTCAGAACTTGGTAGCAAGAAATATGCTAGTAAAAATTTAAAAGACAACATCAAAATATTTGCAACCAGTATCACATCCAAAGGTTTGACACCAATATTTACCCACAGAACAGAAGAATAATTTTAAAAAGATTGCTAATATCAGAGTTGGATGAGAAAGTGCCAAAACAGGTATTATACCGACTGATGGCAGGAATATAAGTTCTATTTTAGAAAGATTATTTGATTTAGAATTTTAGTTTCCTTATCTAGGGCACACCTGCAAGGATAAACAGAAACTTTGACAGTTTTGTCTCTGGGGAGAGAATATAGGTGGCTGAAGGACAGTAGAGGAAGAAGAATTTGCTTTTATTATATACCCTTTTGTACCTTTTATTTTTTTAAAAAAATTGTATTGGAGTATAGTTGCTTTACAATGTTCTGTTAGTTTCTGCTCTACAGCAATGTGAATCAGTTATACATATACATATATCCCCTGTTTTTTAGATTGCCTTCCCATTAAGGTCACCACAGAGCTCAGAGTACAGTTCCCTGTGCTATACAGTAGGTTCTCATTAGTTATCTATTTTATACATAGCAGTCTACCTTTTAAAATGTATACTAATTATATATATAGTCTGCTTTCAAAGAGGAAAATATTAAAATGAAAGAAATAAATGTGCATATTCCTCTATTTTATGTTATTACATAGTTGAAAATATAAACATTATATTAAATAAATTATTTCACAATATTACTTCTCAGGCAAAAATTATAAAGTTGGCATGCAAATGATTGCAGATTTGAGTAATGTAGGAATGCTCTAGAACAGCCTAATCTGTGCCACTTCCCTTCCTTGAAATTGCAGTCATTTTACTTTAAAGAATGAAATATGGAGTCTTGCCTTTTAATGAGGTCTCAGAATCTAGTAAGCATTTGGAAAGGTTTGTTTCTATTTTTGTTTTTCCCATTAAGAGGGCTTCCTCAATTAACTCCCTAAATCAAGTGCATCACAGCATTTCTGTGTATTTTGAAAGGGTTTTATATAGTGATTTTTATGTATGAAGAGTTGTACATATGATTTGATATATACTTCTTAATAATCCTGAGAGGCAAACAGAGGCTCACTTTACAGCTGGTGTCTGATTCTCAGAGAGGGCAAGTTACTTGTTCAAGGCCAAGATTAAGCAGCAGATTGAAATTTAAACCTAGGCTTTCTAAATTAGCCAACTTTCCACCTCCTGGTCTTACCTCACATCTTATATTGTGGGTTCATCCTATTAAGTTTGTTCTGCTGCACCAGTGAATGGATCTTAGCCAGATTATTTAATGTCTTTAATTCAGTTACATCTTCTGTAGATAATTAGTTATATGAGTATCATTTATGTGGATGATAGTATAACTCCAAAGTCCTGTTTTGAAGATTACCTGAGAAAATAAAAAATTTTGACTTACATATGAGATATAGTAAGCACAATATAAATGTTAACTCTTAGTAGTATTGATATTTTGCTATTTTTCAATGTTGTTCATAATTTGCTTCTATTACTGTTTTGTTTTAGAATGCAATGCTTCAAGAAAAAGAATCTTGCCTCTTTAACATGTATAATATATTTAATATTAATACTTAATATTAATATTATTAATTTCATACAATAATTTCCTAAGAACTGATCCCAAGGAAATGGAGATTTGCAATTTGACCAATAAAAAATTCAAAATAGTAGTTTTAAGGAAGCTTAGTGAGCTACAAGAAAACACAAAAACAATTCAACAAAATCACAAAACAATGCATACATAAATGAAAAGTTTAACAGCAGAGTGTATCAAGCAGAAGAGTGAATATATGAAGCAGATATCAGATCTTTTGAAATTATCCAGTCAGAGGAGAACAAAATTATCCTTTCAATGTTAGAATAAAAACAGTGAAGAAAGCCTGCATGAATCATGGCATATCAATAAAAGAAACAACATATGCACTATTGGAGTCCCAGAAGAAGAAGAAAGGCAGGCAGGCAGTTTATTTAAAGAAATAATGGCTGAGAACTTCTCAAACCTGGGGAAAGAGTTGACCTAAGTGCATGCATCACATAAGTATCCCCCCAAATTTCAACCCAAAACGATATTCTCCAAGATACATAATACAATTATTTAAAATAAAGTTACATAGAATTTTAATGGCAGCAAGAGAAAAAAATTCCACCCAAAAAAGAGAACCCCCATTTAGGCCTTCAGTGGATTTCTCAGCAAACACCTTGCAGGCCAGGAGAAGGTAGAGTGATATATTCAACCAAGACACTTTACACAGCAAAGTTGTTCCTCAGAAATGAAGAAGAGATAAAGACTCGCCCAAACAAACAAAAGGAGTTCAATACCACAAGACCTGTCTTACAAGAAATGCTGAAAGGAGTTCTTCAACAGAAATGAAGTGAGCTAAATAGTAACATGAAAACATAAAAAAATTAAAAAATACATCAGTAATGTTAAGTATATAGTCAATAAAGAATGCTCTAGAACTGGAATATAGTGGTGTGTTAACCACTTAACTCTGGTATGAGGGTTAAATGACAAATGTAATAAAATAAGCATATGCAAAATAATTTGTAAATGGATATACAATTTAAAAATAGGCAAATTATACATCAAAATATAAAATGAGGGTGAGAGCAAAATGGTAGTATAGGTATGCAATCAAACTTTAGTTGTTATCAGCTTAAAATAGACTATTACATCTATAAGACGTTTTATATAAGCCTAATGGTAACCACAAAGCAAAAACCTACAGCTGATAAACAAAAGATAAAAATAAGGGAATTAAGGCATGCCTCTACAGGAAATCATCAATTCACAAAGGAAGACATCAAGCGAGGAATAAAAAACAGAGGATACTGCAAAACAGCCAGAAAATAATTAATAAGATGGTATTAGTAAGCCCTTACCAACCACTACTTCCTCTTTATATTATAAATGGATCAAATTATCTAATCAAAAGGCACAGAGTGACTGGCTCAAAAACAACCTCAACTATATGCTACCTACCAGACTTACTTCAGCTTCAAGGACACACATAGGACAAAGTAAAGATATGGTAAACTATATTCCAGGCAAATGGAAACAAAAAGAGAGATGGAATAGGTTTACTTGTATCAGCTAAGACTTTAAGTCAAGCACTGTAACAAGAGACAAAGAAGGTCATAATGATAAAGGTATGAACTTATCAAGAGGATATAACAATTGTAAATATACGTAACCAACGTTGGAACACTGAAATATATTAAGCAAATACTAACAGATTTGAAGGGAGTACTAGAAAAAAATAGAATAATGGTAGGGGACTTCAATACCTCACTTTGAGCAGTGAATAGATTATCCAGACAGAAAATCAACAAGGAAACACTGAACTTGAACTATTCTTTAGACCAAACAGGACCAACAGACATATACCAAACATTCCATCCAATAACAGCAAGCATATGTGGAACATTCTCCAGGATAAATCATATGTTAGGTCACAAAAATAGTTTTAGCATGTGTAAGAAGATTGAAATCATACCAAGTATCTTTTCCACCTCACAGGTATGAAATTAGAGCTCAGTGACAGGAGGAAAACTGGAAAATTCACAGTTAAAATTAAATAAAACAGTCCTGAATAATCAATGGGTCAAAGATGAAAGAAAAAGAGAATTCAAAGAATCTTTTAAAAAATGGAAACAAACATAAAAACTTATGGGATGCAGCAGTTGAAGTTCTAAGAAGAAGTTTACAGCACTAATGCCTACATAAGAAAAAAGAAAGATCCCAAACAAAAACCCTAAATTTACAACTAGGAAAAGAAGACAAGTTAAGCCTGAAGTTAGCATAAAGAAGTAAATAACAAAGATCAGAACAGAAATAAATAAAATAGAGACTAAAAAAAAAAAAAAATAGAAAAGATCAATGAAGCTAAAGATCTGGGTGTCTGTTTTTTTGGAACGATAAACAAAATTGACAAACCTTTAGCCAGACCAAGAAAAAAGACAGAAAACTCAAATAAGTAAAATCAGAAATAAGAGGAGACTTTACAATAAAACTACAAAGGGTTAAAAGAGTTTATTATGAATAACTATACGCCAAAAATTGGATCACCTTGAAGAAAAGGGAAAAAAAAAATCCTAGAAACATACAACCTACCAAGACTGAATCAGAAAGAAATAGAAAATCTGAACAAAGCAATTACAAGTTAATGGAATTGAATCATAAATCAAGAAACTCCCAACAAAGCCCAGGACCAGATGGTTTCACTGGTGAATTCTACAAACATTTAAAGAAATAACACCAATCCTTCTCAAACTCTTCCGAACAAATGAAGAGGAGTAAATACTTCCAAACTCATTTTACAAGGCCAGCATACCCTGACAAAAAAGCCAGATAAGGTCACTGAGAGAAAATCACAGAACACTATCCCTGGTGAATATATACACAAATATCCTCAACAAAATACTAGCAAACCAAATTCAACAGCACATTAAAAAGATCATGCACCATGATCAAGTAGGATTTATCCCTCTGATGCAAGGATGTTTCAAAATACGCATATCAATACCACATTAATAGAATGAAGGAAAAAGTCATATGATCATCTCAATAGATGCAGAAAAAGCACTGACAATATTCAACATTCTTTCATGACAAATACTTTCAACAAATTGCTTACAGAAGGAGTGTACCTCAACATAATAAAGGCCATATGTGTCAAGTCACATGCTCAATAGTAAAAGCTTTAAATCTTTTCTCTAAGATCAGAAATAAGATCACTATCTCAATGATATATCTGTACTCCCATATTCATCGAAGCTTTAGTCACAACAGAAACAACTTAAGTGTCCCTTGGTGGATAAATAGATTAAAAAAATGATACACACACACACACACATATAAACGCCCATACACAAAATGGAATATTATTCAGCCACAAAAATAATGGAAATCTTGGCATATGTGACAACATGGGTAGGTAATAATGGTGTTGTGTGAAGTGAAATAAATCAGACAAAGAAAGATAAATACTGTATGATCTCAATGATATATAAAATCTAAAAAAGCCAAATGCATAGAAATGGAGAGTAAAAAGGTGGTTGCCAGGGTTGGGGTTGGGGGGGGGAACGGGGGATGAGGAGATGCTGGTCAAAGGATACAAACTTCCAGTTATAAAATGAGTAAGTTCTGGAGAGCTAACATACAGCATGGTGACCACAGTTAACAATCCTGTTTATATACTTGAAAGTTGCTAAGAGTGTAGATCTTAAATGTTCTCACCACAAATTAAAAAAAACAAAGGGAATTTCATGAGGTGACAGAAGTATTAACTAACCTTACCACGGTAATCAGTTTGCAATATATATGTATATCAAATCATCACACTGTATACCTTAAACTTATACAATATTATAGGTCAATTATATTTCAATCATGCTGGAAAACTAAACTAAAATAGGTGACTGCCAGGACTTGACCGCTGGGCTGTAGTTTGACAACCCCTGCTTTAATCTATTTTTTTCCTCTAATGTAACAAATGGTAATGGCCAAAGTAGAAAATTTATCAGACCCAGCCAGTCCTTCAAGCAAAGGAAATTATTACAAAAATGACTGAAATTGAGAAAGATCCTAATACGCTTAAAAAGTGCACTCAGTATGATGTATTTTAGACTCCAAGCATTGCAAAGGCTGGAACTGTATGTTTTGTAATTCTAAGTGCCTAAAGTTATTCTACAGAAATAAAGGCTTTACATGATGTCATTGAGAGAATACAAAATTAGGTATGAAAATCAATTTTAAATGAATGCTGTTAATTATAACTAAATAAGTCCAACAAAAATTTGTAAATTTCCCTTTTAAACTTATTTCATCTGAACCTGAAATTTCTACTGTGAATATATGACTATATATGTATTGTGTAAATAGTGAAAGAAAAAAAAAGATAAAAAGAGAAAGAAATCACCTTGGCTTGAATAACAGTAGCTCACATCAATTCTAAGAAATTGTAACATCAACTTTTCTGGCAAGACTCCACTGGTGGTGTTTATTTTTCACTAAACTCTGATTCTTGACAGAATAGCTTACCAGCAGTAAAAATAAAAAAATAATAAAATGAAATACAGAAAAAAATAACCTTGAGCCATCCTAGGTAGAATCATTCCTTTAATCAAGCCAGAAAGATTAAAAACATACTTTCAAATCTTTTTTTCTAGTACTAAAGTTGCTATCTAAAAATAATTTTGAATACCAAATAGAATGCATGAATTTTGGATTTGGAGTGAGCCTTTTTAATACTGAGATCACTCTCAGATTAATTTGAATTTAATGAAATTGGCACCAAGATGACATTAACAATGATAAAACATTTAAAGATGCAAAGAAAAGGAAAAGTTGGGCTTCCCTGGTGGTGCAGTGGTTAAGAATCTGCCTGCCAATGCAGGGGACATGGGTTCAAGTCCTGGTCCAGGAAGATACCACATGCCGTGGAGCAACTAAGCCTGTGCACCACAACTACTGAGCCTGCACTCTAGAGCCCGCGAGCCACAACTACTGAAGTCCGCATGCAGCAAGGAAGACCCAACGTGGCCATAAATAAATAAATAAGTAAATAATTAAGTAAATTAATTTATAAAATAAATAAAAAAGGAAAAGTAAACATTAATATAATATTCATTGGTATTAATTGGTGAATATGATACAGAGTAAGCTGATTGTGAACATTTTCATATCAACTACACATTTGTGTAGTGAGATGTTAATAAAAAACAGATGGTATGGTGAGTTAAAACTGCTAATGTAAAATATGTGATATGGAGTGCAGGAGTTGAAATATTTCACCTGGGCCAGATCAAGATGCCAAGGTAACAATGCATGAAATCCACTATGTCAGAAATAAGTGCCATTTTTTCTTTTCCAAAATAAAGCATACTTATATATACGCTTTTTATGGTGAACAGTCTCCCTCAACAAATTTTTGATATGTCAGTTTCAATTCAGACCATTCACATTGTTTTCAAAGCCTATAATCTCTGGGAGGTTTTCTCCTATACTGTGAAGGATATGAAGGAAAATAAATCAAGGAGGGAAAGGAGGAATAAGAAAGTAAAAGAAAAATAGGATAAAAACACAGATGGAAAGGAAATTCCACCCTGTCTCCCTCCCCTTTTTTTTTCCTTAGAAGCAAGAGAACTAGATACAGAAGTTTGTGAAAAATAGTAGGGATTATCTTTGCTGATTTGGGTTGGTTATTACATCTTCAAAATTTATTAGCTACATTCAGATGTTATGCCAAGAGTCATAGTAATGACACCAATTAAGTTTATATAGTTTTTCAAACATCACTATCAGGAGATTGTTCATCTGTTCCAAGAGCAAGACATGAAATAGTCTTATGTTTGCCTTAGGTAGGATTAAAACCATATAGATAATATTCTATATATATAATACAAATAATGACCTAATATGGTCCAGGCAACTTCCATGGGATGAGGATGTCTGTACTTTTCTCAGTTTAAATTCTAAACTCTTTTTGTCCTCACACAGAGTAAGAAGCAAAAAACATGACATTGTATTGGCACTGGGGAATCTTCTGTTCCATGATGGATATCTTCCTTCTAGGAAGAGGAGGTTGTTATTGGGCCTCATTCATTAAGTTGATGTAATGGTGGCATGAACTATCATCCACAGAGATTTTCAATTGAATGTTATCCCACCAATCACTGTCTCACAGCCTAATGGAGTGTCCCTGACATCAGAGTCTGATAAATTGCCCACTGCCAATTAAAAAAGACACTTTCCCTGTCATTTAGTTGCAATATTCTCCTTTACTAGATTAGGTTCCATAAAAATGACAGGAATGATTAAAGTTTATTTATAAAATTCTTCAGTTTAATTTGTGAAGCTATGTAGGCTTCTGGGTTTCTGCACTGTGTCCAGAGTCAGGAAGGGCACTTATTGATGTCATTAGAAAACTGTTCTAAGTAGATATTATTGTAACAGGTATACTGAAGTACTCATACTTTTAGAGTAAAAATGAAAAAATTGTGAATAATAATACACCCATTCATTTTTCAAATATGTGTTGACAACTTCCGAACACCATGCAGGCCTGCTTTCTTGATAGATTAGTAGGCAGCTTAAATTCTGCAATTTCCCTGTGTCCCATACTTTTCCACCTCTCCCAACTCATCTCACATTGTTGGGTTTTACAAAACTATTATCTTGCCTACAGACACATTTTCTTCTTTAGTAAGCATATTTCACTCATCATGCAAGATCTCTGAACATACATCAGCCTCTGCTTTTTGATAGGTTTGTTGCCAAGCTACCAAATAACAGATTTTAATATTCTATATTACCCTCATTAAAATTCCCTTTAGGATTGTTTAGCATTCAACACAGTAGAAGAAGTATTTTAGTGAACTTTTATCATGGGAATTCTTTAATGAATATATCCTGTTCTCTTTCATGAGAAATAGCATATCATACTATTTAAGAGTTTTGTGTCAGACCATTAGGGTTCGAATCTCATCTCCATTATTCACTAGCTGAATGACACTGGGCAAGTCACTTAACTGCTTTATGCTTATGTGCCCTTCTAATAAGATTATTATTATTATTATTATTATTTTAATTAATTAATTAATTTATTTATTTTTAGCTGTGTTGGGTCTTCGTTTCTGTGCGAGGGCTTTCTCTAGTTGCGGCGAGTGGGGGCCACTCTTCATTGCGATGCGCGGGCCTCTCACTATCGTGACCTCTCTTGCGGAGCACAGGCTCCAGACACGCAGGCTCAGCAGCTGTGGTTCACGGGCCTAGTTGCTCCGCGGCATGTGGGATCTTCCCAGACCAGGGCTCGAACCCGCGTCCCCTGCATTAGCAGGCCGATTCTCAACCACTGCGCCACCAGGGAAGCCCAAGATTATTATAAGGTTTAAATATAAATTAAATATAAGTATTTAGAAAAGTGACAAGTACATTATTAGCATTCATTCTCTACTAGCCATTATTATATATTCACATCAAATACAAAATTAAAATTTCTCTGGAAACAAAGTTAAATAAAATGCAGTCATTGTTTCATTTAAAAAGCATTTTGCTGCTTCTCACTAGCTATCTATTTTACATTTGGTAGTGTATATATGCAGGGAGATCAGCTCAGTGCTTGGTGACCACCTAGAGGGGTGGGATAGGGAGGGTGGGAGGGAGGGAGATGCAAGAAGGAAGAGATATGGGGATATATGTATATGTACAGCTGATTCACTTTGTTATAAAGCAAAAACTAACACACCATTGTAAAGCAATTATACTCCAATAAAGATGTTAAAAAAAAAAAAAAAAGCATTTGGTTTATACCAGGTCATGGAATAGGTATTAGGGATATTAGAAGACTAAAAAAAGTGCAGATGCTCTCCAAGAATTATGAAGAGCTATAGAGATAGATCATACAGGTAACAAAGTAGGTGAATCACAAAAATATAAATAGGTGCTAATGTTTTAGGGTGAACATATCATAACTGTGTTATTTACTCCTTTAACATTCACTCTCTCTCTCCAAAATTTTAGATAAAAATAGAGGTCTCTGTAATTTATCTTTATCTATTGCTCCTACTTTTGAGGTCAGTGGTACATTTGTCCAAGTTAATATAATTAAAGGAAACACTGGAGGAATCATTCTTTAATTTTGCCCAAAGGACAAGGTTCAGTAGAGGGCACTAAGCTTTCTTCTTTAGTTATTTAATGACGGAACCATATTTCAAACCTTGTTTGGGACATCTGGTTTCACTTTGGCATTGGGGAAACTTCATATTGTTTTATTGTTTTTCATGTTCCATTTTTCTCTCCTATAAAAATATCACATTTGCAGTATTTCAAGAGTTTTAGGACGAGGATGCAACTTTTATTCAATATAGTACTGGAATTCCTAGCCACAGCAATAAGAAAACAAAAGAAATAAAAGGAATTCAAATTAGAAAGGAAAAAGTAAAACACTCACTGTTTGCAGATGACATGACATTTTATATAAAATCCTAAAGACACCACCAAAAAACTACTAGAACTGATAAATGAATGCAGGTAATTTGCAGGATACAAAATTAATATACAGAAATCTGTTATGTTTCTATACACTAACAATGAACTACCATAAAGAGAAATTAAGAAAATAATTCCATTTACAATTGCATCAAAAAGAATAAAATACCCAGGAATAAATCTAACCAAGAAGGTAAAAGACCTGTACTCAGAAAACTTTAAGACATTGATTAAAGAAACTGAAGATGACACCAACAAAGATATACTGTGCTCGTGGACTGAAGAATTAATATTGTTAAAATGACCATACTACCCAAGACAATCTACAGATTCAATACAATATTTATCAAAATACCAATGGCATTTCTCACAGAACTATAATAATTCTAAAATTTGTATAGTAACACAAAGGATCCTGAATAGCTAAAACAATCTTGAGAAAGATGAACAAAGCTGGAGGTATCATGCTTCCTGATTTCAAACTATACTACAAAGCTACAGTAATTGAACAGTATGGCACTGGCACAAAAACAGACACATGGATCAGTGGAACAGAATAGAGAGCACAGAAATGAACCTATGCTTATAAGGTCAATATATATGGTCTATGACAAAGGAGGCGAGGGGAGAATAGACAGCTTCTTCAATAAATAGTGCTGGGAAAACTGGACAGCTATATCCCAAAGAATCAAATTGGACTACTTTCTCACACTATATGCAAAAATACATTCAAAATGGATTAAAGATCTTATTGCAAAATCTGAAACCATAAATTTCTTAGAAGAAAACATAGGCAGTATGCTCTTTGACATCAGTCTTAGCAATATTTTCTTGGGTATGTCTTCTCAGGAAAGGGAAACAAAAACAATCAAACAAACAAACAAAACCAAATGGAACTACGTCAAACTAAAAAGCTTTTGTGTACTGAGGGAAACTTTCAACAAAATAAAAAGGTGGAAGATATTTGCAAGTGATCTATCTGATAAGAGGTTAATATTTGAATAGGAGAAGACATTTGCAAACGATATGTCCAATAAGGAATTAATATCCAAAATATACATAGAAGTCATAAAACTCAACATCAAAACAACAAACAATCTGATTAAAAAAAATGGGTAGAGGACCTGACTAGACATTTTCCCAAAGAACACATACAGCCAACAGACACATAAAAAGATGTTCAACCCCTCTAATCAGGGAAATGCAAATCAAAACCACAATGACATACCACCTAACACCTCTCAGATGGCTATTATCAAAATGACAAAAAATAACAAGTGTTGGTGAGGATGTGGAGGAAAGGGAATCCTTGTGCACTGTTAGCGGGAATGTAAATTAGTACATCCACAATGAGTAATAGTATAGAGGTTCCTCAGAAAATTAAAAACAGAACTACTATATGATCCAGCAATTCCACTTCTGTGTGTCTTTCTGAAGAAAATAAAAACACTAATTTGAAAAGATATATGGTCCCCTATGTTCATTGAAGCATTATTAATAGTAGCCAACATATGGAAGCAACCTAAGTACCCACTGATACATGAATGGATAGAAGATGGGGGATGGATATATATATATATATAGTCTATATATATAGATTTAGATATAGATATAGTGAAATATTATTCAGACATAAAAAATAATGAAATCTTGCTATGTGTGACAACACGGATGGATCTAGAGGGCATTAAGTTAAGTGGAATAAGACAAAGACAAATACCACATGATTTCACTTACATGTGGATTCTTAAAAAAAATGAACAAACATAAAACAAATAGCAACACAGAAACAGACTCATAGATAAAGTGAACAAACAGGTGGTTGTCAGAGGGGTGGTGGATGGGGGTGGTGAGTGAAATATTCCAGCTACAAAATAAATGAGTCACAGGGATGAATGTATAGCATAAGGAATAGAGTCAATAATATCATAATTACTTTGTATGGTGACAGATGGTAACTAGATTTATTATGGTGATAATTCTGTAAAGTACACAAATATGGAATCACTACATTGTGCACCTGGAACTAACAGTGTTGTAGGTCAATTATACAAAAAAAGAGTTTGAGGGACCTATGACACTGGCTCATCATAAACAATAATAACATTGCATAAAATATATGAAGCACCTATTTTCACACATTAGACAACAGCCAGCCCAAGGCTGTGATCCTGGACAGATGGGACACATATAAGAAGAGAACGATATTGGCTCTGCTTTATTGTTTTTGGTTTTTTTTGTGGGGGTAGGTTGACCTGGAGCACATTACAGATAGCTGTGATCTAGAAGGCAGAGGAGACTAAGATGACAGTTTGGGTCTGCTGAAGTGGCAGTAATTTGTGGTGTAAGGTAAGAGAGAGGAGAGAACTACTAAATAAAGAAGACACTACAGAAATCTGCATAAGGATTCCCTTGAGTCTTTTACCACAAATGTACACATGCTTAGAGTCAGATGACATGAGACCTGGAAGAAACCAGATCCTGGACAGAGAGAGGACTGGGAGCTGACAGTAGATTCTGAGGTCACACACTATTGGGAGAACTGGAAGTTCTGAACAGTCAGAGTAGCACAAGTTAACAGACCTTGGTGAATATATCAGGCATTTAGTCAAAACCTCCCCTCCTTCCCCAAACTCCTAAAACTATACTTTAGGAGTAGGACTACTCTAGATCACCATAACCAAACCTAAAATCAAGCTTTGATAGAATAAGCTGATCCTTCAGAAAAGTAAATGCCAGCAAGAAAAGATAAATTAGGGCTTTCCTGGTGGCACAGTGGTTAAGAATCCACCTGCCAATGCAGGGGTCACGGGTTCAAGCCCTGGTCTGAGAAGATCCCACAGCTGGCGGAGCAACTAAGCCCATGCGCCACAACTACCAAGCCTGTGCTCTAGAGCCCGCGAGCCACAACTACTGAAGCCCGTGCGCCTAGAGCCTGTGCTCCGCAACAAGAGAAGCCACCACAATGAGAAGCTTGCGCACTGCAACGAAGAGTAGCCCCCGCTCACCACAACTAGAGGAAAGCCCGCATGCAGCAACGAAGACCCAATGCAGCCAAAAATAAATAAATTTTAAAAAGAAGATAAATTAATGCTCTTAAGTGGAAGAAAACAAAATCAAGACACTAAAATAAATAGCATTCACAGGATCCAGTAAACAATAAAGAGTTACAAACACAGGAATAAGCAGGAAAAGGTGACTGATAACCAAAATAAGCAATTATACAGAAACAGAAGCAGAGATGACAGAGACATCGAGATTTGAGGATAAGGAATTCAGAGTAGCAATGAAAACATATTATAAATCATCTAAACATCTAAAAGAAAATTAAAAAAAAAACCATAATGGGTGAACAATCAGGAAATAGAAATGGAAATCAAATACAAATTGAGTATAGTCATGGAAAGTATAAGAACAAACCCAAACAGAAATTCAAGATCTGGAAAATACAAAATCTGAAATGATAATGTAGGGATGGGATTAATAATAATAGAACAACAGTAATTTAACTACTACAGGAGAAGGGATCTATAAATTTGGGGGGAAAAAGACAATAAAAATACTCCAGACTGAAGAAAGCATATGAAAAACTGAAAATAATGAACAGTGATTCAGTAACCTGTGGGATGATACTGGAGGTCTGACTTAAGAGCTCATTTCTGAACCACTTTGTCATTATTAGCTTAATGGCAGTAATATGCTTAACTAACCTACTATTTGTAGGTTCCTATAGGATACCCAGTTATAAATATGAAAATCTAACACAATATGTGCCTACATTTCAAGTAATTTGGAAAGTGGTTTATAGAGTTCTGCCTGGTTTGGAGATAATAGGAAGAAGAATTCATTGCAGCCATTGGCTGAATAGTTCCTTGGAAAGATGAACTGTACAATGCTAGGGTTTTCAAACCTGGAATATGTCATTTCATAAGAATTAATCTCTTATGTATCTCAATCTATAAAATCCTTAATTTTGTTCTACAACAGGAAAAGATTCGGCCTTTACATCTAAGTGTAATCTACTAGATATGTGTTTTGTTTTTTTTTTTTTTTTAAATCAAAGGTAACCAGATTGAAATATTTACCATTGCCTTTTTTAAACCTCATCAAATTCACGGATAATTCTAGTAATATCATTGCATTTTAGAATCATCTCTATTTTCTTACATTCTTAAACAAAATTTGTATTTTGAAATATCTATCATTTTTATCAACCACCTAAATATTACTGTTTTAAATTCCATGAACTTCAACTTTTTTCCTTTCATATTTGTTTTTCTTAGCTAAAGTCCATCAGAGAAATGTTATGTTTTATGCATAGTCTTTCAAAATATATTATTATTGTTTGATATCAATGACTCGATTGAAAGCTTGCAATTGGTATAGTGCTGCAACTCTGAACATCCTTAGGAAAGGAAGTCAATTAGCACTTATCAAGGCCTAAAATGTGTTAGACACTATACTCAAGTCTTGAACTGACCCCAGAGAGTCATTTTATTATTACCATCTTGCACAAGAGAAATTTCAGGCTGGAATGGCTGAACAGAGTTAAGCATCCAATAAGTGACAAAATCAGAATATGAACTCCAAGGATCATACTCTTACCTCTGGAATACTTTCTCAGTGGGGAAATGGAAAGCCATAGGTGACTTTGCCTCAAGGTTTTACAATTCAGTTACTAAATCATCCTATTTTTGTTACATGCAATAAAACCCTTTATTGGGTTCTTGTCTATACCATTACCTGGGGGGTTAGTATGACTTTATCTTTTTTTCCTCAGACTATTTTTAGAATAAATATAAACACTTTACTGAATTTTTTGGTATTTATCTTCTCCATGATGACTTTTAAATTGTCTAAGCTCAAAGTCACACAGGGCACAGAACCATATAACACTAGATAGTTGAAAACTTACATTTAGCTCTGGATGATCAAGTCTGTGTTAATTCAGAAATGACACTTAGGTCCAGAAATGTAAAGTTATTTTTCCAAAGGCACAGAGAATATTTTAGGTTACAGCTATAAAAAACTATTTAGAAAACTTTCTTACATATTTCTATTTCTTTTCCTTCATTTTTTTTCTTGTAATATCTCATGAATCAAAAGAAATTTCCAGTGGTGCATTTCTTAATAAATGTTCCCTATTTGTAGTGATGTTCAAAGGTGTCATGTGAAACATATGTTCAAAGGTCATATAAATTTGTTAAGCGATGTCTCTAACAAAATCAAATGGATTTATTTAGTGAAGAGCATTAGTCTTCTGAAATGCTCATGTGCACTGCGGTCCTCTGAACCATATACAAAAAGCAGGTTTCCTGGATATATTTGATAAATCACTCCTCTTGTAGTGGTTGATCTTTTAAAGTATTGTTTTAGGGGAAAAAAAAAAACCCAAAGTATTTTCTGAATGAGTCTATCAATTTTAACCTATAGGTAAAAGTCAACTTTCCTTTTAGAGAAGAATTTGAAAAAAGCAGAGTACTTCTAAGTATCACCCATCATTAAGAATTATCTTATATACAATATTTTCATTTAACCTACATGATACTTGGTCATTTATTATGCTTCCATTTTACAGATGTGACAACTGAGTAACAAAGACTTATTTACTATTAGCTTATTATGGAGCAAAAGGTACTACTGCATCACCACTCTCCAAGAGAAAACAGGGACAAGCTCTAAAGCAAAACTAATGAAAGGTATTCAATCAAACACAAAGCCTGAGCTGGTAGGTACAAAGCACTGGCAGCTACAAAACCTGTGTGATACCAGATTATAGTTGAGAAAAAGTAAAGAGAAACAATGAGGCATTTACTGCCACTGAGAAAGGAAGCAACCCCACCAGCAAGTATGAGAATGGCCACAGCAGGTCCACTTAGTCCTGACCACTGGCCCACTACTACCTTCAGTCACTTCAGAGGAAAGCTAATGACATCATGGTACTGTGGATGCCATCTTCATCCTCAACGGTATCAGGTCCCCTTGCCTGTTCAGAGAGGTCACCACAAACAGAAGAGGCACAAGGGGCCCTCGGCCGACTTTCCCCATTTCAGTGGATGCATGTGTTTGCTTCTCCTTTAGCTGTCTTAGTTGTAACCTCTGATTTCCCCAAAAGAATAGAAAATAAATATCCAAATTAATCTTTCATAAAATTTTTTTTCTTTGTTGCAAAGAGAAAAGCTACTCTAGCTCCATAGGATCTAGAGGTAAAGCTGCCTTGAGATACTTTGAAAGGTAAAACATCTGTTTTTTTCCCCTTTGTTGGGGTGAAGCTGAAGATATTTCAGATAACACTCCTCATCTTCCTTGTGGCTATGTTCTGGATTGGGCTGAATGATTTGAGAACTATACTACACAGTGCAAGAGGGAGCTATGGCCACCTGAGTAGGAAGGCCAGTGCAAAGAGCTAAAGGAAAACTAAGAGAGGATACAGAAGCAGCAGGAGGAGAAGTTCCTTCAAGCTGCCCAGCAGAGCTCCTGAGGTCTCAAGTGCTTGAATCCCAGCCCCTCCACCCACAAAATAACACATATGCAGTTCTTTGATTAAAAAAAATTGGATTGTTTGTTTTCTTACTATTGAGTTTTGAGAGCTGTTCATATATTCTGGATACAAATTTACTACCAGATGTATGGTTTGTAAATATTTTCTTTCAGTCTGTGGCTTATATTAAAATTCTTTTGCAGTGACTGTCAAGAAGCAGAGTTTTTAATTTAGATGAAACCCAGTTTCAGTATTTTATTCTCTTATGAACTGTGCTTCTTGCATGTTTTAAAATTTTTGTTCGTATATAGAACTATATAGATTTCTATATTGATCTTATATCCTTCAAATGTGCTTATTGTCTTTAGTAGCATTTCTTTAGATTCAGTAGAATTTTCTACATAGACCTGTCTGTGAAGACGGGCAGTTTCACTTCTTCCTTTATAATGTGAAAAATATTTATTTTCTTCTCTTGCCTTATAGCACTCAATATAACCTTCAGGACAATGTGGAATCGAAGTGAAGAGAGCAGACATCCTTACGTTATACAGGCTATTAGGGAAATTGCCTTCAGTCTTTCAAGATTAAGTATGTTCAAACAGATTTTGCTTCATGTACTTAACAAGATTATTAATAAGTGCATACATGTTTAAGATTTTTATGTCCTCTTTACAATTATTAAATGATTCTCCTTATCTCTAATAATGTACTTTGTTCTGAAATCTACTTCATCAGATATTAATATAGCCACTCCATCTTTGTTTTAATTACTGTTAGCATGGTATATCTTTTTACATTCACTATTTTAACCTAATTTTTAAGTCTCACAATTTCAACCATTAATATGGAGTATTTTGACCTTTCACATTTAACATAATTATTGATATTGATGGGTTTAAACAAATTATTTTTTTAATGTTTGATACTCTAGTTTTCATTCTTTTAATTAATCATTTGATTAAAATCTTATATCTATGTTAGTTTTTACCTATAATACTTTTTGTGATTGCTTTACAGTTTACAGTATAATTATGTAACTTATTGTCATCTATTTTCAAGTGAGAGTATACTACTTCATAAAGTATGCTACCATTTTCCCCTTCCCTTTGTCCTACTGTTATCATACATTTTACTCAGATGTGTTATACAAATCCTAACACATTTCTATTATTTTCTTCTTTAAACAATTCCCTTGTAGACATTTGAAAAATTTTTTTCTCTATGGTTACCCACATAGTCACTACTTTCTCTGCTTTTGATTTCTTTGTGCAGATTCAGACTTCCATCAAGTATTATTTTCTTTTTGCCTGAAGAACTTCCTTTAATATTTCTTCTAGTATGGTTTTATTGCTGATGATTTTTGTTTGTTTTTGTATCTGTGTAAGTCTTTATTCTGAATCTGAAAGATATTTTAAATGGTTATTCCAGTTTGACAGACTTCTCATGTCAGTCTCTGAATTGTCTTTGAAGAGACGTCTGCTGTCATTTTTCTTTTCCTAGTATGTAATGTGTCTTTTGGCTTCCGGGCTTATTTTAAGATTTTTCTTTTTAATCATTCATGTTGGCAATGCAATTATGAAATAATTTGGTATACTTCTGTCTTTATTGTATTGGGGTTTATTGAGTTTCTTGAGTTTGCTAGTTAATAGTTATTGACAAATCCAGAAAATTTTCAATTATTATTTCATCATATGCTTTGCCCCTCCCCTTGTCCACCACTTCTTCCTTCTCCTTTACAGACTCCAAATGCACGTATATTAATCTTCTTGAAGTTTTCCCACAGCTCACTAATACTTCTTTCGTTTAATTCAGTTTCTTTTTTTCCTTGTGTTTCATTGTGGATGGTCTCTTTCGCTGAATCTTCAAGTTCACTAATCTTTTCTTCTATGAAATGTCTAATAGTTTAATAATTTTTCAATATAAACATTGTATGTTTCATCTCTAGAGATTTAAGTCTGCCATGTCTATATTTAGCATACTTAACCTTCCCTACTTTTTTTTTAACATATGTAGATGCAATAGAGTTATAACTATTCCTTAATGTTCTTGTCTACTAATTCTATCTAGTGTGTCATTTTTGCAGTCTGTTTCCATGGATTAAATCTTACCCTCATTGTAAGTCAAATTTTCCTGTTTCTTTTTATGACAGGTAATTTTTTATTGGATGCTAGACATTATATATTTTACCTTGTTTGAATATTTAAAAATTCATTATTCATTATTATTCCTATTCATATTTTTCAGTCTTGCTTCAAGACTCAGTTAAATTACTTGGAAACAATTTCTTTCTCTTTAGTCTTGCTTTTATGCTTTGTTAGAGGGAACCAGAATGATCTGTGGTCTAGGTCAACTTTGTTTCACTAAATATGTCCTTCTGATGACTCTACCAAATGTTCTGTGTATCATGAGATTTTTCCAGTCTGGCTGGTAGGACACAAATTCCAAGCTCCAGGAACTGTTCCCTCTGCCTGTTGTTTGTAGATTCACTTACCTTCTCAGTTAGATTCCTCTCACACATTCTAGTCAGTACTCATTTAAAAATCCAGGGGGAACATTCTGCAGAGCTCTGTAGTTCTCTTTTTCTGTTTTTATTTCTTACCGTGTTCTACTCTGTGAACAATGGCCACCTTGGTCTCCCTGGGCTCCAAGTTTGTTCTCTGCAACTTAGAGAAACTTCAGCATTTTCCCTCATTCCTTCTCCCAATGATGCAACCTAGAAACTCTCTTTAGGAAGCAAGTGAGGCAATTGTTGGGCTCACTTTGTCCTCCTTCTCTTAGGGACCACTGTCCAACATTGCCTGTAGTTCAAATTCTGAAAAACATTGTTTCATCGCATTTAGTTTGATTTTTCACTTTTGGAGGGAGAAGAATTCAATTTCTATTATTTTGTTCAAGCTGGAAAATGGAAGTTCTATCAGTGGATACTTGACAATTGTTCTCTAAAGTTGCTCTATGTATTCTGATGGGAGAAAATGGAGAGAGACAGAAACAATGTTTCTAATGTCCTTTTCCCCAGAATTTACTCTTACATTCTGTTCAAGATAACTAGCTTTTGTGTACCCTCTGTAATTTATATACTAGTTCCTCACACTTTGCACACTATAAATCACTGCAAAGTTCAAAGTGTGACTTATTTTTCTCCTTTCCACAGTCACTTATAAGCACACCTAAATATTTACTTGAATACTTAAAGTCCTCACATGAATTCCTTCCAGATTTTATTCTCTCTATGGCTAGTTTATGAGGTTATTATTCCTGCCAGTTGAGAATTTGTATCTCCACTGTTTGTTCAGGAATTACGAAGAGTTTTGTATTATTTTCCACACTGAAACATACACTTTGGGTAAATTTTCTTTGTTCATTTTTTTTCCCACTTTTTGGTGTTATTATTGGTTTGATACCCTTAAAAACACTGATGTATGGAACAGAAAACACCACTTCATGGTCTTTCTCTTTCACTTTTAATTAAGAATGTTAAATGAGCTTATTTTTGTTAAAAAGTAGAAGCAGTTTTTTCCTACCCATGGAGGAAATATCTTCTGAAGAGCAATATCAATTTTGAATGTATATGGTTAAAAAAAATGACTATGATCAGTGTAAATTTCCAAAATAGTTCACCTTTTTCAGTGTATAGTTAATTTCATAGATATCTCAATTTAGAAATTTACAAGTAGAGCTTCTTAATCAGATTAGCAACATCTTGTCACAACTCAAATTGCTAAATGAGGAAAATATTTTCAGTAGTGTCTTTGCTTTTCTACTCTGTTGACTAAAATTAGCTTCACTTCAAAAAATAACATACTAGAGATTATTACACCCATGATGTATCTTAAAGCATTTAGACAGCTAAAATAAAATAAAAATGGCAACTTTTTATAGTCTTTCCATTATATAAGATTATTTTCTTATTTAAACAAATTAGCAACATAATAATCTTTATGTACAGGGCATACACATTGAAATAATTTAAATTTATGCATTCAATAAGATTTAACAAAAATAGCTTATACTTTGTATAAATGCCTAATTTCCTATATTTTTTCAAGGAACACAGTTCAATCCTCCTGTTTTAGTAAAACACTTTAGGTTATTTAAAAAATGAATATACATCATAAATATTGTCATTATCATAACAGAAGGACTAACCAAGAACAAGGACTCAGCTTAAATTAATTCCATATATATATGTAATTCTCCTGTTGACATACAAAAATATTTTCTAAATTGGGTCTATATTCCACACACAAATGTTTGTACACATACACACACATACATGCACGCCTTGAATAGGAAGCAGAAACTCTAAGTTTAAATGGTTAGAAAGGAATATGTAAACAGCAAAGTGATGATCTTTAATAATTACAGAGAATGGAAACTATTAAAAGCTACCTGGAGGGCAGTAACTGCATTAAATCACAGTCTTGGGGAATGTTTACCAATTTAGAACTTACTCAATCACTTCTCTCTAAGGTGTACAGTAATTTCATTTTCCTTGATGCATGTAATCCTCCAAAACAGAAAAAATACAGAAGGAAACAACTAAAGCCTAAATAATATATTCACATAAAGGGGCCAAAGGATCTGTATCTATTCTTCATGTTGTATTTGGGCAAGTATATGGAATATTATTCTTTTGGTCATTCAATATGTGCTAGACACACCCTAAGCACTTGGAATACCCCAATTAATAATAAATAAGTTTTGCTTTCCCAAACCATACAGTCTAGTGGAGGAAGAAAGTGAATAGACAAGTAAATTAAAATGATATTTTCAGAGATAATAAATGCAAAACCTGGATATGAAATTAATAACTCCAAAGTAGAATCATTTGGTGAATATGTAATTTATGTAAATATTTATAGTTGTTTGGTTATCTAGTTGTACCCTTATTCAGCATTTCTTGACACATTCTCATATATGTATGTACACATACACGTATATTCCTTTTCTCACAATATAGTCGATTACGAAAGGAATACAGACTATGTCAGAGGAGTTCAATATTTTTCATCAAATTTTTTTTCCTAAAGATTCAGAAAGGATAGTTGGTTAAAATGTATCATCTTTCAGATGGAGGGGTCTCCTTTGTAGACTGACTTGCAATTCTTTCACAGTATTAATACTGATATGAGTGAGTGTATGTGGAAGTCACTGAATCAGTTCTTTTGTGATCAATATGTAGGAGAAACTTCATCTCTCTATTTTGTAAGATTATTCACACATTTGGTTATAGACCTAGGAATAGGGATGGGTTTACTAACCATTAGTATAAAGGCCCTGTTTTCCACTCCAGTCTATGTTCTAAATTACTTTACTGAAATCACTTAATTTACTTGTTTAGAATGTGTATTAATGAGATAAAGTCACAGGATCAATACTGTTTTATTCAGTGAGGTTTGATTATAGAAACAAACAAAACAAAAACTAGCCATACTGTGTATCCTTAGCCAGAGAATGTTCTAAGCATGCTGGTATTGACTAACATCAAGGGAGGAATGCATAAGGCAAACCCTCTGTAACACTGAACAGACCACTATAGAAGAAGTAAATAAGGTCTTTGGTCCATTTATTAATCCAGTTGTTCATTTTCTTATTATTGAGCTTTTAAAAGTTCTTTGCATACTTTGGACATTTTACCTTTTACAAAGCAAAATTGATTAAATGGGATAACGTAGTGAAAGGAGTTTATAATTTGTAAAATGTTGTATGAATTGTAAGAAATTGTATAGATATCAAGATTAACATAGAAGATAATTCAGAGCTGATTATGTCCTTTACAAGAAAGTTCTTCATATTGTAAAGCATGATTTATTATAGAATTCCAGCAAATGGTGATCACCTAGATTGTTTTGGGAGAATATTATTCCCCAAATCTAATTTGCTCTCTTTTGAAGAGAAACTTCCATTACATAAAACTATACAGAAACTTACCTTTTACATGAAGTGATACAGGAACTTATCTTTATTCCCAGATGATTATTTTTCCTCATACCCTCTGAATAATTACCTAGACGTTTTTGCTATATATTTTAAAGCATTATGTAATGAAACTACCTTTTAATCTATTAATTTGAATTTCCTGAATAACTAAGGCAATTGATTAGTCCTAAAGATGCTAGTCCATATATTATAAATGGTGACATTATCTTTACACGATCTATTTAATTAAGTCACAGTTTTAGGGTCAAGAAGTTTGGTCACTTTTCTCCCTGATATTTTAATGATCCACCTTTACATAATGGGTCAGAATGAATTTTCAGTTGATCTAGTTCTGTCATTAACTCTGCCAAAATCACTGACTCAGCCATTTTTCATTTCAATGCTTTTGGTCACACATTCAGTTTGAGTGCTTAAACTTTTCCAACTCTTAGGGTGTAGGGAAGGACTATTACTGTCTCTAGACATAACCTAATTCCTACTGTTCATGACAGGATCTGTTACCTGTTTTAGACTGTGTCTTTTCATCTGGGCATATAGGTGTTTCTTATTTGGGTGCTATTTCTCATGCTTCTTTTTCCTTCAGGGTAAGATTTTAAATGACAGTGATAATTTTTCAAACTTGCCTGGTAAGTGGTGCCTGTCATGTACATGGCTGGTGTCATACACTTTGTAGTTTCTGACATTTCTGGGGAAATTTTTAAAATTACAATTTGTACAATCCTTAACTTAGAGTTTTTCCCAGTGATTTATTTCTACTTGTGGCACAATATGACCATTACTTGTTGCACAATATGACCATTTCCACTAGAAGTTATTCCACATCTTGGTCAACACTCAACATAATTTGTTTTTTTAATTTTAGCCAATACAATAGGTGTATAGTTGCAACTTACTGTGGTATCAATTTGCAGTTCCTCATAACTAATGATGTTGAAAATCTTCATGTGCCTATTTCAAACCATGTATATTCTTTGGTAAAGCATCTGTTCATATCTTTGCTCACTTATTTATTAGGTGGTTTCTTATTACTGAGTTTGGGGAGTGTCTATAATTTTGGATATAAGTCCTTTATAAGATATATGATTTTCAAATATTTTCTCCTAATCTGTGGCTTGACTTTTAGTTTTCTTACCCCTGTCTTTTGAAGAGCAGACATTTTTAATTTGGATAAAGTCCAATTTATTGTTTTATCTACTAGTCTATCTTTGCACCAATATCAAATTGTCTTGATTACTATAGCTTTATACAAAGTCTTAAAACTAGGTAGTAGTCTTTCAACTTTGTTCTTCTTTTTCAAATTTGTTTTGGAACGTGAAGTGATGACCAGGGTGATCCTAAAGAGCTAGCATGGGAAATGAGTCACACTGTTCCTCTTGTGGAAACTGTTTAAAAGTTCAAATCTAACTGAATTATCCTGTAATTATACATCTTGGAGAGGTAAAATTCCATAAAATTGATTCATTCAGAGGAAAGCACCAAAATCTAAAATATTCCTGGTTTCTCCAATAGTGACTAGATGTCATCTAAATTCTCAGTCAGCTCAAGAAAACCAAATAACTCAGGGTTTATATTCAGGTTAAGTGATCTCACAGTCATACCAGATCAGCCACGCATGCAAGGTTGGTTTCCAGTCTGGTTCTAGTTCAAGGGTCTGCCACATAAAATTAAGTGCATATTGATAAAGCGTCTTTAGAGAACTAATTAAAATTTCAGAGGGTCCCAAATGAAGCACAGGAAAATTTAATCCTTATGTATTGTGAAAAGTGTCAGAGGCATAATTATTAAACAGTCATAATGTCTACTCCAAATGAGAAAAAACAATAGAGTAATGACCCAGTTCATAATACTTCTGTTTCAAGAATATAGTGAAATCCTGGGTGCACATTTTCTTTATGTCGCCTATAGAGCCATGTGATTATAATTAAGAATAAAATGAATCATATGGTGAAACCTCTTCATTCACATTGAAAATAGCCCCCTTAATATAAGTTTAATGAAGATTATATTATGAATAAGTTACTCCAGTGTAACTGAGTAGCTATTATCATTCCCTGCTTTTAGTAATTAGCCATAGGTTAAATGTTCTTTAGTAGAATATTCCACATAAAACTGTCTTTGCCATATTATTTTAGGGAAATAGTAATCTACAATAATTTTTGATGAGAAGCAGAATTCCAGAGGAGACAATCGAACTGAAATTTTATTGGCTCTTTCAGAGTCCTTGTTGTTCATTAATTTAGATTATTTTTCCTCCAACAATATATGCAAAGACTACGAGCTAACTTTTTATTTTTTTAAGTATCTGCTCAACAGTTTCTTTAGAAAATGTAGATTTAGGGAGCTTGCATATCTATTTTCCATTTATTGTATATTATCTACATATCAGTTACACTATTAACCTTTCAATGCTGAACAGGAAACATGAAAAATCATAGGGTCTTGATTCAATCTCAAATGCCCAAAGTAAATGCAATTCACACTTTACTAAGATGCCTGGAAACACACAGGCCAACCTGTGGGTGTTACTTCTGCCCTCTTCCTCCTCTTTCAATTGAAAAAAAATTTCTTTGTTAGGAAATTTCTTTCTTAGGAATTTCTTTGTTAGGAAAATAGCCTTTATGACACTGTGGCTTACATTAATATCCCTCTCTGAAATGAAAGGAAATTGTGAGCTTTACATGAGGACTCCTATAACTCTAAAATAAAGACTGCTATTACACAGAAACAAGCTGTGGTTGCCAGCCTTTGATATTGTTTACAATTTTGCACAAATCTGGTGACTACAGTGATACCTTGGCAAGGCCACAGCTAAGGAAGAGTACCTATAACTACTGAATAGAATTATCTGTTCACTGACTTTCGGCTGAGAAGACTGGTGACTCTAGGTCAGGTTTAAGAGAAAAGGATCCTAGGAGGAAATGTATAGTACCCATTTGAGCTAAGCAACAGGACAATCACAACCATAAACATATCTAGTCTCACCAACTTATTTACACCCATAAATGCATAACTGTTATGCTCGGATATTAAGTGGTGTATATAATACACATTTAGATACATGTTTTTAAAAATGTATTGCCAAGAAAGTAAATGGGTAAGTAAATTCCCAACACATATAGCACACATTGGTTTTTTTGTTAATTTAATTTTATTTATTTTTTATACAGCAGGTTCTTATTAGTTATCTGTTTTATACATATTAGTATATATATGTCAATCCCAATCTCCCAATTCATCTCCCCACCCCCGCTTTCCCCTCTTGGTGTCCATATGTTTGTTCTCTACATCTGTGTCTCCATTTCTGCCTTGCAAACCAGTTCATCTGTACCATTTTTCTAGATTCCACATATATGCGTTAATATACGATAGTTGTTTTTCTCTGACTTACTTCACTCTGTATGACAGTCTCTAGGTCCACCCACGTCTCGACAAATGACCCAATTTTTTTCCTTTTTATGTTTGAGTAATATTTCATTGTATATATGTACCACATCTTCTTTATCCATTCATCTGTCCATTGGCATTTAGGTTGCTTCCATGACCTGGCTATTGTAAATAGCGTTGCAATGAACATTGGGGCGCATGTGTCTTTTTGAATTATGGTTTTCTCTGGGTATATGCCCAGTAGTGGGATTGCTCAGTCATATGGTAATTCTATTTTCAGTTTTTTAAGGAAACTCCATACTGTTCTCCATAGTGGCTGTATCAATTTACATTCCCACCAACAGTGCAAGAGGGTTCCCTTTTCTCCACACCCTCTCCAGCACTTATTGTTTGTAGATTTTCTGATGATGCCCATTCTAACTGGTGTGAGGTGATAGCTCATTGCAGTTTTGATTTGCATTTCTCTAACGATTAGTGATGTTGAGCAGCTTTTCATGTGCTTCTTGGCCATCTGTATGTCTTCTTCGGAGAAATGTCTTAGGTCTTCCACCCATTTTTTGATTGGGTTGTTTGTTTTTTTAATATTGAGCTGCATGAGTTGTTTATATATTTTGGAGATTAATCCTTTGTCTGTTGATTCATTTGCAAATATTTTCTCCCATTCTGAGGGCTGTCTTTTCATCTTGTTTATAGTTTCCTTTGCTGTGCAAAGCTTTTAAGTTTCATTAGGTGCCACTTGTTTATTTTTGTTTTTATTTCCATTACTCTAGGAGGTGGCTCAAAAAAGATCTTGCTGTGTTTTATGTCAAAGCGTGTTCTTCCTATGTGTCCTTTAAGAGTTTTACATTTAGGTCTTTAATCCATTTTGAGTTTATTTTTGTGCCACACATTGTTTTTAAATACATCTAAACATTCACCTCTAAGATCATTTAGATTTTGCAATTTGGCTAAAAAAGGTGCCTTGAGCAAATTATAGACTTCTCAGTTTGCTACAATGTGAGCAGTTTTTCAGAGAACATGTCCCTAAAGGTATTAAGTATTGGCATATAAATTTGAGAAGACTGATATGTTCTCATCAACTCTGAACAGTATGACAAACACAAGTCTCACCTTTGTGTAATAAAACATCTTGTTGATTTGTTATAGCTGGTGACACTAGTCATAAACCAATGACAGCAGTAATGAACCAGAATTTAATTGACTTTGAATTAGGCTCACTAAAGAGAAAGAAATATTTTTAAAAATAATTACTTAGATTAAATGCATATGTAATTGAAAAAGATGCTGCTATATGTTGGGACAAAATGATCTTTTGAAATAATCTGTTTTACCGTTTCACCTTGAATTACCAAATACAGTACAGGGGCTTCCCTGGTGGCGCAGTGGTTGAGAATCTGCCTGTCAAGGCAGGGGACACGGGTTCGAGCCCTGGTCTGGGAAGATCCCACATGCCGCAGAGCAACTGGGCCCGTGAGCCACAACTACTGAGCCTGCGCGTCTGGAGCCTGTGCTCCGCAACAAGAGAGGCCGCGATAGTGAGAGGCCCATGCACCGCGATGAAGTGTAGCCCCCACTCGCCGCAACTAGAGAAAGCCCTCGCACAGAAACGAAGACCCAACACAGCCAAAAATAAATAAATAAATTTTAAAAAAGAATACAGTATAATTGAATACTAAAACTAATAAGGCCCACATATAACTTTTTTGTGTGTCCCTCCTATAAATTAAGTTGCATTTTCTAAGACATTCTAATTATAAAATCCATGTTTCAGTTATTCAAGTCAACTGTGAATAAATGGACCCGCTTTAAGTCTGATTTCACCAGCTGTATTAATTTCAGACCATGTGTCTCCTTTCTTTGGTTTCTCTATTGATTCTGGAAAAAGAGAATGGTACTTGATTAGAATGAAAGTGTATACTCCAGCCAATTTTTATATTTCATTTGCAAGTGACTTCATGTAATGTCCTTCTCCTTTGATCTAATAATGAAAATGTGTCAGTATATTCTCATTACTGTAGCTAGGTAAAGCAGCCAAAGCCTCCTGGGGCCAGAAGGACTACACTTTGTGAATTTAAAATTGGAAAGCTATGCTCCCAGTGCTTGGCAAGGAGTGTGCTGCAGACCTGTTTCTCCCTTTAGCAACTGAACCAACTGAGAATTTAAAAACAGATGCCACACAAGGGTTGAGAGAGAGAGAGAGAGAGAGAGAGGAAGAAAATACGAATACAAGTACATATTAATGGCTGCCTGGAAATTTTCTGCTCACTGTAGAATTAGGTTAGTTAAAAAAACTTAAAAACAAAAGATAAAATCCTTGGCTGTATATTCATCTCAACTTACACAGTCATTGTCATTCCTGAAATAAGAATCACGATTTTTTTTTTGGGGGGGGGCGGTTAGGAGTACTCTGAATAGCAAAGGCTGGCATGAATATGAACAAACACTGGATATATTGCTCAAAACATTTCCCTGTAAGTTCACATAAAATAAATTTGAAAAACATTCACTTCTAAAAAGCTGACAAGACATGAATATATCTGGACAACACCAAAATTCAGTATAGTGGGTGACTCAGATGATAATCAGATGCATCTAACAGGAAATACACATGCTAAATTTATTTCAATTCTAAAATTATAGCTTAATTTGTAATTCATGCATATATCACATATAGGTGTGAAGCTGGTTAATGTCTTTACAGTTAGAGAAACATTTAAACTCTAAAAAAAGCACAGACATAATATTTTGTTTTAGCCTTGCCTTAAAAGACTTGAAAAACATGCATAAGACATATAATTAACACAGTTACACATCTATGTTAAATAATGTATTCATGTCATTTCTTAGATGTATATCTTTAGAATTCAGTGATTTTAGTGGATCAAATAGTGTCCTTCCAAAAGATACGTCCAAGTCCTAACCCCAGATACCTGTGAATGTGAACTTATTTGGATGAAGGGATAAGGTCACCCTAGATTTAGGTTGAGCCCTAAAACCAATGACAAATATCCTTATAAGAGAAAAGAGAGAAAGACTGAGGCGTAGAGATAGAGGAAAACCATGTGAAGACAGAGATAGAGATTGGAGTGATACATCTACAAATCAAGGAAGACTGCCAGCACCCCCAGAAGACAGAAGTGAGGCATTGAATAGATTCTCCCTAAAATCCTCCAGAAGGAAGCAACCCTATGACAACTTGACTGCAGATTTTTGGCCTCCAGATTATGAGAGAGTACATTTCTGTTGTTGACGCCACAAAATTTGTGGTAACTTGTTACTACAGCCCTAGGAAACTATTGCAGTGATCTAGCACTAAATGAGAGACATCTGATAGCAATTTTAATGAGCTGCCCGTAATCTCAAACATCAAGGGTAATTGTATATAAGAATCTAAATAATCCAATAAAAACCATCTCCTAAAGCATGCATACTCTGACTGCAGAGGTGAGGACAGACAATGTTTCCTGAGAAAATTAAAAGACAGCACTGTAAGTATTTCAGAAAAAAGCAGACATCAGATAGTGGGAGAAGGATCAACACAATTCCACAAGCATTCAAATGTTCAGAAGGCAAGTTGATAATTTAACAGGTGATATAAATCTGCCTTTGATCCTTTAGGAAGAAAGAACTCATTTCAAGTAAGAAATTCTAAGTGTTCTCAAATAAAATTTGGAATCTGCTCTTTTGACCAGATTTTTACTTTTTATTCACCCAAATTTCTCAAACTTAAGTCTAAAAGCCCTTGCTTAAAATATAGATTCCTGGGTTCTTCCCTAAAGATTCTCATTTAGCAAGACTGAAAAGAGTTTGTTGCTTTTTTAGCAATCATTTGGGTAACTGTGACATAGGAGATACTGGACAACATTTTGAAGTATACTGCTTAGAAAAATGTGTTCCATTCTTACCCCATCATAAAATATCCCACAACAACCTGTTAAAAATACAGATTCTCCAATTCTTACTCCTGATCCACTGAATTAAATCTGAGGTTTGTTAAGACCTGACGTGATTATGATTAGGCAATTTCACAAGACACTGACTTAGAACCAAAAATCTGACCTTGATTGACTTTGATACATGCATTGGCATCAGTACAAGAAAGTAGGCTCTGGTGGCACAGTGGTTAAGAATCTGCCTGCCATAGCAGGGGACAGGGGTTCGAGCCCTGGTCTGGGAAGATCCCACATGCCGCGGAGCAACCAAGGCCGTGCGCCACAACTATTGAGCCTGTGATCTAGAGCCAGCAAGCCACAACTACTGAGCCCATGTGCCACAACGACTGAAGCTCGCGTGCCTAGAGCCCGTGCCCCGCAACAAGAGAAGCCACCGTAGTGAGTCGCACATGCACTGCAACAAAGAGCAGCCCCTGCTCCCTGCAACTAGAGAAAGCCTGTGTGCAGCAACGAAGACCCAATGCAGCCAAAAATAAATAAATAAAAATAAATAAATTTATAAAAAAAAAATTCAGTAATTTAAAAAAATAAAATAAAAAAATAAAAAAGAATGCAAACCGTTAAATACCACATATCATAGGATATGAGTTTTGGTAAACATGGCAAACCTGACCTTCTGGTAGAAAATTCAAGTTTTGTTCACAAGTATCTTTGAGGTCAACGTTCATCCTAGTGTCTTTCTCAGCATCTGCAGATTCCCTCAGCCTGCTGCTTGAACAGTTGCTAATGAATGAAGATCACCCCAGCATGCCCCCCTGCTGTTGCTCATTTGCCCATTAGCATCTGCTTAACCAGCAGGCTGGGAGAAGCTCTGGTGCCCAATCAATGTAGCTGATGAGGGCTGGGGTAGAGAGGACTCCAGTGCCAACAGAGCCAGAGCATAAATCAACTCCAATCTTGGCAAAGATTATTAATCTTAGAAAGGGTGACACATATCACAGTGTGGGCATGGATAAAACCCTTCACATTTATGGGAAACAGGATAAAGCTAAAACATTATATGTATGCTAACTTTTGCAAACCTGTTGAACACCAGTAAGTCTCAGGTTCCTTTAAACCTGATTTACAATAAGCTTCTTTCTTGTTCAAACATTATCTAATGCTAGGTATACGCCCAGAGATACAAAACCACACCTAGAAAGAAAAGCATCCTTAACATTTTTCTGGAGTGAGTTACCTTACTGCTTTTACCAATAGTACAAAATTACCTCATTATCAAACTTATCAGGGAAAGACTCATTCCACTGTCTCAGTCTAACTGGACATTTGTTCTTACCATAATTTCCACTTTAGAAATTGGATGACTTCAGTTAAACACAGATAACAAGAGAAGTTGGCTATAAACTGAAAAGTAAAAATACACTCCATTCTGAGGATGGCCACTAGCTTTACCCTCACATGGGATGGTCTACTTTATATACTCTGAACAGAGGCAGAATGTCTGTCAAAGAAAGGATTACATATGCTGCAGTGTAGTGGGAAAAAGAGGGTTGGCACCAGTAAGGGTGAGGTTAAGAAGAACTACTGCCAGTAAAAATAAACAGCGTGTGAGTTACACAGAAAATATGGAATATTAAACAATGACGGTGTTTGAACAGCTTTCGCACATCGGAAAGTGCTAAGTGTAAAAAGGTTACTTTGTGAATGAGATGTTAACATTATTTGGTGTGAGAGATTGCTAATTGGCACAACAAGCAGCATTCAAACAGATCCACTGAGGATTCAGTGTTAAGTACCTCACAAATAAAAGGTACTTCATAGAAAAATCACTTTACATATTCTATAGCCATTGTAGGCCAAGCACAGTGCTTGGAATTCACTCTTGGGTATGTTAGAGAAAAAAAGCTTCCTCTCTCAAGAAGTTTACAGGCTGTTAAGAAGATGTCATCCACACAGGAAAAATTAAATCACTATAAAATAATATAGAAAAATGAGCCAAAATTAGCAAAACAAAGTGAACAGTTTTATTTATGACACTATTTACAGTCACCTTTCAGCACCTCAATATTCTAAGATAGTATATAATGATTTACATAATTTCTATAACATCATAATTTTCTTCAAAAATCTTGCTTCCAGAAGAAAATTCTTATTACTTAACATGAAACCCTATAATATTCATTGTAAAAATGCCAGTTCTACTATTAATAATAGAGTAATAAAGTCAGTAATATGTCTGTGTAATAATATGCAGTGAATAACAGTTTATCTTGTCATCAGCTTAATACAGTCCAAACATTCCCAAAGCAACCAGGATTTTGAGAATTACAGAGCCTGGACATCAATGCTTGCATTTACGCAGTTGCCCGCTAGAAAGCTGGTACAAACTGGCACTAACATTTTTAAGTGACTTCGGGAATCACTTTCACATATAAAAAATTCAATTAAAAAAATCAAAGAAAAATATATGGTATTCCAAGCATTGTTCCTTATAATATTTCAACTTTTTTGCATTGATTAAAATACAATCTGAGACAGAGTAAAACTGTGTTCAACAATTTCCAGAAATACATATAGTATCCATACATATGAAAAGACCCACCTCAATAAAACAAAATAATATTTAATATTTCAAACATTCAGAAGCATATGAATGCATTAGAAAAGGTCTTTAAAAGCTACATAATAAACCAGTAGTTAACTCAGGAGAGGGATCTAGGTTTGAGTAAGGTCAAAGGTGAATTTTTAATTTCTGTTGATTTTTTATAAATATTTTCTCCATGAATTTACTGTGCAGTGGTAAACATAATTAAAGTGTGGAGCACTGAAGATAATGCTCATTAATCTAATCGAACTGTCCAATAACTAAATCAGAAACTAAATCTATCACACGTAGCAATATCAAAATAAATTTTCCCCATATGGCTTGATTCTGGACATTCTAAACCGAAATCTCTGAAGCTGGTCCCTTAACTATTGACCATGTGTTCTGAGACATGCCAACATTGAGAACCTAAGATCTACCCAAGCCAGAAATAGGGCAGCTGGGCCTGAGCTGCTGAAAAACATTGTTGAATCCAGGTACACGTAAGCCACTACCTATCCCATGAACTCACTCAGGGATCCAAGGTTGACCCAGGTGGCTCCTTTTATTTGGCCGCAGATTCCAGAATCAGCTCTTCCTTGCTTGAGTGACTTCAAAAGACAATCCTTACTTGGGCCTTTCACTGGTAGCTGGTCAGTGTGGAAGATTACTATCTACTACCCACAACAGGCCAAATCTGAAAAAAGTTATCTTCTAATTAGGCTAATCTTGAGAGTTAAATATAGGGGCTTGGGTCTGGGGGAAACTCCCCTGGAACTGAGAGGCCTCAGGCTTTTCCATGAAGGTGAAGGTTATGGTAGTCTATTTTGTTTGTTTGTTTGAGTCAGAAGTGTACTGAATGAGGGACTGTCTACACCAGGATTAGCCAGCAAAATGCTTCCCCTTAGGCCAGCCCTCTCCCTAATCAGTGAGTTTCAAACCTGCAGAATGCTCCTGGCCCTACCAATTCACTTAGTGCACCCTGGAATCAATCATTCTTTTTTTTTTTTTTTTGCCAGTTTTAGCATCAGTTCTCTCAAGAGTTCCAGGAGATCTATTTCAAAACCCTGAAAGTCCCTGAGATCCAGAAATTCATGCTCCTATGCCTTGTGTCCCTCTGTGTGAAGAGTTTCTGTTTCCAGCTCACCCTTAATTCTCTCTGGAGTGAAAAGCCTTTAATACTTTACTTCCATTTTGGGGATCATCTCCCCAAATGCAGCAGGAATGTCCACCTTCACCCCTGACATACTGCTTTCCAATACAAACATCTGTATCTTGACACCCATCCACAAATCCAGTGGGGTAAGGAGGGATTTTCAATAGCATTTTAATTAGTCTCTGCATGTTCTTTGTTGTAAAAATTCAAGAACTCTCTTCTTACACCAAGAAGGGAACTTAAACTTTTTTATTTATTCATTAATCTATATAATGAATGAAATAAAATGCATGAGCTTGCCTGAAGCCCAGAGCTCACTGTGGCGAGTGGGAGCGTCATTCTTTCAGTCAAGAATACTGGTTGACATTACCCTTGTGTTATGAGTTGAATTGTGTTCCATCAAAATTCATATGCTGCAGTCCTAAGCCCTTGGACCTAATAAATGTGAACTTCTTTGGAAACAGGGTCATTGCATACATAATTAGTTAAGATGAAGTCACACTGGAGTAGGGTGGGCCACCAATCCAATATGACTGGTGTCCTTATAAAAGGGAAACCTGAACACAGGCACATACTGAGACCGCTTTGTGAAGATATAAGGGTGATGCGGCAGAAGTCAAAGAACACCAAAGATGCCAGCAAACCACCAGAGATAGGAGGGAGGTTTGGAACAGATTCTCCCTCACAGTGCTCAGAAATAATCAATCCTGCCAACACTTTGATCTCGGACTACTAACCTCCAGAACTCTGAGACAATAAATTTATGATTTTTAATACTTCCAGTTTGTGGTACTATATTATGACAGCATCGGAAACTAATATGCCTTGATATTTAAGTTTCACAATCCATCTTGAAATAACAACAAAGCAAACCTTTATTTCATGTACTATATAGGAAATTTAGCCCCTACTACAGACTGCAAACTGTTTTGCATTTTATTCAAGCCCCAAACCATAAAAGATTTTTAAAAGATGTCTGAAGAGAAAACCACTACCCCATTCGTTATAGACTACATGAGAGAATGGAAATTAAGAATCTGCAGCCTAAATTTTATCCCCAAAATAGTTTGGCTTCCCTGACACAGTGCTTTCAAACACTTAACATATCTGAATGTTTTTAGATGGGAAATATGTATTTCAGTTGTACACAGACGCCATCCCATTCTATGGCTTTATGCACAGCAATTTTACACATTTATATAGTCTTCTTGGCACTTGAATGTATTGTCTTGGCTCTGAATGTCTTAATCCAAGGATATTTCATATGAAATATCAATTAATTGCTTTCATTGAGTTGTGTATTCATCTATGTGCTATGATTACATCGAGGTCATTACTTAACCATCAGCTATTTCTCCTCAGCAATTGCCCACTCTGTCATCCACTGACAATGATTTAAGAGTATTATTTCTTTATAAATGCTATAGAAAAACAACAATGATATAACTGATCAGGGGTTCCCCTTTAAAAGCTCATGTAGGTATTAAAAATGATATTTTATGTATCTTTAAATCATTTTCATACAATATGAAGTATTATAAAACATGTAGATGAAAGAAAAGTGTGACAATAATTGTATAATACAATGGGGACATATTCCAATAGCAATATTTCAGGAACATATTACTCTTTTGGACTGAATTGTGTTCCCCCCAAAAATCCACAGGTTGAAGCTTAACCCTCCACGTGACTATTTGGAGATAGGGCCTTTAAGGAGATATTAAGGCTAAATGGGGGTCATAAGTGTGTGGCCCTGCCTTATTCTGTTTGGGTTGCTATAACAAAAGTAACATTGACTGGGTAACTTATAAACAACAGAAATTTATTTCTCACAGTTTTGGAGGCTGGGAAGTCCTAGATCAAGGTGCTGGTGAATTCAATGTTTGGTGCAGACCTGCTTCCTGGTTCATAGTTCATGGATGGTTGTCTTCTCATTGTATCCTAAGATGGCCCAAGGGGCAAAGGAGTTCTCTGTGTCTATTTCATAAGGATGCTAATGTCATTCATGCGGAATACTCATGATCTAATCACCACTTCCAAATACCATCATGTTGGGGATTAGGTTTCAACATATCAATTTGGGGAAAAAACAAACATTCAGTCTACAGCAGGCCCTGATACAATAGGACCTGTATCCTCTTAAGAAGAAGAGACACCAAGAGTGTTCCTGTACAGAAGAAAGGCCATGGGAGGACAAGGTAAAAAGGTGGCTGTCTGCAAGCCAGGAAGAAAGGTCTCACCAGAAATCAACCCTGCCAGCACCTTGATCTTAGACTTCCAGCCTCTAGAACTGTAAAAAAATAAATTTATGTTGTTTAATCTGCCCAGTCCATGGTATTTTGCTGTAGCAGCCTTAGCTGACTAATATAATTATTTATCAACATAGCTTGACTTTCAGTAATAATGTATAAGTAAAATATAATCATGTAAAAAAATGTTATATGTAAAAATTAACCAGACATTGATTAGATATGTAGACCTTATAACCACACAAACAAAATTCAAACATTAGTGTTATCTGAATTTTAAATTGAGAAGGAATTTCGATGATGATAAAAGGACAAAGATAGAAAAAGTGAGAGAATGTAACTTGAATATATTATTAGGATAGTTTATTTTCTTATTCTCCACTCCTACACTATACCTTCCTGCTGTTATCATTCCTTGCTCACTGAAATAAAAAATATTTTTCTTCATGAACTCATTTTTCTATTATCAGTAAATGAATTTTATTTTCACTTAAAATGCCACCAAAAAAACCATAAAGGAATTCTTGAGAAAAATTTGAAATAGGTGTTTTTAACAAGTAGACGAGTAGCAGGCACAAAAGCAACTAATCTACACTAAGAAGTTAGTTAATAATTTTATAGAACTCACAGAAATAATACCTAATAGTAAAAGTGCTGTAATAAATATGTTGGGAAAGCTAAGTTCAGACATAAAAACAGATACACACAAAAACCAAAGGTCAAAGTAGTTAGTAGAATGTTTTCTAGTTGAAATCTGCTGACAGCTAGCTTCTTTATAAGTCATAATCACATGTCTACAGCTACCTATAAGCCACTGCTAAAGGCGTGTAAGAACAATTTTAGACATAATACTCAGAAAATCATGTCTAGACGATCTGGAAATATATTTATATGCATTAGAAAATGCCATTTAACTATTAATTAGGACCAATATTGTTTTTGTAATATGGGCTTTAGTAGCAAAAAACAATGCATATATATATCTATATACCCATTTTCTTGCAATATACACAAATGACTAATGAGTCACTATCTAAATTTTTAAACACTGATAATTTCTAAAGTAGACATACACAGTTAGTCTAAGAGACCTTTTCTGTTTACAGGTAGGCCAGGAATTATTCTCAAAACCTCATCTGAGGGAGTTTCTTTGAATATGATCCAGTGGATCAGTGGTATGGAACTGCAATTATTACTCTGCTTAGACTCCTAAAGCCCACAGTTTTTAGAATTAAGACTATACAGGGACCAGAGAAGGACTACTGAACATATGAATCAGAGAAAGACTACTTATTGAGAGGCAGGTAGTGGTGTTATAAGGCTGAAGATGAGGACAAGGTTTCTTGTGAGGAATGAGAGGCAAAGGTACAATGAGTTATGGGGTAGTAGAAAATTGGAAAATATGAGACATTTTCTTTTATTTTTATTATTTTTTTTAATTGGAGTAAAGTTGATTTACAATGTTGTGTTAGTTTCAGGTGTACAGCACAGTGATTCAGTTGTACGCATATATATTTGTAATATGTATATTATATACATATATTATTCTTTAGATTTTTTTCCCTTAGAGGCTATTATGAAATATTGAGTATAGTTCCCTGTGCTATACAATATTAGGTGCTTGTTGTTCATCTATTTTATATACAGTAGTGCGTATATGTTAATGCCAAACTCCTAATTTATCCCTCATACCTCTCCCCTTTGGTAACCATAAGTTTGTTTTCTATGTCTGTGGGTCTATTTCTGTTTCGTAAATAAGTTCGTTTGTATCTTTTTTTTAAGATTCCACATATAAGCAATATCATATGATATTTGTCTTTCTCTGTCTGACTTACATCACACTTAGTATGACAGCCTCTAGGTCCAATCATGTTGCTGCAAATGGCATTAATTCTTTCTTTTTTTATGGCTGAGTAATATTCTATTGTGTATATATATACACCACATCTTCTTTATCCATTCATCTGTTGATGGACATTTAAGTTGCTACCATGTCTTGGTAATTGTAAATAGTGCTGCAGTGAACATTGCGGTACATGTATCTTTTTGAATTATGATTTTTGTCTGGATATATGACCAGGAGTGGGATTGCAGGATCATATGGTAGTTCTATTTTTAGATTTTTAAGGAAGCTCTATACTGTTCTCCATAGTAGCTGTACCAATTTACATTCCCACCAACAGTGTAGGAGGGTTCCTTTTTCTCCACACCCCCCTTCCAGCATTTACTGTTGGTAGACTTTTTGACGATTGCCATTTTGACTGGAGGGAGGTGATGCCTCATTGTAGTTTTGACTTGCATTTCTCTAATAATTAGCAATGTTGAGCATTTCTTCATGAGCCTGTTGGCCATCTGTATGTATTCTATGGAAAAATATCTATTTAGATCTTCTGCTCATTTTTTGATTGGGTTGTTAGTTTGATATTGAGCTGTATGAACTGTTTGTATATTTTGGAAATTAACCCCTTGTCTTTCGCATTGTTTGCAAATATTTTCTTCCATTCTGTAGGTGGTCCTTTCATTTTGTTTATGTTTTCCTTTGCTGTGTAAAAACTTTTAAGTTTAATTAGGTCCCATTTGTTTATTTTTGTTTTTATTTTCATTACTCTAGGAGGTGGATCCAAAAAGATATTGCTGCGATTTTTGTCCAAGAGGGTTCTGCCTATGTTTTCCTCTAAGAGTTTCATAGTATCCAGTCTTACATTTAGGTCTTTGATCCATTTTGAGTTTATTTTTGTGTATGGTGTTAGAGAATGTTGTAATTTCATTCTTTTACATGTAGTTGTCTAATTTTCCCAGCACCATTTATTGAAGATACTGTCTTTTCTCCATTGTATATTCTTGCCTCCTTTGTCGTAGATTAATTGACCATAGGTGCATGGGGACATTTTAAAAAGTGGTTATAGTTTCACACTTGGATTACTTGAAATTTTTCTGAGAGATGACTATAAAGGTTGGAGTTCCTGTTTGGACTGTCTGTCTTTGAAAAGAACAGTATTCCACAGCTAAATTATACGTGCCATTTTTATTAAGATTTTTCCTGGATGTAAGAAAAAGATTTGTACTGTAATATTTATTTCAAAGGATCTGACTTGTACTAAAGGAATTGAAAGCATAGAAAATGATGCTAGACTTGCAGACCTACAATTGGAATTAAACAAGATAGATACACTAATTTTATACATTTATATATATATATAATATATATATACACACTAATACATATACATAGTCAATTTTTGGCACATGGCAGGTACTCAACATATTTTATCTCCCTGTATCCTGCTGAATCATTGGAAATACAGTACTGGGGGCCCTGTTAGGAGTCAGTACACCAGGAAGCTAAGATTAGGTGGAAAACTTGTAACAACTTCTGACAAAAAGAACTGAGACCTTCAAATAAATAAATAATGAATAATAATAAATAATGAAAAATATAGAAATACAGTAAGTGATAAAGACAAATGTGTTAGACATAACAGGACCTCACTGAAGGAAAGGTGAGGTAGACATACCAAGTCACTAAATGTAAAATGTCTGATAAAATATAATGAAATAAGTATTCTTCCTTAATTGCTCAAATTGCTCCACAGACCTTATATATGTGAAATTGGGTTCCTTAATATCATACTTTAAGTACTTTAGATGATTCAAAATTCAACACTGTCCATCCTTGTTCTTGTAGTTACTCATTCAAACAAGTACTAAACGCAGAGCAATCAATGAGAGAGATTTGACACACAAATTTTGTTCATAACCTTCTTCCTGAATTGTTTCTTTAACATATTCTCACACTTGATTTGGGGCCAACTGTATCACTCCATGTATGTATAACTGGATAGGTTTTCTGTTCAACTTTACAATAATTCGAATTATATATCCCAATATGTTTACCTTCAGCAACCTCCAGTAAATATTCTCCCTGGGGCATCCTGGCACCACTGTGGGCAATCCATTTCCAGGCCACACTTCTGCACAACCTCTATCCCTTAAGCAGTGTTTCCATTGCTTTTATGCCAATCCTGCAAAGAGGAATAGGTAAATATATTATTAATGTTTTCTCTCCCATACATTTCTCAGTAAAATTATGAATTTCTGTTAGAAATGGTATTTATAAAGAGGGGAGAGATTTTTTAACCACTGAAAACAGGGACACTTTCCACAAGTTGAAAGGATTCTTCAAAAAATGGGTTTGTTTGATTCTGTGGCAAGAAAACATGCAAAATTAAGAGAGAAAGAAAGAGAGAGAAAGAGAGAGTGAGAGCATGCACTAACGGCCTCCAGCCTTAGTATGACAGGTAGTAGATATGGGAGCAATCTATGTAATCATTACTTTTATTATCTGACCAGAATGGGACAAGTAATAAAAGTCATAACTTCTACTATTCTCACCCTATTAAGCTTGTGAATATTGTTATTGATATAACTAACAGAATTTTATTATTTCATCTAGAAAAAATGTAAATTTTTCAGATTTTATAATTGTTTCAATATTCTCTACAATGTGTGTATCACATAAAAGGTAAACAAACTGGCCTATGTGCCTACTGGAAATCAGGCTAGATCTGTCAACTGTTGATAGGTCTACTATGAACTCAAACTCAGCTAATGATAGATAAGGAAGACAGGTGTATTTGCTCTGTCTGCTACTGTCATGGCACGATTCTTCGATAAGTTACTGTGAGTTATTATCTGTCTCTTTGAGGAAAGACAAATGAATTATGTACCATGTCAGGGTCTTGTCATTTGCATAGGTGTAAAGTATGACAATTACTAATTTAAAATGTCTCAGAGCTTGAGGCAGATATAATCTTTCTTTCTATAAACTCTCCACATGTAATTCTGAAGGGAGACATGAGTCACATCCTTCATGTGTCTGATATTTTCTTAAGTGGGATACACTCCAAAGTTTACTTGATGGAGAGAGACGTACCTTGAAGGTGATATTTTGAGGTTTAAGTAGTGATACATTTTCTTGAAATTTTTATAGACTAGAATGTGGAAGTCCCCAGAATAGAATCTAGCAGCGTATTCCTACAAGCATCTTGTCATCTAGAGCCAGCATGTATTTCAGCTTTATTTTATTTCATTCTTGATGTCTATTGTATTGTAGTCCTGACTCTAAACCAATTTTATCTAAAGTTGTTGGACTGACATTCAAATTTTAAAAAGCTGTCCTTTCCATACTTGGGCTTTTTCCAAAAATAATTTTATAATCATAGGATCAGAAAGTTTAAGGAGACTTTAGAATTTAAACTAGCTCATCTACATTAGACCTAAACAGAATCTTTTGTGAAACAGCCATGATAGATGGTCACTCATTTTCTGCTGAAATGCTGCTTATTATGGCAATTTATTCCACTTTTGGACACTCTGATACTTAGAAAATTCCAGTTCATCCCCTAATTGTGAACTACTCCTTTTAGTATTATATGCTGTAGTAAAGCAAAACAGTTTTATTCCTTCTTCTGCATGACAGCTGTTCAAACTTGCATTCACTCATTAATATACAAACAGTGAGTACACACTATGACCCTTAGGCAGAATTAGTTGAATAACACATGTTCTGTACATGCAGGAACTTATATTCTACAGGAAGTAAATATGTATGATCATGTTATAAGTGTTTAATTTATGTAAATTGTTCTATGAGAACACAGTGATCTCTCATGAGTTTGCTATTTTTCTCTCTTCTCTAGGCTGGTAATATACAAGCTCCTGATGTTGCATGTTTAGTGCTAAAATTTTTTTAGCATGCACCTCAATAATGTTATTTATTTATATCTATATTCTATAAGCACAGTAACTTGCTACTATAAGATGACATTTATAAATTATGCAAAAATAGATATTACAAAAATACTTTTAAAATAAAGATATGGGAAATTTAATATGTTCTTCCCAAACCTAAAATGAGCACCTTGCAGAAGCAGATAATAACATTTTCTAAACTTCAAGATGCTAAAGATCTCAATTCAGTTATTTTTGGTATCCTTTTAACAAATTTGCATGGCAGAGCTGACATGGAGGGCATGATTCTGCCCTTTTCTGCTGGCAAATGTCACTGTGGATGTGGCATCTTGATCGCTACCATTAACTGGTTATGGTGATTTTATGAACATGCTGGTTTTCATAGAAGAAGCGGCTTTCTTGGTGGCTTAGTTCTACAGCAAAGCTTTTGGAATCCTTTCCTGAAAGATTAACCTAGAGTCAGTTTCTTCAGTCTTCCCAATAATTCTGTAAGTTATTTAGTACTCAGTAGGATATCCTTTTGTGTTAAAAGTAGCTAGAAGAGATTTTATTCCCTATGACTTAACCCTAAACAATACATTGATATGCTAATATTATTCTTCCCAAAGGCAATGAATCTTAAATTCATCAAGTCATTCAACTACAGAATTTTTAAAACTATTTCATTTAACCATTATTTATAGAGCATTTTCCAGGTACCTGACATTGTTGTTGGCACTGGGGATGTATCTACGGATAAACTAATAAAGATCCCTGCATTTAAAATTCTAATAAGGATTTTGTTTTATATGATTTCACATATTTATAATCAAGTTTACTTATCTACATAATTATAAAATTTTAAAGGCTATTTAAAATTGTCCACCAAAAATATAGTTCCTCCAAATATCTCATGTAGGGACTTCCATGATGGTACAGTGGGTAAGACTCCACTCTTCCAACGCAGGGGGCCTGGGTTCCATCCCTGGTCAGAGAACTAGATCCCACATGCATGCCACAACTAAGAAGTCCGCATGCTGCAACTAAGAAGCCTGCATGCCACAACGAAGATCTTGTGTGTGGCAACTAAGACCCAGCGCAGCCAAAATAAATAAAATAAATAATAAATAAATATAAAAAAACAAAAACGAAAAAACCAAATATCTTGTGTAACTTTTATTATATTGAGATTTATCCTAACCCTCTAGTCCTATTTTGAAACTCCTTTCTCTAAAATTATTAATTTTAAAAGACAAAATATAGCTTCTATGATAAATAATGAAAAAACATTTAATAATCTAACAGTTGTTAAGGGACTCACTAATGACATATTAGATTAATAAAATGACTTTTTGCACTAAGGTAATCTACAGTACTCTATAAAACACCCTAAATACAACATTCTGACTAAAAAGTGCTAAAATTCTTTAAAAATGTCTTGGAAATCTAAGATTAGCCAAAGACATACAAAATGACTAGCTAATTCCTGTGCTTACTTACTTTCCTTGGTTTTATCAGTTATATATATTTGAAAAATGCTTTCCTCCAATTGCATGCCCATTTTATAATGAAGAGAAAGATAAAAATTAAAGATTAAATGATGCATAAAATGTATTGCAAAACTATAAAAATATCACGAGTTAAAATATATTTTCCTCTTGGAAAATTACATAGCAAACCATGAATCACTTCACAGACTCTGGGATTTAGAAAATTCAATTTTAAACAACATGAAGTATGAGGAAAATACAATTATATAATCTGAATGTTTAAGGAATTCCAAGAATATGAACCTTTTTAGATATATGGACCACAGATTTGAAGTGAAGCAACATTTCTCAGACTCAAAGATTAAGTTTCTATGTAATTTTGAATCAAGTAATGTGGGTTAGTTCTGAAAAGCTCCTTTTTGTTCCCAAGTCTATTTTTCTATTTAATCTTTTTTAGATTTTCTGCTGGTCAAAAGATAATTGAAATCATGGTCATTCTTATCCAAAGTTGTTTATGGATTAGAAGTGGGTTTCTGGAAAAAAACAGCCTTGGTCATATGATCTAAAAACATTAAAATGTCATGGTTTAATCAGTCCCCTCATCAGTTGAGGTTTGTGTGTTGCATAAAATACCTTTTCAAAAATAGTGATATAGGGGCTTCCCTGGTGGTGCAGTGGTTGAGAATCTGCCTGCCAATGCAGGGGACACGGGTTCGAGCCCTGGTCTGGGAAGATCCCACATGCCGCAGAGCAACTGGGCCCGTGAGCCAAAATTACTGAGCCTGCGCGTCTGGAGCCTGTGCTCCGCAACAAGAGAGGCCGCGATAGTGAGAGGTCCACGCACTGCGATGAAGAGTGGCCCCCACTTGCCGCAACTAGAGAAAGCCCTGGCACAGAAACGAAGACCCAACACAGCCAAAAATAAATAAATAAATAAATAAATAAATAAAATACCTTTATAAAAAAAAAAATAGTGATATATATGTGAGATAACAGCATATATAAATGTCTTTAACTGTTTTGTCTGTTGGACAGTATTATTTTCTCCATGTGAGCATAATGTTTTCATAAGATATTTTATTAAGTACCATATGAATAATAACCAGTTCTAGAAAGTCTTGGGATTTATAGGTGTCTTGAATTAGGAAACTTCAGGATTTGATTCTTACTGAAAAATACTTCCATCCACTATTTAAACTGCTATTCCCAGTTTCATAGATTAATTTCCACTATCTATATAGGTAACATCAGTCCTATTTCTGGTATTTGTCAGAAATGCACAAAACTAAGCTTTTAAATCTAAACTTCAAAATTTCATATTTTCTACTTAGGTAAAATAGCAGATATAAATATTATTAATGTTATTATTTAACTGAAAATCAACTGTTACCTAGTTGCTAAGAAACTTTCAGAAAATATTAAATAACCCTATGTTCATAACACCAAAAAATTATAATTTTACCATGTACAGTAATTTATATAGCAGTTTTCATGAGTAACATAGTTGAAAGTCAGGATTGGCCTAAAAATTATTGCCTATTTGGTAATAATTAAACTCAAAAGATCATAGCCAGGTTGACTGTAACTGAGACTTTCACTAATAGATTTCAATGCTGGGCAGCTAAATATGCTGAAAGTATAATATAATTACACCTGGACTCTAAACGTTACAGGTTTAAAATATTAGTGTTTCAAAGAAAAATATTCCACAGGTTTTAATATTCAAATCTCAAAAATACATCATAAGAACTGAAACCACAAAAATAGCATTGCCATTTCTCATAAATGCCTACAAATAATTGACTTTACTACACATATCTCAGTTTGTTTCTTTTTATTTCCTATGGAGGATCATTTTCTTATAAGAGATCCAAAAACTGTCAACTTCAATATTCTCCTATTCTTTTTAGTAAATACTTTTTATTAGGCAAACTATAAAATTTTTAAAATCCTTACTTTATCTCTTTCTATATCACCAACAATAAGAGTTAAATTTCTAATTGAGATCATTTTTCATTAAAAATATAGTTTTATTTTCTTCTTTTATTTACTTTTTTTTCTAACCACTTCTCCAAAATACTATTATATGATAGTGTAATAGACATGCTATTATATGATAACCATAAAAAAGTTATAAAATCATACCAATATGTTAGTGATGTGTCAATGATTACTCTAATACACCAACTTGACAGTGAATATATATTAAATGCAAGTTTTAGTAAAGTGGACAGCAGTATCACTGACCTATTACAATATTAGAAAGCTACTTTGCATACTGAATATCTACTATGCAGGTCTTGTTTGCATGGCTTATTTTTCTCATGAGGCCTTAAGTATCTTGAGAAATTCTTCTTCTGATACATCTTCATAGTATCTTTTTTATTCTTTCACATCTTTATTGGAGTATAATTCCTTTACAACGTTGTGTTAGTTTCTGCTATATAACAAAGTGAATCAGCTATACATATACATATATCCCCATACCCCCTCCCTCTTGCATCTTCCTCCCACCCTCCCTATCCCACCCCTATATCTAGGTGGTCACAAAGCACCGAGCTGATCTCCCTGTTCTATGCTGCTGCTTCCCACTAGCTATCTATTTTACATTTGGTAGTGTATACATGTCCATGCCACTCTCTCACTTCGTCCCAGCTTACCCTTCCCCCTCCCCGTGTCCTCAAGTCCATTCTCTACGTCTACATCTTTATTCCTGTCCTGCTTCTAGGTTCCTCAGAACCATTTTTTTTTTTTTTTAGGTTCCAGATATATGTGTTAGCATACAGTATTTGTTTTTCAATTTCTGACTTGCTTCACTCTGTATGACAGACTCTAGGTCCATTCACCTCACTATAAATAAGTCAATTTCATTTGTTTTTAAGGCTGAGTAATATTCCATTCTATATATGTGCCATAACTTCTTTATCCATTCATCTGTTGATGGATACTTAGGTTGCTTCCATGTCCTGGCTATTGGAGTTAGTGCTGCAATGAACATTGTGGTACACGTCTCTTTTTGAATTATGGTTTTCTCAGGGTATATGCCCAGTAGTGGGATTGCTGGGTCATATGGTAGCTCTATTTTTCGTTTTCTAAGGAACCACCATACTGTTCTCCATAGTGGCTGTATCAATTTGCATTCCCACCAACAATGCAAGAGGGTTCCCTTTTCTCCACAACCTCTCCAGCATTTTTTGTTTGTAGAATTTTTGATGATGGCCATTCTGACTTGTGTGAGGTAATAACTCATTGTAGTTTTGATTTGCATTTCTCTAATGATTAGTGATGCTGAGCATCCTTTCATGTGTTTGTTGGCAATTTGTATATCTTCCTTGGAGAAATGTCTATTTAGGTCTCCTGCCCATTTTTGATTGGGTTCTTTGTTTTTTTGATATTAAGCTGCACGAGCCACTTGTATATTTTGGAGATTAATCCTTTGTCAGTTGCTTCGTTTGCAAATATTTTCTCCCATTTGGAGGGTTGCCTTTTCGTCTTGTTTATGATTTCTTTGCTGTGCCAAAACTTTTAAGTTTCATTAGGTCCCATTTGTTTATTTTTATTTCCATTTCTCTAGACGGTGGGTCAAAAGTGATCTTGCTGTGATTTTTTTCATACAGTGTTCTGCCTATGTTTTCCTGGAAGAGTTTTAGAGTGTCTGGCCTTACATTTAGGTCTTTAATCCATTTTGAGTTTATTTTTGTGTATGGTGTTAGGGAGTGTTCTAATTTCATTCTTTTACATGTAGCAGTCCAATTTTCTGAGCACCACTTATTGAAGAGGCTGTCTTTTCTCCATTGTATATTCTTGCCTCCTTTATCAAAGATAAGGTGACCATACGTGCATGGATTTATCTCTCGGCTTCCTATCCTGTTCCATTGATTTATATTTCTGTTTTTGTGCCAGTACCATACTGTCTTGATTACTGTAGCTTTGTACTATAGTCTGAAGTCAGAGAGCCTGATTCCTAGAGCTCCGTTTTTCTTTCTCAGGATTGCTTTGGCTATTCAGGGTCTTTTGTATTTTCATACAAATGTGAAATTTTTTCTTCTAGTTCTGTGAAAAATGCCATTGGTAGTTTGATAGGGATTGCAGTAAATCTATAGACTGCTTTTGGTAGTATGGTCATTTTCACAATGTTGATTCTTCCAATCCAAGAACATGGTATATCTCTCCACCTGTCTGTATCATCTTTCATTTCTTTCACCAGTGTTTTATAGTTTTCTGAATACAGGCCTTTTGTCTCCTTAGGTAGGTTTATTCCTAGGTATTTTATTCCTTTTGTTGCAACGGTAAATGGGAGTGTTTCCTTAATTTCTCTTTCTGCTCTTTCATTGTTAGTGCACACGAATGCAAGAGATTTCTGTGCATTAACTTTGTATCCTGCTACTTTACCAAATTCATTGATTAGCTCTAGTAGTTCCCTGGTAGCATCTTAAGGAGTCTCTGTGTATAATATCACATCATCTGCAAACAATTACAGTTTTACTTCTTCTTTTCCGATTTGGATTTCTTTTATTTCTTTTTCTTCCCTGATTGCTGTGGGTAAAACTTCCAAAACTATGTTGAATAACAGCAGTGAGAGTGGGCAATCTTGTCTTGTTCCTAATCTTAGAGGAAATGGTTTCAGTTATTCACCATTGAGAACGATGTTGGCTGTGGGTTTGTCATATATGGCCTTTATTATGTTGAGGTAGTTTCTCTCTATGCCTACTTTCTGGAGAGTTTTTATCATAAATACATGTTGAAATTTGTCAGAAGCTTTTTCTGCAGCTATTGAGATGATCATATGGTTTTACTCCTTCAATTTGTTAATATGGTGTATCACACTGATTGATTTCGTGTATTGAAGAATCCTTGCATTCCTTTGATAAACCCCACTTGATCATGGTGTATGATCCTTTTAATGTGCTGTTGGATTCTGTTTCCTAGTATTTTGTTGGGGATTTTTGCATCTATGTTCATCAGTGATATCGGTCTGTAGTTTTCTTCTTTTGTGACATCTTTGTCTGGTTTTGGTATCAGGGTGATGGTGGCCTCATAGAATGAGTTTGGGAGTGTTCTTCCCTCTGCTATATTTTGGAAGAGCTTGAGAAGGACAGGTGTTAGCTCTTCTCTAAATGTTTGATAGAATTAGCCTGTGAAGCCATTTGGTCCTGGGCTTTTGTTTGTTTGGAAGATTTTTAATCACAGTTTCAATTTCAGTGTTTGTGATTGGTCTGTTTATATTTTCTATTTCTTCCTGGTTCAGTCATGGAAGGTTGTGGTTTTCTAAGAAGTTGTCCACTTTTCCAGGTTGTCAATTTTATTGGCATAGAGTTGTTTGTAGTAATCTCTCATGATCCTTTGTATGTCTGCAGTGTCAGTTGTTACTTCTTTTTCATTTGTAATTCTATTGATCTGAGTCTTCTCCCTTTTTTTCTTGATGAGTCTATCTAAGGGTTTATCAATTTTGTTTACTTTCCCAAAGAATCAGGTTTTAGTTTTATTGATCTCTGCTATTGTTTCCTTCATTAGTTTTCATTTCTGATCTGATATTTATGATTTCTTTCCTTCTGCTAATTTGGAAGGGGATTTTGTTCTTCTTTCTCTAATTCCTTTAGGTGTAAGGTTAGGTTGTTCATTTGATTTGTTTCTTGTTTCTTGAGGTAGGATTGTATTGCTATAAACTTCCCTCTTAGAACTACTTTTTCTGCATCCCATAGGTTTTGGGTCTTGTGTTTTCATTGTCATTTGTTTCTAGGTATTTTTTGACTTCCTCTATGATTTCTTCAGTGATCTCTTGGTTATTTAGTAGTGTATTGTTTAGCCTCCATGTGTTTGTATTTTTTACAAGTTTTTTCCTGTAATTGATATCTAGTCTTATAGCGTTGCGGTCGGTAAAGATACTTGATACGATTTCAATATTCTTAAATTTACCAAGGCTTGATTTGTTACCCAAGGCATGATCTATCCTGGAGAATGTTCCATGAGCACTTGAGAAGTGTATTCTGTTGTTTCTGGATGGAATGTCCTATAAATATCAATTAAGACGATCTTGTCTAATATGTCATTTAAAGGTTGTGTTTCTTTATTTTTTTCATTTTGGATGATCTGTCCATTGGTGAAAGTGGGGTGTTAAACTCCCCTACTATTATTGTGTTACTGTTGATTTTCCCTTTTATGGCTGTTAGCATTTGCCTTATGTATTGGGGTGCTCCTATGTTGGGTACAGAAATATTTACCATTGTTATATCTTCTTCTTGGATTGATCCCTTGATCATTATGTAGTGTCCTTCCTTGTCTCTTGTAACATTCTTTATTTTAAAGTCTATTTTTATCTGACATGAGTAATGCTACTCCAGCTTTCTTTTGATTTCCATTTGCATGGAATATCTTTCTCCATCCCTTCACTTTCAGTCTGTATGTGTCCCTAGGTCTGAAATGGGTATCTTGTAGACAGCATATATATAGGTCTTGTTTTTGTATCCATTCAGCCAGCCTGTGTCTTTTGGTTGGAGCATTTAATCCATTCACATTTAAGGTAATTATTGATATGTATGTTCCTATTACCATTTTCTTAATTGTTTTGGGTTTGTTTTTGTAGGTCCTTTTCTTCTCTTGTGTTTCCTGCTTAGAGAAGTCTCTTTAGCATTTGTTGTAGAGCAGTTTGCTGGTGCTGAATTCTCTTAGCTTTTGCTTGTCTGTAAAGGTTTTAATTTCTCTGTCGAATCTGAATGAGATCCTTGCGGGGTAGGGTAATCTTGGTTGTAGATTTTTCCCTTTCCTCACTTTAAATATGTCCTGCCACTCCCTTCTGGCTTGCAGAATTTCTGCTGAAAGATGTTAACCTTATGGGGATTCACTTGTATGTTATTTGTTGTTTTTCCCTTGCCACATTCAATATTTTTTCTTTGTATTTGATTTTTGATAGTTTGATTAATATGTGTCTTGGTGTGTTTCTCCTTGCATTTATCCTTTATGGGACCCTCTGTGCTTCCTGGATTTGACTATTTCCTTTGCCATGTTAGGTAAATTTTCAACTATAATCTCTTCAAATATTTTCTCAGTCCCTTTCTTTTTCTCTTCTTCTTCTGGGACCCCTATAATTTGAATGTTGGTTCATTTAATGTTGTCCAGAGGTCTCTGAGATTGTAATCAATTCTTTTCATTCTTTTTTGTTTATTCTTCCCTGCGGTAGTTATTTCCACTATTTTGTCTTCCAGGTCACTTATCCATTCTTCTGCCTCAGTTATTCTGCTATTGATCCCTTCTAGAGAATTTTTAATTTCATTTATTGTGTTGTTCATCATTGTTTGTTTGCTCTTTTGTTCTTCTATGTCCTTGTTAAACATTTTTTGTATTTTCTCCATTTTATTTCCAAGATTTTGGATTATCTTTACTATCATTACTGTGAATTCTTTTTCAGAAAGACTGCCTATTTCCTCTTCATTTGTTTGATCTGGTGGATTTTTACCTTGCTCCTTCATCTGCTGTATATTTTTCTGTCTTCTCATTTTGTTTAACTTACTGTGTTTGGGTCACCTTTTCTCTGGGTGCAGGATATAGTTCCTATTGTTTTTGGTGTCTGCCTCCAGTGGGTGAGGTTGGTTCAGTGGGTTGTGTAAGCTTCCTGTTGGAGGGGACTGGTGCCTGTGTTCTGGTGGGTGGGGCTGGATCTTGTCTTTCTGGTGGGCAGGGCCGCATCTGGTGGTGTGCTTTGGGGTATCTTGAACTTAATATGATTTTAGGCAGCCTCTCTGCGAATGGGTGGGTTTGTGTTCCTGTCTTGCTAGTTGTTTGGCATGGGGCGTTCAGCAGTGGAGCTTGCTGGCCGTTGGGTGGAGCTGGGTCTTAGCATTGAGTCGGAGATCTGTGGAAGAGCTCTCACCAATTGATATTACGTGGGCTGGGAAGTCTCTGGTGGTCCAATATCCTGAACTCGGTTCTCCTACCTCCAAGGCTCAGGCCTGACACACAGCCAGAGCACCAAGACCCTGGCAGCCACACAGCTCAGAAGAAAAGGGGGAAAAATAGAAAGAACAATAAATAAATAAAATTATTAAAATAAAAAGAAAGTAATAATTTAAAAAAAAAAAAGTGAGGGCTTCCCTGGTGGCGCAACGGTTGAGAATCTGCCTGCCAATGCAGGGGACACGGGTTCGAGCCCTGATCTGGGAAGATCCCACATGCCACGGAGCAACTAGGCCCGTGAGCCACAACTGCTGAGCCTGCGCATCTGGAGCCTGTGCTCCGCAACAAGAGAGGCCACGACAGTGAGAGGCCTGCGCACCGCAATGAAGAGTGGCCGCCGCTTGCCGCAACTAGAGAAAGCCCTCACACAGAAACAAAGACCCAACACAGCCAAAACAAAATAAATAAATTAATTAAAAAACAAAAACAAAAAAAAACAAAAAAACAAGCTCACTCTGCATTCTGGGTCTCTAGCTTTAAAAAAAAAAAAAAAAAAAAAGTGAGCAACCAAATAAATAAATCCACAAATGATAACAGAAGCTAAAAACTAAACTAAGGTAAACATAAAAATCAGAAACAAATCAGTCGCAGACAGCAAACCCGAAGTCTACAGTTGCTTCCAAAGTCCACCACCTCAAGTTTGGGAAGATTCGTTGCCTATTCACGTATTCCACAGATGCAGGGTACATCAAGTTGATTGTGGGTATTTAATCCGCTGCTCCTGAGGCTGCACAGAGAAGTTTCCATTTCTCTTCTTTGTTCACTCAGCTCCTGGTGTTTAGCTTTGGTTTTGGCCCCACCTCTGCGTGTAGGTCACCCTCAGGCATCTGTTCCTGCCCAGACACGATGGTGTTAAAGCAGCAGCTGATTAGGGGGCTCATTCAGACAAGGGGGAGGGATGGGTACAGTAGTTATAATTGGAATGTGGGGCGAGCCTGCTGCAGCAGGGGCCGGTGTGACCTTGTCACAGCCTGGGGCACACTGTGTGTTCTCCTGGGTAACTTGTCCCTGGATCATGGGACCCTGGTAGTGGTGTGTTGCACAGGCTCCTGGGGTGGTGTGGATAGTGACCTGTGTTTGCTCACAAGATTCTTGGTGGCTGCAGCAGCAGTGCTAGCGTTTCATGCCCGTCTCTGGGGTCCAAGCTTATAGCCGTGGCTCATGCCCATCTCTGGAGCTCGCTTAGGCAGTGCTCTGCCTTCTGTGGGCAGACAGGGAAGGAATCCCCTCTCCTCGAGCACCCCGAAACAATGGGCTCTTGCTTCTTAGGCAGGTCTAGACTTTTTCCAGGACTCCCTCCCGGCTAGCTGTGACGCACTAGCCTCCTTCAGGCTGTTTTCACACAGCCAACCCCAGTCCTCTCGCTGGGATCTGACTTCTGAAGCCTGAGCCTCAGCTCCAGCCCCCACCCGCCCCAGCGGGTGAGCAAACAAGCCTCTCAGGCCGGTGAGTGCTGGTAGGCACCAATCCTCTGTTTAGGAATCTCTCCGCTTTGCCCTCTGCACCCCTGTTGCGCTCTCCTCCGTGGCTCCAAAGCTTCCCCCTGCCCAACCCGTCCCCGCCAGTGAAGGGGCTTCCTAGTGTGTGGAAACTTTTCCTCCTTCACAGCTCTCTCCCAGTGGTGCAGGTCCTGTCCCTATTCTTTTGTCTCTGTTTTTTCTTTTTTCTTTTGCCCTATCCAGGTACGTGGGGATTTTCTTGCCTTTTGGGAATTCTGAGGTGTTCTGCCAGCATTCAGTAGGTGTTCTGTAGGAGTTTTTCCATATGTAGATGTATTTTTGATATATTTGTGGGGAGGAAGGTGATCTCCACTTCTTACTCCTCCACCATCTTGAATGTCCCTCTTCATAGTTTCTTTAAACCTTCATTTTTTTCCTTCGTAAGGTGAAATAATAGGATTATTGTCTCCTAAAAAATTACATCAGATAACAACAGCATTAAAATATCTGGTGCTGTGGTCTGAAAGTTTGTGCCCCACCCCCCCAAATTCATATGTTGATACTCAATGTTCAATTTAATGGTATTAAGAGCTGGGACCTTTCCTTTGGGAAGTGATTAGGTCATGAGGGCAGAGCCCTCAGGAATGGGATTAGTCCACTTTTAAAAGAGACCCCAGGGCTTCCCTGGTGGCACAGTGGTTGAGAGTCTGCCTGCCAATGCGGGGGACATGGGTTCGAGCCCTGGTCTGGGAGGATCCCACGTGCCGCGGAGCAACTGGGCCCGTGAGCCACAACTACTGAGCCTGCGCGTCTGGAGCCTGTGCTCCGCAACAGGAGAGGCCACGATAGTGAGAGGCCCGCGCACTGCGATGAAGAGTGGCCCCCGCTTGCCGCAGCTGGAGAGGGCCCTCGCACAGAAACGAAGACCCAGCGCAGCCAAAAATAAATAAATAAATAAATTAAAAAAAAAAAAGAGATAGCATCAGTGGATTGCATTATTTAAAAAAAAAAAAAAAAAAAAGAGACCCCAGAGAGCTCCCTCAACCCTTCTGTGATGTGAGGACATAGTGAAAATACAGCTGTCAATGAACTAGGAAGTGAGCCACAATGAGATATCAAATCTGCCTGCACCATGATCCTGGATTTCCCAGTCTCCAAAACTGTGAGAAATAAACTTCTATTGTTTATAAGTCACCCAATTGATGGTATTTTGTTATAGCAGCCTGAATGGACTAAGGCATCTGGCTCTTAGCAATCACTTAGTGAATACTATTATCGTTATTGTTTTTGTTATTTTTGCTAGTATTCTTTATTAATTATTTTGCCTTTGGTTGTCTTCCCAAGAGTTTCTTAGAATGCATTATTCAGAAAATCATTAATCTTCATTAAATAAATAAATCCTGATTCCTTCTCATCCTGAAGCACACTATATACAGTTGCCTGGATTCAGGTGGATTGAAAAATCAACACGTGTAATTCAAAACATCTATACTTTGACATCTGATTTACAGTTTATATTTGCAAGCACTGATCTTTTACTCTGGTCATAGCATCTTAATATCTCTTGCCTGTCCCTTCTGATGTTTGGTCAAAGGGACTTCTTAGAAAACATCAATTTCAGCTCTCTGGAAGCTGAATTGCCTATGACTCCAATATGAGTATCAGTATTACCCTCATAAGAATTGTAAGTACACTCAATTGCCTATTCCCTTTTCCTATATCCTCAGGTTAAAAATGAATCAACCAATCTTAACAAAATACAATTATATCTATACATCATCTCTCTTCCCTCCCTCTCAAACTTTATTTGGGTATTTCATACAGGTGGTAGTTTGAGTACAATCGTTAACTCCAGCACCAAATCTCTTAAAGTTATAGAAAATATAAATGAGATTACAAGTATGAAAAACAAGAGGAACCATAAGCAAACTACAAGCTGTGAGAAATCTCTGGGAAGTATAATTTGATGGAATCACACTGACAAGATTGAAGTAAATCACAACCAAGAACGTACATATAAGAAAAAAATTCTCCAAGTGGTCCAGGGAAACTCTGGGTTCAAAGTAAGCAAATGACAAGTAAAGGAAAGGTGTTAGAAAACTTATCAGCATAATCAGGGTAATTTATTAAGAAGCTATATTTGTAGGAACTTGTTCTTCATCTAATTTTGATGGATCCAAGAACATCGATAATCAAAATCATGAACTGTGCTCTAAGAGAAAGTGAAATACCCATCTGGGGGAAGGCCCTAGTGACTGTAGGTATAAGGACTTTAAGATGACTGAAAAAGACAATTTTTCTTCAACTTTCACAGGAATTATTTTATTTTCAGCTTATATTTTCATAAATTTCTGTAAAAGGGTTTAATTAAAATAACACGCTAATAAACAGTCCTATTCCTTTACTCATTCCTTTATTCATTACACAAATGTATCGATATTGGATTTTCCCTAAAAAGTCTGGAAAAAGCACCCTAACACTAAATATTTGCAAGCAAAAGCTTCTCTTTTCACATTTCAAAATCACAAAGTACTGCATAAGCCTCTGGGCCTGACTGCCCTCCAGACTGTCTAACCAGTTCTACAGAAGACCTCATTAAAAACTAATGAAACGACTGAGAATAGAATAGGGGAAAGGATACAGTCCATTTTCTCTTAATTCCCATGAATGGGGAGTACAGGAAAATAAACACTGTCAGCCAGCAAGCTTAGTTTACGTACCTAGACAATATATTGATTTAAAAAATAGAATCCAGTTGTGAATAAGTATAGGTGTCAGCTGAGTATAGTTGTCATTACCAATTCGTGGAAAATGAATTATGATTGACTAATTTAATTTCTGTAACAAATTGGAACATGGAAGAAAGATAAAAGTAGAATACTCATTAGGGCATAACTAAGATGTTACAAATTAAATCTTCGTAGGAAGAAGAAATTAATTTGAACTATTTATATTGCAGATAAAAAATTTGGGAAATCAATTTATATGAAAGGTCATATTACATACTCTATATAATGACATAATAACCTATAATTACATATGTACAACACAAACATATATTCTGAGATTAAAAAACAAATATAAACGTGCATTTTGTGTGTATGTGTGTGTTTGCACATATACAAAACTATGGATTTAGGTTAGATGACAAAGGATTTGTCTCACCTTGAAGCCAAAAAAAAAAAGAACTTCCTGAACGCAGCCACTGGTAGATTTTATTGCCTCATGTGCATAAGATAGGTGACATTGTGAATTCTAGCTATATACTTGGTAAAGTGAATTTTTTCTCCAGAGATTTAAAAATAGAATAAACACTTAGATGTTTAACAGAGATTTGATAAAGGCTGACTCAATAGCTTTTGTTTCTATGAGTGTTACAGTAGAAGAGTGCAGGCTTTGGAGTCTGAAACACATGGAAATGAATCCCACTCTGCTCTTTATATTAAACATGATCTTGTGTTTCAGTTTCCTTATTTAAATAAGGATGCTAATGATGGTACCAAGTTACACATTTGATTCCTCACAATTTTGTGAGAATTAGAGATAAGCATCACAATAACTAATTATACACTACTTTATAGGGAGCTTTTATAAATCCAATAGATCAGTTTTGTGGTTATTATTATTTTCTTCTCTGAGCATGCTTGGGAAACAAACATAGAGTAATATCAAATGTCAATTGTATAAATCCAGCAAGTATGACCTGGCAGTGATTTTCTTGACATTATACCCAAATTAATGCTTAATCACTAGTAGTAAATTGGATATGCAAATTACTGTCTGATAAGACTTTCCTACACTTTACCAGAAGAAGGAGCACAGGAGTGAGATCAAATGGGAAGTGGAGAATATAAAAAATACAGGACTAATTTCTTTTCACTCTCCTATATTGCCAAGTGCTATATAAGGAAAAATGGCATTGTAAAGCTTTTAAAGCCATGTAAAATTGGACAATCCTCTGTGAAGTCTCTTTGTTCCTCCACACCTTAGAGTGTGACAAACACTTGGCTATTTGATATCTGGGGTAAATGGAAAGCATTTAATAGAGGAACATGAACTAATGAATGTAACTTTAATTTGTAAGAGAAATGCTACATATTTAGCAGCAGGCCCATGGATGGGTTCATATTATAAGAATGGCTAACTCACCCTGCCTCCTGGGATTTGTTTTCCGATGCATGATATAAACTGGTATTAAAAATACCATTATTTTATGCCAGAACAGCACATTTTGTAAAAATTTATTGATAACATCTGAAAGATTTAAAAGGAAGTCTTAAATATGAGGTAAGCGTTTTGCAAATTTTATTTAAAGTCTTTAGCTAATTTTCTGACTTGGAAAGCTGAAATTTATTAAAATACATATTCATATACTCTTTAATCATTTTGAGCCAAAAGCCCACTCTTAAATATCCACAGGCACAGCTCTTATGCCACAACCATTAGGAGAAGACAGCAGTTTGGGGTGCAGTGGAAGGGCTTGGTTTGTCACGTCCCTTGGCTCTCTCATCAAAATTACTCCAGAAACTCATGGCGTGATGACGGAAAAATTACTTATCTCCTCTCCTTTAGCTTCTTCATTTCTAAAACAAAAGAACTGAATTACATGATCTTTAAAGCCTCTTTAAAACCTTTCTCTTGTGGATGAATGTAGATCATTGAGAAAAGTTTTTGCTTCTGAGGGAAATAAAAAGGCCCTTGGTTTAAGAAATGTTGCTTCTGTTCACAATGCCTATGTCTAGGTTATGCCTTCTAAATTAATATGTTTCTAGATCAAAATATTTAGACTAAAATATTTCCTTAGGATTTCTGATATACTATACAGCTAGATATCATGATAATCTATTCAGTAAAAAAAAAATCTAATAATTTGTGTGATTTTTTTTCTCTTCAGTATACAAACTGTCACAAGAAGTGAAACTAAACTCCTTAAAGCTTTGAGGAATTATTCATGAAAAGTATGAAATTATGCTACAGTAAAGATGACATTGCCAAAGAGGAGCTATTATTTATAATTAAAATTCAAAGTATATGTTTTTTGATTTATTAATAATTTTTAAAAGCTTTAGAGATTTTTATTCTTGAATGACATTCAAAAGGGAAGGACAGAATTCATCCTTATATCTTCATTTTATACAATTCCTTGCATTTTCCAGTTCACTTATTTTAAAAATCACTACATTTTATAAGACAGGCAGGAATAAGTACTAAAATTTTTATTTTAAAAATAGAGAAATTAAGATTCAGGGTCACAGAGCTGAAAAGAGAAATGAGACCTACACCAAAGTACTCTAAGGCTAATAATGCCTATATGTTAAATAAATACTGGAAATTGGTTTCAAGGATGAGAATGAAATTGATTCTCAAAAACTCAATTGTTTTGCCTTTATAACCATATTTTCTTATCGCATGTGTTTACTGCTCCTCTGCTCTTTTTTTCTGTAAACAGATACTCTGGATCAACAATGTGATTAGCTTTTAATCAAGGCACTAACAGATAATGGAAACATGCAAAAAAATGGTAAGCCATTTAAATGTGACTCCGAAACACAATATATTAACACCCTTTCTTTCTATTCTTTTTGTGTTCTCCTACTCAGTGCCACAGTCAGTAGCGTGGCCTTAGAAGGACCTTTTAGGTCACGATTAATACTTTTTCCCAAAATATATTAGAAAGTTTAAAACACTTTTATAGGGCAATAAATGGAGTTACTTGTCATAATTTGTTTAATAGTTATTTTGAAATATGCAAAGCTGTACTGCCCACACAGATATTTTTAAAACAGTTGATTTTCCTGGTTATAAAACTAATACATAAGCATTTTAGGGAAAAAAAATTAGAAATGATAAGAAATCACCCATAATCTTTACTAACGCAAGAACATTCATTTCCACCTAGTAAAGATGCCCCATTATAATTAACCATTTCTATATTTTCGGATATTCAGATTTCCATTTAAAAAATATATACCTTGGGAGCATTAACCAAAATGGCGGAGTAGAAGGACATGCTCTCACTCCCTCTTGTGAGAGCACCAGAATCACAACTGGCTGCTGGACGATCACTGACAGGAAGACCCTGGACTTCACCAAGGAGGATACCCCACGTCCAAGGACAGAGGAGAAGCCACAGTGAGACGTAGGAGGGGCGCAATCAGAGTAAAATCAAATCCCATAATTGCTGGGTGGGTGACTCACAGACTGGCGAACACTTATACCACAGAAGTCCACCCACTGGAGTGAAGGTTCTGAGCCCCACGTCAGGCTTCCCAACCTGGGGGTCCTGCAACGGGAGGAGGAATTCCTAGAGAATCAGACTTTGAAGTCTAGTGGGAATTGATTGCAGGACTTCTACAGGACTGGGGGAAACAGAGACCCCACTCTTGGAGGGCACACAGAAAGTAGTGTGCGCATCGGGACCCAGGGGAAGGAGCAGTGACCCTGGGGGAAACTGAACCAGACCTACCTGCTGGTGTTGGGGGGTCTCCTGCAGAGGCGGGGGGTGGCTCTGTGTCACCGTGGGGACAAGGACACTGGCAGCAGAGGTTCTGGGAAGTGCTCCTTGGCGTGAGCCCTCCCAGAGTCTGCCATTAACCCCACCAAAGAGCCCAGGTAGGCTCCAGTGTTGGGTTGCCTCAGGCAAAACAACCAACAGGGAGGGAACCCAGCCCCACCAATCAACAATCAAGTGGATTAAAGTTTTACTGAGCTCTGACCACCACAGCAACAGTCAGCTCTACCCACCACCAGAGCCTCCCATCAAGCCTCTTAGATAGCCTCAACCACCAGAGGGCAGACAGCAGAAGCAAGAAAAACTACAATCCTGAAGCCTGTGGACCAAAAACCACAGTTACAGAAAGATAGACAAGATGAAAAGGCAGAGGGCTATGTACCAGATGAAGGAACAAGAAAAAACCCCAGAAAAACAACTAAATGAAGTGGAGATAGGCAACCTTCCAGAAAAAGAATTCAGAATAATGATAGTGAAGATGATCCAGGACCTCGGAATAAGAATGGAGGCAAAGATTGAGAAGATGCAAAAAATGATTAACAAAGACCTAGAAGAATTAAAGAACAAACAAACAGAGATGACCAATACAATAAGTGAAATGAAAACTACACTAGAAGGAATAGCAGAATAACTGAGGCAGAAGAACGGATAAGTGACCTGGAAGACAGAATGGTGGAATTCACTGCTGCAGAACAGAATAAAGAAAAAAGAATGAAAAGAAATGAAGACAGCCTAAGAGACCTCGGGGACATCGTTAAACGCAACAACATTCACATTATAGGGGTCCCAGAAGGAGAAGAGAGAGAGAAAGAACCAGAGAAAATATTTGAAGAGATTATAGTCGAAAACTTCCCTAACATGGGAAAGGAAATAGCCACCCAAGTCCAGGAAGGGCAGAGAGTCCCATACAGGATAAACCCAAGGAGAAACACGCCGAGACACATAGTAATCAAAGTGGCAAAAATTAAAGACAAAGAAAAATTATTGAAAGAAGCAAGGGAAAAACGACAAATAACATACAAGGGAACTCCCATAAGGTTAACAGCTGATTTCTCAGCAGAAACTCTACAAGCTAGAAGGGAGTGGCATGATATACTTAAAGTGATGAAAGGGAAGAACCCACAACCAAGATTACTCTACCTGGCAAGGATCTCATTTAGATTTGATGGAGAAATCAAAAGCTTTACAGACAAGCAAAAGCTAAGAGAATTCAGCACCACCAAACCAGCTCTACAACAAATGCTAAAGGAACTTCTCTAAGCGGGAAACACAAGAGAAGAAAAGGACCTACAAAAACAAACCCAAAACAATTAAGAAAATGGTCATAGGAACATACATATCGATACTTACCTTAAACGTGAATGGATTAAATGCCCCAACCAAAAGACATAGACTGGCTGAATGGATACAAAAACAAGACCCATATATATGCTGTCTAAAAGAGACCCACTTTAGACCTAGGGACACATACAGACTGAAAGTGAGGGGATGGAAAAAGATATTCCATGCAAATGGAAATCAAAAGAAAGCTGGAGTAGCTATACTCATATCAGATAAAATAGACTTTAAAATAAAGAATGTTACAAGAGACAAGGAAGGACACTACATAATGATCAAGGGATCAATCCAAGAAGAAGATATAACAATTATAAATATATATGCACCCAACATAGGAGCACCTCAATACATAAGGCAACTGCTAACAGCTATAAAAGAGGAGATCGACAGTAACACAATAATAGTGGGGGACTTTAACACCTCACTTACACCAATGGACAGATCATCCAAAATGAAAATGAATAAGGAAACAGAAGCTTTAAATGACACAATAGACCAGTTAGATTTAATTGATATATATAGGACATTCCATCCAAAAACAGCAGATTACACGTTCTTCTCAAGTGCGCACGGAACATTCTCCAGGATAGATCACATCTTGGGTCACAAATCAAGCCTCAGTAAATTTAAGAAAATTGAAATCATATCAAGCATCTTTTCGGACCACAACGCTATGAGATTAGAAATGAATTACAGGGAAAAAAACCTAAAACAGACAAACACATGGAGGCTAAACAATACGTTACTAAATAACCAAGTGATCACTGAAGAAATCAGAGAGGAAATCAAAAAATACCTAGAGACAAATGACAATGAAAACACGACGACCCAAAACCTATGGGATGCAGCAAAAGCAGTTCTAAGAGGGAAGTTTACAGCAATACAATCCTACCTCAAGAAACAAGAAAAATCTCAAGTAAACAATCTAACCTTACACCTAAAGAAACTAGAGAAAGAAGAACAAACAAAACCCAAAGTTAACAGAAGGAAAGAAATCATAAAGATCAGAGCAGAAATAAATGAAATAGAAACAAAGAAAACAATAGCAAAGATCAATAAAACTAAAAGTTGGTTCTTTGAGAAGATAAACAAAATTGATAAGCCATTAGCCAGACTCATCAAGAAAAAGAGCGAGAGGACTCAAATCAATAAAATCAGAAATGAAAAAGGAGAAGTTACAACAGACACCACAGAAATACAAAGCATCCTAAGAGACTACTACAAGCAACTTTATGCCAATAAAATGGACAACCTGGAAGAAATGGACACATTTTTAGAAAGGTATAACCTTCCAAGACTGAACCAGGAAGAAACAGAAAATATGAACAGACCAATCACAAGTAATGAAATTGAAACTGTGATTAAAAATCTTCCAACAAACAAAAGTCCAGGACCAGATGGCTTCACAGGTGAATTCTATCAAACATTTAGAGAAGAGCTAACACCTATCCTTCTCAAACTCTTCCAAAAAATTGCAGAGGAAGGAACACTCCCAAACTCATTCTATGAGGCCACCATCACCCTGATACCAAAACCAGACAAAGACACTACAAAAAAAGAAAATTACAGACCAATATCACTGATGAATATAGATGCAAAAATCCTCAACAAAATACTAGCAAACAGAATCCAACAACACATTAAAAGGATCATACACCAGGATCAAGTGGGATTTATCCCAGGGACGCAAGGATTCTTCAATATACGCAAATCAATCAATGTGATACACCATATTAACAAATTGAAGAATAAAAACCATATGATCATCTCAATAGATGCAGAAAAAGCTTCTGACAAAATTCAACACCCATTTATGATAAAAACTCTCCAGAAAGTGGGCATAGAGGGAACCTACCTCAACATAATAAAGGTCATATATGACAAACCCACAGCAAACATCATTCTCAATGGTGAAAAACTGAAAGCATTTCCTCTAAGATCAGGAACGAGACAAGGATGTCCACTCTCACCACTATTATTCAACATAGTTCTGGAAGTCCTAGCCATGGCAATCAGAGAAGAAAAAGAAATAAAAGGAATACAAATTGGAAAAGAAGAAGTAAAACTGTCACTGTTTGTGGATGACATGATACTATACATAGAGAATCTTAAAACTGCCCCCAGAAAACTGCTAGAGCTAATGAATGAATATGGTAAAGTTGCAGGATACAAAATGAATGCACAGAAGTCTCTTGCATTCCTATACACTAATGATGCAAAATCTGAAAGAGAAATTATGGAAACACTCCCATTTACCATTGCAACAAAAGGAATAAAATACCTAGGAATAAACCTACCTAGGGAGACAAAAGACCTGTATGCAGAAAACTATAAGACACTGATGAAAGATGGAGAGATATACCATGTTCTTGGATTGGAAGAATCAACATTGTGAAAATGAGTATACTACCCAAAGCAATATACAGATTCAATGCAATCCCTATCAAATTACCAATGGCATTTTTTACGGAGCTAGAACAAATCATCTTAAAATTTGTATGGAGTCACAAAAGACCCCGAATAGCCAAAGCAGTCTTGAGGGAAAAAAATGGAGCTGGAGGAATCAGACTCCCTGACTTCAGACTGTACTACAAAGCTAGAGTAATCAAGACAATATGGTACTGGCACAAAAACAGAAACATAGATCAATGGAACAAGATAGAAAGCCCAGAGATTAACCCACGCACCTATGGTCAACTAATCTATGACAAAGGAGGCAAAGATATACAATGGAGAAAAGACAGTCTCTTCAATAAGTGGTGTTGGGAAAACTGGACAGCTACATGTAAAAGAATGAAATTAGAATACTCCCTAACACCATACACAAAAATAAACTCAAAATGGATTAGAGACCTAAATATAAGACTGGACACTATAAAACTCTTAGAGAAAAACATAGGAAGAACACTCTTTGACATAAATCACAGCAAGATCTTTTTTGATCCACCTCCTAGAGTAATGGAAATAAAAACAAAAATAAACAAATGGGACCTAATGAAACTTCAAAGCTTTTGCACAGCAAAGGAAACCATAAACAAGACGAAAAGACAACCCTCGGAATGGGAGAAAATATTTGCAAACGAATCAACGGACAAAGGATTAATCTCCAAAATATATAAACAGCTCATTCAGCTCAATATTAAAGAAACAAACACCCCAATCCAAAAATGGGCAGAAGACCTAAATAGACATTTCTCCAAAGAAGACATACAGACGGCCACAAAGCACATGAAAAGCTGCTCAACATCGCTAATTATTAGAGAAATGCAAATCAAAACTACAATGAGGTATCACCTCACTCCTGTTAGAATGGGCATCATCAGAAAATCTACAAACAACAAATGCTGGAGAGGGTGTGGAGAAAAGGGAACCCTCTTGCACTGTTGGTGGGAATGTAAATTGATACAGCCACTATGGAGAACAATATGGAGGTTCCTTAAAAAACTAAAAATAGAATTACCATATGACCCAGCATTCCCACTACTGAGCATATACCCAGAGAAAACCGTAATTCAAAAAGACACATGCACCCAAATGTTCATTGCAGCACTATTTACAATAGCCAGGTCATGGAAGCAACCTAAATGCCCATCAGCAGACGAATGGATAAAGAAGATGTGGTACATATATACAATGGAATATTACTCAGCCATAAAAAGGAACGAAATTGAGTCATTTGTTGAGACGTGGATGGATCTAGAGACTGTCATACAGAGTGAAGTAAGTCAGAAAGAGAAAAACAAATATCGTATATTAATGCATGTATGTGGAACCTAGAAAAATGGTACAGATGAGCCAGTTTGCAGGGCAGAAGTTGAGACACAGATGTAGAGAATGGACATATGGACACCAAGGGGGGAAAACTGCGGTGAGGTGGGGATGGTGGTGTGCTGAATTGGGCGATTGGGATTGACATGTATACACTGATGTGTATAAAATTGATGCCTAATAAGAACCTGCAGTATAAAAAAACAAACAAAACAACTAATACTAAACTTTCATTGGGTTATTTGTATGGAAATATGTTAATATAAATGTTTCAGACATTACATGAAATTTCTAAAAATCTTATATTTGTATTTGTATGGAAATATGTTAATATAAATGTTTCAGACATTACATGAAATTTCTAAAAATCTTATATGTTCTGGTATAATGTTATAAGTAATAATCCTAGTTATTACTTTAAAATGTATATCTCAGAAATAACTAATTTTCTTGTCAACTGCATTGTTATGAACTTTCATCAAATCTTTAACTGGTAAAAAAAAAAAAAAATATATATATATATATATATATATATATATATATACCTTGTGTTTAAACTTATTACTATACATGGAATTTTATAAAAGATAGCCAGAACACTATGAAATCTTAATATTAACCTATAAATTAATTTTTGATAAAGCATTATATTAAATTTCAATAAATCATTACAGTAAATTTCATTTTTTATACAAAAAATGTGAATAAATTTTTGCAATTGGGAAATGTTTATGCATTAACTTGAATTTGTCAGCTAATTGGTAAAAGACAGAAATCCTATCTCCCCATCTTGTACAGACCTGCAATTTTCATTCATCCATTCCTGGAAGGAACCAAAGATTAACTAATGTCTGTACCCATAGAAGGTGAAAGGCAGAAAACAGGGGGTTGCTTGGTAGAGTAGAGTAGAAATTAGGTAAAAAGAAAGATAAAGTCTCCTATTGAATGGTGAGACCCTTCCACTATCTGCTCCAAAATTCTGTAAGTCACAATCATAACACAGAAGTAGCAGATTTCAGCATAATTCTTTGGAGACACTGAGTAACTCTAGAGCAATGGCTTAGATATACTGATACTTGGGGATCACTTACAAATGAATTGCAGTTTAAATGTCATCAGACTTCTCCACAACACTGGAGAATAATAATAAATTGGAGCAAAGGACTGAAAATCCGTAGGCAAATTATTTTCCTAAAATTATACTTTCCTTTCATTATATACAAAGTTAAGCTATATCATCAATTGTAAAAAGGGAGTATAGATGTTATCAGACCTTTAACAACTGGACCAATTCACTTTCCATTTACTTTAGAAAAAAAGTAAATTTACACTTATCTCCTAATTTACTTTAGGAATTATTGTAATATATACCTTAGCATGCAAGAAGGAGGATAACATGAAATCTAGAAACCAGGGGATTCAATAATGACGTGAAGTTCCTACTTGTAAATGTGCACTTTGCTTAAAGAGCAATACATCTAGGTTGGAGCCACGTGACATATGCAAAAGTGAAAATTTTCCAAGAAATAATAAAAAATATAACAAAGCAAATTTAGAACAATTTGCATTTTGAAATATTATTTATAAGCATAAGGCAATTCTGTTTGCACTTTTCAATGATACAGAAACAGGTGCATTAAAGACTAAAATGGAAAATGCTGTTAAATAATTTTTAACTGTAGGAAATTAAAATTTGTACAAGAAAGGAAATGTAATCATACTATACTACTACTCTCAGCAGTGAAATTATTTCACATAAACAACATGAATATTGATTAGCAAATTTAAAAACCTGTAATATAAATAACATTAAAAATGTTAAGGGCATGGGGAAATTGAGGTAGGGAATGAGAAAGAAGTTAAATCCTCAACTATGGTAACAGAATCACAAGATGCAGCAATGTGACACGCGGACTGAGCAACTAAGATTTTTTTCCAAGCATTTCTAGCCCTAGATTTAAAGAGTAGTTTTTAAAAGATCTAAAATAAATGAATAAAAGGCTTTCAGTGGTATGAGTCATTTCAAGATTACAGAATCCTTTCCAGCACTATCCTGTATGCTTCTTGGATTCTACCCAGAGGCGAGTCAATGAACATACAGAGTGACATATAGAGTTCAGAACTGGCTAGAAAACTCCCTTCATTTTCTAATAAGGGGAGGGAATATTTTCTAACCCCTGACTCAACCAATCACTGCATCTGAATTTTCAGCTGCAACGGGGAAGTATTATTTTAACGCAAAAATCAATGGACCCCAAGGGGGGAAAGGGGTGGGGGTGGGAATGAATTGGGAGATTGGGATTGACATATATACACTATTATGTGTAAAATAGGTAACTGATAAGAACCTGCTGTATAGCACAGGGAACTCCACTTTGCTGTATAGTAGAAACTAACACAACATTATAAATCAACTATACCCCAATTAGAAAAAGAAAAATCAAAAAAGAAAATTGCATGTAACCCTCTTTTTCATGAGCTAACAAACATTTTATATGTATTTATATAAGTGCAGTGAAGGTAAACGAAATTTTTTTTAGAATAAGGAACTACCTTAGAGTTTGCAACTACAGCAAAAATTTTAATAAAATACAAAGAAAACTGTAATAATAAACGGAAAAATAATGAAGACTATAAAAGAAACACTTTTGTTTATCCCATAAAACACAGTGGGAAAGCCTTGTTTTTAAAAAGTTACCTTATAAAAACAAGTTAACCTTATTATAATTAATAAAATATAATTAATAAAATGTATAAAATATATGTTGTTGATATGCATACTAAAATACTATAAACGAGTTCCTCATAATGATAGCTCTATATTTAGTAAAATTTCATTAGTTTGTATATGTGTCAGCTAAATAATTTGCATACTTAAAATTCCCTGAGTGAAATGATTCTAAAAGTAAAACCATATTAAAAGAACATTATAAACCTGGTCCAAAACCCACAAGAGGAGCTCTATACCATAATATCTCAGAGCATTATCTTTGAAGGAGTTTGCAATCTCAAGTTACAAATAAAAAACATTGTTTATTTAAAACTAGGCTAATTAAATAAGGATTTCAACTTGCAGAGATGGTGGGTTTCTCACATTTTGACACAATTCCGTGTGTTACAGAGGATGAGGGAGAGAAAGAAGGGAAGCAAAGGGATGTGTCAAAAATCTCTCATAAATGTTTAAAATAAAGATTCCTTCGTCATTCCATAGGTACAGCTTAATATGTCATTTTAAATTTGGATGAATTCTCAGGACTTGAGAATAAAATAGTACAGTTTAAGCATTTGTGCTTCTTTAGAACAGAAAACTACAGGAAATCACCTAACCAAGGCTGTTTACAAATTTATGCTTAACATTTCTCAGAATTGTTAGAAAGTCATTAGTAATGCACTGCTGCATAATATAGCACTTGGAGTTGAATGGATAATTTAGAGTTAAAAATAACACACTGTAGCTCAACTGGATGACTGCTTCCACTTTCAAAACATTTACTATGTGCCCAGAGTGGTTATTGACACTTTGGTTAGGGTGGTGAGCAAAATCAGAACAATCCCTGACCTAATAGAACTTGTAGTCTATCAGGCAACAAGTCTATAATGTCTAAAAACCAGTTGCTTACATACACAGAAACAGTAATCAGTGGTAAATATTTTGAGACTAGATCAATAAAACTTGGAGCCAACACAGGTTGCCTACTCTAAGTCAAAATTTCTAAATATCTGTCCAAGTTACCTAACCTGACTGGTAGGTTGATATGAAATATTAATATCTTGTTTTACATGAATTTTAATGTTAACTATGTGATGCTTAATCAACTTAAACACTTTTAGGAAAATTGTAAATACCCTTTGCTCCCTTATTAAAATAATGAGATTTATGTAACTAATCATATTCATATTTTATGCTTTCATTGTCATCCTAGATGCTTAGAAATAAATGTATTTCATTTCAGAAAACATAACAGACAAGATTCTGAGAACAATTCTCTTCCCACTGCCGATTTTGGTAATTATTGACACAAGAGGAACAAAAGAAAATACAATTACAGGTCAATACAAAAATTACTGAATGTAATTACATTTAAATGCAACAAAGATAAAAATGAATTTGAGAACCACTTTATTTTAAACAATTTATTTTTCCAATCATTTTCCAATCACAAGAGAAGGTTCTAAAATTAAATGATACCTCTAAGGCAGTGGTTGTTAAGAAGAGCTGTCTCTCTGGAGGCATTTGGCTTTTTCTGGAGAATTTTTGGTTGTTGCAACAAGGGTAGAAGAGGAGCTACTACTGGTTGCTAGTGGGCAGAGGATAAGGATGCTGCTATATCTTACAATACACAGGATAATTCCCTGAACAAAGAATTATCAGGCTGAAAATGTCAATAGTGTCAAGACTGAGAAAACCTGCACTAAGGTCTCAAAAATTTTTAAACTGGGCAAATAATTGTAACTACATATTTAAATTTTAAATAGTATCTCAACTCACCGATATAGAAAATGTAGAGATTAGCATTCTCTCACTTTCTTATAGTCTTCAACTTATTTCTGCATCCTATAATTAATTTTAACATATAATTAACCTTTTAATTATAAAAATGTGTCCAAAATTGTTTAATCTTGGCTCTAAATTTAAATGAGTTTTATATTCACCCTCAAACTTTATAACATGTTGCAGCCATTACTGATTTTTTAATTTGAATCCTTTTAATTAGCTAGTTCTTTTTAATGGAGTTTTTTTTTTTTTTTTTGAAGAGTAGTTTTAGGTTCACAGTAAAATTGAGCAGAAAGAACAGAGATTTTCACATACTTCCTTATTCCATACACTAGGAGCGTACCCCACTATCATCATGCCCAGGAGAGTAGTATATATGTTACAATTGATGAACCTATACTGACACATCATTATCCCCCAAAGTACATAGTTTACATTACAGTTCACTCTTGCTGTGGCACAGTCTATGGCTTTAGACAAATGTATAATGACAGGTATCCATCACTGTGATCATACAGAATAGCTTCACTGCCCTAAACATCCTCTGTGCTCCTCCAGTTCATCCATCCCCACCCCTACCCCTGGCAACCACTTATCTTTTTACAGTTTCCAGAATTGTGCCTTGTCCAGAATGTCATATAAGTGAATTTGTACCCTATTCTGCCTTTTCAGATTGGCTTCTTTCATTTAATAACATGTATTTAAGGTTCCTCCATGTCTACTGATGGTTTGACAGTGCATTCTTTTCAGCACTGAGTAACAGTCTACTGTCTGTATGGGCCACAGTTTATTTATCCATTCACCTACAGAAGGACATCTTGGTTGTTTCCAAGTTTTGTGAATAAAGGTTCTATAAACACATCTATGGTGCAGGTTTTTATGTAGACATAGTTTTCAACTCTTGTGGCTACACACCAAGGAGCGTGATTTCCACATGAAGTGGTAAGAGTATGTCTAGTTTTTTAAAAAATTTTGACTGGATTTCATAATCAAGTTTTTTTTCCCAACTCCTAGAAGGACCTCAAGTACATTTTATTGAAGGATATTGATCAATTACTTTTGTTCTAAAATAATACCATATCTCTGTCTTCCACACCTTTAATTGCTCTGTAATTGCTTTGCTCTCTTTGTGATTTTCCTCTGTATTCATTACAATTATACTTAGCCTTTCTTTTTTAGTAGCAATTTAACTTTTCATCTTGTCAATTTTTCTCATTTAATTTACAAATTATTTTCTTACAATGCTGTTTTCATTTCCAATTTATTTACTAATCTCTGTAATATATATTTCATATAATTTGGTTTCTTTATTATTTGGTTTTTAATTTATTTTTATCAAATTAATATATGTATTTTTAATATACAGAAAATATTCTTTCTACTAGTTATTTCCTCCCACTCCAAATCTTGCCTCATGCTTGGTGCTTTGTATCTTTTTTAAATACATTACTCTGGCTAGAGTAGAGCTGCATACTTGCAAAGCCTCTTTAAGTATCTTTGGTTATAAATGAACAGCTCTGCCCTGATTTGATATAGGAGATCAATGCTTCTCAAACCAGCTATGTTTAAGACCAGTTTTCTTTTTCCCATATTTTGTTTCATTTCTAATCCATCTTGGGCTGATAGCTAGTACTTCTACGCATGTCTCAGACCCCAGTTCAATATCATTTGAACCAAAATATGCACTGTTAAATGAGATGAGTCCAGTGATACTTTTTAAATCTCAACAATGACAAATTTCTATCAAAGTTCCTAAATTATTCCTCTCAACTTACATACCTTTCTCAGTGTGAGCCACTGACAGACATTTCATGGAATGCTATCAGCCCAAAGCCCACACTCTAAGTAAGAGTGTGTGATTATTTCTTGACTTCTTTCCAACTCTATGTCAGGTTGGTTTATTTTTATCTCTGGCTACAAAAGTTCTGTGTCAACATATACTACCATTTATCTACTTTTTTGTAGCCTGAGGGCAAACTATTGAGATTTCTGGAGGGATCATTTGACAATAAGTGTAGCCCTGGTTGTTTCTATATTTTGTGATTAGGTTATATAATTTACATGAAAATTTGTTCAATTTAGTTACTGGGGTTGTTGTATAACGGGGCTATTATTAATGGCATGTATCTACTGGATTATTGATATTCTCCCCAATTTAACATAAAGGCCTACAATTTTCACTTCTATCTAAGAGCAATGTCTCTACTTTCAAGTATCTCTCCCACTCAGCCATTCTATTGATGCCTAGAAATTGAGAAAAAATATAACAATCCCCATTGGATTCACTTTTCTGTAGATCTGCAGTATGATAACAATTATCAGGAATTTTGTCAAATAAAAACATGGCTTTTGAGAGGTAGAGATGAGATCAGGAGCTGCCTCAATACACACCTTGATCTTCTATGTTTGTCTTTAGCCAGCATTTTTAAAAAAATATATGCCATTTTATTGGATTCTTTATTTTTTCTTTTCCTTATTGTTAAACTTATTACATTTATAAAGTAAATATTGAGGAAGGAAGATTCCTTTACATCTACGAATTCCATTTGACTTTGAGTTTTCATTTGTACTTTAAATAATAGTTTTTTAAAAATTTTTATTGGAGTATAGTTGACTTACAATGTTGTGTTAGTTTCAGGTATACAGCAAAGTGAATCAGTTATATATACACATACAGCCACTTTTTTTTTTTTTTTTAGATTCTTTTCCCATATAGGCCATTACAAAGTACTGAGTAGAGAGTTCCCTGTGCCATACAGAGGTTCTTATTCGTTATCTATTTTAGATACAGTAGTATGTATATGTCAGTCCCAATCTTCCAATTTATCCCTCGCCCCCATCCCCTGGTAACCATGTTTGTTTTCTACATCCGTGACTCTACTTCTGTTTTGTATGTAAGTTCATTTGTACCCTTTTTTTAGATTCCACATATAAGTGCTATCATGAGATAGTTGTCTTTCTGTGTCTGACTTACTTCACTTAGTATGACAATCTCTAGGTCCATCCATGTTGCTGCAAATGGCATTATTTTGTTCTTTTTTATGTCTGAGTAATATTTCATTGTATATATGCACCACATCTTCTTTATCCGTTCCGCTGTTAATGGACATTTAGGTTGCTTCCATTACCCAGCTATTGTAAATAGCACTGCAATGAACACTGGGGTACATGTATCTTTTCAAATTAAGGTTTTCTCCAGGTATATGCCTACGAGTGGGATTGCTGGGTCATATGGTAGTTATATTTTTAGTCTTTTAAGGAACCTCCATACTGTTCTCCATACTGGCTGCCCCAATTTACATTCCCACCAAAAGTGTAGGAGGGTTCCCTTTTCTCCACACTTTCTCCAGCATTTTTTGATGATGGCCATTCTGACTGGATTGAGGTAATAGCTCATTGTAGTTTGATTTGCATTTCTCTAATAATTAGTGATGTTGAGCATCTTTTCATGTGCTTTTTGGCCATCTGTATATCTTCTTTGGAGAAATGTCTATTTAGATCTTCAGCCCATTTTCTGATTGGGTTTTATTTTTTGATTTTGAGCAGCATGAGCTGTTTGTATATTTTGGAGATTAATCCCTTGTCAGTTGCTTAGTTTGCAAATATTTTCTCCCATTCTGAGGGTTGTCTTTTTGTTTTGCTTATGGCTTCCTTTGTTATGCAAAAGCTTTTAAGTTTAATTACATCCCATTTGTTTACTTTTGTTTTTATTTTCATTACCTAGATGATGGATCAAAAAAGATCTTGCTGCGATTTATGTCATAGAGTGTTCTGCCTATGTTTTCCTCTAAGAGTTTTATAGTGTCCGGCCTTACATTTAGGTCTTTAATCCATTTTGAGTTTATTTTTGTGTATGGTGTTAGGGAGTATTCTAGTTTCATTCTTTTACATGTAGCTGTCCAGTTTTCCCAGCATTATTTATTGAAGATAACGTCTTTTCTCCATTGTCTATTCTTGCTTCCTTTGTCATAGATTAGGGGACCATAGGTACGTGGGTTTATCTCTGGGCTTTCTATCCTGTTCCATTGTTCTATATTTCTGTTTTTGTGCCAGTACCATACTGTTTTGATTACTGTAGCTTCATAGTATAGTCTGAAGTCAGGGAACCTGATTTACTTTTAAGTAATATTTTGTACAGGGAGATTTCATTATCTGTTTTCTAAAATTACATGTGTAAGTAGGCATGGGATAAATAATAAAGAAATAAATTCTAGATCTTATAAAAATTCTGTTCTTAATAGACATGGCTATTGAAGAATAAAGTTATTATTGTGGGAAACAATGACTATTTTTGGTAAGCATTGAGAAATAACCCTGAAAGCTAAAAAAATAATTCTGGTTGGGCTATAAACCTTAACAGACACCTCACCAAAGAAGATATGCAAATGGCAAATAAGAACATTAAAAGATGCTCATTTGTCACCAGGGAAATGTGAATTAAAACAACAATGAGATACCAATACACATATATGAGAATGGTTGAAATCTGGAACACTGATAACAGCAAATATTAGGGGAGATGTGGAGCAGGTAATTCTCATTTACTGCTGGGAGGAATGCAAAAAGGCACAGCCACACTGGAAGACAGTTTGGCAATTTCTTACAAAACTATATTCCTCATCTTATCTGGCAGATAGGGCAGGTGAATCCATGTAAGCCAAATTCCTTGGCCAGGGTTGACTCAGAAGGCAATTTTAGGTCATGGATGTTGATAGATCCCTTAATACTCTATAGAGTCATACAGACAGCACAGACAGAGATGCTCAGTCTTAAAAAAATAAAAAAGGAGGGAGGAGCTTCAAGATGGCGGAAGAGTAAGACGCGGAGATCATCTTCCTCCCCACAGATACATCAGAAATACATCTACATGTGGAATTGCCCCTATAGAACACCTACTGAACGCTGGCAGAAGACCTCAGACCTCCCAAAAGGCAAGAAACTCCCCACGTACCTGGGTAGGGCAAAAGAAAAAAGAAAAACGAGACAAAGAATAGGGACGGGACCTGTACCAGCGGGAGGGGGATGTGAAGGAGGAAAGGTTTCCACACACTAGGAAGGCCCTTCAAGGGCAGAGACAGCTGGGGTGGAGGGGGGAAGCTTTGGAGCCATGGAGGAGAGCGCAGCAACAGGGGTGCAGAGGGCAAAGCGGAGAGATTCCCGCACAGAGGATTGGTGTTGACCAGAACTCAACAGCCCAAGAGGCTTCTCTGCTCACCCGCCAGGACAGGTGGGGGCTGGGAGCTGAGGCTTGGTCTTTGGAGGTCAGATCCCAGGGAGAGGACTGGGTTTGGCAGAGTGAACACAGCCTGAAGGGGGCTAGTGCACCATGGCTAGCTGGGAGGGATTCCGGGAAAAGGTCTGGAACTGCCGAAGAGGCAAGAGACTTTTTCTTCCCTCTTTGCTTCCTGGTGCGCGAGGAGAGGGATTAAGAGCGCTGCTTAAAGGAGCTCCAGAGACGGCGCAAGCCACGGCTATCAGCGCGGACCCCAGAGATGGGCATGAGACTCTAAGGCTGCTGCTGCAGCCACCAAGAAGCCTGTGAGCAAACACAGGTCACTATCCACGCTGCCCTTCTCGGGAGCCTGTGCAGCCTGCCACTGCCAGGGTCCCAGGATCCAGGGACAACTTCCCAGGGAGAACGCACAGCGCACCTCAGGCTGGTGCAACATCACGCTGGCCTCTGCCGCCGCAGGCTCAACCCGCATCTGTACCCCTCCCTCCCCCTGGCCTGAGTGAGCAAGAGCCCCTGAATCAGCTGCTCCTTTAACCCCGTCCTGTCTGAGTGAAGAACAGACACCCTCAGATGACCTACACACAGAGGCAGGTCCAAATCCAAAGCTGAAACCCGGGAGCTGTGCGAACAAAGAAGAGAAAGGGAAATTTCTCCCAGCAGCCTCAGGAGCAGCGGATTAAAGCTACACAATCAACTTGATGTACCTGCATCTGTGGAATACCTGAACAGAAAACGAATCATCCCAAATTGAGAAGTCTGAACCACGCGGGTGAAAGGCTTTTGGTGCTCCAGCCAGAAGTCAGTGCCGTGCTTCTGAGGTGGAGGAGCCAACTTCAGGACACTGGTCCACAAGAGACCTCCTAGCACCACGTAAAATCAAATGGCGAAAATCTCCCAGAGATCTCCATCTCAACGCCAAGACCCAGCTTCACTCAACGACCAGCAAGCTACAGTGCTGGACACCCTATGCCAAACAACTAGCAAGACAGGAACACAGCCCCATCCATTAGCAGAGAGGCTGCCTAAAATCATAATAAGGTCACATACACCCCAAAACACACCACCAGACGTGGACCTGCCCACCAGAAAGACAAGATCCAGCCTCATCCACCAGAACACAGGCACTAGTCCCCTCCACCAGGAAGCCTACACAACCCACTGAACCAACCTTAGCCACAGGGGACGGACACCAAAAACAACAGGAACTACGAACCTGCAGCCTGCGAAAAGGAGACCCCAAACACAGTAAGTTAAACAAAATGAGAAGACAGAGAAAAACACAGCAGATGAAGGAGCAAGGTAAAAACCCACCAGACCTAATAAATGAAGAGGAAACAGGCAGCCTACCTGAAAAAGAATTCAGAATAATGATAGTAAACATGATCCAAAATCTTGGAAATAGAATAGAGAAAATACAAGAAACGTTTAACAAGGACCCAGAAGAACTAAAGAGCAAACAAACAATGATGAACAACACAATAAATGAAATTAAAAATTCTCTAGAAGAGATCAATAGCAGAATAACTGAGGCAGAAGAACGGATAAGTAACCTGGAAGATAAAATAGTGGAAATACCTACTGCAGAGTAGAATAAAAAAAAAGAATGAAAAGAACTGAGGACAGTCTCAGAGACCTCTGGGACAACATTAAACACACCAACATTCAAATTATAGGGGCCCCAGAAGAAGAAGAGAAAAAGAAAGGGACTGAGAAAATATTTGAAGAAAATATAGTTGAAAACTTCCCTAACACGGGAAAGGAAATAGTAAATCAAATCCAGGAAGCATAGAGAGTCCCATACAGGATAAATCCAAGGAGAAACACGCCAAGACACATATTAATCAAACTATCAAAAATTAAATACAAAGAAGACATATTAAAAGCAGCAAGGGAAAAACAACAAATAACACACAAGGGAATCCCCATAAGGTTAACAGTTGGTCTTTCAGCAGAAAATCTGCAAGCCAGAAAGGAGTGGTAGGGCATATTTAAAATGATGAAGGAGAAAAACCTACAACCAAGAACCCAGCAAGGATCTCATTCAGATTTGATGGAGAAATAAAAACCTTTACAGACAAGCAAAAGCTGAGAGAGTTAAGCACCACCAAACCAACTTTATGACAAATGCTAAAGGAACTTCTCTAGACAGGGAACACAAGAGAAGGAAAAGACCTACAATAACAAACCCAAAACAATTAAGAAAATGGGAATAGGAACATACATATCGATAATTACCTTAAATGTAAATGGATTAAATGCTCCCACCAAAAGACACAGACTCGCTGAATGGATACAAAAACAAGACCCATATATATGCTGTCTACAAGAGACCCACTTCAGACCCAGGGACACATACAGACTGAAAGTGAGGGGATGGAAAAAGATATTCCATGCAAATGGAAATCAAAAGAAAGCTGGAGTAGCAATTCTCATATCAGACAAAATAGACTTTAAAATAAAGACTATTACAAGACACAAAGAAGGACACTACATAATGATCAAGGGATAGATCCAAGAAGATGTAACAATTGTAAATATTTATGCACCAAACATCGGAGCACCTCAATACATAAGGCAAATGCTAACAGCCATAAAAGGGGAAATCGACAGTAACACAATCATAGTAGGGGACTTTAACACTTCACTTACACCAATGGACAGATCATCCAAAATGAAAATAAATAAAGAAAGAAAACTACAGGCCAATATCACTGATGAACATAGATGCAAAAATCCCCAACAAAATACTAGGAAACAGAATCCAACAGCACATTAAAAGGATCATACACCATGATCAAGTGGGGTTTATCAAAGGAATGCAAGGATTCTTCAATACACGAAATCAATCAGTGTGATACACCATATTAACAAATTGAAGGAGAAAAACCATATGATCATCTCAATCGATGCAGAGAAAGCTTTCGACAAAATTCAACACCCATTTATGATAATCCCTGCAGAAAGGAGGCATAGAGGGAACTTTCCTTAACATAATAAAGGCCATATATAACAAACCCACAGCCAACACCGTCCTCAATGGTGAAAAACTGAAATCATTTCCACTAAGATCAGGTACAAGACAAGGTTGTCCACTCTCACCACTATTATTCAACACAGTTTTGGAAGTGTTAGCCACAGCAATCAGAGAAGAAAAAGAAATAAAAGGAATCCAAATTGGAAAAGAAGAAGTAAAGCTGTCACTGTTTGCAGATGACATGATACTACACATAGAGAATCCTAAAGATGCTACCAGAAAACTACTAGAGCTAATCAATGAATTTGGTAAAGTAGCAGGATACAAAATTAATGCACAGAAACCTCTGGCATTCCTATACACTAATGATGAAAAATCTGAAAGTGAAATTAAGAAAACACTCCCATTTAGCTTTGCAACAAAAAGAATAAAATATCTAGGAATAAACCTACCTAAGGAGACAAAACACCTGTATGCAGAAAATTATAAGACACTGATGAAAGAAATTGAAGATGATACAAATAGATGGAGAGATATACCATGTTCTTGGATTGGAAGAATCAACATCGTGAAAATGACTCTACTACCCAAAGCAATCTACAGATTTAATGCAATCCTTATCAAACTACCACTGGCATTTTTCACAGAACTAGTACAAAAAATTTCACAATTTGTATGGAAACACAAAACACCCCGAATAGCCAAAGCAATCTTATAAATGAAAAATGGAGTTGGAGGAATCAGGCTCCCTGACTTCAGACTATACTATAAAGCTACAGTAATCAAGACAGTATGGCACTGGCACAAAAACAGAAATATAGATCAATGGAACAGGATAGAAAGCCCGGAGATAAATGCACGCACATATGGTCACCTTATCTTTGATAAAGGATGCAAGAATATACAGTGGAGAAAAGACAGCCTCTTCAATAAGTGGTGATCAGAAAATTGGACAGCTACATGTAAAAGAATGAAATTAGAACACTCCCTAACACCATACACAAAAATAAACTTAAAATGGATTAAAGACCAAAATGTAAGGCCAGACACTATCAAACTCTTAGAGGAAAACATAGGCAGAACACTCTATGACATAAATCACAGCAAGATCCTTTTTGACCCAGCTCCTAGAGAAATGGAAATAAAAACAAACAAATGGGACCTAATGAAACTTAAAAGCTTTTGCACAGCAAAGGAAACCATAAACAAGACCAAAAGACAACCCTCAGAATGGGAGAAAATGTTTCCAAATGAAGCAACTGACAAAGGATTAATCTCCAAAATTTACAAGCAGCTCATGCAGCTCAATATCAAAAAACAAAAAAATCCAATCCAAAAATGGGCAGAAGACCTAAATAGACATTTCTCCAAAGAAGATATACAGATTGCCAACAAACACATGAAAGAATGCTCAACATCATTAATCATTAGAGAAATGCATATCAAAACTACAGTGAGATATCATCTCACACCGGTCAGAATGGCCATCGTCAAAAAATCTAGAAACAATAAATGCTGGAGAGGGTGTGGAGGAAAGGGAACACTCTTGCACTGTTGGTGGGAATGTAAATTGATACAGCCACTATGGAGAACAGTATGGAGGTTCCTTAAAAAACTACAAATAGAACTACCATACGACCCAGCAATCCCACTACTGGGCATATACCCTGAGAAAACCATAATTCAAAAAGAGTCATGTACCAAAATGTTCACTGCAGCTCTATTTACAATAGCCAGGACATGGAAGCAACCTAAGTGTCCATCAACAGACGAATGGATAAAGAAGATTTGGCACATATATACAATGGAATATTACTCAGCCATAAAAAGAAATGAAATTGAGTTATTTGTAGTGAGGTGGCTGGACCTAGAGTCTGTCATACAGAGTGAAGTAAGTCAGAAAGAGAAAAACAACTACTGTATGCTAACACATATATATGGAATCTAAGAAAAAAAAAAAAAGGTCACCAAGAACCTAGGGGCAGGACGGGAATAAGGAGAATGGACTTGAGGATATGGGGAGGGGGAAGGGTAAGCTGTGACAAAGTGAGAGAGTGGCATGGACATATATACACTACCAAACATAAAATAGATAGCTATGGGGACGAAGCCGCATAGCACAGGGAGATCAGCTTGGTGCTTTGTGACCACCTAGAGGGGTGGGATAGGGAGGGTGGGAGGGAGGGAGACGCAAGAGGGAAGAGATATGGGAACATATGTATATGTATAACTGATTCACTTTGTTATGCAGCAGAAACTAACACACCATTGTAAAGCAATTATACTCCAATAAAGATATTAAAATAAATAAACAAAATAAATAAACAAATAAAAAGGAAAATAAAAGAAAATCTAAAATACTACCATGGGAAAATGTGGCATTTATAAAATTGGATGAAGAATTTACTGTTATTTTTTTTAAATGTTGGATTACTGATGTTCATAAGAGCAACACTGTAAACCAAAATATGAATAGGGACTTTAGGTTTTTAATATACATTTTTTCCAAAATAATCAATATTTTTTAATAAAGGAAAGGAGTGAGTGTAATCTCTCACTAGACAGGCTAGATTCTCTAGTGAGAATCTCTCACTAGACGGAAATCTATTAAGTACCTTCTTTTTAAGGAGTAATGTATTAAGCAAATTACTTAGAATATTATATTGAACCATAAGGACAGAACAGTTATTATTTATCACTGCAACTCTAAGGTATCAAAACTTAATAAGAGATAAGCAATCAAACTTTTCTGTTGAATAACTGGATGGATTGGTGGTTGAGAAGACTGACTTTGTAAAAGTACTGAATTAACAGTGAATAGATTAGGTTCAAGTCTGAGTTCTACTACTGATTATTTTACAGTCTTCTACAGGTCACTGTATTCCTTTGCTTCAATTTCCATTTTAAATGTATTGATTACACAAGTTGTATCTCAGTGTTTAGAAACTTTTAGATTCCGTCAGATTGAACCCTATGACATTACTGTTTTTTTCCATGTAGTATCATCAATTTCATAGGTTTCACATAATAAAAAGTAACCTATTCTTCCCAATGAAAATCTCACCAAGTTATTTTGTACATACTGACAAATTTATCTTAAATTTTGTATAGAATGGGAAAAGGCCTAATTTAGCCAATGTAATACTGAAGAATAACAACAAACATGGAACATACATAATGTTTATTTTTAATGTATCTCCATATATATACACACACACCTGTTTCTGTTTATCTTGTATATGTGTGTATACACACACACACACATTTATGCTTATAGTTTATAAGGTGGAACTATGCCAGGTGTTAGAGATAAAACAATGAATAAAGTATGGCCCTAAATTTGAAGAATTCAAGTTTTCTCCATTGGATGTTACAATTGTTTGAAATGTTGGAAAGATAGACAAATGTCATGCTAGATTTGTTGGGACTGCTAAATATTCTTCAGGAACTAAGAGTTATCTACACACCTGCCTCCTCCCCAACACATACATTTTGCCACTGATGGGATTAATTCTGGCCACTGAGTCAAAAGGAAAAGTCTATTCTGTTCTTTTTCAGATGACATTCCCTCCAATAAAAAAGACTGACGATATAAGGGAGGAGAAAACAAACCAAACAAAACTTTTAGCTCTATCGTCTTCCTTCCAATTTAGAACGTAGACATGTGAAGATGTGACATCTGAAGCTATGCAGCCATGTGCCTAACACAGTACTTAATGTATGAAAGGGCTTACTGTGAAAATGAGGCCCTCAAGAATAATATGGTGTGAGGTACAATCTGTAGAATCATGTAGTTATTTTTATATAACATAAACATTTTTTACAAGCAGTGATTAGTTTGTCAATCTTTCATTTATAATCAAAATTACCTTACTCGATTCAATAAGAAAGGAATTAATTAAGTGGCGGCCTCATACCTGTCTATTTGATCTCATATCTGAATAAGCATAATTAAAGTAGGGCCTTCGATGTATACTGTTTTACATAACAGCATGATATAAAATGGAAGTAGCAAATGTTGATGAACCAATTAATGAAAATGAAGTTAAACAAGACAATCTGTGAACTACTAGGACTAAATGGCCAGAATTTACAAAATGTATTTCCTAAAATGATGGGTGGGATGGTTATACTGGATTTATTTATTCGAATGCCTCCCTGTTTCTCTCTCTTTCTCTCTCTCTCTCTCCGCACCGCCCCCCCCCACCCCCGCAACCAGGACCTGCTATCCCTCACTATTAGTACAGCAGTGATCCTGAGGATCACTTCACTATACGATTTTAATGTGGCCCACTGATTTGCAAATTAATATCCTACAGAAAATTGTAACACGTCTCAGAACAACATGAATATGATTTGTCTCCTTTACTAAAAAGTATCTGTAATCAGGATTCATTCACAGCTTAATCTTTTATATATCGTCTACATGTCCACATTAAACATATTTTTTTAAAACCAACACAATCAGACAGAAAATACTAATGTGGCCATGTTTATAATTTTAATTCTTTTGCAATGTAGGCCCCAAATGGTGATTTGCAAGTCATTTTCATATTTCAGCCTCTTTGAATAGCCACGCTCACAAATGGAGATTTACAATATCGGCCATGATTGACCATGGAAGGTCTGGATGCCAAGTGAGGAATCTACTTCTAAACAGATGCCAAAGCATTGTGTGTTCCACATATATTCGTAACTGCCAAGCAGCCTTTCTAAGTGACTTTTTCTAATTCCTCTGCAGATTATGCTTCTAATTTTTAAAACAGTTAGTTAATAGCTATGGATCTCCCTCAAACTTTCCATTTTTCAAGCATGAAATTCATGTAAAGATTATTTTGCGTAGTTCTGAAAGCATCCCCTTGTCATTCACCGTATTCTGAGAACCAATGTGCTCATTTTCTAATCCTTGTTAATGTCACTAATGTTGAAGGAAAAGAGCAGTTAACACTGGCAAAAAGTATTAAAATGATCATTTTTTTAATACCCTGTGTCTCTTCTCAGCTTGCTAATCATGGAATAAACACTATTATTTTCAAGTATTACATACAAAAGAGAGTTTAATAATTTGTTGCTATAGATAGGCAGAATCTCTCAAGGAGTCACATAAATACTTTAAACAACAGAAAGGCACAGATTGCAATATGAGTAGTCTGGTATACTTCGTGCCCTCTAGAACACATATCAACAATAAAGGGTACAAAGTTTTAGACACATCTAAGTGTAAGATCTGGGGGAAAGCACTGTTGGATTGCTTGTCTAAATCTAGAATGATCCTAAAGAAATATATATATTTTTCAAATAAAAAACCTAAACATGAAAAGCAGATAATGTTCAATATTTAGTACAAGCAAAAGCTACTGTCTTTAGTGTTAGAATGTAAAGATTCTGTTTACCTAAAATTTATACCAATTTACATTGTGTAATCTTAATTTAGGAACATCATTATCCACTCTTTAATTTTCATTGTGTCCAATTTATCTGTTTTGTTTTGTTGTCTGTGCTGTTGGGGTCATATTTAAGAAACCACTGCCAAATCCAAGGCTGTGAATATTTGCTCCTATGTTTTCTTCTAAGAGTTTCATAGCTTTAGCTCTTAAATTTAGTTATGTGTTTCATTTTGAATTATTTTTTTTGTATATGGTGTAAGGTAGGGTCCAAACTTCATTCTTTTGCTTGTGTATATCCAATTTTACCATTACTATTTTTGAACACACTTTCCTTTTCCCAGTAAATAACTTAACCACTTAACTGCAGTATCAAGGTTAAAGGAAAAGAGTACTAAAAATAACTATAGCTACTATAATTTAAGGTATATACAACATAAAAATAGGTAAATTGTGACATCAATAACATAAAAGGGGAGAGTAAAATGGTAGAGTTGTTGTGTTCTTAACTAGAGAGGGATTGTAATTATTGGTATACATTATTTTATATATTGGTATAAAATCGTTCCGTATTATCTTTTATCAGAAATGTAATAACTTCTGAATAATTTATATAAGGTTTGACCTATATTATGAATTAACCTTGAATAATTCTGCCCATCTCTAACGTGCAGTGTTGACTAGTTTTCTCCATTGACTGAACTGCTTAAGACAATGAGCCAATGGGGATCATATCAGGCAGGGAAGACAACTGCTAGCACCTAGGAATATTAAATCAAGTAGTAAGCTTTCTCTTCTAGTTTCTCCAGTTGTATTTGCTGGAGAACCCTATACCATTTTTTAAAGTCCTTAGGGGCAATGTTCGTGTTTGATTCACTTTCATATTTTTTTGTCTCTCTACCTCACATAGCACCTCTCATACAATAAGTACAAAATAAGTATTTATAAAGTACACATAAATTATTTAATTAAATGTTAAGTTTTGCAATATATCCCTCCCCTAGCACAGCAATATGATAATTACAGCAGATGACTAATAAATAACTGAATGTATTTAGAATTGTACCAAATAAAGAACCCTACTTTTCTTTTTTCTTTGTCTTTTTTTCTCATAGTTTATAATCCATTTAAGGATCCTCAGTCAAGAAAGAACAAGTCTTCTCCAAGTATTTGGCCTCTCCCTCTCTTTTTTTATTTCAAAATTCTTTATTGACCCAAGGAAAAATCATCAGGATGGCAAAAAAAAATTCTTCCAGCTTTACTGGGATATATTTGACATATAAATCAAAATTTAAGTTTAAAGCGTACACCTTGCTGATTTGATACGATTATATATTGCAAAATGATTACCTCCAAGGTGTTAACTAACACCTCCATCACGTCACATAATTACCATTTCTTTTTTTGTAGTGAGAACATTTAAGATTTATTCTCTTAGCAACTTTCACGTACATAATACAGAATTGTAAATGATAATCACAATGCTGTGCATTAGATGATTAAAACATTTTCTAACTGGAATTTTGCAACATTTGACCAACATCTTCTCATTTCTCCCACCTCTCATCCACTGCTAACCACTATTCTACTCTCTGTCTCTAAGTGTTTATGTATAAGTGATATCATACATTATTTGTCATTTTCTGTCTCTTTCACTTAGCATAATGCCATCACCACCTATCCAGGTTGTTGCAGGTGGCAGGATTTTCTTCTTTCTCGTGGCTGAATAATATTCCATTGTATATATATATTTTTCCCACATCTTCTTTATCCATTCGTCCATTCACAGACAGGTTGTTTCCATATATTGGCTATTGTGAGTAACACTGCAATAAACATGAGGGTGCAGGTATCTCTTTAATATCCTATTTTCATTTCCTTTGGATACATCTCCGGAAGTGAAATTGCTGGATAATATGGTAGTTGTTTTTAATTTTGTGAGGAACCTCCATATTGTTTTCCACTATGGTTGTACTCGTTTACAGTCCCACCAACAGTGCACAAGGGTATTTTTCTTTCTTCATACTCACCAATACTTGTTATCTCTTGTCTTATTTATGAGAGCCATTCTAACAGATATGAGGAGATACCTCACTGTGGTTATGACTTGTATTGCCTCGATGATTAGTCATGTTGAACATCTTTTCATGTACCTGTTGGCCATGTGTATGTCTTCTTTGGAAAAAAGTCAGATTGTTTGATTTTTGTTATTGAGTTGTATGAGCTCTTTATATATTTTGGATATTGACCCCTTATAAAATACATGGTTTTCAAATAATTTCTTCCATTCTGCACATTGCCGTTTCATCTTGTTGACTGTTTCTTTTGCTGTGCAGAACTTTTCAGTCTGATGCAGTTCCACTTAATGATTTTTGCTTTGGTGTCATATCCAAAAAACCATTGCCAAGATCAATGCCAAGAAGTTTTTCCCTATGTTTTCTTAGCAGTTTTATTGTTTCAAGTCTCATGTTCAAGTCTTTAACCCATTTCAAGTTAACACTTCACTTACAAACAGTCATCAGAGGAAAAGGAACAACCTAATTTGAGTTTAATGACTTAGAAGCATATTGTCCCTGAATGCACATCAAAGATTCTCCCATTGTTTTGTACTCAGATATTATAAAAGGGCCTCAGGAAAAAAAAATCAAGTTGAATCCTAAGTCTCTTGAGAGGAAGTACCTGAATGCTCTTTATTTCTTAAACACAAAATCTCTCAACTCTCCTGGGTAGATTTGGAGCCATATTATAAAGGGCTGTGGGGCCAGAATTTCAAAGTGGCTTACACCTATGTATTTCACAAATGATTTATCTTTGTACTTCATGAATGATTTACTCCTAGGTATTTCATCATGTATACGCTTTTTTGATCAAAAGTTTTTTGGCTCTATAAAAAAATCAGGATTTTTATTTCTATAATGTCTCAATTATATCCCCCCTTTTTTCTATGTTTGTTTCTTCTCTTTTTTAGGGGTTTTTGGAGTTGGTGTCAGGTAGCTATAGAGTATAATGGTAAGCAAAATGAGTATTTTGGTCTTATAAATAACACTTGAAGTCCTGACTCCACTTGACATTTCTCTGAGTTTTCTGGATTGAGAAAATAGGCATAGAGAATTACCATTGTTCTCTATATTGGAGTAAGAAATAAAATGTAGGTTTTTTGAAAGATAAGGATAAGTTTAATTATCTATATGCTGGATATATGGTGATTCCTGTGGAAATACTGAAGAGGCAGTTGGATATACAGGTCTTTGAGAAGTGAAGTCTGGGCTGGAAATATAAATGATGAAGTTGCCAAGTGGCTGAGGTCACATAAAGAAAGAACATTGAGCAAGAGACTAGAGTCCAGGCAGAGCACAGACAGAAGAGGTAACTATGTGAAGAAAGTGTTTCCAGATAGAAGATTAGAATACTGGGTAGAATGCTGTTGAATACTCACGTAAGACCAGGACTCAATGTTTCATTTGCATTTAATGACACAGCAGGGTATTTCATAAATTGATATTTGTCTACCAAAAACTATTTTCCCAGTCTCCATTATGAACACGTAGGAGATGAACATACACAATTCATTTTACTTTTCCAGCTTCACTGAGATATAATAGACAAAACTTTGTGTTAGTTTAAGGTGTACAACATAATAATTTATATATATATTGAAAAATGATTATCACAATAAATTTAGTTAACACATCCATCACCTCACATAGATACATTTTGTTGTTATTGTACTGAGACCTTTTAAAATCTATTCTCTTAGTAACTTTCAAATATACAATACAGTACTCTTTACGGTCCCCATGGTGTACATCTCAAGAACTTATTTATCTCTTAACTGGGAGTGCCTACCTTTCAACCATCTTCACCCATATCTGCCCAAACCCCCTTTCCCCTGGCTCATCACCTCTGGCAACCACCAATCTCTTCTCTGTTTCTGTGAGTTTGATTTTTTTTTTTATTCCACATGTGAGATCATACAGTGTTGTCTTTATCTAATTTATTTCACTTAGCATAATGCCATTTAGGCCCTTCCAGATTGTCACAAATGGTAGGATTTCTTTTTCATGGTCGAATAGTATTCCATTGACTACATATACTACATTTCTTTATCCACTGATCCATTGTGGTACACGTAATTCATTTCCATGTCTTAGCTATTGTAAATGATGTTGCAATGAACATGGTGCTGCAGATGTCTCTTCAAGATAGTGACTTCACTTCCTTTGGATATACACTCAGAAGTGGAATTGCTTTTTGAGGAACCTCCACAGTATTTTCCATAGCAGTTGTGCATTGCCACCAACAGTGTACAAGAGTTCCTTTTCTCCACGGCCTTGAAAACACTTGTTATCGCTTGTATTTGATGATAGCCATTCAGGTGTAACAGGTGTAAGGTGATATCTCATAGTGGTTTTAATTTGTATTTCCCTGATGATTAGTGATGCTAAGCACCTTTTAATGTTCCTTTTGTCCATCTAAATATCTTCTTTGGAAAAATGTCTATTCAGGTCCTTTGCCCATTTTTAAATTGAATTAGTTGGAGTTGTTTTGCTTATGAATTGTATTAGTCCCTCATATGTAAGATATGCAATTTACCAGTATTTTCTCCCATTCTGTAGGTTAAGCTTCTATTTTGTTGATTCTTCCTTTTGCTGTGTAGAAGCTTTTGAGGTACTCCCACTTCTTTATTTAGCTTTTGTTTCTTATGCTTCAGGTGTCATATCCAAAAAGTCATTGCCAAGACCAATGTCAAGTAGCTTTTCTCCTTTGTTTTCTTTTACTTTTATGGTTTCATGTCTTACACTTAGGTATTTTATCTATCAAGTTAATTTTTGTGAGTGATGTAAGATAGGGAGGGGTCTAGCTTCATTCTTTTACATGTAATTATCTAATTTTTCAGCACCATTTATTAAGGAGACTCTCTTTTCTCCATTGAGTATTCTTGGCTCCCTCTCAAATATTAGTTGACTGTATATGCATGAGTTTATTTCTGGGCTCTCATTTCTGTTCCATTGGTCTATGTGTGTTTTTTATTGACAGTACCATACTGTTTAATTACTATAGCTTTATAATACAGTTTGAAATCATGATGTGTGGTGTCTCCAGCTTTGTTCTCTCTCAGTATTGCATTGCACATTCAGGGTCTTTTGTGATTCCATATAAATATTACAATTGTTTTTCTACTTATACAAAAACTGCCATTGCAATCTTAATAGGAATTTCATTGACCCAAAAGATGGCTTTGGGTAGTGTGGCCATTTTAAAAATACTATTTCTTCCAATCCATGAACATGAGATATCTTTCCATTTTCTTGTATATTCTTCAGTCTCTTCATCAATATCTTACAGTTTTCAGTGTATAGCTCTTTCACCTCATTGGTTAAGTTTATTCCTGAGTATCTCATTGTTTTTGATGGTATCGTAAAGGCGATGGCTTTCTTTTTCCTTTTCAGATAATTCATTGCTAGTATATACATGCTACTGATTTTCATATGTTGATTTTATATACTGCTGCTTTACTGAATTTGTTCAATAGTTCTAACGGTTTTTTGGTGGAGTCTTAAGGATTTCCTATATATAAAATCATGTTATCTGCAGAGATTATTTTACTTCTTCCTTTTCAATTTGGATGCTTTTTATTTCTTCTTCTTGCCTGATTGCTCTTGCTAAAATTTCCAGTACTATGCTGAATAGAAATGGTGAGACTGGGCACCTTTATCTTGTTCCTGATCTTACAGAAAAAGCTTTCAACATTTCACCATTAAGTACAATGTTAGCTGTAGTCTTGCATAAATATGCAATTTTTAAAAAACTATATTCCTCATCTTATCTTGCAGATAGGGCAGGTGAATCCATGTAAGCCAAATTCCTTGGCCAGGGCTGACTCAGACGGCAATTGCTCTTACACCCATTTTCTTTCTGCCTTCCTGCCCGGAATATGAATATAATACCTTGAGCAGGCCATCTTGCAGTGTGAGCATGGAAGTCACCCAATAAGGAATACAGAACAGAAAACAGGAGCCTAGATTTTTAATATATACCTCACAGCTGCAATTCTGGTCTTTCTTGTGCTTTTCTCATATGAGAGAAATATAAGCCCTTAGAATGATAACACTACTGTTATTTTGGGTCTCTGTTACCAGAAGTTGAACACATGTCATATCTGCTACAAAGTAATTATTACAGTTAGTAAAGGCTATTCCTATTAAGTTGGAATAAGACAGAAGAGAAGCCACTGAGTAGGTTAAGGAAATTAACTTATTTAACCATTACTAAAAACATAAAATAGGCCTGGAATTAAGTTAATCATTTGCAATACAGTGGTGAGAAGACAGATATGTTATTTGTCACTGTAGAGCTTATGGCCTAGTCACCGGCCATATATCAATACCCTTTCACCTAAAAAGGTAGTGCTCAGAGTTTTAAACCATCATTTTGTAAATGAAGAGTTGATAAGTCTACCTGTGTATCTTTGAGTTTGCTTTTCCTTTTTCCTCTGCGTTTTTGTTTTTGTTTGTACTTGTTTGTTTTAGTCTCAACTGCCTCCTTTCTCTCTGCACTGCCTCACTGACAAATATATTACGGGAAAAGATAATACTCGATTTCCATTTATCTGTCAATCTAGAATAAGTTATCTATGACTGAGGTCACAATTGACTTCCAAATGTGATTTTTAAGTATTTCTCCATAGTCATATTATCTAATCTTTCTCCAGTATAGGACAATGTTGACTACTCCCTCCTGGAAGGACTCTCCTTTTTTGGCATTTGTAATGGTATTCTATTTTGGGATTCCTCCACTCATTTGAAATGCTCAATATTTATAGATTAATTTTTCTTAATGTCAGTGTCCCTCAACCTCCAACCCAGGATCTTTCCTCTCTTCAACATATTTATTCTTCCTGAGAAATGATATCCATGTGTATGGCTTCAATTACCACTTTTGTCTTACTGATTTTCAACATCAGTAGCCCCTAGCCTAGACCTTGATTTTGAGATTCCTTTATTATTTAGTATAGTTTGCTATTACTGTTAGTTCAAGCCAGTTGGCCCACAAATAACTCAAATGCAATCCAGTATAATCTATTTCTACATAATAAGCCATGCCTTATTTTTGTATAGTTTTCCCTATTTCCCCATTCCTCTAACAAGTATGTACATCTTTCCATTTTTCCTGTCCAGTTTCCTATAGAAGTAAACAAAACCACCATCTGCAACTTTTTCAAGATGAACATATAATTATCTATGATTCAGTCCTCTCTTTTCATAAATCCTTAGCAGCCAATCGGTTACTAATAATCTACAATCGGCTTACAGAGATATATGGAATCTGTTCTCTTTCCCCGAATCATTTCCATTATCTTATCTACTTTCAAATATTCAAAATAAATTTTAATAGGTACCTTTGCTCATAAATATATATTTGTATTTATTTACATATACACATATATATCTAAATTTCTTAATATCTCCTAACTTTAGCTGCACATAACCATTTATTGCTTTAAAAGTCCGCATTTTTCTGTAACTCCAAGTCTTCGTATAGTCTACACTTTTTCCCTTTATCTATTTTGAAGGTATCTTCTGCATCAAAATAATTTTTTAATGTATATCTCTCTTACTGAATACTTATTGTCTCTTCTTTCTCTGAATCTTGGGTTCTATATTCATGCAGTTATAGGAGTTATAGGAGAAATGCCTCCTATTTTGGGAAACAGTTAAACTACTGAGATTCCTAAAAGAGCAGATATTCTGCTCTTCTTCATGTCCATGGTTTAAGGCTAAGAAAGTGGGCTAAGGAAGGTGGGCATTTGTCACCATAAATTCTATTTTTCATGAAGCCAATGCCAAACTTCCTAAATTCCAGATTTTTGGTATTTAGCAATGTATTGACAAATGATGCTCGATAATTACATGTTAAATGAATACAATGTAATGACACCCGGAACTTTTACACCATTCTCAGGTAAAGGTGTATAAGGAGAAATCATAGTAGCAGATAATGTTAACTGTCATGCATTCTACTGACTCTCAATAAGAATTCACTAATATTGATTAGCTGAGAGTTATTAGAATAGGAATAAACATACTATTTCTCATTAAGGGGAATTATTACTTTCTGGCATTCTGTTCAGAATAAAGCACATTGCTAAACTAAAGAGTTAAAATTTAACCTTTGTTCCTGCCTAAATATGTTAAATAACCCACTTTTCATTTTTCCTGACATCTGTGGCCAACACTGTTGCAGTCTCAAATAAGAATAGATTGTGTAACTCCACATTATTTTAGGAAATAGGTGTTACTGCAAGGGATAGAAGATAATGTAATCTGAAGAAATGGTCTTGCTCTACTGTTGTGACAAAGATCACACCTTCCATTCCATGAGGTCAAAGAATACTTCTAATAGATCTAGCATGGTATTCTCCCAGAATCTAAAATAGTAAGCACTTAATACTAAAGTATATATTAAATGTTGGGCTAACATTAAATGAAGATATCTGTGAAATACTTAGGGCTGCAGTTTAGTCTTTAATATACTTTTATGAATTGAATTTCCAGAAAAAAAAATATATCATTTGTTCTATTATTCTTATTTTATTGAACATCAATTTAATATGTATATTTATTTGGTCACACAAACATACTTTTCTGAATCATTAGCAAAAACAAACCTACGAGTACATAAAACTCAAAGAGAAGGGAAAGAAAGAATATGCTAGTATTTGCAGATTTCTAGACAGCACTGAATGCTAGCTTCTCTGATAAACCTATAGAGCAACAAGAACTAAGGTAAAGAAGAAGATTTATGCAGCTGTTACATCAGTGCCTCAATAACATTTACTCCTCATTTTACAGATACCCACATATGGATAATATTGAAATTTACATGCTGTCAGTTTTTCCATAGTTTTTTTTTTATTATCTATTTTATACATATTAGTGTATATATGTCAATCCCAATTTCCCAGTTCATCCCACCACCCACCCCCCACTTTCACCCCCTTGGTGTCCATACATTTGTTCTCTACATCTGTGTCTCTATTTCTGCCTTGCAAACCAGTTCATCTGTACCATTTTTCTAGATTCTACATGTATGTGTTAATATACAATATTTGGTTTTCTCTTTCTGACTTACTTCACTCTATGTGACAGTCTCTAGGTCCATCCACGTCTCTACAAATGACCCAATTTTGTTCCTTTTTATGGCTGAGTAATATTCCATTGTATATATGTACCACATCTTCTTTATCCATTCATCTGTCAGTGGGCATTTAGGATGCTTCCATGCCCTGGCTATTGTAAATAGTGCTGCAATGAACATTGAGGTTCATGTGTCTTTTTGAATTATGGTTTTCTCTGGGTATATGCCCAGCAGTGGGATTGCTGGGTGCATAGTTTTTCATGTTATTAATATATAAAATGAAGTCCTTTCCAAAAATGTAATTATTTTTTCTACCAAATGATAAATGAAGTAGGCATTATTTCACAAACTTTACATGAAAGATCAAATAGTAATTTAAAACCACTTTAATTCTCTTGTTTTGCTTCTTAATTTAGCATTTTTTGCACATTATCTTAAAAATAAGTATAATGAAAAAAGATTTCTATTTACTAGAGCAGACATTGGCATTACATGTTATATATCAAGTTTAATATGCATTATAGAATACTTCTGAATTTAAATACACTATTTTGAATACAAGTATGAATATCAGATAAACATAATTACATTTTGAAAATCATATTTCACATTGCTAAAATGAATATTAGTAAATCAAATTTTTATTAGAATTACATTTGATAAGAAAGTTTAAATCATAGCTTAATTATCATTGATCAATGCTCAGCTAGTAATTGTCTACAATTTTGAAATGCTTTTTAATAACTATCTGCCCCACCCCCTTGAGAGGCTACAGTAGGCTCAGCATAAAATTAATATTGTGTTTTCAGTGCTGTTAGATTGATCATTTGTATACTTGTTTTGAAACTTGTGTTTAAATGCCCTCTCAAACTCCATTTAACCACAGATCTTGTAGTGTTAATATTCACCCCTTTCCCTTGACACCTAATCTAGCCTTTATTGGCTCTGATGCTAGGCAAGCACTTTTAGTTTGCACAGATGGTAATTACCTGTATTTACGATACGGGTTTTGTGAACTGAAAAATCTAAAAAGGAAAGGAAAATAGTTGCAACTGCCTGAGGGTCAAACTTGTGGGAAAGTAGGAATACAAAATCCACAACAGCTTTAATGACACATCTTATGTATTTGCTGGTCCAGCAGTACACACATGTTGTTCCCTACTCTAATGTACAATTTGGTGATTCAGCTACTCTGAGATCTTCTATGATGCCTGCTATGGATTCCAGATTTCTGCTTACACAGAAGTTCTGGGTACAGTCCTCTCTACGGATGACATTTATCCACTGCTCCCACTACCAATTACTAACTCATTCTCATTCTGCATTCAATTTACTCCTAAAGAGTATTTCATTTATTTAGTTTTTCATTATCCAGTTTCAAGAGTCTCATACAGGTAGTATTCTCATTCCAGGTTACTTCATAGTTCCCTGGGCTCTCTAAAGAGAGCTGTCTATGGCCAAAGAACTCAACCCAATTCCAGACATCTATGACCAAATGAGATCAAGTACTCCATTTTTTCAGAAGGGGTGTGGGGTGGTAGCTTCCTATATGAGTGTATGTTCATCCAGCCTCCTTAGCAGTACACAGTTTTTGGAGATCCCTTTCTGCAACATGACTTTCAGAACGCTCCAAAGCCAAAGACCACCATTACAACACACTGCTCCTGTGGGCAGTCCCCACCCTGCCTGACCCGGCCTCTGAAGTGACACACAACTTTTTCTCACCATCCAGTTTGCTGCACTTGTATCACAAATACGAAAACATATTTAACTGGTAATGGCTTGGCATGTAAAAACAATTAAAGACTTACATGATTCATATTTAAAATTTAGATCCTCTGTTATAAAAAAGCTGGATCATACTGCATAGCAGCTAGGGAAATAAGATTTTATTCTTTGAAATTGAGAATTTCAAGGCAACATTTCTTTTAAAAGATACCTAAATGCTAGAGCAAAGGAAAGATACTAAGCTTCTAAGAAGGAAGTTTGATATTTTCAATGAAGTGTGGGGTTTGCATTGCCAAAATAAAAGGTGGGAAGCAAATTCTAGGTATAATCTAAATGATCAATATAGATTTATATTTATTTTTGTCTAGGGGAGAATATTGACCAGCATTATTAGAGCAAAGATATATATTGGGGATCTGAAAACAAAACTGAATAAGTAAAAATGTGATAGTGGGATCATAAATTCTAGGACAGGTATTTTTAAGTCAGTCTTAACTGGAGCAGGGTGCAGAGAGGAGAAAATATTAGTTTCATGATGACTGAAATTTAAACTACTTTTTCTTTCTCTTTTTCTCTCTTTCAGAGAATCAGGCACAGTGGCCTATCAAGCAGTGTAGGAAAGTGGTTAAGGTCTTGACTTTGGCAACAGAAATATGTGGATTGTCATTCTAAAGAGTCCTTACATTAGCTTTGCTAAATAACTTTACTGAATCTAGCTTTTCTTACCTATAAATTCAGGATAATGCTATTCAACCATATGGCTGCTATAATAAATAAAATGATAAACAAAAAAAAAAAACAAGAAGATGCTGCAAATAATATATGCCCATGAATCAATAACTATTCCCATAGTATCTTGAAACTAATACTAAACTGGAAATTAGAATTTAGGGTTCTAGAACCTACTTTGTAAAAACTGCCCCTTTTGGCTTTGCTATTTTCTCCTGAATAATAAAGAGCTGGATGAAATGACCTCTGAATATTTTTCTTGAGTATAATGTTTCATATGCCTTCAGGAAAAATTACAATAGTATATGATGCTTCTAAATGATAACTATATTTAAATTTACATGAACAAATGCAAAATTGATACTTCTTCATTACCAGTAAGCCTGTGAGACAACCTTATCATTTGACTGTATCACTAAGAAAGCTGACAAATTTTATAGGGTCATCATCACAGAATTTGACCCTATTACTCCAGTCTACTACTGAGGACCCTGTTACCATCTTACCTATCTCTTCCACAGTTTTAGGCTAAAAGCAAGAATAGTTTTTGGCACACTTTCGTTGCTTAGTTAGAATCTACTGAATAAGATACTGAATAAATCCATTAACTCTTAAACTAGATTTAAGCAACACTGTGGATAACATGCCCTTTTGTGAATTTGTCAAAAATCCATCAGATTTTACATTATGGCTTCTTTGTTGAAATGCATTTCCATTTTCAAACAATGAATATGTTAGAAACATAACTTATTCCTAAACATAGTGTAGGGTATGTCTAGATAAGGGAATCAAACTCATTGTTTTGGTAAGTGGTGATATTTAACATCCAACAATGTTAAATGTTTATTATTCATTTAGCACTCAAATTAAAGAGATAAAAATGCCATTTTCATTTTTAATGTTATTTAATAGTCTTATTATGATTATGCCATTATAGACAAATTTAATAAAATATAAAAATTCATATTTAAAATTATTTGATGAAGAACGTAGTTTGTCAGAATTGTATTAAATTCTAGTCACGGTCTGAAATGCAAATCTTAACACTGACATTGAGAGAAGACAAACATTATTTCTAAAATATTATGCCATGACTATGTTAAACTTAATTGAGCCCAGTAAAAATTAAGTCCAGTAAGATATTTATAATAGAATCATCTACGTATTTTACATAATGGTGATTCTGAAAATAAATGAATCATACGTGATTGTGAAATATCTAAAAAGCTTTATAAAAACCAGGAAAGCACAAGAAGTAATGCTTCTCTTATTTCAAGTCAAAAGTCTCAGACTGCAAAGATATTAAATTTCTGGACAATGAACAGTTGGTGTCATACCTTAGGTACACCTGGGCACTGACCATTCTTTCTCCTTTCAGTTTCTTAATGCAGATTTTAACAGAATGTTGATGTGGGCTGCAAATAAAAGGTGGAGACACAGTATAAATGCATGATATTACCTATTTTGACAGTGACAACAACAGAAGCATAATCCTTAAGCAGTCACCTAGAAAGAAAAGCTATGCATGGTTATCACCTCACTCTGTATAGCCACCTTGGTTCTATAAACTTCCATGTCATTGCCTGAACAAATAGAAAATTTACAGCAGATATGGTAGATTGTTTGCAAATGTAGCTGTTATAATATTTCCCATCCTTGTACAGATGCACCTCTGCAATGTGACTATACTGCTATGACAATAAACAGGTGAAGCCTATTTCTCCATCCCCTTGAATCTGGACTGGTAGTATGTCCGGTTTGATTTGACCAATAGGTTATGGCAGATGTGACATTGTGCAATGTCCAAAAGCTATTGCAGCTCCTGCTCTACTCATCTTGATATTCGGAAATTGAAGTGTAAAGAAACTCAGTCTAGTTTCTCTGAAGATGAGAGATTTTATAGAGAGACAGTCAAAGCCTACCACCAGAACAATCCATAGGCATGTAAGTGAGATCATCTTGGATCACCTAGTCAAATGACTACAAACTTGTGAGTCACCAGAGTTGAGATCAGCAGAAGAATGGATCAGCTGAACCTAATTCAAATGATCAACCAAGAAAATCATGAGCAAATAAATGGTCATTGCTTTTAAGTCTCTGTATTTCAAGGTGGTTTGTTATGCAGCAAGAAATGACTGAAAGCTGGTGTGTGTGTATGAGGTTTTGTGTATGTGTGTGTGTATGAACACATGTTATGTGCATGCATATCCTTATGCATGCACCTAAGTGGTTTACTCCCACTGATCCACACATCAATTGTGTGTATTAGGAAAACCAAGCAAAAGATTACAAATTTATCAAACTCTAATAAAATTTTGCCATTATGATGTAGACTCCAACATAGTTTTTCCAATAGTGGAAGTCTTAATCGCATTTATTTTTACAATCACACACATTTATAGCATAATATAATGAGGTGGGTCTTAATACTACACCATGTTATTAAGACATATTTGAAATAAACCCTTTTGAATTTCATATATAAAGAACATACTGAATGTTCCCATAATAATATGCCAAAAGCCTACCTCTTTTTCTACTTCACTATATGAAAGTCAAAACTGTTCAGCAGTAATAACCTATAATGGAAAAGAATCTGACCAAATCACTTTGCTGTATACTTGAAACTAACACAACATTGTAAATTAACTATACTTCAATAAAAATTAAAAAAAAAAAAAACTGTTCAGCAAAGTGATGTGTTATTTCTAAAAACATTTATCAGTTGAATGAGTAAATAAATTATTCAAAAGATAAGCATGAGAAGTATATTTAATATGGTCACCAATGTCAATAAATATTTTCATTTTTTTCCAATGATAATTTTAAGATGCTCTATATAGGAAACAAATGTGTATTTTTTTTTTTTAAAAAAACTTTACCAGATGTATTTTAGTTGGAGGTCACCACTATAACAAAACTCAAGTCAATGCCAGTGGCAGAATGAGGTTGAATGCATAAAGCCAAAAGAAAACATAAGAGATTAAAACAGCAGACATATATATATATATATATATATATATTTTGTTCTAGAGCCTGATTATTTTTTCTCTGTTTGTAGTTCTGATCTTAATAAGATCTGTGTTGCCTTCAGATCAGGGTAAAAACGGAGACACTGCAGTGTAAGTTATTACCACTCACCTTGGAAAAGTCTGAAACTCTATTAGGGTGCTGTTAATTTAGCAAATATATGGTGATCTCAGTCACTAGCGGAAAAGTGAGAAATATACCTGGGATTTGTTGAAGAGTTTTTTGGGAAAACTCACTATTCAGTTAATGAGGTATGCTGTCCAATATAATCTGTTAGTCTTGTCATCATCAGTTAGTTTTTGAGTCAGCTGGGCAAGAAAGAGAGCCTGGTACCAAGAACAAATTACTTAAAAGAATGAATCATTTACCAGTTACTATTAGACCTAATTATAAGAAGTATCCTTGTTAGACTACAAATTCCTACATACATTTTCCTATAATGAGGAGGCGATATAACTATTTTATGGAATTTTATAATATTAAATATTAAATTATATTAATATAATTAAACATCTTGGTAATGATGACAATTATACTAATACAACTTTTGACATTATTCTTACTACTAACTTCTAGTAAGGGTTTGCATCGTTGCTTATAATCCTGAAAAACTAAGAAGCAGTTATTAATGTTCCCATTAGATGAAAGAAGAAACTGAGTCTTAGTAAGGTTCAGTAGCTTCCAACTTCACCTTGCTTAGTGACAGATCTGAATTCGAAACCAGATATACTGATTTCAAATCACTTATGTTTGCTTCATTAAACTAAATATTTAATATTCACTGAAGTCAATGGTTCTTTTAGATAATTACTGAAATAAGCCTACAAAGAAATATAAATCTATTCTACCAATTCAGTAACTGGAACAAAGTAATCTCACTACATAAATAGGATGTGAGATTCGACAGAACACAAAATTCAAAATATTTAAATAAAACTGTAATAGCAAAACATTCCCAAAGTAAAATGTCAAAGGTAATCACTTTAAAAATATTTTAGAAACTGAAAAAAAATTAAAGATGTTTTTAAGACACTAGGCATTGTGAAAGAAAATACAGTGTTCCTGGGAGATGGGACACAAATGAGAAGAATCCTATGACTGCCACAGTTTACAGCCTTGAAAGTGTTTTCAAGCACAATGCAATGAGAGGGAACCTGGACTGATCAAGCAGATACGTTGAATAGGGAGAGACATCTGAGAACCTATAAAAGTGAATGTGGCTAGATTTCATGGGGAGACTAATGGAAAGGACAGCTGCACAGCAAGAGAGAACTTTGGAGAGCTGTAGAAGGTTCTCTTAGATTATCGGTAATGAGATTGATTAGCACATGCTCATGAAGAAACTACCTGAGGCCAGGGAGAAAATGAAAAAAAAGGATCAGAAGGAACAGTACCTGATATTTACACAGAACTTTAAAAAAATCTTCATTTTATGTTTGTTTTATTTCTATTTCTTTTTCTTTATTTCTACCAAACATGCTGGAAAACTTCATAATTCACAAGATACTAGGAAGAGTACTCAGAAGGGAATAAATAGCTCTAGACTAAATGTAGCTCTTGTCCTTCCTGAAGAATCTTTCATGCAAGAACCCAAAGGGTCAAAGAGATTCGTAGTAAGGGATTCACACATAGAACTGTGTCCTAGGATACAAAACAAAGTTCAGAATAAGTATAGGAATACAAAATTAACCTACACCCAACAAGGTAAAATGTACATTTGGCACCCAATAAAAGTGTCAGGTATGCAAAGAAGCAAGATTATATGATCCATTATTGCAAGGAAAATCAATCAATAAATACCTGCTCACCATTGAAAAGATGTTAGAATTAGCCAAAAAGAATATTAAAAGAGTTATTATAACTTATGAATATATATTCGAACATCTAGGAATGAAAAGTACAACGTCTGAGAAGAAAAATAAGCTAGGACTTCCCCAGTGGTCCAGTGGTTAAGCCTCCACGCTTCTACTGCAGGGGCCATGGGTTCGATCCCTGGTCAAGGAAGTTGCATGTGTGTGAGGTGGCCAAAAAAAAAAAGAAAAAGAAGCTAGACAGGATTAATAGCAGACTAAATATTACAAAATAAAAGATTACTAAGCTTGAAATCATAGAAATATAAGCTATCCCAAACAAAGATAAAATAAAAATATATTACATTTATATATAATATAGGTATATGATTTATTATATATAGTAAATATATATATAATAAAATACACACACACACACACACACACGCACATATAAAGCATCAGTGAACCATGAGACAACTTCTAATAACCCATCACTCAACATAATGGTACCTTTTACCAAAGAGGAACCTACTGTGACATATCTTAATCACTCATAGTCCATAGATCCCCTTAGGGTTCACTTGGTGTTGTACATTCTATGGATTTGGACAAATGTATAATGATATACATCCATCACTATAATGACATACAGAGTATTTTCACTGCCCTCAAATTCCTCTGTGCTCTGCCTATTCATTTATACCCTCCCACCTCTGGCAACCACTGAATTTTTTCCCCCAACTTTTTTGAGATATAAATTGACATACAACATTGTGTAAGGTTAAGGTGTACAACATGATATAAACAACTTTTTAAAAGATAGTTGACTATTTAAATATAGAACAGGGCCTAAAACATATGCAAAAGTAAAATGTACAACCTCAGTAACCCAAAGAATAGGAAGGGAAAGATGAAAGCACATTATTTTAAAGCTCCTATATTATCACTTAAATTTAGACTGCGATAATTTAAAGATGTCTGTGATGAACAATGAAGCAGCTACTAAAATGACAAAATCAGGTGTTGTAGTCAATAAACCAACAGAGGAGGAAAAATGTAATCATAAAAAATAAATAATCCAATAGAAGTCAGAAAAAAAAGAAAAATGCTCAAAAAATAGGACAAATAAAAACAAACAGAAAATTGTTGAATTTAAGCATAACTATATTATCTTAAGTGAAAAAGTAGTAATAAATATTCAAATTAAAAGGCAGAGATTGTCAGATTGCATAAAATAAGCAAGACTCAACTATAAGAAATGCAATTAAGAAACAACACAGACACACACACACACACACTCTAAAGGAACAAAATATTTGCATAAATCATCTCAGCCAAAATACTTAATAACTACTGTGGTGATTTTAACGTATGTCCACAAACTCCTTGATACTTCTCTGTCCAGTAGGTAGAAATTCATTCCCCTCTCCTTGACTGTAGCTAGATTTAGAGACTCATTTCTAACTAATAGAACATGAAAACGGAAAAATAGTAAGTTTACTGTAGGGAAACCTGGCAGATGCTACCTCACCCAAATGATCAAAGTTATTTAATATCACCACTGAGGAGTCATTTTGATATGCATTCCCTGATATGAGAGAAAGACACATAATCTCTGTGGTATTCTTCCTTAAAACTCATAATCTCATTGTAATCATGAGAAAAAACCCCCTATATTCATGAAAATAACAGTGCTAATCTTCCAAAATGTCAAATTCATAAAGCTTAAAGACTGAGAAACTGATAGATGAGAGGAGGCTAAGGTGACATGACAACTAAAGGCAACATGATATCCTAAACAGTGCCCTGGAACAGAAAGAGGGATAACTGGGGAAATATATGCGTGTATTTCAAAATTCATATATTGGAAGTCTGTCGTTTAGTTAATAGCATTGCATCGATGTTAATATTTCAGGTTTGATAAAGGCACCATAATTATGTAAATGTTAACATCAGGAGAATCTGGGTAAAGGGGATATGGATAGCCTCTGTCCTATCTTTGCAACTTTTCTTTAAATTCAAATTCAATTCAAAATATAAAGTTAAAAAGATACTATTTGCAACAGAGTTATTAAAGTATATTTAATAAAAAATTAAGTATGATTTTAGAATGTCCTGTAAGCCATCACAGGTAAGCTTCGTTTGAAAAAACAATCAACTTACAGGTTGAAAATAATTCAGTTTGAAGTTACTTTATTAGAAATAGTACAGCAGTTAAAAAAACAGGTTACCTTAAGGTCTCTGAATAAGGAATATATGTCTTCAGACAATATGACACCATTATCCTAAGTGCTGTAGAAGCATCTACCATGTGTGCAGGCTAGCGGGTGCACCTCTTGATTAAATGCCTCCACAGAGGGCATTTTAGATTCGGACATTTTTAAAGGGATTATTCAATACTCTCTTTTATTCAAATGTGAATGTAAATGTGAATAATCCCATATCTTTACCCTTCCTAGTCCTACTTCAATAGAGCAGAGAAGAGAAAGAGACCATATTTTTAAGAAACTCCAAGATGCTGTTCATGGGAAGCAGAAATGACCATTTTTCCAAATCTTTTTCTCAGGTAGGCCTGTTAAGTTTGAAACTGTGTATAGCACAGAATTCAAAGCAATGAGGCCACTGTCTACTAGGATCGCCTCTCACTCAGCAAATTCAATGAGACACTCCTTTATGTCAAGGCGCCATGTTTAATTGTTTCTGTAGCAGACAGAATACATTTCCTCATAACCAATTTTGAATTTCTGTGAGGCTCTCTGACCATTTAGCACTGCCAGGCTTTCTGCAGTTTTGTAGTTCATCACTCTGTTGTATTTTCAAAAGGACTGCCTGAGGCAGTTAGCAGTCAAGTGAAGAGAGAGAAATAATGTGCATCTCATCTCAAGTCATGGTTGGCCCAATAAACATTTCTGGTGCTATATAATCATTTTATGCTGTTTTTAAAAAAATCTGTAACAAAATCTTCACAACAGCTCAATGGGCCCACTTTCAAATCTTGCTGCACTCCTCAGGCAGATTCTTAGAAAGGGACAAGGAGAAATTTAACTATATTTACATACACAAAGATAATTCTTATAGACAAGAAAGAATTTAATAGCCCTTCAATTATCTGCGGTTAGAATGAGCTTAACTGCGTCTTGCCCTTATTAGAGAACCACAGTGTCATGTTACTTTGGCCACCACACAAATCTTGGAAACTAGCAACTATCAGCAAGAAGCTGTTCTTTCTGTTCTTAATTTTTTGTCCAAAATAACTCTGGATTGGTATTTTGGAGAAATTACATATATCAACTGCAGAAGGTAATTAAAGACATTATAGTGATTTCTGCCCAGTGAAATTCTTACTTAGAGGTCCATCATTGAAGTTGTACACAGCATACACTTCAGTCTTGAAAAGATGGGCAGCTCCCTCTGCTGTTTCTCCGGGTGAGGTGCGAGGAATCAAGGCTCACCTCTTTGTGTAATCTCCTTCCCTGTGATGCTGGACTTTCACAGCTTGTCAATTAATGGCCTTCAAGCTGGCAAGCTTTCAAATACTGGCTGACTTTCAGCAGTATGATGGCACCTTTAGGACACCTGCTTCGAAGACCAATCTTCTTCAAAAGAAAGCTTGATACTGCTATTAAAGCAAGGCATGTGAATCACACCCTTTCTTTGAAGCTTTCTATTTTTGTGTATATCCGTCTGGTCTGTTTATAACAGATGCAGCCTTCTGAAAAGCAGTCCTGCTTGGCAATAAAAATTTGTGGCTTGAGAATCTAATTTCTTTTACATTTTTTGTAGAAACATTTATTTTTTTACGAAGCACAGACTGGTTGGTATCTATTCTTCTAGACCTCATTCACATTTGCACAAACCAACTTCTTTCATTTTTTCCATCCTACTGGGTACATTTCTTATAATAAAGTCTACATCTCGTTTAACCATGCTTTTGTTATTGTGACTACAGAGAAATGGGAAAGAAACAGGTGTTATCGTCTCTCTAAATAGAATTTTCCAGAAACTTGTCTGCATTTGTAATTCCCTTTTTGTATATTGAGAGAATCTTTTACATAGCCTTGAATAAAAGTATTCATTATATTATGGTGGTTCAACAATTTTAGCTTAAAAGACAAGGATAAAATAACCTGCTTCATCTGCTAAAACATGTAGAAGCATAATTACTTTCTTTTCTTCCTAAAATGAAATTCAGCTCAAGAATACAGAGTTCTCCATTATAAATCAATCTAAATATATAAGAAAATGAGAAAAGAACTAAATGACCTCACTCCAGTATCTGTCCTTAGAAATATTATTATTTATGAAAAAGAAGACTTATTTTTTGAGTTTTTCTATACTCAACTAAACATGGGTACTATTACTTTTCAAATGGACTATACTATGACTTTATTTTTTCCAACAAATATCTCTGAAACATGGTAAGTGTAGATTAAATATAAAGGGCAAAGTAAAATCTACCTCTACTTGAAAATAATGACTGTTCTTGGTGTCTAGAAGGAATTATTCTGTGCATAATGGTGATAATATTCTGCATCTCCTCTGAAGTCAGGTATCTGTTTTCACTGCAATGAGATGGAACGGAGAAAGATTTCTATGTATTCCAAAATGTGTAAGAAAATGTCCCTCCTTTTTGCCTCTACCTTTTTCAAGGTGCTGTAAGGCAGTCATGAATGTTCCATTTGAAAGGCTTACAATTTTGAAAGGAAGATGTGTACATAAATAAAGTTCAATGGTTGAGAGCCCTACACAAATAAAGATGCAGTGCTTACAGAATTTGAAGCAAATAGCATTTAAGTAAATTGGAAAAATTCAAACTCTGAAACAGTATCATGAGAAAACAGTCTCTGTTTCTATATAACAATGAAGCAATCAAGTCAATTAAGAAAAAAAATAGTCAATTTCATCTCATAAACAGATTGCAGAATTTCTCACACTGCTGTTCCTTAAAAGCTAGGCAGATCACTATCTATTGAGAATACTTAATAGATTTTAGAGCCTAGAACATGAAAAGATGGAATGAATAACACAAGGATACTTACACTTCTATTGTTTGATCATTCAACTGTTCTCTATTCATTCAATAAAATTATGAATAGAAAAGCTTTATTGGCATATTATGACAAGAAAATGTTGAAATGTATAAAGCTACATTGAATAAAATGGACATAAAGGATCATAACTTGAATTTTAAGAGAAATCTAACTTAGTCCTTGGCCAAGGAGCATGAAAAAAATCAAACTGATGTGCACCAATTGTATGATGCGCTTATCAAGACAACTGATAAAAATCAGTGGCTATAAACAACAATAAATATTTATTATCCTTATCAAAAAAAGAATCAGTTATGGGGTTCTATATAAAAATTATCTCCAGTGCCTGTAATATACTCTCTACCACTCTCTGAAAGTTTACTGAACTAACTCAGCCGCCTCTGATATGCGGCTGCATTACATCTGTCATCTTATGTTATTATAGTATTCACTGGAGCATTGTCCAAAGCGACTTTGTACAGCAGCTGAACTTCGATGGGACACTGAAATATTTCCTTGTCAGGTATCTAGCTCCAAGCTTACTATGCTGAGACCCAATAACTCTGTATTTCCATTTCAACCATGAACTCACACAATTGAAAAACAGGGCATAACAGACGTATACCTGCAGCTCCCGAGACTGTGAATAGAAAACCAAATGACTCTATGATCAGATACCTAATTACCATCTACTGAAATAGTTTGGTGAAACAAACAAACACAAAGTATGATTCAAAAATGACTCTCAATCCTGGAAATCACTGATTCAGGGGATAAGAAATATCTCACATCTATTGTTTTTAAACAAACAGTGCTTTTGTATATATTTCTTGCCTATCTCTCTGCAAAGTATCTTTTTCTAAATTTTTTAATGTTTTGATGTGGACCATTTTTAAAGTCCTTATTGAATTTGTTACAGTATTGCTCCTATTTCATGTTTCGTTTTTCTTTTTGGCCGCAAGGCATGTGGAATCTTAGCTCCCCGACCAGGGATTGAACTCTCACCCCCTGCATTGGAAGGCGAAGTCTTAACCACTGGGCAGCCAGGGAAGTCCCTGCAAAGTATCTTTACAACAGGAAAAAAATATCTCTTATTCGAAGTACAATACCTAATAAGTAACTGAAAAATTTGGCACTTGACATTGTTAAATATGAAAAATAAAGTACACATTACTTACTAAACACTGAAAAAGATCTTTGGTAGAAATAGTTTTTAGAGCATCAGGTATATCTTATTATTAATAAAGGTACAACAGATGCATTATCAACAGTTTAAAGTGTTTTTTTCCTTTTGCAGATGTTAAAAATAATTAACAGTATTTTTATCTGTATTACCCAAAGAACAATGAACAGTATGCTATTATGCAAGATTTGATAGTTTAATAAAACATCCTCGTTGGCAAAAAGCTTTGTCATCAAATGTCAATACACCTATATGCTTGGACAGTCACTGCTATATGTTCTTTTCTACTGGTGGTGTTGCATAAATTGTCTTTTACAGTTTCATGTTTTGCAGATGAAAAATGTAGAGTATGTTAGTAATATAAATTTGTGTGCTGGCTCATTGGACCTTTCTTGATCCAATGAAAATGGCACATTGTGTTACTAAGGAAACTGACCAGAAACTGTCTAGTACATCTGCTGTTCTCTGAATTGCTGTCTTCCAACTGTAAATCTTAATGCAATAAATGTTCACTATACACATCAACACGCGTTCTATGTTGATTTTTCATGTTTGAAAATTCTGGTACCAAGATTTTGAACTTCCTGTCTTTTCTGTGGGAAAGTGTGACCACATGAATTAAAAAGTTTATACCACCTGACTAAAAAGTCTTCTAAGGTTTTATGTCACATTTTCCAAGATCAAAATGACATATTTATATGATACTGAAAAGACAAACATATATTGCCAGCTACTCATAGATATGCTTAGTAAAGATACAATGATAAAAATGATCATAGAACAATATGAATCAAGTATGTCTGACACTGTATTTGTAATACTTACAACTAAAAAAAGTTTTATAGAGCTGTCAAGGGTAACTTTTAAGACTCTTCCTTCACTGTAGTTTAGCTGCATTTAAACTTCTTTCTTAGAAAGTATATTTCTACTTAATGTGTTTTATCTGTCACATGCTTTTTAACTTAGCTTCACTCAAACAGCAAAGAATATTTTAGATGCCTCGACCAAACTCTCTACTAGTTACGGCTTTAAACTAAAGCATGAAGTGGATGGAATCAAATGATTAACTTCATTAAAATGGTGACTCATATAATGTGATTTTAAACCAAATAGGTGAGTCTCATCCCTAGATAAGGGTAAGAAGGACTAAAGCCTGGTTTGGTTCATGGACATTTATCATACTGGATTTAGAGTACAGCTCTGTATAATCTCTATGGCAACTGGGTATGCTAAAATAAAGTATAATATGACTGCAATACTCCAGGGACTTCAAAATATGATCAAATTGATGTTTTTCTTTCTGAAATGATTGTACCAATAAGTAAAATTGCTAATAAATCAATAAATCCAAATATAACCATGGATGTTAAAACTATCAGTTCATAGTTAATTAGCCAATGAAGAGTGATTAGTTCAAGAAGACAGTGTTTGATGCATTCTATTAAGCATATTTGTGAAGGAGCAAACCCACATTTGTGTGATTCATCAGCTCCTAGCATAACATCATTGTTTATATCCCTTTTGGAAGAGAGTCCTTATTTCTGTTCTATATTGAATTACTATCGAGGCTGGGGTGGGGAAAGCAAACATGTATTAACTATACACTTAGAGAATCAAACAGATTACTTTAAATATAATTGTGTTCTACAAATATTAAGTAAATATGCTTTAAGTGTGACTATTATTGTTTCACATTTTCTAGACTGTTTCTTAAAAAGCATCACACTTTTAACTTTCTCCAGACAGTATCATGTGCTGGTGGCTCTGTTTCTGAAACAAACACATAATGTTACTAATTTTTTTCAAATAAAATATATTGTAGGAAGCCTTCAGAGAGAAGCACTCATTCTACCTCCTAACTCCCTGAACAATCCATTTATCGTACTCTAGCTTAAATGTGCTGGTCATGTATGTGCTTATACTAATGCATTTCTGCCACTGTATTTCATGCAATTGTGTGGCACGTTGTAGTCATGGAAATGATGAATCCTTGAGTTGCGCACCAGGGTCATACTTGGCACTCATTTCCTGGGGTAGATTAAATATATATAGAGACAAATGCAAAAGAGACCAAGGGATATTATTTTGATCTAGCTCAAAAAAATAATACAGTGAACTCTGTGGACGTTGGTAGATTGGGTTTGAATATATGACCTAGAGATCTGAGACTTAAAGAACCTCTTTAGACTGGCTTTGGCCTGGGAAGGAAAGACTCAGGAAAAAGAATGATAAGAATTCTTAAGTGTAAAATGTCCAGGGCCTACTCCAATATGTCAATAAATAGTAATGATAATATTAAGAACCAAAACTTAAAACAAACAAGAATCTCTGTGCCAGTACTGTATTAAGAGTTTATGTAAATTGTCTTCTTTCATCTTCAATATTACCATGTAAAGTAAGTTGGCAGTTGTATTAACTCCAATTAAATGATGAGGACACAGATTTGTTTTTATTAATGTTTTTATGTGATACTCATATTTTCTACCTCTTTTCAAATCTATTTTGGTAATTTTCATTTGTCTAGAAAAACATTCATTTTGCTTAGTTTTAGAAATTCATTGGAATAAAGTAATTCATTTTAATCTCATACATAAAGTACGTATCTATTTTCACTATAGTTTTTGCTTCTTTTACTTTTTAACATTTTGTACTTTTCTCTTTATACCTTATAAGTTGTACTAGCAGTATGTCTCTTTTGTTGGATTTTAAGAAAGTCAGCTTTTAATTTCTTAAAGCTCTTTCACTGTGGATTTTAAATTTTCTGTTTATTGTTCTATAATTTAATTGATTTGTAATATGTGAATGTGGCCTGTAAGGTTCTGATCATTTAACACTTGTAAGGAAGTTCTATATGTCTTAATTAATGGTCCAAACATAACTTGCCTAATTACTTAGTAAAAACTTCCCAATTCTTCACCTTACTATTTAGAGTTTTAATTTTTAATTAAAAGTTTTAATTTTGCTAGTTTACTGAACAGAGAAAAAATTAGTTATAATTTATATAATCAATAGCTGGCAACACTTTCTGAAATAGTATGTCAATTTCTGAAGCACTATGATTATATTTTATTCCTCCCCTTTTTTGGTTCACTTATATACTTGCTAGTGATTATTTTTCAAAGTATGGAAAAATTTCTCTCATCTTTTTCTATCAGAAATTTCATGATTTTGCATTCACTCTTTCATGATACTTTGTGTATAAAATTCAGAGCTGATCATTACTTTCTAGTATTATTTTGAAAATATTATTTGGTTATATCACTTGGGAGTTCATAAGGAATCTGCTGTAAATCAAATAAACTTTCATTTATAAGCAATTTGCTTTTCTCTCTGAGAATTATATCTTGTTCCCTTGGGTCTTAGAGCTATGAGAATTGTATCTTATTTCCTTGCTTATTTTCATCTTGCAGTGTAAAATTTCCTGGGGTGTGTTTATTAAGGTTTATTCTTCTAAGTTACTGGAATGAACTTTTGATCCAAAAACACAAGGTCTTAAACACTGGGGATTTCTCTGAAATCACCTTTTTGTATATTCTTTAAACATATTCATTCTGATATGGTTTTAAGAACTCTTGTAATATATATATTATAGTCTATTAATTTCTCCTTCTTGCCAGACGCTTTTATTTTCTTTAAATTTTGACATTGCAGATACCATCAGACCAGAAGGCAACATCAGAGTTTCCTGAATTTCCCTCCTCACCACAAACACATTAAGTGCACAGCTACACATGGAGCAATTCCCTCAGAGAGAAATCTAGAAACTAGGAGAGCGACTCCTATACATCAGGGGACTGAGAAAATATCCTCATCAAAATGCATAAAAAAGGCTGAGACACACTCTCATCTTAAACCCCAAACCTGACCTAGCACCATACAATCAAGAAAGAACCCTTAACTCCCAGCTTTCTCCTGAAGAGTTAAGGTTTGAACTGCACAACTACCACCCCAACTTTTAAGGACACCACCGGAGGGATGGGTTCCTAAAATACCTAGCTCAGAAAGCCAGCAGAGCTTGCATTCATGAGTCTCTCAGGAATATAGCAAACCAAGAAGCAGTTCTTAATGGGAATATGAGTCTTTACCATGGCTATCCCTGCAGGAATCAGGGCAGAGGGAGCAGGCAAAAATGCCCCTCCCCCAGCCTTTCCAGGAAAGGGATTTGACTGCATACCTTATAAGCTGCTGCCTGAGGATCTGCTTCTAATCAGCACACTTCTAGGTGCTGACTATGATCCTCCCTGGAGCCTGAAATAGCCTGTGGGCATTTCCCCTGCCTTCTCCCTCATGCTTGCTCCAACAATAAAACAAAGCCAGTATCTCCCTGGAAGAATGTCCACATCTCTAGTGCCCCAAATTTTAAGACTCCCGCCTGAGGGACAGGACCCTGAATAGTCCAGATATGATAAGTACAAACCTATCAATACCTACTTCAAATGTAAATGAACTAAATTATTCAATCAAGAGACACAACGTGGTGGAATACATAAAAAAATCAATCCCCAACTATACACTGATCACAAGAAACTCACTTCAGCATTAAGGAAACACATGACTGAAAGTGAAGGAATTGAAAAAGACAGCCCTTGCAAACAGAAACAAAAATAAAAAAGGGGTAACTACACTTATATCAGAAAAAACAAACCTTAAGCCAAAAACAGTGAAAAGAGGTCATTACATAATGATAAAGGGGTCAACTCATCAAGAGAATACAACAATTTGAATATTTATGCAACCAATATCAGAGCACCTAAATATATTAAGCAAATATTAACAGATCTAAAGGGAGAAATAGACAACAATACAATAATAGTAGAGGACTTCAATACTATACTGTCAACAATAAATAGTTCATCCAGACAAAAGGAAAAAATCAATAAGGAAATACTGGACTTAAACTCAGGTCAGGCCAGATAAACCTAACAGACATATACAGAACACTTCATTCAAGAGCAGCAAAATACACATTCTTCTAAGGCACACATGGAACATTCCCCAGTATAGATCGTATGTTAAGTCACAAAACAAGTCTTAATTGTTTAAGCAGATAGAAATTTTATCAAGCATATTTTCTGATCATAATTGTATGAAAGCAGAAATCAACTAAAAAAGGAAACTGGAAAAATCACAAATGTAAACAGATCAAACATGCTCCTAAACAACCAATAGGTCAAAGAAGAAATTTAAAAATCTTGGGGACTTCCCTGGAGGTGCAGTGGTTAAGAATCTGCCTGCCAGTGCAGGGGACATGGATTTGAGTCCTGGTCTAGGAAGATCCCACATGCTGCAAAGCAACTAAGCCCATGTGCCAAAACTACTGAGCCTGCACTCTAGAGCCTGTGAACCACAACTACTGAGCCCATGCACCTAGAGCCCATGGTCTGCAACAAGAGAAGCCACAGCAATGAGAAGACCATGCACCGCAACGAAGAGTAGCCCGACTTGCTAAAACTAGAGAAAGCCTGAGTGCAGCAACAAAGACCCAACACAGCCAAAAATAAATAAGTAAATGAACTAATTAAAAATCTTGGAATAGGGGGAACCTTCAAGATGGTGGAGGAGTAAGACATGAAGATCACCTTCCTCCCCACAAATACATCAAAAATACATCTACATGTGGAACAACTCCTACAGAACACCTACTGAACGCTGGCAGAAGACCTCAGACTTCCCAAAGGCAACAAACTCCCCATGTACCTGGGTAGGGCAAAAGAAAAAAGGAAAAACAGAGACAAAAGAATATAGACGGGACCTGCACCTCTGGGAGGGAGCTGTGAAGGAGGAAAAGTTTCCACACACTAGGAAGCCCCATCACTGGTGGAAACGGGGGGTGGGGGTGGGGGATCTTCAGAGCCATGGAGGAGAGCGCAGCAACAGGGGTGCAGAGTGCAAAGCGGAGAGCTTCCAGCACAGAGGATAAGTGCCGACCAGCACTCAACAGCCTGAGAGACTTGTCTGCTCGCCTGCCGGGGCAGGTGGGGGCTGGGAGCTGAGGCTCGGGCTTCGTGGGTCAGATCCCAGGGAGAGGACTGAGGTTGGCTGTGTGAACACAGCCTGAAGGGGGCTAGTGCACCACAGCTAGCAGGAAGGGAGTCCAGGAAAAAGTCTGGGTCTGCCTAAGAGGCAAGAGACCATTATTTCCGGGTGCATGAGGAGAGCAGATTCAGAGCACTGCCTAAAAGAGCTTCAGAGATGGGCACGACCACGGCTATCAGCACAGACACCACAGATGGGCATGAAAAGCTAATGCTGCTGCTGCAGCCAGCAAGACACCTGTGTGCAAGCACACCTCCCCTTATCCACACCTCCCCTCCCAGGAGCCTGTGCAGCCTACCACTGCCAGGGTCCCGTGATCCAGGGACATCTTCCCCGGGAGAACAATTGGGGCACGCCTCAGGCTGTTGCAACATCATGCCAGCCTCTGCCACTGCAGGCTCACCCCACATTCCATACCCCTCCCTCTTCCTGGCCTGAATGATCCAGAGCCCCCTAATCAGCTGCTCCTTTAACCCCCTCCTCTCTGGACAAAGAACAGATGCCAGAGAGCGACCTACATGCAGAGGAGGGGCCAAATCCAAAGCTGAACCCCAGGAGCTGTGCGAACAAAGAAGAGAAAGAGAAATTTCTCCCAGCAGCCTCAGGAGCAGCAGATTAAATCTCCACAATCAACTTGATGTACCCTGCCTATGTGGAACACCTGAAGAGACAATGAATCATCCCAAAGTTGAGGTGGTGGACTTTGGGAGGAATTGTAGACTTGGGGTTTGCTGTATGTGACTGACCAGTTTCTGATCTTTATGTTTATCTTAGTTTAGTTTTTAGCATTTCTTATCATTGGTGGATCTGTTTATTGGTTTGGTTGCTTCCCTCTTTTCATCTTTTTTATTACTTTTTAAATTTTTTTATTTCAATAATATTTTAAAATATTTTTATTTTAAATAACTTTATTTATTTTATCTTGTTTTTTTCTTTTTCTTTTTTTTGTCACTTTTCTTCTAAGCCATGTGGCTGACAGGGTCTTGGTGCTCCAGCCGGGTGTCAGGTTTGGGCCTCCGAGGTGGGAGAGCTGAGGTCATGATATTGAACCACTGGAGAACTCCCGGCACCACGTAATATCAATTGGTGAGAGCTCTCCCAGAGATCTCCATCTCAACACTAAGACCCAACTCCACTCAATGGCCAGCAAGCTCCAGTGCTGGACACCCCATGCCAAACAACTATCAAGACAGGCACACAACTGTACCCATTAGCAGAGAGGCTGCCTGAATCATATTAAGTTCACAGACACCCAAAACACACCACCGGAGGTGGTCCTGCCCACCAGAAAGACAAGATCCAGCTTCATCCACCAGAACACAGGCACCAGTCCCCTTCACCAGGAAGCCTACACAACCCACTGACCCAACCTTACCCACTGGGGGCAGACAACAAAAACAACGGGAACTATGAACCAGCAGCCTTCAAAAAAGAGACTCCAAATGCAATAAGTTAAGCAAAAAGAGAAGACAGAAAAATATGCAGCAGATGAAGGAGCAAGGGAAAAACCAACCAGATGAAACAAATGAAGAGGAAATAGGCAGTCTACCTAAAAAAGAATTTAACAGTAATGATAGTAAAGATGATCCAAAATCTTGGAAACAGAAGAGAGAAAATAAAAGAAACGTTTAACAAGGAGCTAGAAGAACTAAAGACCAAACAAACAATGATGAACAACACAATAAATGAAATTAAAAATTCTCTAGAAGGAATAAATAGCAGAATAACTGAGGCAGAAGAACGGATAAGTGACCTGGAAGATAAAATAGTGGAAAACAACTACCACAGAGCAGAATAAAGAAAAAAGAATGAAAAGAATTGAGTACAGCCTCATAGACCTCTGGGCAACATTAAACGCACCAACATTTGAATTATAGGAGTCTCAGAAAGAGAAGAGAAACAGAAAGGGACTGAGAAAATATTTGAAGACATTATAGGTGAAAACTTCTCTAATATGGGAAAGGAAACAGTCAACCAGGTCCAGGAAGCACAGAGTCCCATACAGGATAAATCGAAGGAGAAACATGCCAACACACATATTAATCAAACCATCAAAAATTAAATACAAAGAAAAAATATTGAAAGCAGCAAGGGAAAAGCAACAAATAACATACAAGGGAATCCCCATAAGGTTAATAGCTGATATTTCAGCAGAAACTGTACAAGCCAGAAGGGAGTGGCTGGACATATTTAAAGTGTTGAGAGGGAAAAACCTAAACCAAGATTACTCTACCCAGCAAGGCTCTCATTCAGATTCGACACAGAAATTAAAACTTTTACAGACAAGCAAAAGCTAAGAGAATTCAGCACCACCAAACCAGCTCTACAACAAATGCTGAAGGAAGTTCTCTAAGCAGGAAACACAAGAGAAGGGAAAGACCTACAATAACAAGCCCAAAACAATTAAGAAAAAGATAATAGGAACATACATATCGATAATTCCCTTAAATGTAAATGGATTAAATGCTCCAACCAAGAGACACAGACTGGCTAAATGGATACAAAAAACAATACCTGTATATATGTTGTCTACAAGAGACCCACTTCAGACCTAGGGATGCATACATACTGAAAGTGAGGGGATGGAGAAAGATATTCCATGCAAACGGAAATCAAAAGAAAGCTGGAGTAGCAATTCTCATATCAGAAAAAATAGACTTTAAAATAAAGAATGTTACAAGAGAGAAAGAAAGACACTACATAATGATCAAGGGATCAATCCAAGAAGAAGATATAACAATTGTAAATATTTATGCACACAACATAGGCGCACCTCAATATATAAGGCAAATGCTAACAGGCATAAAAGGGGAAATTGACAGTAACACAATAAGAGTAGGGGACTCTAACATCCCACTTTCACCAATGGACATATGGTCCAAAATGAAAATAAATAAGGAAACAGAAATTTTAAATGACACATTAAACAAGATGGACTTAATTGATACTTATAGGACATTCCATCCAAAAACAACAGAAAACACTTTCTTCTCAAGTGCACATGCAATATTCTCCAGGGTAGATCATATCTTGGGTCACATATCAAGCCTTGATAAATTTAAGAAAATTGAAATCATATCAAATATCTTTTCCGACCACAATGCTATGAAACTAGACATCAATTACAGGAAAAAAACTGTAAAAAATATAAACACATAGAAAGTAAACAATACACTACTAAATAACCAAGAGATCACTGAAGAAATCAAAGAGGAAATTAAAAACTACGTAGAAACAAATGACAATGAAATCATGATGACCCAAAACCTACGGGATGCAGCAAATGAAGTTCTAAGAGGGAAGTTTAGAGCAATACAATCCTACCTCAAGAAACAAGAAAAATCTCAAATACACAATCTAACCCCCAAAGTTAGCAGAAGGAAAGAAAGCATAAAGATTAGAATAGAAAAAAATAAAAAAGAAATGAAGGAAACGAGAGCAAACATCAATCAAATTAAAAGCTGGTTCTCTGAAGAGAGAAACAAAATTGATAAAACATTAGCCAGACTCATCAAGAAAAAAAGGAAGAAGACTCAAGTAACAGAATTAGAAACGAAAAAGGAGAAGTAACAACTGACAGAAATATAAAGGATCATGAGAGATTACTACAAGCAACTATATGCCAATAAAATGGACAACCTGGAAGAAACGGACAAATTCTTAGAAAACCACAACCTTCCGAGACTGAACCAGGAAGAAACAGAAAAAATAAACAGACCAATCACAAGCACTGAAATTGAAACTGTGATTAAAAATCTTCCAACAAACAAAAGCCCAAGATCAGATGGTTTCACAGGCGAATTCTATCAAACATTTAGAGAAGAGCTAATATCTATCCTTCTCAAACTCTTCCAAAATATGTAAGAGGGAGAAACCCGCCCAAACTCATTCTACGAGGTCATCATCACCCTATACCAAAACCAGACAAAGATATCACAAAAAAAGAAAACTACAGGCCAATATCACTAATGAACATAGATGCAAAAATCCTCAACAATATACTAGCAAACAGAATCCAACAGGACATTAAAGGGATCATATACCACGATCAAATTGGGTTTATCCCAGGAATGCAAGGATTCTTCAATATACGCAAATCAATGTGATACACCATATTAACAAACTGATGGATAAAAACCATATGATCATCTCAATAGATGCTTAAAAATTTTTTGACAAAGTCAACACCCATTTATGATAAAATCTCTTCAGAATGTAGGCATACAGGGAACCTACCTCAACATAATAAAGGCCATATATGACAAACTCACAGCCAACATCATTCTCAATGGTGAAACATTTCCTCGAAGATCAGGAACAAGACAAGGTTATCTACTCTCACCACTATTATTCAACATAGTTTTGGAAGTTTTGACCACAGCAATCAGAAAAGAAAAAGAAATAAAAGGAATCCAAATCGGAAAAAAAGAAGTAAAACTGTCACTGTTTGCAGATGACATGATACTATACATAGAGAATCCTAAAGATGCCACCAGCAAACTACTAGAGCTAATCAATGAATTTGTTAAAGTTGCAGGGTACAAAATTAATGCACAGAAATCTCTTGCATTCCTATACACTAATGATGAAAAATCTGAAAGAGAAATTAAGGAAACACTCTCATTTACCACTGCAACAAAAAGAATAAAATACCTAGGAATAAACTTACCTAAGGATACAAAAGTTCTGTATGTAGAAAACTGTAAGACACTGATGAAAGAAATTAAAGATAATGCAAACAGATGGAGACATATACCATGTTCTTGGATTGGAAGAATCAACATTGTGAAAATGACTCTACTACCCAAAGCAATCTACAGATTCAGTGCAATCCATATCAAACTACCAATGGCATTTTTCACAGAACTAGAACAAAACATTTCACAATCTGTATGGAAACACAAAAGGCCCCAAATAGCCAAAGCAATCTGGAGAAACAAAAACGGAGCTGGAGGAATCAGGCTCCTTGACTTCAGACTATACTACAAAGCTACAGTAATCAAGACAGTATGGTACTGGCACAAAAAGAGAAATACAGATCAATGGAACAGGATAGAAAGCCCAGAGATAAACCCAATCACATATGGTCACCTTATCTTTGATAAAGGAGGCAAGAATATACAATGGAGAAAAGACATCCTCTTCAATAAGTGGTACTGGGAAAACTGGAGAACTACATGTAAAAGAATGAAATCAGAACACTCCCTAACATCATAGACAAAAATAAACTCAAAATGCATTAAAGACTTAAATGTAAGGCCAGACACTTTTAAACTCTTGGAGGAAAACATAGGCAGAACACTCTATGACATAAATCACAGCCAGATCCTTTTTAACCCACCTCCTAGAGAAATGGAAATAAAAACAAAAATAAACAAATGGGACCTAATGAAACTTAAAAGTTTTTACACAGCAAAGGAAACCATAAACAAGACGAAAACACAACTTTCAGAATGGGAGAAAATATTTGCAAACGAAGCAACTGATAAAGGATTAATCTCCAAAATATACAAACAGCTCATGCTGTTCAATATCAAATAAATAAACAACCCAATCCAAAAATGGGCGGAAGACCTAAACAGACATTTCTCCAAAGAAGATATACATATTGCAAACAAACACATGAAAGGATGCTCAACATCACTAATCATTTGAGAAATGCAAATCAAAGCTACAATGAGGTGCCACTTCATACCAGTCAGAATGGCCATCATCAAAAAATCTACATACAATAAATGCTGGATAGGGTGTGGATAAAAGGGAATCCTCCTACACTGTTGGTGGGAATGTAAATTGATACAGCCACTATGGAGAACAGTATGGAGGTTCCTTAAAAAACTAAAAATAGAACTACCATATGACCCAGCAATCCCACTACTGGGCATATACCCTGAGAAAACCATAATTCAAAAAGAGACATGTACCACAATGTTCACTGCAGCACTATTTACAATAGCCAGGACATGGAAGCAACCTACGTGTCCATCGACAGATGAATGGAAAAAGAAGATTTGACACATATATACAATGGAATATTACTTAGCCATATAAAGAAACGAAATTGAGTTATCTGTAGTGAGGTGGATGGACCTAGAATCTGTCATACAGAGTGAATTAAGTCAGAAAGAGAAAAACAAATACCGTATGGTAACACATATATATGGAGTCTAAAAAGAAAAATGGTTCTGAAGAAACTTGGGGCAGGACAGGAATAAAGATGCAGATGTAGAGAATGGACTTGAGGACATGGGGTGGGGGAAGGGTAAGGTGGGACGAAGTGAGAGAGTGGCACGGACATATATACACTACCAAATGTAAAATAGCTAGTTGGAAGCAGCCGCATAGCACAGGGAAATCAGCTCAGTGCTTTGTGACCACCTAGAGATGTGGGATAAAGAGGCTGGGAAGGAGATGTAAGAGGGAGGGGATATGGGGATATAAGTAAACGTTTAGCTGATTCATTTTGTTACAGCGGAAACTGACACAACAATGGAAAGCAATTATACTCCAATAAAGATGCTTTTAAAAAAAAAAGAAAATTAAAAAAAAAATCTTGGAACAAATGAAAATGGAAATAGAATACACCAAAACTAATGTGATGCAGCAAAGCAGGTATGAAAGGAAAGAGTGATCAATGCCTACAATTATAAAAAAAGAAACATATCCAACAAATTAACTTTATGACACAAGGAATTAGAAAAATAAGAAGAAACTAAGCCCAAAGTTAATAGCAGGAAAGAAATAACAAATACCACAGGAAAATTAAATGAAATAGAGACAAAAAAATCGAAGATACAGAAAACTGACAAACCTTTAATTAGACTAAGGAATAAAAAGACTCAAATAAATAAGATAAGATACGAAATAGGAAAAATTACAGCTGATACACAGAAATAATAAGGATTCTAAAAATGTACTATGAAAAATTATATGTCAACATATTGGATAACCTAGAAGAAATGAATAAATTCCTAGAAAGATACGACCTACAAAGAATGAATCATGAAGAAACAGAAAAGCTGAACGTATCAATTAATAGTGAGGAGATTGAATCAGTAATAAAAATCTCCCATCAGAGACAAATTCCAAGACCAGATGGCTCCACTGCAAAAATTTGACAAAACATTTTAAGAAGTATTAATACCAGTACTTCTCAAATTCTACAGAAAAAAATAGGAGGGAAGATTTCTAAACTCATTTTACAAGTCCAGCATTATCTTGTTACCAAAGTCAGAAAAGGACAGTAACAGAAAAGAAAATTATAGGACAATATCCCCAGTCAATATAACTGCAGCAATCCTCAAGAAAATATTAGCAAATCAACATCCATAGTACATTTAAAAAGGATCACACACTTTGATCAAGTTAGGTTTTCTTTGCACACAAGGATGTCCAACATATGCAAATCAATAAATATGATATACCACATTAACAAAATGAAGGATAAAAATCATGAGATCATCTCAACAGATGCAGTAAAAGCATTAAACAATATTCAACATCCATTCTTGAGAAAAAACTCTCAATGAACTGGATATAGAGGGAATGTACCTCAACATAATAAAGGCCATTTATGAGAAGCCCACAGCTAACATCATACTTAGTGGTGAAAAGCTGAAAGGTTTTTCTCTAAGATCAGGCACAAGAAAAGGATGATAATTCTTTCATTCAAAATAGTTCTGGGTTCCTATCCAGAGCAATTAGGCAAGAAAACGTTATAAAAGGCATTCGAATTGGAAAGAAGTAAAAATGTCTGTTTGTAGATTACATGATATTATATATAGAAAACCCTAAAAACTCCACCAAAAATGTGTTAGAACTAATAAATAAATTCAGTAAAGCTGTGGAATACAAAATCAATACACAAAAATCAGTTGCAGTTCTATGCACTAATAGCAAAATACAAGAAGGAGAAATTTTAAAAATAACCCCATTTACAATAGCATCAAAAGTAATAAACTTCTAGGAGTAAGGTTATGAAGAAGGTGAAATATTTATACATTGAAAACTAAAAGATGCTGATGAAAGAAATTGAAGAGAGAAATAAATGGAAATATATTATGTTCTCATGAATTGAAAGAATATCATTAAAATGTCCTTACTACCCAAAGTGATCTACAGATTCACTGCAATGCCTAGCAAAATTCCAATGGCATTAATCATAGAAATTGAAAAAAATAAATCCTAAAATTTATGTGGGACCAAAAGACCCCAAATAGCCAAAGCAATCTTGAGAAAGAAGAACACAACTGGAGGCATCACACTTCATGATTTCAAACATACTACAAAACTACAGTAATCAAAACAGTATGGTGGGCTTCCCTGGTGGCGCAGTGGTTGAGAGTCTGCCTGCTAATACAGGGGACACGGGTTCGAGCCCTGGTCTGGGAAGATCCCACATGCCGCGGAGCAGCTAGGCCCGTGAGCCACAACTACTGAGCCTACGCGTCTGGAGCCTGTGCTCCGCAACAAGAGAGGTCACGATAGTGAGGGGCCTGCGCACCGCGATGAAGAGTGGCCCCCGCTTGCCGCAACTGGGGAAAGCCCTAGCACGGAAACGAAGACCCAACATAGCAATCAATCAATCAATCAATCAATCAATTAAAAAAAAAAAACAGTATGGTATTGGCATAACAACAGACATACAGATCAATGGAATAAAATAGAGAATCCAGAAATAAGCCCACACATATATGATAAACTAATATTTGACAAGGGAGCCATAAATACTGAATGGGTAATGGATAGCCTCTTCAATAAATAGTGTTGTGTAAATTAGATATCCACATGCAAAATAATGAAGCTGAACCCCTATTTTACACCAAACATGAAAATCAACTCACCAACTGAATGTTAAGACTTGAAACAGTAAAACTTCAAGGAAACTGTAATGTAAGTACTTGATATTAAGCTTTTGTTTTGTACCTGAAATTTGCTAAGAGTTTGCTAACTTAACTGTTCTCACAAAAAAACAAGCACGCAAACAAACAAAACAAAGTGAAAGGGAAACACGTGAGATAATTGATGTTAATTAACTCAATGGTGAGAACGTTTCCACAATGTATATGTATATTAATCATCATGTGGTACACTTTAAACATATTACAGTTTACTTTCTCAATTATATCTCAAAGTTGAAAAAAATTTGACATATTTTACATTAATTTCTCAGAGCTGTCTTCTACTATAACAGCTGTTATTTGTATCGAAGATCTTAGACAAACACCTAAGTTATTTAATTTTGCCTACTTATTTGTTCACAATTCACTTATTTTTTAAGGAGGTAATGTCACCATTCATTAAAATTTTTTTGATTTAGTTTACAGTATTTGACATACTTTTCAATATAACTATTCCACTAGATTACAGATCAGCATTAACAGATGAAGTTTTGCAATCTATTTTGTTAATGGTAAACACTAACTCTGAATGCTAATTAAGAAAAATATCCCTCCAAAACAATTCCATTCTTTACAGTATTACAAAAAAATTGTATTACATTTTAATTTTTACATTTTAAAATTATCAATTAAAATTTGTGGCTTTTTTCTCTCTTGTTTTAGAAGCATCTATATAACATCCTTGAAAATGTTGCTGACCTGAGATCTATAGTATGCTATTTTTTGTGTAAGGAAAAAATATGTATCTGTAGTTCTGAACAAAAAGGCACAGGAAAGGTAACTGAGAGATTAATGAAACTGGTTACTTTTAGGGCATGGGTAGAAATCGGATGGAAAGGACATAGGGAATTAGTAGGAAAAAACACTTCTCTGAATGTATCTTTTTGCACAGTCCTGCCATTTCAAACCATTTTAATGCTTCACATACTCGTAGACAAATGAATAGATAAATAAATACAATCCATAAAGAAGAGATGAAAACCTATAAAACTTAACATAGATTCAAATGAACCAAACCATATTTCAAATGAACAACATAATCACACTAAAGGGAATAAAAAATAATTAACCCAAGTAACTTTTATGTACAGAATTAGAATTATATATCTTCGTACTAAAGACAAAAAAGAAGTCCAAACAGATATTAAACTCTATGTAGTAGGTTTACTTTTGCAGAGGTAATAGCACTTCTGAAACCACTTTTTGTACAAAATTTTAACAGACAAGTGAATATATTTTGAATAATGGGAACCAGATTCCTCAGCGTCAAGAATAGGGAGTTAAAAATATGGAAAGGACCAAGGATAGCAACATTGTGGCATTTCATTGGGATTGGAGTTATCGGCATAATTTGATGGTTTTGTCTAGGAATTTTTGCATAGCATGACGTAGAAATTGATATAGATATGGGTGGGTGAATATATGTTGTAAAAATTACACAGCTTAGATAACTCTACAGAGCATAAATATGCAGAACTTTAATACAGATAAAGGACATGGTACAGCAAGAGAAATAAATCACAGGCAAGCTTTGGGGTACTCAGAGACTTTCAGGCATAGTTACCCAGGATCCTTTATTAGATTCACAGGAGGAGTTTTATTTCTAGATTATGAACCACCAAATTTTGCATGCAGAATCTTTATTTCAGTAGAACTCAGGAAAATAGCTTTATTGGGGGGTTTTTAATGCTCCATTTGCTATTTAGTCAAATCAGGTTGTCCAACAGGCTTGAACAGATTTAAGCTATCAATTTACACATCCTTAAACTAAGTAAACTAGCTGGTCCTGAGTGTGCTTATATGTCTGTGCATGCACACATTTGATATGTTTATGTGAATATACAGTTATATTTTATATCCTAACTCTGTCAGTTGAGAGGGTCTGGATGCAATGACACCTTAGTAGCAAGGAAAACAACTAGCACCCACATTTTGGTTATTGAATATTTTTCTCCACTAATGGGAACTAGGGATCCTTGGGGCTATAGGCAATTAATGAGCTTGGAACATAAGAAAGCATAAGTTTAGCCTGGGATATTTTTCTTGTTCCCCAAAAAAGGAACTTCCCAAAGAACTGGGGGGTAGGCAGGGAGGGCATGTCAAAAGAAAAAAAAAAAAAAAGGCTTGAAAGAGTCAAATCTGGTAAAATTTCATCTACTGGACAAACCAAGAAAATCTGCGCATCAAAACAAATATTAAAGGACTGCAACCAACTGAAAGAATCAATATGAATCACACTAACACAAAAAAGCAAGCAAACAAACAAACAAATAAACAAAATAGAAAAGGAAAATTACTCCTTACTCTATGATGCCAACTGATTAATGAGAAGGAATGAAGGAATTAGGAAACTACTGTTTGGTAACAACAATAATAATTGATTCAGTCAGGAATTAGTAATGGATTCTAAAACTAGCGGGTGAATGTTTCAAGAACACAAAGTACTCACTTAAGTCTTAAAATGATTTGCCCATAAGATACTTATTACTTAAAAAGGGTAAACTGGTGATATAAGCACAGTGAAGAAACCTGCCACTCACTACCTAAATCAAATGATCACAGTTAAACATTGCCAATAATGGAATTAATCAACAGTGCGTGTCTCCTGATACAATGTACAGAGACAAACTCAGCATCACTTCTTTTGTTCTTGCCAAAAATGTGCAACTGGTTATTTAATAATGAGAAAATATCAAACACAAAATTGAGGGATGTTTTACAAAATGTGTAGCTTGTGCTGTTCAAAAATTGCTATTTTATGAAATATAATGAAAAATTAAGGAATTCTTCTAAACTAAAGAAGTCTAAAGAGACAGGCCAAAAAAGTGAATGCAATTTATAATTATGAATTTTCTTGGTATAAAAGACATTATTTGACCAATTGCCAAAATCTGAGTAAGGTTTTCAAATCAGAAGATAACATTACATCAATATTAATTTTCTAGTTTTGATAGTTCTAATGAAATCCCTTCATTATGAAACACACACTAAAGTTCTTAAGGGTAAAAAATGAGTATCTGTACTATTGCAGTAAAATTATTTGATAAAAAGCATTAAATTTGAAAATGAAACAAATATTTTAGATTATAATTCTCTAAGTAAAACACTAAAGCTACAGAACACTATAAAAAAGAAAAATTAAGAATTATGACTATATAAAACACAAAAGTTAACTATATTTGCTAACAAAAAAAGAAAAATTTTTAAAGATTAAATTATTAATAAACTATATTTGCTAACTATTTAACAAAATACTAGATCTTCGTTGAAAAATAATATAAAATTTTTGGGAAACACCTATAACAACAATAAACAAAATAATAAGTGCAAATTTATTCCACATGTATGGATACTAAAACTTAACTTATTATACCTGGGAATTTTCCCCAAATTAAATAAATACCATGAATTTCCACACAAAATGTCAGTAGCATTTGTCATAGACATGGGAAGCCACACCATAGCAATAGCCTCTTCCCCGGAACACCCTCATTAGTACAAAGGTTAAACTCACAAGTTGGTGTATCTAAATGGTCAGATGTAAGTCATGAAATCACACCCTATCCACTGCACCTTAACTGTGGTACCAAGTGCTTAAATTTTCCCCTCAAAAATATCCATACATACAATTAAGGATTCTTCCAAAATACAAAAAGTGTATAAAGAATAAATGTGTTTTAAACTACACCCAACAATGTAGTCTAATTTTATAATAAAAAAATGTTTGGGTAGTAGGGTAATTATTCATAAAATATTAATTGTGCATCTACTATTTAGTTTGGGGTACTTCTGGATACAAATGAAAATGAAAAGGCACACCTGGCCTTGAGAAGATTCCATAAAAAGTGAGGCAATCAAAATATGTAAGCTGTGATTCAATCAAACTGAACTACTATCTCACACCACACACAAAAATAAATTCAAAATGGATGAAAGATTTAAACGTAAGACCTGAACCCATAAAGCTTCTAGAGGAAAACATACACAGTAAGCTCTTTGACATTGGTCTTAGTAATATTTTTTTGGTTATGTCTCCTCAGGAAAGGGAGACAAAAGCAAAAATAAACAAATGGAAGTACATTGAACTAAAAAGATTTTGTGCAGTGAAGGAAACTATCAACAAAATGAAAAGGCTGCCCACTGAATGGGAGAAGGTATTTGCAAATGGTATATGAGAAAGGGGATTAATATCCAAAATATACAAAAAACTCATACAACTCAACATCACAACGCAGTTTAAAAATGGGCAGAGGATCTGAACAGAATTTTTCCAAAGAAGATATATAGATGTCTAACAGGCACATTAAAAGATGCCCAACATCACTAATCATCAGGGAAATGCAAATCAAAACCACGGTAAGATATAACCCCATACCTGTCAGAACGGCTATTATCAAAAAGACAACAAGTAACAAGTGTTCGCGAGGTGTGGAGGAAAGGGAATCCTTGTGCACGGTTGGTGGGAATGTGAACTGGTGCAGAAGCTATGGAAAACAGAATAAAGATTCCTCAAAAAATTAAAAATAAACTACCATATGATCCAGCAATTCCACTCCTAGGTATTTATCCAAAGAAACAAAAACACTAAATAGAAAAGATAGATGGCAAAAAAGGATTTTGCAGATGTTTTTAAAGTTGCTAATCAGTTGACTTTAAGTTAATCAAAAGGAAGACATTTGGGTGGACCTAATTTATTCACATAAACCCTTTAACAGCAGAGTTGGCAGGGCTGAAGAGGAGGTCAGAAAGATTCGAATCACAGGACTCAACGTGTCCTTGCTGGTTTAAATATGTAAAAGCCACTTGAGAAGGAAAGTGGGTAGCTTCTTTGAGCAGAAAGCAGACCCAGTGCTGACATCCAGAAAGGAAATGGGAACTTGTCCTCATTTGTCCTCCAAATGTATAGAACTAAATTCTGCAAAAATCTTAATGAACTTGGAAACAGATTCATCTTCTGAGACTCCATTCAAGAGCGCAGCCCAAATGACAACTCGATTAAGGCCTTGTGAGATCCTAAACAGAGAACTCAGTACAGTCCTCCTAGGCTTCTGACCTATAGAACTTGAAGATAATAAGTGGGTATTATTTTATGTCACTAAGTTTGTCAAAACTTGTTACCCAGAAATAGAAAACTAATACAATAACCCACTCATAGATAGGTATTTATCAAAAATATACTTACAGTGTAATATTTGCTTACTATCTCTTGTCCTAATTAATACCATGCAGGATAGATGCTAAAGTGCTGACTGAGAATTATTATGTAAATCTCTTAAATTTGCTTTATTAGGTCAGTAAAGGCAAACACTACATCTAATTTTAGTAGTATTTACTTCTCATATGCCTAGCACAGTGTTTTACAGCTCTTAATTTTTTAACAGTTTACTTGATTAAACTTACACAAGTATTTTAAATCTATTCTTATGATCCAGTTTTTCAGTAATCCAAGAAACATTATCAAGTGTCCATATCTACTTCCTGCTAGGAATTCAACAATATAGAAGAATGTGATCTTATTCTCAAGAAGCTTACAGCCTGTAAATATAATTTATCATTTACCTTAAAAAATCTATCCTGGTAAACATTTAGGATGTTTTTAATTTTTATACTATCAAAAAGTACTAAATTTATCCTTCTATACTGGTGTAAATACATCTGTTGTCATTTCCCAGGCTTTGAATTATTGGGTCTGTCTGTGCATTTTAATTTTGATAAATTTTGCCAAATTACATCCCCCCCAATAATTACCAGATGTATTAAAAAAGTATCTGATATTTTCATTATTCAATTCATACCAAGACTGAACATCTTTTCTTATTGATTCCCCTTTATATATTTTTCCAGACCATTGCCTGAACATATGAACATATTTTGTCCATTTTTTTACTTGTTTTTTTGTGTTTAAAAATAATTTGCAAAAACACTTGGAAAGTCAAGGAAACCCTTTGCCTATATATGTGTTGCATATATTCCTTAACTTTGTTGGATGTTTGCTATGTAGACATTTTATAATTTTATGTAAATAAATTTGCACTTCTGTTTTTTTAAGGGTTCTAGCTTTGTATTTTATATATTCCCAATGTTTCTGTTTTCAATTGGAAGACTCAAATTGCACCTGAAAAAGGCTGAGAGTGGAGAGAGAAACTCACTACATGTTGGAAAAACACGACTTAGACCTATATATATTAATTTTGAATATATACAAAATGTAGAGAGCCTTAGGACATTTATATAATGAGAACTACATCTTCAAAGTTTTATGAATTCTTTCCTTACATCTTGGTTTTAAAGTTAGAAATTTTCAGAATCAAATTTCAATCTAAATTACCACTAGTTGTGATTCTATGAAAGATTATTTCTTATACAGAGAAAAAAAGCTGTCATTCATCAATAATAAGCAATCTGTACAATTTTAGTGTAAGTCGTGAAAAAATGAGTCACCTGCCTCCCAATGAGATGAGAATGCCAGTAAATAATCTTGCTATAAATATGGCATTAAGGGATTGTCACAATATAGTCATGTTTTAGCTGAATTACTAGAGTGAGCACACACAGAGGAGGGACATGAGATAGCACAGTTTTCGTTTTCCAATACAATTCTGGAAGTTAGGCAGGAGAAATTTACAGATTCATAGTATTGTGAAGTTTTATTTTTTTTCTAAATGTAGATAATCATTGATATGTTTAATATGGAAATTTAATACCAATGAACTCTAATGGAAAGTTTAAAAGAAGAAAAAATAAATAAAATCCATGGAGTAAGGGGTCTGTTGTCTTCACTGAGAATATAATTTTCCTAGAAGAAATCTACTCCTAAAATATTCTTCCTTTACCAAACCTAGGAACCGCCCAAATAGGTCCTTCTATCCTACAGGACGTCGAATTCAAACTCTCAGTAATACCAACGTATCAGGAGTAGAGGGTGTCACTAAAACCAAAGATCTTGAGGAGTGTGAGGTCACTACATATCAGGAGCAATCCTAGCCAGTGTAAAGGGACCTGGGGATGGAACAAGTAATTCTAGTGGTGTTTGTGAGACCAGAAAGACAATAGTGGCCTGTCCACATGCAGCTACAAGGGAAGCCTAAGCCAAGTCTTAGAAGAAGAGCTGGCCAAAGGGAATCAATGCCATATTGAGGGGAAGCAGAATATGGGACCCCCAAATACACCACTTTGGCACGTGGATTATTTTAAACTGAAGACATCAAGGCCCAACAGACTTTGGAAGAGTTGTTCACCATCCCCTTAAACTGCCTAAGATAATTTAGATAGAGGGCCTGTATCAGGAGAAAAATAATACCAAAGATAAATTTTTATGAGAAAGACTTATCTGCATGGTATGGCAAACATTTGTTTACCAAATCTTCATCTTCCTGTAAATTGTCTGCCTCCTCTCTGAAGCTTCAGATGCCTACCCCCTTTCTCCTGAGCTCTGGATGGTATGTAAGTGTCAATTGTCTGACTGTCTATAGGTCTCATGTCTTTGGGAATCCTGTACATATGAAATTTTTCTCCTGTTAATTTGTCTTATGTCAATTTAATTATTAGACCAGTCAAAGAACCAAGAAGGGAAGAAGGGAAAAGTTTCCCTCCCCTACAATATGAAACAGATACAGAGTAAATTATAAGGAATGGTGAATGTAAAAAACTGAACCCAGCATAAGATCATATGCTATAATCATCAAGATAAAGAAAAGGTAGTGAAGTAACAATAACTGTCCCAGTGCTAAGCATGTATATATTGTGTTAAGGTTAAGAGACATTTACAATGCAATTATATCTGATGAGGTGATATTTGGAAACATTAAGCAATTTTCTCCCGATATTTTTCTCTTCCTATTGTTATAAGTTATTCTCCAAGATATTCATTGCCTCTAGAAATTGATATGATAGTTGAGCAGAAACAAAAACAAAAACAAAAAACACAACGACTTGGGTTTCAAAGGTTTAGTATACAAGACTATTCAGCATTAAATAAATAGTAAGATTTTCTATGTATAGTAGCAGGTCACCTTCAAACAGTGACAGTTTGACTTCTTTTCCAATTTGGATTCTTTTTATTTCTTTTTCTTCTCTGATTGCTGTGGTTATGGCTTCTAAAACTATGTTGAATAAAAGTGGAGAGAGTGGACATCCTTGTCTTGTTTCTGATCTTAGAGGAAATGCTTTCAGGTTTTCACTATTGAGAATAATGTTTCCTGTGGGTTTGCTGTATATAGCCTTTATTATGTTGAGGTAGGTTCCCTCTATGCCCACTATCTGGAGAGTTTTTATCATAAATGAGTACTGAATGTTGTCAAAAGCTTTTTCTGCATCTATTGAGATGATCATATGGTTTTTATTCTTCAGTTTGTTAATGTGGTATTATCACATTGATTGATTTACCTATGTTGAAGAATCCTTGCATCCCTAGGATAAATCCCACTTGATCATGGTGAATGATCCTTTTAATGTGTTGTTGGATTTGGTTTGCTAGTACTTTGTTGAGGATTTTTGCATCTATGTTCATCAGTGATACAGGCCTGTAATTTTCATTTTTTCTGATATCTTTCTCTGGTTTCGGTATCATGGTGATGGTGGCCTCATAGAATGAACTTGGGAGTGTTCCCCAACTGCAGTTTTTTGGAAGAGTTTGAGAAGTATAGGTGTGTTATAAATTTTATCTAAATGTTTGATAGAATTCGCCTGAGAAGCCTTCTGGTCCTGGACTTTAGTGTGTTGGAAGTTTTCTAATCACAGTTTCAATTTCAGTACTTGTGATCGGTCTGTTCATATTTTCTATTTCTTCCTGGTTCAGTCTTGGAAAGTAGTACCTTTCTGAGAATTTGTCCATTTCTTCTAGATTGTCTATTTTACTGTTGTATAGTTGCTTGCAGTAGTCTCTTATGATCCTTTGTATTTCCTTGGTGTCAGTTGTAACTTCTCCTTTTTCATTTCTAATTTTACTGATTTGAGTCATTTCCCTTTTATTCTTGATGAGTCTGGCTAAAGGTTTATCAATTTTGTAATGTGTATGGAAACACAAAAGACCCCAAATAGCCAAAGCAATCTTGAGAAAGAAAAATGGAGCTGGAGGAATCAAGCCCCCTGACTTCAGACTATACTACAAAGCTACAGTAATCAAAACAGTATGGTGCTGCACAAAAACAGAAATATAGATCAATGGAACAAGATAGAAAGTCCAGAGATAAACCCATGCACCAATGGTCACCTAATCCGTGATAAAAGAGGCAAGAATATACAATGGAGGAAAAACAGTCTCTTCAATAAGTGGTGCTGGGAAAACTGCATAGCTATATGTAAAAGAATGAAATTAGAACATTCTCTAACACCATACACAAAAATAAACTCAAAATTGATTAAAGACCTAAATGTAAGACCAGATACTATAAAACTCTTAGGAAAACACATGCAAAACACTGACATAAATCACAGCAAGATCTCTTTTGATCCACCTCCTAGTGTAATGAAAATAAAAACAAAAATAAACAAATGGGACCTAATTAAACTTAAAAGCTTTTGCACAGTAAACCATAAACAAAACGAAAAGAGAACCTACAGAATGGGAGAAAATATTTGCAAAAGAAGCAACCAACAAGGGATTAATCTCCAAAATATACAAACAGCTCATGCAGCTCAATATCAAACAAAAACAAAAAACCCAAACAACCCAATTAAAAATGGGCAGAAGACCTAAATAGAAATTTCTCCAAAGACATACAGATGACCAATAAACACATGAAAACATGAAAAGATGCTCAACATCACTAATTATTAGAGAAATGCAGATCAAAACTACAATGGAGTATCACCTCACACTGGTCAGAATGGCTATCATCAAAAAATCTACAAACAATAAATGCTGGAGAGGGTATGGAGAAATGAGAACCCTCCTACACTCTTGATGGGAAAGTAAATTCGTACAGTCACTATAGAGAACACTATGGAGGTTCCTTAAAAAGCTAAAAATACAGTTACCACATGATCCAGCAATCCCACTCCTGGGCAACTATCCAGAGAAAACCTTAATTCGAAAAGATACATGTACCCCAATGTTCATTGCAGCACTATTTACAATAGCCAGGACATGGAAGCAACCTAAATGTCTATCTACGGAGGAACTGATAAAGAAGATGTGGTACATATATACAATGAAATATTATACAGCCATAAAAAAGAAAGAAATAATGTCATTTGCAGCCACATGGATGGACCTAGAGATTGTCATACTGAGTGAAGTCAGTCAGACAGAGAAGGACAAATACCATATGATATCACTTTTATGTGAAATCTAAAAAAAAATGGTACAAATGTTTCTATTTACAAAACAGAAATAGAGTCACAGATGTAGAAAGCAAACTTATGGTTACCAAGGGGGAAAGGGGGGGAGGGATAAATTGGGAGGTTGGGATTGACACTACTATATATATAAAATAGATAACTAATAAGAACCTACTGTTTAGCACAGGGAACTCTACTCAATACTCTGTAACGACCTATATGGGAACAGAATCTAAATAGAGTGGATACGTGTATATATGTAACTGATTTACTTTGCTATTCAGCAGAAACTAACACAACATTGTAAATCAACTATATTCCAATAAATATTAATTTTAAAAATAATAATAGGAAATAAATAAATGATACTTCTAAGATAGACCAACCATATTTGCAATAAAAGAATACCAGAGTGAGCATGACGAGTCAGGAAGGAAGCAAGAAAATATTAGGTATTGGTATATCAGAGAAAGCAAAGACCTAAACCCTGCCTCCGGGAGCTCTTCAGAAGTCATCATGGAAAAGTAGCAGTAGAATAATGCTTGTGCTATACAGACATATTCCCATCTTCCCAGAAGATGTAGTATAAAGGTGAGATTCACAGGTCTTTGACAAAGGAAAGAGATGCTACTATAGCACACACATGGCCCCAAACTAAAATACCAGAGATGATATCAGTCAAAGTCAGCATGCACAAATGATGATCATAATATAGATGTGCCTATATGCACATTTGTAAGCACCCAACCCCACCCCACAATCTGTATCCAGTTCAGAGCAAAAGGGATTCATCAAATTGCTATGTGGTTATACATCTGCCACCAATAGGGTTTCAAAACAGAAATTTAGATAAATTACGAAAAGAAAACAAGGCAAACATTTCAAAATGTTACATTTTCTGCATCTTTGAGTTTACATTTAGAGGAAATTAAAAACTGTAAATGCAAAGTGAGTCAGAGAATCTCTTTAATCATCTGGAAAGAATCATTGTGAGATGAAAAAAAATACATAATGTAGGTAAGGGAACAGGAAGGAAACTAGAAACAGAACTGAGAATTTACCTATTAGTGGCTAGAAGATTGTATTGGCCACATTGTGAGAACAGATTAAGGACCAAATAAGGATATATGTTATTATCTCCACAGTAATTAGTTATACATGAAACTAATTAGTTTTATCTGCAGCCGTTATTTGTCTGGAAATCCCTCAAACAGTTCACAAATGGTCTTGTTTAGGTCTTCTCAAATGATTTTTTTCAGTTGATTCAATATTTATTCAAAAAACTTACTAAGAAATCAAATACCATGAAGTTCTGAATAAGACAAAAAAAAGAACGGGCCCCCTCTCTCATGGGACTTATAGCTTACATAGGGGACACATAGTATACAAATAGCTGCATGAGTAAGTTTTAAATTTCAGCCATGCTTAAGTGTTAATAAAGAATTTGAAGTAAACAAGTCAACAAATAAGACAATGATCTACCAAGGCTGCAGGTGCAGGGGAACTGGAGGTGACGGTGAGTGAAGTGTCTCTCATGACAGTGACATTTAAAATGTGACCTTGAAGGTCAGACTTCTAGACAGATGGGTGAGGTAGAAGAGGAGAGAAAATATTCAAGGCAGAGAGATCTAAATATATTTTATGGTTGGATTTAAATATGCTTCATTAATAATTAAGTCACCTTATTTGAATTAGGCGATCATGAATGGCTAACAGGCCAGAGGCTTGGTGTTGATAGAGGTAACTGAGACCACCAGGCTTGTATTTGAAAAGATACCCATCTGTACCTCGTAGTAAGTACCATCCTCATCTGTACCTCTTAGTAATAAGTACCATCCTCTTAGTATCCTTAAGAATACTTAATATTTTAAAGACAACATTAAGTATTTTACCCCTAGAGGTCTACACTAATACTCGTTTACCTTGGGACTTCATAATGCAGATTGAGAATTTTAGATTAAAAACAAAGTTTGTATAAAAAATAAAGTGCTGTTTCAAATTAAGAGAAATCATGTGAAACAAATAATTTATCTTTGACATCCAATATTCATTTAGAAGAAAAGTGGAGGAAGTGAAAAATAAATTATTTAATTTTTAATTAATAATCATGCTATTAAACACTCCAAGTGGTAATAAAGCCACATTGGCTGTAATATCATATATAGTTTTACCTTTTATGATTTTAGTTGATAATGCATGTCTTTTAAAAGAAGAAATAAATACTGTAAAATTTCAGTATACTGAGAAGTTCCTTAGTTATTTAGATCAAAAATAATTTTGAAGGGTCTTGAAAAATTTACACATTTCTCAATAATGACAATGTTCATGATATGAGAAATCTAGTCTCATTGCTTCTGCAAGATAAATCTAATGTTATCTTCCAAGTGTTTGAACAATACTTTCAACATTTTTTTAAATCAAGGGTGAGGGAAAGACACATGACAATCCACTTTTCAAAAAGTAAAGCAGGAATACTAATATGTATATTTTCTTACATAAGTCACTGGGATGATTACTGGGAAGGGTGAAAACCAAATACACACTGGATAAATGGTTTTCTAATAAACTGGATATTACATTTGATTTTTGAAATCCACAGATACTGGTAAAAGTTTTGTGAATAAAAAGCGTTTGTTATATATGTATACTATACCTTAACTGAGACAAGGGTACTATAAACCTATACAAAAAAGTTTCATAGGGTTTTACATTCATCAGTTACTCATACATTTCACAATATATATTAAAACGACTGCTGGCAGGGTTTGTGTTAATAGGTGTGAGAGAATCAGATAATACTTTCCACCCTCCCTTATCTTCTTTTTGGTTGCAGAATTTTGCTTCTAAAGGATTACTTCGTTGAATTTTGGGGTACACAAGATTTGAGTAAAATAAAATTTCTGAGCTCTAACATTACTTAGAAGTTATTGTTACAGTTTGAATATTAGTTGCCTGAATATGATACTTGGGAAGTCAAGGTACATGTCTTAAGATTTGGAGTCATACAGCTTGAATTCACGTTTGGCATTATGACTTTGTGACCGTGGCAAGAAGTAATTTGTCTTTCAAAGACTCAGTTTCTTCACATGTAACATGGGGCTCATAGAATTCATCTCATAGGATTGTTGACAGACATAAAATATGCTTCACACAGAGAAGATGCTTATTAAATGTCAGCATTATTATTTTTAAATTTACTTTTCAGCCTAATAAGTGGTGAGACTCAGTAAAAGAATATAGTAAGTTGCAGCAGTTTCTAAAATGATATTATTTCATGAAATAATATAAACGAATGCCATTTCTTAGAAATAAAAACTATTGCTATTTTCTAACCATATGAATGGTGATATTCAGAAGTATTATTAATTTATTAAACACAAATATTGCTTCTGCAGTGCCAGACACTGTTTTAAGTACTTCAAAAATATTAATTCATTTAATGTTCATAGTAACCCTTTGAAGTAGACAGGGAAACTGAGTTATAAGTTATTAAGAAATTACCTCTGGTTACATTTCTAAGTGAAAAAGCAGGGTTCAACCCCAGGCTCTCTCTCTCAGGAGTCCAACATCTTGACTGAATGTTGTTTATTTCTTAATTTTGAGTAGTACAGCATGATAAAAATTCTAACGTCATTAAAAAATCCAAGATGAATAGGAATCATAGATGAACTAGAGAAATATTTCATTGTCTGCAAGTTGCAATTTCCAGGTTTTGTGGCACTTCCAAATACTTGCAAGTATTAAGTAAAAATTCTTGAATCTAACTGAGAAATTTCCTAATTTCAATGTCAATAAACACACTTTTCCTATAAAAAGTACAAAATTTTAAACTTATGTACAACTATAATATGGATAAACATAACTCCTCAGGATGTAATATTAAATATCATTTTATAATAATTGATACCAAATATTTACTTCAAAACAACTTAAACAAGGAGTATTAAAAAATTATTTTGATAATCTCCAGACTTACACATACAATTTTAAAATTTATATGCCCCTAGGTTGTCCTAAATGTGCATAGATAATCATGTCACAAAGAGGATTTCTAACCTTTATCTCCCCAAAACTGAACCTTTTAAAAAGTAGCATCCTCTATCAATCTGCATGCTCATCATCCTTTTTAAAGCCACTACACACTAATAACAAGAATGGGCCTACTAAAATTTTTATAAATTTAAAAATTTTTCATAATTCAGAACCAAATCATGTATAACAATGCACAAGAACTCAGTATTCATAGTAGTACAAATCAAAATTTCTGCCACACACTGAAAAGAAAGAAACTTTCCCAAAAACAGTAGCTCCAATAGGGAGATCAAATCTCAATTGCAAAATATTTGAAAACAGTAATACATAAAAGACATAGATAGCTGTGTATATGGACAAACAGATTCAAAGTAACTGCCTGATTTAATGTAAAAGTCAGGGTAGTAAGAAATGTATTAGAAGACACAAAAATTAGAAACAAAAATTAGATCTCTAGAATCAGATAGCCTAATAATTCACATAGATTATTCTAACTAATCTACAAAAATGTTAAAGCTAATAACTAAATTCAGCAAATTTGGAGAATATAAAGTCAACATTTAAAAAATCAAGGAAAGGGCTTCACTGGTGGCACAGTGGTTGAGAGTCTGCCTGCCAATGCAGGGGACACGGGTTCGATCCCTGGTCCGGGAGGATCCCACATGCCGCAGAGCAACTAGGCCGGTGTGCCACAATTACTGAGCCTGTGCTCTAGAGCCAGCGAGCCACAACTGCTGAGTCAGCGAGCCACAACTGCTGAGTCCTCATAACACAACTACTGAAGCCCACATGCCTGGAGCCCATGCTCTGCAACAAGAGAGGCCGCCAGAATGAGAAGCCCACTCACTGCAACGAAGACCCAACGCAGCCAAAAATAAATAAATAAAATAAATAAATTTAAAAAAATAAATCAAGGAAGAACTACAAAAGTAAATTTAAAAGTACCAGAAAGTAAAGCAAAAGTGTTTAGAAATAAGCTCAACAAAACTTATAAAATAACTATGCACTAAAACTTACAGAACATTGGTGAGATAAATGCAAGAGGACCTAAATAAATAAATGCTCATCAAATAAAAAACCTAATATTTAGATAACCATTCTTCCATTACTTCACTCTGTATCACAGTCTTTAGGTCCATCCACCTCACTACAAATAACTCAATTTCATTTCTTTTTATGGCTGAGTAACATTCCATTGCATATATGTGCCACATCTTCTTTATCCATTCATACGTTGATGAACACTTAGGTTGCTTCCATATCCTGGCAATTATAAAGAGAGCTGCAATGAACACTGTGGTACATGACTTTTTTTGAATTATGGTTTTCTCAGGGTATATGCCCAGTAGTGGAATTGCTGGGTCGTATGGTAGTTCTATTTTTAGTTTTCTAAGGAACCTCCATACTGTTCTCCATAGTGGCTGTATCAATTTACATTCCCACAAACAAGGCAAGAGGGTTCCCTTTTCTCCACACCCTCTCCAGCATTTATTGTTTGTAGATTTTTTGATAATGGCCATTCTGACCAGTGTGAGGTGATACCTCACTGTAGTGTTGATTTGCATTTCTCTAATAATCAGTGATGCTGAACATCCTTTCATGTGTTTGTTGGGAATCTGTATATCTTCTTTGGAGAAATGTCTATTTAGGTCTTCTGCCCATTTTTGGATTGGGTTTTTTGTTTTTTTGATATTGAGCTGCATGAGATTTTGGAGATTAAACCTTTGTCAGTGGCTTCGTTCGCAAATATTTTCTTCCATTCTGAGGGTTGTCTTTTTGTCATGTTTATGGTTTCCTTTGATGTGCAAAAGCTTTTAATTTCATTAGGTCCATTTGTTTATTTTTGTTTTTATTTCCATTACTCTAGGAGGTGGGTCAAAAAGGATTTTGCTGTGATTTATGTCATAGAGTGTTCTGCCTATGTTTTCCTCTAAGAGTTTGATGGTGTCTGGCCTTACATTTAGGTCTTTAATCCATTTTCAGTTTGTTTTTGTGTATGGTGTTAGGGAGTGTTCTAATTTCATTCTTTTACATGCAGCTGTCCAGTTTTCACAGCACCACTTATTGAAGAGCCTGTCTTTTCCCCATTGTATGTTCTTGTCTCTGTTATCAAAGATAAGGTGACCATAAGTGCATGGGTTTATCTCTGGGCTTTCTATCCCATTCCATAGATCTATATTTCTCTTTTTGTGCCAGTACCATACTGTCTTGATTACTGTAACTTTGTAGTATAGTCTGACGTCAGGGAGCCTGATTCCTCCAGCTCAGGTTTTCTTTCTCAAGATTGCTTTGGCTATTCGGGGTCTTTTGTGTTTCCATACAAATTGTGAAATTTTTTTTCTTGTTCTGTGAAAAATGCCATTTGTAGTTTGATAGGGATTGCAGTAAATCTATAGACTGCTTTTGGTAGTATACTCATTTTCACAATGTTGATTCTTCCAATCCAAGAACATGGTATATCTCTCTGTTTGCATCATCTTTAATTTCTTTCTCCAGTGTCTTATAGTTTTCTGCATACAGGTCTTTTGTCTCCTTAGGTAGGTTTATTCCTAGCTATTTTATGCTTTTTGTTGCAATGGTAAATGGGAGTGTTTCCTTAATGTCTCTTTCATATTTTTCATCATTAATGTATAGGAATGCAAGAGGTTTCTGTGCGTTAATTTTCTATCCTGCTACTTTACCAAATTCATTGATTAGCTCTAGTAATTCTCTGGTAGCATCTTTAGGATTCTGTATGTATAGTATCATGTCATCTGCAAACAGTGACAGTTTTACTTCTTCTTTTCTGATTTGGATTCCTTTTCTTTTTCTTCTCTGACTGCTGTGGCTATCACTTCCAAAACTATGTTGAATAACAGTGGTGAGAGTGGGCAACCTTGTCTTCCTCCCAATCTTAGTGGAAATCGTTTCAGTTTTTCACCACTGAGACCAATGTTAGCTGGGGGTTTGTCATATACGGCCTTTATTATGTTGAGGTACGTTCCCTCTGTGCCCACTTTCATAAATGGGTGTTGAATTTTGACGAAAGGTTTTTCTGCTTCTATTGACATGATCATATGGTTTTTCTGCTTTAATTTGTTAATTTGGTTTATCACACTGATTGATTTGCATATGTTGAAGAATCCTTGCATTACTGGGATACACTCCACTTGATCATGGTGTATAATCCTTTTAATGTGCTGTTGGATTCTGTTTGCTAGTATTTTGTTGAAGATTTTTGCATCTATGTTCCTCCCTCTGCTATATTTTGGAAGAGTTTGAGAAGGACAGGTGTTAGCTCTTCTCCAAATGTTTGACAGAATTCGCCTGTGAAACCATCTGGTCCTCGGCTTTTCTTTGTTGGACGATTTTTAATCACACTTTCAATTTCAGTGCTTGTAATTGGTCTGTTTACATTTCCTTTCCTTCCTGGTTCAGTCTTGGAAGGTTGTGCTTTTCTAAGAATTTGTCCATTTCTTCCAGGTTGTCCATTTTACTGGCAAAGAGTTGCTTGTCGTAATCTCTCATGATCCTTTGTATTTCTGTAGTATTAGTTGTTTCTTCTCCTTTTTCATTTCTAATTCTATTGATTTGAGTCTTCTCCCTTTTTTTCTTGATGACTCTGTCTAAAGGTATATCAATTTTGTTTATCTTCTCAAAGAACGAGCTTTTAGTTTTATTGATCTTTGCTATCGTTTCCTTCATTTCTTTTTCATTTATTTCTGATCTGACCTTTATGATTTCTTTCCTTCTGCTAACTTTAGGAGTCTTTTGTTTTTCTTTCACTAATTGCTTTAGGTGTAAGGTTAGGTTGTTTATTTGAGATATTTCTTGTTACATGAGTTAGGATTGTATTGTTAGAAACTTCTCTCTTAGAACTGCTTTTGCAGCATCCCATAAGTTTTGGCTTGTCGTGTTTTCATTGTCATTTGTTTCTAGGTATTTTTTAATTTCCTCTTTGATTTCTTTAGTGATCTCTTGGTTATTTAGTAGCATACTGTTAGGCCTCCATGTGTTTGTATATTTTACAGATCTTTTCCTGTAATTGATATCTAGTCTCAGAGCACTGTGGTTGGAAAAGATACTTGATACAATTTCAATTTTCTTAAATTTACCAAGGCTTGATTTGGGACCCAAGGTATGATTTATCCTCGCAAATGTTCCATGGGCACTTGAGAAGAAAGTGTTTTCTGTTGTTTTTGGATAGACTGTCCTATAAATATTAAGTCCATCTTGTTTAATGTATCATTTAAAGCTTGTGTTTCCTTATTTATTTTCATTTTGAATGATCTGTCCATTGGTGAAAGTGGGGTGTTAAAGTCCCCTACTATTATTGTCTTACTATTGATTTCCCCTTTTATGGCTGTTAGCATTTGCCTTGCGTATTGGGGTGCTCCTATGTTGGGTGTATAAGTATTTACAATTGTTATATCTTCTTCTTGGATTGATTCCTTAATCATTATGTAGTGTCCTTCTTTGTCTCTTGTAACATTCTTTATTTTAAAGTCTATTTTGTCTGATAGAGGAATTGCTACTCCAGCTTTCCTTTGATTTCCATTTGCATGGAATATCTTTTTCCATTCCCTCACTTTCAGTCTGTATGCGTCCCTAGGTCTGAAGTGGGTCTCTTGTAGACAGCATATATATGCATATATATGCATCTTGCATTCAGCCAGTCTGTGTCTCTTGGTTGGAGCATTTAATCCATTTGCATTTTAGGTTATCGATATGTATGTTCCTATTACTATTTTCTCAATTTTGGCATTGTTATTGTAGGTCTTTCCCTTCTCTTGTGTTTCCTGCTTAGAGAAGTTCCTTTACCATTTGTTTTAAAGCTGGTTTGGTGGTGCTGAACTCTCTTAACTTTTGCTTGTCTGTAAAGGTTTTAATTTCTCTGTTGAATCTGAATGAGATCCTTGCTGGGTAGAGTAATGTTGCTTGTAGGTTTTTCCCTTTCATCACTTTAAACATGTCCTGCCACTCCCTTCTGGCTTGCAGCGTTTCTGTTGAGAAATCAGCTGTTAACCTTATGGGGATTCCCTTGTATGTCATGTGTTGCTTTTCCATTGCTGCTTTTAATATTTTTTCTTTGCATTTAATTTTTGATGGTTTTATTAATGTGTCTTGGCGTGCTTCTCCTTGGATTTATCCTGTATGGGATTCTCTGTGCTTTCTGGACTTCATTGACCCTTTCCTTTCCCATATTAGGGAAGTTTTAAACTATAATCTCTTCAAATATTTTCTCAGTCCCTTTCTTTTTCTCTTCTTCTTCTGGGACCCCTATAATTCGAGTGCTGGTGCATTTAATGTTGTCCCAGAGGTCTCTGAGACTGTCCTCAATTCTTTTCTTTTTCTTTATTCTCCTCTGTGGTAGTTATTTCCACTATTTTATCTTACAGGTCATTTATCTGTTCTTCTGCCTCAGTTATTCTGCTATTGATTCCGTCTAGAGAATTTTTAATTTCATTTATTGTGTTGTTCATCATTGTTTGTTTGCTCTTTAGTTCTTCTAGGTCCTTGTTAAACGTTTGTGTTTTCTCCATTCTATTTCCAAGATTTTGAATCATCTTTACTATCATTATTCTGAATTCTTTTTCTGGTAGACCTATTTCCTCTTCATTTGTTTGTTCTGGTGGGTTTTTACTTTGCTCCTTCACCTGCTGTGTATTTCTCTGTCTTCTCATTTTGCTTACCTTACTGCATTTCGGGTCTCCTTTTCGCAGGCTGCAGATTAGTAGTTCCTTTTGTTTTTGGTTTCTGACCCCAGTGAGTAAGGTTGGGTCAGTTGGTTGTGTAGGCTTCTTGGTGGAGGGGACTAGTGCCTGTGTTCTGGTGGATAAGTCTGGATGTTGTCTTTCTGGTGGGCAGTACCGCGTCCAGTGGTGTGTTTTGGGGTGTCTGTGAACTTAATATGATTTTAGGCAGCCTCTCTGCTAATGGGTGAGGTTGTGTTCCTGTCTTGATAGTCGTTTGCATGGGGTGTCCAGTGCTGTAGCTTGCTGGTCACTGAATGGTGCTGGGTCTTAGCGTTGAGAGGGAGATCTCTAGCAGAGCTTTAACCATTTGATATTATATGGGGCCGGGTGGTCTCTGGTAGACCAATGTCCTGAACTTGGCTCTCCCACCTCAGAGGTTCATGCCTGACAACCAGCTAGAGCACCAAACCCTGTCAGCCACACGGCTCAGAAGAAAAGGGAGGGAAAAAAAAGAAAGAAAAAATAAAATAAAATAAAGTTGTTAAAAAATTTTAAAGTAATTAAAAAATAAAAAAAGAAAGAAGAGAGCAACCAAACCAATAAACAATTCCACCAATGATAACAAGCACTAAAAACTAAAAAAAAAAAATACAAAAAAAACCCCACACAGACAGAACTCTACGACAGTGGTAAAAGCAAAGCTATACAGACAAAATCACACAAAGAAGCAAACACATACACTCACAAAAAGAGTAAAAGGAAAAAAAAATACATATATATATAAAAAAAGAAGAGAGCAACCAAATCAATAAACAAATCGACCAATGATAATAATCTGTAAATACTAAACTAGGATAAACCTAAAACCAGAAACAAATTAGATGCAGAAAGCAAACCCCAAGTCTACAGTTGCTCCCAAAGTCCACTGCCTCAATTTTGGGATGATTCGGTGTCTATTCAGATATTCCACATACGCGGGGTACATCAAGTTGATTGTGGAGATTTAATCTGCTGCTCCTGAGGCTGCTGGGAGAAATTTCCCTTTTTCTTCTTTGTTCACACAGCTCCTGGGGTTCAGCTTTGGATTTGGCCCCGCCTCTGCATGTAGGTCACCTGAGGGCATCTGTTCCCTGCCCAGACGGGACGGGGTTAAAGTAGCAGCTGATTAGGGGGCTCTGGCTCACTCAGGCCAGGGGGATGGATGGGTACAGAATGCGGGGAGAGCCTGCGGTGGCAGAGGTCAGTGTGACATTGCAACAGACTGAGGTGCACCGTGTGTTCTCCCAGGAGAAGTTGTCCCTGGATCATGGGACCCTGGCAGTGGCAGGCTGCACAGGCTCCCCGGGAGGGGAGGCGTGGATGGTGACCTGTGCTTGCACACAGGTTTCTTGGTGCTAAGAAGCAGCAGCCTTAGTGTTTCATCCCCGTCTCTGGTGTCCATGCAGATAGCCATGGCTCACGCCTGTCTATGGAGCTTGTTTAGGCGTTGCTCTGAATCCCCTCTCTTCGCGCAGCTGGAAATAATGGTGTCTTGCCTCTTAGGCAGTTCCAGCCTTTTTCTCGGACTCCCTCCCAGCTAGCTGTGGCACACTAGCCCCCTTCAGGCTGTGTTCACACAGCCAACCCCAGTCCTCTCCCTGGGATCTGACCTGCGAAGCCCCAGCCTCAGCTTCCAGCCCCCACCCACCCCGGCAGGTGAGCAGACAAGCCTCGCGGGCTGGTGAGTGCTGGCAGGCACTGATCCTCTGTGTGGGAATCTCTCCACTTTGCCCTCTGTACGCCTGTTGCTGCACTCTCCTCCATGGCTCCAACATTTCCCCCCCGCCACCCCCTGTTCTCCACTAGTGAAGGTGCTTCCTAGTGTGTGGAATCTTTTCCTCTTTCACAGCTTCTTCCCAGAGGTGCAGGTCCCATCCCTATACTTTTCTCTCTGTTTTTCTTTTTTTCTTTTACCTTACCCAGGTACATGGGGAGTTTCCTGCCTTTTGGGAAGTCTGAGGTCTTCTGCCAGAGTTCAGTAGGTGTTCTGTAGGAGTTGTTCCATATGTAGATGTATTTTTGATGTATTTCTGGGGAGGAAGGTGATCTCCACGTCTTACTCCTCTGCCATCTTGAAGGTCTCCCATCCATAATAGATTTTTATATCCAATGAAATTTGAGAAAAAAGTAATAGGAGGCTTTTTTCAAGATAAATAAAGCTAGTTCTAAAATTCATATGAAAATGCAAGGCATTTAAAATAGCCAACATAATCTTGAAAAACAACAATTCTGCCTAACTATACTACCTTATTTCAAGACATACTATAATGTTACAGTAAATAAGACAGTGTAATGTTGGTACAGAAATAAATTATTCCATGCGATATAATAGACTACCCAGAAGTAGTTCTACTTGTACACAATCAATTGATTTATCACCAAAGGTACCAGAGCCTTTTAATGTGGAGAGGAGAGACATTCCAACAAATAGTGCTCTCTACAGATAAAAAAAGAACCTTTATCCATCCCTTACACCATATATAAAAACTAATTAAAGATGGAGTAAACAAAAATGTAAATACTAAAATTATAAACATTATAGAAAAAAGGTATGACAAAATCTTTCCTATCTTTGTAGACAAGATTTCATATTCTATGGGAAAGTGCAGGCATTACCCAGAAAATACTACCCACAAAATAAATATTGACACAATAAACTTCAGCAAAATAAAATATACTGCTCATCAAAAGATACCTTTAATAAAACTAACAGGTAAGACACTGGGAGAAAATGTTTAAATAAATATGCCAGCTGAAGGACTTGTATCCAGGATATATAAAGCATTTCTCTAACTTACTAATAAAAAAAAAAAACAATTAAAAGTTGGCAAATGACTTGAAAGTTTTCTTTGCAAAAGTAAATATACTTATGGCCAATAAACCCATGGAGAAGAGTTCAGTATTACTAGTCACAAGAAAAGTACAAAGTAAAACCAAAATGAGATACCACTTCATATCCAATGGAGTACCACATTTAAAAAGACTGATTTGGAGCAACTGAAACTCATGTTGTTGGTGTATGTGTAAAATGATATAAACACTTCAGAAACCAGTATAAAAATTTTTTCATAAAACAAACTCCTACCCTATGACTCAGCAATATATGTGTGTGTGTGTGTGTGTGTGTGTGTACATTTATAGTCAAGAGAAATGAAAAAAAACTTATATGTGAATGTCCTGAGAAGCTTTATCAATAACAGTCAAAAATGAAATAATTCAAATGCCCATGAGCAGGGCATGGTTAAACAAACTGTGTTTTATCCATAAAAATGAGATACTACTTAGCAACAAAAACAAAAACTAGCAAATAAAAAACTCACTACATATGCAACACAACTGATCTACCTCAAACTCTTTTTTTTAACTCCCTAATCGAAAGAAGCCAGACATAAAAGTGTACTTATATTGACAGTATGATTCCATTTATATGAAGTTGTAAAACCAGCAAGACTGATAAACATTGAAAGAAATCAGGACAATGATGACCTCTTGGGTTAGGGTTAGGGTACTTTCTATGAGTGATTTCCATGAGTGTATGCATTTGCAAAACAAAGGTCAGTACATTTAACTTTAAACTGTACCTCAGTGTAAACATTAGACAGAAAAAATAAATATGAGAAAAGAAAACAAGTCAAAGAAAAGCTTACACATATAATATTGAAGTTATATCCCACATCTGAATAATGGGTTGCATTTATTTACCAAAAATTAAGTTATTTTATTCTTAGGTATATTGAAAAGCATATTTCAGACGACAGAGCCAAGTATTTAAAAAAAAGTTTCCCCCCACAACTGAATCCATTTAGAGCTCCGTGTGGACGGATAACAAGCTGTCCTTTCTTTTTAACTTTTTTGTCCCTTTGTTCTATCATAATTTTAATCAGAGTCTCTTTTGTTCTTCTGTTTCTGATTCCCCCTCCTCCTTGCTCTATCCTGGTGGTTGGCTATGATAGCCCCACATTCATGGTGGTATTATTTTCTTGACTTCAAACTAAAGAATATTCATGGATTTTTTTATGGCAATATAAATACCATTCCTAAGTATTTAAAATTCTTCACAATGGAGCATCAAAAAGGTTTTCCTCTTGTTAATAGCACCTTTCTCTCATAGCAAACATTTATGAATAATTATGTATCACTGTCTTACCAAAGACAACCTCTCTCTGAAGAATGAGAAGTAAAGGTGATGAAAATGTATTGGGGAAGAACACAAAATCCTTTCCTGCTGTACTTAACTTCAGATAGCTGTACTTAACTTTAGACATCTCAGGAATAACTTTTTTTTTGAGTAAGGTATTTTAGATGGCAAGCTGGCCGTCAGCAAAAAATGCAGTAGGTTTCGTAATCTTTGGCACCTCTTCTCTTCAGATTCAGCTTCATTTGCCTCCCGTAACATCTCACCTTTTCCTTCCTGGACTCCCAAGGGCAGGCTGCACATGGCTGCTATTCTCTGCTAAAGTGTTAGCTGAGAATTAAGATGATAGCTGAAACCCAAGGTGTTAGCTGACAAAGTTTAAGGTATCAGCCCTCTTAGTGAATTTATACTCTAACAAGGGAGTTTGAAAAACAAAGTCCTTGTTTTATCCTTTTCATTTTCAATGCTGTCTTTAAGGCATTTTCCTTTATTCTGAACATTTACAAAAAATATTTCAGTTCATGAAATTAGAGTGAAACATTATATTTATATCTAAATCTATCAGTTCCCATTATCTGCCCCTTCCTACATCTGTACTATTTATCAACATTCAAGACAAAACAGCCAATAGATATATGGACCACACCATATTTACAGTTATAATAATCATATATTACATACTATAATAAGTATAACTTATAACTGCATCTATTTCTTTTAGTCAATGCTTTCAACCATCAAAATGACTATTAGTGGGCTTCCCTGGTGGCGCAGTGGTTGAGAGTCTGCCTGCCAATGCAGGGGATGCGAGTTCGAGCCCTGGTCTGGGAAGATCCCACATGCCGTGGAGCAGCTGGGCCCGTGAGCCACAATTACTGAGCCTGCGTGTCTGGAGCCTGTGTTCCGCAACAAGAGAGGCCGCGATAGTGAGAGGCCCGCGCACAGCGATGAAGAGTGGCTCCCACTTGCCACAACTAGAGAAAGCCCTCGCACAGAAACGAAGACCCAACATAGCCATAAATTAAAAATAAATAAATAAAAATTAAAAAAAAAAAAAAAAAAAATGACTATTAGTAATTTAAACTGATATATTAAATCAAAGTATGACCAACCATAGGATTCTTAGCCTCTACCTATATGAATAAAATTTTAGTGATTCCTTAACCAAATAAAAATTTCATAAATTCTCAAAACAAGTATTTTTTTGATCCCCTTAATAGTGTTCATATATGTTCTAATTAACTACTTGCAGGGAAGGGAATATCATAACTTTGGAGACTGACAATACTTTTGATCATTTAAGAAGTATCTGCTTGTTTCCAGAACCATTTTTCTATGATTTCTGTAGAAATACTATTTTTAATGTAGAGTTATGTCTGGACAGTACCACTTTACTAGAAGTATACTTTCTCATGTACTCTGTGTAAAAAATTGTTATACCACCTATGACTTTCCTATCCAGGTAAAACATTCCCAAGAACTTCACATAAAACAATTTTTAGATAATTCATCATCCTGCTCCCTTCCACCTGAAATAATTTAATTCTTTTTGCTTTTAACTTATTTCCACTCATGAACATTGAGGATCAGTTACTGATGATAAGATAGGTAAGACTGAATCAGTTTGTTAATTAATGACTGGGAAATCAACTGAATCTTTGTAGACTGTAGATACAGAGGTTTAATCTGGCATCAATGCAAAAGGATGTAGGAGATGCTGAAAGCCAGAAGACAATACTAAGGACATGAGTTACAGTGTGACAAAGTGAAAATACAGGAGTGACTAGAGTTATACTGAAGGTAGAATTCATGTTATAAGGCAAATGATTAACTGTGGAAGATTACAACATAATCAAAAGTTAGAGTGACTATGAGTACAGAAGTAGCACTAACTGAAATTTGAGGATAATTAGATCAGGTTTAGGAAACAGATGAAGTCAGACTGAAGCATGTGGAAACTGAGATATCAGAAAGATACTTAGAAATATTCTGAAGGAAATATGAAATTTAAAAGATTATCTTCAGAGTAGGTATGCCTAGAATTTTATAGTCTAGAATTCAAATGATTAGAATCGAGAAGAGATTTTTGATTCCAAGAGTATTTTTGTCAGCTACTAAAACAAAACACCATAAACTGAGTGGCTTAAACAACAAGAACTTATTTCTAACAGTTCTGGAGACTGGGAAGTCCAAGATCAAAGTGAGGATAAATTCAGTGTCTGGTGAGAGGCTGCTACCTGGTTTGCAGATGACAATCCTTCCATTGTATCCTCACATGACAGAGAGCAGAAAGAGAAGCACTAATTTTTATAAGGCTTTTTATAAAGGCACTAATCCCATCATGAGGGGTATAACCTCATGATCTAAATACCTCCCAAAGGCTCTATCTCCAAACACTGTCACTTGGGGAGCAGAGTTTCAATACATGAAGGGGGGTGAATGGCAAATATGCAGTCCATAGCAAGGAGAGAGGATAAGATCACCAAGGGCAACCTATGGACAGGTAAAAATGTTGAGGAATATGTAAATATAAGAAACGGGAGGAAGAAATAACAACTGAAGAGATTAAGAAATAATCAGAGAAGTAGGATGAGCATGATATAAAATTCACAGAAAATGACAGATCAAGAATACTGAGAATAGGGGACACTTATCAAGATGGCAGAGTACGAGGACATGGAACTCAACCCCTCCACCCCAACAAAACATCAAAAATACAACTACATGTGGAACAATTCTCACTGAAAACTAACTGGAAACTGGCAGAAAGACTTCTGTACAACCAAGACTGTAAGAAAGATCCACACATACTTGGGTAAGAAGGGAATAAAAGCAATCAGTTCTGGACCAATGCCCCTGGAGAGGGACTCAGGGGAAAAAGGAGAATATATGGGCAGAGATCTGCTCTGAGAAGTGAGCAGTGAGATCCACAGATTGGGCACTCCAGTCCTGGGACCTTACACAAGGGAGGCAGGCCCCCTTGGCTGGTTGGAGGACCACTGGGGCAGTGAGAAGCCTGGACACCACTCTTGAGGAGCAAGCCTACACTGGCTTGCCCTGAGGCAGGGCAAACAGTGCAGAGAAAGGACTGCTCTAGCGCCTGCCGAGATTTCTGCTACCACCTTGGTTTGTGCCCCAGGCCCAAACAAGCAAATGCCCCAGCCCTGCTTACTCAAAGTAACAGAGTGGCACTGGACCTAGGGTTGACACACCAGAGAGAAAACTGTACCCTGGGAGGCAGAGGCAATCTGGTTCTGGTTTGGGGATGGAGCTTGGGTGGGGCGGCTGTGGCAACAGAAATCTGTGCTTTTCTATACACTAATAATGAACTGTCAGAAAGAAAAAGCAAAAAAGCAATCCTGTTTAAAATTGCAGCAAGAAGAATAAAATACCTGGCAATAAACGTAACCGAGAAGGAAACTTAACCTTAAACTTCTCGGTTAAGTTTATTCCTATTCTGAAAACTATAAAACATTGATGAAGGAAATAGAAGATGATTCAAAGAAATGGAAAAATACTCTGTGCTCTTTGATTTGAAAAATTAATATTGTTAAAATGGCCATACTACCCAAGGCAATCTATAGATTTCGTTCAATTCATATCAAAATAGCCATGACATTTTTCACAGAACTAGAAAACATAATCCGAAAATTCATATGGAAACACAGAAGACCCCAAATTACCAAAGAAATCTTGAGAAAAAAGAACAAAGCTGGAGGTATCACCTTCCCAGACTTCAGACTATACTATGAAGCTACAGTAATCAAAACAGCATGGTACTGGCACAAAAACAGACACATAGGTCAATGGAACAAAACAGAGAGCCCAAAATAAACTCATGCACCAATGCTCAATTAATCCACAATAAAGAGGCAAGACTATCAGGCACATGAAAAGATGCTCAGCAATTGTAAGCATTAGAGAAATGCAAATCAGAACACAATAAGATATTACCTCCCACCTGTCAGAATGGTGTCATCAAAAAGTCTACAAATAACAACACGTTGGCAAGGATGTGGAGTAAAGGGAACCACTGTACACTGTCAGTGGAAATATAAATTGGTGCAGCCACTATAGGAAACCTGTATGGAGGTTCCTCAAAAAACTAAAAATAGAACTACCATATGATTCAGCAATTCCACTGCTGGGTATATGTTTGGAAAAAGAACAAAAATACTAATTAAAAAAGATATATGCATCTCAGTGATCACAGCAGCACTATTTGCAAGACCCAAGATATGGAAGCAAAACAAATGTCCATCAACAAATGGATAAAGAAGATGCAGTATATATATATATATATATATATATATATATATATATATATATACAATGCAATATTACTAAGCCATAAAAAAGAATGAAATTCTGCCATCTGCAGCAACGTGGATGGATCTAGAGTATATTATGCTTAGTGAAATAAGTCAGACAGAGAAAGATAAATTCTGTATGATATCACTTATATGTGGAATACAAAAAATAAAACAAATAAATGTATATAGCAAAAGAGAAACATACAGATATAGAAAACAAGCTAGTGATTCCCAGTGCGGAGAGAGAAGAGGGGAAAGGAAAAACAGGGGTATGGGATTAAGAGATACAAACTACTATGTACAAAATAAACAACAAGAATATATTATACAGCACAGGGAATTTTAGCCATTATTTTTTAATTGTAATAACTTTTAATGGAATATAATCTGTAAAAATACTGAATCACTATGCTATACACCTGAAACTAATATAATATTGTAAATCAACTAGACTTCAATTTAAAAACAAAGAATACTGAGAATGGAAATCATGTCTAGTATTAAAAGTTATCATTAATATACCAGATCCTGTACAAGTGCTTTATATACCTTATCTCACTTAAAATCACAGAATCTCTTTATAAGGTTAGTATCAGCCACATGAAGTAACAAGCCTCAGGCAGTTTAAGTAAATTATCTAAAGGTTTATATCCAGAAACTGGCAAAGCTGAATTTTAATTTCGGGCTTATGTGAGCGTGGCTTAATCACTAAACTACATTACTTTCAGTACTGACTGTAAGCTAAGACTGAGAATGAAAAAGGGCCAAAGGTACTTGTTAACTAAACAGTCATCTTTTAAAGAGTAGTTTGAGAATATTTACCAGGACAGAAGCTCAGTCACAAACAACTGAGATGTGACTGGGCAGTAGACAGTGCAGAAAGCGACAAGAAATTTAGCACTGAAATAAAGAGATAGTTTAGTTTGATAGGTTACTGGAGTAGAATGAGGAACATCTTACATCAAATGCCCTTTTTTTTAATGATTAGGGAAACTAGAAAACTGCTGTGTGTTAACAGAATCATTTCACATTTGTGGTATAAGTGGTTCTACGGGTCACTGACTCAGAGATGAGAGCTGACACAATTGAACAGCAATTTATGCTCACTGATGCATCACTAGGAAATGACCTAAATTAGGTAGCCCTTGTTAAAAGTAATTACATACATGAAATTAAAGAAAGTGAAATGTTAAGATACTATATAGAAATCAAAAAGAATTGTACTAATCTGGTAGAAAATAATATTTGTATTTGTATAAGAAATATTAGTATCCATAAAACTCAGACTGTACCACCTCCTGGTATGGATGTATAATTTATAAGAATCTGAAAAAATACACATATTCTTATAAAGAGACCCAGGATGATGACTTTTAAAAGAAAATGGTAGATCCTTGATTTTATTTTTCTAATTCCAGGACATTAGTAATTTTACAACAAACTGTGGTATATTATAGTAACATCATTCATAGCATGTCTGGCTAAGAGCCACTGTTGGGGCACTTGTGAGTAGATCTGTATAACTGATATTTTGATTGAAGATTCTAATTAATTTGACATCATTATTTGAACGTTGAAAGAACTAAACCTATTAGAATATAAGATAGGACACTGGTGTATTTTGCAACATTTCAACTGATATGGCCCTTAAAGATGTAAGGGAAATTTATTACTTATTAACATTTGTAATTTCATTTTCCTAATGCACAGAAGTACTTTTTCATGCTGTGGTAGTTAGCATCTAATTAAAGCACATAGTCATCTACTCTAAAACACTGAAAGAAATTTTTGACACAAATAATATATTTTTAAGACAATATTCAAGATAAACATATAAACAAAACACATTAAATGGTGGTCTAGGGGCAGGGTAAGGGAAAGGGTGTACACACACACACACACACACACACACACACACACACCCTTTGTCTAAGTGCGGTCGTATGATCAAGTTATCATCAATGGAATGAGAGTAGAAATGAAATGTGCACTCACTTGAGAGCCTCCCCTGCCCACAGGAAATTGTTTCTTTGGGTCTTCTATCCTTCCAAATATGAGGTCACCCAATTCTGATTATGTTGAAGAACACAATCATCCTGGGAAGACCAGAACAAAATGAAAGAAGAAACGTGGGTCCCTAAAATAATCTCATCAAACAGTACTGCTTTGGTAGTCTAGATTTGTCAGATTGTGATAGAGGGGGGAAAATAATAATTTATCTTTATTTAAGCTACTGCACTGTTCTAAACTGGATCAGAACTCCAAGGGAACATGCATAAAGTGTATGTGCTTTGTCAGTTACCAACATTAATAGACGATATTCACATGCAGGCTAAAACTTCTGTACCACTGCCTAACACCAAGAAAGCATAATTGGAAGTATCACTGATTATGACAATTGCATCATCTTTTTGGAAAAGACTAAAAATTATTAAACAGTAAAACTCACCTAAAATCCTCTATTTTCCTTTTTAATTATATAAATTAGAAAAAGAAAATTCTTCTGCCTATTCCTTCAAGTATGTACCCCTGAGGCACCCATAGTTATCAGTTTGGTGTCTTCTCTCACCCAGGTCATAGAAGTCCATCTCCATGTAAAAACATATATACCTGTACATAATATATTTACAATATAGAATAATATGACACATAACATTCATCAACTTAATTTTTCATTTACAAAAATATCATGAATAGATTCCTAATCCAGTACATAGAGATCTACATTAATATTTTTTGGCAATGCTCCTTAGTATTCTATTCTATTCCTCTACTATATTTAGTCATTTACCATGGTCATTTAAATTGTTGCCAACACTTTGCTATTATTATGTTTCAATAAATTATACATAGGTAGATAACGTCTCTATGTATTAATGCTACTATTTTTGTAGCTAGAATCCTACAAGTATTATTATTCTGCCACGAACAAGCAAAATTTATCCCAAAATCTTGCCTCTAAGATGTTGGAACCAAGTTATAGACAAATAATATATATGAATGTCTATCATCCACTCTCCTACCACCAAATGTTAGGTCTTCACCTTCAGAATGTAATTAACTAATTAAATAGTACTTACAACTGGGCAAGATCAGACACACACACGGTATCCATAAGTAAAAGTATAAGGAAAATAAATATACAAGTTCACTGAGATAAAGTTGCTAACAGTTGGGGTATGCTGTTACATAGATATATACACATATATATATGTTTGATATATACTTAACTTACCATCAAAAAGCAAACAATAATTTTCTCTTTTTAACTTTTCAAAAGACATTTGGTGTAAATATTCTCCTTTTGTTCATATTGTTCATATTGATGCCTCTAGAAGCATCAGATGGTGTAATCTGGAGTTTACCCCATCACAGTAATTGAAATATGATTATATCCAAATTGCTTTCACAATTACTAAGGCTTGAATTCAATTATTTTGGTTAACATGAGTAGTAGCGGGGCACAACCACAAAAATAAATAATCTATTCCCTGCTGTTCATGGCAAGGAACCAAATACTACACAGGCACGAAGCTAATACAAAGGACATTAACTCTCAAAGATTCCCATTTGGAATTCTGTAATAAAAAATTAACATAAAATGAAGAAGTTGATCTTGACTAAAAATAACTTTATATTTCTCTGGTATATTTCTATTTTCCTCTTCTACTTTCTGTCTCTTTATTTGTGGGGTAGGGGAGCTAAGTGGTTCTTTTTAGAAAGAGTAAAAGAGAAATGGCTAGAAAACACAATCTAGTATAATAACTGAGAAACCTGAAGTGATGTTAAGGGAATGGGACTTTAAAAGAGAACAGTTAGCGAACCTGACTTTCCCAAGATCTGAATTACAAAAATGGGAAAACCCAATGGAAAAGAGACTAGTGAAAATGTGTGCAATAAAAATGAAATACACAGTGTGTATCACCAGAGAAATCAGAACAATAATAAATACTCCGTGAAATGCAGGCTCTGTTATTCAGACATCAGAAGCCTTTATACCAAGTGGCAAATTCTTTAAATGAAATGGAGGCAAATCACACATAGAGGGTATTGTTCAATTTAAAAATTTATAAGATCCTTGATTCCTCACACAAAAGTAGTACAGTGCAGAACAACACAAAATTACCATTCTGCCCTCATGCTATGCCTAAGGAGTACATTACTGGTAGGAAGACAGGTTTCAAATGATATCAGAGAAACATATAGAGCAAATGTGCATACAAAATTTCCCGTTGTGCTTGTTTAATTAGATTCTGGTAACAGCAGCAAACAACAGTAAAGAAAGCATGGAAGCAGAGTGTTAATGAGATTCAAATAAATCAGATATCACTGGTGGGCTGCAGATAAAAGATAAGCCCCAGTATATCTGCATTTTAATCAGCCTGATCACAATTTTGATGAATGTGCCAAAGGGACTGTTCATTGCTCTGTTTTCACAGTGATTGAAAGGCAACAAAAGGAACAGTTTTGATTCTCATACTTCCTGACAGATGAGTCACATGGGATTAATGCTGGAATTCACTAAAACTAGAATTCTAGCTAAGGATCATATTTCACTTGATATATGCATTACCATTTTATAAATGTGATACTTAGGAGCCTGGTTAGCTAATTAACTGATTTTTAACAATTGGGCAGAACCTGAGTATGTGAGTGTGGTGTGTGTGTGTTTGTGTATGATATGCATAAATATATACCTAAACATACATAAACACACACATAACACAATGAATGCCACTTTTCCAAGGAAAATATTCTGAACCATATACAACAAAATATCAATTTTTTTGTCACTGAATAAAAGCTAGAGCTTACAAATACAGTCGTTCTCATTATCTAACCATGCATTAGTCAAGTCTCTAGAATTATAAGGTTCATAAGAAGAAAAACTGTTTTATTAGGCAAATATTTACCAATGAATTATCTACTTAAAAATGAGTCTCCAGTAAATACTTACCACTTAACATTAAAATTTATTCAAGATGGATGTTGCCTGTCAATCTTTTACTGAATCTCGGACGCACAGAACATCTGACAGTATAGTGCAAATGCAAAAGAAAATGAGACCAACTTTACATTTTAGATCTTGAGAAAGATGCAAGATTTCTTGAGGTTGATGAAATTGTTGGAAACTGCCCATATCATCTACAAGGCATTGACATAGGAATCTTTTTGAGAATTAAAATGGGTAAATAGTTGAAGAAGTTAATTTGACAACAATGTTTGACACTTCAAAAGAAAATCGTTTGAGGATCAAAAGATCTAAGACCTTTGAAAAAATGTTAAAGATCCTGAAATGTTCTTCTAAATAACAATTTTCTGAACATGCTTTAGAAGTGAAGATGAAACAAGAGATGCTTTATCACACCATCATATAATACCTTCAGAAACAAAATTTAATCACTAAATCCTTTATTCATGTTTTAAATATCTGTCCTATTAGGTCATACATGTAATTATAAATCAAAATTTTTGCTGAACACATGCAAAAGTAGTTTTTATAAATGAAGCTATATTTTAAAGATAATATTCCAGGCAAACTCTTTTTCACATTTTACTATGAATTTACCCTTTAGTGGACCCTCTTTCAGTCATTTTTTAAAGAATAATATTTATCATTAGATAATAAATTCTATCTGTGCATATAAGTTTAAATCACTGTCTGAACTTATCTGATTGACTTCTTTAGGTTAAGATGTCAACCATTTTGTTAGGCTAGGCATGAATAAGACACAGCCGCCCTACAGAAGTTCACAGTTTATTGGAAAAGATATTCATGACAACAATAATATGCTATTGTGATAAGCAGAACAAGATTTGTAAATTCGAAAGTGATATGAAAGTGGATAATATGGTATTTTGGTGCACAGAAGACCACATAGATACTATTCGATACAGAAGCATGTTAAGTTGTGTTCTTTTATCTGTATCTGCTTTTCTTCATTGTGAAGATTCATTTCATAGGGATATGAGTACATGTGCTTATATATTTATATAATAGTTTACATTATCTATGCTTTCTTATATTTTAAGCCCATTTTTTTCTCTCTTTGCATGTATAATTTACAGCTAACAATATCCCACCTCATTAAATCAGCTTGGAGAATTTAAAAGGACATCATAACTGCAATTCTGAAAGATTCCAGGATCAGAAACAGCTGTGTAAAAACATGCACTTGGTTAGAGAATGATAAAAAGAAAAAAACATAAAAATGTTAAAATGTTTAGATATAGACAGCTGCTTTGAAAATGTAATGTGAAGCTTTGGAAGATCTTGTTTTTTAAGATGGAAATGTAGCTGCTCATTTTAGGGGTGAACACACGATGAAATAAAACAAACAAAGACAATTAAATGAAAGGAATCTCTAGCAGCAAGAGTAAACATGTGGTTGAAGACTTCCACAGAATGGTGGGTCTAGGCCCACAGTTGGTTTCATGGTGTTTGCCCTGTTCAAACAGGGCCTCATGCTTACAGGGGCCCTTATGCTTGGTTTAGGGCTCTGCTGCCTATGTTTTGAAATTCTTTCTCATTTTAGACAGTGCAGTAACATTTTGCATTGGACCCTGTAATCATGTGTAAGGCAAAGCTGTTACATTTTTTTTCAAATAAATCAGTGGCCAAAGTAAAACAGTGGTAATTCTTAAAAATTAGGTTAACAACTTTAAAGTTTATGCTTAAAAGTACTGCAATATTCATAACCTTCTTCACATGAGTTATTCTCTCTGAAAATGGGGATGTTTTCAAAGTTCTCACTCTCTCTCAAGCAAAGACACAATAGGGTATATAAGACTCAAAAACACAAAGGCAATCTGCTCATTTACTTGAGGTATTCTTTGGTTCCCATCTAAGTCTAAAAATGAGATTCTAAAACATTTTGATTTTAGGACTCCTTTATACTCTTAACAAGTATTGCACACTCTCAATCTCTTAAAAGAGCTTTTTGTTTTTGTGGGTTGTATTTTAACATATTACTCTTTAATAATTCAAACAGAAAATTTAAAATACAAATTAGTTCATGTAAAATAACGAAATTATATTATGTGTTAGTAAAAATAACATTTTGTGAAAAACAAATATATTTTTTTCAAAACGGGATTTCTGGTTACTGCTATAGAATTTAGAGTTGGAAAGAGCATCACTCACACCCTTACAATAACAGTAACAATAAAACCCAGATTAAACTGAAATAATGACGTATTTTATCAACCAATTACAGAGCAGAGCAAACAACTGGCCCCGAATCTAAGAAGAGACTAGTGCATGCAAAGAGAAAGGTGATATGAGCACTCACTGGGGGAAAACATAACTAGACACCAGTAAAATGTCTGTAAAATACAAGTTCTAGAAAATAGTGTTAAGTTCTTTGGGGCTGCAGAAATTGGAGAGATAGCCACCTACTTGTAGGCTCTCTCTCTGCAGACACCACTAGGCACACATAAAAATTTAGGAAGAATCCTACAAAAATTTTTGTTTTGGCAACCAGGGGGAGGGAAAGAGAAGCTATGAAGGCCGGACACAAATCTCTGCCTGAATCCTTTCACTATGTTCATTATGGCACAGAAGAATTAATAAGTTTGGAGAAGGGCACTGGTGAAAATACAAAGCAGTTGGGGGAAGGAAACAGAATGAAACAATCCTGAGGGAGGGGCAAAAGAATGAACAGGGCCCCAAACTACAGCACGGCAAGGGGCAGAACTGTAAAAATCACATTCACAAGACCCAGGGTCACTGTGACTGCGGAAGACTGAAGCTTCAGAAAAAAACAGAGACTATCCTCTCTTTTCCCCCTGCCCCACTAGTCTGTATCACCAAGCTAACAAGTTTCCATTCATAAATGGCTGCTGAGTAAAGAATCAGAAATAAATAAGCACAAAGAGATTTAACTCAGCTGTCATGCCTAAAGTCCAACAGACAACAGGCATTATTCTGGCAAACCAACCCCTACTGTGAACAACAGGTATGGCTGCAGGAATTTTTTTTTTTAATTGGAGTATAATTGCTTTACAATATTGTGTTACTTTCTGCTGTATAATGAAGTGAATCAGCTATATGTATATATATATCCCCTCCCTCTTGGGCCTCCCTCCCACCCACCCCCCATCCCAGCCATCTAGGTCATCACAGAGCACAGGGCTGAGCTTCCTGTGCTATACAGCAGGTTCCTACTAGCTGACTATTTTACACATGGTAGTGTATTTATGTCAACCCTAGCCTCCCAATTCATCCCATCCTCCCCTTCCCCCTGTGTCCACACGTCCATTCTCTACATCTGAGTCTCTATTCCTGCCCTGCAAATAGATTCATCTGTACCACTTTTCTATATTCCACATGTATATGTGTTAAAATACAATATTTGTTTTTCTCTTTCTGACTTACTTCACTCTGTATGACAGACTCTAGGTCCATCCACATCTCTACAAATGACCCAATTTCCTTCATTTATATGGCTGAGTAATATTCCATTGTATATATGTACCACATCTCCTTTATCCATACATCTGTCAATGGACATTTAGGTTGCTTCCATGTCCTGGCTATTGTAAATAGTGCTGCAATTAACATTGGGGTACATGTGTCTTTTTGAATTATGGTTTTCTCAAGGTATATGCCCAATAGTGGGATTTGAAGTGTATGGTGCACAGATCTTAAACACATAGTAACAAATCTCAAACCCAGCCCAACTCCTAGATAGATTAACTCACACCCCAGCATTAAGGCCTAGCAGAAAGAAAGTCATGTCTGTTCCAGGTAGAAAATCTATTTACCTAATTTTCTACTGTCCTATCAAAGTTTCACCTTTCAATAAAACTGTAAAAAATATTAAAAAGCAAGCAAAAATAACACAGTTCTAAGATACAAAGCAATCATCAGTACCACATTCATATATGAGAGATGCTGGAAGTCTCTGGAAAAAAACTGAAATAACTAACTTGTTAAAAAAATCTAATGGAAAAGGTAGAAAACATGCAAAATCAAATGAAAGATGAAACCTGTAAGAAAAGTTCAAATATAAATGCTAGAAATAAAAGCCACAGCAACAAATAAATAATGTCTTCGGTACACTTTTCAGAAGACTCAAAACAGCTGAATGAAGAATTAGTAAACTTGGAAATTAGTCATTAGAAATAAAAGCAAACAAACAATGACAGAAAGAAGGAAAAAAAGAATGAAAGAACAAAGAACAGAGCATCCAACAGCTGTGGCACACCATCAAACCGTCTACTGCAGACAAAATTGGAATTTCAGAAAGCAAAGGTGGAGAGACCATGGCAGAAAAGTATATTTGAAGAAATGGTCATGCTTTTCCCAAAATTTATGTCAGACACCAAACTAAGAATCCAAAAAGCTCAGAGAACTCCAAACAATGTAAATATAAAATCCCCCCCCCACAAAAACATACAAACCTAAGTATATCATATCCAAATACTGAACAGAAAAACCTTGAAAAAAGTTTTAAAAGAGACATATTACAGTGCAGGAACAAAGACAAGAATTATAGCAAATCTAATAAAAACACCATGAAAGGCAGAAATCAACGGAGTAGCAGCTTTAAAATGTTGAGAGAACAACAGACAAGGAAAAAAAAAACCCACAAAGTAACTAAAAACCCAGAATTCTATAGAAGCATACGTCATTTTATTACTCTTTGCTTTACTGCACTTCTCAGATATTGCGTTTTTTAACAAATAGAAGGTTTGCGGCAACTCTGCATAGAACAAGTTTATAAGTGCCATTTTCCCACAGCATTTGCTCACTTCATGTCTCTATGTCACATTCTGGTAATTTTCGCAATATTTCAAACTATTTCATTTGTTATAGTGATCTGTGATAAGTGATCTTTGATGTTACTGCTATGTCTTCCTGAAGGTTCAGATGATTGTTATTAGCAATAAAGTATTTTTTAAGATATGTACATTATTTTTATACGTAATGCTATTACACTCATAGATGACAGTATAGTATAAACATAACTTTTATATGCACCGGGAAAACAAAAAATTTATGCAACTTCCTTTGCTGTGATATTCACTTTATTTCGGTGGTCTGGAACTAAACCTGCAATATCTCTGAGGTATGCCCATATACAGTGAAAACTGTGAAAAATGGAGGAAAAAAATTCTCTGACTAAAAACAAACAAAAGCAACTAAGAGAACTCAGTACTAGCTGTATTAGTTTTCTACTACTATGTAACAAATTATCACAAGTGCAGTGGCTTAAAATAACACAAATGAATTTTCTAACAGTTTACATGGCTCTGTAGCCTGGTTCAGCATGGCTGAGTTCTCTGCTCAGGGTCTCACACAGCTGAAATCAGTACCTTGATCAGGGCTGCTATCTCATTGGAGGATTCTTGTCCTCTTCTATTCTCATTCACATTATTGGAAAATATCACTTCCTTGCTGTTCCAGGACTGAGGTCCTCATTTTCTTGCTGGCTGTTGATCAGCGACTATTCTCAGCTCCTAGAAAATGCCCATCATTCCCTGCTACAAGGCCCACTCCACAGCAATGAAATTTGTTTCTTCAAGGCCAGAAAAAGAATATCTCTGCGACTCTGAATCTCTGACTACCTCTGTTCCTAACTTCTGGAACAGATTTAAAGGGCTCATAACATAAGGTCAGGCCCATCCAGATAATCTCCCTCTTGGTAAATCAAAGACATGATCAGTAACCTCAATCACATTGGTAAAATTCTTTTCCATGTCATAGAACATAACCCCCAGAAGATATTACTTATATTCACAGGTTCCACCCACACTTAAGGGGAAAGAATTATGCACTATGTGTACTCCAGGTGGTGGGAATCAAAAAGTCACATTTGGTAGTATCTCCACTGATCTCATCATAGTCTTTCAGTACTGGGAAGCTACCAAGCTTAGATGGTAGGAAAAAGTTTTCCAAAATTCTAATTTTACCTTGACAACTCAAATTTTCTCTCTAAATAAATATTGTCAGTTTACTTGAAGTGGCAGACCCAATTTGTTCTTTTGCAAGAAAATATCTGCCAAATAGCAAGTTTTCATAGTTTATTTATCAGTTATTCTTTCAAGTAAAATGGTGTTACAAAACAATAGAGGCTATTTTGGCTTGCAACTCAATCAACTGGTACTTTTTCCTCTGAGAACCATCATACTTCAGTATGCAGCAGAAGTGCTAAATTCGTACATCCTATTTTGTCACACAGACACACATATAGAAACACTCAGGTGTTGAGATTTAATAATAATACATTTGACTATTTCATCATGGGCACTTCAGTTGAAACTTACTTTTTTAATTTGTAGTTCATGACAGTAGAGAGTATAGTGACTACTAGTAAAGTTTAGTGCATTATTTAATTTATGCTAAGGTGGCAGGAATTTTTTTCTTCCATTGCTTTTGCACCATCGGTGCAAATTTCAACACACTTAAAAGGCAAATAATGCCTTAATATTCCTATGAGAATAATTTTGAACTTGCAGAGCTCCTGAAATGATTTCAGAGACCCTGTAAGTCTGCAGACCATATTTAAAGAACCACGGCTTGATTTTATGAATAAATTACATATGAGCAGGCTATGTCCTCTGAGAAATAATTTCCTGTTTCTAAATTAACCTTCTATAGAGGGACTACACATCTTAGTTTGCCTGGTATATCACTTGCTCATTTATCTGTTAACTCATCATAATGTTTATAAGGTGACTTTTTTTTTTAACATCTTTATTGGAGTATAATTGCTTTACATTGTTGTGTTAGTTGCTACTGTATGGGGATATATGTATACGTATAGCTGATTCACTTTGTTATAAGGTGACTTTTAACAGTGCCCCAATACAGAAAATAAATTATATGCTCCTCTCATAATGTATAGTAGACATCATTTATGTGGATAAAAACATGGTATAATATACATATTCTACAGCAGAGACACAGGAGAGTGTCCTCCATAAGTCATTTCACCTTACAGAGAAAAATGCATGGGTTTGTTCCCAAGTAAAACTTTGTATTGGATTACACCAGATTACGAGCATGCATTCCAAACCTGTAGACCAAGCACGTAGACCTGAGATCCCTGGATGGCTGTTGCATTATTTTCAGGGTCTGAAAATTTATGTGTCCGTCATACATTCTTTGGAAATTGAATAAATTTTACAGATAAGTACCATTATTTTAAAAATAATATAATTTATCATTTTTAAGATACACTTTTATTTCTTAGATAGTTAAGGAAAATTACTGCCAATTAAACCAGGAACTGTTATTGATTGTAAGACAAAGCCCATTTTCATTCACACATTAAAACGTGGGGAAATGTTTGTCTTAAAATTGATAAAATGCAGTATAATATTGCTACTTTGCATATGGCCAACACATGAATAAAATGACATTACTGAATCTCAAGATTACACTTTATAAATATCCTTACATTCAAGCTAAATATGTACCAGTATATCAATTGTCCTGTGTAAGTCTTCACAATCTCTTCTGAGATTATAATTTAACAAGTTTGGATGTTGTGCACTATCTTTCAATTTTTTACCACTTTTAGGTCATATATGTTTGTAATTTTAAAATATTTTTGTGTGTGTGGTAATTTCTGAATTTGAATTTTTGTAGAAGTGCTTTAATCATAATTGTTTCATTTACTTACTCTCTCATCTTACTGATTTATAGTGAAAGTGCTATGGTTCCAGAACCCTTCCCAAAGATAATATTCACTCACTTTGATTTATGAATACTTATTTAATAATCCATTCAAAGGTGTTTAGTTAGGCACAAAATTGAAATAATTCTACAATTAATGCTTATAGGGAAAGTTCACTTGAACAACTCAGTATCTTTCCTTACTTGAAATTAGAAGGCACACACTTGGCTCTCAAGCCTAGTATACAGAAATAAAAAGACATTATAAAGTCTTTAATGCATATATAGTTAAATTTAGCTGAAGATCTGAATGAGAATCCTTATCTTTTCTTGGGCTATGGTTTCATCAGTATCATTCAAAACAAAAGAGTCCTCATTCTTCCATGAAATACAAAAGTATACACTTTTGTCTTTTATTGCTTTTGTTGGGCTGGTAGCATCATAGCACCTTCTGCAGGTTACCCCCAGGGGCCTTCTTGAATACCCAGATCCTGGAACCAAGAACATTACATCACAAATGTTAGCACCCCTTAGAGGTCTCCTGTCCACCACGAGTTGGGGCAGTAAACCATAGTGGAAGGAGATTTATATACTTCCCCATTCCCAGTAGGGACCTCACATTTTTATTTTGCAATGGGCCCTACAAAATACATAGCCTGCCTTGGGAACAAAATGTTAAGTTTTCATATGTTCATTACCTTGATTGTGACAATGTTTTCATGGGTGTATTCCTGTCAAAACTTACCAAATCACAGACTCTTTAAATATGTGCAAATTATTGTATGGCAAATATGTTTCAATAAAACTGTTAAACAAAATCCAAGAGCAATGAAAAAAATAGGTCAGTTTAATTCCAACTGATAAACCTGTATGTAAACATCTGGTTCTACATGTAATTTAGATAAAAGAAGAATAATATTGTCTCCACACCCTTGGAAGGAAAACAACTGGCAGCACCTTATCAACAAAGATGGGCTTTGCACGTATCAAACATATAACACAGGAAAAATTACTTTTCATTTTATATGCACATGCTAAAATAAAATGGTAAATTTATAAGACTAGTTTGCGCTTGGATCAGGCAACACTATAAAGCCACACTGGCGTTGTTTCAAATCACTGCAAAAGATTTTCTGGCTGGAAACTTGGTTAGATTAAAAGGAAGGAAGCAAGTATGAGGGATATACAGTTTCTCTGAAATAAGTAATTCCAAATGTGTGTGTTTCCAAAAATCTAAAACACTGAAGGCTTCTTGTTCTCCCACTTATCTATATGCCAGTCAGAATAAATAAATTATTATCAGAATTTTATTTTGTTATCTTCTCTATCTCCTATTATGAGGACGTCTTATCTTTAGGCTGGAAGATCAGGAATTTCACTTCCTAGCATCATGCTGGAATTAATCTGGTATTGTTGTGGTTGACCATGGCAGCATCTTGCTACCTCCAAATAGTTTCTTACTATGGCCGCCAAAGAATGGTGAGATTATCCAATTTAAAATTGAAGAGGGGGAGCTGTCAATATGTACTACAGAATATTAAACATCAGTTTAAAATAATAAGATGGATTCTCTTGACACAGTATTACCAAGACAGAATATAAATGATATATATTATATATCATGTACATAGAACATGTATTTAATAATAATAAAGAACCAGATAATCAAAAAGTAGCTGCTGGATGATGCCATTTAGATTATCTTTCTATGAGTTCATTATGTATATAAATGCATAAAAATATTCACAAAAAATTGATAAAACAATTATCCTTTAAGAGGTGTCTTAGACTGGGGGAGTAGCCAAGGAGAACCATTACACTGTTTAAGTTGTTTGAATTATTTTACAATGAGAACGTTAATATTTATTATGTGTATTTTAAAATGATTTTCAAAATTATACATGAATGTGCTTTAAAAAAAAGGGAAGCATTATACAAAAAAAAAAAAAAAAAAAAAAGAAAATGCAAACATCAGAATCTTCCACAATTTAGAGTTCTTACTGTCAGTACAGGGATGAGCAGCAAAGAATATACCAGAGCTATAACACAAGAAAACTAATGAAAGACTTATCAGGGATGCTGGATAAGTATTCTAACCAAAAGGGAAAAAAAATGTGCCATGAATTCAGAGTCACTTATTAAGGAAAAGCAGTATGTGTTATAAAGGGGACATTTATGCCTACAGACTTCCTGTCAGTCCACAGTGAGAGTACAACTAAAAGAAATTTCCTCTAATCTTCCTCCATGGCAGAGAAGAATTTAGTAACTCATTGGAAATAACATTTGTTGAATGCACACCAAATTCTAGGTGTTGTGCTAGGCAGAGGGATTCAAAATATATGGGATATCTAATTGCTGTGATATAATAATGGGATGCCTTGATTGAATTATTCCAATTTTCCCATTATTATAAAACACACTGATTTGACTGCCTAAAAGTTACTGCCCTATATACATTTTCAAGATTGCTTCATTGATATTTGGATATAAACTAAACACAAGAAAAAACGGGATTGCTATTGATACATTTCTAGATTTTTGTGTTTAATATTTATTTAACACATTTTCCAACTAAACCATGAACACAGATATATTGTTTCATTCCTAACTTTCTCACTCAAACAGATGGTGGTGTAGAGCTATTCTAGAACTCTAACAGGATTGAGGCAAAGTCTCTAAGCAAAATTATTTTAGCCTCTGTGCTTAGGGCTCATGTCTTTAATACTCCATTGGATCTAAAATAGAAGATCAAAGAGAAAACCAGTGAAGCTCACCCAAATGTCAGAATTGGTTGTACTTATAGTTAACATGCAAAAGTGGACAGACTTGCATGATATTATCATCAGGATACTAAATTAAATGCTGCTTATGACTGCATACATAATCAAATGAAAATAAATATTAACAATCATATTTAATCTGAATACCTTTAATATTTCTAAGCCCATACATAAAGAAGTCACATCTTTAGTGTTTCAGAAATGTCAATAATTTTGTGTAAATTTATGTTAACTGTGCAGTTTACAGCACATAAACTAGATACTCACTGATATCCTACTCAAGTTGAAATTTAACACATGTTAAATTTGTATGTCCCCTCCTACAGGCCTAAAGTATATGACAAACTTTTGTATGTCAAGTTAACCACACAGTCCATTTTAAAGGGAATAAACTGCAGAGAAAATGCTATTTTGATTGTTTAACAAAATTTAAAAAGATGCTTTTTCCCCAAAACAAGCTGGTTAAAGATTTATATTGGATAGCAAAAGTGCTATCAATTTTAGTTTTTTTCATCATTTGTCATAATCCAAAATTGGAGCAGGATTTGAAGAATGGTACAATTAAGAAAACAAATGAAAGTATGGCATCTAAATCGAAAAGAAAGAGGTAAAAATGTCTCTATTTGCAAGTGACATGATAGTATATATAGAAAGCCCTAAAAACTTCACCATAAAACTGTCAAAACAAATTCAGTAAGGTTGCAGGATACAAACTCAATATACAAAAATTAGCTGAGTTTCCATGCATACCAATGTTCATTGCAGCACTATTTACAATAGCCAGGTCATGGAAGCAACCTAAATGCCCACAGACAGACAAATGGATAAAGAAGATGTGGTACATATATACAATGGAATATTACTCAGCCATGAAAAGGAACAAAATTGGCTCATTTGTAGAGATGTGGATGGGCCTAGAGACTGTCATACAGAGTGAAGAGTGAGCAGCCCATGTATATTGGACCAGAGTCCTTCATTCCTGAGTATCCAGAAGAGAGCACATGCCGTTCTTAATTGTACTTATCAAAAGTAAACCGTTTTCAACTTCCATTGGTTCAGCCAGGAGCCTGGGAAAGGACTTGTACCTTTGACTTTAATTCAATCAAGCCAGAAAGAGCAGGCAGACAACAATTTTAAAGAACTGTTTGGAAAAGAGAAGTTTTAGTATTTTATATATCTCAGCCTCCCACCCTGGAGATTTAGCCACCTACTTTTGTGCTTTGCGGCACAGTGCTCTCCTAGCACCTGCAGCCTGTCCCACAACTGGCAGCTGGACCTCTTGACAGGGGTCTAGCCTTGAGGGTGGGAATGGAGGTGTTTTCTTTATCTATAGAGGGAATTTTCTTAAAATCTCTGTCTCCAAACAGAAATTAAGAATAATACACCACTCCCTTATGTGATGAATCCGAATTTATATTGAATTAAATTTCCTTTTGTTACCATTGGATGTTCATTCCTCAATGCAAATTGTGCTCATTTTGGGTCTATTTGCCCAGATTCCTTCCATTGTCTACCCTTCAGGTCAGAGGGCAGACCCCTTTGTGCTCAGGCTCCCAGTCCAGGAAGCAAGTTTTCACCAAGTTGTACCCTCACCAGTAGTGTTTTCCTTATTGGTTCACGGTCTCCATGGTATTTTCTATATCTGTATACCACTTATACCATTATTTACTAATTTAATATTAAGCTGGTTTTTATATTAAATAGACTTTAAAAATGACTATGCAAAAAAAAATCAGCTGTGAATGCTAATTTTTGAACTATGAGAAAGAGAAATTTAAAAAATTTACAATTGACAATTGCATCGAAAAGAAAAAAAAAACAACACCATGATTAAATTTACACAAGGACACATGCAACTCATAGTTATTATATAATATTCCATTAAGTAAAATTTTCTTGCCTTCATTTTGAAAAAAAAAAAAAATTTACCCAAGGAGTTGAAAGATCTCTACATTGAAAAATATAAGACACTGATGAAAGAAATTAAAGACAACACAAATAAATGGAAAGATATTCCAGGCTCATGGGTTGGAAGAATTAATACTGTTAAAATGGCCATACTGCACAAAGAATGTAGTACTATGTACTACAGATCTAATGTAATCCCTACCAAAATTACAATGGTAGTTTTCACAGAAATAGAAAAAACAATCCTAAAATTCATATGGAACCACAAAGATCTCAAATAGCCAAACCTATCTTGAGAAGGAAGATCAAAGCTGGAAGCATCATGTTTCCTTTCCTGATTTCAAACTACATTACAAAATTAAAGCAATCAAAACAGTATGACATTGGCATAAAAACAGACACATTCAATGGAACAGAACAGAGAGTCCAGAAATAGAGCATGTACATATATGGTCAATCAATTTACAACAGAGAAACCAATAATATAAATGGGGAAAAAACTGTATCTTCAATAAATTGGGGAAATTGGACAAACACAAAAGTATGAAATTGGATCCCTCTCTTACACTGAAGACAAAAATTAACTCAAAATTACTTAACGACTTGAATGTTAAGATTTGAAACTATAAAACTCTTAGAAGAAAACACAGGGGGTTACCATTGGTCTTGGCAATGATTTTTAGGCTTTGACACCAAAAGAAAAGGCAAGAAAAACAAAAATAAAGAAGTGGGACTACACCACACTAAAAAGCTTCAAAGGAAACCATCAACAAAATAAAAAGGCAACCTACAGAATGATAGAAGATATTTGCAAACCATATATCTGATAAGGGGTTGGCATCCAAAACATATAAAGAATTCATATAACTCTATGGCAAAAACAAACAACCTTATTTAAGAAATGGTCAGATAAACTAAAAAGACATTTTCCCAAGGAAGACATACAAATGACCAACAAGTACATGAAAAAGGTTCTCAATATCACTAATTATCAGGGAACTTAGAATCAAAATCACAAAGGGATATCATCTCACACATGTTAGAATGACTATTATCAAAAAGACAATAGCAAGTGTTGACAAGGAAGTAGAGAAGAGGGAACACCTGTACACTGTTGGTAGGAGTATAAATTGGTACGGTCACAATGCAAAATAATATAGAGGTTCTCAAAAAATTAAAAATAGAACCACCATCCACCAATCCCACTTCTGGTTATATATCCAAAGGAAATGAAATCACTCTCTTGAAGAGATACCTGCACTCCTGTGTTCACTGCAGCATAATTCATAATAGCCAAGAGATGGAATCAACTGAAGTTCCACCAGTGGATGAATGGATAAAGAAAAGGATGTGTGTGTATATATATACATATATATATATATATATATACACACACACACACACATATACATATACATATATATAATATATACACACAATGAAATATTATTCACCCATAAAAAAGAAGGAAATCCTGCCTTTGGTTATTTGAAAATAACCAAAGTCATAGAAACCAAACAGCTTGGTGGTTGTCAAAGTTTGGGTGGGGTGGGTGATATGGAGGAGTAGGTCAAATGATACCAACTTCCAGTTATAAAATAGGTAAGTTTTGGGTACATAATATACAGCATGTTGATTATAGTTAACAATATCGTATTGTATATTTAAAAGTTGCTAAGAAATTAGATCTTAAAAGTAGTCATCACAGGGACAAAATGTGTAATCATGTGAGGTGATGAATGTTAACTCTATTTATTGTGGTAATCATTTCACAATATATACATACTCAAAAGATTATGTTGTATACTTTAAACTGATATAATGTTATATGTCATTTATATCTCAAAAAAGTGGAAAAATGAAAGATGACAATGAAAGTGGTCTTCAGGTAATTTCTAAACAAACAACTTCCACCAAAAGCAAATGAATATATAATACATAAACTATGTATGCCAAGTAAGATGACAAAATTTTATTTAAGATAAATGAACAAGAAAGTATGTCTCTCAGTCTTATCCTTAAAAGAGTAAATTTATTACTCCACAGCTATACATATTTCCATCTTTTTTTTAATTGTATTTCATCCTTATCATCTATATATACACATAATTATATTAAATGAGAACATGAAATCAGAGGTAAAAAATGTGACTAAATTTAAAAAATCATTGAATGAGTTAGAATAAAGGCCTTAAAGATGAAAAAAATATATTTAAATGTTGCTTAATAATGTCAAAAGTTCATTGTTGCTTCAGAAGAAATGAAAGTGTAACCAGATGAAGAGAATTCATAAGTTTCTGAACAAATCACTACTGAAATAAATTCTTAAAAGGAAAATAATGAAATATGCTTTAAATTAGGAAGCTTTCATCAAAATGTATTATACCAAAAACAGTAAAATAGAGCATGAGATCCAAAATCTTACTTTAAAAAAAGGTGAAAATAAAAGTTGATGCATAAATTGTGACCCACTCTTTACAGGTATAAAAGAAAAGAAAATGGCTAAAGCAATTATCAACCCCATTTTAAATAAGTTCAGTAAAGGTGTGAGTTCAACAGAATGAAAGCACTGGAAATGCAGGAATGTAAAGTCACTGGGAAACCAACTGGAGTTTCAATGGCTAAGAAGGAAATCAATGCACATATTTTTAAGTGCATTATTGTTTTCATGCATTATAGCATCTTTCAACAATTAAACTTTTTCCCAGCAAAGTAAATGATACCCTGAGGGCTTACCACGGTTAATATACCTTTAGAAACTTAGCAATTCTCTTTTTCTCAGCAATAACGTTTTGAAAATTACTGGGTTTTTGTGTGTGGAAAGCACTTTACACATATTAGGTCATTAATAAAACTACTCCTATGGGAAATAAGTGAAACTTTTTTTTTTAAGTTAGATTTCAACACTTCTTGTAAACATGCACGCCTACAATACAGTGAAATAGACACACATTACAATTTTTAAAAATCATTATTATTGCTACCTCATTTGTTGGATTATTTGGAATAGTGTGTCTATAGATATTACTCTAATAAAGGCAAATAAATATTTTCATTCAAAGCTCAACTTGGAAACATGAGAAGCTCAGCTGGGATTTACATAGCTAGATTTCTAATTAAGAGCATGTCCTGAACATGCTGCTATTTTATTTTAATAGAAAAAGTTCAACTGCATAGATTTTTACAAGGTTTAGAACGTTGATTGAAAATGTTGTCTTCATATTTTCTACTGGTTCCTTAATATATGTATTGATACTTGATAAAAACATAGTAAGATATTACTTACTCTTTACAGCAGGCATTCTTTGACCCTATTACAGGCAATAAGGGCAGCGAGATCTCAGGATTTCACTGAACAGTTTTAAAGCAATAGACAAAGTAGTTTCATTATCACATGCTCAGTTTTCTCTTTTGAGTCTTAGGCAGTTCTTTCATTGTCCTTATTGCAGTCAATTTGTTATTTTAACTGTTTTTCTCTGAAGTCATGTTGTTTCATTGAGATCCTTGGCCTGTCTTGACTCTCAGGGTACCCTTTAAACTAAGTCATCCTGATGGGTCTATGAGACAGGAATTACTCACAAAAATCAATCTGAAGACAACAAAAATATTTAGTGTGGTATCTGAAATAAATATTACTTTATGTTGAGACACCCATCCCTAAAGGGCAGGAAGTAATATAGTCCAAGTAATATGTTATTGGCAAATTTTAAATAAGTTCTATCTTCTCATGGGTTGAGAGGCAAGATTGCTTATGCTTCATGAGAGCCAAGCGCTTGTCTCAGGAACATTAAGGATGAGCTTTTGTCCAGAAGGACCTTTTCACAAATACTGGTATTTTTGTAGCGTATCTTATTTGTTTAACTAAAACATATCTATTTTTCCAGTGTTTCTTAAGATTGATATTGTGATCAGATTTTCTCTTGCTCAAGCGTACTGCCCAAGGCAAATAGCATCACTTCTAGTAACACCTTTTTGGATTATGAATCAAATCCAATCCCAGAGAAAGGTTCGTGGGGAGCAGTCTGATAGCAGAGCAGAGCAGGCTCTCTGTAAAATGAATTACCCTTAAAGTTTTTTGTCTTCTTTAGTAATTTACTCATTATAACCTGGGATTGTTTTCAAATTTCAATTGTTTTACTATAAACGTCAACAAAATGTTGTTTAGTCCACAACAGAACCCAAATCCACTTCTTTGGTAAAAATGTTTAACAAATGTGTGTTAGGAACAACTGTACACATTTTAAACCCACTGGGTCTTGATCTTATTTAAAAAATAATGGGGTTGACTTAAATCATCATCAATGTGTCTGATGTTGTTTATCAACATGATCAAGCAATTTTACCTATTTTCTATATGATAATATTCAGGACAGTTTCGTAAAACAATTTAGAAAGCAGAAGCTTTTGTTTCCTGCAGAGAATGAATAGTTCTCTTTCCTATGTGAGAAATTTTAAAAATGGAAATGATTATGAAGGACAAATAACAAAGAGCCATGTTCCCACTACTGCAGGTTTACCTTAAACATTTGGTTATATTGCTCCCTGCCATTTTGAAAATCGAAAATAGAAACATAAATTATAACAGATTTAGTTGAAGTTCTCTTCACTCAGTCTCCTTAGCTCTCCTTCTCTCCAAAAGAAAAGTACTATGAAAAATGTCATGCATATCTCTCCATCCCAATAGTTTTATATTTATAAACAGATATGATTTTCATAAACAACGTATTAGTCATTTTATATGTTTTTTAAATAAACTGTATTCTTCTTTTTCAATCAATCAGCATCTTCTCTTCACCTACATTCTGTTTTAGGGATCTATCTACATTGATATATAAAGACAATTCATTCATTCTTTTAAATCCTTGCACAATGTTATTTTGTTTAAAAATTATTACTGATAAATATTTAAATTGTTTCCTGGCTTTTAGAGTCAAAATATGCTGCAAGAAACACCCTCGTAATTGTCCTTTTACAACAAGTGCAAGAGGAAATTTTGTAGAAGAAAATAAATGAAGGTGATGTAAATATAAATATAGTATTATTATACATGAAAAGAAGAGAATTATCTGAGGTTCAAACTTAAAATTTAATAGTTCTGTTAGCTAGTCTGTTTTTAAAAAATCTTTATCTGACACATACAAAGAAGTATCTGCTGTATTACCTTACATTTTCTTGAGTGAACACTGCCACACACATTACCCTATGGTGGGCCTTTCTCATCTGTAGCAACAAAATACTAATAAATCACAATACCTGAGTGATTTTCAAATTTGAAAACATGTAGATAGGTACACAATGGGTTGGAAATGACACACACAAAAAAACAATAAAAACAAAGACAAGAAAGAGAGAAATCCCTTTTCGACCAGTTTGAGCACACTAGATTGAAAGAAACTATGTGCGTGCACACATACACACACAGGTATACACACACACAGTAACACAGTAAGAATCCATTAAATAATAGTATGAGTCTTTTAATAAGAAGAATAGGAAATTGGCCAGGACTACAAGAATTGATTCACAAACAGATAGAGAGGCTGGGGGCAAGATGGCGGAAGAGTAAGACGCGGAGATCACCTTCCTTCCCACAGATACAGTAGAAATACATCTACACGTGGAACTGCTCCTACAGAACACCCACTGAACGCTGGCAGAAGACGTCAGACCTCCCAAAAGGCAAGAAAATCCCCATGTACTTGGGTAGGGCAAAAGAAAAAAGAAATAACAGAGACAAAAGAATAGGGACGGGACCTGCACCAGTGGGAGGGAGCTGTGAAGGAGGAAAGGTTTCCACACACTAGGAAGCCCCTTCGTGGGCAGAGACTGGGGGTGGCAGAGGGGGAAAGCTTCAGAGCCATGGAGGAGAGCGCAGCCACAGGGGTACGGAGGGCAAAGCGGAGAGATTCCCGCACAGAGGATCGGTGCCGACCAGCACTCACCAGCCCAAGAGGCTTGTCTGCGCACCCACCGGGGCGGATGGGGCTGGGAGCTGAGGCTCGGGCTTCGGTGCTAGCCAGGAGGGAGTCCGGGAAAAAGTCTGCAGCTGCCGAAGAGGCAAGAGACTTTTTCTTGCCTCTTTGTTTCACAGCACGCAAGGAGAGGGGATTCAGAGCGCCGCCTAAACGAACTCCAGAGACGGGTGCGACATGCAGCTATCAGCGCGGATCCCAAAGCAACAGGGGCGCAGAGGGAAAAACGGAGAGATTCCCGCACAGAGGCTCGGCGCCGAGCAGCGCTCACCAGCCCGAGAGGCTTGTCTGCTCACCCGCCTGGGTGGGCGGGAGCTGGGAGCTGAGGCTCGGGCTTCGGTGCTAGCTGGGAGGGAGTCCTGGAAAAAGTTTGCAGCTGCCGAAGAGGCAAGAGACTTTTTCTTGCCTCTTTGTTTCGCGGCGCGCAAGGAGAGGGGATTCAGAGCACCGCCTAAATGAACTCCAGAGACGGACGCGAGCCGTGGCTATCAGCGCGGACACAAGAGGCGGGCGCGAGCCGCGGCTAACAGCGCGGACCCCAGAGACGGGCGCGAGCCGCAGTTATCAGCGCGGACCCCAGAGACGGGCAGGAGACGCTAAGGCTGCTGCTGCCGCCACCAAGAAGCCTGTGTGCGAGCGCAGGGCACTCTCCACACCGCCCCTTCAGGGAGCCTGTGCAGCTCGCCACTGCCAGGGTCCCGTGATCCAGGGACAACTTCGCTGGGAGAACGCACTGCGCGCCTCAGGCTGGTGCAACGTCACACCGGCCTATGACGCTGCAGGCTCGTCCGGCATCCGTGCCCCTCCCTCCCCCCCGGCCTGAGTGAGCCAGAGCCCCCAAAGCAGCTGCTCCTTTAACCCCGTTCTGTCTGGGCGGGGAACAGACGCCCTCAGGCGACCTACAGGCAGAGGCGGGTCCAAATCCAAAGCTGAAACCCGGGAGCTGTATGAACAAAGAAGAGAAAGGGAAATCTCTCCCAGCAGCCTCAGAAGCAGCAGATTAAAGCTCCACAAACAACTTGATGTGCCTGCATCTGTTGAATACCTGAATAGACAATGAATCATCCCAAATTCAAGAGGTGGACTTCAGGAGCAGGATATATTAATTTTCCCCCTTTTCCTTTTTTTGTGAGTGTATAGGTGTATGCTTCTGGGTGAGATTTTGTCTGTATAGCTTTGCTTTCACCATTAGTCCTAGGGTTAGGCCCGTCCGTGTTTTATTTTTCTTTTACTCAAAAAAAAAATTTTGTTTCCTAATAAATGTTTTCTTAATAATTTTTTCCTTATTTTCTATTTTTAGAAATTAAAAAAAAAATTAATAAGTTTTTTCATATTTTTTACTTTAAAAAGTTAAAAATTTTTTTCTTAATAAATTTTTTCTTAATAATTTTTTTCTTATTTTTTACTATAAAAAATTAATAAATCTATTTTTAAATATTAAAAAAATTTTTTTTCTGAATACATTTATTCTTAATAATATTTTTTTCTTAATTTTTATTATAATAGCTTTATTTTATTTTATTTTATCCTCTTTCTTTCTTTCTTTCTATTTTTTTCTCCCTTTTATTCTGAGACGTGTGGACGAAAGGCTCCTGGTGCTCCAGCCAGGCATCAGGGCTGTGCCCCTGAGGTGGGAGAGCCAACTTCAGGACACTGGTCCACAAGAGACCTCCCAGCTCCACGTAATACCAAACAACGAAAATCTCTCAGAGGTCTCCATCTCAACATCAAGACCCAGCTTCACTCAACGACCAGCAAGCTACAGTGCTGGACACCCTATGCCAAACAACTAGCAAGATAGGAACACAGCCCCATCCATTAGCAGAGAGGCTGCCTAAAATCATAATAAGGCCACAGACACCCCAAAACACACCACCAGACGTGGACGTGCCCACCAGAAAGACAAGATCCAACTTCATCCACCAGGACACAGGCACTAGTCCCCTCCACCAGGAAGCCTACACAACCCACTGAACCAACCTTAGCCACTGAGGACAGATACCAAAAACAACAGGAACTACAAACCTGCAGCCTGTGAAAAGGAGACCCCAAATACAGTAAGATAAGCAAAATGAGAAGACAAAAAAACCACACAGCAGGTGAAGGAGCAGGGTCAAAACACACCAGACCTAACAAATGAAGAGGAAATGGGCAGTCTACCTGAAAAAGAATTCAGAATAATGATAGTAAAGATGATCCAAAATCTTGGAAATAGAATAGACAAAATGCAAGGAACATTCAACAACGATGTAGAAGAACTAAAGAGGAACCAAGCAACGATGAAAAACACAAAAAATGAAATTAAAAATACTCTAGATGGGATCAATAGCAGAATAACTGAGGCAGAAGAACGGATAAGTGACCTGGAAGATAAAATAGTGGAAATAACTACTGCAGAGAAGAATAAAGAAAAAAGAATGAAAAGAACTGAGAACAGTCTCAGAGACCTCTGGGACAACATTAAATGCACCAACATTCGAAGTATAGGGGTCCCAGAAGAAGAAGAGAAAAAGAAAGGGACTGCGAAAATATTTGAAGAGATTATAGTTGAAAACTTCCCTAATATGGGAAAGGAAATAGTTAATCAAGTCCTGGAAGCACAGAGAGTCCCATACAGGATAAATCCAAGGAGAAACACGCCAAGACACATATTAATCAAACTGTCAAAAATTAAATATAAAGAAAACATATTAAAAGCAGCAAGGGAAAAACAACATATAACACACAAGGGAATCCCCATAAGGTTAACAGCTGATCTTTCAGCAGAAACTCTGCAAGCCAGAAGGGAGTGGCAGGATATACTCAAAGTCATGAAGGAGAAAAACCTACAACCATGATTACTGTACTCAGCAAGGATCTCATTCAGATTTGATGGAGAAATTAAAACCTTTACAGACAAGCAAAAGCTGAGAGAGTTCAGCACCACCAAACCAGCTTTACAACAAATGCTAAAGGAACTTCTCTAGGCAAGAAACACAAGAGAAGGAAAACACCTACAATAACAAACATAAAATATTTAAGAAAATGGGAATAGGAACATACATATCGATAATTACCTTAAATGTAAATGGATTAAATGCTCCCACCAAAAGACACAGGCTGGCTGAATGGATACAAAAACAAGACCCATATATATGCTGTCTACAAGAGACCCACTTCAGACCTAGAGACACATACAGACTGAAAGTGAGGGGATGGAAAAATATATTTTATGCAAATGGAAAACAAAACAAAGCTGGCGTAGCAATTCTCATATCAGACAAAATACACTTTAAAATAAAGACTATTACAAGAGACAAAGAAGGACACTATATAATAATCAAGGGATCGATCCAAGAGGAAGGTATAACAATTGTAAATATTTATGCACCCAACATAGGAGCACCTCAATACATAAGGCAAATACTAACAGCCATAAAAGGGGAAATCGACAGTAACACAATCATAGTAGGGGACTTTAACACCCCACTTTCACCAATGGACAGAATATCCAAAATGAAAATAAATAAGGAAACACAAGCTTTAAATGATACATTAAACAAGATGGACTTAATTGATATTTATAGGCCATTCCACCCAGAAACAACAGAATACACATTTTTCTCAAGTGCTCATGGAACATTCTCCAGGATAGATCATATCTTGGGTCACAAATCAAGCCTTGGTAAATTTAAGAAAATTGAAATCGTATCAAGTATCTTTTCCGATCACAACGCTATGAGACTAGATATCAATTACAGGAAAAGATCTGTAAAAAATACAAACACATGGAGGCTACACAATACACTACTTAATAACGAAGTGATTACCGAAGAAATCAAAGGGGAAATCAAAAAATACCTAGAAACAAATGACAATGGAGACACGACGACCCAAAACCTATGGGATGCAGCAAAAGCAGTGCTAACAGGGAAGTTTATAGCAATACAAGCCTACATCAAGAAACAGGAAACATCTCGAATAAACAACCTAACCTTGCACCTAAAGCAATTAGAGAAAGAAGAGCAAAAAACCCCCAAAGCTAGCAGAAGGAAAGAAATCATAAAGATCAGATCAGAAATAAATGAAAAAGAAATGAAGGAAACAATAGCAAAAATCAATGAAACTAAAAGCTGGTTCTTCGAGAAGATAAACAAAATTGATAAACCATTAGCCAGACTCATCAAGAGAAAAAGGGAGAAGACTCAAATCAATAGAATTAGAAATGAAAAAGGAGAAGTAACCACTGACACTGCAGAAATACAAACGATCATGAGAGGTTACTACAAGCAACGCTATGCCAATAAAATGGACAACCTGGGAGAAATGGACAGATTCTTAGAAATGCACAACCTACCGAGACTGAACCACGAAGAAATAGAAAATATGAACAGACCAATCACAAGCACTGAAATTGAAACTGTGATTAAAAATCTTCCAACAAACAAAAGCCCAGGACCAGATGGCTTCACAGGTGAATTCTATCAAACATTTAGAGAAGAGCTAACACCTATCCTTCTCAAACTCTTCCAAAATATTGCAGAGGGAGGAACACTCCCCAACTCATTCTACAAGGCCACCATCACCCTGATACCAAAACCAGACAAAGATGTCACAAAGAAAGAAAACTACAGGCCAATATCACTGATGAACATAGATGCAAATATCCTCAACAAAATACTAGCAAACAGAATCCAACAGCACATTAAAAGGATTATACACCATGATCAAGTGGGGTTTATCCCAGGAATGCAAGGATTCTTCAATATACACAAATCAATCAACGTGATACATCATATTAACAAACTGAAGGAGAAAAACCATATGATCATCTCAATAGATGCAGAGAAAGCTTTCGACAAAATTCAACACCCATTTATGATAAAAGCCCTGCAGAAAGTAGGCATAGAGGGAACTTTCCTCAACATAATAAAGGCCATATATGACAAACCCACAGCCAACATTGTCCTCAATGGTGAAAAACTGAAACCATTTCCACTAAGATCAGGAACAAGACAAGGTTGCCCACTCTCACCATTATTATTCAACATAGTTTTGGAAGCGTTAGCCACAGCAATCAGAGCAGAAAAAGAAATAAAAGGAATCGAAATCGGAAAAGAAGAAGTAAAGCTGTCACTGTTTGCAGATGACATGATACTATACATAGAGAATCCTAAAACTGCCACCAGAAAACTACTAGAGCTAATAAATGAATTTGGTAAAGTAGCAGGATACAAAATTAATGCACAGAAATCTCTTGCATTCCTATATACTAATGATGAAAAATCTGAAACTGAAATTAAGAAAACACTCCCATTTCCATTGCAACAAAAAGAATAAAATATCTAGGAATAAACCTACCTAAGGAGACAAAAGACCTGTATGCAGAAAATTATAGGACACTGATGAAAGAAATTAAAGATGATACAAATAGATGCAGAGATATACCATGTTCTTGGATTGGAAGAATCAACATTGTGAAAATGACTCTACTACCAAAAGCAATCTACAGATTCAATGCAATCCCTATCAAACTACCACTGGCATTTTTCACAGAACTAGAACAAAATATTTCACAATTTGTATGGAGACACAAAAGACCCCGAATAGCCAAAGCAATCTTGAGAACGAAAAATGGAGCTGGGGGAATCAGGCTCCCTGACTTCAGACTATATTACAAAGCTACAGTAATCAAGACAGTTTGGTACTGGCACAAAAACAGAAATATAGATCAATGGAACAGGATAGAAAGCCCAGAGATAAACCCACGCACATATGGTCACCTTATCTTTGATAAAGGAGGCAAGCATATACAGTGGAGAAAAGACAGCCTCTTCAGTAAGTGGTGCTGGGAAAATTGGACAGGTACATGTAAAAGTATGAAATTAGAACACTCCCTGACACCATACAGAAAAATAAACTCAAAATGGATTAAAGACCTAAGAGTAAGGCCAGACACTATCAAACTCTTAGAGGAAAACGTAGGCAGAACACTCTATGACATAAATCACAGCAAGATCCTTTTTGACCCAGCTCTTAGAGAAATGGAAATAAGAACACAAATAAACAAATGGGACCTAATGACACTTAAAAGCTTTTGCACAGCAAAGGAAACCATAAACAAGACCAAAAGACAACCCTCAGAATGGGAGAAAATATTTGCAAATGAAGCAACTGACAAAGGATTAATCTCCAAGATTTACAAGCAGCTCATGCAGCTCAATAACAAAAAAACAAACAACCCAATCCAAAAATGGGCAGAAGACCTAAATAGACATTTCTCCAAAGAAGATATACAGATGGCCAACAGACACATGAAAGAATGCTCAACATCATTAATCATTAGAGAAATGCAAATCAAAACTACAATGAGGTATCATCTCACACCAGTCAGAATGGCCATCATCAAAAAATCTACAAACTATAAATGCTGGAGAGGGTGTGGAGAAAAGGGAACAGTCTTGCACTGTTGGTGGGAATGTAAATTGATACAGCCACTATGGAGAACAGTATGGAGGTTCCTTAAAAAACTAAAAATAGAACTACCATACGACCCAGCAATCCCACTACTGGGCATATACCCTGAGAAAACCATAATTCAAAAAGAGTCATGTACCAAAATGTTCATTGCAGCTCTATTTACAATAGCCAGGACATGGAAGAAACCTAAGTGTCCATCATCGGATGAATGGATAAAGAAGATGTGGCACATATATACAATGGAATATTACTCAGCCATAAAAAGAAATGGAATGGAGGTATTTGTAATGAGGTGGATGTAGTTAGAGTCTGTCATACAGAGTGAAGTAAGTCAGAAAGAGAAAAACAAATACAGTATGCTAACAAATATACATGGAATCTAAGGAAAAAAAAAAAGAAGAAGAAAAAAAAAAGGTCATGAAGAACCTAGTGGCAAGATGGGAATAAAGACACAGACCTACTAAAGAATGGATGTGAGGATATGGGGAGGGGGAGGGGTGAGATGTGACAGGATGAGAGAGTGTCATGGACATATATACACTATCAAATGTAAAATAGATAGCTAGTGGGAAGCAGCCGCATAGCACAGGGAGATCAGCACGGTGCTTTGTGACCGCCTGGGGGGGTGGGATGGGGAGGGTGGGAGGGAGGGAGATGCGGGAGGGAGGAGATATGGGAACGTGTGTATATCTGCAGCTGATTCACTTTGTTATAAAGCAGAAACTAACACACCATTGTGAAGCAATTATACTTCAATAAAGATGTTTAAAAAAAAAAAAGGCAAAATATTTAGAGGTCAGATTAAGCAATCAATGGTAACATATTAATTTTCTCAGTAATATTTGAACTCCACTTCTATTCACTGGAAATCAGGTGCAAAAGTAAATAATTATAAAATGTTTATTAATCAAAAAAAAAAAAACAGATAGAAAGGTAAAAAGGCCTTTTCCAAGCTTAGACATCTGTGGAAAAATATTTGAGCTGCCTACTAATTATTAATTAATTACAATTATATTTGTTACATTTTGCTTAACATTTCTTGTTCCAAGGACCATTGATACAATTTTTGAATTATTTGTAATTATAAATCAGTATTCCTCAATTGAGAGGAAAAGAAAGCAAATGATCGAAAACTATAAACATAATTTGAGTGTCATAAATGTGCCCGAACTCTATCGCTGCCCAGAAAAAGATCACAAAATAGAAGGAAGCAATACACATACACACAGAGAAGAGATCTCTGCATTTTCCACATGCAAGGGTTAGTGAGGGATGATGAACAGAGGCCTCTGGTAAAGAAAAGCTAGGTCCAGGTGTGAGTGTGTGAGGGAATGAATATGTGTATGTGCGTGTGGGAGAAATTACTTGTGAGGAGGGCAAGGCAAGAGAAACAAATGAATAGCAAATACCAAGCAAAATCACAGCACTTACTGTGCTGAGGAATTCCACGTAAAATAATACTGGTGAAAAGAACTGGAAATGCAGTAATATGACAGAAAAATCTGCAGTTGGATTAAAACATAGGAACTCTGTATTATGATTAAATGAGCACGTGAGTCAGAAGTGCTGCATAAACTAGACTAGAATTTTTTTAATGTTCCTTCTTATACTACATTTTTATATGAAAAGTGAAAATATTTTAACATTTGTACACTGCTGCCTAAAAACGTTCTGCCATTCTCTAAATATTTTATCTTACTTCATTCATAAAATGAGAACAAAATTAGTATTTATTTCAAGTTTCTTGAATAGAATTGAGTTTATACATGTAACGCTCATAGAATTGTTCATGGCATATATTAAGCCTCAATTAAGTAAACAGAATACTAACAGAAATACAGACACTGGAAGAATATAAAACAAAATACTAACAGATTTTGTCCCTCTATGGTCATATTCTGTTTTTTTGCTCCAACATCATATCTTTTGGTATTTTATATTTTCTAATTTTGTCTTAGTTTTGACTATTCTGATATCCCATCAAAAACATGTTCCTGGGGCTTCCCTGGTGGCGCAGTGGTTAAGAATCCGCCTGCTAATGCAGGGGAGATGGGTTCAAGCCCGGGAAGATCCCACATGCTGCGGAGCAACTAAGCCTGTGCACCACAACTACTGAGCCTGCGTGCCACAACTACTGAAGCCTGCGAGCCTAGAGCCCGTACTCTGCAACGAGAAGCCACCGCGATGAGAAGCCCGTGCACCGCAATGAAAAGTAGCCCCCGCTCGCCACAACTAGAGAAAGCCCGCACACAGCAATGATAGACCCAACACAGCCAAAAATAAAATAAATAAAAATAAATTAAAAATTTAAAAAAAAAAACAAAAACAAAAAAAAAACAAAAAAAAAAAACATGTTCCTGTATTTATAATATTTTATCATTTAACATTTTTCCATTAATAAGATTTTTAACAACTACAGAGTAGAGTGGGAGAGCTGTTGAGTTGAAATGGTAATTATTTCCCTCTTTCATTATTGCTCTAGAGTTGGGATCCTACCTCCATACTTGTCAATACCTTCTATTCTTCATACTTTTCCTGAATCCAAGCCAATGATCATGGGAAAATATTGTGTGAGGTCTGCTTTGTTTCTTCTTTTCATCATTCCTTCCCTTACCTCCAACTTTTTGATTTATACTATTGTCATTGTCTTGATTTTGTTTTTGTTTTTTCTCTAGATTACGAATCAAACCAAACTTTGCCTGGTCATATTTATTAGAAAGAAAGAATTAATTCATCTATTTAGAATTCTGGTGTATTTTCTAAATAAAAAAGTTCCAAAGATGATAGGTGAGAAATGCTAGAATCATGGCGGATTTACCAAATAATTCAGTTCATGGACAAAGGTCAGAATATTGATGGGAAAACTGCGTTGACTGGTTGCCAAAGAGAATGAGGGAGGAATACTCTGAAGTCAACTTAGCTCCTCACACAGTAGTCATTTCTCCTTATCTCTTGCTTGGCATAAAAGTGAGTAAAAAAGGTAAAATTTTAAAATTCCAACCTACTCACACTTATTTTTATCTTTAATTTGTTATACATATACTTTCCACTTATTATAACATGTGAAGACAACTCTTTCTTTCATCCTCAAAACCATGAAAACACAGACTTTTGACTTTTACCTGTGTAGGAAGCTAGTGGGACACACACACACAGGGTCTGTCCCCAGGAACTGTCTCTAGGTCTCTGGGAAGAAATCCCATCTTCATTCCTAAACAAAAGTATTTCTGTGGAATCATCCAGGGCAAAGAGTTGAATTTCCCAGAATCTGAAGTTGTTATATGTGGCATCTGACAGATTTTGATTATTTATTTATTGCAGATTAAAAAAAGAGAGAGTGAAATAGTAAACCTTTCGGGAGAGAGTTGGCTGTACACTGTCACTTTGAAGTTAAAGGTTCTACTAAATTTAGATTATAATTCTTAGAGTGTTAAATCAAAAGCAACTTCCTTTCAACAAAACTGCTTTCCTCTCTAAACTGTGTATGGTTTAGGCATATGGTGAATGATAGTTTTTAAATTACTATCAATGAAATATGAAATCAACACAAGATCTTATTAAAATTTTATGGGGGTTTTTTATAAATCAATCAGAATAAAATATCAGGAGTAAAAGAATTATCTCTCTACATACAGGAGAAAATAAAACCTGCAATGTCTAAGGCCATCTTATTTAAGAAAGTTCTATATTTTTATTACATAAAAGTTCATAAAACTGCTTTTGAAAGACATTTTTTATTTTTACAGAATCAATGAATTTTTAAAATTTTCATCATGCTGCATACTTTCACCTACATGCTATTTTTGGCATTTGCAGTCTTGACCAATACAAGGCAATGAGAATCAATTATTTTTAAGAATGAATACTGATAAAAAGTAAGAAAACCTATAAACATATTCTGGATATCATGAAAAAGGATCCAATGTTCAGAGAATATGCAGGCATTTCCAAAGTAGGTTTAAATCAAGAAGAAACACAAATTTTATAAAATGTGTGTTCTCTGTTCTCCATAAGAAAATATTTCCTCAATGGTGACAACCAAAAATGTGTAAACAAATAGGCAACCCACACATTAGATACTTACGAACGATATGGATTCAACTGGATTCTGCAAGACTACTAAAGAAAAGAAAGAATTGTTGCATATAAATGTCTCCATACAGTATGTTTTGACTCTAAAACATAACACTCACCTGAGGTTAACTTGCTGATTTAGACTAAAGAAAAAATTCTCAAATATTCAATCATAAAAAATATGCATAGGTATTCTTCCTAAATAATAAAACAATTTAAAGATTTGTTTTAGAGCACAGGGTTCTCCAAAGCTGAAGTCGTTGCTGTAAAGAAAAACTGGTCAAAAAAAAAAAAAGAGGAAAATATTTTAAAATATGCTTTTAAAATTATAATGTTTTCTAGATTCCACATATATGCACTAATTTGTTTTTCTCTTTCTGACTTACTTCACTCTGTATGACACTTTCTAGGTCCATCCATGTCTCTACAAATGACCCAATTCTGTTCCATTTTATGACTAACATTCCACTGTATATATGTACCACATCTTCTTTATCCATTCCTCTCTTAATGGACATTTAGGTTGCTTCCATGTCCTGGCTATTGTTAATAGTGCTGCTATGAACATTGGGGTGCATGTGTCCTTCCGAATTACGGTTTTCTGTGGGTATATACCCAGTAGTGGGATTGCTAGGTCATATGGTAGTTCTAGTTTTAGTTTTTTAAGCAACCTCCATTCTGTTTTCCATAGTGACTGTACCAATTTACATTCCCACCAACAGTGCACGAGGGTTCCCTTTTCTCCACACCCTCTCCAGCATTTATTGTTTGCAGATTTTTGGATGATGGCCATTCTGACCGGTGTGAGGTGATACTCCATTGTAGTTTTGATCTGCATTTCTCTAATAATTAGTGATGTTGAGCATCTTTTCATGTGTTTATTGGTCATCTGTATGTCTTCTTGGGAGAAATGTCTATTTAGGTCTTCTGCCCATTTTTTGACTGGGTTGTTTTTTTGACACTGAGCTGCATGAGCTGCTTATATATCTTGTATATGATTTCAAAACAAACTGATTTACATTTGTAACAATTTGATAAAGCTGCCAAAACAAAATAACACAGACTGAGTGATTTAAACTACTGAAATTTATTTTCACACACTTGATATACTATGATCAAGTGGGATTTAACCGTAGGATGCAAGGATGGTTCAACATACGCAAATCAGTACATGTGCTACACTACATTAATAGAATGAAAGATAAAAATCATATGATCATTTCAATAGATGCAGAAAAAGCACCTGACACAACTCAGCATCATTTCATCTTAAAACTCAACAAATTAGTATCAAAGAAACATATTCCAACATAATAAAGACCATATATGCCAAACTCACAGCTAACATCATACTCAAGAGTGAAAGGTTGAATACTTTTCCTTGAAGATCAGAAACAAGAAAAGAGTGCTCCTTCTCACTACTCCTACTCAACATAGTACTGGAAGTCCTAACTAGAGTAATTAGGCAAGAAAAAGAAATAAAAGGAATCCAAAAGGAAGAAGTAAAATTATTTCTGTTTACAGATATGATCTTATATATAGAAAATCTTAGACTCCACTGAAAAATTCAGTAAAACTGCAAGACACAAAATCAACATACAGAAATCAATTATTTCTATACACTAACTATCTGAAAAAGAAGTAAAGAATCTCATTCACAATAGCATCAAAAAATAATGAAATACTTAGAAATAAATTTAATCAAGGAGGTAAAAGATCTGTCTGCTGAAAACTATAAGACTTTCAGGAAAGAAATTGAAGACACGAATTAAATGGAACAATATTCCATGTGCATAGATGGGAAGAATTATTATTGTTAAAATGTCCATATTACCCCAAGCCACCCATAGATTCAATTCAGTTGCTATCAACATTCCTATGGCATTTTTCACAAAAATAGAAAAACAATCCTAAAATTCTTATGAGATCCCAAAAGACCCAATATAATCAAAACAGTCCTGAGAAAGAACAAAAAAGTCAGAGGCATCATGTTGCAAACTATATTACAAAGCTACAGTAATGAAATCAGCATGATACTTTCATAAGAACAGACACAAAAACCAATGGAACAGAATGGAGACCCCAGAAATAAATCCATATATATACATAACATACATATACACATACATATATATAAATATAATCAACCGATGTTTGACAGGGGAGCCAAGAATACTCAATTGGGAAAGGACAGTCTCTTCAATAAACGATGTTGGGAAAATAGGATAATCCCATGCAAATGAGTGAAACTGGAAACCTATCTTACACCGTTCACAAATATTAACCCAAAATGGGTTACAGATTTAAATGTAAAAATTGAAACCATAAAATTTTGAATATGCAATGAAAAGCAAAACAACAAAAGGAAAAATCAACATGTGGGACCACATCAACTGAAAAGCTTCTTCACAGGAAAAGAAACAACTGACAAAATGAAAAGGCAAGCTACAAAAGGGGAGAAAATATTTGCAAACCATATATCTCATAAGGCATTAATATCCAATATATAAAAGGAACTCATACAAGTCAATAGCAAAAAAACAAATAGTTCAATTAAAATATGGGCAAAGGACCTGAACAGACATTTTTCCAAAGAAGACATACAAATGACCAACAGGTACATGAAAAAGGTTCTCAAATCACTAATTATCAGGAAATTGCAAATCAAGACCACAAACGGATATCATCTCACACATGTTAGAATGGCTATTATCAAAAAGACAATAGATAGCACGTGTTGGAGAGGATTTGGAGAAAAGGGAACCCTGTACACTGTCGGTAGGAGTGTAAATTGGTACAGCCACTGTGGAAAACAAAATGGAGGTTCCTCAAAAAATTAAAAATAGAACCATCCACCCACCAATCCCACTTCTGGTTATATATTCAAAGGAAATGAAATCACTCTCTTGAAGAGATACCTGAACTCCTATGTTCACTGCAGCATAATTCATAATAGCCAAGACATGGAATCAACTGAAGTTCCATCAGCGGATGAATGGATTAAGAAAAATTATATATTAATACATATATTAATATCTTGTATTAATTAAATGATTGAACAAATATTTTATAGTCAGTTGCAGTATGTTGGTGTCAGTGTTTTGAGAGACATGTTTAAAGTTGATGGCTATGAAAATATTCCCCATTCTAAACTGACAATATGGATTAATTTAAATTATCACTGGTAAAATATACAGAGGGAAGTTTGGGTAATGAAGTTATTTTGAAATACACTTACTCATTAATCAATACTTTCAATATCCAACCCCTTATTGAACACCCATTTCAGCTACATATTAGGCTAAGTTTTGAGGATGCAGGATGAAAATGCATGTTTTTGCACTGGGCATGCACCTAATCTCTTAGTATAGTCAAAATATAGCAGAAAAGAAACTCCTTAAGTAGGCAGAAGTCACTTTGTATGTATGCAAAGTTATAAACAATAAAGGATCAACAGTGTTACTATTTTGAGAGTCATCAAAATTTTTAACTGAAATTATCTTTGTAAGAAAAAAATAAAACAAAACAAAAATATGCAAGCACAATGGATAAAATAGTAGCAGTAGAATACTCTTGTTGGAGAGGTGTTTGGTGGGCACTCAGGGCGGGGGGGTGGGAGGAAGGAGATAGGGAGATTGAAGGCCTCCCATAAAAGATAGTTATTCATTCAATAAATACCATTCTATGTATCCAATAATTTTCTTATTGGGATATTGTGAAAAAATTGACAAAATGTCTATTAACACAGAGCTTACACTCTTGTGAATAGATAGAAATAAGCAAACACTCTATAATGTAGTTAAAGATTTATATATCTGTCTATATGACATATAACATGCATATATATATAATGCAATTAAAACACAGTATTGTATTACATTAAATATCACATGGAGATGAATGGTATGAAGACTGATTAAACAGGACAAGGGGTTAGAGAGTAAGCAAGTAAGGGGAGGGTACCTGTGTAATGGAAGATGGTTAGGAAAGACCTCTAAGATTAGGTAATAATGGAATAGAACCTAGATGAGTAGAAGAGGCAGGCCATGCAGATATATAGGAAACGATAATTTCATGAAGAGTGATCAGAAAGTGCAAGTGTCTTGAGGCAGAGAATGCTAATGAATTTATTATAAGATGGAGCAAGAAGACCAGTGAATCTGGATTTCAGTGAGGGAAGAATGCTAAATCTAGTTTCTTGGAACCAATGTTTCTAGTATGTTTCTCCTGACAGGGAGCCCAACTTTCACTCCTTTCTGGAGAAAGGGTACGAAGGAACATAATTTTTGAGTCCTTTAATGTCTGAATGCCTTCATTCTCCTCTCATGCTGCTTAAAAATTTAACTGGATATAGAATTCTAGCTTGAAAATAATTTCTTTCAAAATTATAACGAAACCATGTTATTGTTTTCTAACATTCCGGAAGACTCGAAAATATGGTATCAGTCCGATTCTTTTTCCTTTATTTGTGTCTTTTTCCTTTTTTTCCAGAAAAAGTGTATTTTTTAATAATTTTGGAGATATATTTTAAAATCTTCTTAAAGTCTTTCTTTTCTATACTTTAATTTATATACAATAAACAAATTATATGTGTATGCATAATAAACATACCTCTGTAAAACTGATGTATAATAAACAATAAACAGAAAGTAAGATAATAAACAACAGTTTACTGAATGAGCTTTGGCAGCTGCATGCAATTGTGTATCCACTGCCCAAAACAAATTGTTTCAACCATCTCAAAATGTTCTTTTGCCCTCTTTGGTCAATTCCACCATGGTAATATCTACCATTGCCCTGTCCAGGGGCAATGACTGATCTGATTTCTATGACTATACATTCCTTTTACCTATTCTTAGATTTCATATAAATGAAAACATACAATGTTAAGCTTTGTTTTTGTCTTCTTTAACATAGTATTTTGAGAACCATGTTGTTACATGTATCAGTACCTCACTCCTCTTCATGTTGTATAGTATTGTACTGTAAATATGTCATAATTTTTCCTCATTCTGTTTCATGTTATGGTTTTCAGTGTTTGCCCATTATGAATAAAGCTGCTATGAACATCCCTGTCAAGTGTTTTGTGAATATGTATTTTTATCTATCTTTCTTTTAAATTTCATTTAAATTCCTAAGAGTGCAAACACATCATATAGGCTAGATGTATACTTTTTAAATAAGTATCAAATTGTTTTCCAACGATGTGTACCATTTTAAACTCCTACCAGCAATGTCTGAGCGTTCCAGTTGCTCCAAATCCTTTAAAATAAATATCATCAACAGTCTTTTTAAAATTTTACCCATTTCACTGATTTGGAGATGGGAGAAAGGATTTTCAAAAGCTGTCCTGTAATTCACATGTTCACTTTACCAGATGGATTCCCCCAAGGGAAAGAAAAGAATACAGATGATTTGTTCTAATATCTTTGTCTAACTGGGTTTCTGAATAAATAGACTAATGATTATTTTCTTGGTGAAGCGACCTTATGTCTTGAGTGTCCTTATCATGATGTTCCCGGTAAGAGGATTACTCACAGTAAAGCTTGTTAGCATGCACACACACAAACACACACACACAATGAATTTGAGTCATTGCTTCCTAGAGAACATATAAGTTAAGCAATTCTCTGGAATATAACATGGAAACCATTCATAACTTAGAGAATCTCTGCTCTGTGAGGTATATCACAAAACCTCATTTGGAGACATAATCTATAATTCTTGGCCTAAGGGTGTGGTGTTTCTTCCTTGTGTGTTCCTGCTTATTCTGATTACCTATCTCATCCATGCTGCAGATTTTCTTCATGTGCCTAGTAGCCTCTGGCTTTCTTTTTATAATCAAGAGAAAAGAAAGGGACTATGTTGTTGGTGAAGAATGTCTGTGACTACGGTGGAACCTCTGAGCTCTGCCGCCTTCATTTTTAGTCGACTATAAAGGCAGACATATATCTTATTTGTGGACTTTACTTATTATCAAAAGGTAGATCTTTTCCTTGGGGCCTCTTCAATTTCTCTAATAAAAAGTCTGAATTCCTCTCTGGGATGTTGAAATGGTTATTGGATTTCAGCAAGGAGTAGAAAACTGGGACTATGTATTTGACTTTTTGATATTCAGATTTGGAAATAATTCTTGACTTCTGAGACCCTCACATAAACCCTGCTTTTTTATGTGCCTTACGTTTATAAGACTTAACCCTGTTAGATTATCTACAGAAAATTTTTATATTTTTTCCTGAGAGGGAAACCTCTACAGGAATAGCACTAGAGAATGTGACAATAATCCAGGAGATCAAACCTTCAAGTAAAGGTTAGCAGACTGTCCAAATAAGTAAAAATAGTGGGTGTAATGGCTTGAAGATGAATTCAAACCTGGGGTGTTCTAAGTAAGAGGAAAAGAGAATGTCTAGAAGTATCAGTAAAGAGAAAAAAAGAACTTTAGCACACTATAGGGGATGTAGTACCTTCCCTGGAGAACTATTTTTCATGAAAAGGGGAAGTATTTTTTAAATTAAATGCATATGTTATATAGTAGGTACTTGTTTCAGTAAGGGATGTGTTTAGCTGCAAGGATCAGGAAAAGGACCTATAGAGGCTGAAATGTATAAGGGTTTATTTTTCTCACTTAACAGTCTTGAAGTAGGCATTTGCTGATTTAATTTGACTTATTCAGTGGTGTCACCAGGAACTAAACCTCATTCTGTTTCTGCTTCTCTATCCTAGCAGCTAGGTTTTTATGGTTGTACTTTGTCCGCATGGATGCAAGACTGTTGCTACAGTACCAGACACCTCATTTTCATTTAGGTAGGAAAAAGAATGAAAGTATGCCATGAACATATTTTCTTCTGGCACTTGTCTATTTTTTAAGTAAAGCTTTCTTAAGAAACCTCCCTAATGACCCTGAAAACGTCATACTGGACACCCCTAGTTTCACATGATAAGTGAATATTTTGCGCTTTTCCACCCTCTATATTAAAAATAGGTAAGAAAGAAGCAGATTAATAATGATTTTGGGATTTATCAAGGAAAAGTATGAGCCAACTCCTTGAAAACTTATTAATATTTTCTGAGACTTACAGAAGTACTGAGAAAAAAGCTAATGTTTCCTTAAATAAGGCAGCGTGAGTAAGCTTATGAAATGTAAAAGTGAGCTAGGATTCAAGAAGAAAGAAAACCTGCAGTCTGAGGGAAATTCTCTATTTCAAAGGTAGTGTCTTAGAAATAATATTCAATGAGGTGTCAAAATATTTTCACCGAAATTTAGACATTAAATTGCCTACTTTGTAGTCATTACATTATTGCATTACAAAGTAAATCAGAAAAATATTTAAACCACAAAGCCTCTATCATTTGAATTTTGGATATGAATTTCCTTTTGGAAAATAAATATTTACATATTTAGTGACTATGTCTCTGGCTTATATAACCCCTCCTCACTCAAACTCAATTTATTTATTTGACAAGGCTGCAGCTTTCCACACTAGTCCAAGCATTAGAATCTGAATAATCAATTACTCATTTTATTATATTAAAGGGTCAGGTAGTGAGAATACTAGGTTTCAGATGGATGTTCAATATAATATGGTAAATGAAATAGATGATCATTTTTAGGACAATCATATATCAATCAAAGCTAATTTTCTAATCTTGTATTTTGATTTTAATAAATAATTTTCTGAAAATTGTCTTTATAAATAAAATTGCACATATTATTTCCTCAGTTTCCAAGTGCTATGTTATCATGTCTTGAAAGCTGCATGATTTCTCCTTACCAAGGAAATATATTTAGAAAAAAATGAAAGTGGAAAGAAAAATACTATTTAACATATAGTAGTTAAATTTTCCTGTCTAAATTAAGGTTCACCTATTGCACAAAGCAATAATTTGCTTATCACATTTGAATAAACCTATGACTTTATAATTCATAAATATACTTGAACTACTTTATTAGTTCAAGTCAAAAAACACCTGAAAGACATATCTTACAAGTCACCTTAGTGATAGTTACACTTTGTCAATGAGGAAAATTAGGTGCAGAATTACTAAAAAGATTAGGAACTCTCTTTTGTGAAACAGGCAGGAAAAACTAAAGTTGGATTCTAAGAGCAGACCTTTTACCCTTGTGTTCTGTCTCACTTCATTTTATGAGTAACAGGCAATTTAAAACAAAATTAAACATGAAATTGAATTTACTAATTACTAAGCAATAGACAAGATAAAATTAAAGCCATTATATTAAAATTCAAACCCTAATTATCAATCTCTTGAAATGTTTTATTATTCTGAAGATTAATTCCTACTTGTGTGTATGCAGCCGATCAGTTAAAATGATATTGTGATATTTCAGCTAAAGGTTTCTTGTCTTTAAGTTCATTTTTGTTCTCATAATCACAAGTTTCCTTCTATACAAAATCTAACAGCATCAGAGATTATTTTCACATTCGTGAAAAGGTTTCAAAAAAGTCAAATTTTATTGATTCTCTTCCAAGTTCACAAATCAATAATACCAAATAAGATGAAGGAATATGGTTTTAGAGACATAACTTGAGGCATGTAAAAATTAAAATATTTTCCTAAACATTCAATTAATTATAAAAATATAAGAAGAGCAAGTGAGTTTCAATCAAAATAAGTGAAATAAACACTTGTCATTTGTCTGAGTAAAATGAGTGATACAGTTAAGAAATGTCTATCTTACCAATTGCATCTTCTCTTTTTACTATTAGTGTTTTTCCTCTTTCTTTTATGAATTTTGTTATCCTATGTTCAATAAAAAATAGCACAGTAATTTTCCGATTTTATGAAACAGTAAGTAAAATTACACTATATACTGTGATTATATGTGTTGTTTGTAGGCAGTACAGTAACTAGATAACATTATGATTTGCTTTACTTCAACTGAAAAATTAGTACCCTGCCAAGTCACTAAATTTTTCCCTTCCATCAAATTTTTTTTGCTCTTAAGTCACTTTTATTTCTGTTTTTCTCCTGTGAACTTAAGATAATGGAAAAACTGATGACTCTCCCTGGAAAATTATAACCAGTAAGCTTGACCTGGAGTAGACATCTAATCTTTCTTTCTGATGAAAGAAACTTCCTTAAGTTTCTAATAAAAAATATAAGATGAAGAACATTACAACCATACCAGGTTCTGATCGTTTATTAGTATTCTTCCCAAAGAATACATATCTTTGCTTAAAGATTTGTTTTTCCTCTTAAAGAATGAGGAAAGAAAATAAATTCCTGTTTAATTTTGAAACTGTTCTTAGTTTCAGATGAGACTATAAAAGATGAATGACCAACAAGTACTGGGGAGGTTTGCCACATCTTGAGTTTTATTCTTAACTCTTTACAGGTGTTGTCATTTTAATCCTTGCAAAACTACATGGCATAGATAACATTATCATCACTTGAAGAAGCATAACTTTGCAGAAAGGGAAAGTAACTCTTTTTAGGCCAAAATGCTAATATATGTTATGGTCTTACTCCAGAAATCATAATTTTATAAACATTATCCTTACTCTTCCAGGATTTTTCTATAGGCAATGGTCTCACAATGAAATGGAGAAATAAAAGAAGATAAGCTGAATAAGGTAAGACTGGGTGGCTGCATGTTTAAGCAACATCCTCCAACCTAACATCTGCAAGTAGTAAAACTGATGATTTCTTCCCTATATCTACATATTAATTGGTCCCAAAAACAAATGAAGAAAGGGTATTTTTATTGTGCCCTTTTAAACCTATCAAATTATAAATTTTAACTATATTTTAAACATAAGACCACTTTTCTATATTGAGTGAATACTGTATGAATTAATGATTACTAGCGTACTCTTTTGGTAAATTATAAATTTTATCTGAGAGATGAGCAATTCTATCTTGCTTATGATTGTATTTCTAGATTAGGGTCTTAACCTCCATACAATTAACATTTTGAATAGGATAATTCTTTGTCACAGGGCACTGTCCTGTGCATTGTGCATTGTATCAATAGGATGTTTAGAAGCATCCCTGTCTTCAGTCCACTAGATGCCAGTAGCAACTCCCAATTGTGACAACCAAAAATTTCTCCAGACATTGCCAAATGTCCCCTGAGGGACAAAACTGTCTCCACTGAGATCTCCTGTATAGCGTAATAATTGACATGTATTGAATACTTACACAATTTAATTTTTAACTTTCAATGTTTATGCATACATAAGAGAAGACATAAATAGCATTCATTGACCTAGTGATAAAATATATGGGGCCATCATTCAGGATTTGTCTATTGTACAATGAATAATGCTTTAGAGTCACAATAGGAAAACTTCATTTGAGATTTCTGCTAACACTATTAGTAAATCAAGTGACTCTGTCAGATGATACTATTTTGAACAAACAAAGTACAACTTTTATATGAATGTTTTGAAAGTTTTAGACAAGGGAAAGTGTAAAGAAAATTCACCTATACATTACTGCAGACAAATCAAGGTGACTAAAGCACCTGGGTTGACTGCATGCATTAATTAACCTCCACTACTTTTATAACACCTAATTTAATTACACAAAGGTTACAATTCTTTTTAATTTATTAGCTTTGTCAGCAAAGCTAACAGATGTACAATTTGTTGCTGTTAAAAAATAATATGAAAAGAAGGAGAGACCCATTTCTCTTCAAATTACAGTGAGACCACAAAATCAAAAAGTTAACAAGTTTGTTTATCCAACTCGTTAACTGTTTGGTTTTGTGATGTGATACATATATACAATGGAATATAACTCAGCCATAAAAAAGAATGAAATACTGTAATGCCATTTGCAGCAACATGGATGGACCTAGAGATTATCATACTTAGTGAAGTCAGAGAGAGAAAGACAAATATCATACGGTATCACTCATATGTGGAATCTAATTTTTAAAAAATGATACAAATGAACTTATTCACAAAAAAGAAACAGACTTACAGATGTCAAAAACAAACTTATGGTTACCAAAGGGGAAACGTGTGGGGGGAGGGATAAATCAGGAGTTTGGGATGAACATACATACACTACTATATACAAGACAACCAACAAGGACCTATTGTATAGCACCAGAAACTCTACTCAATATTCTGTGATAACCTATATAAGAAAAGAATCTAAAAAAGAATGAATATATGTATAACTGAATCACTTTGCTGTACACCTGACACTAAAGCAATATTGTAAATCAACTATACTCCAATAAAATAAAACTTTAAAAAGTTAACGAGTTTGCACTACAGCAATTTTCGTACTTTTACAATGGACTGTTGAACACAAAGATTGTTAATTAAATTATTTCTAGATACAAAAAAATATAAATTACTGAATTGTGACAGCCTGAGGTAGTGAAAAAACTTATTAGGTAATGGGATGTACTACCAGGAGAAAAAAGTAACATACTAAATGGAAAAGTACTTAAATTTATTTAATAAAAAAAACTCTCTAGAAAAAAAAATTAAGTTTTGAAAGCACTCCAGCTATAACACAGCTTTCAGAGAAAAGAAATAAAATATGCTCAATCATTTCAATTGGCTGGCGAGTTTGTACTTCAGATTTCACTGGGTATGTTACACCTAAACTCAGTTACTCAAATGAGAAGACATTACTCAAACTTTGACTCACAGCTCTGAAAATATTGAATGTTATAGCAAGAATATCAGTGAATCTGAAAATTACTGACAGGTATGTGTGCATACTGACAAATATGTACATTACAATGAATATTTAAATTTATTTCATACAAAATATAACTTTTGTTGATATGAATTATTTGCAAAAATGCTTCTCTTAGCTCCTTATTCTACTTTTATAAACCCTGTAAAGTATCTTAAATTCAATACAGGTCTAAAACATTTACTTAGTCTCATTTCCAGGGTCTTGTCTAGGTTCCAAAGAAAACAAAGATAAGGTAACACTCTTTGCCTCTAGCAGATGAAAAATTAGAGAAACTCAGTAGCTATCAATTTTAAAAAGCTCTATTACAGAACTTAACAGATTTTAAATGTAAAAACCAATTCATATTGCAAATATGCATATTCTGGAGATTCAAAAAAAGAGATGGCATGTTTGGTATCAGTGAGAGTCCCTAAAAAAACATTTCAAATGGGATAAAAAATAGTAAGTTCTAGAATGTTAAGAACAACACTACATTAAACGGGAGATGTAATAAATACATTGATCTAAAATGTCAGAATTAGAATTATCATTTTCCTACAGACTAATTTTAGCTAGTTTTGACAAATTCTTTATAGATCACTCCTGTATTTCTCTCTCATTATACAACCCATCCTTCATAAGATATTGTTTGCTCTAGCTTCCATTTAGACTCCTTCCTTATCACCTCTACTGGTACCTTGCTACTTGTCCAATCCACCATCATTGCTAACTTGGTGTAGCGGCCAGGAAGATATGCCACTCCAAATTTCCACTGCAGGAAGCTGACTGAAATGGCTCCATTTGCTGCACTCTGAAATCCAAACCTGCATTTGTGCTGAAGCCATGCTGTCCAGGGGCTGCTTCAACCAACGAATGAACGTGGCTGGGATCTAATGCAGAAACATTCCTGAGAGATGTGGGGGTCACATGAGAGGTGACACTGATTCTAGAGTTCCCTGTCAGTCTTGCCAAGACTTTTACGAGCACAATGCAATCCAAGAACCTTTCCTTCTGCCTTGTTTCCCTTCCTTTTTTCTTTTCTTCCTTCCTTTCTTCCTCCCTTCATCTTTCACAGGGGTCAGATCTTCACCCAGCCTCCTCTAGCTCGTCCCATTTTCCCTCACAGGTGTTCCCCTCAATAAATCTGTTCTACGTGGAATCCTATCTTGGCATCTACTTCTCCGAAGACCTTGAATAAGACACCAAGATTATTTAAATAACACCCTAAGTGACCTCACTCTTTATACTCTTATTCCCCAACAGAGTATTCTTAACAGTCAAAATGATCTTTAAAAGTTTACTCAGAATATTACTTCTATATTGTATCCTTCCATTGCTCTCTGCTTACTCTGAGTAAATGCCAAAGTCCATAAAACTACTTACAAGATCAGGTCCCTTGTCCTTGATATTCTGTCATCTGGGATTCTCCTCATCAAATAAGCACATGACTCACTCCTTCACCTACTTCAAGCTTTTACTTAAATTTTGGCATATAAATGAAGCTTTCCCTGAGCACCCTTTTCAAAACAGCTAATTTCCCCAGTCTTCAGATATTTTTTTATCTCCCTTTCCTGCTGTCCACTGAATGACTGCAGCTTTCTCTCGTTGCCTGGCAACATATAGCCTCCTCTGCCACTAATTCTTTACTCCTAGCCTCAACCTCCATGAAAATTTTCACCACAGGTATGCAACTCCTTTGGGCATCTGATTTCAGGTGAAGAGTGTTTGAACTCCCTGGCAAAGCCACTGATGATTATAAAATGCCTAAACTATATATTTGGCTTCTATCCGTCTCCTAGACTCCCAATTAAATGCAGACCAGCAAAGGAACACAGCTACCCTCCTGGAACACAATGCAATGTGCATAACGCCAAATTTGACTGATGAAAACCTTTCTGTAGCACAACAAAAGTCTTCAGGAAACTATTTGTCATTTCACAGCTAACCTTTTGCTTGTAAGTCCTACTCTACACCATGTGAAATGTGTGACTATCCAAGCCCTTTGTTAGACAACCTTCAACATACTGTACATTTTAGTCATATTGTATAATATCTGTCTCCCTAATTGAGGATGTAAGATCCAAGCAGGCTGAGATCATTTTGCTGTTTTTTTTTTCATTTTATATTCCCAGTTTGTATAATATGGTAGCTACTGAAAAAAAAATTGTGAATGAATGAATGTAAACATGCAACAACTGCATAAGCATGAAAGTTGTGGGCAAAATCACTGACCAAATATTTATGAATTTTAATAAATAAATATATATACACATATGTATAGCCTACATATGTGTATATTTATACAGCTATATATATAGCCATATATATACACACATAAACACATATACATTTATGCATATGTGTATATATACATGGTCATTATAAATAAATAAAAAGAAAAGCTACCCAAAAAAGCTCCACAAACACACAAAAAAATAATATACTACTTGCATGGAGTTCAAATAATTTGATAAAAAATGTTAATTTTCAAAAAAATAAATGGGGTAGAAAATAGATGGGCAATATTTTTTTAAAAGCAAATATAACAGGAAACGGAAGTGTTTGTATCTATTCAAGTTACTGGTTTCATTTTCTTCAGATAAATACCAAGAAGTGAGATTGCTGGATCATATATAGTTCTATTTTTAATTATATTTAGGAACCTCCATACTGGTTTCCACAGTAGTTGCACCAATTTACATTCCCACCAACAGTGCACAAGGGTTTCTTTTTCTCAACATCCTCACCAACACTTGTTATTTCGTATCTGTTCTGATAATAGCCATTCTAATTGGTGTGAGGTGATATCTCATTGTGGTCCTGATTTGCATTTCTCTGAGGATTAGTGATGTTGAGCACCTTTTCATGTTCCTGTTGGCCCTCTGTATTTCTTCTTTGGAAAATGTCTATTCAGATCCTCTGTCCACTTTTTAATTGGTTTGTTTGCTTTTCTGTTATTAAGTTATTTGAGTTCTTTATATATTTTGAATATTAACTGCTTACCAAATACATGATTTGCAATTATACTCTCCCATTCAGTACATTGCCTTTTCATTTTATTAATGGTTTCCTACACTGTGCAGAAGCATTTTTGTTTGATGTAGTCACACTTGTTAATTTTAGCTTTTGCTGGCTTTTCTTTTGGTGTCAAACCCAAAAAATCATCACCAAGACTAACATCAAGTACCTTACCACCTATGTTTTCTCCTGGGAGTTTTATAGTTTCAGGTCTTATATTCAAGTCTTTAATCCATTTTGAGTTAATATTTGTATATTGTGTAAGACAGTGATCTAGATTCATTCTTTTGCATGTGGATATCCAGTTTTCCCAACACCATTTATTGAAGAGACTATAACTTGGCAATTATATCTCAATAAAGCTGGAAAAATATTTTAAAATAGAAAAACGAAAGTGGAACTCGAGACTAGCATAAAAAAATAAAATAATGGTATGAAAGTAATGATTCTCAACAATAATGCTATGTAAAATAAGAAAAGTACTGTTGTACATGTTTTAATATTGACATATTATTAATATCTTAAAGAAAAAAGTACATACTATTAAAATAATAATACAATACCAAAAATCTTGTATTAAATCTAGACTATATATATAAATATCAGCAAGTTTACTTAAGCAAGGACTAGACCAAATAAAAAGTATACAATCATTCTTTTTAATAACAGGTCCCAAAATACTGTGTTCCCTTTAAAGCTGACAGATAAACAGAGATTAAAATATTTTTTCAATACTGAAAGTGTGAAAAACATTAGTAAGCCTTTCCGGATGCTAAGAAAACAACAAAACACAGGTCGTAAAGTACATATAAGAAGATAAATCTATTATAAAAATGAAAATACTTAGACTTGATAAAACTATTACAAATTTGATTTCTATTTTATAAATTTTGTAACAGGTAAACCTAGACACACAAAATAATTCTATTTTTTTTTATTGTGAACTCCAGTAAATAAGAAACTGGTATGAACATTTATGTGTATATAAACACAATATAGATAGGTATGTAGATAGACAGAAATACAGAAAAGCAAAACAATTAAGAGAAGATTAACATTGATAAAGCAAGCTATTAACAGCAAAGCTCTATCTGCTATAAATATCTAGGCACTAAAATATTACGTGAACATTTATAAAATATGATTATCATCTTTTTGACTAAATTGAAAGCCAGACAAGAACAGCAGGTTGCCTACACAATGTTTTCAGTCATTAATCAAAGAAAGAAAAATTAATATGTGTGTGTGTGTGTATATACATATATACATATACTTACATATAAATAATAAATTATTGCATTTGTTCCAAATGAACTCATGAACAGTCATGAATTAATCATTCACATAATGAGTCTGAGAAAAAAAATCCATGATAAAGCAAGAGTTTTCAATAAAGTTAAAGTAGAAATAAACAAATCTGAAAACAAAAAAAATAGAATAGATTAATAATCCCGAGATAATTTCTTGAACTGACCAACAGAAGAGAGAATTTTCACAGTATTTCTCAAAAAAAAAAAAAAAAAAGAAAAAGAAAGGACAACACTATACACACTATACGTGTAGGATTTAATCACAGATATTCATAATTAGTATCAAACTATACTTACTGGATTTCAAATTTTCCTAATATTGGGTAATTTTCTAGAAATATAGATATTGTCAAAATTCATAAAGAATAGTTATAAAATACAAAGATAGCTATAAATTAATGAAAACACTGGCCAAATTTATTCCTCAAAATATGCTGTGGGCTTGACAGATTTAAAAGCAAGACTTAGCATATTTCAAAAAGTAGTAGCTTCATCTGATGGGTTCAGTTCCAGAGAACTGAATCTATACCAGCTATCTGCATTGGAATAATAAATCATAATGTATTACAGAATTGTTGAGTTGATTCACAGAATTATAGAATTGTTGCAAAAACTAAAGAATTAGAAGCTTGCTTAGCTTTTAGAAATAACTCCAAGATCCACATTGCAAACCCTAGAATTTGCCATCCTGGCATAATCAGGGAAGTATTTAATCAAGAATCTACCTCTGCAGTATTGGTTCTAGGATTATTCCTCTTCTTCCAATATCTGCACCATGAAATGGGTCCTCCGCATTTTTTTCATAGCCCTTATGAAGCTAGAGGTTTGATAAAAGCAAGTCTGATACAGGTCAATAGTAAAACCTAATGGCTCTTTGACTATGCTTGCTAGCACAAAGGTCAGCGTCAACGGATGAATGTTCTCATAATGCTCTATTCCTACCTTCCAAATAACGTGCATATTCATTTTGTTGCAACCTATAACAGATCTGAAAATCTAAACCCAAAACTACCTGGGATATGTATTCTTCCACACAAGAAAAAGCTTCTACAACACCAAAAAGAGAAAGCTGATGTGGTTAATGAGCTAGTGGAATGATTCTAAACATTCTGATACACAGAACATAAAATCTTTTTTGAGGATTTCCAACGACTTGTTTAGGTGGGTTATATCTATAGATAGTTGTAATATGAGAAATTAAAACTGAATTTTGAAAATATTTATTTTAAAATACAATAAATAATTCATCAAATGTTAACGATGTATTTTTTAATGGAAAATGGCTATATATTCTAAAAGAAAAAGAAACAGAGTGAGAATTGGGGCATGATTTTATACTTTTTCCAAATTTCTTTAATATCTGGATGAATAGAAGAAGCTGGACTTTCATATTTGCTTCTGCATTCAATCTATTATTTTATTTTGCTATGATTTAATATGCAAAGAAAATCTGACCTCACTCAAGTATGTCACTGTGAAGGGAGGACTTTGTGTACCTCTGAAAGTTTCTCAGAAATACAAGGAATCCTCAGGCCATACTTTGAAAATTCTCAAAGGGGCCTATTCTCAGAACATCCCAAAAATCTATTTAAATTTTAGCACATTTAAATTAAAGACAGAAATCATCTCAGCCCATTTTTATAGAAAGAAAAAACAACAACAACAACAAAAAGCCCTCTGATGTAAATGCCTAAGAAAAAATACCACATTAATTAAAGATCGATCTCAGCAAGGAACTTAGATGCCAGTCCCAAATAAATTTTAATAATTTGACATGGCAGATACTCAAATAATTATATATAATTAAACATTTAGGTTTTAATCCAAAACCATAAAATAAATTCAGCAATAGGTAATCTATTAACAAAATCCAATGCAGGTACAGTTAAAAAAAATGTAAACAAAAAAAAAATCACTAAAATTGATATTAAAATTCATTTAATAAAATTTAAAATGGTATAACAATAAGTAAAAATTCTGATAATTTACCATCAATGTTTTTTATTTACTAGTGAAACATTATAGGCATTTTTATTAAGGTCAGAGCAGTATCAAAACTATTTCACTTTTGATATAATAAGCAATAAGTATATATACATAAAACATCTGAAAAGATATGCCAACACGTAAACAGTGTTACCCTCTGGTGTGAGGTAATTACAAATAATCTTTTTTTGCATATCCATTTATCTAAAATTAATGTGTCTTATTTGCATAGTAAAACATTTTTAAAGAAATCTGAGTAAAGGCTGCTTACACAAAAGACTTAACAAAACCAAGACAACACAGAAAGCTTAGAAATAATTGATGGGCATAAAACAGGGAGATGCTAAAAAAGAGAAAAGAAGATGGCAAAATTATTTCCAAAGTATATTTAAGAAAATAATTACATAGAGCAGAAAGATCCATTTCATATTATTAAATCTCATGAACAACCATATTAGAGGTACATCAGGCATAAATTTTTATGTGACACTAGCACAGAATCAAAATACATATATAGCAAAAATAATTTTAAAATATGAATAAAATTAACAAAAACATAAAGGCTGGAGAATTATAAGACTGATATAAGGAAACCCTGAGACTAATGGCCATTGCAACTCTTGTACCTCCTCTATTAGGCCTCTTTGACCATCCTAGAATTGGCTTAACATAATGGACAAAAACACAGAAGTAATAAGAAACTTTACCACACTGCTATCCATTCATTAAAAAAAAGCAGTTCATGTAAAACACAGAAATTTTAAATCATATTCAAAATACTGATTTTATATATACATATGTAGGTATATATGTTTTATATATACTAGTATATACATAAACTATATAATGGTATAAGTATATATGATATAAATATATATAAAAACACTGACGCATACCTATTATTTCTAAAATAATGAAAATAAAATACCATATTCTATGTCTTTAAGATGAAGCCAAGTATTAGCATATTCTTAGAAACCTGCATAATTTAAGAAGAAAAATGTATACAGAGTACAAAACTCAGTTTGTAACTTAATTTTGACTTTGAGCCTTCACTCTATCAATATAGTCAAAACTTTATCTTCTCAATACAATCAACTAGCACACACATCACAATATAGTGTGTTTCTCAATTAAAATATAAACACAGTTAATCTCCAGAGCCACAAATCATACAAATAATAAATCATATGCTACAGTTTTACACAATTATGAATTTCAAAATGTCCTGGAATATATCTCTGGTGAATGACAAAGTTCTACTATGCACCCAAACCCTAACTGTGATCACCTTGCTAGTTATATTTAAAATTATACTATATCTCCCTTATATTCCTCTATGAATTATTTTTGCTATAATATTTGTACTTGTTTTATATTTTTCTTTAAATTTAGATGACTGAATAGAACTATACTATTTAATTCTCTATGATTAAATGAGTCACATCATTAATATTAGACAGTTTACTGATCATGCCCTTTTTATTCCAAGTTTAGATTTTACAAATAGATTAAAAATTGATGTATTTAAAGAGATGGCAATTTTCACACAATGTTTATTAGGGATCAGAAATTTAAATGTTTATTTAATATAGAATGATATTTATTTATTGGAAAGAATGAGATGGTTCCTTATGTATAGATATGGGAGAAAAGAAATAATAGAGTTTAACTAAAAAGTCAAGTTTCAAAGTAATGCATATAAGATGAACTTACCTCTATGTAACATATAGAAGGAAAACTTATGTGCTTATATTTATACTAAAGGAAGTGATATAAGGATACACACCACATTATTAATATTGGTGTGCTATTTGCACATCGGTTACCTTAAACATTGATTGCTAACAGGACTCATAGGACTCAAGTGGTTTCTCCTCACAGAAGAGCTTTATTAAACAAAGTATAATACAGTAATAGGCAACAGCAAAAACATTTTTACCAAAAGAGGTTTGGAGATGTCAAAGAGATATCTATCTTTGTCCTTTCTCTCATGGATCACATGGGATGCATTTTGCCTCCAGATCTTACCTACCATTGATGCATGTTTGAAGCATCGAGGTACCGTGAGACACAAAGTCACCTCAAGGTGGGGGATTTCTTATATTAAGCTTGTCAATTAAGCACTTTCCAGTTATCTGACATGCCTTAAACGTCAAACCTCAATAGGATTCTCTAAAACCCAGTGTAAATATAAAATCTAGAATTGTATACCCTATTTCCCGAACAACTTACTGACAAAAGTTAAAAATAGAGAATCATTCCTCTTTGAGTATATATTCCACAGAGTTAATCAACAGTCACCATCATACTCCAGGAAGGCCAGGATCTAAGTACCTGGTCAATCTATACCAGCTGGGATTAGTCAATGCTATAAAGTCTATACTCATAATCCTTGATCAAGGTCTTTTTATAATGAAGAGTTTTTCATCTGGATTAGTACAGTTTTACATCTTTTACAATAGCAATACGGTATAAAAATCAATAACACACAGGAACTTCCCTGGTAGCTCAGTGGTTGAGAACCCACCTGCCAATGCAGGAGACACGGGTTCGATCCCTGGTCCGGGAAGATCCCACATGCCGCGGAACAATTAAACCCGTGTGCCACAACTACTGAGCCTGTGCTGTAGAGCCTGTGAGCCACAATTACTGAGCATGCGCACCACAACTACTGAAGCCTGCGCGCCTACAGCCCACGCTCCGCAACAAGAGAAGCCACCGCAATGAGAAGCTCGCGCACGGCAACAAAGAGTAGCCCCCACTTGCCATAGCTAGAGAGAAGCCCGCACACAGCAACAAAGACCCAACGCAGCCATAAATAAATAAATAAATGTATAAAAGAAAATCAGTAACATACAAATGATCAAACTGAGCATTTGTAATAACCAGTGAGTTACGTGTATTGATCCAAAAAGACAACTAATCCATGCTCTAATTCCTGACTAAATTTTCTCAAGTTTTTGTACCATATTAACAATTAAACTTTTTGTCTATTCTAATCTGTACTTTATAATAAGCTTGAGCTCAGAGATTTAAAACCATATTAAATTTTTATTTCTTTTAAAAAATAATTGAAAATTAAGGAAATGTCTTTATGATTTCAAACTGAGTGGTAAGAGCAGAACATTACTTTTCCATACATCACGAATATGATTTTAATAAGAGACTATAGTATACTTTTGCTTCCACTTATGATGTAGAAGGCTTCAAAGAAGGTCACTTTAATCTTAAAATTACAAAAAGCGACATAAGCTACATAATCATAACTTTTCTTTAGCCATTACTAAGCAGTGGTCAGAAGACAACCATGTAACTGGATTTCTAAAGAGAGACAAGCCCTTTTAATGAGGAAAGGGACACACTCACATCTCACTTGTGACACAGATTAGGAGGAAGAGACACCAGCATCCACACAAGCAGATAAGAAGAAATCAGCAAAAACCATAATGAAATGAATTGAAAGATTAAGGATGGACTCGTAGGTCAGTCTGGAATATTTGGGGACTCCACACACAAGCGGATTTTGTGCCCTCTCATAAAGATCTTTTCTTTGGGACTCAACCAGATATTCTCAAGAAATATGGAGTGCCGAGCAAGATGTCAGAAAGAGCATGCTGGCTGGCTCAGGTGACAGAAGGTGATTAACTACTTGTGGGGAGCAGAGACAAGAACTACATACTTCCTGAAACCCTTCTTTCAAAAGAAAAGGCCTTAAAATGCTGGGGGAGTGACACATATTCTCTCAAAGGAGTTAATCATCTATGTGAGGACAAGTACATCCCCACCACTTTCTCTGGATCCTTGTCTCCCAGAAAGCAAAAGTCTTCAGCTAGTGGAAAAGGGGAAGCAAAACCTACAAATTCCTCTCCTCTCCTCTCAGGGTAGTCCGGAGAAGGGTATAAAATGTAACTCTCTACTCCTTGGTGAGGAAAAGGAAATCATCTTAGTCATAAAATACAGTGATGGTTAGTTTACTTGGTTAGGCTATCTACCCAGTTATTCAAACAAACACTAATCCAGTTGTTTAGATGTTGCTGCGAAGGTGTTTTGTGGATTTGATTGGCATCTACAATCACATGTGACTTTAAGTACAGGAGATTATCTTCAATAATCTGAGTTTACTCAGATTCAGCCTATCAGATGAAAAGCTTCAAGAGCAAAACTGAGGTTTCCTGCAAAAGAAAAAATTCTGCCTGTAGACCACAGAGTCAGCTCCTGCCCAAGTTTCCAGTCTATAGGCCTGCCTTCCAGCTTTTGACTTCCTCCTCAGTCCACACAATCACTTAACTCAAGAGCTTTTAATAGCTCTCTTTACATATACAGATACTTCCTACTGCTTCTGTTTTTTTCTGGTAGAACCCTAACAGATTTTGGTACTGAGAGTGGTTCTAGAGGAACAGGAACTTGAGGATGAATTTTCTGAATTGGTTCTGTTTTTTCTGGAATTGGTTCTCTAATTTGATTAGATTTAAAGACATTAAAGACTCTTATTTCCAGTGGTAAAGAGGACACTGGTAGTTCATGGCATGATGTGACAATATACATACAATGTCATTACTAATTCCAATCAAATACTTATAAAAGGTAAGATTCTGTATGACGATGTTTTTGATATCTTAGAATATTTTAGTCAAACTAGGAAGTATAATAGCTGCTCCTAACTGTACTGGAAAATATGGAGAAAGAAAAGGATGAGTTTGGGGCTAGAAATCCATATCTCAAGCTCTACATAAATGACGTGGAAGTATCTATACGTGCCCTGAAAGAAACCTGTAGCCACAGGGCTAAGATTTCTGAAAACCAAATCCAGGGTCTCATCCTGAAGGTGACTAAATTATAACACAAATTGAATTCCCAACCCCCCAAGTAATTCACTGATACTACTATGTTTTCCATCATCCTGAAACAGCTGGCTTTATAGAATTGTGGAATGATCTTTTGAAAACTCAAATACAGTGCTAGCTAGCTGAAAATATCTTGCATGGATGGGACAAGGTCCTCAAGAAGGCTATATATGCTCTAAATCTATGTCCAATATATGGTGCTATTTCTCTCATTTCCAGGATTCTCTTGAGTCCAGGAATCATGGAGTAATCACTATTACCCTTACTGATCCACTAGAAAAATTTGTACTGCTCATCCTTGGGACCATATACTCTTCTGGTCTATATGTCTTAGTCCCAAAGGGATGAATGTTTCCACTAAGAGACATAACAATGAATTTCATTAAACTAAAATTTGACTGTCACCTGTACACTTGGAGCCTCTCATGTCTCTGAATCAACTGGAAAAGAAAGGAGTTATTGTGCTGAATGGGGTGACTGACCCTTATTACCAAGGGGAATTTAGAATGCTACTACACAACTGAGGTAAGGAAGAACATGTCTGGAACACAAGACATCCCTTAGGGTATATTAGTACTGCCATGTCCTGTGACTGAAGTCAATGGAAAACTACAACTCAATTCCATCAGGATAGCTAATGGCCCAGGGCCTTCAGGAATGAAGTGTAGATGATCCCACCAGGCAAGGAACCATAACCAGCTGAGGAGCTTACTGAGGACAAAAGAAATATGTAATGGGTAGTAGAAGAAGGTAGTTTAAAACCAGCTACAATCATGTGACCAGTTGCAGAAATAAGGAATATAATTGTTATTAGTATTTCTTCCTTATTCTGTCATATATATTTTAATATGTATATTAAGCAAATATTTTTGTTTTCCTACCTCTCTTATTCCCTTATTACATAGCAAAATATATATTACTAATAGCTAAACTCACTGTATTTAAGTTTCACGGAGAAGAGTGAATATCATACACAATCTCTGCATTCCCTTCCAGGGAAAGTGTCAGTACGTTTACAGTTGCACACACAGGATAGCTGTATTATAACAAGTCAAAATATGACTTTGTTATCATTCTGAGATTAAGTTTCATTTAAGGAGATGTGTATGGGTGCCAAGGTGAAAAAATAAATCTACTAGTTCATTTTCTGTAGTAGAACCCTGAATGATACAGATAGTATACAGAAACTAACAAGAACTATCTTGTCAATGGAGAAGGGACATAAAACTCCTACCCAAGACCACCAACACATACAAGAAAGAATTTGTCTGTCATAAGGAAAAAGAACAAGAATACTGAGAAAGCCTCACCCTTGAGGTTCATATGCACAGGACATCCCTGAGACTGAGGTTGGACCAAAACCAAAAAGAAGCCTTTTTCTCACAATACAAGCCTAGTATGGTATAACAAGTAACACCGGTCTGCTGCTGGAGATGGGCAGAGTGTGGAGAGAGAGCTCCTCTGAGGTGCAGATGTTGGGGGATGGCTGAAAGTTGAAAGTAAAGTGTTACCACTGAATAAAACATTCAGGCTCACCTGGGCCCAATCTGATCACAAGGCAACATCATTCCACTGCTAGAGGAATACAAAGCCTTGGACACTAAAACCAAAACCAACCAAACAAAAAACAAATCTAGCTCAACCTCTGATTAGATTGACTCAACTCTATCACACTAACTGCTTCAAAGATAAAGCGGTCTCTACTCTACTACACATGAAAAAATACACGTTATATTAAATTCTATTAGCAAAACAAGACTCAGAGATGATACAGATGTTGGCAGTATTAGATAGGGACTTTAAAATAACACTGCTATTAGAGGATCTAATGGAAAAAGTGTATACCATCCACAAATCAAAGAGGACTCTCAGCAGGTAGATAAAAATATGAAAATGAAATAGAATTGCTAGGAAATAAGATAATCCATTGTGTGAGAGATGAATACTTACTCCAGTGCAGTTACAAACTTTCCACAACTAAGGAAATAATAAAATCTGAGAAAACATGAATAGAAATTACCCAAACTGAAATATAAAAGAAACACAATGAGAAAAACAGAACAGAATTAACAAGACTTGTTGAGCAATATCAAATGGCGCTGCCTGTAGATACCTGAAGTCACAGAAGAAGTGAGTGAGAGTATAATCAGAAAACATATTTAAAGAGAAAACAGACAATAATATTGCAAATATAATTAAAGATTTTTTTAAAAGTCCAAGAAGCTCAGAAAACTGCCAAGATAGGTTAAAAACGCACCCATACATACATCTTAATTTATTATAGTCAAACTACTACAAACCATATATAGTAACAAATTCTTGAAAGTATTCAGAGAAAAAAAGAAACAATATTCAGTGGAACAAAGACAGGATTTATGTCAAACTTCTTGTTATACACTATGCCAAAGACAATGAAGTTACATCTATGACAAACTGCAAAGAAAAAAAAAGAAAAACAGAAAAAACTTTCATCCTAAAATTCTATACCCAGTGAAAATATCTTTCAAAAATAATGGCAAAATAAACGCTTTCACAGCAAACCAGTGGTGTAGGAAACATAAAGACATTTCTTCAGGCAGAAATAATAGGACAAAAGACAGAAACTTGAATGAACACAAAGAATACTGTGTTGATATGAATATTTCCATAATATGAATAATTCCATAAATGATAAATACAAACATTAATATAAAATATTTTGGCATTTTTCTTTTCTTTTAATTTCTCTAAAAGATGATGGGCTCTTAAATGAAAAAATATGGCAACAATGATATGTATGTTTGTGTATTGGGGATAAGTTATAGCACACGTAAAAGTAAAGTAAAATTTGTGCCAATAATAGTACAGAAAGTGAGAGTGAAGAATTAAAATTATATTGTTTTAAGGTTTTAACTGTTTAAGTGGCATAATATTATATGAAAATAGACTGTGTGATACATTAAAATATATTATAAACATTATGGCAAACTGGTAAAACTAAATAAAGAGGAATGACCAAAAATCCAACACTTAAGACAAAATGGAGTTATTTTAAAAATAATGCAACTCAATGAAGGCAGCGATGAGGGAAGATGTAACCAAAAACAAATCAAGAATGACCACAGTAATAAAAAGTAACTAGAAAAATGTAAGATTTCAATTTATCCACAGCAATAACTGTATTAAATTTGAATTAAATGGCAGAGGTTGCCAGATTGGATTAAAAATATCAGAACCCAAACAGACACTGTCGACCTGTCTATGAAAAATTCATTTTTAATATAAAGACAGAGATAGATGCAAACCTATAAAAGGGTGGAAAGTATAGAGAATGCAAACACTAATAAAAGAATCCTGGAATGCTTATATTAATATCATATAAAGTAGATATCAGAACAAAATATTGTCAAGGATAGAGAAGTACTGCATAATTATAAACAGGAAAATTCACCAAGAAGATTTTAACAATCCTAAATGTTTAGGTAATAACAACAGAGCTTCTAAATACATGAAGCAAAAAATGACTACTGAATTGATGAAAACAGACAAATTTACAATTATAGTTTAATTCTCAATGCTCCTTTCTCAGGAATCAATATAAAAGATACATAGAAAATCAGACAGGATATAAATAATCTGGAAAACACTATCAGTCAGTTTGATCTAATTGAAACTTATACAACACTTCTATCAACAACAGCAGAATACACATTTTATTCCAAGTGAACTTGGAATATTCACCAAAATATATTTTGAATCATAAAATAAATCTAATAAACTATACAATAGAAATCATAAGAAATATTTAAGTCAATAAAAGAGAAATATACACAAAATGTATAAATATTTGTAAATTAAGTCATACACTTCTAAGTAACCCAATGGTCAAAGACAAAGTCACAAAGAAAATTACAAAACATTTTAAATTCAATTCAATGAAAATAAAACGCAATGTGTCAAAATTTGTTGAATGCAAATAAAGCACAGTTTAGAGAGCTTTATAAGTTTAGAGAGCGTCTATATTTTCTGTATAAGCAATAATTGTTTACATTAGAAAATAAGAAGGTTGTCATATCAATGACCTAAATTTCCACCTCAACTCTCATAAGATTAAAACAGTAATATTTTATTTCTCCCTTATTTAAGGTACAATGATGATCTTTCTGTCTAAGTGACTCTCCTGGGCTTCTCTCTTAGGAGGAATGATCCATAGATCCATGTTCCATCTACCTTGAGACCTTACCTACCACCTTCAACACAAGGTTTTCAAAGCTTGCAAAAACAGAAGACATATTGCATACAACCGCCTCAGTTCAGAAAGAGACACTTTCACTCACAGTCTAATCACTGAACTCAATCATGTGAGCCCCATTAAGGAACTGGGTGCTGGAAGATGTAATCTTACCATGGGTATCTAGTTTCAGCAACAATTCTACATCATAGAAATGGAGTATATATCTTTGTCAGCTAACTTCGAAGGTTAAGCAGGTTATTGTTCTAAATTTTTCTACTTGCACTTAACCTGCAGTAAAATACCCTAGGGAGTTCAGGAAAGACTGGCCTTAGCATCAGCCAGTAGCAAATGACCAAAGATATACCCTGGTTTTAGCTTATGAATTCATGTAAGTTCATGAGTCTCCACACCTAGACTGGGGTTTGGAAAAGAATGTCAGTGAGACATACTTCTTGAATTTTAGAATCTCTCTCTCCATATTTCTCAGGCCTATTCCAGTAGCCTATTCATGGACTATATTTTTTGTGTGTTTATAGTTGAGAACTCTTTTATGACATCCTTTCAGGAAACTTTAACCTATAGGCATTAAAAATAAGCATAAAACTTAGGTCCCCAGATGTGATAGAGAGCCTGCCATATTTCACACACCCATTCACCACTAGCTTCTTCTTTGAGTGACAGGGCCAGAGGAACCCTAAAATACATAACTTGAAGTCTGTCCAAAAATTCAAAAAACTTACAAATACAAATCAAATGACAATTTTTATTTATCCTTTCAATCAAAGGCATGCCTTTAGAACACAAATTAAGACGTAAACTGTTTTTCTTCACCATAATTTATGTTGCCAGATTAACAGATGCTTCATAAATGACAAAGTGCATTCCACAAAAACCCAAAGAAAGTGTTTAATAAAAAACATCTAGCCCCAATCCTAGGCTTTTAAACTAGAATTAATAGTAAAGCAGTAAATATTCCAGATAAAATTAAACTTGAGCAATTTAGACGTCATAAATCACCAAAAGTGACATTACATAGATAAGTAATTCTCAGAAGAACACAAGAAAAGAATCCTAAGAATATTCATGGCTTCAGATGTCTAGGTACCAGGTTAAGTATTATAATCAATGAGTAGAGTGAACTAAACATTAGTATTAACAGGTCTATGTGGTCCTAGGGACTTGTAGGAATAAGAATTATGAGCATACATAGTAATAGAAGGGCATATCTTGGCTTCAAAAAATAGAAAGTATTACAATGAGGATAGCTTGGAACAACATGTCATCACTTACATTTATCCATAAACATGAAATAAAAATACAATGAAGAGCAAGTGGAATACATATTCATTGAAATACTTTTCAGAATACAAAAAGAGAATATGGAAAATACTTTCTCAATGTATATTGTAAAAGTGACTAAGGACCAAGTTTTAGAAAAAGTAAATACAATTAGCTCAGCATTTTTTTGAAGGCTCATTCTGCCAATGCATTTATTAAATGAATAACATTCTATGTGAATAAATAACTTCAAGGGCAGAAAAGTAAAAAAGTCAATGACTGAAGAATCCAATTGTTACCTTGATTTTAATTTTACGAAACAAAATCGGAATTTGGTGACAAAATAACCATATCATTTGAGATTTATCAATAATGAAGGGATAAAAAATTGAGAAAAATCCAAAATACATCTAGACTTTATAAAAGTAGTTACTTTTGATGAAAATTCTAGTATGTTCATCAAAACCCATATAATAGCTATTTATGGGGCTGTTGTATAAAACATGGGGTATTGCTACAAAGTTGTTCTGTGAAATACATTTGTACCATTTTCTCTTAGTTTAAAAAATACTTTTCTGTATTTCGGTTTAAATTTATTAAACTTCACTTTTTTAGAGCAGTTTGAGGTTCACAGCAAAAGAGTAAGGTACAGAGATTTCCCATACAACCCCTGCCCCTACACATGCATAGGGTCCCAGATTATCAATATCCCCCACCAGAGTGGAACATTTGTTACAACTGATGAACCTACATCGACACATCATAATTACTCAAAGTCCATAGTTTACATTACGATTCATTGATGGTACTGTACATTCTATAGGTTTTAACAAATATATGACATATAGTTATCATTATGGTATCACACAGAGTATTTTCACTGCCCTTAAAATCCTCTACGCTCTACGTATTCATTCCTCTCCCCACTCCAACCCCTGGCAACCACTGATGTTTTTACTCTTGACATAGTTTTGCCTTTTCCAGAATGTCATATGCTTGGAGTCATATAGTACATAGTGTTTTCAGATTGCCTTCTTTAGCAATATGCGTATAAGGTTCCTCCATGTCTTTTCATGGCTTAATAGCTCATTTCTTTTTAGTATTGAATAATATTCTACTTTCTGGATGTACCATAGTTTATTTATTTGTACCATTTCTAAAGCAAATAATGTGCCAAAGCATCTCATTATCCTGGAAAGAATAAACATACCTCTACTTTCACTGTGATTAAAAAAAAAAAAAAATTGGCAGATATTCTACCCAGTAGTATTCTTTCCTCAACTACAGCTCCATAAAGATCTGGTTCAGAATAGACCCCTAATATTAAACTAGAGAATTCTTATACCTGGCAATGATTTTTTTAAACAGTTGTTTAGTAAGACAATTTCACACACATTCCTTGTGGAAAGCATGACAAAAGAAGGAATTTAAGCCCTTGCAGTAAATTGATTACACTTGCAATTATAGTTCAGTTAGTTAAATGACTTCAGGGAAATCAATTTACTCCACATCACCAGTGAATGTCAGAGTTATACACAGTGAATTCTCCACTTAAAATGCATGTTCAAGAAATACACTCAAAGAACAATTTTATTTCATATCATGTTGCTGTGTTTCCAGTGATTTTCTTACAATTCCTACTATCAAGCAGCAAAAAACAATGGTTTCTCTAGGTTCTATGAAAAGCAATGATAGGATTAACAGTTTCAAATGGATATATAATTGCCTGTCTGGAATCCTGCCAATTTCACGATAAGGCAGGAAAAGTAAATTAAGAAACAACTAATAAATTGAAACTACTATGGTTTCTATTTTAATTGTTTATGGACATATTTAAAACGGAAAATTCTCTACATTAAAAAAAAGACACTATATTTTCATACATATTCTATAAATTATTTTGGCATCCTAGCCAGCTTTTTTTTTTTTCCTCTGAGAAGGGTTGATTAGAACACGTTGATTATTAATTTTTCTCTGAAATGGTAAGGGAGAACAGAATCTATTTGCCTTTAGCCATCTAATTTTATTCAATTTGTTACCAATTTGATCACTTGACATTCCTGTTTGCTCCCATGGTAATTGTAGAAAGATTTGCAATACTCTTTCCTGAGGGACTGAAATGCTCTCAAAAGCCTTGCTTAAGAGACAAGCACTTAATGTGAGAAGAGTTTTGCTCTGTGCCACTTGAACCTTATCCTTTCCACTAGAGCATGTGACAAGAGTGTTAAATCTAGTAGTAGCCTCTAGTTATCGTATTATGCTTACATGAATTCATAAGCTAAAACCAGGGTATATCTTTGGTCATTTGCTACTGGCTGATGCTAAGGCCAGTCTTTCCTGAAGCATTGAGATGAAACCTCCAATTCATTTCTAAGAGACCTTGGACACTGACCAGATGGTAGTTCTTTTAGTTAAAATAAAACTGAGTTTAAATTTATACTTAAATGTGAACTATTCCATAGCACACTTCCTTATGACACAGGGTTCTCCTTTACTAATTTTCTTAATATTGTGCCCAAAGAAAACCTATGGCTATGAAAGTTCTAAGTTAGAAATTATAATATTATTGATCACAGGATATCTCTGATAAACATTCTTCAGATGTTACTTTGATATTCTCAATTACTGAGACTCAGTCATACTTTGTTGAATATGTACCAGGCACTTTGCATTCATCATCTCATTTAATACTCAGAGTAACCTGCTGAAGTAATTATTATCACCATTTTATGGGTGAAAAAACTAAAGTTCAAAGAGACAAATTAATTTTTTGAGGACTCACAGCTAGTAAGAAACAGACCCTTGATTTGTAATGAAGACCGGGATACCTTCAAAGTTCATGCTCATTCCATTCAACTTCAGAACTCTTTATACTCTGCCACCAAAGTACCTTTGTACATTTTCAAAGCTTAGGTCCAACAGCTCTCTGCAAATTTAAAGTTTTCTGGAAGTCTCACATTTCTCCTTGGAAATGATTTACATTTTGTATTATACTATACGATACATCAGCAGTTGTTTTAAAAACATTCAAAATTATTTAAATGTTGAATTACTTATTTCTCTTTAAGTATTAGAGATAAACTGATGCTCCCAGATGTTAGACTGTTTATTCTGTTACTTTATCCAATAATTACACAAAGCTTTCTACTTCCAAAATTATAGGGATATGCACACCAGTTTGAGAAGCACAAAACAGGAAGTAAATGGTAAGAACAAGGCCATGGAAGCAAATAAGGGCTTGGCAACGTAAAGGGATTTCAGTGTAGGTGAGAAATATGGTACACATGGACACATGCCATGTTCACTGGGGTAGAACTATAGAAAACATGAGTTATAGTAATTCTCTTTATTTAATTACCTGATAATATATTTAGAAGAGAATAGAAAACAACTAATCTATAAAAACAATTCAATGCAATCCAACACATCCTTTATTAAGTAGTTTAAAAAAAATGACAAGCATCATGCAAGACGCTGGAATATTACAAATATTTGTAAAACACACTTCCTGCCCTCAAGATACTAACAAGAGAAGGCAGTCACATACAACTATAATTATGTGTAATGTGATAAGTATCATAATAGAAGTATGCAGAGGACACACAAGAACCACAGAAGAAAGTGCTGTATCTGGGGTGCTATTCTCCCTGGGTTTTTAACGATCTTGTATAGCAGAAGGGTGGAGAGTAACACCCAGTTACTAAAATAGTGTGATGTATTTTAGTGAACGTTAAAGAGTTTAGCAGGCTTGATTGCAAAGGAATGTCCACGCTAGAGAAAAGTGTAGTGGGAAGAATAGCACATAAAGTAGAATAAAAATAGTAAGAGCCCCTGTAAATATTCACATGGCTTGTTGCACTTTTCCTTTATAAAACTCAATGTCCTTGTAATTACTTGTTCAGTGACTGTCTTCTCTACTAGACTGTAAACTCAAAAACTGCAAGGTCTGTGTCTTGTCCTCTCCTGCTTAGCACAGTTCCCGACACACAGCACGCATGAGGTGTTGTGAAAACTCCAAAGAAAGGAAGAGAAATATGTATTTGATATGGTGCACCAGACAGAAAGTGATTAAAAAGTCATGGTGAAGGGAGTCGCACGTGGTAAAGTGTCTTTAGAAGATTGGGAGTAATATGAGGGATGACTTAGGTAAAGGGTAATAATTAATGAGGTATTAATTCACACTCAGAACTCACCCCTTGGATGGTGAAAAGCCTGGAAAGAGTAGTGGCAGACCATGTAGGGAAGAAAAGGATGAATGAGAGGCGTATGTTTAAGATAAAACTGTCCAGAATTTTGAAAGGAAGTATAAAAAGACTGAAAGAAAAAACAAGATAGAAAGAAGACTGTTAACTTCCAGTCTGAAGGACAGGAGGAAAAACGGTGACTCTGAAGGAAAAGGAGTTAGTTTGGGGGTGGAAATTAACAAGACTTGATAAGAAGTGTAATTTGAGGGACTTCCCTGGTGGCGCAGTGGTCAAGAATCCGCCTGCCAGTGCAGAGGACGCGCGTTCGTTCGATCCCTGGTCCAGGAAGATCCCACATGCCGCAGAGCAACTAAGCCCGTCCACCACAACTACTGAACCTGCGTGCCACAACTACTGAAGCCCACGCGCCCTAGAGCCCATGCTCTGCAACCAGAGAAGCCACCGCAATGAGAAGGTCGCGCACCGCAACGAAGAGCAGCCCCCGCTCTCTGCAACTAGAGAAAGCTCGCATGCAGCAATAAAGACCCAATGCAGCCAAAAATAAGTAAGTCAATAAATAAATAAATGTAATTCAAAACTGCTAAGTTTTGTTATTGAAGTAATTTATCTACCTAGGATCTTTTGTTAATTTTATTGCTGAAGAGTTAAAATCTCCTAGTTTAAGAGTAAGGATAACATCATAATTCTTTAAGCTTGCTTTACTGATTTATATGTTTGTTTTTTCTTTAAGCTACATTTTGAAGAGTCCATTTACAAATGTGCCTTTTTTTAAAATGTGTAATTTTGCTTAGAAAAATGAAATCATAGATTCCAACCTCCACGGTTCACCATGACTCCAATAAGCAGGGATTTACACCCTTTGGAAATAGTCTTAATTAGCGTACTATGGGGTATGCCCTTGAAAATCTCCCCTCTTTCTAAACCTACCCATGAAAAGCAACTTTGGACTCCCCCATAACAATATCTACTGTTTTTTCTTTCTTCAAGAGAACATATCAAACCCTTTCTTCAGTTTTTGGGGGATTTTTTTTTAAGAGGAAAAACCCTTCTGGTACACTACATTTGAAGAACTTTTTTTCAGATAATGAGGTCATGGGGAATACAGATCTGGAGCAATAGCACAAGCACATCAAGTTTTCTTAAGCCCTGGAAGAAATGCAGAGGGAGGCTAATTCAAGGACTCAATCTTTCTTCAAACGTTTTGCTTCTCAATGACCAAATGAAGATTACAATTGTGTTTGCTTTGCTTTCTCCTCTGATCAGAATTTTTCAGGTTGATTTTTAGAGTGTAGTAGACCAGGTTTCATCTTCATTTACAAACAATCCTTAGCAAGAGAAGAAGATGGTTTAAAGGTGCTGTAAGAATCATAAGTGAAGTCTGGTAAAATAAGGAAAAATATTATAAACTTTTGGCAATAAGATAAAAGTGACAGGTAAACATAGAAGATATGGTTTAAAAACACCATTTATTTTAAGAAGACAAAATATTTAGAGTGAATGAGTAATGTTTGAAACTGTGATAGGACTGATAGGGGAAACAAAAGCAATAATAAAGATATTTGATTCTAAAAGCTCAAGTAGGATACTGTGCATGAAATGAATTTAGGAAACGGTGCCCAGAAAAGTAGCACAGGGAAACACTGATAGTTTCCTCTTATTTCACAAAAATAGTAAAAAGTGAAACTGGGATGATGATGGAGAGATAACTAATTACACTGAAATCATTTATCTGGACTAAAGTTTATGGTACGCAACCCAAGTCCCTGTATTATAAATTTTAAGAATCCAAACGCTAGTATATTCAAGTTTAGACATAGTACAGATCATAAATGCATAGTTCTAATTTCTAATATAGAATATACTATTGTTTGCAATTCTAAATCTAGATGGATATATAATCCAACCCAGTTTTTTCCTACTCAAAGAGCATATGTCAATGTATGTTTTATAATCATCTGTAGACATTGTAAGATTTTCAAATTTCACTGCAGCACATTAATAAATGATGCTGGGGAATGCTTCTAAGACTTTATACACCTGTTTTAATCAAACGCTTCTTTGCCCTAATTTAAATTAAATCACACAGGATGAACTGAATGTATACAAACAAGATGCTGTGTAATATTCAGACATGATGAACAAGGAAGTATGATGTAGCCCTTATCTTTCAATACACTTAGAATCTAAGCCAATTTTCCAGAACCATATCTGTGCTTCTGGAGCCAGAAAATCTGAGTTCAAGATCCAATAATGACATCTAGAGTTTATAACTGTGAAAGGAGTTTATTATTTGTGCCTGAGGACTTTTATTTTCCATTTTAACAAGAGGGCATTAACTGTCTAAATATATTATGAGAAGATTAAAAAGACAGAGAAAATGAAAGTAAAATAGACCACAATGATATCATTATACATAGTAACATGTATCCTCTGCCTCTGCACTGATCGCAAAGTCTTTCTAAAAAGGAGAAAAATAATAATGGTAGAAAAGTTTCATTTTCTTTTATCCCTGCACACCTTGTCTTTCCCCTAAAATGACAATGGAAGTTGTTTCTCATACTTTTCAATGATTATAGTGATCTGCTATTTTATTTCTTTATATTAGTGCCCGGATATCTGCTTTGAATCCCAGTCTGGTAATCATCGCCCTGCTAGGATACAGCGAGGCCTCCTGTTAATGCCTGCCCATCTAAGCCCAACCTGCAGTGTCAGTTAAACCTGTTTAATCTCCTTCTCTTGTCAAAGAGCTTCTTAGACATATTTTCAGCTCATGGAATTGGAGAGGAAGTATAATTTTTTATTCACTAATTTCTTGTGAGACTTAATGGTATATTTAACATATACTTAGAATTAAAAAGAGATAAAATGATGGGCCAGATAAAAAGAGAAAAAGGGAGTGTGGTATGGAATAGGTGGTGGCCTATTTAACCTCTAAAGACAAAGTAATCATTTAACACATCTAGCTTTTTAAATACATGCTCCATTTTAAGAGGCAGAGCAGAAGAGATTCTGCCCCAAACCAGCATTACTGTAGTGAGATTTTGTAGTGGGATTTGGGTTTATATATTCTTCTTATAAGGCCCAAGCGTGCTCCACAACTTTCTTGACATGCTATGTATAATGCAGTGGCTGCTCTTCTGGTTCATATCCCTCTCAGGTACTGTAGAAAGATATCATCACATGAGAAATACGGAAGCTCTATTACAGCACACTTAAGACACTTATTCTTAGTTGCTGGGTAGGCCATGGGCAGTAGGAAGCATCTACACAGACTAGTCACAACAAAAACATTAAGAAATAGGAAAAATGCACATGGAGAAGAGCAGGCTTGGGGTTACTAGAAGTGATGACATAGGGAGAATCTCTAGGGAGAAGGAAAATTGTTACCAGGCTCACTATGCCATTACTGTGAAGGAGCCCAAGTCCTAATTCTCTAATGTTCCCGTGTATGGGAATGATATCTTGGAACTTGAGTAAAACTACATTTCTTACTTGATTACATCTTCCTGTGGTTCTGACCATTAGCTGTCACTTTTCTTACACTGATGATTTATATATGAAACAGTATCCTGGATGTTCCCTCAGGGGTCTGTAACCCTGGATTACTGCTGGCTGCCAGAATATTGGCATGATCAAGAATAATACGAAACTTTGGTTTATACATCATAGTTGCTCTGAAAGGGAGAGAGGTGTTCCATGTGGATAAGGATAGAGAATAGTTTAAAAGGATTTATCATAGGAGGTTTTGCAGCAAATGTATTTCCTTACTACCAAGCTGATACATTTTTTTAGGTACTCTCAGGAGGCAGAAAGAAAATGGGGACTTCAAAGTCTTTTCCATACTAATTGAGGGTGTGGTCAGAAGCTTCAGAAAGTGAAAAATCTGTTTAACATATCACAGAGCTATAGACGGTGTTAGCTGGAGGTCAATTCTGTGAAAGAAGAGTACCATTTTCATAAGTGCATCCTCCAATATCACTATCAGGTACTGGCCCTGGAAAAATTACTGGTCATTGCAATGACGTTTAAGACGTATTCTAGGAGTGAAGTTTAAGCAGATGGAGATCTGTCCAAACTTCCAAACCTATACTTGATGTAAGCAGGTGTTCAATTATCAGAAAAGTTATGTGTTTAAAGAAGGATCACTACACGTCCTTCTGGACTACATGTGCAAATGTGAACAAACTTCAATGGCTGCCATGTAGAGTAACGGGCTAGTTATAGTACTTGGGGCAGGTGTTCTGGCAGAATACAGTTTCTAATCTTGTAGAAAAAAATAATAATCTTAATATTCTAGGACAACCTCCACATCAATTTATATCTCAATGGTAATAAAAATAAATATTACAATTCCTGACAAAACGTCTTGATGTACAGAATATCCTTTTTATTTTGATACCAGAATTTCCATCTACTAATTTCCCTTAAGGAAGTAATCAGAGATTTTATCATTTCTTTTTGTGCTGATAAAATCATTTTGCCTTATTTATGCTGTAAAAAAGTAGCTGACTCTGGCTATATCTGCCTTCTAGATAGCAATAATCTCTCTGGTAGAATAAACAGTTCTTTCAAAAAAACAAAATAAAAACAATACTTTAATGGACTTTGATGGGGCTTTCAATTAAGAAAGACAAGGACTCTTCTTCACAAATGGCATGAGGGTATTCCTCAACTGCCCTGTGTAACAAAATGGGAAGTGTTCGAAGTGGCAGGCATAGCCAGAGAGAAATAACACAGTTGGTGATTAAAAAAAAAAAAGTGGAAGGGTAGAGGGCTAGAAAGTGGGGAAAGGCGGTGGGGAGAGAGAGAGAGAATATTTAGTCTTATGGTGGGATGACAGGGAGCCTGGAAAAAACCGTTGACAAGTGGGTCAGTACCTTCTGTGGGATTTCCTGAGAACTTTTATTGTGGCAGTATATGATGCTCAATTTTAAATAATTTGCTCTGCCATTATGTAATCCTCCCCATTTCCCTACTCCTTTAACAAAAACACCAAAATAGAACAATCTTGTGCTGGTGATGCTCTGCAGAACAGGACTACTTTCTCCAGATTTAGAGATACATGTGAAAGGGAAAATATCCGTCACTGAAGGCAAGATATCAGCAATACTGAGAGACTAGAGGGGAAAAGAGGAGAAAACACATCAATTTAAGTCCCCAAGAATAAACAAAAATCTTGAGAAGGGCATTGTAATTCTCACAGTATTTGAGACAGAAACTTAGGGTATCTTTATTTTTTTGTTTGTTCATCTGTTTCCAATATTAATGTGGATTGTGTAGTCATCTATATTTCCCTTATGCTATTAACAATCTGAAAAACAACCTAAATATGAAAATATTTGAAAACTGTAAAAGTGATTACAAGTCTTTCATATAGTGTGGTAATAGGCATTCATGCATTTGTATCCAGCTAAACATAAGCTGGAAAAATCACCAGTGGGGGAAAAAAGTTGCAGATAGCATCTTATCCAATAATAAGTTGTACAAATAGCACCTTATTTTTTTTTCTAAAAGACTATTAAAAATGTACAAAATTGTTAATATGAGATATCACTAGAGCAATTTTTAATGCCTTCCTGAATTTGCCTAATTTTTTTCTACAAAATAGATGTATCCCTGCTATAATCAGAAAATGTTATTTTAAAATTTGTGTTCATCAAGATATTCTCATCCCATGCCAAAGAAAGAACAAATTTGTTGGTAACGCTTGCTGTACATTTTTAAAAAAAATTTCAGTGTTACTTAAGCTGTCCAAGACCTTAAAAACAACTGGAAAAAAACAGTTGATTTCAGGTCAACAAAATAAGTGTTTGGTCTACCAGATATGGTAAAAGCAAGAATGGGGCCTGGGGACTATCAACAGCAAAGAATGAGATACTGGAATGTTGCAAAGTAATGGAAATCTGCAAAATCACTAAAAGTATTACAGCATTCGACTTTTGCAAAATCACTACTAGTATTATAGCATCCAACAATCTGAAAAAGCTGATTCATTTTCAAATTGTTTAAAATTTACTCTTTTGGTAACTTCTTTTAAATAGGAAATGAACTTGGATTTTAGGACTAACATATATATACTACCATATGTAAAATAGATAGCTAGTGGGAACCTGCTATAAAGCACAGGAAGCTCAGCTCAGTGCTCTGCGATGACCTAGATGAGTGGGATGGGGGAGGTGGGTGGGAGGAAGGTCCAAGAGGGAAGAGATATATGTGTATATATAGCTGATTCACCTCATTGTACAGCAGAAACACAACATTGTAAAGCAATTATACTCCAATAAAAAAATAAGAATTGAAGTCAACGAAAAACTAGATTCATTTTATGGAATATCATTCTTAGAAACATTTTTTCTAAATCACATTGACTCCATAAATATGTATTTATAACACTATATTCTTAATGCAACAGAACTAGTTATATTAAAATTATTGAGGCTCAAATTTGCAAAACTGTTTCTATTATCTACCCAAAAACCTACAGTGAGAAATAACATCACTTTTTATTCATTTTACACTAAAGTGGAAAAGTATGTCATCTATCCAATTTTCAAGGTTCCTTGCTGTAGGGATAATGCTTTTGTTTTCCAATCACTGCTTCTCCAACTGGTGGGTAGTAGAAACAGAAAACATGCAAACTCAAAATTGGCATGCTTTGCAAAATCTGAGACAGAACGTTTCTCTGCCTATCAGTTCAGGCAGAACATATAATTATTTTCACATCTCACAGGAGTAGTCCTTTCAATGTTAGATTTCCTTAATGCTCTGAGTTGGCAATGACAGGGAGAAAAAGAAGAAGAAAAGAACACATTTGGGGACTGTCATTTGCAGTCAGTTCTTTGAAACTAATTTTGGAATGACTTTTAAATTCTGCAAAACATTTATCGGGCAATTCTCTTGATGGAGAAAACAGTTATTCCTCAGTTAAATTTGCCATGAAGTTTTCCCAACTCTGTCTCGTTTATGACAGGCTATTTTCATGAATGTCATCACAGTAAGGAAGGTAGAAGTGTGGCTCCTATCCTAGGGAAACCTTCATTAATACATTATCTTTCTCCAGCTCTACAACTGCATTAGGTATTTAGGTATTGACTATGGCACAGGTACTTGCATGGGTAAAAACCTCAATGACATCATCTTTAGTACTCAATTTGCAAACTGGAAAATGACTGTAATTTAAATCCCATGAAAATTTTCTTCCTTGGCAACACAGTTCACGGTTAGATCCGGCAGGTACTTCAATATAAAATGTCTTGTTAAGAGGAGTGAAAGCAGTTAATACCATGGTACAGAAACTATGCTAAGGTGTTAGGAAGTGTAATGAAACATTAAAAGGAGCTGTAGTGAAACTATAGCTTGATCACACATCAGTCTCTAATGCATTTCTAACACTTGCTGCAAATTTAAAACTTACAAAATATTTTACTGAAGGTCACACAGAAGGGACATAGCAAGGTTATTTCCCCTGTGTCCTAAAAAGATATACATACTGAATAAGAACTTGAAGTGTAAAAGAAATCTTACTGATAATGATTTAAGTTCTCAATATTCTATATCCTTAAGACTTTCCATAGATTTACAAAGATGTTAAACAAAGAATAAATCCGAATGATACAACTCTTGGCATAACTTTCTGAAGGTGCACCCTGAAGGCTTACTCTGAAGTAAACTCTGTCAGTTGTGAGAACTGCTGAATAGTGATCTAAATAGAAATTATTCTGGAAACACTGCCAGAGGTTAAATGAGAAGCAATCACAGAGGATCTCAAATTTATCATTTGAAAAAATCTTTCTACATTGTTTTCACTGAAATTAGGAAGAACAAGCTTAACAGTTATTGATTTATTAATACTACGGCTAGAATCAAGTCCTAAAACTTTAGCGCTAGACAGAGTCCTTCCAAATCTGCAGCCAGTCTGCTATTCAGACTGATTTCCTACCAGCTTTCTTCTCTTCCTGCATGGCCTTTCACCATGTCACCCATTCAGAACCAACTATCACTTTACGCACTTCCATAATTTCATACATTTGTGTGTGTGTACGTTGTTGTCTCTAAGTGTACAATTCTTTTGAAGCTTAAAAATGGTGAACTGCTGTTTATTCTTTCAAACCCAGCTCTGAGAAATCTCCCCTGACAGCACAAGATAGCCATCCCTTCCTTGTTTGTACTATAGCAATTTGCAGTATTCTATTAGGCTGGGAGCCATTCTAAATGTCTTTTATATGAAAACTGACATTTTTCTATCAGAGGTACATCTAAGATGATAAATTCTTTCTATTAAGGTAGTCACCCACTTCACCTGCACTTCTAAGTCACCGACACGTCTCTGTCCCATTATCCGCTATATCCTGTGTTCCATTATCCTCTATGACACGATAAAGGAAAAGGGAAGTTCAAGATAAATTCCATTACATATTCCTGCCAATTTTTTGTGCAGACCCTCCCCCCTTTGCTACCACCACCACCACTCTCAACCAGCAGCAAAGAGGAAGTTCAGGGGCAAGGTAGATCATGTGACACAGTTGGAGATGAACTTAACACACGTTGGTTACATTATAAAACCTAAATATTGGGAATGAGGCACCAAATTTGGCAGCTTTGGTGCAGCTGTGAGACTTCTGGCAAGAAAATGAAATACAACAGGATCATCTTTAAGAAGCCATGCATAAAGTTAAAACACAGACTAGAAGGTGACATGACCAATAACCATCATAGCTACCCAGAATTCAGGGATAGGAGTAAGCACTAACTAGCAGGCCACAGAAAATAGCTGTAACTCAGTGATAGCATTTTGGAGAGAAATCAACCCTGAGACTGTTAAGACTTCTCACAAACTCTGTTGTCACATATTGTGTTACAATGTAATTATTTCTCAATTAACCTTCCATAAACAATTCCAAATTTTTGAGATTATAAATATAATCTAATTATTTTAATTTTGAATCACCAACACATTAAACAATAACTGATAAAAAGATTTTAATGAAAACTTGGAATAATTAAAACAGGAACACAGCTGGTTTTTAAAAACAGATATCCGGCAATTATTTAATGAGGAACTCATTATAATCCAGACTGCTCTTCTTCATAGGTGAAGAGGAAATTCAAATAAAAATTAAGTTCCTAACCCCAATGTTAGGTCAATTATTGTGGAGTGGTGTTGAAAGAGGAAATGTTAAAACATAACTTTTGCATTAGCAGAGCTTGTGAAATTAATATAGAAACCCAATCAAAAGTCCATCATGTAGGCATTAATTGGTTTAACAAATATTTATTGAGAAACTACATTTTATTTAGAAAAATTAGGCATTTGGAACATAAAGTATTTTATATTCTTCAAGTGAGCATTATTTCTATAATGTTATGTTACTTCTATATCTTATAGAAAATGATAAAATATTGTTAAATTTAAAACTTCAATGGTAAGTTATATTTTATAGTCTTATTTTATAAATGTTTATAAATATATGACTTAATATACTTAATACTGTAATACTTAATAAGGATACACAGTGCAAATGATAAGAGCTTTGAAGAATCACCCAAACATGATTGCCAAATGTACAAATCTTTTTGGTCATATCCTCTGTACTTCTGTTTGAGATTTTACTCCAGGAATCACAGAACAAAAGGTTCCAAAGGGAGTGGGGGAGGGGGGGAATGCTGTTTCAGTAAATATTTCCTAGAGATACTCCTTACAAAGAGCTTTGGGGACACATTCAACTTAAGGAAACACCACCTATTCTCCCTGTATCTGTAAAGAAACTTTAACAGGAGGAAACCCAGTTCCTAAAAAAAAGAGAAGGAAGTTTAACTGACTTCCAAAGGAATTCTGAGATTCATGCCCTGGACTTAGGAGGTGGTTTTCTCAGTTACCTTTGACACAGAGCACTGTTCTGGAGGAAGTATCCAGTTTCTAACACTGGATCATGCAATATCCGCCCCCGAGGTAAAGTGATACATATCTATATATCTATATGTATGTATATACACACACATACATACACATCTTTTTCATATATATTTTTTCATATATATATTCTGTTGCTGTTGTTTGGTTGTTTGTTCATTTAAGCAGTACTCTGGAAATGTAAGAAGGACTTGAGAAAGGAGCTGCCCTGGTCACACAGGTAGAGAGGTTCCATTAACAATGCAGACTCTTCCAATTACCTATAGCAAAAATCTAGTAAAACAGGGACAAAGAGGCAGAAGCAGGAGAGGCAGGATACACAGGAAATTTATAGGAGATGGGAAGAGGCGCAAAGTAATGTTCACTTCTACTTTTAGTCTTCTAAAAAGAAGCAATGTACACCACAGCTTGTGCCCTGTATCCCAAAATAAAACTCAGAAGAGTTTAAATTGAAGGGCAACTTTCCTAGAACAGGAAAACAGAGGCATGGTGTAAGGCATTCCAAGGATACAGAGGGCATGATCTAGTTTGCTATTTAATAAGCTAACTGAAGTACTAATTATGAGAAAATGTATTAAATCAGAAATAAACTCTACTGATCAATGCATTTGTGTGTGTGTGTGTGTGTGTGTGTGTGTGTGTGTGTGTGTGTGTGTGTATTATCTTTAGAGGAAGTGTCATGTGTAAAAATTGGGGAGATATTTAGAATTTAACTGAACGATTAGAATTAGATTAACAGGACTTTGTCTATAACATGGCTCATCAACTGGTTCTTTAAATACATTAGAATGCTAACAAGGGGAAGGTTGCACAGTTTTGACAATCTGGCTATACAAGAATTAAGGAAGAACAGAGATGGCACTTAAGAGGTGCTTGTGCAGAGCACAATGAAAAGTGTTTGATTTGAGGATAAAATGAAATTCACTGTGTATGAAATTTGCAAACAAAGCAAGTAAATCTCTCACTCATTGAATTGTGTATTTCTGCCAGCACCAAGTGAAGCAAACTTTGGAACCAAAGGTGCCATTCTACTGAATTCTTTGAATCGACTTGGCTTACTAGTGATTTTTGAAGCAACTGATTTCTCTCCAAGTTCTCTGGCACAATTAGCCTGGTTAGAGTTTACTCTAAGTGTAGAAATGCAAGACAACATCCAATCCTGCTACTGGGCAGGAAATATGGGCTTTGTTAAGCCAGAAAAGTTTTAGGAAGGAAAAACAAAACAAACAAATTCACTCTTGAAAGATTCCAACATAGTAGACATGGCAAAAGTCAAATGGCTAGAAAAGGTAATTAGGTCCCTAACAATACTAACTCAAGGGAAAAGGGAGTTTAATTATTGAACAACATGTACATTACTAACAATGGGGAATGCATCTGATTCTGGCTTGGTTGCCCCATGTAGATCTCAAAACAGAGATACCTAAACACTGTGGCACAGTAAAGTGCTTTGAGGAACAATGGCAAATGTGAGGGGTCATAAAAGTGATATATTCTTTGAACCTAAGCATGGGTTTCCTTTGAGCCTCTACATAGATTTGAGTCTCACACAATCCAGAGTGAAGAACTGTCCACTGACTTCCTAGGGCTAAGCTTAAGTAGTGCATCCATGTGGCTTCCAGAAACAGCTACAGCACAAACTGAATATACTCCAGTTTACTCCACAACTGTCTTCAAAAGTAAACCGAACTGTGAATCCTTTGGTTCAAGGGAGCTATGATTTCTTAGCCATTTTGTAGGGAGCTAATAGTCTTAAGTATGAGCTACCAGACTTCATGCTTATATGACAGGAGATATAATGCATCACTAAATTTTTAATTATATTTTGTGAAACAGTACATACCACTTTCCTGGAAAAAACAAAATCAAAAGCTGGGATTTGGGTGTTTAGGGGCAAGAATCTACACAGAAAAAGAGGGAAAGTCAGAAAGGAAGGGCATGGCTGAAGAATACATTGGAGGGCTGAAACCTTTATAGGAAAAGTGACCAAATTTAATTCTATGGGAAGGAACGATTAGGAAACTATTAAAACTATTAAAAACAGTATATCTAATTTTCAGATTTAAGTCTTACGTAGCAATATAATATCCTTCTAATTGAAATCTTTAAAGCTAACCTTGATTTGAGTCATGTTTTAAGGAGGGAAGGTATCAAAGTGGTATCCAACAGGCTGTCATGATGCAGAAAAGAGAAAGAATATATCTGAGGTAAAAAGGAAAATGTACATTTAGAATCTTATCATCAACCTTGAGACAAAAATCCTTAAGGGGAAAACTGCTTTGCATCCGCTGCCCAGAGTATCCCCTAGAGACATTGACAGGACTGCTATGCTTTCCACCATATGGGAGTGAGGCCAATTTTCTAAATCTTAAATTACTGGATGGCCTTAAGTAGCTGGAGAGTTTCGGATTATTAGGAAGAAAGACATAAGTTACATTTGTATTACCCACCTTAGAAGTATTTTCTTTTAAGAATTTTTGAAATGGTAAGAAGAAAAACACATTTCACAAGTTGAGTAGGTGAAAATTATAGAAAATAAGCTTATCTGCTAATCCCTAAGACTCTAAGTAGATGTCCTAAAAAGGGCACAGAGAGGTGAACTGTAAATAAAAGTAGTTTCAGGTCAATCAAATTAAATATTCACATTAAAGAGAATTTAAATGACTAATTTGTAGGTTATCTGTTCTTTTAAACAGACACTGCTAATTTGTCTTTTCAATATACACTGACTATAAAGATGCATATGGAAAGTTTCCCATTCTTGAACAATTTGTTGTACAGAATAAGAAACAGATACATATGCAAATGATTACAATAAAAAGTTCTAAGTGTTTCAGTAATGATGGACATGTAGGATTTGGAAACACCTAGGGAAGAGCAACTAATGCTTAACTGAGGTATCAATAAACCACTCATATAAGAGCAGGGTCTTGAAAGTGAAGTGGAAATTTCCTAAGAAAGTAGACCGGAAGGAATTCAGAGGGAACAATGTGTGCCAAGAGCTAAGAAACCTGTAGGACCATGACACTTCCAGGGAGTAGAAAATAATTTAGTATCAGGAGGGAGCAGTGGTGAAAGATGATGTTGGAAATACAGGTTGAAACCAGTTTACTTAGGTCTTTGAGGATCTGGCTAGGAAGTGGGCTATACTCTTGGACCACTGAAGTTTTAAGTGGTAAGATGGGCGTGATGCATTACAAAAGTATATTCCAGCCAAAAGTGTGCCTAAACACTGTACTGATCAGGTAAGACAAAGGAATAAACAACCCTCAAGAATTCAGTGGATTAAAGTCCCATGATTTTATTTCTTGCTCATCTAACATGCCCTAGTGGGAGTTTAGGACAGCAGGGCAGCTCTCCTCCAAACTATCATGTAGAGGCTTAGGCTCTTTCTATCTTGGGACTCTGCCTTCTTCTGAGGTCCTGTTCTCTTCTGCATCCAGCTGGTACAAGCAGAAAAGAGAGTATGAAGGAGACACAATTACCCTCCCAAAATGTCCAACCAGGAATTGGCACAGATCACTTCCATTGATTTGAATATAGTCATGATGTCACACCATTACAAAATAGACTAGAGAACCTATTCTTTATGCATGCCCGAAGTAAAAAGTTATGAGGTGCAGCTCAAATCCAAATGTCTTACAAATACTTTAAAAAGATCTATAGCTTCCTACTAAAGATATTGCATGATTAATGTGCTAACTATTGAGAACACTACAACATGGAATATTGAAGATACATATGTGAATTTGGTAGCAATAAACAGGAAAAAGCTTGACAACTCTACCCTTGCTGTACTTGGGAAAAGGAGCATTTTCAGTCAAGTATTTGCTTAAAATGCAGTATATAGATCATTAAAACATTTCCCCAAAGGGCGCTTTCATCTACTTACCTCTGAAGGGGCTCTTGTGGCCCAGCACTAACTTAAAACAAGCAGGGCACACTTACAGACTAGGGATGACTCAAGACAGACAAAGATAAGACAGCATATGATTCCACAAGCAGTGAACAAAATGGGCATATCTTGTTTGTGAAAATCAGTGTTTTTTAGTTGAACTTGAACACTTGGGCTAAAAAAGGAACCATCTGATATTCTAGAGAGAGTATGTGAAATGATGAGAATAGTTAAAAAAGGATAAGGAAGAGTAATCTTTTGAAAGAATTTCAAAATAATGTGTATGCGGAGGATACAAAATTCTCCTGACCTGAATAGACACAGGGAAGAAAGGAATTTTCCTATGGACTCTTTGAGCCATGGAAAATATTTATGAAACAACTTAGATACACTGGATATGGGGGACAGACTTCACGCTAGTGACCTAAACAAAACCAGCTTCCTTCCCCTTCTCATCTTAATTCACCACAGTCATGATGTTACTAGCTACCCATGGTTAGTATCTGTAGCAACCTTCCCTGAGGCACTATAAGTTTGGGGGAATATACATAGATCCCACATTTAATTAATATTAAATTAATAGTATATTCATTAATGCTGTTTAATATTAAAATAGAGATTTTTAAAAACACAACTCTACTGTGGAGCAAAAAATGCCACTGTTTTAAGTCTCCCATTTTTTTTCTCACTTATTTACCACAGTAACTTGTACCTTGGCTCACTTTACTACAATTCATTCTATATGTTGTTTCCAGGGTAAATATCCTAAAGTGTAATGCTGATCATTTCACTGCCTGGAATAAAACTTTTCAATGGTTCTGTATTTCCTACAGGCTATACTCCCTTGCATGTCACGCATTCTCCTTTATCATCCAAATCCTGCCTACCTTTTCATTTTTACTCTTAAGACTTTCCCATTGTCATATTATGCCCAAATTATGCTGAAATACTTCCTCAAATAGGCCACATTTTTTCTACTTCCATATGATTATACAGTCCTTTAAATGTTCTACTTAATTTTTATCTACATTAATACCTACTTCAATATTTATTTCAAATACTCCACTTCCTTTCACTGTTCTTCATCGTCCGCGTAAGCTGCCCATTCTTGATACTCCCAGACTGTCAAGGCATATCTCTTTCGTTGATCTCTTTAGATGCTGTTATAAGCACTCGTTTATCTATCAATCTCCCACATTAACTTTTATGATCTTTGGAAGTGCGGCCTGCATCTGTTTTCTTCCTGCTTTTTTATAATCCCTGTGTCTGGTACTGTAATTGATACCCAGTACATACTTGATAAGTGTTTGCTGAATGATTTATGTGCAGTGTTGTGGACACAGAGATCATGAAAGTAATTGCTGCTCAGCTGTAAACAAAGAGCCTCCGACTAACCTCCTTCAGAGGTTCCCTTCACCACAATGAGCCATCACACCCAGGAGAGTACGCTTCTGAGTGTGGCTTTTATCCAATGACTCATGAAGCTGCTGGTATAAAGGCCTAGCCATTAGGCCTAATGTGGGATACCTGGTGGACCATGTATGTTCCTCCATGATGATGGCTGAAGCTTGTTGGGCCTACAGTGCTTTAGGACTTTTCAGTCTACTCAATACTTCCGTGGCTGATGCTTTAGAAAAGAATTAAAAGGCCCAATGGAAGACACCCCACAGAATTATGTCCAAGAGATGGCCTATGATGCACCATTTACTGAAACCTTAAGGAATACGCTGGTGAGGGGGCACTGGCATAATACAAAAGTCAGCAGTGGCCCTCTTCTTGTAGTGGGAAAAGTCATTATAGAATTCGACTACCTGATCAAAATGGGCACAACAGGATCCCAAAACAATAAAGGCAAGGTACAATGCTTAACTGCCAGAAGTCAAGTAGACTAAAATTTCATAATGAGTAACAGGTTCAAATTGCAGACAAGGAGTAATGACCCACAGAAAATTATGGAAATGGTTAAAAGAACTTAGTGTCCCTAGGGAAAATATAAATGGGCAGCCAATAAGGACACCACTCAGCTTGTACCTTAAGAAAAAAAAAATTAAGGCTCGATTACCAAGCAGCTGAGCGGAGTTAAACCTCCCACCCCTTCCCCCCAGAAAAAGGTCACAAACTCCTGCCAGTTTTCAGACACAGAACCCACTGCCTTAAGATTCAGCTGGGCCCACTGGAGGAAGGACCCTGCAACACTACAGAAAGTACTTTGATAAAAATTCTATAAGTGCTTCCCCAAAGATTCCTACAATTATCTACTTAGATAAATGTACATCAGTGAATGGGAAATCTCCAGTCACACTGAAGAATGTTACATAAAAGGTTGACATTGATACCCATTAATGTGATGCATCATTATGCCCCTCTCCTTACTCCTCTCTGCCCTGATATGAGAGTGGGAGCATGTGATGGGCAGGTAAAAAATGAAGTCCTGGTTAAGATCCAGATTATTTTGGTTCCAGTGAGTCCAAAGACCTACCTAATTTTAATTTTCCTGTTCCCCAACTATATAATTGGGATTGGCATACATAACAGTTTGTGCAAGCCTAACACTGGGCCTAGGCCTATAAGTTAACAGCTATTATACAGAAGGCCAGATAGCAACCATTAAAACTACCCCCTAACCTAAGCAAGATAATAATTCAAAAACAGTATCAAATCCCAAGGGGATGGAAAAAAATAACTCCATTCTTAAAGATTCAAAATACACAAGAGTAGTGGCTTCCATTTAGTTCAACAGCCAAACTGGGCCACAGAAGCAAAAAGTGGCTAGTTCACTGGAAATCTTGGTAAAACACATGCACTTCGACAGATGGGGACAGAACCTACAAATATTCAGTGGTCTTCCACTTCAGTAAATTTTTTAGGAATTTAGTGATCACTGGCATGCCAGAACATATGTTCCAAATTAAAAGACAAATAATTGAGTATGCTAACACATATATCTGGAATCTAAGGGAAAAAAAAAAAAAGGTCATGAAGAACCTAGTGGCAAGATGGGAATAAAGACACAGACCTACTAAAGAATGGACTTGAGGATATGGGGAGGGGGAGGGGTGAGATGTGACAGGATGAGAGAGTGTCATGGACATATATACACTACCAAATGTAAAATAGATAGCTAGTGGGAAGCAGCCGCATAGCACAGGGAGATCAGCTCAGTGCTTTGTGACCACCTAGAGGGGTGGGATAGGGAGGGTGGGAGGGAGGGAGATGCAAGAGGGAAGAGCTATGGGAACATATGTATATGTATAACTGATTCACTTTGTTTTAAAGCAGAAACTAACACATCATTGTAAAGCAATTATACTTCAATAAAGATGTAAAAAAAAAAAAAAAAAAAGACAAATAATTGCAGCATGTACCTCCAACCACGATGAAAGAAATATATTACCTGGTAGGCTTCTTTAGGTTCTAGAGGCATACACTCCACATCTGGGAATACTGTCCAGGGCCGTATACTATGTGACACAACGCTTCTAGCTTTGAGTGTGGCCCAAAATAGGAAAGGGCTCTACAGCAGATCCAGGCTGTAGTGTGAGCTGTCATACATTCCGACAGACCTTATGGCATTAGAGGTGGTAGTGGTGGTGGAGAAAAATATCTCATGGAACCTACGGGAAACGCTAGTGGAAGAATCATAATAAAGGTCTCTGGGGCTCTGGAGCAAGGCCATTCCATCTACAACACACACGCCTTTTGAGAAAAAAATTCCGGCGTGCTTCTGGTGGAGGAGTGCCTGATGATGGGATAGCTAGGGACCATGAGACTGAACTATCCCCATGAGCTGGATCCTGTCAGATGGGCCAAGTCTAAAGATTTTCAGGTACATGAACAAGCAATCCATCATATTAAAGTTGTACCTCTGTGATCAATTATGATTAGAGCTAGAGGTCATAAATAAGCTGCATGAACAAACAGCTCAGATCTGCATATCACCCACCACTGTTGCACCAGTTTCTCAGGCCACACCTCTGGTATATAAGGAATCCTGTTTGAAGAGTGATGAAGTAAAAAGTGACACTTTCTTTACGGATGTGCCAAGTATAAGCAACATCTTCACTGAAGCTTTCTTCAGGAGTGGACTGGAAAATTAATGATGAATGAAATTTTTCCCAATGGACAGCTTCATGCTGTCCATACAACCACTCATTTTGTTGTAAAGAAAGAAAAGTGGCCTAAGATTAGAATTTATATGGTCTCATGGGCTGTGGCAAATGGCCTGGCTGGTCAGGACCCTGGGAAAAGAAAGTATGGAACGGGTCCATGGTATGAACCTATGGCAGACATAAGGGAGTGGGAACAAAGTGCGAAGACCTTTGTATGGATGCACATCTTAAAGCATGTACCACAGAAGAGACACTAATTAACAAGCAGGCAGAACACTCAGCTAGTTGATGTCAGGCAGCCTAAGTCATCAGCCACACTACTGTTGGCATGCTGTATACAAAAGAGAGTGGTCACATTGGGAGAGATGGAGACTACTCATGGGACCAACAATATGAGTTCCTATTCACTGAGGGTCATTTATATATATCTGATACTGAATGTTCAATCTGCCAGCAATAAGAGACGTGCTTAGTCCCCAGTATGACACTATTCCTCAAGGAGAACAACTGGCCAGTTGGTGGAAAATTATATATTATAGCCCTTTTAACCTGGAAAGGCCAAATATTTGTTCTACCAAAAAGAGATAAATACTGAGGATATGCATTTTCCCAACTGCTGTGTTGACCCAGCTACCACCATGACCTGGGGGCTTATAGTTTGGTTGATTCACTTGCATGAAATACCATGCAATATTGTACCAAACCAGAGGAATCAACTTATAGCAAAGGGGATATGGGAGTAAGCCAAGTTACATGGTGTCTACTGGTTGTATCAAATACCATACCACCCTTTTTTTTTTTTTTTTGTCAGCCTGATAGAGGAACGGTATGGTCTCCTGAATATGCAGTTGAAGTATCAGCTTGAAGATGCTATTACACAAGAATTAGGCACCATCCTTAGGATGCAGTATATACAGTGAATCAAAACCTTTATATGCTGCTGTGCTGCCAATGGGAAAAAGACTTGGATCCCTACAGTTCTGTCTACGCAGTGCTAGATGCCCAGGTCTCTACCTCTGGCATCACAGAACTCAGCAAAAGTCATATTGGGCACTTTGATGAGCCGTTATATTCCAGAGCTCCTTGCAGGATTATCCTGCAATATAACTGCAGGCTAGAGATGTTGATCTCTAATAAATATCTTGCATGTCAAACTCCATCTCAATCTCTGGTGCTGGAAAACTAAACTGGCAACAAGCAGTATTAAAATGTAATTGCTGGGCTTCCCTGGTGGCACAGTGGTGGAGAATCTGCCTGCCAATGCAGGGGACACGGGTACGAGCCCTGGTCTGGGAAAATCCCACATGCCGCGGAGCAGCTGGGCCCGTGAGCCACAACTACTGAGCCTGCGCGTCTGGAGCCTGTGCTCCGCAACAAGAGAGGCCGCGATAGTGAGAGGCCCGCGCACCGCGATGAAGAGTGGCCCCCGCTTGCCGCAACTAGAGAAAGCCCTCACATAGAAACGAAGACCCAACACAGCCAAAAATAAATATATATTAAAAAAAAATGTAATTGCTATACCACATATGCAATGTATATCAAAGCTTTCTTTAGAGATACATTTTATGGATATATCACAGTTGGAAGCTCCTTTAACTTTTACAATAACTCCCTGTTTGGAGCTTTCCTAGACTGATAAGAAGCAGGGCAAATGGCACTTTAGTGCATTTAAAAAGAAAAGTGACACAAATATGTCAGATTTCTAAAGATGATACATAATTAGCTTCTACTCGGTTGTCATGTGACTAGCCCAGAAAAGTCGGAATCTCAATTATGCTAGCCATGTATTATTCACTATTTAATACATTAACAATACATGAGGAGGATTGAAAATGATGGAATATAATTTCATCAAAATTGCTCTATGAGAGGGTGGAGGAGGAGGAGGAGGAGGAAGAAGAAATGGACGAGGATGAGGAAACCGTATATGGAAATGCAAATATATCTGGATGAAAAATCAAACACCCATACTCTATGTGTGTCATCTATCATTAATGTTTACTACCCTGTGCACGTCTGTGAACGAAGACTCGTGCAGAACCTTGAAGTTGCTGGAGAAAATTAACATTTCTTACATTCCAAATTTAGCCTAATGTTAATCAAATACTAACCTTGGCATCTGTCGTTTGCTGTTTTTTCAAAAATCCTAACAATGCAAATCTAGTACCTATTCTAAAAATACCATGTTTTTTTTACGACTAATATCATTTCAACAACAAAATTTATAATATAGATTATAAAATCCAGAGTTTAGAAGTTGAGGGTTATAACCATCACACCTGGATTAAAACGTATTAGATTTTTCATAAGGTACCCTTCTGCGAAGATATAGGCTCGTCTGTAAAACATGCGCACTAAACAGTAAAATGGCAAAATACCAAAGAGGCAACAGTCTATTTAACCCCAGCTGTTGCACTGGAGGCATTTTTTTTTTTTAATTTTTAAAAAAAATTTTGTTGGGAGGGGAGGTATTACCTTAAGAGCAGGAATGCAACAAAAACAAAAGCTACAATTACCATGTGAAGGGTGGTCCAGTGTGCTGCTTAAATCTAATTTATTCTCAATTAATTATTTATAATCATGTTCTCGAATGTTCAGAGAAACGAGACTCAGGGAATTAAAGTAACTTACCCAAACTCACAAAGCCGGACAGGAGAAGTGCTGGAAGTAACTCCTATGCCTGCGGCTCTGCTTCACCAGGTTAATACGTCCTGCGTGGAGGCCGTTCTCCAAAACCGCTGGAAAACTGAGGAAAAGAGAAAAGTCACTCGCTCAACAAACAAGCCCGGAATACGTACGCTTACACCTACGTCTACGTCACGTTACGTCACGTCACGTCACGTCGCGTCACGTCTCATCTACGACGGGTACCTCACGTCACGTCTCCTCTAGCACCTCCTCTACGTCCATAGCTCCACCTACGTAGATATACTGACGTAGATGTCTCACTGCTGGTCTGGGAGACGCTTTATTTAAGACAATTTGTGGAAAGTATTTTCAGAGAAAAATTGTTAAGGAGAATAGTGTCTTCTAACTACATAGCATATACTTAGGTTTTCTAGTAGTAAGTAGAAGGAGAAGGAGCTAGGAAAAATGATAAGTTTGAAATTCGTGGTGCTGAAGGAGACTGAACTTGGATCAACTGGCAAGTTTTCGAGCCTTTGTCGGTAAGTATAATATCAGAAGAGAGAGTGATGTTTGGCACTGTGGGAAATAGAAATGCACGTTGCACGGAAGAGCTCAAACAGAACATTTAGAGAACGAAATCTGGATGGAATCTGGACGATCCATTTTCTGACCGTTTCACCAATGCACTCATGTCGGAAAACTGCTTGTAAGCACCAGGGGCACACATAGAATTCTGAAGACTTTCATAGTTTGCTCTGTGTGTGGTTTTACCATAGTATACTGAGATTTATAAAGGAGGATTCTGATCTCCCTTTTTACTTAAGAAATTTTTGATTACAGGAACCTGAAAAACCTAGCCGAAACCAAAATTTACAATAGTCACCTCCTTAGGAATTATACTGAACATACAAGATAAGCATAAACAAATCTTCCAACAAAAGAGTGTCTCAATATGCATTTGTTGTTGCTCTGGGTGGTTTGAAAGTGACTAAACTAATGATGATAATGTTAATAATAGATACCATTTTAGTAGTTACCAAATATATTACTTGTCTTTGAGATATAAAAGTAATTTTCTGAAGTGAAATGGTATTAACTTATGTTTAAAGATGAGGAAATAGGTTCAGAAAGGTTAAGTGATTCTTTTTAAGAAAACGCACATGACTAATGGCAGGCCCTTCAGTTCGAGTTCTCATGCAGTCTGTTGCAGCATACTGCCTTTCTCTCTTTGAAGAAAAAAATAATTAGCAGGAAATATACTCTTTTCATAATGACCCAATAATCCAGAAAGAACAAATGCTTATCATAGTGTAAGACTCATCTTTGAGTGAAGAGGAGCTATTTTAAATAACAACAACAAAAAAACCCCTTTAGTTCATAGTAGTAGTACTAGTTTGGAGACAGCTGGTATAAGTGAAGAGCAGTATGGTAAATGTATTCAGCCCTGAAATAGCCTCTGATACTGCTCAGCTAACTTTTAATGGGTCTTGCAGCTTAGGCTGCTCTTTGCAAACCACTGAGGGTGCAGTCCTGCTGCCCTTGCATTTCTTTTATGCTCACATAACTCCCATTAACATTGCTCAAAGTTCAGGGTACCAGGAACTAAGGGCAATTTTTCTCTGCTTCCTCAATTCTCCAAAGCTTTGCAGGCATAGACATTTAGCAGCACTTTCTCAATAAGAAGGGGATATTTTGCACAGAAATAAGAAAGCTGCAGGGAAGCCGTTGCTTACTGTAGGGAACCTCTGTGTGCAGAACCACGTGACACACGGTTCTGGTAGGGCACCAGCTGCTTGGAACCACCTCAGGGCTGTATGCTATGGGAAGAGAACTCCCACTGGCTGTGTGTACACCTGATTGGCTGTATGTCAGCAATGCCTTCCAGCCCAGCAGTTCCTTTTCTAGTATTCACCAGATGCAATTAGCAGAATCAGAAGGAAGCAACTTAAAATCTGCCAAAATAGGTCAGGAACCTCATTGTTTGCCCATTAGTAATCACAGCATATATGTTTAGAGCAACAAAAGTCCTATGAAAATTATACAAAAGCATCCCTTCCCTCCTAAGTTTTGCCATAGTTCCTCATTTTGTAAACATCGTATATAAAATCTCATAAAAAAGGGGAGCCATTTCCAATTGAGATCTGTTTCTATATACAACTTAAAAAGTCGTAAGTTCCCTTTGAAAACTAATAATTGGAGAAGCCCAGGATATTAATATTAATATAAACTACAGCTTGTAGGTTAAGATGTACACATGTCTTTCCTATTTCCTCAACTTGCACTTCATCCTAATATTTTTCCTATGAATAATGATCCATAGATAGATTTTCTTAGATAAACTAAATCATGTACGGGGGTCCCCTACATACGAACCTTCAAGTTGCAAACTTTCAAAGATGTGAATGTACCTTCAGGCATGAGTGAAATTGCAGCTTGCCCTCTCTCTCCTATTGGTGATGATCCTTCAGCTCTACCATCTCCCACCTCCTCTCCCTCCTCCAGTCAGTAACTCTTCTTGCCTGTTCACTCGATGTCAACGCCTGTATGCCAGCTGTTGTACTGTACTACTGTACTTTTCAAGATAATGTACTGTAAGATTAAAAATGTTTTCTTTATTTTTTGTGTTTGTTTTTTATGTACTATTTGTGTGAAAAGTATTATAAACCTATTATAGTACAGTATTATTTAGTCAATTGCGTTAGTTGGGTACCTAGGCTAACTTTGTTGGACTTATGAACAAATTTGGACTTACGAACGCCCTCTCGGAACGGAACTCATTCATATGTAGGGGACTTAGTGTATTAAATACACTCAGTATTGTTATCTAAAAGGATGCAACACCCCTTAAAGAATGTAAACAAAACTTCACACTTAAAGCAAAATGTTGCACCTTAATTGATATTTCTGATGAATATGCTGCCTTTGAGATTTGGACTGACACGTGCATTCAACATATTTATTGTTTTCTTCTTTTTTGGCATGCAGATGTCAAAGTCTTACTAGCTAAAATGTAAATTCTGTTTCAAAGCAGAAGCAGTTGAAGAGCTTTTTAAACCTTCCTGATACACAAGTTAAGACATAAGGAAGAGGCTAGAGTAAAAGAGACAAATGGAGAGAGTACAGGTGTGTTTTTCATCACATTGCCAGAAAAAAATGCAGTTTTTCTTCACTGATTCTTCCTTTGCTTTACTTTTTTTTTTTAAACAGTGCAACATATGTTATGGTTAATCATATATAAGCCACTGGGAGAATAAATGCTGTCACAATAATTAATGGTTTAACTCAGTCTGAGTCTTTTCAGTATTAATAACCAAAATGAGACTTTTGTGTTAGTGTGAGCAGGAACATATGTTGCTTATTGCATTTTGTCTCTTAGAAATAAAAACGGTGAGCCTGCTCATTCTTCCTGGGTTTTGGTCAGTGGCTTAAGATTAGAAGCAAGCCAGAGGAATACCATCAACATCCTGTGTTCCAGTATGGATTGGTGCAGTATGCTGCCATTCTAATAGGCTTCAAACCTTACCTTTTTTGCCTCTATTCTTCAGATGGTTCAGGATAGTATAAGGGATTTCAGATATAATGAATAGTGCTTTTCATCAAACAAACATTAAGCAAACAAACAAAACTTGAGTAATAATCATCAAAGCAACTTTCGCCTATGTTTCTAGGTTTGTATCAAGAGCCCTCTTCAAAAGAATTCAACATCAAATTGTAATGTTCTTTCCTGATAGTAAAGGGATTTCTTATTATTTAAATCTGCTTTCTGTTCACCAGTCTTATAGAATGATCATCTAACAGTATAAAAAATATTTTTATTCCCCACATAAATGTAGACTATTGTTTACCCATTATGGTCTTTTTTTGTTCATGTTGATTATTTATTTAGGTTTTTTGTTGTTATTGTTCTGTTTTAAAATAGGGCCCTCATATTTTAGTGTAGCCTCATAGTTATACGGAGATTTTGATTGAAAGAAAACAATAGATAAAAGAGAGTTTGGCTACCACTCATCATTCAACCAAAAAGGTAAAATGATTCCCACCTGAAAAGAAAAAGATAGTTTCTGAAAATGCCTCTCAGAGGAGGAATAGACCCAGAAAAAAGCAATGTGCTCATTTTAGCTAATTTTATTTTTATTTAAATTAGGAAGGAAATATCAAAAGAAAATTCTTTTGGTAATGAAATGAGGAAAGCAGCAACGAGTTTAAAAAATAATGAAAGAACGAATACCCCAGGAAGAAAATATTGGTAAATTGATGAGAGTGATTGAGCTATCACTGCAATTATTGTAACAACCTTGAAGCAATGATGTGATTCATTTAGAATTATCCCATGTGAGCTAGAGCTGTGTTCCTAGCTGCTGTTACACACTGAGTGGCCTGAATCTAGTTGAGTCCCAGGAAAATAAGATTAAAATCAAAAATATCCATTTTGTAACAATACATGCAACATGGATGAATAGATTGTATGTAAACACAGCCATAACAATATAATTATGCTCATGTTAAATGTTACATGCAAAATGTTTGTTCTATTTAGTGAGTCTAGTTATTCCACGTTAATATTTCATTATCTTTATAGATAAAGGTTTTTTTTGATTTAAAAATCCTCATTCGATCATTGTTGCCAAGTAAGGTACTTAAGCTATCACAAGTGCCTTAAGCAGGACAGTGTTAATTGAAGTCAGTCATTTAAGAATCTCTTACAAAATAGTACCCAAAGTTGAAATATTCAAAAACTTTAAACTCTTTTATATTTGTATTTTAGAAAAAAACATCATCTAGGTTATTAACCTCTGCATACTTTTCTTACTTATGAAGATATAATTTTCACTTGAATGTTTGAATACTAGCTAATCCAGCAACATGATGCCTAAGAATTTTTGCTTAATTATGTACAAGATCGTATTGGATGAATAATTAGAATTTCTGGAGACTGACATTAAGACTTCAGTGTAGGGCTTCCCTGGTGGCGCAGTGGTTGAGAATCTGCCTGCCAATGCAGGGGACACGGGTTCAAGCCCTGGTCTGGGAAGATCCCACATGCCGCGGAGCAACTGGGCCCGTGAGCCACAGTTACTGAGCCTGCGCGTCTGGAGTCTGTGCTCCGCAACGAGAGGCCGCGATAGTGAGAGGCCCGCGCACCGTGATGAAGAGTGGCCCCCGCTCGCCGCAACTAGAGAAAGCCCTCGCACAGAAACGAAGACCCAACACAGCCAAAAATAAATAAATAAACAAATGTGGGGTTAAAAAAAAAAAAAAATTTAAAAAAAAAAAAAAAAAAAAAAAAAAAAAAAAGACTTCAGTGTACACTGTAGAGTAGTCATTAGTTCTTTAAAGTTATTGAAGCCAGTGGTATTTTTTCCATATAATATTCTGGTATAGTTTATGGCATTCACCATGATTAATATCTCAAATTCTTTTTATTTAACTGAGGTCAGGGGCCTTCTTTCAATGTTTATCTGCAAATCTAGAAGGACAGAAATAAATGCTATCCCTGACCCCAAAGTTGTGTAAAGCATAATGAACTCAATTCTTTTGAAAAATTGAGTCCAGAGGTCTTACTTGCTTAAGTGTGGTATTCTCTATGTATAATTTCACTTTTACTTAAATGTAAACCACCACGTCTTTAGAACTACATCTCAATTTTATATATGATTGCTGGAATCTCAGAGAAGGCTTCAGCTCACAAAACGATACATTCAGCCACAAGCAACAGAACACTTGATTATCAGTGTCCTAAACCACAAGATGACCCATTACTTAATGAGGAATCTGGAGCTGGAAAGTTGAAAGATTGTTTCAGTAGTTCATTGATATTATTAAGTTCATGTTCTCTTTCTGTCTTTTTGCTCATTCATTGTTTTGTGTGTTGGCTTTCGTTTATTGTGTTTATTGCCTGTGAATACAATGTGACTTCAACAGCTCTATACGTCATATTACCATTCAGTGAGGAAAGAATAGGAAAAAGATCTGCCAGTGAGCTATTCCATTATGTTTTTTAAAATCAGAAATAAATTTCATGTAAGTTCCCTAGAAATTTTGCTGGTTTGTCCTTATACTTCATTGATGAAAACTGAGTCACAGGGCCATCTCACTCTCAAGGAAGGTTAAGAAATTTATGGTTTTTTCCACTTCTAAAGTGTTGGTCCCAAGGGAGAAAGGGGGTGGAGTATTTTTGGAATACCTCTGCTTTTATAAGACCAAACTTGGCTCAAAGGTTATGAAATATAAAATTCACAACATATGAAGTTCTCTAACATATGAGTTAGAATATTCCTACTTATAATTTGAGGATCACAGGATAATTGCTTTATTTTCTTACTGTAATGATTCAATGAGAATTTCAGTGGTGTGGGTTTTTTTTTCCTTCTACCAAAAAGAAAAAAAAAAAGGTTTTGAAGGAGACTTATTTTAGACTTAGTCATATAATGATACATTTATACTATCAAGGTTTATTGATGTAATTTGTCACAGTTCAGCACAGTTTTTTTTTTAACTGAAAAATAGACTAGTAGATGGAATCGTGCTTAAAACCTTTTCGGGAAGAGGGAGTATTGGAAGTAAGTGGAGCTAAAACTGGACAAGATATTTCAAGAGCTAATGCTGTAACTAATAATGAGAGAGAAAAGTTACTGTTGCTTTTCTTATAGCTAGTGTCCTCACAGTTACCTTTCACACCCACAAAACTGGTAACTAATAAAAATAAAGACAGCAAACACTATTTTTTACCACTATGCTGCTGTCTCTTGAACACTGAACTGCAGAATCTGAGCTACATACCCATTTCTGTAACCTTACTCGTTATCACCAACAGCAACTATAGGATGCCGTGTGGACAACTCCCAGACACAATGATTATGAACACTTGTGATAAGTTTTGTTTTATTAACATCACGTTTTAAAAATGTATAAATGCTCTAGTTCTTTAAAATGTCTATTTTACATTTGAATAGAAAAATGAAAGTGTGAGTAAGGGAAGGGTCTTGAGTTTTCATTCTGCTTCTGCTACTATGAAAAGCTGGAAAGGTCATTAACATTTTTTGAGCACAAACAGCTTACCTATAAAATGAACTAATTCATGTGGCTAATTTTAACAGCTTTTCTCCCCAGATATAGGAAAAAAAGACTTTGATTTAGAAATTCCTAAGTCAGAAATTACCCTAATAATGCTGTTTCTGTGTGTCATATCTGATGTCATATCTCTGTGGGTAATTAAATTATTTAAAGTCTGCAGCAATGTAGATGGTTCTTCAAATTCAAAGTTACATTTAAAATTTGTATTCTGATAATATAGAAAATGCAAATAATACACAGAAACTTGGCTTTACTCCCCTTACTACTAAATGTAATGATGTTATTTGGGAAGTCTCCTAAATGTTTCTGTTTTCTGTATTAGCTTCTCACTGAACATAGGGGTTATTTATCATCACTCCTTGGAAATAATTTTAAACACTTTTAAGTGAATAAATTTTTCATTTTAAGACTGTACATCACTCATCTATTCATGTCACATAGAATGTCTAAGAACATTTTAATAGTAAATCATCTTTTGTTGATTTACTTATGGACCCTTTAAGCATTGCAGACTTTTACATACAACTTCATGAAGTTTATCTGTATTGTGTCCATTATCCAATGTAAACAGTAGTGTTCTTAGAATAAAAGAGACAAACACGTTTCTATTACATCTCATGTTATATCATCCCACAGAATGAAATATTTTTCATTTTAGGTATTATATTAAGGATATGCTGCTTTTTCCTTGTTGATGCTTCCTTCAACCATTCATAAAAGCCTACACTGATTTAAATTTTCTTAGTTCAGGGAGTTAGACATTATCTTAAGTCTGTTTTTTAACTTGATTTTGGATGTTAGAATATAGTTTCTGCAAAGCAGAGGCAGCTATTTTTCCTCCTCTTTTCAAGTGTGTTATTTTGTATATATAATATTTATTTGAAGAATTTATGCTTAAATTTTGATTATTACATGATAAGGCATTAATGATTGAACTTAGCCCCTTGATGCCAAGTGCTATATTAATTAATTAATTTCTAGACTAAATCATTTGCACAGAGAGTTCTCTGTCTCATTTACATCCAGTTACTTTTTTTTTTTTTTAACAATCTTGTCAATTGTTTAAAAGTTAACCCTTAATAACTTTGCAATACAGAGTCACCAAAAATTTTGGCTTCTCCTCTCATGAGTCTCAAAACAATATGAACAACAAAATAAATCAAATAGTATAGGATTTTAAACCAATGTATAAAATAACTATGAGTCCATGCTGATACAAATAAATGATTGGATTAATTTTAAAATGGAGAATAAACAAATCTCCCATGGAGAATTTTAAATAATTCATGTAGATACTCTATCCTTGAGAAAAAGAATCATAACTCACCACTTCTTAAGTGTAGGTTTTGCATAGTTGGGGGGGGGGGGAAATAGGTGAGGAGGAAGAGGAGGTGGAAGAGGAGGAAGAGGAAGAAGGAAAAAAACAGCAGCAGAAGGTGCTGCTGCTCTTGGCTCATATCATGGCTTACACAAAAATCAATTTGAGATGGACTGTTAGACCAAAACTTAAAATCAATAGGACAATAGAAGAAATCAGAAGTATAACTTCACAATTTTGAGTTAGACCAGATATCTTGAAGAGGACAAAGACTGTATGAACTACGAGATAAAACATTGTTAATTTGGAATTTACAAATATTCCAAACATCTATGCTCATCAAAAAGTGTAATCAATAGATATCTATTAGAAAATATTTGTAAGTCACATATCTGACTGAGAAGGAATTCTATCCACAGTATATTTTTTAAAATAAAAATCTGGAGCTTAGTAATAAGGTGAATAAACCAATGAAAATTGGAAAAATACTTAAACAGATACTTCTTAAAAGAAAAATCCAATAAATATATTAAAAATTCTCAGCATCATTAGCCAGTAAATAAATATAAATATATACAAAAATGATACAACTACATAGCCCCTAAAATAGCTAAAATGAAAACACCAAATATTCTGCAGCATGTGGAGCAAATGGACCTATAAAACTTTGTTTCAGTGTAAAATTGTACACTCATTTTGAAATCTTTTTGTTCTCTCTGTCAGTTTTCCATTTGGGATCATTTTCCTTGTTGCTGAAAAATACCCTATTCTATCCTATAGTACTTCTAGTAAATATGAATTATTTTTTAGCTTTTCTGAGGATGTCAGTGTTTCTTTAAGGGTACTTTCAAATTAGGATGAATTATCCTATTGAATTCTTTTGAGGAGATTTTTTAATCACTACTTTGAAGATATAATTAGCTTCCATTACTGGTACAAGTTAGTTATTTACAAGTTAGTTGTCTAATTTTTGATCCTTTGAAAGTAATCTGCCTTATTTTTCTGGCTCCCCAAAGAATCTTCTATTTAAATGTTTTCTGTAAAAATATGCATGTGTAATTGTGGATTTTTTTGTTTGTTTGTTTATACTGTTTGTGTTTTATAGGGTATATTTAATCTCTCCCTTGATATCTTGTATCAGTCTAAAAAGTTCTCATTCATTCTTTTCCAAATATGACTTCTCTCTCTCTCTCTCTCTCTCTCTCTTTTTTCTTTTGAGATTGTAATTAAAATATGTTAACTATTCTCATCATTTACTTTATGCCTCTTCCCTCTCTTTGATAGTTTTTTATATTCTGTCTCTCTGTGCTTCATTCTGGATATTTATTACAATCTATCTACAAGTACAGTAACTCTCTCTTTAACCCTTTCTAATCTCCTGCTAAACTCACCTATTGATTTTTAAATTTCTGCATTGTGTATTTGGGTTACATAATTTCCAATTTCTATTGAAATTTTCAAATGTGTTGTTTATATTATTCAACATATACATTTTAAAGGCTGTGTCTGTTAACAATAGTAATATTAACCTTTGTGTGTGTTTCTTCTTCCAGTTGCCTATGTTGATTTTCTTTTATGTTATCTTTTCTCTTTGCATTCATAATTATTTTATTTTGTCTCAGTGTGTTTATAGTATTAATTATAGAAATATGTTGTGGCTTTAGATATTGCCATTTTCTTCCAAAAAGGATATACATAATTTTCTGCTAGGTGACTGGGATTGCTAATAATTTGGGACCACCTCGTTCAAATTTCAACAAATGAGATGATTTGCAGCTGAGCTGCAATTCTTTAAAGGTGGTTTCCTCCATGGTACCTCTTCATGTCTTCATATATATCTGTTGGATTAATAATGATATGATAATAATAAAAGGCTTTTGTGTAGTTCTCATTATGTTCTAGGCACTCTTCTTGATGCTTTACAATCATTAACTTATTTAACTCTAACAACGCGATGAGGTAGGTAAAATTTTTATCCACATTTTACAGAGGTAACTGAGACAAAGGAAAATGAAATAATTTACCCAGAATTAGTAGTAATTATTAGAACCACTATTCAACTTCAGGTCCCATGTTTCTAAAACTACTATGCAAATGTGCCTTCCCATAAAAGATAGTTGCCCTCTTCAGCAGCTAATCACTTTGTGAGAATCAACTCAAGAAATTACTCCTCCCCAGAGCATTTGCATTCTAAGATAAGATCACCAAGGGAGGAACACAAAAGCATTTATCTCTAACCACAAGCTCTCTTATGAAAGCTTTACAACATTCTAAGTCAAGCAGTGCCATTCTGACCTCTGATGTCCCTTTCAAGTCATAAACTTCTCTTATTATAATTGTGAAATTTAAGACACTGGGAGGGAAATAATTATTTGGCAAAGGTTTTCCAGGCATATAGCAATCATACTTTATAGATAGCTAATGCTTATTATAGAATTTACTATGTGACAGCAAATCTGATGAGTCATTTACATAGAGTCTTGCATTTAATCATTAAAGTAAATCTATAATAAATATTCCCATTTAGGCAGATGAGAAACCTAAGGACTAATCATTGTATGATTTACCCAAGTCCCATAGTAAAGATATATAGCATTAAAATTAAATCTTCACCATCTTGACTCTAGAAACTGCATTTTTACCATGACACTGTACAATCTACATGATATAGACAAAGAGGTCTCTACATAGTCTAACTACATTATATGGACATAGAGGTCTCTATATATTCTATATGACATAACCACATGACCGTTACTAGTAATAGCCTTTTGCTGAGTAATTTGTCTTAAAAAATACAGTCATTTTAACATTTATTTTCCTTTTAGTACTAATGACACAGAATAGAATAAATTAAGACTCTATGTTGGCAATTAGGCACTAAAACTAGAATATAGGTTATAAGTGAGATGTCTTTCTCTAGCCTGGAAAACAAGCAGCTCAGTATCAAAATTCAATAAACCTTCGTGTTTCTTTGAAATGAAGAACCAATTAAATTTCTTTTTATAATCTGATGCCATCTCAATTCCTGTTGATATCAGAAGTTTTTTTAAAAATAAGTTGAGCTGTTTCCAACAAAGTCATAAATAACTACAGGTATAAACCTAATATTTCAATTTTGTCATGCAATAACAGAGAAAGAATCCCTATTAGTATATATACTCTTTTATTTTTCATGTATAGGCAGTTTTTTTGCCAACATAAAGTCCTGATATAGACTTAAATATTCATTAAAAAATTAATAATAGCCAAAAATTAGAATTTTTTATTATAACTATATCAATGGCTATACAAAATAAGTATTTTCCATTGATTAGGGCCCATAAACCATATTTTTAATATTCTCATTCATGGTCTAATAGGGGTAGATTTATTTGTGTCTTTTCATTAAACCCTAATGAACCTTTAATTATAATGCATTGTATCTATTCAGTAATTTTTACCTATTTTCTTGAAAATAATTTTGTCTTAAAATAGTCAAAGTCTGTGTTTTATAAGATGATACCTATGACAAAGAAAAATAACTGACAAGTAGTATTTAGTCTGTGGATGTGAGAGAGAGAGAGAGAAGAAAAGAAAGAGTGGAGAAACTCACATGATATAATGATTAAATCCCCCCCAAACAGAGTCTATTAAAGAGAGAATCCTACATCTGTACTGTGTACAATTCAGTGGAATTCATAGCCATTTAACTTCTTAAAACCAGTGTATTAGAGTGTTGAACAATAAATGAAGGATTAGCAATTTCTAGAAATCTGATTTAAATTAAATCATTGATTTGCTCTTAAGGGTTGACCTTTGACAATCTCTTAGAAAACTTAGAATAAAGCCATCTGAAAGAAGGACCTCAATGAAATACCAATAAACTTTCTAAGCTCAGTAACAACAAACATGTATTTACTAAAGAATTACTTTGATGGAAAGATATTTTTGCACTAGGAAAAAACAACTTACCTGATGAAAAAAAATAAAATAGGGGTAACTTGAATTTGATAAGACACTATCATAACGCTGACAGTGTAAGATTGCTTTTAATTATTTCTCATCATCAACTTTGGTAATTTGATTTCCTTTATGAACTTTTCAAACACAGTTATGTTAAGAACCACTTTGAAACAATTGAAATAATTACTTTTATTTAGGAAAAACTAAGTGGGAAAGTTATAATGTCTCTTGAATGTTTAGTTATATCAATATTAAACTACTAATCCAAGTTCTCTTTAATAATGAAAGAAAAGTGAACTGCCTAAATTAGACCACAGGTTTTTTTAAGGTGGATCTGAGTTACAATACTCTTAATTCTTTTAAATATGTTCATATTAAGTTTTTTTTTTTTTTTTCATTAGGTCAGAATGCCTTACAGCTATACTAATTCTCTGTTATTAAAAAAAAGTTTGAAAGCCAAGGACAATTTATCCTGTTCTTTAAAGGTCTAATTTAAAGGCAGGATTTTCAAATCAAATAACAATGACTACATACTAAGCACATATAATTAGTGTACAGGTGTATAAACTAAATTTTTTATACCATTGTAGTCTTCATTTCTTGCCATATAAAATTTGTTAGCTTCTATGATACAATAAATCTCCAATTAAAATACAAAATACATTCTTTTTTTTTTTTTTAGCCACATCACGCAGCATGTAGAACTTCCCCAACCAGGGATCGAACCCACGCCCTCTGCAGTGGAAGCACAGAGTCTTAACCACTGGACTACCAGGGAGGTCCTAAAATACAAAATTCAGATAATGGATCTTTGATGGAACAAAGATAAGAATCAGGACAATTATTCTAAGATCATTTATCTGAATTTAAATTTCCCAATATGTCTTGATATAGACTTAAATATCCCTAACCAGAACTAATAATAGCCAAAAATTAGAATTTTCTATTATAACTATTTTAATGGCTATACAAAATAATGACTCTCCATTGAGTAAGCCCTGTAAACCATGTTTTTAATATTCCTATTCATGGTCTAATAGAGGTAGATTTATTTGTATCTTTCCCCTAAACCCTTTATAGTGAAACCTTAATTATAATGCATTCATTGTATTATATATATGTAGATAATTATATATAATCATAAAGTGAATTTAAAAAACAGTTACAAATAAGGTAACTATTAATCTAACTATCTCAATAATCACTTGAAATATATCAATAGTTTTAGCACACCAGGGACCTTTGGAATGGATACAAAAAAGCAACTATATATTGTCTATAAGAAATGGATTTAAATATAATGACACAGGTTAAAAGTAAAGGTATGGATAAAAATATATATACCATGATAAGATTAATCAAAAGAAAGCTGAAAGAGCTATATTAATTTCATACAAAGCAAAGTCTAAACAAAGAAGGTTATCAGGGACAAAGAGGGCCATTATGTAAAGGCAAAGGAGTTAACTCTACAAAAAACTAACAATTCCCAATATATATGCACTCAACAACACACAGGGCTTCCAAATATTTGAGAAAGAAACTGACAGAACTGAAAAGAGAGATAGATATGTACTCTTAAATCTATAAACTACATATATTTTTGCTAACAAAGCGAAAATAATATTTCCCAATATATAAAAAATATCATTATACCTTTACAAAGCAACCAATAACTTTTGTTTATTATTATGTGCAGGTAGACCTCATTTTATTGTACTCCACAGCTATTGCATTTTTTTACAGATTTAAAAACTTAGTTTTAGCATTATCAGATGATGGTTAGCATTTTTTAGCAATAATGTATTTTTTAATTAAGATTTTTTTTAGACATAATGCAATTGTATACTTAATAGGTTACAGTATTGTGTAAACAACATATGCACTTGGAAACCAAAAATCTTGTGTGTCTTGCTTTATTGCAATATTTGCTTTATTGTGGTGGTCTGGAACACAATATATTGTGGGTATACCACAATATCTCTGAGGTATGCTTGTAATATGTTTCCATCATGTAACAACATAGATTTGACATTTTATCTTTAATATCTAACAATGTCATTAATAGTAGACTTAACAGTTACTAAAATGAAATATTAAAACATCAATTAATTCTGCCTTTCTTAAAACTTTTGATCTCAGGATTAGTTTGTATCTCAAAAATTATGGAAAACCCAAAGAACTTTTGGTATGTGGATATAATTTACCCATATCTACCGTATTGACATTAAAACAGTGATTTTTTAAAAAATACTTAATTCATTTATAAATGACCATCATAAAACCTTCACATATTTACATGCTTTGTGATTTGAAAAATACTGGTTCATTGAATTATGCAGATATTCCAAGTGGTGCTACATTTCATTATAAAATGTTTTTTTTTTAAATATTTATTTATTTATTTTTGGCTGCATCGGGTCCCAGTTGCGGCATGCAGGATCCTCCGTTATGGCGTATAGGCTTAGTTGCCCCGCCGCATGTGGGATCCTAGCTCTCCGACCAAGGGTCGAACCCGCATGCCCCATATTGGAAGGCAGATTCTTAACCACTGGACCACCAGGGAAGTCCCTAAAATGTATTTTTGAAAATAGCATTCATTATTATCACCCCTGAAGCTGGTTAAGTTGTCAACCTCATGGTGGCACATAAAAATTTTCCAAATTTGTATTTTGGCTTAAAGTCTTAAGTTTTTGTTTTTTGGTTTTTTTTTTGGCAACAGTATGAGTTCGTTTCTTGAAGTGTCATGTGCATTGTACTTTTCAGCCAAATACACAAGTCTAGATGACCGTATTTTGTCTGCTGTTCATTCAAGCAAAAATGCAGCTTCTTGAAAAAAGTTTAGTTATGTATATTGTTCAAACAGTTGCACAGTTGTTTTTATTCAAGTTAACCATCATACTTCAGAATACAACAAAAATATTTATGAACACTTCTCTTTTCATGACAAAGAATATTAAAAAGAGGTGTACTTAAGGATTGTCATTAAAATTAATAATTTGCTGTTTCATCAAGGTCAGTCTTTATGTGCTTTATTTTTTATCTTACTGCAAACACATGGAGGTGAAAATATAGTAACTTCAAATACAGTTTGATGTCAATGCCTTGATTGTGCTAAAATGCTAACAGTTTATATGCTTGCTATTGCCTTTGCACTCTCAGTTCAATTGTCAACAGGGTTAAAAAGACAAAAGTCTTAATGTGGTAGGCAGAATAATATCACTCAAAGATATCTATGTCCTAATCCTCAGAACCTGTGAATATGTGATCTTACATAACAGGGACTTTGCAAATGTCATTAAGTTTATGGACCTTGAGTTCAGGAGATTACCCTAGGTTATTCAGTTGGCCCAATATAGTCACCTGAGCCCTTAAAAGCAGGGAACCTTACCAAGCTACAATGAGAGAGAGAGAGAAAGGGGGTGGGGACAGATTTGCATTGTGTGAGAGGCACTTGACTCACTGTTACTGACTTTGAAGATTGAGTGCAAGGACCATGAACCAAGGAATGTGCATAGTTTTTAGAAACTGAAAATGGTCCTTAGCTGACGGCCAGCAAGAAAATGAAACTTCAGTCCTACAACTGCCAGGAATTACATTCTGCCAACAACCTGAGTTAATAAGGGAACAGGTTTTCCCAAAGACCATCCAAAAAGGATCACAGCCATGCCGACCCTTTTGACTTTAGTCTGGTGAGATCTGTGTTAGACTTATTATCTACAACACTGTTAATTTGTGTTGTTTTTAAGCTGAAAAGTTTGTGGTAATTTGTTATGGCGGCAATAAAAAATTATATGATTATTATAAAAATTGTTTGGATCTCACAGTTCCCTGCAAAGTGTCTCAGGAACCTCCAAGGGCCCAATAGTTCATGAATTGAGAATTGCTGTTCTAAACCTACAAATATCACCTCATAGTAGAATTAGATGTAGCCAAATTGTTGGTAATGCTCCTGCTAAGTTTCTAATTTTTGTCTTTTTGACAGTGGAATCTTTCTGTGTAACAACAGAGCTTTGTATTATGAAAAACAGTTATATTTTTCCATGTTTGTTACTTCAGATTAAAGTATTAATAAATCAAAATAAAAACAACAAAAAGTGGTTTAAACTGAAAATTTTGCTCCCCACTAGACCCTATACAAATCTAAGGAAACTTAAAATAAATCCTCCTGCATTGTGTTGCTTACATACTACTCAATTACTAAATATGCCAGCATTTACTAATGAAGAGATAACATAGGGACAAGAATATACTTTTCAGTTCTAGGAAAGTATACTTAATTTTAGATGTCTAAGCCTTCAGTAAAATCAATTATACCAACAAATTATAAACCACTTGACTTTAATTATATTTATTTTTTTCCAGAACCATATTGATGGATATACTCTTGTTGAAAAGTGGAAACAATAATTTTGAGAGGACATTCAATATAGGACAATACAAGGTAAATAAGCAAAGAATGTATTTTTTCTTGGGAAAATAATTTATTCCAACTAAATAGATTTTATATTTAAATATATGTGGATATTAGAAAAGCGCAAAATGAGAGAACCACAATAAATAAATTGTTATGATTTTACTAGTGATTTTCTTAAAAACTACAATACTGAATATATTAAAAATAAATGTAAAATTAGGTAAAATATTGAACACTGAACCACACAAAATATATTCCTCAAAATTAAAACCAACAGCCTTGCTCAATTCTTTTATAAGGGAAACATAAATATCACAGAAAAATAAAATGATAATGAACATTTTTATATAAAAATTCCTAAATTTCTAAAGGGTAATAGGTCTGCCTATCAAGCTAATGACATAGCTACAAACTGTTTTAGAATACTTCATACTGTTTCTCCATAACAACCTTTTAGGTCTTTGCTGAGTCAGCTCTTTTCCAGCATTAAGGTTTCAGTTTAATACCCTATCCTCAGGAATTCCTTTTCTAATCTCCTTTGACACCTAAGCAGTGTTCATCTGTCTAAAGCCCTAATTTACATTATTTAACTGTTTATCCATAGAATCCCCATTTTGATAAGAGCAACCTTGCCTGCCTTTTTCAGCATTGTATCCCATGTGCTTACAACAGTGCCTTGCACATAAATACTACACAAATGTCTATTGGAAGAGTAAATAACTAGGCAATGCTCAGCTCACTTAGAAAACCAGGGCCAACTTTCATTGGTATTCCTGGTCTGGGTTTACAGCAGTGTTAGGGAAGCTTTGAATAGCAGCCTTAAGAGGATGTCTGCTGCAGACAATTGGAAATAGTATTTATTCCAGTAGGAGCAGGATGGCATTAGAAACTCCAACACATATTCTAGAAATAGAATGAAATCTGTATACGAAAAGGTCATGTATTTACTTGGGAGATATTACAAGTCAGGCCCTAACACATGAAGAAAGCATAGTCAGGATGCCACAAGGAGCTCTTTCTATGCCTACCACAGAAATCTGCGTAAGGTACCCTTGGGCCTGCGGGATTACACAGTTATCAGAGTGCATCTTGGCCAGACATGTTGGAGGAAATTAGAGGCACACACAGGTCCTCTTAAACTCAAAATTAATGTGCTGGCAGGAGAAGAAATTGGAGAAATTTCAATTTGTTAATTCCTACTATGTTCCCAGCATCTCACTAGGCAATTAGTTCTCACACCATCTTGTGAAACAAAATTAAATCACTATTTTATAGATGTGGATGCTGTAAGTCATTCAGGAATTTCCCCAAGGTTATAGTTAGAAAATTAAAAATTAGAGTATGAACCAAGGACTTTTGAGCTACCGAGTCCATTCTATTTCTACTACAGTGTGTTAACAATACATTTTCTTGAAATTGGAGAAAATTAAAGTTACATTTATTGACTTAGTATTGAAGAAAGAAAATTTCAAGTGTTAGTCCATATATGAGCATTTGTACCATCATCTTACCTAACATCAAAGACTCTTGTGACAAATTTTTGAAAAAAGAATAATAAAATAGAAGTTTTAACACAGTGCAAGTCTGCCTTAATTATGGCTTAAAAGATGTTTAACCGGGTGAGAAATGTTCTTGAAAATCAAGAGAAACATTGCAATACTTGTGAGTGACTGTTGGCAACAGTGATGTAAGGAGGGTCATTAAGCATGAGAATCATACCCCAGAGTTTGCATTAGAAGCCACAGTATAAGAGAAGGATGCAAAGACACTTGAGCATGCCTATATTGCCAAAGGATAAAGGCTTAAAACTGGGAGGCAAGAGTGAGGAAAAGAGGGCTGAGAGAGATAGATGTGCTTTTGTTCCTTTCAAAATTTCAGCTAAATTGACTTACCTTTCTTTGGTATAGCACCCTTATGGCCATGGATGCTGTTTCCTGGCATGTATGAGAGTATGACTTGGGCTTTATTTATGACAGTACAAACTATTAATGTGGATCTGCAGTTAATTTGTCTTTAGAATTTTCTAGTGGTATAAAGACTACACTCTTGCCATGATCAGTGAGTTTTTTCAATAATATTTCAGTAAAACATCATAGCTAGAAGCCAGTGATTCTCAAAAATTTTTAATATAACATTTTTCAAACATAATTATATTTTGATCCCCAAACAGATGTATATTTGACACACATGACAGATGACAGTAGACCTTCTTTGCTGGGGTTAGCAGTGTCAGGAGACTTGAGGCCTGCACTGTGTCCTCCACCTGACATTCTATGAGTGTGAGACCTAAGAGATGAAATTCACATCCAGAGTCACAAAGATGGTTAGGAGATAGCTTGGTTCCTGGTCTAGTGCTTTCACTATCCATAGGCTGCCTATGCTCAACCCCAGATTTCCCTGCCATACTTTTCTCCTATAAACTAGTTTCCATTCCCATTCCCACCAATTCTAACATTACCTCTGAAAGCCTGAGTGAGCCTCATACTTTGAGGAAATGTAGAGGCATTTATATTAGTTCTAACATTCATAAAGTTGTCATTCTCATCACCAATACTGAATTCAACAGTGATTTTTGTCCAAACCTTTCACACAGGCTCCTATCCATGAACTGCTTTGTGTTGTTGTTTAACTGTTTCACGTGTGTGCGTGTGTGTGTGTGTGTTTGTGTGTGTGTGTTGCTTCCACAGCTAGTGAGAATATTCCTTAAGGTCAGGGCCACATATTAAAATCATGTGAAGAAAAACAAGGGGAACAATTATATATGGGCCATTATTTACCTAATGGCTTTTGCAGGCAAGAAAAATTAAGAGTAAAGGGCTTTTAGTGGCTATCAGCTAACCTGCAGTACTATGCCATAGAAAAGATAGTTATTTGTTTGTTGCTTTGTCTTTATTTCAAGGTACAGATGCTTTTTATTGTTTTTGTGTTTTGCCTTAGCTCCTCTATATCTACCACTCCTCTGTGTTTTGCTGTGAAAGCTAGAGTTATAGATAACTATAATCTCTCAAATAAATATTAAATATATATTCTAATATTTATCCAGCTTACTCTTTCAAATATATCTTGCCGACTTCCATATGAATACAGGAATATATATCTGACTGACCTAGAAGATCACTTCAAATCTGAATCAACAAAATTAAACCCTTTTGTTTTGGGGAAAACATAAAACTTCTGATGTTCACATTTAAAGCAAACAGTTTTGAGAATTTGTCATGTTTTTTATTCCTTTACATACATATGGTTTCAAGATTATGTATTTAGATATACTTGCAATCAGTTCTTTGTGAATGCATGCAAATATCAGCTTTTACCAGTCAATATAAATGATTTCTACTTTGTTTACTTGTGTGCATGATCGTGAACCAATATTGCCAAAGAAACAAAAAAGTATTACCTGCTGGAAAAAGGTAGAAGTGTGTGAATTCTTTGAGTTCAGTGGTTGATGGAACAATGGGAAAATTTGTGCAGTGGACAGAAAGACACTGTTTATTTCTACTTTCAAAGAGTATAAGAGATCTGCCGGCTAGATATAATTTGATCCATTATTTTTTACTACAGTTTCCCTTCCTTTCACCAACCTGCTTATTAAGAGTGGTGCTACAAGTGGCAGAGAAATAGAGTTTCAGAAGTTAAAGGGTTGCAGAGATTTCCTAAAAATTTTGCTTTACATGTAAATTAAGTAGCTGTCATTGGCTAAGCCTCGAAAAACTACTGAAAAATCTATGAGGGAGAAAGCATACAGGAAAGGTATAAATTTGGAGTGTGGTATTAGAAGACTGATTTAATATGTGCATGAAGAAGCTCTAAACTGATGAATTTCATTGTGGCATTAAGGACTGGAATAGTATATGGGAATGCCTTCCCATCCTTCAAACCTCTGATCATAGAGGAAAAACAATTCAGAGAATACATTTATGCACCATACACTGAGATAGCTAAAGGAGAGTATATATAAATATATGTATATATACATACACACACAATGTATATGTGTGGTATATGTGTGTACAAACATAAACTATGTAAACTAACAACCAATACTGTTAAAAGTCAAATAAGAAAAGCAATAGAATAATTTGAAGTAAAATAACTGGAGTAATAATGTGCTACAAAGAAGCAAACATTTTAAGCTACTTTGCAGGGAACAGCTATGTTGCATTTTAAATTGAAGCAAATATCATTGACAGTAATATAAGAAAGAAACCATCCCTAGGATATCTAAATTACCTCTGAGGCCTTGGGTTTTTATATTCTAATGTATATGATTCTGCTGATCTACAGAAATTTTTTCTGTAAAGTATATGTTTTTCATAGTTACAAATACTGAATGGGTATATTTTATCATATTTAAAATTATTAAAAAGCATTCTAACCTAATGGGATCTCATCTTCCAATATAAAGGTAACAGCTGGAATTATGGAGTTGAAATACTGCTTAGTTTCTCTCAGAACTGACTGTGTGTACATGCTGAAATAGTAGTTAAGTGGATAATATACTTAAAAGCTAATATTTATTTCACAATTATTATATATTTCCTTGGTATTCTTCTGGTTCTGCACTTGTATATGAGAAGTGACTCTTAAACATCTAAAAATAGCCTCCTCTCTTTCAAATTCAAATATTTTAGCAAGCGCTTTATAAATTACTATAAATATACAATGTTAAAAATGAACTCTTAAGTTGCAGGATTGCTGCTTCAAATATGCTGATGGGCTGAAGTGTCCTCCTTCACATTCATATTTCAAAATCTTAACCTCCAGTACCTCAAAATGTGGCTTTATTTGGAGATAGGGCCCTTAAAGAGGTAATTAAGATAAAATGAGGTCAGATGGTGGGGGTGGTCCTAATCGGGTATGTCTGGTGTCCTTATAAGCAGAGAAGATTAGACACAGAAGACAAATGGCAGGAAGACCACATGAGAACACAGTGAGAAAATGGTCATCTACAAGCAAGGAGAGAACCCTCAGAATAAGCCAAACTTGCTGACATCTTGATTTTGGACTCCTAGCCTCCAGGATTATGATAAAATAAACTTATGTTATTTAAGCCACCAGATCTACAGTATTTTGTTATGGTGCCCTAGCAAACTAATACACATATTAAAGACAAAATGTAAGCTTGTTAGGCACTTTTATAATTAATCTTTCCTGTTTCTTGTCACAATTCGTTACCCCCATCCCTACAAGAGAAATGTTTAAAAGTTAAGTGTAAGCTTTCACATAAGAGGGAGAAAACCAGAAGGTGTCTCCCCCAAATTTACTACAGAAGAGCAAAATCACAATTTTTCTTGAGCCTTTCAGAAGTGAAGATGTACAGCAGTCAACTAAGTTGAAATATAAGGAAAAACAGACACCTGTAAGAAGAAACCTGATGCAAGGACTTGTTTATCTGAAAAAGGCCAGCCCTAATACAAGCCAGAAAGGAGAATTTAGTTACAGATTTTAACCAATTGCTGAAGGCCAAGTATGTGGTAACAGGAGATTATAGAACGCTTTTAGCCACAGACAGGAGAATTCACACCACTTGAAGTCTCTTTTTCCTCCTTTCTTTGTTGAGCATATGCAAGCAGGATTGGGAGCAGAGTGGTAGGGAGACTGGAGAAACCCTCTGTTGTGGTGAAGGCTAGAGAGAAGGGAGCACTGAGAGAAAGACACAATAATGGCAAAGGAGGACAATAATCCCTACAAGATAGAAAACAAAAGAGATGAGCTCTACAGTTCCTTAAGAAAGCTCCCATCCTGTAGCACAGGGAGAGAGCTGCCAAGCAGAGCCCAGCCTACTATCTGATTTGAGAAGAGGGAGCTATGAATCTGGGAAAATAAAAGGGGTTAGAGTTTGTAGGACAGAGTATAATAGAGCTGCATCGAGAAAGGACCACAGAGATCTGCAGAGACTCCCAGTAGAGTGTTCAGCAAAATATGCATGAGTGCACACATGAAAGGAAATTACCTGAGAATGAGAAAGGAACCACCTGAAGTGATAAAAGAGAGCATCTGGCACGCACTTAGATCTTGGGATTGTGCCTGTTCCTGCCAGATAGATTGGAAAACTCACAACTCATGAAGCATTGGATAGAGTATCCAGAAGGGTTTTGCCTCAGAAATGGGGAACACTTAGCCTTAGATTAAACACTACTCTGTCTGGTACAGCCTAACAAATTTTAAAAACAAAACCTGAAAGATCAAACTGTTTCCATGTAACTTAACCGTGTCTCAGAACAAATCTCAAAAACAAGTTATAAGAATACAAAAATATCCATCACTCACCAAGGTAAAACTGACAATATGTGGAGCCAATGAAAAATTATCAGGTATCCAAAGAAGCAGGGAAATATTACTCACAATGAAATGAAAGATCAGTCCATCAGTATCATCCCAGACTGAAGCAGATGCTTGAATTACTGCACAAACATCCTTCTGAGTAAACCATGGGGTCAAAGAGGAAGTGACAAAGGAAACTAGGCACTATAAAGAATTGAATGGAAATGAATACTATGCATACCAAAATTTGAAGAAAGCTGCTAAAGCAGGGCTTTATGGAAATTTAAGGCATCAGTTATCCCTATAAGAAGCTAGAAAAAAAAAACCAAAACACTAATTACCCTACAAAAAAGCAGAAAGAAGGTAATAATAAACATAAGAACAAAATCACTGAAATTGAAAGCAATAAAACAATAGAGAAAATAGTGAAAATGAATAAATAGCTGCCTATTTGTAAATATCAATAAAATGGGAATCCTCTAGTTAGACTGACCAGGGAGAAAAAAGAGAGTGATAGCGAAGACATAAATCACAAATGTCAAGAATGAAAGAAGAAACATTATTACAGACCATAAAGACATTTTAAATGTAATGAGAGAATATTACAAATAATTCAAAAAAGAGTTTATGTATGTATACTCAAGAGAAAATAGGTAACATGAGTAAGCCTGTATGGATTAAGGAAACTGAATGTGTAATAAAAATATTTAGGAAAAAAAATATACCTTGACCAGAAGATTTCCCTAGCAAATTCAATCAAACTTTTAGGAAATAATATTGAGGAAGATTTCTGCAATGATGGAGTAAAAATCTCTGTAAGCCTGCAGCTTCATAACCATACAAGAACACTGGCAAAAACTGTCTGAATCAATTTTTTAGAATTCAGGAAATTAACCAAAGACTTGCAACAATCTGAGAAACATTTATCTAAGAAAAATGGCTTATTCTTGTTAAGGATGATGAGATCAGTGGCATTTTAGTTTTCCCTATTCCATCCCCTACTCCACATTAGCCCTGAACACCAACAACCTCATAATCATGGTACTTATGGCACTAGGGAGATCAGCAGTCATTTAAAAAGAATGTGTTTCAACCTCCCCACAAAGTCCCCACACCAGATAATCTTTATTATTTGATTTCTCTTGCAATTCTGTGTGAACAGCCACTGGCATTGCTTGTTTTTATTTGACCTAAGTACTCACTCAGTGTTAACAGCCCTTTCCCTGGAGCCCTTATCAAAAACAATTAGTGGCAATTATTTATCATTGCAGATGTTTGAGACAGCAGTAACAGTTTGTATAAACTAGAAGCTGACTAAAAATTGTTAAATAAAATGCTGGGAATAAGATGTCAGTAGAGACCTTTGAAAAGCTCCAGCCTATTCCTGGGAGTCTAAAAAGCCAGATGCATGTGGAGATCTATACACAACCCCACCCAGTATATAATCGTAGCCTGATCTTTTGGATAAGTGATAGCAGTAAGTAAAGCGAAGGAAGAATATTAAATTACAAGAGTGTTTAAAGTTTCCCCCAAGGTACTCAGAAAATCTGTTGGCAAAGGCTCAGAGACTTATTGGTTCAAGGCATTTAAGAAAAATGTGTGTCCAATCATTAGCTTACTCTTAGTATCATCAAGCAGATACCACAATGGTCATACACAACAAATAATACAAACATTACAGAATTAATTGAGGGAAATTGCAAATAAACAGTAGTCACTAAAACAACCACAGTAATTCCTGAGGAGTGGAAGAGATTTAATTCCCAGAATTGCTGCATTATATTATTTAAAATGTCCAGTTTTCAACAAAAAATTACAAACCATGTAAAGAAATTGGAGAGGGAAAAAAGTCAATAGAAACTCTTTCTGAAAATGCCCAGACATTGACTTATTGGACAAAGACTTTAAATCAACTGTTAAAAGTATATTTAAAAAATAAAAGAAAACCATGTCTAAAGAATTAAAGTATGAGAACAATATCTTGACAAGTAGAAAATATCAATAAATAGAGAAAGGGGCAGACCTATATTTGAAGAAATAACGGCCAAAAACTTCTTAATTTTGATGAAAAACTAATCTGCATATACAGCAAATTCAACAAACTCCAGAGAGCCTAAACCTGAAGATATCCACACCAAGCCACATCATAGTTGAACTGTCAGAAGCCAAAGAAAAGAATCTTGAAAAGGATGATATTCAAAGTGCTGAAAAGAAAGAATGTTAACTAAGAATTCTATATCCAAGAAAAGAATTCTTCAAATATGAAGAAGAGCTTCTTCCACATCTAGGAAGATGGACATATATACTTTTTCCTATCCTCCTACTAAGTATAACTAAATCCCAAGAGTATTATGTATACAAAACAAATATAAGAAGACTGAGAGATAGAAAGAAGGTAGATAAGCTACGAATCTAGGAGCAAGGGGCAAAGTACATTGAGTTCCTGGGTTTTCTTTTTGTCTCGTGTATGTCACAATTGGAGCTGAAGAAACTGAAAAAATGGAAATGCCTGTGGCTGCAGACAGAAGTAAATCTCCAACCAAAGTCTTCTCTCTCTAGCCAGATGACCAGGAAAAGGGAGAATCTAGCAAGACAAAAACTTTAGACGATACCCACTATACTCCAAACAAACATCACAGAAAATATTGTGGCCATACACTCACCTACACCAGCAAAGTGTTAATGGGGAGCCTGAACTTCCACACTCATGAGGCTATAATTAGTATCTCCAGAATCCTCACCTGGGTGCTGTCAGATAAAGCCAAGTAGAGAGACCATTCAACTTCACCAGTGATAACAAAGCCTCCACCCATCATGATTTCAGTTGAGACTACAAGAGAAGCCTGGAATTTCACTGGCGCTAATCACTAAGGGGAAATCCTACCCCTCCCCACTGTAGTGCTCTCAGAGGAGACCTTATGGAGAGTCAGCACTTTCAGAAGTTACCACCACACCGTTATGTCAGTGGATGTGGAACTGCCACCTCTACCTAGATGCCCAACTCACTCAAATGACAATGGAGGCTGAATCAGGAACCTATACTTCTACCATTAATTGGAAGTTACAAAACAGTGCCTCTCTCCCCTTCCCTTGTTGGAGTAATGTAGCCAGCTTAAGTTTTTTAAAAGTTTTAAAAGTTTCAACAGTATCACAACATAATATGAAAATACCCTGGTTTCAACTGAAAATCAATCATTATAATAAGATCCCAGAAAATCTCAAACGATTAGAAAAAAATCACTAGGTGCCAACATCAACATAAGAAATACGTGAGAATTACTTGACAAAAGATTTTAAAGCAGCCATGATAAAAATTCTTCACCAAGTAAATATGAAAACATTTAAAGCAAATGAAAAATAGTGAGTTTCAGAAAACAAGTAGAAATTCTAAGCAAGGAAATATAAAGGAGAATCAAATGAACATTTTATAACTGAAAAATATATTAACAAAAATTTTTTAAATGATCAATGAATGGGTTCATCAGTAGATTGGAGGGGATAGAGGAAGTAATCAATGAACTGGAAAGATAAAACAATAGAAATGATCAACTCTAAACAATAGAAAAAAACTGCACTGAAAAGAAAAATCTCTGAGGAAGGGAGGAATAGAGCAGAATTCCTGACTTTGATAAACAGAATCCACAAAAAAATTCTACGGCTAACATTATGCCAAGTAGTGAAATACTGACAGCCTTCCCCTTGAAACCAGAAACAGGCAAAGGATCTCACTATTCTTATTCAACATTGTGCTGGAAGTTCAACCCATTGCAATAAGGCAAGAAAAAGAAAAGTCATACAGATTTGAAAGGAATAAGTAAACCTATCTCTATTTGAAGATAATATGATTTTCTACAAAGAAATCTCAAGGAATCTACTGCCAAAAAATTCTAGAGCTATTAAGTGATACAAGCATATATTCAATGATTATAAAACTTGTGTTGATGGGTTTAAAATATATAAAGATGTAATTTGTATGACAATCATGACACCATAAAGGGAGAAGAAATAGAGTTATTTTAGAGAAAAGTTATTGTGTACTATTGAGATTAAGTTGGTAATAATCTGAATTGGATTGTTGATTATTGTAACCCCTTGGGAAAACACAGAGCCATAACTGAAAAATATATTGCAAAAGAAATAAAATGGTATACTAGAAAATACCTTTTTTAGTACGAAAGTAGAAAATGATAGAGAGGTAGACCAAAAAATAAATAAGATATATAGAAAAGAAATAGCAGAATGCAGACATAAATTTTACCTTATTAGTTATTAAGTGTAAATGGATTAACACTCCAAGAAATAGCAGAGATTGGCAGAAGGGTAAAAACAAAAACATGATGGAACTCTGTGCTGTCTTTGAGAGTCACAACTTAGATTTAAAGATACAAATAATTGAAAGTAAAAGGGTAAAATATGATATGCTATCAGACAGTAACCATAAGAGAGTGACAGTGGCTGTATTAATATCAGAAAATAGACTCTTAAGACAACAAGTTTTACTAGAGACACAGAAGGATATTTTAGTTGATAAAAAGGTCAATTCATCAAGAAGACTAAACAGTTATAAATACATACATGAACCTAACAGTAGAGCCACAACATCCATGAAGTAAAAAATGGAAAGAATTGAAGGGAGAAATAGAAAATTTCATAATAGTTGGAGGCCTCATTATCCCACTTTGAATAATGGTTATAACAAGTACGTATAACATCAATAAAGAAATAGAGGCTTTAACAATGCTATAAACCAATTAGACATCTATACAGCACTCCATATAACAACAAAAGAATATATATTCGTTTCAACTGCACATTGAAAATTCTCCATGATAGACTGTATGTTAGACCATAAAACAAGTCTCAATAAATGTTAAAATAATTGAAATAATACAAAGTATATTCATCAAATGAAATGAGAAAACAACTACACAATGCAATTTGAGAAACTTTTAAAAGTGTAGAAACCAAATCACATTTTCCTAAATATCCAACAGGCCATCAAAGAAATTAAAAGGGGAATTAGAAAATATTTTCAGTTGATTGAAGCAAACACACACCATGCCAAAAATTATAGCTTACAATTTAAGCAGTATATAGAGGGAAACATAAGTATTAAAAAAGAAGAAAGATCTTAAATCAGTAGCCTAAACTTCACCTTTAAGAAAGTAGAAAAAGAAGAGCAAACTAAACCCTAAACAAGTAGAAGGAAGGAAAGACTAAAGACTAGAGCAGAAATATATGGACTAGAAAATAAATCAAACAATAAAGAAAAGCAACACAACCGAAAGTTGGTTCTGTGAAAAGATAAACAATTAGCTAGACCTCAAACAAACAAAAAACAAAACCCAACAACTCAAATTCATAATATCAGGAATAGAGGGAACATTACTATTGACTAAAAGATATTAAAGGATAAAAAGGATTATAAGGAAATACTGTGAACACTTTAAGCCAACAAGTTAGTTAACACAGATAAAATAGACATACTGCTATAGATCTGTAATGAGTAAAGAGATTGAATTAACAATCGAGAAACTTCTCACAACACAAACCTTGGCCCAGAATGCTTCACTCTTGAATTCCACCAAATACTTAAAGAAAATATTAACACAAAGTTTTTGCAGAATGGTCCAAAAAGTAAAAGGGGAAGAGGAGACATTTACCAACTCATTCTATGAGGCCAGCATTACCTTCTCATCAAAACCAGATGTCACAAGTAAAGAAAACTACAGAAAAAAATCTCTTATAAGAGTAAAGGCAAAAGTCCTGAAAAATTAGCACATAGAAACCAACAATATATTAAAAGCCTTATACACCATGAAGAAGTCAGATTTATCCTATTGACACAGAGATGGCACATGTTTGTTCACGGTGGTGATGAAAATGTTCTGTAATTAGATAATGGAGATGATTGCACATCTCTGTGAATATACTGAAAACCCACCAATTTGTACATTTAAAAGGGTGAGTTTTATGGTATGTGAATTATATCTCATAAAACTATTCTAAAACGAATACGAATCCTACACAATTTTGTTCAAAAAATTGAAGAGGTAGTAACACATAATCCATGTTATAAAGCATGTATTACCTGGATCCCAAAGCAGAAGTCAGTAAAAGAAAAACAAATTTGCCATACAATATTCATCCTGAATATAGATGCAAAAATCCCCAAACAATAATCATTTAAATTTTACAATATGTATAAAGGACAATACATAGTGACCAAGTGGAATTTACCCAAGTAATGCAAGCCTAGATTATCCTTTGAAAAGTGATCTATTTAATTCACCATTCATGGCTATTAGAGTGAATAAATCTTTCTGAAATACTAACAATTGCTGATGAGAATGCTGAGCAACTGGAACTCTCATATTTTATGGCAGGAATGCAACTGGTACAGTCATTTTGAAAAACAGTTTGCCAGTTTCTTATAAGTTAACATTTACCAGATGCCTTTGCAATCTCTCACCTAGGTACTTGCAAATTGAAATTAAAAACTTGTTTATACAAATTCTTGAATGCAAATGCTATTTGCAGATGTACTTGTTAGAAGCAACTCACCCTCAAATGGAGAAAGGAAAAACAAACTGTTGTGCATATAAATGAAAAAATGCTACTTAAAAATATAAAGGAACATACTAGTGATACAAATACGTCAGTTAATAAGAAATGCATTATTTTAAGAGAAGCTAGACTCAAAATGACTGCAAGTGTATGATCCATTTATATGACATTCTGGAAAGGGTAAAACTAGAGGGACAGAACTGATGTCAGTGGTTGGCAGGGACTGGGGTGAAAGAAGTGCTTATCTACAAAGGCAAAAGCTGCTTTTATTAATGTTATGCTTTTTATATTAAATTATACATGTTAGAATATGACACATATGACCTTAAGTATATTACATGCAAATCAAATTGCTATTTATTATATGCCTAAATGAAATTACATGCAATAAATATGTAAATGAATTGTATATATGACACATGCCATATATGTATCTTAGAAATTTGTAAAACATGGACAGTCACCTAGAATCAGAGCACCTAGAGTTATTTTAATTTTGATGAATTTCCTTCAGTTTTAAGTATGCACACATATGTATGTATATGCACTTACGTATATATGATTTTGATAGTCTTGTATAATTTATTTTTAGTGAAAATGTAATAATAATTCAAATGCCTCAGTCTAATGTTTGCATAACATTCCATCAAATATTAATGCTACTAATTAGTATCAACAATAACCAATAGCTACATTTGGTTGTCACTCTAACTCCTGAAACATAATGTTACTGTTTTAAGTTACATTTAAACTTAGTATGTTTCAGTTATTACAACCTCAAAACATACTTTTTGTGCACTTAAAAATTTATCGAGACCAGAGGGCAGACAGCAGAAGCAAGAAGAACTACAATCCTGCAGCCTGTGGAACAAAAACCACATTCACAGAAAGATAGACAACATGAAAAGGCAGAGGGTGATGTACCAGATGAAGGAACAAGATAAAACCCCAGGAAACCAACTAAATGAAGTGGAGATAGGCAATCTTCCAGAAAAAGAATTCAGAATAATGATAGTGAAGATGATCCAGGACCTCAGAAAAAGAATGGAGGCAAAGATCGAGAAGACGCAAGAAACGTTTAACAAAGATCTAGAAGAATTAACAAAAAAGAGAGATGAACAATACAATAACTGAAATGAAAAATACACTAGAAGGAATCAATAGCAGAATAACTGAGGCAGAAGAATGGATAAGTGACCTGGAAGACAGAATGCTGGAATTCACTGCTGCGGAACAGAATAAAGAAAAAAGAATGAAAAGAAATGAAGACAGCCTAAGAGACCTCTGGGACAACATTAAACGCTACAACATTCGCATTATAGGGGTCCCAGAAGGAGAAGAGAGAGAGAAAGGACCCGAGAAAATATTTGAAGAGATTACAGTTGAAAACTTCCCTAACATGGGAAAGGAAATAGCCACCCAAGTCCAGGAAGGGCAGAGAGTCCCATACAGGATAAGCCCAAGGAGGAACACGCCAAGACACATAGTAATTAAATTGGCAAAAATTAAAGACAAAGAAAAATTATTGAAAGCAGCAAGGGAAAAATGACAAATAACATACAAGGGAACTCCCATAAGGTTAACAGCTGATTTCTCAGCAGAAACTCTGCAAGCCAGAAGGGAGTGGCATGATATACTTAAAGTGAGGAAAGGGAAGAACCTACAACCAAGATTACTCTAACCAGCAAGGATCTCATTCAGATTTGATGGAGAAATCAAAAGTTTTACAGACAAGCAAAAGCTAAGAGAATTCAGCACCACCGAACCAGCTCTACAACAAAGGCTAAAGGAATTTCTCTAAGTGGGAAACACGAGAGAAGAAAAGGACCTACAAAAACAAACTCAAAACAATTAAGAAAATGGTCACAGGAACATACATATCGATAATTACCTTAAACGTGAATGGATTAAATGCTCCAACCAAAAGACACAGGCTTGCTGAATGGATACAAAGGCAAGACCCATATATATGCTGTCTAGAAGAGACCCACTTCAGACCTAGGGACACATACAGACTGAGGGGATGGAAAAAGATATTCCATGCAAATGGAAATCAAAAGAAAGCTGGAGTAGCAATATTCATATCAGGTAAAATAAACTTTAAGATAAAGAATTTTACAAGAGACAAGGAAGGACACTACATAATGACCAAGGGATCAATCCAAGAAGAAGATATAACAATTATAAATATATATACACCCAACATAGGAGCACCTCAATATATAAGGCAACTGCTAAAGCTATAAAAGAGGAAATCGACAGTAACACAATAATAGTGGGGGACTTTAACACCTCACTTACACCAATGGACAGATCATCCAAACACAAAATTAATAAGGAAACAACAGCTTTAAATGACACAGTAGACCAGATAGATTTAATTGATATTTATAGGACATTCCATCCAAAAAGAGCAGATTACACTTTCTTCTCAAGTGCGCATGGAACATTCTCCAGGATAGATCAGAACTTGAGTGACAAATCAAGCCTCAGTAAATTGAAGAAAATTGATATCATATCAAGCATCTTTTCTGACCACAATGCTATGAGATTAGAAATCAATTACAGGGAAAAAAGCATTAAAAAAACAAAAACATGGAAGCTAAACAATACATTACTAAATAACCAAGAGATCACTGAAGAAATCAAAGAGGAAATCAAAAAATACCTAGAGACAAATGGCAATGAAAACACGATGATCCAAAACCTATGGGATGCAGCAAAAGCAGTTCTAAGAGGGAAGTTTATAGCTATACAAGCCTACCTCAAGAAACAAGAAAAATCTCAAACAAACAATCTAACGTTACACCTAAAGGAACTAGAAAAAGAAGAACAAACAAAACCCAAAGTTAGCAGAAGGAAAGAAATCATAAAGATCAAAGCAGAAATAAATGAAATAGAAACAAAGAAAACTATAGCAAAGATCAATAAAACTAAAAGCTGGTTCTTTGAAAAGATAAACAAAATTGATAAACCATTAGCCAGACTCATCAAGAAAAAGAGGGAGAGGACTCAAATCAATAAAGTTAGAAATGAAAAAGGAGAAGTTACAACAGACACCACAGAAATGCAAAGCATCCTAAGAGACTACTACAAACAACTCTATGCCAATAAAATGGACAACCTGGAAAAAATGGACAAATTCTTAGAAAGGTATAACCTTCCAAGACTGAACCAGGAAGAAATAGAAAATATAAACAGACCAATCACAAGTAATGAAATTAAACCTGTGACTAAAAATCTTCCAACAAAAGTCAGGACCAGATGGCTTCACAGGTGAATTCTATCAAACATTTAGAGAAGAGCTAACACCCATGCTTCTCAAATTCTTCCAAAAATTTGCAGAGGAAGGAACACTCCAAAACTCATTCTATGAGGCCACCATCACCCTGATACCAAAACCAGACAAAGATACTACAAGAAAAGAAAATTACAGACCAATATCACTGATGAATATAGATGCAAAACTCCTCAACAAAATACTAGCAAACAGAATCCAGCAACACATTAAAAGGATCATACACCATGATCAAGTGGCATTTATCCCAGAGATGCAAGGATTCTTCAATATATGCAAATCAATCAATGTGATACACCATATTAACAAAATGAAGGAAAAAAACTGTATGATCGTCTCAATAGATGCAGAAAAAGCTTTTGACAAAATTCAACACCCATTTATGATAAAAAACTCTCCAGAAAGTGGGCATAGAGGGAACCTACTTCAACATACTATAGGTCTTATACAACAAACCCACAGCAAACATCATTCTCAACAGTGAAAAACTGAAAGCATTTCCTCTAAGATCAGGAACAAGACAAAGATGTCCACTCTCACCACTATTATTCAACATAGTTTTGGAAGTCCTAGCCATGGCAATCAGAGAAGAAAAAGAAATAAAAGGAATACAAATTGGAAAAGAAGAAGTAAAACTGCCACTCTTTGCAGATGACATGATACTATACATAGAGAATCCAAAGATGCCACCAGAAAACTACTAGAGCTAATCAATGAATTTGGGAAAGTTGCAGGATACAAAATTAATGCACAGAAATATCTTGTATTCCTATACACTAATGATGAAAAATCTGAAAGAGAAATTAAGGAAACACTCCCATTTACCATTGCAACAAAAAGAATAAAATACCTAGGAATAAACCTACCTAGGGAGACAAAAGACCTGTAAGCAGAAAACTGTAAGACACTGATGAAAGAAATTAAAGATGATACCAACAGATGGAGAGATAGATATACCATGTTCTTGGATTGGAAGAATCAATATTGTGAAAATGACTATACTACCCAAAGCAATCTACAGATTCAACGCAATCCCTATCAAATTACCAATGGCATTTTTTACAGAACTAGAACAAAAAAAATCTTAAAATTTGTATGGAGACACAAAAGACCCCGAATAGCCAAAGCAGTCTTGAGGGGAAAAAATGGAGCTGGAGTAATCAGACTCCCTGACTTCAGACTATACTACAAAACTACAGTAATCAAGACAATATGGTACTGGCACAAAACAGAAATATAGATCAATGGAACAGGATAGAAAGCCCACAGATAAACCCACGCCCCTGTGGTCAACTAATCTGTGACAAAGGCGGCAAGGATATACAATGGAGAAAAGACAGTCTCTTCAATAAGTGGTGCTGGGAAAACTGGACAGCTACATGTAAAAGAATGAAAGTAGAACACTCCCTAACACCATACACAAAAATAAACTCAAAATGGATTAGAGACCTAAATGTAAGACCGGGAACTATAAAACTCTTCGAGGAAAACATAGAGAGAACGCTCTTTGAGATAAATCACAGCAAGATATTTTTTGATCCACCTCTAGAGTAATGGAAATTAAAACAAAAATAAACAAATGAGACCTAATGAAACTTAAAAGCTTTTAACAGCAAAGGAAACCATAAACAAGACAAAAGGACAACCCTCAGAATGGGAGAAAATATTTGCAAATGAATCATCACACAAAGGATTAATCTCCAAAATATATAAACAGCTCATGCAGCTCAATATTAAACAAACAAACAACCCAATCCAAAAATGGGCAGAATATCTAAATAAATATTTCTCCAAAGAAGACATACAGATGGCCAGGAAGCACATGAAAAGGTGCTCAACATCACTAATTATTAGAGAAATGCAAATCAAAACTACAATGAGGTGTATCACCTCACACCAGTTAGAATGGGCATCATGAGAAGATCTACAAACAGCAAATGTTGGAGAGGGTGTGGAGAAAAGGGAACCCTCTTAAACTGTTAGTGGGAATATAAAATGATACAGCCACTATGGAGAACAGTATGGAGGTTCCTTAAAAAACTAAAAGTAGAATTACCATATGACCCAGCAATCCCACTACTGGGCATATACCCAGAGAAAACCGTAATTCAAAAAGACACATGCACCCCAATGTTCATTGCAGTGCTATTTACAATAACCAGGTCATGGAATCCACCTAAATGCCCATCGACAGACAAATGGATAAAGAAGATGTGGTACATACATACAATGGAATATTACTCAGCCATAAAATGGAACGAAATTGGGGTCATTTGTGGAGACGTGGATGCATCTAGAGACTGTCATACAGAGTGAAGTATGTCAGAAAGAGAAAAACAAATACCGTATATTAATGCATGTATGTGGAACCTAGAATATGATACAGATGAACCGGTTTGCAGGGCAGAAATTGAGACACAGAAGTAGAGAAAAAACGTATGGACACCACGGGGGGAAAGCGGCGGGGTATGGGGGTGGGGGTGTGATAAATTGGGAGATTATGATTTGCATGTATACACTGATGTGTATAAAATGGATGACTAATAAGAACCTGCTGTTTAAACAAATAAATAAATTTAAAAAAAGTTCACTGTGCAAAATTATGTTTGAAATAAAATAGCTCTAGTCGTTAAAAAAATTATCGAGATTAGATCTCATGTTGTGGTCTTATTACTAGAAAGATAAAACAAAACAAAAAACATATATTTATATTCATAGTATTGGACTCCATTTATTTTTCTCTGCTCCCTCTTTTTAAGAGTTATAACTTTTAGCACTCTTTCACCTAAACTTTAAGATTGTTTTCTAAAATTATTTTGAAATATGATTAAAATATCAGACTTTTCAACAAATATGCTTTTGGTCAGTAGACAATAATTAACACATATGATACTCAAAAAAAATGTTAGTCTGGAGTTTAATATAAAACCAAACTGACATTTAAGCAAGAAGCACAAACTATAATGAACATAAATAACTCAGGTACTTTTTTTTTAATGAATGTTTTCTGGTTAAACTATTAAACAAACTATTCTCCCTTGATGACTGCAAAGACGTTTACTTAAATACAGGTTGTCAGCATACAGATATATACCTAAAACCATGCAGAAACTAAGCTTAGAAAGAGATCCTTTCCCAATTGATCCCTGAGAGAACTACAGTTTCAGTTGACCACTTGATTGCAGCATATGAGAAACCCTGAACTAAAAGACCCAGCTAAATTATGCCTGGATTCCTGACCCAAAGAAACTGTGAGCTATTAATTATTGTTGCCATGATCCAGTAAATTTTGAGTAACATTTTGTTTATGCACCAATAGATAACTAATTCCAATAAATATCATTTTATAATAATCCAGTCCAGCTTCATTTTTTTTCAGCTTTATTTATGTATAATTGGCAAATAAAATTGTAAGGTATTTAAAGTGTACAACGTGATGATTTGATATACCTATACATTGTGAAAGGATTTTCCCACATGGAGTTAACTCATCCATCACCTTACATATTTACCTTTGGCTTTTTGGTATTTTTTGTTTGTTTGTTCTTTTGTGGGTTTTTTGGGGGGGACAGCTGGTGGTGAGAACATTTATATTCTACCCTCTTAGCAAATTTCTATTATACAGCAGTAACCTTATTATACATTAGATCCTCAGACCTTATTCATCTTGTACCTCAAAGGCTTATACCCTTTAACCAACCTTTCCCTATTTCCCCACTGCCCTGGCCCCTGGCAACCAATTTTCTACTCTGTATGAGTTCGACTTTTTTTTTTTTTCTTTTTGAGATTCCACATATAAGTGACACAATGCAGTATTTGTCTTTCTCTGTCTGGCTTATTTCACTTAACACAAGTTCATTTTTCTTTAATTAATTAATTTATTTTTAATCTATTTTTGGCTGTTAGGTCTTCATTGCTGCATGCAGGCTTTCTCTAGTTGCAGACGAGTGGGGGCTACTCTTCGTTGCAGTGTGTGGGCTTCTCATTGCGGTGGCTTCTCGTTGTGGAGTTGGGCTCTAGGCATGCGGGCTTCAGTAGTTGTGGTGTGAAGGCTCAGTAGTTGTGGCTCTCAGGCTCTAGAGCGTAGGCTCAGTAGTTGTGGTGCACGGGCCCAGTTGCTCCGTGGCATGCGGGATCCTCCCAAACCAGGGCTCAGACCCATGTCCCCTGCATTGGCAGGCAGACTTCTAAATGCTGCGCCACCAGGGAAGTCCACAAGTTCATTTTTGTAAACAGATTTTTGCCACTAGGTTCAAAGTCTTGGTTTAGTACCTGACTTAGTATGTTCTCTCTAGGATAGAACTCATCATTTCCAGCAGTCTTCTCTGGGGACTAGAATGCTTTTGGATAGTGCTCTGTTACTTACTGAAAGACCTCCTGAATACTTATAGTTTGGGTATACCCTGAATTCCTTATTGCCCTTCCTACTGATATAAATTTCTCACCACTTAGAATGTATATATTTAATGCCAACTTTTGCATGATTTCCATACTGGTTCTAATTCAGACTAGAGTTCTTAGCACATGCACTTTCAAACCTACATATATATGTATATATGTAAATACCTGTACACAGTTATACTCTGAACTACTAGACAGAGTTCTGAGCATACATACTCAGGAATATCCTGGACCACTTTTCATCCCCTAAGAGCAGAATTTTTCCACCCTGCCAAGCAAGTCTTATTATGGGTCCCTGACTCTCCCAATACTGCACTTTCCAAGGATACTAATAGAATGTGGTAGTGAAAAGCTTTAGTTTTGTAGTTAAATTTACTAGCCACGGCAGAAATTCCTACTTCATTTATTAAAAAGTGTGAACCTAAAAGATTTTAGTCTTCCTTTTAGAATCAAATGAAGTAACATACGGAAAGCACCTAGCACAGCTTTCGGTCCAGATTAAACGGTGACTCTTCTTACCACTAATTTTCATATACTACATGTACCAATATAAAAACCTCCTTATATAAAAAGTTCTCCGGAAGAAAGCATAAGTTAGAATTTTACGTTAATTTAATATAGCTATCAATGAAATCTACCCTGTAATTTCTCTATATATGTGTACATACATATAAATATATATATTAATAATACCATCCAGTATGTTATAAATCACACCAAGATTATGTGCATTGCACAAGAAGGTTGAACTGCAGCTTCTCAAAAGGGCTCCATTATAAAGTGACTCAGTATTCATAATACATAACAGATAACACATGCAATTCATACAGATTATAATTGAAGCTTTGGATGTATCACCCTAGGAGAGTAAGAGAAAAAGAAAGCTATACCCTTGAGTAACACCAGCCATTAAAGGAATTTTTTAAAAAAATAACTATTGCTCGACCTTTTAATAGAAAGATATTCTTGTAGATATTTATATAATTTTCTTGTAGTACAACTTACACATAAGTATAAAGCTAAATATGCTTTATTTGAGCTGATAGTTCAGGGGTAGCTTATAGTCCATGTTTTGTTTTCGGTTTTTTTGTTTGTTTTTTGGATAACACAAAAAATGTACAAAGTAAACACAAATCGAAGAAAAAAAGGTAACTTTCTTAATTACAGCCTTAACTGAATGTAAAGGATCATATTATGCTAAAACTAAATTATAAAGTTTGAGTTAACTGTAAAATTACAGTTTGTAGTTTTTGTCTTTTACTTGTTACCAGTTAATTTTTCTTATTTTGAACATGTTGGGTTACTGATGTTATTGCCTATGTAATTGTTTTATTTTGTTATCCTGTTAATGAATCTAAATACAATCATCCATTATTTTTAATGGGGCAATAAAACGTGTACCCCAAAATACAACAATAATGAGAAGAACAAAGACTGTCAACTGTATATCAGCAATGGGGGTTTCATATCTAGTCAGCTACGAATTAGTGAAAACAGAGGTTGAGTCATTCAGCTTACCTAGTGCTTACACAAGGAGAATAAATAGTGATCCTAGGTTTGTGTTTAGGAACAACTCTTCAGTTGTGCTGTTGCTGGTGCAATAGCACTGTTGTAATGGCACTAAACGAGTTTTGATTTTAAAATCTGTTTGGGTAGGAATGGTGCCTAAGGGATCTGGATATGATAAAAAAATTATTTTTAAATAAAAAAATGTACTAAACAAAGCCCAAAGCATTGGTGTCTGCTGTAAGCTTCTAGAACTATATGAAGTCTATACTATTCACAATATTTAATATTCCTATATTTAAATTTTACAGGTCTATGTAACCAAAATTATTGAGTTTTTACACTGGCTTTAAAAATTATTTTGTTTCATAATCAGCTTTCAGCTTTTTAGGAAGGAAAAACAAGCAACACTAGACATTTCTACATTAATAATCAGTGTGGAGTTTATAAAAGTAATAATACTTTTAAAAATAATACGTTTAGCATGGAAAAATATAATATTATAGCTTTCTCTCTCTTCCTCCCTCCCTCTCTCCCTCTCTCCCTCTCTTTCTCCCTTCCTCCCTCCTTCCTATTCTCTTTCTCTTTCAAACACAATTTCAATTGAAAGTGGAAGAAAAGTTAATTTGAGTCAAGATTGGATGGATTTATTTTCTCCCATTTGTATCTCTTTTTTGGTAATGCTGGTTGCCAGAGTTATCTCTGCATGTAATAGTAGTTTAGGTGATGGCCAATAGTTACAATGAATAAAGCCAAATTAATATCATTTACTAATTAGCACTAGTCTAACAGGGTTATCTTTGGAAATTAGGGACAATATAGAGAGCGAGAGGAGAGAGAGGAAGAAAAAGAGAGATTCCATATTCATACATTATAACTGAAATAATGAAAGAACCAAACCCAGAACAAAGACAATGCAAGTTCTTAAGAATTAGAGTCTTAAGTCTTAGTTTCACTGTAAAGAAATTGTAAAGACTGCAGTAACAAACTTTGGCACAACTAGATAAATGTGTTATTTTTCTAAATGTTCTAGAAAATTTTTAATAGATTCTGTTAAGATTGACAGGCTCATCTTTAAATTATCACTTGAAATCAGAAGTGCCGTACCCTACTGAGTAGTTTGTTGACTAAGAGTTGTAGGGGAAAGCCAATTAAGATGATACAAAATTTCAAATGCTTTCTCTCTGACAAACAACACATATATTGAAAGAAGGACATTTGAATTACCCACTATCCAAAAGTTCGCATATTTCAAGATATGTGAACTTTAGAATGCATACCTCTCTAGTAATTCTACAGGCTAAATTATGTTTAAGAATGCATATCTCTCTAGTAATTTTACAGGCTAGATTATGTGCATCATATATATTTTTAAATTTAGTTTACTCGTACCAAAGAACAAAGACCTAATGCTACATCATTTTAAGATAAATGTTATAAGAGAAAATAGAAAATGCCATTTTTATTGTATTAAGAACATTTAACATGAGATTAGCCCTTTTACCAAATTAAGTGTTTAATACAATATTGTTAACTGTAGACACACTGTTGTACAGCAGATCCCTGAAACAATCATTTTGCATAACTAAAATTTTATACTCGTTAATTAGCAACTCCCCATTTCCCCCTGCCTCTAGCCCTTGGCAACTACATTTCTACTCTATGCTTCTACAAATTTGGCTATTTTAGGTATCTTATATAAGTGAAATCGAACAGTGTATTTCTGTGATTGATTTATTTCACTTAGCATAACACCCTCCAGATTCATCCACATTGTTGCATATTGTTGGATTTCCTTCTTTTTCAAGACTGAATAATATGCCATATATGTATATACCACATTTTCTTTATCCATTCATCCATGGATGAGCATTTATGCTGTTTCTACATATTGGCTATTGTGAAAAATGCTGCAGTGAACATGGCAGTACACATATCTCTTAGAGATCCTTATTTCTGTTTTGTAAGATAAATAACCCAGAAATGGGATTGCTGTATCATATGGTAGTTCTCTTTTTACTTTTTGAGGACTTTCCATACTGTTTTCCATAATGACTGTACCAATTTACATTTCCACCAAAAGTATGCAAGGGTTCCAATTTCTCCATATTGTCACCAACATTTACCATCTTTTTGTTTTGTTTTGTTTTCTTCTTGATAATAGCCATCCTAACAGGTGTGAGGTAATATCTCATTGTGGTTTTGATTTTCATTTCCTTGATGATCATTGATATTGGTTATCTTTTCATATACCTTTTGGCCATTTGTTGTCTTCTTTGGAGAAATGTCTATTCAGGTAGTTTGTCCTTTTGCTATTGAGTTGTACGAGTCCCTTATATAATTTGAAAATTCACTCTTCATCAGATATATGATAGAAGCTAAGATACTAAAAAGCTAGTTCTCTGACAGTGACAACAGGAGAAGATGGATGGAAAATCAGGGCTTGACTTCCCATTATTTTAACAGGAACAAAATATAAGAGAAAAATATAAGTTATCCAGTAAAGTAAAAAAAAAGTTGGGATGTTCCCAGTATAAATTCCATCACAAAATCACCTCCAACCTGGATGATATAGATGTTTTCTATTTCTCTCTTTCCACATGCAATAAACACCAAGTATTCTATCTTTTACAAAGGTGAGGAGGGGAGCTCTTGAATAGTTCTCTTCATCTTTATTTCCAATTTTGCATTATTTCTACTTCACCAACATTCTCTATTACAGCAATATCTTACTTTGTCCTGCAAAGTGTCTCTTCTGACTTCTCTCCCTCTTCCACAGAAATACCAAAATTTTCTTGTTAAAAATGGAATTCTGTCATGTCATGTTTATGTTTGAGCACCTTCACTCAATTAATGTTTTTAAAGACAAAACATAAACCCTGTACTATGAGATAAAGCTCTTTCATAAAATATCCTAATCTTCCTTTTCTGTGTATTGCGACTTAGTTAAATTAACACTTGTTAAGTAGAGCCCGGGGTGTTGAATGATGAACCAGAGTTCAACAAAAGACCACAAGGGACTTGAAATAGAGTAGTTTATCCCTCACAAGTCCAGGATGAAAAAAGGCATGCCTTCAGGGACTGTGAGGGGAGGTCAAAGCAGGGTGCAGTTAGAGGGAGAGGCACAGGAACTGGTGCATATGCCTTTATTAGAGTCTGTCGGTGGAGTTCTTTGGGATTCCCAGGCTAAAGCCAGATTGGTCAATTCAAACCAGAAAAAAAAAAGGGGGGGGGTTTTGGTAAGCTCTGCAGTGTCTTATATAATGGGTGTGCAAGGGGAAGGCCCTGGGAAGGTTCTGGGAGGCGAGGGAGATTGTTTATCACAAGGGCCATTGAGGAAGTCATATCAGGAACTTACATTTACTTGTGACTATGAGGGCTGTTATGTAGGACATGCTCTTGCATGAGGGGCTAATATCAGTTTAAGGCACCTCTGTAGACCATTTGGCCAAACAAAATGGAGACTGAGGTAGCAATACCATGGAGTAGCTCAGCTAAATTCTTGACACTATGACATTTACCAACATTATTTCTACTACATTCTGGTTAACCTATGTGCTGGGCATTATCATTTGTTCATATCTTTCTTTGCACCTTTTCCTCCCCATTTAATGTTCTTGGTAGTTAGGATATTTGGATTCAATGAAAACAAGCTCCTATTTTCCCTTTTGTCAGACATTCCCTCACTCTCTTAGACAGAAATAAGAGCTGTTTTTCTCTAAATCCCCAACATATTGTTAAAATCTGTATTATAGCACTCAGCATATTGGATTATATTGCCATTATTCATTTATTCAACTGTGTTCTTCATTAAACTCTGCGTTTCTTGAAGATGAAAAAATTTTTTGTCATCATTTGTTTCTAAATCTAGCACAATTCTTTGAACACACTAGGTGTTTAATCAGTATCTCTTAAATATTCAAATTTCGTTAACTGTTTAGGAATTTAATCATACAGAAATATTTATTTTTTATTAGTAATTTATTAAAGATAATGATAGTTTAGTTAAGTTTGTCAAAATCTGAATGGAAACAGAATATGCTTTATTTTATCTTTGAATTTCATCTGTCAAGTATTTTTCCAGTATTAAAATATTTCACAACAAGTCATTTTTTTACTGTGGGCTTTATCCAGTATTATTTTATATATTGTTATTAAAGATTTTACATATTTGCTTTTGATGTAAAGCCCTATGGTTTTAGTTTGTGGTAATAAACGTTACTTCATAAAAAGGAAAAAAGAAGCACCTTGACATTGTAACAGCTTCCACACATGATAGTTTAGAAAATATTAATATATTACTTCAGAGAGAACAAATGTATGCATTTTTTGGTCCACTTAATAATCACATTTCTAAATTTATCTATAACCACACACCAGTTGTTACTAAAAAGAAGGCAGATTAACTTCTTGCAATAAGTTGACTTTGAATAATTTGGAATTAAATTTGAACTGAATTTGGAAAGGTGCCAGATGAAGTGGGATGGCCATCTGCACCATATGGTCTTAGAGAGGTTGTTAATGCCCAAGTACTAAGGAAGAAGTCCAGAAAGTTTTGTCTCTTACTGGAAAAATTATATCAGCCACTACTGCAAAACATTCAACTGTGAAGAGTGTGAGTATCTTAAGTAGTAGGACCAAAACAAGGCCCTAACATATGTTAGAAAAACGTAATACCTAAGGATAAAGGAATGATTATCTGTTTATGGCAAATAAGAGAAAAGGACAAACTGCCATAATAACAATAAGGTAGCAAGATAAGATAAACAAAATAAACCACACATAGCATGTTGTAGACAGGGACCATAGAAATGAATTAATATCAAAATTGCTGGGATAGTTGCTATTTTTTTAAAAAAAAAGGAAGAAAAAAGGTAAAAACATTTGATTCAAAGCTTGTCCCAAGTGTAATTCTGTGAAGGCTAGCAATCTGTTTTATTCATGTATAGCATAAATAGCAAAATTTCACATTCTGCTTAGAACAAAGGGCACTGTTGCTTGTGCCAGAGAAAATGTTTCTTTAACTTTATTGTGTTGGCAATTAAAATGTAAAAATTCCAATAGTTTACTTTTTTTTTTTTTTTTTGCCTTTGGTGATTTTAGGTTTGTTTCTTTGTTGCTTTTATGCAGTTTGGGTAACTATGTAAAGAGATATCACACAATGATTCCTTAATTTTTTTTTTTTTTTTTTTTTTGGCGGGGATTTATTTACAGAATAGATGTTACTGGTGTTAACTTCCTCTCCTCTGTAGAGCAGAATACACAGATGGCTTAGATATTACACAGATAAAAGAAAATAGAAATTTGTTGATGGTAGCCCAATATTTTTAGAGGTACTATGTCAGAAACTACTCTACCACAAGCAAATTACACCAGTATACAGGCCAAAAATCAAATATTATTATATATTGAACAATGTAAACTTACCCACATAGGTTCCTCTTATTCATATCGCCTCTGTGACCCCCTTCCCCCTGCACCACACAGACACATACACCTACCTGAATATCTAGGGCTTTTCATTGATGAGGGTCGTTTTCCATCATTGGAATTAAAAGATAGATCAAGCCTAAAAACCAAAAATAATAATCTGAAATTGGTGTAATTTATATTTGAACCTTAAACCCATTCTTCTAAATTTGACTCTGTGGAGAAGTAAGATGTAGCTAGGTGTTCTGATAAGAGGGAAATTAAAGTTTTAAGTTTCATTTATTCACTGAAAAATGCTCTACTTTTGGATTGCCACCAACTTTTAAAAACATCTTACATGTAGAAGACTAGACACTCAGGCAGCTTCTTTGTAGTAGAACCCATTTTAGGCTCCTATAAGTAACATAAGTGTAAGAAAAGTAAAATACATTGTTTTGTAAGAGTGGAAAGGTGTCACAAATTGCTGTATAGACCCTTTCAAAGACAGTCTCTTCCAAAACTTCTCCATGCAGTTCACTGTGTGTAAATTAGTGGAGGAGTAAGGAGCTTCCTGGAAGAAGAGAGATGGACCAGTTCCCTTTGGGGATTCAGTATTACTAGAACATTTCAAATGGATGTAAATGATGCCTACTGAGGAATTTGGGCAGTAAGAGACAGCAAGGGGCTATAAAATTGACAGAACAGTTATCTAGGCACCAAATATATTTGAACCTTATATAGGTAGATTAGTTTACATGAAGAAGTGAGTTTAAATGAATTGCTAAAGCTGTGCTCTTTTAGATATTTATTTTTTGTTAGGGGTCAAAACTATGAAAACTGACTAACTACATTATGCGTTAAAGGCATATGTCATCCAAACTGGGCTTAAGGTATTAAGGATATTCGCTGACATGCCCAGTATGCATAAAAATATGACATTAGACACACACACAAATACACACATACACTCACATAGTAACAGAATCTCCATTTAATTAAATCTGGCATAATTTCATATAATCTGCCTTAATATGTTAGACTATATAAAAGTCAGAAATAAAATACCCTATGTAAACAATGAACCCAAAGAGTTATATGTATAATTCAAACTATGTATCTATTGCTATCATTTTCTTTATATCTATTTTTTTTACAAAAACATCCTCCTTATATCTTAAAATCTCTGTTTCAGCTAGGAATGAAATTATTCAATAATAAATTTCTTTATGAAAATACCTGGAATCACTACAACATATTTCTGTTTATACTAATCAAGTCCCAATCATTTTTCATTCTTTATAGAAGGATGTAGAAATAAATAATGCAATTGATTCTGACTTGCAAGATATCCACTGAAGAATTTTACTTAGGTGACCCTTAGCTTAAAAACTTGCAGAAGGGGACCTTCAAGAGGGTGGAGGAGTAAGACGTGGAGATCAAATTCCTCCCCACAAATACATCAAAAATACATCTACATGTGGAACAACTCCAAAGCTAGCAATCTGTTTTATTCATGTATAGCATAAATAGCAAAATTTATGGCTATTTTTGCTGGGCCAAATCCAAAGCTGAACCCCAGGGGGTGTGCAAACAAAGACTAGAAAGGGAAATTTCTCTGTGCAGCCTCAGGAGCAGGGGATTAAATCTCCACAATCAACTTGGTGTGAGCTGCATCTCTGGAATACCTGAATAGACAATGAATCATCCCAAAATTGAGGCAGTGGACTTTGGGAGCAACTGTAGACTTGGGGTTTGCTTTCTGCGTCTAATTTGTTTCTGGTTTTATGTTTACCTTGGTTTAGTATTTAGAGCTTATTAGCATTGGTAGATTTGTTTATTGATTTGGTTGCTCTCTTCCTTTTTTTAATATATATATTTTTTCCTTTTTCTCTTTTTGTCAGTGTGTATGTGTATGCTTCTTTGCATGATTTTGTCTGTATAGGCTTGCTTTTACCATTTGTCCTAGGGTTCTGTCTGTCTGTTTTTGTTTTTTTTTTTTAGTATAATTTTTAGCACTTGTTATCATTGGTGGATTTGTTTATTGGTTTGGATGCTGTCTTCTTTCTTTTATTACTTTTAAATTTCTTTTATTTTAATAATTTTTTAATTTTTATTTTAATAACTTTTATTTTATTTTATTACTTTTCTTTTTCCTCCCTTTGTTCTGAGCTGTGTGGCTGACAGGGTCTTGGTGCTCTGGCTGGGTGTCAGGCCTGAGCCTCTGAGGTGGGAGAGCCAAGTTCAGGACATTGGTCCACCAGAGCCCTCCCAACCACACATAATGTCGATCAGTGAGAGGTCTCCCAGAGATCTCCGTCTCAACACTAAGACCCAGCGCCACTCAACGAACAGCAAGCTCCACTCAACGAGCAGCAAGCTCCACTGCTGGACCCATGCCAAACAACTATCAAGACAGGAACATAACCCCACCCATTAGCAGAGAGGCTGCCTAAAATCATAATAAGTTCACAGACACCCCAAAACACACCAACGGACATGGTCCTACCCACCAGAAAGACAAGATCCCACCTCATGTACCAGAACACAGGCACCAGTCCCCTCCACCAGGAAGCCTACACAACTCACTGAAACAAGCTTACCCACTGGGGGCAGACACCAATAACAACAGGAACTAAGAACTTGAAGGCTGCAAAAAGGAGACGCCAAAGACAGTAAGTTAAGCAAAAAGAGAAGACAGAGAAATACACAACAGACGAAGGAACAAGGTAAAAACCTACCAGACCAAACAAATGAAGAGGAAATAGGCAGTCTACCTGAAAAAGAATTCAGAGTAATGATAGTAAAGATGATCCAAAATCTTGGAAATAGAATGGAGAAAAGAAAGGTTTAACAAGACCTAGAAGAACTAAAGAGCAAACAAACAATGATGAACAACATAATAATTGAAATTAAAAGTCCTCTAGAAGGAATCAATAGCAGAATAACTGAGGCAGAAGAAGGGATAAGTGACGTGAAAGATAAAATACTGGAGATAACTACCACAGGGCAGAGTATAGAGAAAAGAAAGAAAAGAACTGAGGACAGTCTCAGAGACTTCTGGGACAATATTAAACACACCAACATTCAAATTATAGGGGTCCCAGAAGAAGAAGAGAAAAAGAAAGGGACTGAGGACATATTTGAAGAGATTTATAGTTGAAAACATCCCTAACATGGGACAGGAAATAGTCAATCACTCCCAGGAAGCGCAGAGACTCCCATATAGGATAAATCCAAGGAGAAACATGCCAAGACATATTAATCAAACTATCAAAAATTAACTTCAAAAATATATATTAAAAGCAGCAAGGGAAAAGCAACAAATAACATACAAGGGAATCCCCATAAGGTTAACAGCTTATATTTCAGCAGAAACTCTGCAAACCTGAAGGGTGTGGCAGAACATATTTAAAGTGATGAAAGGGAAAAACCTACAACCAAGATTACTCTACCCAGCAGGGATCTCATTCAGATTCGACAGAGAAATTAAAACCTCTACAGACAAGCAAAAGCTAAGAGAATTCAGCACCACCAAACCAGCTCTACAACAAATGCTAGAAGAACTTCTCTAGGCAGGAAACACAAGAGAAGGAAAAGACCTACAATAACAAACCCAAAACAATTAAGAAAATGGTAAAAGGAAAATACATGTTGATAATTACCTTAAATGTAAATGGATTAAATGCTGCAACCAAAAGACACAGACTGGCTGAATGGATACCAAACAAGACCAGTATATATGCTGTCTACAAGAGAACCACTTCAGACCTGGTACATATAAAGACTGAAAGTGAGGAGATGGAAAAAGATAGTCCATGCAAATGGAAATCAAAAGAAAGCCTGGAGTACACACATATGGTCACGTTATCCTTGATAAAGGAGGCAAGAATATACAGTGGAGAAAAGACAGACTCTTCAATAAGTGGTGCTCTGAAAACTGGACAGCTACATGGAGAAGTATGAAATTAGAACACTCCCTACACCATACACAAAAATAAACTCAAAATGGATTAAAGACCTTAATGTAATGCCAGACAGTATAAAACTCTTAGAGGAAAACATAGTCAGAACACTCTATGACATAAATCACAGCAAGATTCTTTTTGACCCATCTCCTAGAGAAATGGAAATAAAACCAAAAATAAACAAATGGGACCTAATGAAACTTAAAAGCTTTTGTGCAGCAGAGAAACCATAAACAAGATGAAAAGACAACCCTCAGAATGGGAGAAAATATTTGCAAATGAAGCAATTGACAAAAGATTAATCTCCAAAATATACAAGCAGTTCATGCAGCTCAATATCAAAAAAACAACAACCCAATCCAAAAATGGGCAGAAGACCTAAATAGACATTTCTCCAAAGAAGATATACAGATTGCCAACAAACACATGAAAGGATGCTCAACATCACTAATCATTAGAGAACTGCAAATCAAAACTAAAATGAGATATCACCTCACACCGGTCAGAATTACCATCATCCAAAAATTTACAAACAATAAATGCTGGAGAGGGTGTGGAGAAAAGGGAACCCTCTTGCACTGTTGGTGGGAATGTAAATTGACACAGCCACTATGGAGAACAGTATGGAGGTTCCTTAAAAACTAAAAATAGAACTACCGTACGACCCAGCAATCCCATTACTGGGCATATACCCTGAGAAAACCATAATTCAAATAAGAGTTATGTATCACAATGTTCATTGCAGCTCTATTTACAATAGCCAGAATATGGAAACAACCTAAGTGTCCATGGACAGATGAGTGGATAAAGAAGATGTGGCACATATACACAATGTAATATTAGTCATAAATAGAAATGAAATTGAGTTATTTGTAGTGAGGTGGGTGGACCTAGAGACTGTCATACAGAGTGAAGTAAGTCAGAAAGAGAAAAATACTGTATGCTAACACATATATATGGAATCTAAAAAAAAAAAAAAAAAAAAAATTCTGAAAAGCCAAGGGGCAGGACAGGAATAAAGATGCAGACATAGAAAATGGACTTTAGGACACGGGGAGGTGGAAGAGTAAGCTGAGACGAAGTGAGAGAGTGGCATGGACATATATACGCTACCAAATATAAAATAGAGAGTGGGAAGCAGCCGCGTATCACAGGGAGATCAGCTTGGTGCTTTGTGTCCACCTAGGGGGTTGGGATAGGGACGGTGTGAGGGAGACACAAGAGGGAGGAGCTATGGGGATATATGTATACGTATAGCTCATTTACTTTGTTATACAGCAGAAACTAACACACTATTTTAAAGCAATTATACTCCAATAAAGATGTTGAAAAAATAAAAAATAAAGTAAAAAAAAAAACTTGCAGACGTTCTCAAATAAATTAATTAATAAATGCTACTTGTAAGAATAATTATCTCATATCCTCTGACTGTATTGGAATTGTTGCATTAATTTAGATTTTGAGATATTTATTTGTTCTGAACTTAATCATCTTTGGAATTTATTTGTGCTAAACTTGTTCTAACAGACTGTGGGAAAGATAATCACTGTTGGTAAATGCTTTGGTTGCATTTACTTTAAAAATCAGCTTGATTAGATATATAAAATATGTTCCTAATATATTTCATGTGTTTCATAATTATTTGTGAGTTGTTATAAATAGAAGAAAGTAAAGACTGACATTGACATTTCTGTACAATCACCTCTCCATCAGTTTTTTTAATCAGACATAAAACAAGTATTTTTTCTTCACTGTTTTTTCTCTTAAAATTATATTCAAGTTAGAAATGTCTTATTAAATTTGTACTCAAAATTTTTTTCCATGGAAAATTTTATAATAAGAGCAAATTTGTACATTTTAAGAATCCTAGTGATTTCCCTGGCCGTCCAGTGGTTAAAATTTATCGTTCCCAGTGCAGGGGGCCCAGGTTCGATCTCTGGTCAGGGAACTAAGATCCTGCATGCCCCATGGCATGGCCTAAAATAAATAAATAAATAAATAAATAAATAAATAAATAAATAAATAAATAAATAAATAAGTAAGTAAGTCAGTAAGAATCCTAAAGTACTATACTCTTGAGATTATGGGTCTTTAGGCATAATATACATGTAGAATGTTATTCATTTTATTTCTTCGAAGCCTTGTGACTCCAAAACTCACAAAGTTCATTATGTCCCACAGGAAAATCCTTTGTATTATTGGATTTATTTGACAGTATAACAATACCCTTTGAGAAAATGTGTCCAGGCCTACTGATGTTTTTTATCAAGATCCCTCAAGTCTTATTTCTACTCTTCCTACCCCACTGTCATCTTGAACCAGGTTCTCAGTTTCCACCTCATACACTAAGTTTTGCAGTGTCTTTTCTTGTCCTTAGGCGTCCTTCACTTTGACACTGCAATGATCCTCTTGAACTCTGTTGTCTCAAATTATTTTCTTGACTGAAGTTCTTGAGTTATTTTCTACCAGGTACAGGCATGCTTTTATCAATATACTTACACTTACAGCCATATCCTTAGTTGCTAAGGCAGTGTTAAAGATAATTTGTCTTTGGTTAAAGAATATGATATATAATTTTAAAATTTCCAATCAATTGCAGACAAATAACGCCATAAAATACAATAAAAAGGGACTGTTAGAAAATAGAGAAACAAAGACATAAAAACGCAAGGTCATTTTTAATTATTTTTACATTTCTCAGATAAGAATTGCTTCAAAAATTTCTATAGAAATATATTAAAAAACACTCTTGATGTCTGCACTTACCTTGTGACAGACCAGCTAATAGTTCTCAGACTGGCTCTGATTAGTGGACTACATTTTGAGTAGCAATTTATTGGAAGACATACAAAGCCATAGTCACATCCCTTGAATAATGAATATTAATTTTATAATTTTTTCAAAACTGTTACTAATTTGTATACTTAAACATATTGCCATATATACATATCAGCTATATTATAAAATCTTTATAGTTTTTCTCTGTATATAATAGACCAGGAATGTTTTACTTGTATTTATTAAAGAACCTAATATCAGATACAGTGGAGTAAGTTGTGGTGTGTTAGGGCCAAAACCAGGGTACAGCCTGGTCTGTATAACCAAAAACTGGTCAACTACAGAATCAGGACATTTAGCCAAGGTAGAGAATATAGGCAAAATCTGGGGGTTCTAAAATCATGCTGATCTGAATATGGTTCAGTTTTTACCATGCCCAGCTTCAAGTTATTTGACTCTTCAAAGCCAAAAGATTTCTTGGATCTACACAGCAGCATTGTGTAATGAACTGGGCCACTCTTATGATCCTGGCAGATAAAACTGGCAGACAGGACAGGGCTTTCTCCCTCATTACCTGTTAAAATATCAAGAGAAGTGCATTAGAGTGTAGGTTTGAGGAAAGTGGCAGAGTTTGGCTTCAGAGATCTATGGTTAAAGGGATCATTGCAGAAATTAGCTTCTTTTAATTCATTGAGTTTAAGTACACTCTGATTTCTAAAAGCAAAAGAAGCTGTTTATGTAGGCTGAGTCTTACCTACCTGAAAGAGTACAGGGAGCCTGGAGAGTAAGGAGCCTTTCTTTATGTGTGCTAACAGGAAACCATCAACAGAGGTTCCACAGGAAGCCTGCCTCTGCATGCCAAGTTCAGAGAAATAGAGACCTCTTAGCTCTTCCCATGTAGATTCCTACTTTTTAAAAATAATTCTAACAACCACATCTAAATCTCAATTAACTGCAGTTTGAATGCAACAAAATTAAGTGTTTATTAGAACAACAACAATAACATCAATAACCCCACACTCTTCAGAGTCGTGTAACAGTACAGTCTCTACAATATAATACTTGTGATGTCCAAGATACAATCCAGAATGAGCCTACATATGGAAAATAAGAAAAATGGGATTAATTCTCAAAAGCAAAGACCATCTGAGATGACACAGATGCTGGAGTTATCACACAATACTTTCAAAGCAACAATTATAAACATGCTAAAAGATGTATACAGCAGTGTCTTCTCACCTTCTTTCTACAGGTGTTATTCCAAGGAACAGTACCTATCAATAGTAATGTACACTAAAATAAAAATAAAAGAAAATATGGACTTTAAAATACAAATCACTGAGGAGTATAAAAGGACATTGGGTCATGATAAAGTCCAAAATTTATAAAGAAAACACAGTAGTTATAAAATTGTATGCACCAAATAACAAATCAGTTAAATACATTTTTTAAAGTTTAGAACTACAGTGAAACCTTGAAAAAATTTTCAGTCTTATTAATAGACTTCTGTAAACTTCATTCCTAGATATGTTAGAAAATGTGTCTAAAGAAAATAAAAACATATATATGAGAATTATATGCACACATACAAATATACGTAGACTCTGTTTATTATATTTGCCAATATATCTTCAACCAGGAATATGAATTAATGATTACATAGAAAGTTTAATATGTAAACTGGCAATCAAGGAAGATCCAGAATGATCTATAGTAATGGTGAGATGTGACTAAATGACATTTCCCCTGTAGCTCTCCACATTGAATTTGACTTTCAAAAAATGCTAGAAACCAAAATTGAGCAATCAATCTAACACAAATATAGCTCTTATTGATATTTATTTAAATAGAGCTTTATTATCTATTGAATGCAAATGAGCCTAAATTGACAGATTGCTAGATAGGCCCTTCTGCCTTCTACAACATCCAGTCCCAGTATCACATTTCCTTTAGTAATAACAAATTAAACGTGCTGCTTCCTCCCTCACTGCAAGAAGTCTCTTTCCTGGTGTGAGCATCATTTGGCATTAATTAAGCCTACCTACCTCATCAGAGATCTAGCAGTTCTAAAAAAACCTTAGTTCAGAGCTGTCCTGTGGAATAAGCTACAAGTCAAAATTGCTGCTTGCATTTAAAAATATCACTAACTTTAAACTTGTTCAGTTATATTCAGCAAATAAATAAGTCTGATTTTATAGAATGAAGATAAATAGGTGCATTGTGAAATACTAACAATGGCTAACAGTTTCAAAAGATGGATAAAATAGGGAGATGGAAAATTATGAGGAGGGAAATAATCCTATTCTCAAAAAGCAAGTGAAACCTTAAAAAAAAAACACTTCAAGAGAAAAGTGAATGGATATTGTTTTGTTTACTTTTGTTTCTAATTTTTAACCTGAGTTGAAGAACTGTGTTATCATGCTGGATTTTGGTACTATATGAGCTCTGAATGTCATTATGATACGTGGTTATTCTCTTATTTGTCTAATATGCAACCACTGTGTCTGATGTATTGTGTACTAGGAATAGAAAAAATAGCAAGACATTTTTTTCAGATTTCAAAGAGCCCACAATTTAGGTTAACCAGTTGTTTTAAACTTGGCTGCTATTGTAATCACCTGAGTGAGAGTGGAGGGGAGGTCGTCTATAAAAGTACAGATGCTCAGGTTTCAACCTACACCAATTAAATAACATTATCTAAAGATAGGAACTTTGAATGCTATGACCTAAAATACTACAAGGTAATTCTAAAGGGAAATAAGATTTGAGAAATATATGCATGCATCCCATAAAAAGGTACATAATTCAGATGAAAATTATCTTTCAAATGTAAAATAAATTTTAATTTAAGATATTTTCTAATCAAACATTAGGCTAAATATTCAGAAATTTGTAAAATTATCTATTATCTGATGTTAATGCAATAAATATGCAATCAACTCTAAGACTACAGAATGCATCACATGTGTTTGACAGTAAAAAGACAAAACTAAAATCTTGTAATTTTGGATGGGGAGGTGTGTTAAAATGTCTTAAAATCTGGTATTGAGAAGGTTAAAATACCACTTTATTCTAGAATTTAAAAATAAGTATGCAAGGTAAAAATATTAAAGTGCCAACTAAAAGAATTTTTTAAGTTATATACATCCAAATTGATGGCAAGAAATAAAGTGGCATGGGAAAGGGTAACCTTATGCAGTCCATAATATGGTAATAAAAGAGAATAAAAGAAGGATAAAAAAAAAAAGAGAGGTGATTTGGAAGTACACAATATATAGAATTACGTACAAAATATCAGTAATAATACAATATGCCAACAAACTAAACATGCTAGATTAAAAACACAAAACTGTAATGGTCAGTCTGGATGAAAATGCAAAATCAAACTACAGGCTTTGTATGAGATAGGCACCAGAAAGTTCTAACATTGAATGCCTTTAAGTCATTTAATGGATGGAAACCCCCCTAAAATGTTAATCAAAATAAAGTTATGTTGATTTAACACAAAATAAATTTAATGCGAAATCATCATCTAGAAATCACTATGTAATGATGGAGAACTCAATTACTCAGAAAGCATTAACAATTTTATACTTGTCTGCATGTAACAAGAGAGCTTTGGTAAATATATGAAACAAAAATTGATAGAAGTCCAAAGAGAAGCTAAATCTTTATCTTGTGAGAGCTGCCGAGACAAATATCCCAAGTATAGATAGTTGAGCTATAATATGTTCTTAATGTACAATTAACAAGTACACATATAAAATCCTGCACCAAACAATTACAGAATACACATTCTTCTCAAGAACACTTGACACATTTGCAAAAAGTCATAATATATTAGGCCCTGAAAAATATATCAACAAATTTCAAATAACTGTAACATATAGGCAGCCTTCTCTATGTACTATATAATTAAGCTAAAAAGTAAGCAAAAGCCAACTTAAAATTTCATACATTTAGAATATAAATATCCAAAAAATGAAAGTTTAAAACCCATTGAGAATGCAAGGAAACAAAAGTTGTTACATATAGAAACATGAGTTTCTAATGTATTTTAAAGAATAGTATGTTCTTAGAAGAGAAAGAGAAGCTGATAATTAATGCTTTAATTACAGAGGTAAGTTAGAAGAGGAATAAGAGGATGAAGGCAAAGAGAATGGAAAAATAAAATTATAAGATGTAAAGAGTTAGCAAAGGCAAAGTTTACTTTTAAAAGAATAATAGCTAAAAAATAACTTTGAGACTGATATAGAATGCACAAATAAATGAATTACAGTATAAAATGAAATTAAATATTAAAAAACTAAAATACAGTATTTATATGAATAAATCAAAACAAATGAATTTTAAGTGTTCAATAAAATTACTTACTAACTAAATTATGCAAAAGTGATAAGTCTGAGTAATCCTATAAGCATTCAAATGAAATTTTGTATTTTTAATCTTCCTTCAATTTAAATTTCAGAAGCCAATGGACAAATTGTCTTTAATGTAAGAAGGAAAGATGTATTTAACATTAAAATGCTATAAATGCAATTCATTGCAATAACAAATAAAAGGAAAAAACATCATATATATATCAATAGCAGAAGAAAAAGATTGGAAAAAAATTCAAAAGACATGTATCAAAACATTGCATACAAATTTGAATTGAGGAGAGAACATTGTTAACCCAATTATTTGGTAGATTTTCCCAGATTTGCTTTTGTTTTAACAACTTAGAGATCTATTAAGCAATTTATTGATATTGTTCACATATTGAGAGAATATTTCTACAATTTACATTAAATTTTTCTATGATTTTTATTGTGAAAAAAATGCACAGGAAAGTGTATAAAACAGAAATATACAGCATAGTGAATAATTATACAACAAATTATCATAAAATTATTACCCATATCAATAAAGTTTCAATCACAACAGAAGTCCCCATCCCCCCAAGTTTCCCCTTCTAGATCCTCCTGACCTTTTTTGGGGGTAAACACTGTTCTGACATTTATAGTAGTCACTCTCTTGCTTTTCTTTTCAGTTTTAGTGTTTGTGTATGTGTTTCATGAGCTCTAAACGGTGCTATAGACAAGGAAAAAAAAAAAAAAAAAGGTAGCCCAGGAGCTCAAGCAGGGGACTTATGGATCTGACACTCAGAATCACTGAAATGTTGATGCTTATGCTTAGAGAAGGCACAAGGATGCTGGGTAATGGAGCTGTGAAGAACCTACAAAGTGAAATCAGTTACTGCCTCTGGAACTATTAGTGAACTGCTGGGGTCCAGCCAAAGGGGGAAGAGGCAAAAGGGAAGGACAGTGTCATTCCTTTCTCCTTCAGCTTCCAGGCAGCCACTGGCACCTCTATTGACACAACTAATTGTAAGCTAGCAGGTTTAGAGAGTACTACCACAGATCACAAGGCATAACATAGAAGAATGGGTTTAAGCTGAGAGGAAATATCCTAATAGCCACCATTTCTCCTGTATAGTCTCCTTGCTTCCATTCTTGAGCTCCTACAAACTATACTGAAGACAGCTGCCAAAAAGAGATTTTCAAAATGGAAGTCCAGTTGTATCCTGTCCTCTAATATCTCTCAAGCCCTCTCAGAATAAAAGAGTATTTAAAATAAAAATAAAAAGACTTTGGAGACTGAGCAAGAGGGCAGAGTAGGAGGATGTGGAACTCACTTCCCCCTTCAAACACATCAAAAATACATTTACACATGGAAAAATTCTCACTGAAAACTAACTGAACACTGGCAGAAATACTTCTGTACAACCAAGGCTGTAAGAAAGATCTACATGGAATTAAGAAAGAAGGGAAAAGAAACAATCAGATTGGGACCTGTTCCCCTGGGAGGAGACTCAGAGGAAAAAGGAGATTACAGAAGTGGAGATCCTCCCTGGAGAGTGAGTAGTTCGAGCCACATATTGGTGGCTCCAGTCCTGATGTCCAACACAGGGAAGACGAGCTCTCTTGCTGGTCGTAGGGCTGGTGGGACTAACAGGAGGGCTGTGGTAAGCCCGGACTTCACTTGTGAGGAGCACGTGCTTGTGAACACGCTTACTCCCAAAGCAGGGAGGAGAGGGCAGATTGAAAACTGCATGAGTGGCTGCCCAGTTTCCCACAACTGCCCTGGCACATGCCCCAGCCTAAGCCAATGGAATACTCTAGCCCTGCTTACTTCACTTCACAGCTCCAAACTGGAGTGAGGGCTGACACAACTGTGGAATTTGATCAGCCATGAGATACAGAAGCAACTAAAACCCCAAACAGTGTCTGAGTGATTTGGGAGCAGCTACTGCTACACAGGCAAGGCATCAGAAGCAGTTCCTATCTCTGAGGAAAGGTGGACTGCCATAGCCCATGCTCCAACACATGCTGAGAGCCCACACAATCCCTGTCTGCCCTGTGTCAAGGTTCCACACCAGGGCAGGGACAGCAGAGGCTGAGGGGAAAGATCTGTTGTGAGGAAGCAGTGCCTGAGCAGGGTGTAGGCAGCCATTACTGGTGCTTGCACAGGCAGCACATCAGAAGCAGCCAAGACCTTTGTCTGTAACCAGACTGCCACAGCCTCGGCCCCAAAACAAGCCTAGAGCCCTCATGGGCCCCTCTTGCTACAGCACTGCTCCCATCTGAGGCATGGGTGTCAGTGCTGGGAGAGGGGAGAGTACACGATTAGAGCGAACAGACCCAGCTCAGATCTGACCCTCAGGGGGCCTCCTCCAGCTACTTGAGATCTGATCCTGCCCCAGATAGGGCTCAGACAGCACTGAGTATAAGGGAAGCCCCACTTCACTCCTGGTTCTGGCCTAAGCCCCTCCATCTCTAACCCCACCTCCTATCAAGGTGATAGCTGCCAGCACACCCAGAGGAAAAACATGATTGGTGTTCACATTGAATCCAGCACTCCCACCAAAGGCCCTGGGGACACACAGACTGTATAGGGACTTTCCCATGTAAGAATACCTCTTCAAGACTGCAATTGGTAACTGTTTCACCTAAATTCATAGACATAGAGAACATTAAGCAAAATAAGAAGATGGAAGAACAGATCTCAATTGAAAGAGCCAGAGAAAACCCATGTAAAAATAAATAATGAAACAGAAATAAACAACTTATCAGATAAAGAATTCAAAGCATTAGTAATAAGAATGCTAAATGAGTTGGGAAAAATAGTAAATGAACACAGTGAGAATTTTAACAAGGAACTAGAAAATATAAAAAAGAAGTAGCAGTCAGAACTGAAGAATACAATAGCTGACATAAAAAACACTACAAGTAATTAACAGCAGACTAATGATACAGAAGAATGCCTAAATGATACAGAAGATAGGATAATGGAAATTACCTAATCAGAACAGCAAAAAGAAAAACAACTTAAAAAATAAAAATATTTTACAAGATCTCTGGGGAAAAAAAAAAAAAGCATTTACATTATAGGGGTCCCAGAAGGAGAAGAGAGAGAAGGCAGTCAAAAATGTACTTGATGAAATTATGGCTGAAAACTTTCCAAACCTTAAGAAGGAAATAGATATCCAGGTACAGGAAGCACAGAGGGTCCAAACAAGATGAACCCAAAGAGATCCAAACCAAGACATATCAAAATTAATATGGTAAAGTTGAAAGAATTCTAAGGGCAGTGAGAGAAAAACAAAGTGTCATATACAAGGGAACCTCTATAAGGCCAACAGCTGATTTTTCTGCAGAAACTTTGCAGGACAGAGGAAGTGCCATGTTATATTCAAAGTCCTAAAAGGGAAAAACTTGCAGTGTAGGATACTCTACCCCAGAAGATTATCATTTAGAATTGAAGGAGAGATAAAGAACTCAGACAAGCAAAAACCAGAAGAGTTCATCAAATCTAAATGTACTCTATAAAGAAATGTTAAAGGGTCTTCTCTAAGTGGAAAAAAATGATATAACAATAAGTGATAGGAAAGAAAAAATCCAACAAGGAAAGGCAAATATATAATAAGGGCTGAAGACCAACCACTTAAATAAGCTAGTATGAAGATTAAAAGACAAAAAAAATTGTAAAAGCAACTGTAACTATAATAAATAGTTAAGTATAAACATGAAGATGTAAAATATGACACCAGAAAGAAAAAAATATAGGGGAGGGGAGTAAAATATGTAGACCTTTTATAACGTGCTTGAACTTAAATGACTACCAGTTTAAAAAAGGCAGACAGTTATAGGTCAACATATATGAACCCCATGGTAATCCCTAATCAAAAACAAACAATAGATACACAAAAGCTAGAAAGAAAGGAACACAAGCATACCACTAAAGAAAATCATCAAACCACAAAGGAAGAAACAACAAAGAAGAAGAAATGAACAGAGAAGAACTACAAAAACCACAGTAAAACAAGTAATAAATGTCAATGAACTAAATGCTCCAATCAAAAGACATAGGGTGGCTAATTGGAGAAAAAAAAAAAGACCCATCTATATGCTGCTTGCAAGAGACTCACTTCAGAACTAAAGACACACATGGACTGAAAGTGAGAGGATGGAAAAAAATATTTCATGCAAATAAAAAGGACAACAAAGGAGAGGTAGCAATACTTATATCAAACAAAATAAACTTTAATACAAAGTCTATTACAAATGACAAAGGACATTATATAATGATAAAGGAATCAGTACAAGAAGAGGATGTTACACTTGTTAACATATATGCATCTAATACAGGAGCACCTAAGTATATAGAACAAATATTAACAGATATAAAGGGAGAATTTGACAATACAATAATAGGAGGGGACTTTAACACCCCACTTAAATCAGTGTACAGATCATCCAGACAGAAAATCAATAAGGAAACAGTAGTCTTAAATAACACAATAAGCCAGTTGGACATAATATATATATATGAGACATTCCATCCAAAACCAGTAGAATACACATGGACCATTCTCCAGGATAGACAACATCCTAGGTCACAAAGCAAGTCTCAGTAATTTAAGAGGCTAGACATTATATATCAAGCATTTTTTCTGACCACAATAGTATGAAACTAGAAATCAACTACAGAAAGGAAAAGGAGAAAATCAAAAACAAGTGGAGACTAAACAATAGGCTACTAAAAAACCAATAAGCTGATGAAGAAATCAAAGAGGAAATCAGAAAATACCTTGAGACAAATGAAAATGGGAAAACAACTTTCCAAAACCCATGCGATGCAGCAATAGCAGTTTTGAGAGGGAAGTGTGTAGTGATACAGGCCTACCTCATGAAACAAGAAAAATCTCAAATAAAGGAATTAATAAAAGAGGAACAAAGAACAATATGTGTGGAAGGAAGGAAATAATAAAGATCAGAGAGGAAATAAATAAAATAAAGACTGAAAAACCAATAGAAAATATCAATACAACCAAGAGCTGGTTTTTTGAAAAGATAAACAAAATTAACATATTTTTAGCATGGCTCATCATGAAGAAAAGAGGATGTCAGATAAACAAAATAAGTAATGAAAGAGGAGAAACAGCAACCAATACCACAGAGACACAAAAAAATCATATGAGAATACTACATACAGTTATATGTCAATAAATAGGACAACCTAGAAGAAATGGACAAATTTATACAATCTGCTAAGACTGAATCAAGAGGAAACAGACAATTTGAACAGACTGATCACTAATAGCTAAACTGATAATAATAATAATAATAATAATAAAAACCTCCCAGCAAACAAACGTCCAGTTCCAGATGGCTTCACAGGGAAATTCTACCAAAATTATAATGTAAAGCTAATACCTATTCTTCTCAAACTATTCCGAAAAATTTATGCGAATGAAACACTCCCAAATTCATTCAACAGAACCACAATTACCCTGATATCAAAACCAGAGAAAGAAAAATACAAGTGACTACTTTTATGATATAAATGTAAAAATGCTCAACAATAAATTAGCAAACTGAATCCAACAATATATAAAAAGGATCATACACCGTAAAATTGGATTTATTCCAGGATTACAAGGATGGTTCAATATTGGCAAATCAATCACTATGATACACGAGGGTTAAAAAAAGAAGCATAAAAATCACATAATCATCTCAATAGATGCAGAAGAAGAATTTGACAAAATTCAACATCCACTTATGATAAAACCCTCACAAAGTGGGTTTAGAGGGACCATATGTCAACATAATAAAGGCCTTTATGACAAACCCACAGCTATCATTATACTCAACAGTCAATAGAGTCTGTCATATGGAGTGAAGTAAGTCAGAAAGAGAAAAACAAATACCGTGTATTAACTCATATATATGGAATCTAGAAAAATGGTACTGATGAACCTAGTGGCAGGGCAGGAATAGAGACACAGATGTAGAGAATGGACTTGAGGACACAGTGGGGGAAGGGGAGGCTGGGAAGAAGTGAGACAGTAGCACTGACATATATACACTACCATGTGTAAAATAGATAGCTAGTGGGAAGATTCTGCATAATACAGGGATATCAGCTCAGTGCTTTGTGATGACCTAGAGGGGTAGGATGGGGAGGGAGGGAGGGAAGCTCAAGATGGAGGGGATATATGTATACATATAGTTGATTCACTTTGTGGTACAGAAGAAACTAATACAACACTGTTAAGCAATTATAATCCAGTAAAGATGTAAAAAAAATAAAGAAAATTTTTGTATATTTATTACGACAACAAAAGGGGTATAATTTGTTCCATGGAGAACATTAGTGGTGCAAGCTTCTAACAACAGCATACACCCACCACCTCCATGTTAGCTGTTTTTTTTTCTTTTAAATGTGACTTGCAGGAATAAACTATGGTCCAAAATTCCAAAAAAAAGAAAAGAAAAGAAAAGAAAAAAGCTGAAAGCCTTTTCTGTAAAATCAGGCACAAGACAAGAATTTTCACTCTCAACACTTTTATTTAACATAGTATTGGAAGTTCTAGCAATAGCAATCAGACAAGAAAAAGAAACAAAAGCCATCAAAATTGGAAGGGAAGAGATAAAACTCACTATTTGCTGATGACATGATAATAAATATATTGAAAACCCTAAGTCTCCACCCAAAAATTATTAGAACTAATAAATGAATTTAATAAATGCAAGACACAAGGTTAAATACAGAAACCTGTTGCTTTTCTATACACTAACATAAACTATCAGAAAGAGAATGCAAAAAATAATAATCTGGTTTAAAATCACAACAAATAGAATAAAATATTAGGAATAAAGTTAACCAAGGAGGTGAAAGAACTACACTCTGAAAACTATAAAGCAGTGATAAAAGAAATTGAAGATTATACAAAGAAATGGGAAGATAGCCCATGCTCTTGGGTTGGAAGAATTAATATTGTAAAAATGTCCATATTACCCAAAGCGATCTACAGATTTAATGAAATCCCTATCAAAATACCCATGACATTTTTCACAGAACTAGAAAAAATAATCCTAAAATTTATATGGAATCACAGAAGACCCCGAATTGCCAAAGAAATATTAAGAAAAAAAGAACAAACCTGGAGGTATGACACTCCCTGACTTCAGACTATATATATTACAAAGCTACAGTAATCAAAACAGAATAGTACTGGCACAAAAACAGACACATAGATCAATGGAACAGAATAGAGTTTCCAGAAATAAGCCTACACACTTATGGTCAATTAATCTACAACAAAGGAGGCAAGAATATACAGTGGAGAAAAGACAGTCTGTTTAATAAGTGGTGTTGGAAAAATTGGACACCTGCATGTAAAACAATTAAATTAGAACATTTCCACATGGCATATACAAAATGGACTGAAGACCTAAATGTAAGGCCTGAAACCATAAAATTCCTAGAAGAGAACATTGGCAAAACACTCTAATTAAACTTAAAAGTTTTTTGCACAGCAAATGAAACCATTGACATAACAAAAGGACAACCTACTTAATGGGAGCAAATATTTGCAAATAATATGACAAATAAGAGGTTAATATCTGACATATATAAACAGCTCATACAACTCAATATCAAGAAAATAAACAGCCCAATCAAAAAATGGCCTGATAACCTAAATAGACATTTTTCCAAAGTCATGCAGATGGCTAACAGTCACATGAAAAGATGCTCAGTATCACTAATCATTAGAGAAATGCAAATGGAAACAACAATGTGATATCACCTCTCACCTGTCAGAGTGACTCCCATCAAAAAGTCTTCAAATAAGTGTTGGCAAGGATGTAGAGAAAGGGAACCCTTTTACACTGTTGGTGGGAATGTAAATTGGTGCAGCCACTATGGAAAACAGTATAAAGGGGCCTCAGAAAACTAAAACTATAACTACAATATAATCTTGCAATTCTACTCCTGGGTACATATCTGTAAAAAATGTAAATACTAATTCAAAAGGATATTTATACCCCAATGTTCACAGCAGCATTAATTACAATAGCCAAATATGGAAGCAACCTGAGTGTCCATGAAGAGATGAATGGATGAATAAAGAAGTGGTATATATACCACTTCTTCTTTATCCATTGGCTTATGTGTGTGTGTGTATATATATATATATATATATTTTTTTTAATGGAATATTACTCAGCCATAAAAAAGAATAAAATTCTGCCATTTGTAACAATGTAGTGAACCTAAGAAATACTATGTTTAGTGTAATAATTCAGACAGAGAAAGACAAATACTGTATGTTATTTATATGTAGAATCTAAAAATATAAAATGAATGTATATAACAAAATAGAAACAGACTCACAGATATAGAAAACTAGTGATTACCAGTAGGGTGAATGAAGGGGAGAGGGGCAAGATAAGTATATGGGATTAAAAGCTACAAACTACTATGCATAAATAAATAAGCATTAAGGATATATTTTATAGCACAGCAAATTATAGCCATTATCTTGTAATAACTTTTAATGGATTATAATCTGTAAAAATACTGAATCACTACACTGTACACCTGAAACTGATATGATATTGTAAATCAACTATACTTCAGTAGAAAAGTAAATAAGTAAAATAAAATGACTTCCGTGAACCTTATGATCTGACCTCCCTTTAACCCTTCCTTGTCTTCTCTTTCCTAAATCCACTTTGATCTCAGTGTTATTTCTGGAATGAGTCAGGAATGCCCTCTCTTGAGATATTTCTATTTGTTGTTCAACTTTCTCAGAATTCCCTTCACTCTGATAACCCCACGGCTTACTCCATCAGCTCATCTCTATCTTTTCTCAAATGCTTCCTCTCAATAGGCCTTCTCTGACCATCACATTTATCTTACCTCCTCTTCCCTCCCCACTTTTCTTTGCTGCTATATTGTTCACATTTTGACTATCACCCTCCACCTCTTTCCCTTGCTTATATTTCGTACTGTCTTTCTCTATTTAGTAGAATTTAAGCTTCACAAATATAAGCATTTTTATCTTTCTGAATCTGTGGTGCTTATAACAGTGACTGGTACATAATAGGAATTTGATTTGATTCCAACTTCGGTTGTAACACTTATAGCAATTTGATGTCTCTATCTCAATTTTCTTATCTGTACTATTTCTTACACCATAGGGTTTTATGAGAAATGCAAGAAAAACCCATACACAATAAAACATTTTTCATATTGCCCAACACATATTAGGTACTCAGTTAATATCAGCTATAATGGTACTGTTATTTATAATAATTTATTATTATTTTTTATTACAGTGTTAGCAATAATTAATAAAAGTAATATTTGTGAAGGGGCAATGAAAATCAGATTTTTAAGGGAATATACATTTTCAGATATTTTAGAAAATTATCTTGAGACACTAAAGGGCTCTTTAATGATGGCATTTTCACTTGTTGTAGTAAATATGGTAGCCTTAGTTTTGCTAAAGTAACTGTTTTCTTGTAGTGTTTGTGGAAGCTTTGGCATGCCTGGTGTCTCACAAAGTGCCAGCCAAGACGACCTCATTTTCATATACCGAGACCCTTGATCCAGGAAGGCCATATTCCCTTAGGTCCAAGGAGCCTCTGTGTTCATGACAGTGAGGCGGGTCTCAGGTTATATCAAAGCTGTGTTTTATTTTCATTGACTTCCAAAATTCTGAGTTTGTTCTGCCTCCTATGAATGAAGACGATTCTATTAGGGATGTTTTCAATGACTGTTCATATGTAAGAATACCATTTTCTTGGTAAAATACTTTCTTGCTTTTAACTGTTTGCCTCTCTGTCTGTCCTTGTCCCAAGATGATAAATCTCTCATTTCTGGAAGACTTACAACCCATTCAAATATTTTCCAGGCAGGTTACTAAGTGTCAGTTAGGGAGATTCTTGTAAATCTCCTAGTAATTCAGATACTGAATTTCCAACTTTCTGGAAATTGCCACGCCATATGACATGACCAAGTGGCTAGTATCCAGAACTCTTCCTTTACATCCTAAGGATGAACGGGCAATTTTTAAAAAATGAACTCTTGGATGGCTTCCCTTATTTGGCCTTTTTAACTATCATAAACCTTTCTTCCAAGTTTATGTAAATGATGTGAACAGTCATTGATGTTCTGATTCAGCATCATGGAAATGATTAGAAATAGGTAGGTTATCATGGCATTTCTCTTAATGAGTAGTAAAAGCTTATACATCTTGTCTCAGGGCAATAGAAGCCGTTAAATGAATAAATTAAATGAATGAATGTCTCTGCTTATGTGAATTTAGGGTCTCCCTCAAATTTGATGTTCCTTTAGGTTGTGTACTAATTATTGCTCAACAAAAACTACAATTTCTCTGCAATTAGGGTGACCATTTATGAGATTATATTGCTTTCTTTTTTCACAGATTTCCATCCATCTTTGTAAATAGCTAAACCATGCTCCATTCCTTCCATTATTGGAAAAAGAACAATCTTAAAATTGACTAGATTTATCTGGGAATTATCCAAATTCCAAAGAATTTATTATACAACCCCTCAAAAATCCAAATATATTCTTGTTTGTTTACAACTGAAAGAGTAAACTATCAGGCTAGATAACATTATAAAAGGCCTCAACCCACCCATCAAAATTAACCTGTCCAGAGGCTAAATCAGGTGAGAAGATAGAACTCATTGCACTCAGTAGAGATTGCCAATTATATACAAACAAACAAGTACACCTCTAAGGTAATACATAATTTTGAAATGCTTTGAAAAGAGTAGGAATTCTTGACCCCAGCAGAAACCCCAATGCAGAAAGATCATCAGATTAAAGAATTTTTAATTTCTCTATTGTTCTGTAAGAAAGTGACCATTATAATGGAGTAACATGGAGACCAAAGTACATGTCCTAGTTTATCAACTAGCTTTATTTCTAATACCAAGCCCTATCCCTATGTTACCCCAAGAGCTAATTCTGTGAAGAAGTTCCCAGGGGCTATGATGGAAGGTCAATAATTGACTCCATAATCAGAAACTAATATTGTTGAGTATTACATGATGATCACCTCTGATGCTATCAGGATGGCTCTCTATGTACTACCAATGTTCTCACATGGAACCCTGCAAAAATTTTCCATAAAAATCAATCACCACACAAAGGACAACCAATGCACTCCATCAACATTGTTGGCTTAACTATACTAAACCAGCCAAGACACTCTTCCATTCATGTCCTGTCTGTTACCAACATAGTCATTGTAAAACTGTAAAGACTGGGCCTAGAAAATTGACCACAGCTCAAGGCTGCTTTGAATATTTCCAAGTGCATTTTATGGAACTATACCCATGCACTGGATTTTTAATATATTCTGTTTATTATTTTCTTTTTCCCAAAATGGAATGTAGCTGTTCCTTGTTAGAAATCCCTGGCTCTGATAGTAACAACCAAAACAAAATTGTTTGATTCTGTGTTCTTGTTCTAGAGAATTCCATTCTATTTCTCTAGGGACTATATGCCCATTTTACTGGGAGTTTCATTTAAAATCTTTGAAAACCCTTGACATTTACTCAGAAACTTCACTGTTCATATTACAGCAATCACCTGAAAAAAATAGAAAGAACAAATGGAATTCTGAATTAAAAATTGAAAACATTCAGAAATTGTCAAACTTCCACATCTAAAAAGTAGTGTCAACAGCTCTAATGAACAATGAGATCAACTCCTTCTGTTTAATTTTTTCCCTACTTTTATGAATTAGTAACGAGACACCCATGCATGTAGAAATACCACCTTTGACACTAGATTCTGCTCTATTACAAGCAGACATGGCAAAATACTGCAAATGGCTTATGAAATTCACATTCTGTTATCACCAGCTGATACAGCTAGATTTTCCTCAACATCCTCCTAAAGAACTTCTCTGTCACCTAAAATCTAGAGACTGTGTCTTCTGAAAGACTGCAGAGAAAGATAGCCCTTGAACCTCAATACAGGATATTGTTGGGTGTTATAAAAGCAAGCCCAGAAATAAAATTCTAAGGCAAGGGCTTCCCTTGTGGCTCAGTGGTTAAGAATCTGCCTGCCAATGCAAGGCACACAGGTTCGAGCCCTGGTCCGGGAAGATCCCACATGGCTCAGAGCAACTAAGCTCGTGTGCCACAACTACTGAACCCATGTGCCACAACTACTGAAGCCCGCACGCCTAGAGCCCATGCTCCACAACAAAGAGAAGCCACCTCAATGAGAAGCCTGTGCACCACAACGAAGAGTAGCCCCCGTTTGCCGCAACTAGAGAAAGCCCAGGTGCAGCAATGAAGACCCAACGCAGCCAAAAATAAACTAAATAAATTTTAAAAACAGAATGATTTGTTAAAAAAAAAATTCTAAGACAATGCTTCTCACATGCATATTTTTCAGGAATTCATGGAGTATTAGAAAACTGTTCTAGCCAGAGACTTCAAACTGAAAGTATCAGATGATTTTCAGGAAGAGATAGTTTCTACCAAAGACCTTTCAGATGTAGTAATTCCACATCCAATGGATCCCAGTGTGTGAATAATTATTTCTTCCTCAGTCTGATGAAACAAAATCCAGAACCACATATTATCAGGTTTAATCTTTACGCTCTTATTCTTTATTTTCTTGGCTGTCTAATAGTTCTGAACGTTTTAATTTGGAAACAAGATCTACAACCTAAATTTTATTTGATCCTGGCTTAAAAGTGCACCACCAACTATGACCATAATCTTTCTATTAATTTTCATTTGTGTTGCAGTGCTCATATATGTAATTTCCAGAGTCTCAAATGTTGTACATTTGCAGTCACATCACATTATTTGATAAATGACAATTAAAGAAAAAGTTCAAGGAAATCTGACACTTACAGAAGTTAAACCTCATCAATGTCCTACCACAACATGTGGAACAGAGAGGCAGATCTGGATTGAACATGTCTCTAAGATTATGTCCTTTGTTTAGGCTGAAAAATGACTTAAAGAGAAGACTGATGACAGCAATAAAGATTTTATACATTACTGATGGATGTGTAAATTGTTATATACACTTGGTTAAACAATTTGGCATCATTTTCAAAGGCAGTGCTTCCCTCTACCCTATGACTCAACAACTGTACTCCTGGAATCTGAAAAATTTACTTTCGCTCATGTAGACCAAAGGATCCCAAACAAAAGTTAGTAGCACCTCTCTTTGTAATAGCACAAACCTGGAAACGATGCAAAGGCCCATTGAAAGGAAAATGGAAAAATAAATTGTGGTATATTTGGAGTCATATTTAACTGTGAAAATGAGTGAACAATAGCTTCACATAACAGACTATGAAAATTAGTGACAAAATGTCAAATGAATTAAAGCAAGTCATAGATATATAACTTCTTCACAAAATTCATAAATGAGCAGAGTTTTAAAAATATGTTAATAACAGAGCAGGGCAAAGGGTATTGAGAGATCTGCAAACTGCAATTTTAAATAGTTTGGCCAAAAAGACTTACTGAGGTAAAATGTGCATAAAACTTCAAGAATGTAAAGAAGTCAACCATTTGTCCATCTAAGAGATTAGTGCTTTAGGTAGAGAAAAATAACTGAGGTAAAAGTCCCAAGGGCATGCCCAGCTACTGTCTAATTCCAGTCCTCTACCTGAAATATTTTATTCATGCCATCACTTTCTCTATGCTCTGTAGTCTTTTGCAAACTGGCAAATTTCTACTTAAAATTTAATAAGTCATCTCCTGTGGTGTATTAAAAGCCTAATTTGTAAAGCCTAATTTGAATTATTTTAACTAATACAGATTCTCCCCCTTTTTGTTTTTTACTAACATAACAATTAGTGTACTATTGACAGTTAAGTTTTGTTGTCTACTCTATCTCTTCATATATGAACCTAGTATCTTTCAAGTGTTGAGTTAATCTAAAAAACTAAGTTTCTATTACCTGGCACCATATCTAGCACATAGTAGGCACTCAGTATGTTACTAACAAAATGAATAAAAGACTAAGTGAATGATAAGAGATGAATTAAACATAACCAAGAGATAAATATTTGATTAGGCTAAGACAAATTTTGATTAAATTTCAAAGCATTTGAATTTAATATCAGAAGCAACATAATACAAAGACAATGCACACAAGCTCATAGATATCACTGCATAGTCTCTGCCATTATTCAGTCTCCCTAAGAGTAACAGAGGCAAATATTAAGAAGTAATCACTCTAGGAGAGTAAATGTGTGAGCTGTGAGGGAAAATCAGGGGATCTGATGTAGATTATGTTCAAAAGAGAGGTTTTTAGTTAAAATGAAAAACTGAGAATTGAAGAGTGAATAGGACTTAGATGATGAATAGGAGAAAATATGTCCCAAGGCATGGAAATAGCTTGTACAAAAGCCCTAAGATCAATTTCAACAAAATATAATAAGCAGAAAAACTAAAAAAAATCAAACCTAAAAAATAATTTGAGGCAAATATTTGTTTTTATTTTTAAAAATGTAAGGTTTTGCTTAAATTTTCATTTTGATTCTTCATATATTTTTTATTTTTTATATTTTATGGTTAAATGAATGATGTCTCTAAGGTTAACCAGAGCAAATTAAACATCCCAGCTCTGGCTCAGCTCTGTATTTTAAAATTTTTCCTTCAATGAAACATTACAGCTGTAACTGGAACAAATAAACTGTATTTCAACAAGGATGTGTGCCAAAATGGATCATAATCATTCAGAATAAAAACCCTTTGAGAATGGCAACTACTATTAAGAACGATGCAAGAGGGAAGAGATATGGGAACATATGTATATGTATAACTGATTCACTTTGTTATAAAGCAGAAACTAACACACCATTGTAAAGCAATTATACTCCAATAAAGATGTTAAAAAAAAAGAACTTATTAGGAAAACAATAATGAACTCCACATCATTAACACTTCTCAGCGAGAAGCATTTCTATCTCATATTCAACATTCCAAATGGAAATTGTCAGTGATGGCCATTACCTTTGTGGAAATGGAATGAAAGAAAAAGGCTGACAGCTAAGCTGAAGGAAGAGAAGACGTATCTTCAAATAATAACTGGCATAATAGAAATTCACAATAATGCTTTTGGAAAAGTATCTTCTCAATTGATGTAATGTCTTTCAGATATGTCAATCATGTGAAATGTTTAACTCGCCTGGACAAGTAAAGATACTAAAAAGAAAACAATCTACCTTGAATCCCCTCATAGAAAGGATTAAAAATTACCTGGAAAAGCTATAAAATTTTCCTTCTTCTCATGCAATTTTGTAAAATGAAAAGAAGGAAGCAAATCATACACATTCTCAGCTACATTTCCTTTTCTGAGTCTATGTCAAATTAGATGATGCTAACTAAGAGGATTCATTTGTTCTAATATTTAGGCAGATGTTATTAGGACATTTCCAAGAACCCACTTGGCTTTCTGCTCCTGAACTCCTCTTGAGAATATATGTAGTTTTCTATAGCAAGTTTGTTATCATCAACGTGTCTCTGCATAAGGAAGTTACAAAGATCCTCTTCAAAGAAGTTGGCTCAGGTTTAAGGTGATTGTTGCCACCAATCCTACTTACAGCTATTACTTTTCTTCCTGATGGTGGGTTTTGAGGTCTACTATCAATTTGGTTAAATTCTTTCTGCTACCTGATTCCCTAGACACTTGCTTTTGCTGCCTGTCAGACCCAGCATTCTCATGGTGCCTAATTTTATCCTTTGTTCTGTTCTCCGAATTATAACTTTTTCTTCTATTTAACTCAAACTTTTGGATTTACATGCCAGTAGAGCATATACAGTGATATATATTGTGTATATCATGGATATGATATGATAGTTACTTAGTGGACAATGTAGACTTCAAACCAAGCCTTTTGTATTCCAAAGTCTGTTAATTTCTGGCTATCTGTCTTCCAATGTTAGTCATAAAATTGCAGATGATGCTTTCTGGCAAATATACAAGGATACAATGCTTTCTGGCATTACATTGTCAGCTGTCAGCCTTCCACCAAAGACCACTAAGAAAAGTGCTAGTGAAGAAAGCTAAGTTCATTAAAACAGCTGAAGTAAAGAACATAATCTTAAAAACATTTTGGTAGTGTCTGGGAAGGGAGGGTCAGGGAAGTGTATCTATAGGCTTTGGGATCTGGACTCAGGCAGCTTAAAATAAATCTTTTATGAAGGGGGACAATTTATCTTATTATTGAGTATTAATTGGGCATATTTAATAACATAATAGTGTAGAATTCATGGACACAGTAAGGAGAGGCTAAGGGCCTTGATAAAGTGTTTGATAAAGCAAGCTGTTTGCCCATGTGAGCAAATTTTTGTCTGGGTGAATTGGTTTGCAAGATTTTCCAAAACCAAATAATGAAATTATTTGTTGGTTTACAGTTTCATCTGCCTGAGAAATAATTTTGGAATAAATAGTCAACTGATGTTGAAAGAGGTAGAGTTTCTTCTTAGTCACAATAATTAAGCTTTGTAGATGTAAATATTCTCAATCTTCAACATGCATCATGGCAAATGCCCTATGCTTGCTGAACATAAAATTAAATTATGCATTTTGAGTACATGTTTGAATACATGAAGTGTACGTTGGGTTGTCTTGCTTGTGAAAGTGATCAGACATAAAGTAAAATCCACTTAAATTCTAGAATAATCTCATGAATTTATAGGTAAGTTTTGAGGTCATAACGTTAGGACTATACCTAAAGGAAACACACAAAGAACTATTACCAGTTTCAAGCTGGTTTAAGTGAGGGAGCAGGCACTTGGATTTAGGTTCAGGAAGTGGGAGTTAACTTATACTATATCCTTGAAAAACTCATCTAGGACAAGACAACTTACCTCAGGCTTTTCTTTCCTCTTCCCTATATTGAATTCCATTAACAATCCCCTCAGCACGTCGTGCCCCATCCAAATGTCTCAAACTTTTCCTCACGTTAGACAACATTCATTTACATACCTCTATTCATTTTCCTGATAAACAGAATTTTTCCTCAGGAGTCCCTATGTCATAAACCTCATCTCTGGAGAGTGAATCTATCTTTTCCTTAGTGCTTGGGTCTGCTTGGATAATCTGTCCATTATCTCTGATACCATATAAAGTTCTCTTTGAAACCTGTAATCAGTATGCCAGACATATTTTTGTTGTTGTTTTTAAATTAACTGACTGATATTCAGCCTAGTTCAAGGAAGATATAAGTCAAGTTACAGAGAAAAATCTACACTACTATAAAGTAAAGCAAACAAATAGATGAATGGGCTGGAGCATAAGAAAAACATTGCCATAAAATAAGAAGAAATTGGAACAAAGACTCCATGTTATAAATTATAATTGCTAGAGATAGATTCCAAATGGGCTTTGGACTTGTTAGCAAAACAAAGAGGTAATCATAAACATTTATAAAAGTTATTCTGTTCCAAGTAAACGAGTTGCTTGGGAAAACATGGCCTTAAAGGAAGTCTATATGATATAGTAAATATTCCACTCAGTATTTTATCATTAATATGATATTTAGTAACCTATTACTTTTCCTAACAATGCCCCTTGAATGCTAGCTGATAATATATAAGGGAAATAATTTTTAAAAAATCAGAAGATAAGATATCTAGTCCAAATCCACAACTTTTACATAGTTGTTTTATCAGAACATACATTTGAATTTACTAAACATTAAGACTAGGAATTCTAGAAAGACTTACAGTGATATAGAAGTTACATTATCCAAAAAATAGTGGTGAGTTACCTGAGGAGGGAGAGAGAATTACCTGTCTAGGAACCATAGTGAGGATAATGATACGTATTTTATATCTGAGACCAGTGGTGTAAGGACTGTTGGAGAGAATGCAGAGGAAGCTGTTAACCTGGGCAGATTTAGATTGACATTTAGATAAAGACATTTAGAGAATATAGAACAAGGGGTATCATGGGTTTATGAGTCAATTTGACTGGGCTAAGGGATACCAGGATACCTGGTAAAACACTAATTCTGGGTGTGTCTATGAGGTTGTCTCTGGAAGAGATTAGCATTTGTATCAGTAGACTGAGTAAAGATCATTCTCACCATTGAGGGCTTGAATAGAACGAAAAGGCCAAGAAAGAAGGAATTCATTCTCTGTGCTTAAGCTGAGACATCCACCTTTTATTACCCTTGGACATCAGTGCTCCTGATTCTCAAGCTCTCCAACTTGGACCTCCAACCAACACTCTCCAACCCCCACTCCCTTCCCACAATTTTCAGGTCTTTTGACTTGGACTGGATTATGCCATCAGCTTCCCTGGTTCTTCAGCTTGCAGATTTGTGGATGGCAGATCATGGGACTTCTCAACCTCTATAATGGCATTAGCCAATTCCTATAATAAATCTCCTTTTATATATGTCTGTCTATTCTGTTTCTTCTGTTTCTCTGGAGAACCCTGACTAATGCAAGAAGCTAAAGATATAAAAGAGTTTGTTTATGGTTGACCATGATTTCTAAAATGATAAGTAGGAGTTTTAGGACTCGGGAGAGAGAGTGATATTGGAATAAAGTAAGAATATATAAACCCTTATGGGAATTTTAATGTAGAAGATGAGAGGGGGCCTGGGATTCTGGGGTTTATTTTGGTGACTGGCATAAAGATCTTGGTGATCTCAAGGCAGATAACAGTAGTGAGGCTCTGAGTTTTGGAAAGCTACTATGAGTATCAAACCCACTAATGACAGTGAGGAAACCTAAAGGAAGACAGATCTTAAGAATTATGAGCAGCATTTTTCTCAAAATTTATAGTATATTATTCTGATTTCTGGATAAATGCTAAATAATATGTATACACTGTAGGTAATTATACTTACAATCTATTGCTAAATTTAAATTAATTGCATTGAAAGGAGTTAACATTCATTAAGTTTTTCTAATTAATTTTACATTTAAGAATCATGAAATCTTGGAATTAAATTTGGTAGACATCATTTATTTTACAAAGAATGGGACAGAGTAGAATAATTTGTTCAATTTATCTATAGTTATGGAATAGAAGGCTGAGGATTAAAGCAAACATGTATTGAATCCTACCTGGGTTTCTTTTCTGATTTTCAATATTTCAGATAGTGAATGGAGGAGTATGTCTACCTTTTTTTTTAACCGCATCATACATACATCAGTTAGAAGTAATTTGAAGTGGTTTAAAGGAAATAGACCTTTTCTTTTAAACATTCAAAATTTAGTTAGAACAGGTTAGGATATATTGCAGTAATAAACAACCCCAGGCTCACTTATTGTTTGTGTGACATGTGGTTATTATAATTTAGTTACAGCTCTGCTCCATATTTTCCTCTTTCAGATACACAGCTTAACATAACCTCCACCATCTAGACATCACCGGTTGCTGAATAAGAGAAAAAAAAGCATGATAAATTATACACTTATTCTTAAAATCTTCAACCTGAAAGTGACACATATAGTTTCTATTCATTTGTTTCAAGGCAGGTGTCATGCCTTCACCTAATTATAAGTGTGTACAAAACAACTATATTCCCACAGGAGAACTGGAAGTAATGTAACCACACAAGTGACTACCATAATATGCCTTCTAGTCACCAAATATTCAGTTTCTTTCTCCTAGACACAAACACATCCTCTTTTCAAGGGAGAAATCCAAAAGTCCTGTGTAGGTCACTTTATTCATATCCAAGAACAGAACCTCTGAGAGTTCATGGCAATCCTTGAGTTGGGGTGCTGTGAAGTGGTCCTAAACTGGTTCTAGATTTCTAGATGTGGATTTACTTGGTCTGGAGACCTATGAATTAAGAAGAAATAGTCCATGGCAAAGGAGGAGGAATAATTAAAATAAATATCTCCTCTTGGAAAGGAAGAAAAGGGGGAGACAAACATTGATTCTTGATTCCTGCTCTGTAGGAATTTTGACATCTCCATGAGCAGGTATTTTGAGAAATTCCCTTTCTATCCTGGAAGAGATGATGTTTCATTAGGCTGCTTCCCTAATATATAGCATCCTTGTCCATTATTTCTCATAGCTCTGGCACTGACACCTGGGAGACTTTTCCTTTTACTTATCCTCAATTAGGTAGTGATAAATTTACACTTACTAAAACCTCAGCTTATTTCTCAACTCATCTTCTATGCAAATAGTTTGAGGCCCAATAATCATTTTTAGCTTTTAAATAATTTTCAGCCAAACTGATGCTGGGTTTCTTTTTTTTTTTTTTTTTTGCCTTCTATATCTTTCAAAAATTGAGTGAACTTCTTATCTGATTCCAAACAGCTCCATGTGCTAATATCCACAAAGTGTCCTCTGAGTTATAATTCTCATATTTACAATATTTCTTTCTTTCTTACTGTCATATATCTTTCTCTTTCAAGGTAACTATGAGTGCCTGGAGCCTATCATGTGATGGTGGAAAACAGAGATACTTAGCTTTTTATGAACTGTATTTACCATTTCCAATGGTCATGTTTCACTTGCAATACATGGTTGGTTGGATGTTTACTCTCACATGCTTTAAGTTTATTCACAGGTTTTTACAATGGATTAATGGCCTTTGCTGATAACCTTAGTAAGCCTTTGTTACTTTCAGCCATTTTTACTTATAATTTTATTATGCCAAATTGAGAATCACTTGTCTCTTCTAAACCTAAAAGTTTCCAATATTAGAGTCTCTCTAATCCCTTTCATTCCTGCTTTCAAATTGTCCACTTATTTTCTGAGGTCATCTCTCTCCTGTGATACTCTACCAATGACAGTCTCCAACAAACAATACACATAACTAATATTGTGTTGTGTGACTTCTTCTCCCAGAGTACCTGTTTAACATACAAAGGCAAAAGTATTACCAAAAAATTTGCTACTGCCTTATATGAATGGCCATATTTCAAACCCTGGATTAGAGTTTCCTTGCTGTCAGCCACTTAACCATTAAGCCTATGCAAAATATCTTATGATTTTTGTTATGAAGACACTCAATTTCTGGTTTTAGTTTCTTGATCACTCAGGAGGGTCTAATGCTGCAGTTAAAAATAGCCTCACCGTATGAGTGGCTTAAAAAGAAGCTTATTTTTCACTGATGGGACAAGTCCTTCATATGTAAACTGGGGACTATGTTTTATGTGCTCCTCACTCACACATGCAGACTGCTTACAGTAGCAGGGAGAAGGAACTTCAACAGTTACTTATCTACTTTAAAAGACTTCTGCCTCGAAGCAATATATATCATTTCCCCCCACATTTTATTAGCCAAGTAAGTCGCATGATCGCACTTAACTTCAAGGTTCCAGGAATTGCAATCTTTCCATGTGTCAAGATAGAGGAGACCTGTACCTGTTGGTAGAAACCACTTAAGACTACCACTTAAGTCAAGATAATCTGTTATTAGAATTTTACATATTTAAATTAAGAGAAAATTTGGGACTTCCCTGGTGGTCCCGTGGTTAAGACTCTGCACTCCCAATGCAAGGGGCACGGGTTCAACCCCTGAACCCCTGGTCGGGGAACTAAGATCCCGCATGCCGCACAGCATGGCCAAAAAAAAAAAAAAAACAAAAAAACAAAAAAGAAACTTAGATTAAGAGAAAATGATGATACCATATTTTGTTAATCCATCGAAATTAAACATGAAGATTGTTTGATGAACTTTGATTCACCTCAGATAAACAAAATGGTCTAATTAGTGTTTCAAATAATCAGGCAAAATTAGTCACTGTTAAAATCAATGAGGATTAAGTGGCAAACTGCAATGCTACTCCTTTTTTACATTGCATCTGCTTCTGAGCTCTAAGCTAGTCCATCTGAATTATAATTATCTGAAATATTCAGATATTAAAGATATACCTGCCTTAAAATAGCTGTCCTTTAAGTAATAAAATTTAAAGACATTAAGAAACATCATCACTACACCTGTCTCTACAACTCCATAACTAATTCCTTAAGTTGGCTTAATATTCTTTGCTCACTGACACTAATACAATCATAAGAGATGTTATGTTCATAAAGAATTATATTCTTCATCTTTTAAGGGATAAAAGAACATATCACCCCATTCCTCACTTAAAGTTAAAACTGAGGCCTAGGTCTTTGCCCAAAGTTGTATGCATAACATAGGCCTTGCACATAAAATAATTTTTAAAAAATCAGTGGAAAATACTCTAGTCAGATTTTCTTATTTCAATGCTAGGAGAAAAAAGTTTCAGAAAAAGAAAGAAATATCTTTCTTCTCAGAGGTATGCTATCTCTACAACTTAGTTTCAAAGCTTGGCCAAACTTGATATCTATTTTCAAAGTCCAGAATTCTTCTCTTTTATTTTATTTTAGTCATTATTTTAGGCTGGAAAATAAAATGAATTAACATTAGGTGATCATTTATTGTTATATTGTGCTAAACCCCTTTATATGCTATATTTAATTTGATCTGTTATCATTATTATACACACAAAGAATCTAAATTTTTCTAAAATGTCAGAGTTTGTACTCAGTGGAGGCAGAATTAAATATCAGACCTGTGTCTCCAAGTCCACAACTCAAGGATTTTTTCTGCCATGTTTCATGTCATCTCAAAATCCAACCTCAATATATATAATTCAAAACTCTGTGCTAGACACAGTGTAGAGGAAAAAAAATATCACAGGCTTTTCCTCCAAGTGATTTATGATATTTTAAGAACTGGAAAACAGAGAGGTAATATTGGCTTTGGAGAGTAAGGTTTTTATATCCTGAGCATTGGTACTTTGCATTCCATGCTGAGAACAACATTATAAAAGTTGCAAAGGAGAGGTGTACACTCGCTCTATATTATCAGTGCCTTTAGTGAGCAATAAGTCTGGTGAGGAAGCAGGCAGTGGATCATAGAATGCCTTGAAAACAATACTAGAGAATTTGAACTTTTACCCAGAACCTTAGAGTGCATTATTCTTGCCTCCTTACAAATTCCATAGATTTTTCTAAGACACTAACTCCTTCTCCACACATCCTTGCCTGAATATTTGCTACCGAACAGTGAACTCATCCCATGCTTTTCAACTATTTTTTAAAGATGGACCCTTAACTCTAAACCAAACTAAAAATATTCTCAGAGCCTTATGAAACTGCACACCTGTTCCTAGGAATACAACATAAATTTTGGTTTGAATATTTCCTTTGGATCCTGATGTTTGTGTGTGAATTCTACTCCTATCCATTAGATCAATGTCCTCTCTAATGTCCTTGTTTACTTCAAACCCAATATTCTGAAAAGAGAAATGGGATGATGTATTTGGTTTAAGCTGGACACTGACTGAGTGATGACATTTAAGCACATTGTGAGTTAGAACTAGTGCAGTATAAACAGCAGTTTTGGCTGAGGAGTAAGGAGGATGGGCAATTATGCTTCTAGTGGGCTATTTTTCATGTCCATAACTGGACATAAATATAGGCAATTCAGAGCAGGAAGAAATATGACTAGAACTCAGCTTGGCTGACTTAGTTGCAAACAAAAAAGGGAACTTGAAAAGGGCTGGGAGTTGGTCCATTTTAGCCTCATTTGTTTTCAAGAGGAGTCTGTTTCTGCCTCATTGATTTCTACTTCTCACTGAGTCATGCTGTATGCCTGTTAAATATCACTTCATTGCTTTCAGCTTCATCCTTCTTAGTCAGCATCTCTCACCTAAGCCACTGCATAGTAGCATCAAGTTTCAGCACCCAGTCATGTGCATCTTGGTGCTATTCTTCCAACTGTGTTAATTTATCACACTGATCTGAGCCAAGAAGACTGCTTTCTTCTCTCCTTGTCAACCACTCTGTTACATCACATCAAGGGCCTTGTACCGCCAGGGGCAGCAACATATTTGAAACAATGGGAGCAGTTGGCACCTTATGGTATTTCACTAGCACAGAAGGTAAGAAAGAATACAGGAAAGAAAAAAGTTTTCCTCCTGCCCTCAATAAAAGACCTCTTTCACTCTTCTACCCTCACAGGCATATCTTTAGTAGCTTCTAGAGGGAGTAATTGCAAAGATTTCTGAAAGTTCAGGATCACAGTTTGAATTGACTGAGATGCTTACTTTAAAGCAGGAAATTGATCAGGACTTATATCTTCATCCCTTTTATCCCTGTTCATCTCAGGCCATCAATTATACAGAGAACACTCATTACCATACTAGTCCACTCACTTTCTCATAGACCTAATGCTTTACTCCTCTCTTCCCCCACGCTTTAGACATGGGATTTTAAAAGTCCTCTCTAACCTAAAGAACTTCTGTTGATGTTTGTTTAATCTTCTCACTCTTAGTGAGAACTGGAGTTCTCTTGCTTCTTGAATAATCAATTTCCCTTGTAGACTTCTCTAGTGGAAGGGATGTTTTATCCCTTTTATTGCTTATAATTAGGCACCAGGGGTAGTATAAGTGTTTTACTGTATCCCACTCTAAAATGAAACCATTTATCTTAGCTACTCTTTTAAAATCAGCTCCTTTGAAACTCGTGCCATCCACTACTGAAAAAAAAAATTAGCTCCCCTAATTTGTCATTTACCAACCTTTAGATATTTATGTCACCCTTTTCAATCACTGAAGAGTATTTTTTGTATTCTACCTCACTTTTTTCTCCTCCATCTCTGTCGTCACCACCTCAACGATATCATCATCCATACTGGGATCCACAAACACTTTGGCTCCTCAGTCTCTTGAACTACTCACTTTCAATTATGATTTTCTCCATTTTATCTCTTTCTCTCATGGTCATACCTTGTAAATGATCACATCTATTTTTTTTTATCATTTCCTTGTTATATATATATTTCCATTTCATTACATAGAATAATAAAGTTTGATATTTAATAAAATAATAATTTTTACTCATTCATAAAGTTAATCTTAAGCAGTCTTTTTCCTTTAAGAGCATGGTGGTGAAAATAAAATGACTACAACTACCATGATTCATTGAATGGATTCAGCACATTTATCTACCATTATTTTTGTACTAGAAGTGCAAATATCAATGCAGTGAAAGATAAATGGCATCTTAATATTATTTAAAAAATAATTTTGACACTGCAAATCCCCTAAAGGGTCTTGGGGATGCTCATGGGTCTATGAACTGAACTGAGAAGAACTGTTGTTTGAAAGTGAAGAAAACCTCACATGAAGCATGAATTTTAAATTAGATACAGAGTTCTGGATGTTTTGAAGTTTGTATGATGCTAGAGTGGACAAAAAGTGGCATTTTAAAGTGCTTGTTAGAGCAAGAAGTAGCATAAGCTATCTCTTGATTCTTAAGAATGGATAGGAGTTTGAAAACATAAGAAAAGGAGGTCTAAAAGACAGTTCTACACTACACTTAAGCATTGAATTGTTTGGGTATTGTGTTCAAGGGAGAGTGATTTAAGGTACAGAGGACTATTGTAGTAGATAAATGGAGTTTAGGTAGAAATATTCAGCTATGAGTTGTGTTATGAAATTGGGAGACTTGGTTCTACGTTGTTTTGAGGGAAAACCAAAGACTATTGGGTAGGGACACAGGAGACAGAATTTAACTTAAAGAAGGTAATTCTAATCATTATGCCAATCTCATAAGTGGTAAAGTTCTCACTGAAAATATTCATGGTCAAAATAAATTCTCATTTTTTCCCAGCATACTCCAGGGATAAGTGATACTTAGAAGGAAAGTTGGACTAGCACTCTATGACCTCTAAAGCCCATTTCCAAACTAAGAGCTTACATTTTATGATCCACAGTGGTGCCCAAAAGTACCATCTAAGGCCAAAAATACATTAAAGCTTAGATATTCAACCAAATTAATTTTTTTTTCTCTAATACTACCCATATAAACTTGCCTTTATTTAGGTTATCTATTTCCCCAAGGGCTCATCTCATAGTGGAAACTTCATAACATGTTCTTGTTTCACCCACCTTGGACTGAAAAATATAAATTTATCTAAAAGTGATTCCAACTGTGTGTGTCCAGTAAGTAGACACTGAAGGGCATTTAAGAGATCAGCTTTCTTTTTCAGGTAAAAACAAAAACAAACAAACAAACCTACTTGGTCAAAGACCTCTGCACTGGGAGGAAAGGAGATTGTCATTGTTTAAAAGCTTGAAAGCCAGAGTAGCTAATGAAAGTCTACTGCCAGAGGACATTTTTTTTTTCTATGAACTTCATTTCACTTTTGGGATCTGTATGCAGTTATTTTGGGATTCAACAGTTTCTAGATGCATATAAGCCGCCTCTGAATTTTGGGTTGGCTTCTCATAGCCGCACTTGGCTCTTTGGTAAGCAGTCATCCTGAGATGTGCTGGAAAAGTCTAGTTATTCAGATACAGAATCTAACATTTTCTGGCCAGTGGAGTTTCAGTGACATCTACAACTACTATGTACCTATAATGTATAGAGGAACATATCTAGACCTCCTTAGCTCTTATTGCTTAGCCTCCTAGAACAATAAATTTCATACACAAACAAGAGTGATGGAAGGAAAGATAGGTTCACCCCTGCATGGTGCATTCCCTAACTACCCGGTATATTGATATTTAGCTTTGAATTCTCTGATTCTGAGGAATAACAACCAAAAGAGAAAAAAAATGAAGTGGTTATTTGAAGCCAAAAATTTCTAAAGCTTATATAATTTGGAAAATTGTGTTTGAATCTGATTGTTAGAACAAAATAATAAACTTTTAATTTGAGTGTAAAAATTCAATCATGGATTTTCTATGCATAATTTGATTTTTATTTAGACACATTTAATAATATACCTTTGCACATTTTTAAACTTAAACTGCTTATTGTAAAAGCAATATGTGAACATTTTTAATTCTAAAAAATATAAAGACCTCCTTCCCATTGACTTAAATTCCTCCTTCCAAGGTAAAATTTTTTGTATATCCTCTCTCAGAAATTCTCTGGGCACATATTAATTTTCAAATGGGATCATATTATACATATTTAAAAATTGTTTTCATTTTTACCATATTTTTGAGATCGTTCTATGTCAACATATACTAATTTTCACTTTTTTTTGAACAGTTTAAGAATATTCCATTGTATATATACACTATAATTGACATAAGCAGTCCCGGATGAACATATTGATTCTTTCCAGTTTTGATACTTGCAAAACAAGTTATAATGAATATCATTCTCCATATATTTTTATACATTTATAAGATTATATTTTATAACTTTTTAAGTGGACTTGCTGAGGTAAAAGATATATACTTGTAACATTTTTGTAGATATAGCCAGAGTCTTATATTAGCTTGTTTCTATTATTCTATAATATGTTTAGCTAGTCTTACTCACATTTTTAGGAGTAAATATAAATTTTTGAACTGAGAATAAGAAGTCTGAAGTATAGAACAATAGTCAAATGAAAGAGAATAGCATCTTAGAACACTTGTCTTTATATGTTTATACACATTTTCACAAATGGGGTTATGATGTATATATTGTTGTCTCTTAGTGACGATAAATATTCATCTATGAAAAAATTTTTTAAAAACATACCACTTCAAAATTAAAAAATAAGAAAGAGAATACCTTCTTAGTAATATAAAATAATGCTGTATGCTCCATATCTGTTAAATACAAATGAAAATTCATCTGATGTTTTATTCAGAAAGCTCAAGATGACTTAAAAAAGAAGTTAAACTTGATATACCTTATTTTTTAAACACAACTTATAATTTATTAATTATATGAGGTTTATTATTTATAAGACTGATGTGGGTGTTAATTGTCTTTTGCCCCAAAAGCTACTGTTTAAAGAAATACCTAGTTACACAATTACGGTATTCTACAGCTGAGGGAGTAGAGGATTAAAATATTAAGATTTTCATATTAATAGGCTTAAGGAAAATATTATGATTATCTTCAAAAATGCTGAAAAGACTTTCATCAAATTTCAATACTCATTTCTGGTTAAAACACATACATGGAGTAATATTAAATGATGCTATCTTTATTACCCTGACAAAGCATATATACTTTATTCTGGACTAACATCTTTCTTAATGGGGAAAACTGAAGTATTTCCACCATGGACAGGAAAAGGGCAGAGTTGACCACGGACTTCTGTGTTATTTAACATTTTATTGTAATTATTAGACAATTCAATTAAACAAGAAAGAAAAAAATGAAGGGATACAAATTGGAAAAGAAGTAATACATTTTTTTTTCTTTGTGAATGATATGATTGAATAACTGGAAAACCCAAGAATGATTGATAAAATCAATGAAAAATTAATTTTAAAATATAGCAGGATATAAATTTAATATGAGCTAAATAGTCCGTATTCTCAACAAATAACCAATTATAAAATATAATAAAGCAAAATATATTTATAATAGCAAGAAAAATATAAAATAGTAATAAATTTTAAAAGTTACACAAATAAATGTGAGGAAAGTTTAAAACACAGATGAAAGACACAAAAGTAGGCTTGAACAAAAGGGAAGCTCTTACTTGTTTTTGGATAAGAGGACTCGACATTTAACGATGACAATTCCATCTAAATTAGTTTATATATTTAATGAAAACCTGGTTAAAATACTAAGACGTGTGTCTCACTGAGCTAGTATTATCTATCAAGCATATGAAAAATGAATATGAAGGATTTCCATTATTATCTATGAAAATGTTTCTAATATTGGACTCACATTCCAAAGTAAACAATAAAAAAACTGAACAAAAGATAAAAATAACAGTTATAGATATTGGACAACAGGCAAAATGTGACTTTTTTTCCCCTTAGAGATAAGAAACAAATGAGACAATTCTATGATTGCTGTGACTTTATGCCCACATGCCCTATCTGGATCATGGCTAGAGAAGGGAGTCCATGAAATACAAGCTGGTCTTTGGTCTCTCTAAGTTGTTGAGAATGAGACTAATATTTGGAAGGACCAGAACAGTGAAAATTTATGGAGCTGAGTAACAAAGAGAAGGAAACTACAGAGAAGGAGCTCCAGAAATATGCGGAGGTTTTTTTTTTTTTTTTATGAATTTCAGGCTAAGTGTTAGGCTGTATATGTAAGTGAGGCTTTATGAAGCCAGGCATTAAAAAAACTGTAACTTATACAATTTCAAGAGCATGCACCAACACACATACATGCACAACAGCAGCAAAACAAACAAATAAACAAAAACCGAGATGTAAGCTCAACAATGGAGCTGCAACCATGCTGGGTGACATTTGAGTTTTAATCAGCCCTAGTAGGGAAAACATGGTAAATTTAGTAGAGACCACAGAAGGTCACACTTTATCAGTACGGCTCAATTCGCTCTATTGTAAAGGATACTTTAAACCTGCCCTTACAAAATTTTCAAACAAGCCTTAAAAGGACTAAGATGATATGCAAGCAATTTAATTGTTTTTTGCAAAAACAATTGCAAACACTCATAAGTGAAGACAATAAAATCCTGACACCCTATACATGATTCTTTAATATTGTAAATCATTAATGGCATATAACCCAAGGAGAAAAAAAAGAACCACAAATAAATTATACAGTTCCCTCACAAGCATAACACAAATATAATACTAAAGTAATATAGCAATGTTACTAGTAATATTGAAGCTATTAAATGTTTATTATAGGATAAGCAAATACATAAAACATGTCAAGTTTTGGATCCAATGTTTTAAATTAATAAACAAATAAATACAAACATAGTTCTAAAAAATTTAAGAAAATATCTGAGCTCTGTCTACTAGAAGGCCATTAGCAATGAACACCCCTAAACAACAAATTTTGGATACTAAGCACCATTCCTCACTAATAGAATATAGGGTCACTTAGAGAAGTAAGTATTTCTGTATATAAGGCAGGGAAATTACAAGAAAAATATGATATATCTTGTCTTATTAAAAAGCAAGGAAGCTTTCAAAGACTAATTTGGGGACATGTCAAAAGACACAGATGACAAATTGAAGGAGCTCCCTGGCCGAATTTGGAACAATATAACCATTAAAATGCATTATGATTGATTGTAATACACTAAATATATAAATATATGTAAATACATATGGATGCCTATAAAGAAATAAAATGAAAATAAATGACATACAAATCCTTACTAAAGAAGTGGTAAAGAAAAAGAATCAAGCTTATATCTTATTTTCAAGGGCAGCATTGTAGTTTATCATAATTGATGAGATTGGCCCCATGAGATTAGCTCTAATCCTTTGTAAAGAACACCTGTTAACAAATAGGGGGCTTCCCTGGTGGCATAGTGGTAAAGAATCTGCCTATACAGGGGACATGGGTTCGAGCCCTGGTCCAGGAAGATCCCACATGCTGTGGAGCAACTAAGCCCGTGCACAACAACTACTGAGCCTGTGCTCTAGAGCCCGCTAGCCACAACTACTGAAGCCCATGCACCTAGAGCCCATGCTCTGCAACAAGAGAAGCCACCGCAATGAGAAGTCCACGCACAGCAACGAAGAGTAGCACCCGCTCGCTACAACTAGAGAAAGCACGCGCACAGCAACAAAGACCCAACGCAGACAAAAATAAATAAATAAAATAAATTTACAAAAAAAGGAAAAAAAAGGAACAAATAGGGAAATTAAAAACAAATAAGAAAATTTCTATGATTTAAACTCAAAGTAATAATTATTCAGGTGCATGTTATTAATGGGCTAGGCATCATCCATAAATGTTACTTACTAATATCAGAGAGTTTGAAAATGTACCTTTACAATGAGAAGATCTCATTGTCTCCAAAGAAATCAAGTGATCCAAATGAGCATGATTAGTAGTAGGACAACTTGACAGTAAGTGGATACTTGTGATCCTAGTTCTAGCCAATCAACTGAGATGTATTTTTGCCAATAAAATGTGTAACCTGTATCTGATCTGTCTTTAGACATGTGTTCCAGTTCATAAAGAATACAGTGTATGAAGGAACAAATTGAACAATACAACAAATGTAAAAGCAGACAAGTCCAGACTTCAGTACAGTCTATAAAACAACTATCTTGATCTTATAAAAAATTAATAGTGTAAAAATGTTTATATTACATTTAAATAATTTAAAGACATTTAAGAGCCAAATATAATGTGTGATTTTTGAGTGAATAATGGTTCAACATATTTGAATATGGACTACTTACTTACAAATGTTCAATAAAGAAACAAAAAAAGCAAAGATAAATGGATAAATAAATATAGATTAGATGATGATGATAGAAAGATAGAGATACATAGATAGAGATAGATGTTAAAGCAAATGTGAAAAATATTAATTGGATAAGCTATACTATCATTTTATAATTTTAACCTGTTCTGTATTTTTAGAAACTTTCATAATAAAAATTTGCAAAATATAAATTTCTAAAGAGAGTTAATTCCTCAGATTTAATTTGGATAGAGGAAAAAAAGTGAAAAGTAGGTAAACTTTGCTTCCATTTATCAACAAATTATGTGACTAATCCAAAAACAGCTGATTGGAATGAAAGTTCAATTAGACACAATAAATATGGTCTTATTCATTATCACAATCCTGTTTGTTCCCAACATATAGAAGGTTCTAAATAAATAACTAAATTGAATGGAAATAACATAAACACTTTCATAACTGGACTTTGGCTTCAGTTTGGTCATATTTAATATGTTTGTGGGGTTTTCTTAACATGTTATATTTTTCTCAAAGCTATTAATTGGCTATTTTAGGTCAAACTTTAATATTTAAGAAAATGTTAATTTCCAGTATATTGATGTGAAAATATATTTGAACAAGAGTTAACTAATACATTGATAATTGTAGAATAAGGGGGCAGAAAATAAACCATTGTAACTCCTGTAACTCACAGCTCCTTAAACATTAGAAATCCTTAAAATGCAATTTTAGTATTTAATCATATCTTCAAGAAAATTTTCCCAACTAGCTTGATAACAAATGGTTCACATTTTTGCTTATCTAAAACTGTAATGTATATTCAAGAAAATATTAAGTCTAATTGGCTGGCATTCTAACAGAGTAGATGTAGTTTATAAATTGATCTACTTTGTCATGCCAAGTTTTCTTGGAGAAGATTCAGCTTTTGTGCTGATCTTTGTGGTTTTCAGTAATTTTATTTTATTATGTTAAGAGTCCTTGGCCTCTCTTAAAACATATTTTAATATTGCCTTAATTGAGACTCTGACTCATAATTCAAAAAGGGCTTTTATGATTTTTTTAATTAAAAACATATTTGTCTTCTAAGTCTTTTAGTCTACATTCAGAATTTCTTTTTTTCTTGAATGATTTTTTTATCTCAACTTCTAATTACATATAAAAACTATAGAGCTTATTTTTTCCCCTTAATTCTTAGTAACTTTTAAGTTTTTTATTTTAGAATATGTTGATTTTCTTGTTCTTGTTTTCTTTGCAGTGATGTTTTTATTATACTGTAACTGCATAATAAAAATTTCTGCTTTCTGTTCACTGAAATTACACAAAATATGTATCCTAATGATAAAATTTAGTTGCGTGCCTTCGTTGCTCCTTCAAAGCAACCTCTTTCTCTCTCCATCTCACTCTTCTGCAAACATACACAAATATATTAAATATATTACTGGAGCCTAGTTTTGTTTTTCTAACTTAGCTTCAGTTACTCTACTTCCACTGCCTAATAAAACATTTCCATCAGGTTTTTATTACCCATTGTCAGGCTAGTGAATCACATAGGAAGAACATTTCCCACATCCTAATGCATGTCTAGATTTCCAAAGCCCAGGAGAGAGGGAATAGAGTAAAAGCCAGAATACTTCAGATGCAGCATAGATTGAAGCAAATGCATCTTCTACATTCTGCAGACAAGCAAATCAGTTATCAATGTCAAACTCCAATCTTACATACAGTTCCTGTCATCACCAGCACACTATGAAATAATAATATCATATTAAAAAGCTGGTAGCTAAAAGGAAAAAAAAGTCCTTTCTTGTTTTCAAGGTGTCTTTCTAAGTACATAAGCAAATTAAACTCCTCTGCTACAGGACTCTCCAATATAACTTAGGTATTAGACAAGCCTTGAACCTTGTCAAGAAGGGGTTTTACATCTGGACTTGGAGACAGGCTTTGCATCTGCCCATGGCTGTTTAGTGACCTGGTATTCAATAATAACCTGGTTGGAAATTTCCATCATAATCTGACTGTACAAATAAGCCATCACCTGTAGCTGTATTAAACTTCCATACATCAACTTTTAATTCACTCTCTCCAAAATATAAATCAGATTTTAATTAATTTTTGAATCTATATCTATATATGTTTTCATTTATAAATGATTGTTTAGATATATGTTGATCGAATTCCAATCTCCCTGAAATCATAACATTTATAGTATCTGGATATTTTTATCTAGTCTTTAAGGTAGTGACTCATTAAATTATCACTTCTTTGCTCTTTTAATTCATTTGAGTAATATTTATTGAACCTTTTCAATAACAATATTTTATCCTGGTTCTTTTCCTTCCTTTTAAACAACTCTTTCCTAGTGTAAATATATGTTATCAACAGCAGAAGCCTGAGAGTCTTTTTTTTTTTTTAACATCTTTATTAGAGTATAATTGCTTTACAATGGTGTGTTAGTTTCTGCTTTATAACAAAGTGAATCAGCTATACATATACATATATCCCCATATCTACTCCCTCTTGCGTCTCCCTCCAACCCTCCCTATCCCGCCCCTCTAGGTGGTCACAAAACACTGAGCTGATCTCCCTGTGCTAAGCCTGAGAGTCTTAAACGTTGATTTGCTCTTCCCATCTGCATGAACTTGAGTTACAGAGTTCACTGCCTTACTTTTCTATAAAATAGGTTGGGGGGGGGCTGTTGCTCCTACTTCACAATGCAAATTTGGAAAAAAGAAATATAAGAAAAGGCAATAACTAAAATTTATCCTTTTGAAACTTTTTGTTCAATTCTTTCCTCATTACTACATTGCCTTCAAACATTAACTCTGATTTCTCTGAAATCTGTATCTCTGATCCTGATGCCAATTCCACACTTTGCATCTAAATTTTCATTTCCTTGTATTAATCATAGTCAAGCTCTGTCAGGAAAAACTGCTTTTATACAGTTTTACCTAACTCAGATAATGTTCACACTATCCTTCTAATTATCTAGGAGAGAAACCTGTAAGTTTTATTCTTCCATTTTTCTTTCCAACACTCAATTTGGTACAACATAAGTTTCATTTATGTATCCTAAAATGCTCTTCCTTTCTTGTTATTATGTATTCATTTACCTTATTTGCAGAGACATATGATTTTTTAAGAAAAATTTAAAAAGGATTTTAAAGGCTTATGTTTACTTATATTTAGGAAAAGTGAGACTATTACTTGAAAATAATTTAGAATGGACAGCATCACTTTATTGTTCTTCTTAAGTTGGTTATTTTTAAGAAAGACATTGCTCTTGAAGTGGCCACAAGTTTTATTTTGAGCTATTTGCTTCTTTTTCTTGTTAATCTAAAAAGTCACCATTGAACATATCCATTACACCTCACCACGTTAATCAGTATCTATGACCTATGTGGAAATTAACATGGAGATATGCTAATTTTCTCCTATTATTAAGTCTAGTGCATCCAAAAAACCATTTTGATCTTTTTAGAAAATAATGCCTCATAATACACAGCTTATTAATATTAAGTTATGAAATTGACCAATTCACCTCCTTCTATCAAAATGTTCTTTTGGGACAACGTGACCATTAATCTTGAAGATGTTATATCTACACTATTTTTGAAATGTTTCCTTCTTCAGGTTAGCTAAGTTTTCATCCATAATTTCATCAAATACATTTTCTGTCCCTTTCTCTCTCTCTTCTCCTTCTGGGACCCCTATAATGTGAATGTTAGTATGCTTGATGTTGTCCTAGAGGTCCCCTATCCCTCATTTTTTTTTTTTTTTTTTTTTGCTCATCTGACTGGGTGATTTCCCTCTTCTCTCTTCCAGTTTGCTTATGCATTCTTCATCACCTAATCTGCTGTTAATTCCTTCTAGTGTATTTTTCATTTCAGTTATTGTATTCCTTAGCTCTGATTGATTCGTTTTTATATTTTCTAGTTCTTTGTTGAAGTTATTCTGAGTTCAGTGAACATTTTTATTACTATTGCTTTGAACTCTTTATCAGGTAAATTATTTATCTATTTCATTAGGATTTTTTCCCTCAGGTTTTGTCTTTTTCTTTCATCTGAAACATATCCCTCTTCTCATTTTGTTTGAGTTTCTCAGTTTTTCTCTATGAAATTAGGTGAAAGCATAACCTATCCTGGTCTTGAAGGCATGTCCTTGTGTGGGAGCATGCCTATGCAGTTTGCATGTGCCCGGTGGCTTTGGTGAGAGAGCTGGATCTGAAGTGAGCAGAGTCCACGTCTTCTGCCATGATATATGGGCAGCCACTGCATCGATGGGAGGAAGGGCTGGAGTCAGAGGGGCTACAGCTGGAGCCAAGTGTGAGTCAGGGTTTATCCCATGCTCAGTGGCATTTGCTGCCCTATCTTGGGTGAGGCTAAGCCCAAGGGGATGGAACAGGAGCCCTGAGATAGTTGGACTTCACCCCAGCATAAAGCAAATTCTTTATTGGGCTGGATTTCAGTGTCTAAATTTTGAAAATGACAGCTAGTCAAAATGAAATAAGTTTTGTGTTACTTATTTGAATTTTTATAACCAATATATAGAAACAGGGTGTTTATGAAGTGTTAATGGCATTATCATCTCTTTATATTAAATTTAGTGGCTGCCTATATCCTGAAGTAGAACCAACCTGAAAGTCCTTTTGTATTCATAAAACATCAGTGAATATTATAGAAATTGCCATAAATTATCCATTAATAATGTCAAACATTATAAATTGTTAATATTTGAAATTTTGATGTGAATTGTAGAAATGGTACTTCATCAATCCTTAATAAAGTATTAAATGACAGTATGATATATTATGGAAAATAATTACCACATTATCAGCCTTGATACACCCACCTTGGTTTGTTTGTTTATCTATCTATTTATCTATTTTTTATGGTTCTTCCTTTTTAAATTAAAAATATTATTTTATTGAAGTATAAATTATTTAAGATATTATATTTGTGTCAGGTGTACAGAATAATGATTCATTCTTTTGTAGATTATACTCCATTAAAAGTTATTACAAGATAATGACTATAATTCCCTGTGCAATACAATTTATCATTGTTGCTTATCTACATTGTACATAGTAGTTTGTATCTCTCAATCCCATATTCCTACCATCCCCCTCTCTGCTTCCCTTTCTCCACTGGAAACCACTAGTTTGTTTTCTATATCTGTGAGTCTGCTTCTCTTTTGCTATATACATTTGTTTGTATTATTTTTTAGATTCCACGTACAAGTGGTATCATACAGTATTTGTCTTTCTCTGTCTGGCTTACTTCACCAAGCATAATATTCACTAGATTCATCCACACTGCTGCAAATGGCAGAATTTCATTCTTTTACATGGCTCAGTAATATTCCTTTGTAAATATATATACCACATCTTCTTTATCCATTGGTTTCTTAATGGATACTTGGGTTGCTTCCATATCTTGGTTACGGTAAATAGTGCTGCTATGAACATTAGAATGCATGTATCTTTTCAAATTAATGTTTTCATTTTTTTCTGGATATACACCCTTGATTGGAATTGCTGGATCATATATTACTTCTACTTTTAGTTTTTTGGTAAACCTCCATACCGTTATCCACAGTGGCTGCACCAATTTATATTTCCACCAACAGTGTATGAAGGTTCCCTTTTTTCCATATCCTCATCAACATTTATTATTTGTGTTCTTTTTGATGATAGCCATTCTGACAGCTGTGAGGTGATATCTCATTGTGTTTTTTTTTTCTTTTTTTAAACACCACTCATTGTGGTTTTGATTTGCATTTCTCTGATGATTAATGATGTTGAGCAACTTTTCAAGTGCCTGTTGGCCATTTGCATTTCCTCTTTGGAAAAATGTCTTTTCAGTTCTTCTGCCCATTTTTTAATTGGGCTGTTGGTTTTTTTGATACTGAGTTGTATGAGCTGTTAATGTATGTTGGATATTAATCCCTTATCAGTCATATTATTTGCAAATATTTTCTCCCATTCAACCTGTTGTATTTTCATTTTGTTGATGGTTTCCTTTGCTATACAAAAGCTTTTTTAAGTTTAATTACATCCCATTTGTTTATTTTTGCTTTTATTTCCTTTGCATTTGAGACAGATCCAAGAAAATATTGCTATGATTTATGTCAAAGAGTATTCTGCCTGTGTTTTCCTCTACAAGTTTTATATTATCCAGTCTTACATTTAGGTCTTTAGTCCATTGTGAGTTTATTTTTGTATATGATGTTATAGAATATTCTAATTTTATTATTTTAAATGTAGCTGCCCAGTTTTGGTGGCACCACTTATTGAAGAGACTGTCTTTTCTCCACTGCATATTCTTGCCTCCATTGTCATAGATAAATTGACCATAAGTGTGCAGGTTTATTTCTGGGCCCTCTATCCTGTTCCATTAATCTATGTGTCTGTTTTTGTGCCAGTCCCATACTGTTTTGATTACTGTTTCTTTGCAGTATAGTCTGAAATCAGGGAGCATGATTCCTCCAGCTGTGCTCTTTCTCAAGATTGTTTTGGCTATTCAGGGTCTTTTGTGTTTCTATACAAATTTTAAAATTATTTATTATTTGTTTCTGTTCTGTGAAAAATTCCATTGGTAATTTGATAGGGATTGCATCGAATCTGTCGATTGCCTTGGGTATATTGGTCAGTTTAACAATATTAATTCTTTCAATCCATAAACATTGTATATCTTTCCATATGTGTGTGTCATCTTCACTTTCTTTCATCAGTGTCTTATAGTTTTCCGAGTACAGGTCTTTTACCTCTTTAGTTAGGTTTATTTCTAGGTATTTTATTCTTTTCAATGGGATGGTACATGGAATTGTTTCCTTAATTTCTCTTTCTGATAGTTTGCTGTTAGGGGATGGACATGCAACAGATTTCTGTATATTAATGATGTATCCTGTAACTTTACCAAATTCATCCATGAGCTTTATGAGTTTTCTGGTGGTGTCTTTAGGATTTTCTATGTATAGTACCATGTCATCTGCAAATAGTGATAGCTTTATTTCTTCCTTTCCAATTTGGATTCCTTTTATTTCTTTTTCTATTTTGATAGCCGTGGCTACGACTTCCAAAACTATGTTGAATAAAAGTGGTGAGAGTAGACATCCTTGTCTTATTCCTGATCTTAGAGAAAATGATTTCTGCTTTTCACCTTTGAGTATGATGTTAGCTCTGGGTTTGTCATATATGGCTTTTATTATGTTGAAGTATGTTCCCTCTATGGCCATTTTCTGAAGAATTTTTATCATAAATAGATGTAGAATTTAGTCAAAAGCTTTTCTGCATCTGTTGAGATGACCATATGGTTTTTATCCTTAATACTGTATCACATTGATGGATTTGTGGGTATTGGAAAATCCCTGCATCCCTGGGATAAATCCCACTTGACTGTGGTGTATGGACCTTTTAGTGTATTGTTGGATTCATTTAGCTGTTATTTTGTTGAGGATTTTTGAATCTATGTTCATCAGTGATACTGGTTTGTAAATTTCTTTTTTTTCGTGATATCTTTCTCTGGTTTTGGTATTAGGATGATGCAGGCCTCATAGAATGAGTTTGGAAGTGTTCCTTTCTCTTCTATATTTTGAAATAGTTTGAGAAGAATAGGTGTTAACTCTTCTCTAAATGTTTGTTATAATTCACTTGTGAAGCCTTCTGGTTCCGAACTTTTGTTTTTTTGGAGTTTTTAATTACTGATTCAATTTCATTACTGGTTATTGATCAGTTCATATTTTCTATTTCTTCCTGGTTCAGTCTTGGGAGATTGTAACTTTCTAAGAATTTGTACATTTCTTTTAGGTTTTCCATTTTATTGACCTATAGCTCACAGTAGTCTCTTATGATCCTTTGTATTTCTGTGGTGCTGGTTGTAACTTCTTCCTTTCATTTCAGATTTTATTGATTTGGGCCCTGTCTTTCTTGATTAGTCTGGCTAAATGTTTATCAGTTTTGTTTATTTCTTCAAAAAAATGGCTCTTGGTTTCATTTATCTTTTCTATTGTTTTTTTGATCTCATTTATTTTCTCTGATCTTTATTATTTCCTTCCTTCTGCTGACTTTGGGCTTTATGTATTCTTCTTTTTCTAATTCTTTCAGGTGGCAGATAAGGTTGTTTATTTGGGATTTTTCTTGTTTGTTGAGGAAGGCCTGTATTCCTATAAGCTTCCCTCTTAGAACTGCTTTTGCTGCATCCCGTAGATTTTGGAGTGTTGTGTTTCCATTTGCATTTGTCTTGAGGTATTTTCTGATTTCCTTTTTGATTTCTTCATTGAACCATTTGTTTCTTAGTATCATGTTGTTTAGTCTTCATGTGTTTGTTCTTTTTCCATTTTTCTTTCTGTAATTGGTTTCTAGTTTCATCCTGTTGTGGTTGGGAAAAATGCTTGATATAATGTCTATGTTCTTAAATTTGTTGAGACTTCTTTTGTGGCCTTGCATGTGATCTACCCTGGAGAACATTCCTTGTGCCCTTGGAAAGAATGTGTACTCTGCTGTTTCTAGAATGAATGTCCTGTAGATAGCAATTAAGTCTTAATGGCCAATTGTGTCATTTAAGACAACTGTTATCTTATTAATTTTCTGTCTGGATGATCTGTCCATTGATGTAAGTGAGGTGTCAAATTCCCCTACTGTTGTATTATTGTTAATTTCTCCCTTTATATCTAATAATATCTGCTTTTTATATTTAGTGCTCCAGTATTGGGTACATATAAGTTAATGAGCATAATATCCTCTTTTTGTATTGATCCATTTATCATTATATAATGCCCATTTTTGTCTTTAGTTATAGCCTTTGTTTTAAAGTCTGTTTTGTCTGATAAGAGTATTTCTACCCCCACTGTCTTTCCATTTGCATGAAATATCTTTCTTCATCCCATCATTTCCAGTCTGTTTGTGTCTTTAGCCCTGAACTGAGTCTCTTGTAGGTAGCATATTGAAGGGTCTTTTTTTTTTTTTTCTATCAGTCACCCTATACCTTTTGATTGGCATTTAGTCCATTGACATTTAAAGTAATTATTGATAGGTATGTACTTACTGCCATTTTATTACTAGTTTTCTGGTTGTTTTTGTTGTTCTTCACTATTCATTTCTTCTTTTTGTTTCTTCCCTTGTGGTTTGATGATTTTCTTTATTAGTATGCTTGTGTTCCTTTCTTTTTAGTTTTTGTGTCTCTATTGTATGTTTTTGATTTGAGCTTACCATGGGGTTCATATGTGTTGATCTATATCTACTTGTTTTAAACTGGTAGTCATTTAGTTCAAATACATTCTAAAATATCTACATTTTTTATTCTTCTCTTCCACGTTTCACGTTTTTGATGTCATATTTTACATCTTCATGCTTATCCCTTATCTGTTTATTGTAGTTATAATTGCTTTTACATTTTTTGTCCTTTAATTTTTGTACTGACTCATTTAAGTGGTTGATTCTCAGTCCTTACTATATATTTGCCTTTCCTAGTGGGATTTTCCTTTTCCTGTAGAATCCACTTAGATTTTGCTATATAAATCCTATAGATTTTCCACTTAGAGAAGACTCTGTAGCATTTCTTTTAGGGTAGGCTAAGTATTAATGAACTCGTTTAGTTTTTTCTTGTCTTAGAAGTTCTTTATTTCTCCTTCTATTCTAAGTGATGATCTTACTGTGTAAAGTGTCCTAGGATGCAGGTTTTCCCCTTTCAAGACTTTGAATATATTATGCCACTCCCTCTGGCCTTCAAAGTTTCTGCAGATAAATCAGCTGATAACCTTATGGGGATTCCCTTGTATATGACTGTTTGCTTTTCTCTTGCTGCCTTTAGAATTCTCTCTTTATCTTTAACTATTGCCATTTTAATTATGTTATGTCTTGGTGTGGGTCTCTTTGGTTTCATCTTGTTTGGAACTTTCCGTGCTTCCTGTATCTGGAAATCTGTTTCCTTCTTCAGGTTTGGGAAGTTTTCAAGCATAATTTTCTCAACTACATTTTCCATTCCATTCTCCCTCTGTTCTCCTTCTGGGACCCCCTATAATGAGTATATTGGTACACTTAATATTATTCCAGAGATCTCTTAAACTGTTCTCATTATTAAAATTTGTTTTTCTTTCTTCTGTTCTGATTGGGTTATTTCCATTATTCTATCTTTCAGTTCACTTATGAGTTCTTTTGTATCTCTTAATCTGGTATTCATTTCTTCTAGTGTGTTTTTAAAAAAACTTCATCCATTGAGTTAGTAATTTCTGATTGGTTCATTTTTATATTTTCTATTTCCTTTTTAAAGTATTCACTGTTTACATCAATTCCTTTCCCTAATTCACTTAACATTTTTATTACCAAGTACTAATGTTTTGAATTGTTTATCTGATTAATTTTTTGTTTCTATTTTATTAATTTTTTTCTGGGATATTCCATTGCTCTTTAATTTGAGAGTAATTTCTCTGCCTTTTCATCTTGCTTAACTTTCTCTGCCTTTATGAATTTAGGTGAAACCATTACATATTATGGTCTTGAAAGGGTATTCTTCTGAGGGACATCCCTATACCCATTGCATGTGTCCAGTGCCTTTTGGTGGGAAAGATGGATTTGATATGGATGAAAGTCATGTCTTTCCTCAAGAAGTGCTGGCAGTTAATATCTTGGTAGGGGGTGGGGCTGTAAATGGAGGAGCTAGAGCTGGTGCCAGGTGTGAGGCAGTACTTCCTCTTGATTTAGTGGCCATCACTGCCCTACCAGGGCTTGGGTTTGATCCCAAATTGTGGAAGCAGAAGCTCTGAGGGTCAGGCCCAAGCTGGCTCTGCTTCTTTCAAGTGTGTGTTTTTCTCTTTCCCCTCACCAGGAACTTTGCACCAGAAGAAGGGAGTGCTGAGGCAAGTGGGGCCTGTGCATAGACAGAGGTCCAATTGGCTGTCTGTGTAGGTGCCCATACCTCCACTCAGACCCAGCCTGGAGTGCAACTCTCCTTTTTCTCTCATAACTGATAACTACCCCCAGGCTCCACTGCCCCAACCCTGTTGTGGAATCACTCAGCAGGGCTGGGCCTGTGTGGACTCTCAGAGTGTATCAGGAGGTGAGATGTGATGGAGAGGCTTCTGAGATGTCCCTTGAGTAAGCACCAACAACGGTCACTACTACTCCCTCAGGCTCTACCCTGTGACTTGGTTACATCTGTGTCCCATGGTTGAGTCTTTTCCTTGGTCGAGGGTGCCCCAGATGCAGTGCCGCACTGTGATGTGGAGTAAGCGGGTCCAGAGTTTTCATTCAGGTCAGGCTGGGGTGCGCAGCAAGGCTTTCATAGGAAATCCAGCCACCACTAAAGCAGGCCTCTCTCTGCCCTGCCTGGAGGCTAGCCAGCAAATGCTTGCTCCTCATCAGCAGAGTCCAGGCTTCCCACAGCCATTCTGTCTGTTCCAGCATTCCTCCAACCAGCTAAGGGGGCTTATCTCTCCTATGTAGGATCCCAGGACATGAACATCCAGTCTGTGGCCAGAACTGCTCACTCCTCAGGGTGGATTTCCCCCCATGCAACCTCCTTTTTCTTCTAAGTTCCCCTTCCAGGGGTATAGATTCTGACACAATCACTCTTCTTCCCTTCCTACCAAACTACACATCTATCTTTCTTAGAGCCTTAGTTGTACAGGAGTCCTTCTGCCAATTTCCAATTATGTAACAGTGAGAATTGTTCCACATGTAAATGAATTTTTAGTGTGTTCATGGGGGAGGTAAGCTCCATGTCCTCTTACTCCCCCATCTTGATCTCTCCACTCACCTTGGCTTATATGGTTCATTCTTACTGAGGAAGTATCATTGTCATTCATTTAGATCTTGCTTTACTGCTTGAAGGGCATGGTGTCTATTGACTGATTGTGGTACAGAAGACAGTTCGGGTAATTCTATACTTGAGTTGTTATTTAAATATATATATTATTCTCCACCTTCACTATCATTGTCTGTATCAGGGATAAAGTAAACTGGGAAAATTGTGCATTTAAATAAAAATAATGAGTGGAATATTTGATCTTTAAAAAATTATATCATAATTTAGTATTCTATCCTGGAGAAGTTACATAACCTTAGACAAATTTCCCAATTTTAACATTTTTTTACAGTTGGTTCTCAGGAACTTTTTTTTTTTTTCTTAAACATCTTTATTGGAGTATAATTGCTTTACAATGCTGTGTTAGTTTCTGCTTTATAACAAAGTGAATCAGTTATACATATACATATGTTCCCATATCTCTTCCCTCTTGCATCTCCCTCCCTCCCACCCTCCCTATCCCACCCCTCTAGGTGGTCACAAAGCACTGAGCTGATCTCCCTGTGCTATGCGGCTGCTTCCCACTAGCTATCTATTTTACATTTGGTAGTGTATATATGTCCATAAAACTCTCTCACCCTGTCACATCTCACCCCTCCCCCTCCCCATAGCCTCAAGTCCATTCTCTAGTAGGTCTGTGTCTTTATTCCCGTCTTGCCACTAGGTTCTTCATGACCTTTTTTTTTTTTTCCTTAGATTCCATATATATGTGTTAGCATACGGTATTTGTTTTTCTCTTTCTGACTTACTTCACTCTGTATGACACACTCTAACTCCATCCACCTCATTACAAATACCTCCATTTCCTTCTTTTTATGGCTGAGTAATATTCCATTGTATATATTGCCACATCTTCTTTATCCATTCATCCAATGATGGACACTTAGGTTTCTTCCATGTCCTGGCTATTGTAAATAGAGCTGCAATGAACATTTTGGTACATGACTCTTTTTGAACTATGGTTTTCTCAGGGTATATGCCCAGTAGTGGGATTGCTGGGTCGTATGGTAGTTCTGTTTGTAGTTTTTTAAGGAACATCCATACTGTTCTCCATAGTGGCTGTATCAATTTACATTCCCACCAACAGTGCAAGAGGGTTCCCTTTCCTCCACACCCTCTCCAGCATTTATTGTTTCTAGATTTTTTGATGATGGCCATTCTGACCGGTGTGAGATGATACCTCATTGTAGTTTTGATTTGCATTTCTCTAATGATTAATGATGTTGAGCATTCTTTCATGTGTCTGTTGGCAATCTGTATATCTTCTTTGGAGAAATGTCTATTTAGGTCTTCGGCCCATTGTTGGATTGGGTTGTTTGTTTTTTTGTTATTGAACTGCATGAGCTGCTTGTAAATCTTGGGGATTAATCTTTTGTCAGTTGCTTCATTTGCAAATATTTTCTCCCATTCTGAGGGTTGTCTTTTGGTCTTGTTTATGGTTTCCTTTGCTGTGCAAAAGCTTTTAAGTTTCATTAGGTCCCATTTGTTTATTTGTGTTTTTATTTCCATTTCTCTAGGAGATGGGTCAAAAAGGATCTTGCTGTGATGTATGTCATAGAGTGTTCTGCCTATGTTTTCCTCTAAGAGTTTGATAGTGTCTGGCCTTACACTTAGGTCTTTAATCCATTTTGAGTTTATTTTTGTGTATGCTGTCAGGGAGTGTTCTAATTTCATACTTTTACATGTACCTGTCCAATTTTCCCAGCACCACTTATTAAAGAGGCTGTCTTTTCTCCACTGTATATGCTTACCTCCTTTATCAAAGATAAGGTGACCATATGTGCGTGGGTTTATCTCTGGGCTTTCTATCCTGTTCCATTGATCTATATTTCTGTTTTTGTGCCAGTACCAAACTGTCTTGATTACTGTAGCTTTGTAATATAGTCTGAAGTCAGGAAGCCCGATTCCTCCAGCTCCATTTTTCATCCTCAAGATTGCTTTGGCTATTCGGGGTCTTTTGTGTCTCCATACAAATTGTGAAATTTTTTTTCTAGTTCTGTGAAAAATGCCAGTGGTAGTTTGATAGGGATTGCATTGAATCTGTAGATTGCTTTGGGTAGTAGAGTCATTTTCACAATGTTGATTCTTCCAATCCAAGAACATGGTATATCTCTCCATCTATTTGTATCATCTTTAATTTCTTTCATCAGTGTCCTATAATTTTCTGCATACAGGTCTTTTGTCTCCTTAGATAGGTTTATTCCTAGATATTTTATTCTTTTTGTTGCAATGGTAAACGGGAGTGTTTTCTTAATTTCACTTTCAGATTTTTCATCATTAGTGTATAGGAATGCCAGAGATTTCTGTGCATTAATTTTGTATCCTGCTACTTTACCAAATTCATTGATTAGCTCTAGTAGTTTCCTGGTAACATCTTTAGGATTCTCTATGTATAGTATCATGTCATCTGCAAACAGTGACAGCTTTACTTCTTTTTTTCCGATTTAGATTCCTTTTATTTCTTTTTCTTCTCTGATTGCTGTGGCTAACACTTCCAAAACTATGTTGAATAATAGTGGTGTGAGTGGGCAACCTTGTCTTCTTCCTGATCTTACTGGAAATGGTTTCAGTTTTTCACCATTGAGGACAATGTTGGCTGTGGGTTTGTCATATATGGCCTTTATTATGTTGAGGAAAGTTCCCTCTATGCTCTATGCCTACTTTCTGCAGGGCTTTTATCATAAATGGGTGTTGAATTTTGTCGAAAGCTTTCTCTGCATCTATTGAGATGATCATATGGTTTTTCTCCTTCAATTTGTTAATATGGTGTATCACGTTGATTGATTTGCATATATTGAAAAATCCTTGCATTCCTGGGATAAACCCCACTTGATCATGGTGTATGATCCTTTTAATGTGCTGTTGGATTCTGTTTGCTAGTATTTTGTTGAGGATTTTTGCATCTATGTTCATCAGTGATATTGGCCTGTAGTTTTCTTTCTTTGTGACATCTTTGTCTGGTTTTGGTATCAGGGTGATGGTGGCCTCGTAGAATGAGTTTGGGAGTGTTCCTCCCTCTGCAATATTTTGGAAGAGTTTGAGAAGGATAGGTGTTAACTCTTCTCTAAATGTTTGATAGAATTCACCTGTGAAGCCATCTGGTCCTGGGCTTTTGTTTGTTGGAAGATTTTTAATCACAGTTTCAATTTCAGTGCTTGTGATTGGTCTGTTCATATTTTCTATTTCTTCCTGGTTCAGTCTCAGCAAGTTGTGCATTTGTAAGAATCTGTCCATTTCTTGCAGGTTGTCCATTTTATTGGCATAGAGTTGCTTGTAGTAATCTCTCATGATCTTTTGTATTTCTGCAGTGTCAGTGGTTACTTCTCCTTTTTCATTTCTAATTCTGTTGATTTGAGTCTTTTCCCTTTTTCTCTTGATGAGTCTCGCTAATGGTTTATCAATTTTGTTTATCTTCTCAAAGAACCAGCTTTTAGTTTCATTGATTTTTGCTATCGTTTCCTTCATTTCTTTTACATTTATTTCTGATCTGATCTTTATGATTTCTTTCCTTCTGCTAGCTTTGGGGTTTTTTGCTCTTCTTTCTCTAATTGCTTTAGGTGCAAGGTTAGGTTGTTTATTCGAGATGTTTCCTGTTTCTTGATGTAGGCTTGTATTGCTATAAACTTCCCTCTTAGAACTGCTTTTGCTGCATCCCATAGGTTTTGGGTCGTCGTGTCTCCATTGTCATTTGTTTCTAGGTATTTTTTGATTTCCCCTTTGATTTCTTCAGTGATCACTTCGTTATTAAGTAGTGTATTGTGTAGCCTCCATGTGTTTGTATTTTTTACAGATCTTTTCCTGTAATTGATATCTAGTCTCATAACGTTGTAGTCGGAAAAGATACTTGATACGATTTCAATTTTCTGAAATTTACCAAGGCTTGATTTGTGACCCAAGATATGATCTATCCTGGAGAATGTTCCATGAGCACTTGAGAAAAATGTGTATTCTGTTGTTTTTGGGTGGAATGTCCTATAAATATCAATTAAGTCCATCTTGTTTAATGTATCATTTAAGGCCTGTGTTTCCTTATTTATTTTCATTTTGGATGATCTGTCCATTGGTGAAAGTGGGGTGTTAAAGTCCCCTACTATGATTGTGTTACTGTCGATTTCCCCTTTTATGGCTATTAGTATTTGCCTTATGTATTGAGGTGCTCCTATGTTGGGTGCATAAATATTTACAATTGTTATACCTTCCTCTTGGATCGATTCCTTGATCATTATATAGTGTCCTTCTTTGTCTCTTGTAATAGTCTTTATTTTAAAGTCTATTTTGTCTGATATGAGAATTGCTACTCCAGCTATCTTTTGATTTCCATTTGCATGGAATATCTTTTTCCATCCCCTCACTTTCAGTCTGTATGTGTCTCTAGGTCTGAAGTGGGTCTCTTGTAGCCAGCATATATATGGGTCTTGTTTTTGTATCCATTCAGCCAGTCTGTGTCTTTTGGTGGGAGTATTTATTCCATTTACATTTAAGGTAATTATTGAAATGTATGTTCCTATTCCCATTTTCTTAAATGTTTTGGGTTTGTTATTGTATGTGTTTTCCTTCTCTTGTGTTTCTTGCCTAGAGAAGTTCCTTTAGCATTTGTTGTAAAGCTGGTTTGGTGGTGCTGAACTCTCTCAGCTTTTGCTTGTCTGTAATGTTTTAATTTCTCCATTGAATCTGAATGAGATCCTTGCTGGGTAGAGTAACCTTGGTTGTAGGTTTTTCTCCTTCATCACTTTAAGTATATCCTGCCACTCCCTTCTGGCTTGCAGAGTTTCTGCTGAAAGATCAGCTGTTAACCTTATGGGGATTCCCTTGTGTGTTATTTGTTGTTTTTCCCTTGCTGCTTTTAATATGTTTTCTTTATATTTAATTTTTGATAGTTTGATTAATATGTGTCTTGGCGTGTTTCTCCTTGGATTTTTCCTGTATGGGACTCTCTGTGTTTCCAGGACTCGATTAACTATTTCCTTTCCCATATTAGGGAAGTTTTCAACTATAATCTCTTCAAATATTTTCTCAGTCCCTTTCTTTTTCTCTTCTTCTTCTGGGACCCCTATAATTCGAATGTTGGTGCGTTTAATGTTGTCCCAGAGGTCTCTGAGACTGTCCTCAGTTCTTTTCATTCTTTTTTCTTTATTCTACTCTGCAGTAGTTATTTCCACCATTTTATCTTCCAGGTCACTTATCCGTTCTTCTGCCTCAGTTATTCTGCTATTGATCCCATCTAGAGTATTTTTAATTTCATTTATTGTGGTTTTCATCGTTGCTTGGTTCCTCTTTAGTTCTTCTACATCCTTGTTAAATGTTGCTTGCATTATGTCTATTCTATTTCCAAGATTTTGGATCATCTTTACTATCATTATTCTGAATTCTTTTTCAGGTAAACTGCCTATTTCCTCTTCATTTGTTAGGTCTGGTGTGTTTTGACCCTGCTCCTTCATCTGCTGTGTGTTTTTCTGTCGTCTAATTTTGCTTATCTTACTGTGTTTGGGGTCTCCTTTTCACAGGCTGCAGGTTCGTAGTTCCCGTTGTTTTTGGTATCTGTCCCCAGTGGCTAAGGTTGGTTCAGTGGGTTGTGTAGGCTTCCTGGTGGAGGGGACTAGTGCCTGTTTTCTGGTGGATGAGTTTGGATCTTGTCTTTCTGGTGGGCACGTCCACATCTGGTGGTGTGTTTTGGGGTGTCTGTGGCCTTATTATGATTTTAGGCAGCCTCTCTGCTAATGGATGCGGCTGTGTTCCTGTCTTGCTAGTTGTTTGGCATAGGGTGTCCAGCACTGTAGCTTGCTGGTCGTTGAATGAAGCTGGGTCTTGATGTTGAGATGGAGGTCTCTGAGAGATTTTCGCCGTTTGGTATTACGTGGAGCTGGGAGGTCTCTTGTGGACCAGTGTTCTGAAGTTGGCTCTCCCACCTCAGAGGCACAGCCCTGATGCCTGGCTGGAGCACCAAGAGCCTTTCATCCACACGGCTCATAATAAAAGGGAGAAAAAAATAGAAAGAAAGAAAGAAAGAGGGTAAAATAAAATAAAATAAAATTATTATAATAAAAAATAAGAAAAAAAAATTAAGAATGAATTTATTAAGAAAAAAATTGTTTTTAATTTTTAAACATAGGTTTATTAATTTTTTATAATAAAAATAAGAAAAAATTAAGAAAAAATTTATTAAGAAAAAAGTTTTAATTTTTAAAAATAAAAAATATGAAAAAACTTATTAAAATAATTTTTTAACTTCTAAAAATAGGAAATAAGGAAAAAATTATTAAGAAAACATTTATTAGGAAAAAAATTTTTTAAGTAAAAAAAGAAAAAGAAAACAAAAAAGAAACGGATGGACCTAACCCTAGGACTAATGGTGAAAGCAAAGCTATACAGACAAAATCTCACCCAGAAGCATACACATATACACTCACAAAAAAAGGAAAAGGCGAAAAATTAATATATCCTGCTCCCAAAGTCCACCTCCTGAGTTTGGGATGATTCGTTGTCTATTCAGGTATTCAACAGATGCAGGCACATCAAGTTGTTTGTGGAGCTTTAATCCACTGCTTCTGAGGCTGCTGGGAGAGATTTCCCTTTCTCTTCTTTGTTCATACAGCTCCCAGGATTCAGCTTTGGATTTGGACCCGCCTCTGCATGTAGGTCACCTGAGGGCATCTGTTCCCCACCCAGACAGAACGGGGTTAAAGAGCAGCTGCTTCGGGGGCTCTGGCTCACTCAGGACGGTGGGAGGGAGGGGTACGGATGTGGGGCGAGCCTGCGGCAGCAGAGGCCAGCGTGATGTTGCAGCAGCCTGAGGCGCGCCGTGCGTTCTCCCGGGGAAGTTGTCCCCGGATCATGGGAGCCTGGGAGTGGCGGGCTGCACCAGCTCCCGGGAGGGGCGGTGTGGAGAGTGACCTGTGCTCGCACACAGGCTTCCTGGTGGCGGCAGCAGCAGCCCTAGCGTCTCCTGCCTGTCTCTGGGGTCCGCGCTGATAGCCGCGGCTCACGCCCGTCTCTGGAGTTCGTTTAGGCGGCGCTCTGAATCCCCTCTCCTTGCGCGCCGCGAAACAAAGAGGCAAGAAAAAGTCTCTTGCCTCTTCAGCAGCTGCAGACTTTTTCCCGGACTCCCTCCCAGCTAACACCGAAGCCCAAGCCTCAGCTCCCAGCCCCCACCCGCCCCGGCAGCTGAGCAGACAAGCTTCTCGGGCTGGTGAGGGCTACTCGGCACCGATCCTCCGTGCGGGAATCTCTCCGCTTTGCCCTCCGCACCCCTGTGGCTGCGCTCTCCTCTGTGGCTCTGAAGCTTCCCCCCTCTGCCACCCGCAGTCTCTGCCCGGGAAGGGGCTTCCTAGTGTGTCGAAACCTTTCCTCCTTCACAGCTCCCTCCCCACTGGTGCAGGTCCCGTCCCTATTCTTTTGTCTCTGTTATTTCTTTTTTCTTTTGTGCTACCCAAGTACGTGGGGATTTTCTTGCCTTTTGGGAGGTCTGACGTCTTCTGCCAGCGTTCAGTGGGTGTTCTGTAGGAGCAGTTTCACTTGTAGATGTATTTCTACTGTATCTGTGGGAAGGAAGGTGATCTCCGCGTTTTACTCTTCCGCCATCTTGCCTCGTCCCCCTGAGGAACTTTTAAATCATATTGAATTTTGTGAAGTTACATTTACCTTCTCTAAGAAAATACATATGTTTCTCTTTCCGGAATTGAAAAATAATTTAAAAACCCCAATCTCTTTGACCTATTCAAAGAGATTGGTTTTATTGGTTTTATTTAATACAACCTCCCTTCTTCCAAAAGTACTTCGAAACTTGGTAGTACTATCTGAACTTTGACGATCATGACAGAATGCCTGAACATCCCAGTGCAGACTAAATGATTCCTAGCTTTACTTGTTGCAAACAAAACTAAACATTTAATCCTAAAGAATATTGTTGTTTGGGACTTCCTTGGCAGTCCAGTGGTTATGACTCCACGCTTCCAATGCAGGAGGTGCGGGTTGAATCCCTGGTCAGGGAACGAAGATCCCACGTGCAGCGCAGCCAAAAAAACAAAAAGAATATTGTTGTTTTAGATGTAAATACTGAATTGAAAACTTGGCAAATATTCAAATAATTCTAAAAATATGCTTGGCTAATTTTCTTTGATAGTTTGGCAGTAGGCCATTGTTTTTACCTTTGTTTCTTTTTTGGGGCAATGCTATCTCTTTACAGAATATGTTACTACTCCTTAATATGGGATGTCAAAGGTTGTTGTCTCAGTTAGTTAATGTGAGACAATTGTTGAAGACATTTGTATGTGATTTAACAGGAACTTTGGCAGTGAGTGAATTTGATATGGCTTTGATGTCAATAAATAGCTCCTTACTGCCTCCTTTGTATAAGACACTGAAACGTCTTATATAATTTTTACTGTATATTTTGAGTGTATACACATGTATGGTTTGAGTGGATTGGATGAGGTAATGAATCAATGCATTCAGCAGAGAACTGATTACAGAGATGATAATTGGCAAATATTAGCTAACATCCATCTCATTAGTCATATTAGAACATGTTGATCTTTCACTAAAAAAAATTCTAATTAGATTAATTATGGTCTCATGTATATAGCTTTGCTAAATATTTTGGGGCATTTTGTCTACATGCTTTTTTAATCCTGCTGTTTCTTAGTTATCCATTAGTCTTTCTCTTTAATTTGCACTAAAATTTTCAGAGTCAATTTTTAGTGTTTTACCTTCTTGGCTACTAGTCTCAGTGAAACTTTATATTTAATTTAGTCAAAGATATCTAAAAATGTAAAGTAATTTGACTTTTATATCCTAAGATTTTCTTTTAATTTTGAAATAATACAGTCTGGTTCACTGTCGAAAATCAATATCTCAAAAGCAGGACAGTAGCCTTCCTAATTTGAGCCCTTGTTCCATGTGGCAATTTAGAACGTTATACTTCTTAAAGTAAGAAGTTACATACTGGCTAATTTGTGTTACTTGAAGCTGTTGTCAGGTACAAGACAGTAAACTGTTAGGCTACCAATGTAATTAGCCACTGTATTAGGCTTTGCTAGGCTATGGTGCATAGAAGATTAAAAAGCATTTGTGAGCAGAATTGAGTCTGCAGCTGCTCTGTAGCATCCCATACAAAATTCACTCACTATCTTGAAAGATTAGGACGGGGTACATTTCTCTGGGGTGAATGCTTTTGAAAAATAATTCACATTCACAGTTCTCCCAAAATTCAGCGAGCCTGATTTCTCACAACGATCTTTTGAGTGGCAGTACTTGAACTTCCCATTCCAATACTAATGATTAATGTATAAGAATTGTGCAGTTCAATATCATTTTTTTTTTCTCCCTGAAGCTTCTTGGATCCTGATTCCAGTAACTGATTTAACATATAAATTGGCCCAAACTTGGCAAAAATCAAGAATATTTAACAGGGCACAGATGGTGCAGCAGAAGGCAATATCCAGAGATTTGGTGACTTGAGTGCTCTCTAACCCTCCACCAGCTGCTTTAGCTCAAGTGTGAATAAAGACCTTTTAAGACTCAATGAAATTGTCTTATGTTGTGTCTAAGTATTGCCCACCCAACCAAATTGACACTGAAAACAGAAACAACCATATGGTTTTAAGTGTATTAGAGAAAAGTAGACTGCAGCTTGATACTTAAAATTAAGTACGTTAAAGTATTACTGCTGATTTCTTGTGCATTGCATACTTCTAAGAAGCATCTTATATGAAAAACTATACTCAGCTCTGCCACACTTTGCTGTCTCTTAGTTTTCTGCTTTAAATGTGCAAGAAAGAAAAACAGACAACCATTGCCCAAGGCCAGAAGACATCCCTCAGATTCCTTTAGGAATTGAAACAAAATCACAATCAACATATTTTTAATATGTTTGATTCCTGATACAACATGAACTGAAGTGAACAATTAAGTTTTTTCAATGGCTAGAGGTACTCAGTATGGCTCCTTCAGCTTGCAGAAATGATGACTGACTGTACATACTGATTACCCTTAACATGTGAACTTTGATCCATTTCAGGTAGCTGAAGACCTCCAGGAACAGTTTTCATTTCCAGCAGATAATATAAAATAAATGGATCATATTTCTGTAAGTAGGCATTAAAACTCAAGTGGTCTTGCTTAATATAGAAAGCGTTTCTAGCCTAGAATATAAAAAATATTCAATTTAAACAGGATTTTATACTTTTCTATGACTTTTTATTTAATTTTTTTTAAAATTTTTATTTATTTATGACTGTGTTGGGTCTTCGTTTCTGTGCGAGGGCTTTCTCTAGTTGTGGCAAGTGGGGGCCACTCTTCATCGCGGTGCACGGGCCTCTCACTATCACGGCCTCTCTTGCTGCGGAGCACAGGCTCCAGAGGCGCAGGCTCAGTAATTGTGGCTCACGGGCCCAGTTGCTCCGCGGCATGTGGGATCTTCCCAGACCAGGGCTCGAACCCGTGTCCCCTGCATCGGCAGGCAGATTCTCAACCACTGCGCCACCAGGGAAGCCCTATGACTTTTTATTAATCACAAGGAGTGAACATATGCAAAGAACTTGCTAAAGTAGTAGGAAATAAAAGAAGCATTATTAAAATGAGACCAAGAATATGAATTGATGTGAACCTAATATGTAAAGAGAATTATTTAAATATCTATACTACCTATTAGTATAGATGCTAAAAAGATAAATTTACCTAAAAATTAAGTATTTTAAATTGTCTGCTTGCCACTATAATTGTGTATTTTTGGTGATTTATCATAACTGTATTTTTAAATGACTTATCATTTGGATATATTTAAGAAAAAATAATTTCATCAAAATTCTCCCAGTTCTGAATTAGATTATTCTACATGTCACCTATAAGAGTAAAATATGACCATACTTTAAATGAGTATTTGATGTTCCAAATGAAATTTTATATTTTTTTAGTTGAATACTCTATTTGAATATAACTGTAATGCTGTAGTATGAGCCTTATCTTCAAGCAGAATAGCGTAAGATTTAGGTTAAGATAAAACTGCAGAGAACTGGAAGCAAGTAAAAGGTGCCAATGACAAACTGTTTGTGTGTTTATTTGGGGCCTTTAACTGAATTCTTTTATAAGTACCTAAAAAGATTATGTAATGAAATATTTTGGGCTAGAGTAGGTGAGAAAATAGAAGAGACAAAAAGGAGAGTTCAATTTTAAATGTTTATTGGAAATTAGCCAAGTAAATCAAGGGTTATTTAGGAGGACAAAGAGCAAGCTAATAGCCATAGGAGCTAAAGGCAAAATAGGCTGTCATCTAGGATGCTACTTCATTTGTGTGACTAAAAAAATAAAAAATAGAGGTGGTGAAAAGAAAGCTGAGTCAGCTGCTACAAGGATATCATTGCAATTTTCATTCACTTTTTAGATCCAATTCTATTATCAGACCCGAAGCACACTGATTGACGTGGAAGTTGGGTTCCTTGAGGAAGACATTGTTGCAACACCCTTTAATCCTTCCTTGAAGCACACCACTGGGGAAAGAGGAATACCAGGTATTTTAAGTCTGTTATATGTGGAGTCTCACTAGCACTGATCCTGAATTACTGTTATGGCCTACTTGTTAGAGGGAGCCCTTTGGGATGAGATAATACATGGCATTCTGGCACAAACATCTCACATTTGATACAATAGGTACACAGACCCCATTTGTGTTTATTTACTTGGTACTTTAGTGCATAATTAGAATGGACACACACAGGTAGAAGGGTCCTTACAGTGGCTTCTTGACTTGATATGTAGAAAGATGATCTTAGGAAAGGCCAACATGAAGCCCTCCAGGCTGCTTCCCATCCCTTCTTTCCAACTTAATAAATCATAAGTTATATTGATACTTCGTCGTGGGATAAATTGTTGAAATTTTCAGTGCAATCCATGACTTTAAAGGATGCAGGGGTTTGTAGTCCTTATTACATTCTCTTCATTTCACCTGTTTGTCATCCCTCCCATAAAGGAAGACCCAAAAATGGAACTCAGTAAACTTATTCAAGTGGTATTTTCAGCAACTTTGTCATATATGGTATCTTTACTGGAAAAGATTTGCACAGATTCTCCAGTTGTACCATTCTTTCAGATGATCAGAGTTACTTGGCTTCAGTTTAATTCAGTTATATCCCTTCCACCTTGCAAAAGGTATTAATTTTTTCTCACAAGAATTGAGAACTAATCCAACTATGGATTTTTGCCAACAGCAGTGGCAAGCCTTATAGAAAACTACATTTACTGACGTAGAAGGTAACATAATATTGTCTCAGATCAAGATATTTAATAAAGGCAAAGGAAGTGCCATAATTAACACACTATTCCTACCATATAACACATTATGAGAAGCCAACAGGCTAAAAGAATGACAGGGTGGCCTACTGAAAGCTTAGATAACTTGCCACCTCAGGGAAAACATTTTGAGAGATAGCCTCAGAATTGTAATAAATGCACTTGGTCAAGTGCAGATATATAATGTTTTAACTCAAATGGGTATGTTTGGAGGTAAAATGGAAGTAGGATTGGCCTCACTGTCACTCACATTGACTTGGTACTCTAAATTCTGATGGTTAAGATGTCTTTCTTTCTAGGCAGAACCCTTCCTCCAAAGAATACAATAAGATTACAGTAAATCTAAAGTAATGACTTCTTTTCTGGTCATTTTAAGCATTGTAAGCTGGTATATTAGAAAGAAAAGAAATGAGTTATACTACTGGCATGGATAATAAATTCATATTATTATGAGCCAGGTATGGTGTTATACAAAAGGACCTGTAAGCATGTCTAGAGCTCAGATTTCCCTGGGATATCTCTCAGTGTTTTCATGCTCCATGATACTCCTAAGTGTATATTTGATGGAGCCATTACCTGACAAAGATCAAGAAAAACAAATTCTCAGACTTCTCTGGGATAGAAGTCTGGATTACTGTCAGGTAAGCACACCAAACTAGATAAAGAATTGACCGAAAATGAGGAGAAACTAGAAAGTGTTGTGAAGTAGAGAGATAATGAAAATCAATCAGTGAAATCAGTTATGGACTCAGGACTCGTTGTAGTATCACACTGAAAACTCAGTCACAGAGTAGACATAATGAGGCACACATTGTCTTAACAGTAAGGGATTCCTTACTGTTTACAGAGTTTGTTCTGATTCCCATCATCTCTGCTTTAACACTGGTTTTTGCTGCATCTGGTGTGGAGGGTTCCACGTAGCACAGCACACAAATAAAAATAAATAAATAAAATAGAGGCCAAATATACTATGAGTAGTGATGCAGATATCATACGTAAATTATTTGAGAACTATTATAAAAATAATTCTACATTATCATTTGGAATTAATTCAAGAAATGTAAGGTTAGAAAAATACTAGATAATACCAAGTAAAAATATGGAGTTGTAAAATTCGTAGGAAACAAATAGATACATTCCTTAATCTCTCAAAAATAATTAAAAAGAGGAAAAAGAGGGTAAAAAGAAATTAACTGACAGTTCACAGAAAAATACATTTAAAAAGATGATATACATATGAAAATATTTTGGGCTTCACACATATTTAAGGGTACTAATAATAACTAGATTATTTTTATTACCAACTAAATTAACAAACATTAAAGTGATTAATAATAAGTTTGTCAAGTTAATAGGAAAATAATACTAATGATATTTTTTGTAAAGTGTTACAATTTTTAAAGTCTATTTGCCAATATGGGCTATATAGTAAATTCACATTATTTTTGATTAAGCAGTTCCATTTGTAGGAATTTATTTTGTATACTCACAGGTTGTAGAAAACACAATCAGAAGTATAAAGGAATGCTATGCAAAATGGCTTATAATTTATACAAATTAGAACATAAATGTTCACCAGTAGAATACAGCTCCAATATGAAATGTCACATTTGTGTGGTAATATTATACATATCTGTTAAAATATGAGATCAAGTAATATGTCTTAACAGAAGAAGAACTTTTCTCTCTATATATATACTGTTAAGTGAAAGAAGATATTTTATGATAGTATGACAATACTTACACCTATGTGTAGAACATTTTTAGTAAAACATGTTAGATGCAATTAATAGAGATTATTTCTGGGACTGTGGAAGAAGTTAGGATGGCAGGAGGGTTCTATATTCACTTTATAACCTTCTGATCCATTTAAATTTCGTATTTTAACTCATATTACTTTTATTGTAAAATTAGTTTTAATATGTATATGACCCAAAAAATCATAAAAATATCATTAGAAAGGATCTCAAAGAATAATTAAACCCTGTTGTTTCCAGAGCAACATACGACTGTATAGAAATAAGCACCTGGGGTTCTCAGAGTACACTATTAATATATGTGGAACAATCTGACCTGAGATACAGGTCGAGGGGCTTGCAAAGAGGATAAGAGCTAAAGGTAATGAAGAAACACTGACCCTGAGCAAGTAAAATAGCAGAAATCACATGCCAGGGAGGGAGATTTTTCTGTGATCCTAGAGGTTGAATTAGAGCTCATAGGAAACAGAAAGAGTTGTGAGAATAATTTGGCCAATACTGCTGAGCAGCAGCTTTTTCATTTGGGAAGGCAGTTGGATACCATTTGCTATCTATACCTTAGTTGCTAACACTGACAGATACATTGTGCTCAATATTATCCCTGTAACTTATAAATTTTAGCTTTACATTAAAAAACAAGCCCTTTTACTCCATTTAAAGTTATAAAATTTTGGCTATCTTCCCTGTGCTGTATAAATATATTATTGTAGCATATTTATTTTATGCATAGTAGTTTGCACCTTTTAATCCCCTACACCTGTCTTGTCCTCCTCCCTTACCTCTCCCACTGCTAACAACTATTTGTTCTTTATATATGAGTCTGCTTCTGTTTTGTTATATTCACTCGTTTTATTTTTTGATTCTGCATATAAGTTATAACATAGAGTATTTGTCTTTCTCTTTCACTAAGCATAATACCCTCCAGGGTCCATCCACATTGTTGTAAATGGCAAAATTTATTCTTTTTTATGGCTAAGTAATATTCTATTGCATATATATATCACATCTTCTTTATACATTCATTTCTTGATGGATACTTAGCTTGCTTCCATTTCTTGGCAATTGTAAATAGTAATGCTATTCACAATTGTAAATTAGTGTATGTATCTTTTCAAATTAATGTTTTCATTTTCTTGGGATATATACCCAGGAGTGGAATTGCTGGATCATGTAGTAGTTCTATATTTTATTTTTTGAGGAACCTCCATGGACCTAGGGGGTTCTGGGGCTGGTTCCTGCTTACTGATGGGCAGAGCTACTACCTAAGATATCTGTCTGCAGGGTCCTCAGGGTCCTTGGCACTGGTGTGTGGGGTCAGGTCCTGGACCCTCTGGTGTGCAGGGCTGTGTCCCACAGCAGCTGTGGGCTCAGGGGGTCTTAAAGCAGCTTGCCTGCTGGTGTGTGGGGCTCTGTCCTTGCCTGGCTACTTGCTTGGCTGGGCCTGATGCATCCCAGTACTGGTGCAGACAGGCTGCTGGGCAGGTCTGTTCCAGTCCTGGTGCTAATCAGCTAGAGGGAGGAATTTAAGCTCTTTAAAACATGTTTACAGGCTAAAGGCAAAAATGACCTATAAAATTAAGAAATGTATTTAAAGATAATTAAACTATTAGGGGTGAAAGAGGATACATTTGAGATAAATGGTCCCACATTTGTCATTGACATTTGTGCAGACATTCATATGCACAGTAACAGTTTTATAAGATTAGGGCAGGTTTCTGCACTCAAGGAATACTTCCTCACTACTTGGCATAAGGCTGAGCTTCTAGGAAGATGAGATAGACAGGATAACCTCCAGATTTCCATTCTGCCCTCTGTTTCTAAAATTGTCTAGTTTCCAAGAAACTTATGTTTCATTGAGCAGTAATTCACATATAAAATTGCCTCAGGAACAGTTAAATATATTTCCCTGAAGAAAGGCTAATTTTGTTAACTGCATTTCTCAATTATATTTCCTTTTTGAAATTCAGTTAGGAAGTCAATCCACAGGCTGGAGTAAAGGTGGTACTTCCAAAACCAATAATAATGTATATTGTATATGTTGAATTGTCTTATTAGGGTTTCCTTACAATAAAGTTGAGGCATCTGTAACTATATTTTTTCTTTCCCATTAAAAAATTTTTTTAATTGAAGTATAGTTTATTTACAATGTTTTGTTAGTTTCAGGTGTACAGCAGAGTGATTCAGTTTTATATATATATATATATAAGCATATATGTATTCTTTTTCAGGTTATTTTCCATCATAATTACAAGATATTGAATATAGTTGCCTGTGTTATACAGTAGGTCCTTGTTTCTTCCCCATTTTAATCCCAAAAAATCATTTCTGTTCAGACCTTGAAAGTCAATAGCACCAATTTATTCACCCTGACGTTAGAAATGTGAATGTAATGGTTATTAATTTTCAATTGAAAATCTATAATCCGCTACTCAAATCAACATTTTAGATAAAACTTTTTCCCCAAATAGAAACTTCAATATTCTTGGATTGGCCAAAATGTCCGTTCGGTTAGTGAATATGTTGTTCAATAAAGTTCTTCATGAAAATGAAAAATGTGTCTTTTATTTTTACTTAAAACTGAAGAAACTTTTTGGCTAACCCAATACATTCTACTTAGGTTAATGGACAGCAGCTCACTTATTATTTAACCAGAGAGCAATCTCAAAGGATAACAGTAGTATTGGGGATTAAAAGCAAATTCAGTATAGGTCTGAACAAGACCTGAAAAATATCTTTGTATTCACTTTTAGGAAAAAATGAAACAAATACAATCAATTTTAATTACATTATACTAATCAAGTATTAATTAAATTATTCTTTACTCAGAAATTTCTGATTTAGCTTGCTCTCATTCTTCTTTTTTCTGAATATTGGGCTGACACACATTTTGGTCAATTTGTAGAGCTATACAATGCCTGTATTTATATACATCATACATGAATTATTAGGGGGAATTATTATTATTCCCCCTCAGTTATACCCCTACTTCACCTTCCTGGAAGACCTTTGTATCTCATTTTTGAAAATAAAGTGTTCTAATGTAGTGATAACTTTCAGACAATACAAAATAAACCAGTAATTAAAAGTAACAAAAATATACAAATAAGGAGGGTAAGAAGAATTCCATCATCATTAGATGATTCTCTTTTCCATTCATGACATTAGCAAAAGTCAGGTATTTTTCAGGACACACACTTTCTTGACTGACATTGTGTACCAGGAGAGCACCATAAACCATTAGACTGGTAGATCCTAAGACATCCATTTGAATTATAATATCTTGTCCATATGGACTCACACAAGTATTAATCATGAATTTTTCCTTTTTAAAACCCAAAGTGAATATTTCAAAATAATCCTTCCACCACACTTAGAAATGTGTTAAATCCACCAGTGTTTGAAGTAGGAGAGTACATTGATCAAATTTTATATACATATTGTGGTAAGATACTTAATATGAAATCTACCCTTGTAAAAAATTTGTAGGTGTATAAGACTGTATTGTTAACTACAAACAATATGCTGTACAGAAGATCTCTAGAACTTAATCTTGTGTTACTGAAATCTTACATGTGTTGAGTAACAACTCACCATCCCTCCCTTTGCCTCTGTAGCCCATGGCAATTACCATACCACGCTCTGCTTCCATGTGTTTGACTATTTTATAAATCTCATGTAAGTGATATTACGTTGTATTTTTTCCTTCTGTGACTTCTTATTTCACTTAACATATTGTCCATCCATGTTGTCACATATGGTAGGACTTCCTTTTTTTTTTTTTTAAAGCTGAATAATATTCCATTGTATGTATATACCACATTTTCTCTATCCGTTCATTCGTTGATGGACACTGCATCTTGGCTATTGTGAATAATGCTGCAATGAACATGAAGATGCAAATATCTCTCGAGGATATTCAATTCTGATGTCAATTCTTTTGGATAAAAACACAGAAGTCAGATTGCTGAATCATGTAGTAGTTCGTTTAAAAAAAATTGAGGAAACTTCATACTGTTTTTCATAGACGCTGCAGAGTTTTGCATTCCTGTGAATAGTGTACAAGGGTTCCAATTTTTCCACATCCTCACCAACACTCATCATTTAAAAAATAATAGTCATAGTAACAATGGTGAAGTAATATTTCATTGTGGTTTTGATTTTCATTTCTGTGATTATTAGTGATGTTGAGCATCTTTTCATATGTTTTTTGGCCATTTGTATGTCTTCTTTGGAGAAATTCTATTCAGGACCTTTGCCTATCTTTATTGGGTTATTACTATTATTATTATTATTGCTATAAAGTTAAAGGAGTTCCCTATATATTTTGGATATTAACCTTTTATCAGACACGTGATATGTAAATATTTTCTCTCACTACATAGGTTACCTTTTTACTCTGTTGTTTCCTTTGCTGTGCAGAAGCTTTTTAGTTTGATGTAATGCCACTTGTTTATTTTGGCTTTTGTTGCCTGTGCTTTTGGTGTGATATCCATGAAATCATTGCCAAGACAAATGTCATGAAGATTTTCTCCTATGTTTTGTCCTAGGAATGTTATAATATCAGGTATTATGTTCAAGTCTCTAATCCATTTTGAGTTGATTTGTTGGTATAGTGTAAAATAATGGTCCGATTTCATCCTATTTCATGTAGATATCCAGTTTTCCCTAAACCATGTGTTCTTTCCTTATTGTGCATTCTATGTATCCTTGTCAAAGATCAGTTGACCATATATGCATGAGATTTTTTGGACCCTCTATTCTGGTCCATTGATCTAAATGTCTATCTTTATTCTAGTACATACTGTTTTATAATGTGGCACAGTAATATATCCTGAAACCAGGAAGTGTGATGCCTGTAGCTTTGTTCTTCTCTCTCAAGATTATTTTGACTACTTGGGATCTTTTTGTTCCATGTGAGTTTTAGGATCTTTTTTTCTATTTCTATAAAAAAAAATGTCGTTGGGATTTTGATAAAAATTGCACTGAATCCATGATTGATTTGGGTAGTATGGACATTTTAGCAATATTAAATCTTCCAATTTATGAACGCAGAGTGGCTTTCCATTTATTTGACTCTAATTTTATTAATCAATGTTTTGTAGTGTTCAATGTACAAATCTTTCACCTTAATTAAGTTTATTCCTTTGTATATTATTTTTTGATGTTATTGTAAATTACATAGTTTTCTTAATTTCTTTTTCAGAAAGCTCTCTGTTAATTTCTAGAAATGATACTAATTTTTGTATTATTTTTACATAATGCAACTTTAATGAATTTATTAGTTCTGAGAATTTTTTCTAACGTCTTTAGGGTTTTCTATATCATGCCATTGCAAACAGAGACAACTTCACTTTTTCCTGTCCAACCTGAATGCCTTTTATTACTTTTTCTTGCCTGATTTCTTTGATTAGGAATTCTAGTTGAATAAAAGTGCTGAGAGTGGACATCTTTGCCTTGTTCTTGAGCTTCTCCTGAAAAGCTTTTCGTTTTGCACCATTCAGTATGTTATTAGCTGTGGGCTTTTAATATTCATGTCCTTTATTATGTTGGGGTAAAATCCTTCCATAATAAGTTTCTTCTTTCTGTTAACATGGTTTATCACTTTAATTGATTTTTGTATGTTGAAATCATCCTCACCTCCCAGGGATAAATCCCACTAGGTCATGGTATATGATCCTTTAATTAATTAATTAATTAATTAATTTTTATTTTTGTACGTATTTAACTTTAGGAGATTTTATTTAACTAATTTACATATTTCATGGTTTATAGTAGAAAACAGAAGTGGTCAGTTTGTATAGGAACTTAAATAAACAGTTACATTTCTAAGTGGGTAAACAGAACTCTACTTGATTCAATTATTCAGGCAGGAAGTTGGTCTAACAAATGTGTCAAATACCTAATCAGCCAAGGTCAGACGTTCAAAGAAGTGACATTTAAAATAAATGTTTACATAATAGTTACATCCTAAGACCTTGAGTAAGAACAACTTTTTCTGTTTTCTTGGTACAAATTCTAGAATATTGAATATGTCCCTCTCTAAATTCTTTCAGCTTATTGATACTGTAATTTAGAGATTTGTTCTTTTGATTTCAGACTTTATTCTCTGTTCAGATAAAAATATCTGGGAAAGTATATCAGATTTTATTTGTCATTTAAATCTTAATGAGAGAAGCTCATAAGCCTCTGAAACAGCTGAAAACTTTCTTATAGAGAGAAAAATAGCAACATCAAGAAGATTCTGGGAGGACAATATCATGCTATCTATAAAATTAAAAATGCATTTTAGCCTTTGACTCAGCAATCCCTCTTTTGGGAACATTATTGAGGGAGAAAAGCAAGGTGCATAGCAATGCATTCATTTATTTATTTACTAAAAAATTATATTTTATTATTTTATTTTTTTAACATCTTTATTGGAGTATAATTGCTTTACATTGTTGTGTTAGTTGCTGCTGTATAACAAAGTGAATCAGCTATACATATACATATATCCCCATATCCCCTCCGTCTTGCGTCTCCCTCCCACCCTCCCTATCCCACCTCTCCAGGTGGTCACAAAGCACAAAGCTCATCTCCCTGTGCTATGTGGTTGCTTCCCACTAGCTATCTATTTTACATTTGGTAGTATATATAAGTCCATGCCACTCTCTCACTTCGTCCCAGCTTACCCTTCCCCCTCCCCGTGTCCTCAAGTACATTCTCTATGTCTTCGTCTTTATTCCTGTCCTGCCCCTAGGTTCTTCAGAACCTATTTTTTTTTAGATTCCATATATATGTGTTAGCATACAGTATTTGTTTTTCTCTTTCTGACTTACTTCACTCTGTATGTCAGACTGTAGGTCCATCCACCTCACTACAAGTAACTCAATTTCATTTCTTTTTATGGCTGAGTAATATTCCATTGTATATATGTGCCACATCTTCTTTATCCATTCATCTATCGATGGACACTTAGGTTGTTTCCATGTCCTGGCTATTGTAAATAGTGCTGCAATGGACATTGTGGTACATGACTCTTTTTGAATTATGCTTTTCTCAGGGTATATGCCCAGTAGTGGGATTTCTGGGTTGTATAGTAATTCTATTTTTAGTTTTTAAAGGAATCTCCATACTGTTGCTTTTGTTGCCTGTGCTTTTTTTTTTCCTCCATGGGAGAAGCTGGGGGCTGGGTTTCTTTTTGCCTGTTTGCTTTGTGCTGAGCTGGAGTGTGTAGTATGGCATGTGTTAGTTTGCCAGTTCAAACAACAGTTTTTGTTCTCAATAGTCCCCAATATTTAGAGAATCCCAAGTCTCATCAGAGCTTCAAAACAGGTGAGACAGAAGTCAGTGGCTCAGGAAGCCCCCAGCATAATCATAATGTTGAACCTATGGTCTAGTCCTTTCCTTCACTCCCCGGGAAGAATTTGGGAACTGGGAGTTTCCTTTCAATAGCATGGTGCTGTACTCTGGTAGGACTCATGATGAAATATTCCTACCAGCTTTGATGTGGCTGGTTCTGTGCTCACCCAGCATTCAGGAGCCTCTCAGTTAGTTTCTGAATTTCTCCCAAGGGGAACTGTTCTCTGCATTGTCACTAAATAGGTGTGTCCATTAGGGGAAGGAGATTTCAGGACTTCCTATTTGCCATCTTGCTGATGTCCCAAATTATATTTTATGTCTTAGATATTTTAAAGATCCAAGCATCATATAGACACACACAAATTAATATAATTAAGATAATTGAAGAAGAGTTTAATAAACTTTTATTTACAAAAGTATAGGTGAGTGAAAGTGTGAGGAATGTAGCTAAACCACAGGGTTAAAAAGAAGGAGCTGTAGCTCTCTGTAGAGCAGAAGGAATGAAGGGAAGACATGGTTATCAGAACCTGAAAAAAGAGCAGAGTAGAGAAGGATAGAGAGTGTGGTAAGCTAAGTAATGACCTCCCACCAGAAGATATCCACCTCCTAAATACTGGAACCTGTGGATGTTACCCTGTATGACAAACAAACAAACAAAAAAACAAACAACCCCCCCACAAAAAACAATTTTACATATGTGATTAAGTTAAAGGTCTTGAAACAGGGAGAATATCCTGGATGCTAAAATGGGACCTAAATGTTATTACCTGTATTATTATAAGAGGGAGGCAAAGGGAGATTTGACACAGACAGAAGAGGATAAAGGGATGTGATTACAAAAGCAGCAATTAGAGTTCTACAATGACAAGCCAAAGAATGCTGGCCGCCACCAGATCTGGAAGAGGTTAAAAATGGATTCTCCCATAGAGCTTCTGGAGGAAGTGTGGCTCTGCCAACCCTTTAATTTTAGCCCAGTGATGCTGATTTCAGATTTCTGACCTCTAAAACTGTGAGGGAATACGTTTCTGTAATTTTAAGCTCCCAAATTTATGGTAATTTGTTATGTCAGCTGCAGGAAACTAATAGAGTAAGAAGGAAAAATAGAGGATAAAAAGCATAAAGCTGTCAATAGAGTGGAAACATAATTGACTTTGGAACCAGAAAGATTTGCTTTGAATTTCAGATTCCAAACATATTATTTCTGTAACTTAGTTGTTAGCAAGATAGTGATAATTTTCAATTAAGCAGTATTTCTTACAGTCTACGATATGCCATGTACCTTGTTTCAAGGTATTTCTGGCACTTTGGTTATTGCTAAATAGTAGCCTCTATCATGCAAGCTAATTAATCAAAGGCAGAGTAGAAGAGGAGCATAACAATTATGGAAAGGAGAATTGAAATTATGCCATGTGAAGAAGAATTGAAAGAACTGAGACCATGTGTTACTAGAAGCAGTGAGTAGAAGCAACAAAACCATAGTAGAAACAATATATCCAAAGTGATTATGACAAATAAGAGGGAATATTCTATGAAAGTATGCATGGCATTCAGGAATAAATTCAGAAAGTATGCAGGCATTCAGAATGTAAAAACTAACAGAAACAGAAATAAGCCCACCTGAATGTTGAAACATAGGGGTTTAAAAGATTTTAAAATCCCTTAATGTAGGTGAGAATTAGTTCCTGATCCTATTGTAAGACTGTGGTTAAAATGTGTGTGAATGCAAAGGGCAAGAAACTAGAGGTGAACTGCTGTGCAGCTTTGGTGGCTTTATCAGTCTGGAAAGTAAGTGTGAGGGGGTTGCATTACTACATATATTATATACCTATCTCAATATTCTTCTTGACACCATAGGTATTCTTTATTTAATGTATAGACGGTTTCCCCTACCTCCTACCAGCCTACTGTGGTTTTAAACTTTAGTCCATTTCACAATCTTTTCTGTTTTTTTTTTCCTGAGAACTATAGGCAAAATCACAAAAACCTTGCATTTAAATAATGGATATGTTTTACTTTAAACTAAAATAATGAAATTATATATCCGATGGAGAGAAGATCTTAGCCTTGGTCTCAGTGGATTCCCTGTTCTCTTACTGCTACTCAATCCTTTGGAGCAATGATCAGACATGGAGGATGTGCCAATAGAAGGGAAAAGCCAGACTGATTTCCAGTTGATAGGGCTCATTGCTTTGTTAAATTTTATAACCTTTATAGAAACAGAAGATTCCAACAAAAATAACTGAGGCCATCGACTAACTAACCATACTACAACCGATTCCCTGAAATTTACTAAGTGACAAGGGGTGACAAAATAAGCTGTTGATTGAACTTCAGGGAACAAGATATGTCTAGGCCAAAATGCTGTAACCTCAGCATTGGCTGAAATCAGCAGCAGCATAGAGAGTTACGATTAAAATTATTTAAGAGCGGAATATCTAAGAGACCAATAACCTCATTCTTACAGAAATATCTTCTTAAATTCTTTGGTTGAAAATCTAGGGCTATTCTCATGGTCACCAAAACATACTTACAAAACAGTAAAGAAAGAGGATGGAGAGAACAGAATGAGTGAACCATAATAAGAATTCAAAATTATCTTTCCAAATTCTTATAGTATATGTGTATGACTTGATTAAGTATTTAAAACCCAAAGTGTAAACTACTATGGTCTTCCTATGTAGCTTTCTCCTTTTAATCCCAGAATCTAGAAGAGTGCTACTAAACTGTATCATTAATTATATTTAATACATTTTATAAATTTATTTCATATTCATATTTATACTTTTACATTTTTATTATATTAATGTTTTAATTATATTTTAGATTTAATTTACAGTATAAAAGGAGAATAGTTATTACAAATGAAAGAATGAAAATAATCTAAATAAAATATATTTCACTGATTATAAAATATTTTGATATATGTCTCTTCCCATGAAGATTACTTATGATTCATTTATTTATTCAATAAATTAATACCTCTCAATAGAATTCAATTGAAGCTCTTTATATAGTTCCTTTAATATCTCCTTCAGTTTCCTCCCTTCAGTTATCTCCTCCTAGACGTTCACGTATCTCTATTCTCTTACCTCCTTCAAGTTTCTCAAATATCACCTTTTCTGTGAGACATTTTCTTTACTTTCTCCAAAAGTTCAGTTCTTCCATCTTGACAATGCCTATTCCATATCCCTGGTTTCTTTTTACTCCTTGATGCTTGTCACTTTGTAATATACTATATATTTTGTTTAATTTTTTTGTGTATTAGCCATTTCCCAAGCTAAAATGTAACTTCATGAGATCACAAATTTTTGTACGCATATTTCAGTCTCTGGCACCTGAATGAGTGTTAGGCACAGAATAAGTAGTTAAGTAAATGTTTGTGAACATGTGAAAGTATTAGACGGCCTAAGAAGATAATATAGCTAGAAATATAATAAAGTGTGACTTTGAAGAAAAACAAAGACGTAAGGATTGTGTAAAAAAGAATAAAAAGAGACACCGATGCTAGAGATGTGGGTTGAAAACTCAGAGGATTTTTTTGCTAAGGAAGCCAAAAGAAGAGATTATTTTAAGAAGATAGTGGTCAATATTGTCAAGAGGTAAAGGTGGTCAAGAAACAGAATTAATGAAATGTTGTGTAGCTTTGTAGCACATGGATAACACTGATAAATTCAATGAGAGCTACTGCAAAAGTAGGTGTAAAACCTGATTGAATTAGGCTTGTGAATAAATGAGAGCCAAAGAAATAGACACGGTGATTCAACCACCCTTTAAGGAATGTTTGAGTGCAAATGGAGGCAAGAAATGTAGCTTCAGAAGAAATGCAGCTTGAGTGTGGGATTTATTTTATATAAATGAGACATGTGAAAATACTTAAAAGACAAAGGGAAGACTCATTTAGATAGCTGAGGTATATCTAAGAGAGAAAAAATATCAGTAGTACAAACTCTGAGATGTGAAAGTAGATGGTCTCGCAGATTCTGCTGATTGCTTATCCCGTATGCACTCTCTACACAACAAGAATGTCAATTTTTTCAGTATGATGATGTTACCAGTTAAAAATCCTCATCTTCTGTGATTTCATTGCTGTTAGGTATGATCTTGTGATCCATTTAACCGAAGACATGTAAAGGGAAGTCGTCATTTAAGATTTTAGTAATCTTTACTAAAAGATCGAGGCATGTCTTCTCCCTGGAAAAGGTCCTTTGGAATAAGGAGATTAATAATCCAGTAGGCGGAATAAGTGATAATCACCCATGCGGACACTGAATGCATCCAAGATAAAAACGTAGCTTGAGTTGATAGGTGAAAAGTTGGGTTGCAAAAGGAAAAGTCAGATGTGAAGGTTTTGATGAATGAGAGTAATCAAGACATTGACAAATAATTGCTAGGAGAGGGAATTCTGGTATAGCCAGATGGGCATCAAAGGAATGGGCAGGGGCATCAAAGGAATAGAAATTATTTTCAACAAAAGAGTGGAAAATAATGAATTATAAAAACAATGGGGAGCAAGGGCACCTCTGTTAACTCTCAAGTATATAAAATATTGGATAATAAATGCTGCCATTTAAGAGAAAAACATTGGAGATGGCAGGTTCAGAAAAGACCTAGTTTCCTCTTAAGGTGTGGAAATGGTCATATTGAATGACATTTCTTCTCGTTTATGCTCTTATCTTTCTCTTATATTAGGCAGTCTTTACTATAGACTTAGAATAAAAGAACAAAACCAGAGTACTGTATCTTTGTAATTTTGCCTTACTTCATTTTCATTTAAATTACACTAAAACAATGTAACATTCATTTTGTGATTTTTAACTTACATTCTCTCTATTGCTTGTGGTATCATTTCATCTTACCTTTTTTACCTATAGCCTTTATGGTTTCCTTTATCAATATAATTATTCTACCTCTCACTTGTAATCTTCCACTGTGACTTTCCCTCCACTGCTTTTTATTCCTACCTATTTCTACCGATAATTTCACTGTTTCTTTTTGATCCAAATGGAAACATTTTCTTTTTCTTTCTTGGGGCTCTTAGGGACTCACTTTTTCAGAAAAAAATTGATTCACCTCAGTTCCACAAGCTGTTAATGTTAACTAGAATCCACTGTAGAAACATAATTTTAGCTGGCACTTCCATATTCCTGTTTAGTTTCTTTTCTTTATAAATTTAAAGATTCAATTTTATTTATTACATTAAAAAAGCATGAATTTTTAATTTAGTGAGTCTATCTTGCCAGGAACTACTATGTATATTCAGTGGGTGTATTTCAGCAAGTATTTATTAAGGACTAAGCATGTGAAAATTTTGGGGCTTGGTACTAAAGAAAAAATGTGAATGAAACATAGTAAATCGCTTTTAAACCTACATTATCTTGGATAAAAGGCACATGTGTATGTAAGAAATCATAGCCTAAGAGAGACAGTGATTGATGGCATAAGAAAAATAAAAACATAGCCTTGAATTTGCAGAGAGAGGTATAGAATTATTTGTGATGAGATGGTCTGTTAGGAAATGAATTGGGTATGCAAAAAAGATAAATTTGGTGAGATAAAGAAGGAGGAGGAGAAGGGTGAAGAGGAGAAGGAGAGAAAGAAGGAAGAAGAGTAGTAGAAAGATAGCATGGGAAAGGAAGAGGGGGTAAGAATTCAAAATAGAGAAAGGACAGATATGGCTATACTAGAACGAGTGAAGAAAATCAGCAAATTTATAGTCATGAGAGAATGACACTTTCAAGCAATAGGAAGTAGCTGTGGCTGGACCACAAGGTGTATAGAATAAAAACAATTTTGGAGATCAACTGAGAAATATATTACATGTCCTCTTATGGCATTTGACAGATTTCAGTATGGTTGTCTTAGGTTTGCCAAAATCTGGCAAGCTACTGTTAAAAACACAATATATAAAGAAAATTCTAGATATAGCTTGTTACCCTTTAGGCTTACTTTCTGCATCTCTATTTAATCATTGGATAGTGGTTTTATTTCTGAAATACATTCAAGTATTGTGATTTGAGAGAACATCACTATAGCATGCAAAATTAGAAATAAATAGCAAATAGTATGATTCATATATATTTCTCTCATTCTCTAAAAAAGCAAATAATTATAGACATGGTTATTCCAATTAATGTTTAAAAGGTTATTGCTTTTATTACTAGAGGAACAGAGATGAATTTAATGCATTCAGTGAGAAAACACTCATTATTCAACCAGTTAGTGCTGTTGCTATCATATTAGGTATGTTAATTTATACAATTAACCTTATATAATTGGTTTAAAGACCTTGTCTCACAGGGCAGTATATTAGTTCACCGATATAATAACTGAAGAAGTCTCAAACTGAAGTAATTTTGTAGAAAGCTCATTATTATTACAGTAAATACTTTCCTTTTGGTTTTCTTTTTTATCTTTACCAACATCTAAAGTTATTACTTAAAGGAAATAAATCCTAAAATCGTAATACAAAAATATTGCTCAGAATTTCCAAAAGAAATTTAATTCCTGTCTGGTTAGGTATATAGTTCATATTATTCAAGAAGAGCAAGTAATGGGAAATCATTATTCAAGGTAAAAATTGGTTTATTTCAGTCTTCTCAATTAGAGTCAAAAATTCAATCAAATAAGCTTTCAGGAAAAGAAAGACCATAAGTGCAACAGTAAAGCAGTATATATTTGCATATTAAAATTAAGGCACCATATGCAATTTTTGTGCTTCATTGCCCAACGCATGCTGATGGAGAGAAAAGGAGCTAGTGAAAGGCATTAACCGGGTAATAAGTTATGGAAATACTGGCCTGGTGACAGACTACTAGATCAATCAACTCAGCACAATAAGATCATTGTGTTCTAAAATAAGCCAAGGTGATAAACATAGGCAAACCAAAATATAATTATGATTTCAGTCACAAATTTCTATCAGATCATCCCATAAGTACTTGAGACTCTATACATATGCAGAATGGAAAACATTATCTCCTTTCCAAAAAAACCTCAGTCATTTCTACTGTACCACGTCCTTTCATAAGAGCTGCTGTTCAGGGAGAATTTTAGCTTGGAAACTTTGGAGTCATAGTCAGATTTGCACTCTGGCTCATTCCTTATATTTGACTTGTTATCAATTTGCATGTTATGTTATGTTATGTTATGTTATATGTTATGTTATATTAAGATGTTTGTTCTGTTCTGTCCTATCCTATCCTATCCCATCCTATCTTACTTTAGTCTATTCTATTTCAAGTGTATGCTTTAAACTGTCATCTCTTCTTTCTCACTTCCTTGGCTCTATTTCTAATGTGCTTTAAAATTTAACTGCAAATTATAATATGGCTTAAACTATATTTGTGTCCAGCCTACCCTTATATCTGCTTTCTGAAATACTTCTTAACACAAACTTAATTATTTTACTCTTTTGCTCAAAATGAGTAAAAGTTTTTACTCTTCTTAGGAAAAAATAATTTTTTGTAGGGCTTTCAAACCTTATGCCAAGACACCAAGCTACCTTCCTGGATTCACCTTTTTCAATAAGCTCATTCAGACCCCTCCAACCATAATGTATCATTACACTGAAACCATGTATATCATTTCCTACCTCTTGAAAATGCCAACTTCTGTCTTAATCTCATGTTTTGCTTTTGTGTTTTATTTGTCTAAGTTGCTACGTTATTCTTTCTTTATGAATATCCAATGTCTTTGATGAAGAATTGATTTCTGTAGCAGATATTGCTCATGACTCCCAAAAACATGCATGCTTTCTGAGTTTTTTTGCACAGACAGCTTACCTGCTAGAAACTACCTTTCCCAGGTTCCTTTGAAGATTTGTGTTGCCACGTGACTAACTTCTAGCTAAGAGGATGTGAATAGAAAGTACACAGTTTGTGTCATGTCTTTAAAAGAAAACTCTTTGCTCTCTATATCCTCTTCCCACTTCCAACAGTGAAAAATCTAGATGTTATGGTGATAAGCCAGTTTTAACCATGTTGATTAAGTCAACTTTCTTGGTGATGGCAGAAGAGCAAGCTAGATGGTACCTGAGTCCTGTTGTTACTGCTTGTACTGACCTGAGTTTCATTTCTGGACAATTTGGCTATCATTACAAAGTTGTGTGAAAGGAAGAAAATCTATTTTATTTAGACACTATATATATATATTTTTTAATCATGAAAAAGTCATTTATTTGACTTTATCTCACATTACAATTCTACAGAAGAATGCCAGATACTTTGTATTTCCTTCATGCCAGGATTGAATCCTTTAATCATTTCTTAGTCTATGTCTTTCCTAGGCAAGTGTATTTAACACCTATGCATGGTTTCCTGTTAATATGTCTCTGTTCAATTTAAAATGCATTCTTGGCTTGTAAGAAATTCCATGGATAAGCACACAGCTTATGTGGAAGTTCTAAAAAACGATAAAATGGAGTAGAATGAATCTTGTAGCAAGCAGCTGGAGGTATGTCAATACTACCAATTCTTAGTTGCACAGGCTAGCTGAAAAGACCTCTCTAGGACTTCTGTATTTATCTGCACGGGCTTGAACCCTCTGGGCTCGCTCCAAGACCAAAAAGGCTTCCCTTGGGCAGTGTCGGGTACATGTGAAGGGAATATTTTTTCTTTTTTGTTTTAAAAGATATTTTTATTGAGATATAATTGATGTATAACATTGTGTAAGTTTAAGGTGTACAATATGTTGGTTTGGTACACGTACAATTATACAATTGTATACAACTATACAATTGTATACAATTGTATACAACTATACAATTATACAATTGTATACAATACAATTGTATACAACTATACAATTATAGTACAATTACCATGATAGCGTTAGCTGGCAGCTCTATCACATTACATAATTATCAGTTCTTTTTTGTGGTGGGAATGCTTAAGGTCTAGTCTCTCAGCAACTTTGACTTTTTTTTTTTTCATTTTCTCATATTCATTTTATTTTTTTATTTTTATTTTTTTTCACATTTTATTTTATTTTTTTAACATCTTTATTGGAGTATAATTGCTGCAATGGTGTGTTAATTTCTGCTTTATAACAAAGTGAATCAGCTATACATATACACATATCCCCATATCTCTTCCCTCTTGCGTCTCCCTCCCTCCCACACTCCCTATCCCACCCGTCTAGGTGGTCACAAAGCACCGAGCTGATCTCCCTGTGCTATGCGGCTGCTTCCCACTAGCTATCGGTTTTACATGTGGTAGTGTATATATGTCCATGCCACTCTCTCACTTTGTTCCAGCTTACCCTTCCCCTTCCCCATGTCCTCAAGTCCATTCTCTACTAGGTCTGTGTCTTTATTCCCGTCCTGCCCCTAGGTTCTTCATGACCTTTTTTTTTTTTTTTTAGATTCCATATATATGTGTTAGCATACGGTATTTATTTGTTTTTCTCTTTCTGACTTACTTCACTCTGTATGACAGACTCTAGGTCGGTCCACCTCACTACAAATAACTCAATTTTGTTTCTTATTATGGCTGAGTAATATTCCATTGTATATATGTGCCACATCTTCTTTATCCATTCATCTGTTGATGGACACTGAGGTTGCTTCCATGTCCTGGCTATTGTAAATAGTGCTGCAATGGACATTGTGGTACATGACTCTTTTTGAATTATGGTTTTCTCAGGGTATATGCCAAGTAGTGGGATTGCTGGGTCATATGGTAGTTCTATTTTTAGTTTTTTAAGGAAACTCCATACTGTCCTCCATAGCGGCTGTATCAATATACATTCCCACCAACAGTGCAAGAGGGTTCCCTTTTCTCCACACCCTCTCCAGCATTTATTGTTTCTAGATTTTTTGATGATGGCCATTCTGACTGGTGTGAGGTGATATCTCATTGTAGTTTTGATTTGCATTTCTCTAATGATTAATGATGTTGAGCATTCTTTCATGTGTCTGTTGGCAATCTGTATATCTTCTTTGGAGAAATGTCTATTTAGGTCTTCTGCCCATTTTTCGATTGGTTTGTTTGTTTTTTTGTTATTGAGCTGCATGAGCTGCTTTTAAACTTTGGAGATTAATCCTTTGTCAGTTTCTTCATTTGCAAATATTTTCTCCCATTCTGAGGGTTGTCGTTTCATCCTGTTTATGGTTTCCTTTGCTGTGCAGAAGCTTTGACCTCTTTGTTATATCATATGAGTGATTCTCAGAGTATTTTTTCTTGCCTTTTTTTTTTTTTTTTTTGGTGGGTGTATAATGTTAGAACATTCAAGATGTATTACTAAATTTTAAGGGCATGAAACAGAAAACTTTTGCCTTCTTCATCGTGGATTTTTGTCACATTTTAATTTTTTCTAATGGTGGTTCTAGGTCTTAGTGTGCAATATTATTCTAGCAGTTATTTATTGTTATTTTGGACAACAAATTGTCCAAAAATAAGAATTTTACAACAACACATTTATTATTTTATAATACCTGTGGGGTAGGAATCTGTATGTGGTTTTCTGGGTTCTCAGACTCAGGAACTCTCACAAACCTGCAATCAAAGTGTCATCCAAGATGTAGTCATAACAATATTTGACATTGATATGACCTAGGATACTCTTAATATTTGATATTAATAGGATCCAAGACCCACTCACACTCACTTGGTGGTTGTTGGCAGCATTCAATTCCTTGTAGGCTGATGGATTGGAGGCTTCAGTTACCTGCTGGCTATTTGCCAAGGCTGTCCTCAATTCTTTATAATATGGGCCTCTCCATACCTTACAACAGGGCAGATGGCTTCATCAATTTGAGCAAGTAGGATTGAACAATGGAGGTAAAATATGTGTGAGCAAGGATTTATAACCTAATCTTGGAAAGAGACTCCATCGCATTGGAGCATTCTGTTTGTTAGCAGCAAATCATTACATCCATCCCAGACTTGAAGGGAAATGACCATACAAAGATTGAACTACAAGGAGGTGAACTCACTGAGGGGCATTTCGGAATCTGCCTAACACAATGATTTTCTGAAGTGTTTCTTGAATCTGAAGATTCCTTTGCCTCATTCCCATGGATTTTGTTTTCTTATATCTTGCGGAAAGTGTAATGGCCACTCCAAGTAATTATGATGAAAAAAGATTCATGTAACTTTGAACATTCTAATTTTAAAATGTTCAAAGTTATTCATTAAATTTGTTAGTAAAAATACAATTAACATACGTAAATTTATTTTGATTACATATCACAATTAAGCAGCAATTATATCCCTATAAAAAATCAGGAGCTATATTTCTCCAGCCCACTTTAGGGGAGTAGATGCCTCAATATCGTATTATTACTGGCTACATTTAGTTTTCTGCTTTCCATAAAAATTAAAGACATAGTTTTCAAACAATGCTCTGTATCAATCTTAAGTTAATCTGTTTAGTATTTTTATGCATTTTGGATACTGCAAATCCATATTTAAGAAAAACACAAAATCAAATTTTAAAAATGGCACACAGCAAAAAATATACTTTCATAATTTTGTAAATGTATTTTAGAACTTGTTTATCAAATGCATCTGTGTATAGACAAAAAAGCTTTCCTATTTTCCTATATTTATAAGTTCCAGAATACAGATATTTAGACAGATAGAAAAAAATACATATATTGATATAGATATAAGTATAGATATACCTATATAGAATATAGGTAATGACAACTGGAAAGTTACAAGAATATTTCTATTCATAAACAAAAGCATTCTATTACTTAACCAACCCTAAGATATTTCTGGAGGCCCCCGATTTCTCTACTGATTTCTTTCTCTTCCCTTCCCTTCCTTTCCCTTTTTTACTCTGCACAATATTTGGCAACATTATTCACTCCCATTATTGCTACTACTATCTATATATTCATGATTTAAAACTCTATATATCCAATTCAAAATGCATTCATAAAACAAAACCATTTATTCAGCTCCCTGAATCTCTATCCAGGTTTGATTGAAGCTTCTGCTTCAACTTTTCCTATCTATTGCTTGTATGAATTTCTTATATATCATGTCCTGAAGGAAAAGTTGCACCTATATGTTGTTGTCTCATCAACATTTAAACATACAGAAATCATCATATCTTGCATACAAAAAATTAAAAAAAAAACCCTAAACTCTCTATTGATCTTACTACTCCTTGCAATTATCACTTTATTTCTTCCATTTTCTTTATAAACAAACTTCTGGAACAAGCAGTCCCAATACTTTACGTACACATTCTCAACTTCTACTTACTCTTTAACCTCTCTAATCTAGTTCTCATTCATATCACACCACTGAAAATTCTCTCCCACAGATTACCAACAGCCTCTATCATATTAATTTTCCAAGAGTGTAGGTATTGTTTCTGACCTTTCTTTGCTCTTCCATTAGGACTTAATACTGTTAACCACTGCTTTCTTTTGCATTACTGTTCCCTACACTTTCTTCTTTTTCCTCCTAATTTCTCTTCATGTGCCACGCACATCCTCATCCTTCTCTGTTCTGACCTAAGATACTGAAGCTATCATTTCTGCTCATATTTCACTGGTGAGAGCAAGATGGTTAGTCACATAACTTCAAAGGAAGTGAGGAAGAGCAAACTCACAATGTGCTCAGGAGAGGAGTCCCTGAAGCACTACTCTGCTAATAGAGTCCACTGGACTCTCCCAATGGACTATCAAGTCTAAGTCAATTGTAGTCTGAAGGTATTTTTAAGAATCTTCATCTTTCTCTCTACTTATCAACCTCATCTCACCTGGAGACTGACTGACAAAAAGAACTTACTAGTAACAACTTACTAGACTACTGAATGTCAACATGACTGGTCCCCTTCCTTTTCCACGTACCAAATACCTGAAAAACCCGCTATGAACAAACAAGCTTCCCATGAATATAGTCCCGTATTTCTAAGCACCAGTTTTGTCCAAAATCTTTTGGCTACATAAGAAAGACTGAAGTGATTTCCCCTGTCTTGGATGAGCCAAGAGGTAAATCATCAGGAGAGCAGATTCTGTCTGAGTTCATTACAGGAACATGTTTTCAATTCTCTCAGACACAATATTTCTAAATCTAGGTATTTTCACTAAGGATATATTCCAAACAAAAAATAGATATAAATATGTATGCAAACATATTCATTGTGGCCTGGTGTAGAGTAGACAATCTGCAACCAAACTGAATGTCCAGAAGCTGGAGTATGGCTACATAAATATTCACCTACCAAATTAATAAAATATTTCTAGCTATATAAATGGTCATTGTAAAGCCATATGAACATAGATAATTATGTGTGAAGTAAAAGAGCTTAAAGAAGTAAAGCACTACACTAATTAAAATAGGAAGGTGTACAATAATTATTTAACTATGGGTACAGTTAATATCTTACAGTTCTGTGTATTTTTATATTAAATCACTATTGTAATTGTTATATTGTACATGGTGAGTAAAAATAGAAAGAAAATAAATATTGGATATTAGAAAGATGGATATTGGAGGGACTTTCCTGGTGGTCCAGTGGTTAAGACTCTGCCCTTCCAATGCAGGGGCATGGGTTTGATCCCTGGTCAGGAAACTAAGATCCCGCATGTCATGTGGCATGGACAAAATAAATAAGTAAATAAATAAAATAAATAAATTACACTTAAAAAGAAAAATGGATATTGGAGATGAAGCTAAAGTTTTTCCATTGGGAGCTCCTTTCTTGGGATTTTGTATTTGCTTATTAAGACCTCAAAAAGGGCATAAATGATCAAGGAATGGTTTATAAAGAAGCTACCAAAACAAAAATGAGATTTTGCAGTCAGGAAAAATTAGAGGTCATGGTATTAATATTCTCTGATGGAGTCTTCAGATATGGAGCTACAAAAGGCAAGATGGGATCATAGCAATAATAATTTCATATTTCCTTCATAGGCCTGATTATTGATTTTATGAATTTGGTGACTCATAGCTAGTTAGTAATGAACTGTAAAAGAACATGAGACCACAAGGAGAAAAACACATATCGTGTGGAATATGTACAAATGTTACCCTTCAGAAGGTGCTTGTACAATTTGGTTATTTAAGAAGATAACAATGTAAATAATTCTTAATTACATTTGACGGTGTCAAATTCGTAATTGGAAAGGCACAGAGAAAACCCTAAGGTATCATGGAGGTAACTTTTGCATGAAACACCTGCCACTCTTAGCGCTGGTGGGACAAAGGAAGTGGATTGTGTCATTAAAATTTAAGAGCTTGGAGAAAGGGGCCTGCACAACTGAAACTCTGAGCTCTGAGGAGTGGGTCTTGGCCAGCTGCTACAGGTATTTCTGAGCTTGAAGGGAACCAGACCTTTGAAGATGAGGTGACCGCCCAAAGTGCTGGTGTCTCTGAGGAGGAACAATGATGCTGTGCTTGTGACTTTTGTAAAAAGCTGCAAACTAGATTCAGTAGCTGCCATTGTATGTAACTGCTGCTGCTCTGGTGAAGAAACAAGGTTGCTAAAAGAACAGGAGGCAAACAGAAAACAAGACCTACCTCCTTCTTCCAGCTTCTCAGTCTCTCTCAAGTGTCCATTATTGGCAGAGCCTGAAAGGGAACAAGACGGCAGAACAAAAATGTGGTGTGGAAAGTTCTACCTCCAGAAGTGTCAAACAAATCACTGAGAGACAGAAGCTTATCAACTGGTATCAACTGGTGACTCCTTATCAAAGGAGTCACCAGAAATCATTGGCCAGAGTATGTATACATTGAGTCATTTATGGATTCATTTGTGTATTCAGGTGCCATGGACATTAATACACATTGATTACATGAAAAGCAAATTGCTTGAGTCCTCATACATAATTAGTATAACATATGGTCCCCACATTCAACTTGATTATTATTTAGTGTTGAATTTGGTCCTGGGTTCTAAGTTATTGTTTGGATTTATATGAGTTAGCCTGGCATTATTACTAACAGCATCACATTTTACTTTCAGAAGTGTTCCAGTTTGGACAATAAATTATATAGTTACTAAACACATAACTTACACATAAATAGACATGTCCAATAGACATTAATTTGTGTTTTACTAGCAACATACATAAGAAATAGTAATAGTAAAATCAAGAGAACACACAACTATGTTGGTATAGATAGTACGAATGATGTGAAAGGAAACGTTCTTAAAGAAGGAAATGTTTGAGCTGGGTGTTAGAAGATTAGTGGAAGTTTACCATGGTCATGAGGCAAATAAGGACACTTGACATAGCAGAGACAGCATGGAACACGTGGGAAATGCATAAAGTTCTAACCAAGACATGGAATGAATTAGCAAGTTTATATGTAGACATAAACAACTAATTAAACGTGTTGATTGCCAGCTCTGAATCTACACAAACACTTCAGTTAAGACTAGTACAATGTTGATGATGCTAAGGACATTGCAGATATTATCTCATTTAAAATTGAGAGAAATAAAATCAGGGATGTTTCCAGTTTTTTACTATTACAAATATAGCTTCTGTTAACATTTGTGTACAGATTCTTGCTTGAACATAGATCTTCATTTCTCTGGGAAAAATGCCCAGCAATATAATTGCTGGGTTGAAGATACATTATTTTTAGTGAGTATTTTAGCTGTTATGCTTCTATATCTTTATCTTCTCTTTTCAACACTTGAATAACTGCCATAATCTTGGTTTTGCAGTTTGCAGGGTATGAAATTGACCAGTGTGCATATGTGCATGCACGAGTGTGTGTGTGTGTGCGTGTGTTTGTGTGTCTGTGTAGTAATGTCACTCAGAGGAAGTGGATGGCTAAAGAGATTACAGTTACAAAAGGGAAGAAAGAGATAAACCTTCCAAAACATATTTTGGGAATATTTCCAGATCTAAACACTTGGTGAGTAGATGTTAATAGGAAATTTGCTATTGAATAAAATATGTGGAAGGAAAGCACTATACTTTTCTTTCATGGATTTGAGATATTGCCTATCTTCCCTTGCTTAGGGATATGTTTACTTCTTTTACACCAGTATAAATGAGTACAATGCTTTTTAGACATATTGGAGATACCCGTCTGGGTATGTTTCCGGGGAGAAATACACCTGGGAACTGAGCAATGCTACACATCACTGAGAAGTAACATCTAATTATTACTGGTGGGGAAAGCCATACTGAATGGGTCAGCTTTTAGATAATGCTGCTGTTTCTTGTCAAGCTATCTACTTGTCATTTACGTAGCTACCGATGGATGCCTCTGTTTATCAGGCGTTTTCTGAAAGCATTATTCCTTTGGAGGACAGGGATTAGTATAGATGTTTGAAAATACATTATCTGAAGAAATGGGCCAGAGGAGCGCTCTAACTTAGGACTCTTTTGTAGGAAGCAAAATATGTGGTAAACTGAGTCCTGTGTAACAATCTCTTGGAGACCAATAAAAGAAGATATACGTAATGACTGAAACTGGCTTCAATCTCCTCAACAACACTTAAACAAACAAAAACATTAAAAGCTCTCATCTGAAGTCTGAGAATTTATCCTGTTCATCTGACATTTTATTCCAGTTTTATTCTTTTTAAGGAATTCTATCATGTAATCTTTCAGTTGAAAGTTGTATTTTAATCTTCCTAGATAAAAGCTGTGCAAGATATTAATTAAATATGTCAGTCACTCAGGACATCAAAATTATCATTTTTAAGAAAGACAAAACAGTCACTTTCTTAAATTTTTGCTGAAGTTTAATATAAGCATATATAATATATTCCTTTAGTGGATACATTAAACGAATACAATGATGAAACGTTGTGGGAGAATTTATCAGATTACTTGGTTAATAGAAATAATTGTCCTTTACCCTAAAAACTCTTGGTATAAATAAAACTCATATACTCATATACTCTTTGGTATAAGAATACTATTTACTTTAGAAGTATACTTCTGGACATGGTATCACTGGCATATTTAGATATTTTGAAAACTATTTTACATAAGCAATTGCCACTTCAACATAGAATTTTTCTAAAAAGTTGGTATTTTAAAAATCCACTACATTTTAAAGAAATGGTTCAGTACAATTTAAAAACACATTTTAGAAAGAATGTGCTCAACATTTAGTCTTAAAGAGTTTTAATTCAACTCTCCCTTCCCTGACAATTCTTTAAAGGAGTAGGTTACATATGTCTCCCAATACAGTGTATATTACTCAGAGCAGTCTCATGACCACATACTGATGATACACACTCATATCACATCTCATGATACTCTAATGAGTACATACTGTGTTGTGCATAATTCTCTCCCTGACAGTTATGACTTTAATATTTTACATTCAAGAAAGTATGTAGTGATTTTGACTGCAGATAACAAGGCAATTATTAGCAAAAACACTATATTGAATTTTAGTGTTAAAATTATCATTAATAATAAATAGTTTATAACACATCGCAGAGTTGATCATGACTTGCTTGTATCATAACACAGCAGATGAAAAATACTATTTAAAAAAAATATTGACACATATACACATATAGATAATTGTGGTGAATATGAAAGAGCTTGCCTTAGATCTAAATATGCACTGGGCAAAATTTGTTACAAGCTCCTTGCCAAACTTTTAAGTTATGTATTTATGTTTCCACAATTGTATTTTTAAATTATAAGTTAAGAGGGATTACACATAAAATAGGTGTATTTTTTCAGTGTTAACATTAGAGAGGATAATTGGGGAAGAAATGTTTCATTGCATTGAGAAGTGTACTTTATAGAGTAAAATATATACTTCCTTTATCAGGCACAGAAATTCAAAAATTAAAAAAAGATGGATTTACGAACAGAAGTATTCGAAATTGGATACAAGGCCCATAGCTGTACTTTACACTAGATACCCTGATACTCTACATAGTACAAATTCTCCCTCCTCTGTGAAGCTTTTCTCTTCCCATCTTCTATGACCATTTCCTCCTTTGAGCTCCTACACATCTTAACGTCTGTGTCATGTATTAGATAATTAATCTTCTACTGATTTATAATATCTCATATTATTATTATCAACTATTATATATTCTTTCTTTTCTTTTTTGTTTACTAAATCTCATTTCCCTTAGGTAGTCCATAAACCCCTTCAAATCAGAGGACATTTGTTATACTTCTTTGCCCATCAGTATATAATGCTAAACTATCTTGGTGTTTAATGGTTTTAAATTAGAGACAGGTGTGGCCTCATAGCAATGCCGTGTTTGTTTTTTTTCTTTTTTCTTTTTTTTAGGATTTCAACCTCTTGATAGCTGCATGGTGTACAAGTAAAAGACATTGCCTCAATGGTCTTTTAGTAATTTGGTGGTGAGGTGTTGAGGGAGGGGAAATGCTCTATAGTTCTATGATTAGGTCTCAGTCTTTTGGTGAGGGTATGTCTCTGGACTTTAAATTTCACAAAAGTTTCTCAGGTTTTTTTTTTCTCTCCCATTATGTGGGACAGGACCGATAGAGTGGGTTGGAGATGGGTATTTCCCTTGTCCCACATAGAAGGCTAGAGCCAGCTTCAGTTAATTATTTCCCTTCTTTGCTTCAGTTAGGCTCTGATAATACCCAGGTGATTATGTTTCAGTTAACTAGTTTCTTCTGTAGGCAGGTTTGTTAAGAAGACTAGATCACCCTGAGGTATTTCAAAATGGTTCCTATTCCGTTCCTGCTGCCAGAGGCAGGAGGGGATTTTTCTCAGGTATTTACTGTGAGAAATTGGTCAAGTTCCTGGGGGCAAATCTCATAATATTGTGGGGCCCCCTATGACTGAGTTCCCCTGGAGTTTTAGCTCTCAAAGTTGTCCACACTGAGCCTCCAGCAACTCATCAATTTCAGTTCAAGATTTCCTTCCCCAGCACTGGTTTCCTGGGCGGTTTCTACTTGTGAATCTGTGCTCAGGTAAGTTAAGATTCTTATTTGCTCATTTCTCCAATCTTGGAAGCAGTAATTTCTCCTGAGTTCTCCCCTTTCTCATGGATATAAGAAGAGTTACTGATTTTTCAGTATGTTCAGCTTTTTACTAACAAGAATGCAGTGGCAACTTCCAAACTGCTTGTATGCAGAAATGGAAACCAGAAGTCTAGGGTTTCTTTTTGAGGTGATGAAAATGGTCTAAAATTGACTCTAATAATGGCGTACACATCTGTGAATATAGTAAAAACTGTTGAATTTAATCACATTACATGGGTTAATTTTATGGCATGTTAACTATACCTCAATAATGATATTTTTAAATGGACAGTATAAATGTATCTTTGTTTGAAACTCCTTTATTTACCCTATGGGACTTGAAAAGCAACTGTAAGAAGCAATAATAATAAATCTTTTGATGGAATCACAATGCATAAAAATATAATTTGTGACATAACAGAGTAGAGGAGGATGGAACAGAAGTATATAAAATGAAAGTTTTTGTATAGTATTGAAATTTAGTTGTTATTAACATGAACTAGAATATTGTCAATTAAGATATCAATCCTCAGTGCAGCCACTTAAAAAGTAACTCAAAATATATATTAAAACAAACAAGACACTTAATATGGCACTTTATAAGATCTATTTAACACAAAAGGCAGTAATGGAGGGACGGTGGAACAAAAAAGACATAAGCTATGTGGAAAAGACAAATTATATAAAGTAGTAAAACAATTCATTGTTGCATTTGTAACATATATAAATTATGTATAACAATAATAGCACAGAAAAGGGAGGCAAGAGGGAACAGAGCTATAAAGGAATGACAATTATACATTTCACTGTAATTAAATTAGCATAAAACAGAAGTAGATTTTGGCAAAATAAATTGTATATTGTGAGCCCTGGAGCAAACACTAAGATATTAAGTAAAATACATATAATGAAAAACAAAGGAATGATTGTTGGCCTAGATGTATTCACTTAAGGCAAAATAATATATTAAAGGAGAAAAAGAAAAAATATGAGACATGTAATAAAACAAAATGTAACATGGCAGATATGTATAGGTATATCAAAATTGTTGTCGCAGTTGGAAAACAACTTTACCAACTAATGTACAGTGTTTATGTACAGTTTCTTTTGCCTTTAACTTACATACCTCATAGATTTCCAAAGTTACTTATGTCTGCATTTTCCTGAAATCCCTTAGAGAGACTGATTTTTTTTTGTGCATTCCATCCTGCACTCATTAAAAGCCCCTCTTTGTATTTTCAAGTTCCATGAATTTTGAAAAATTCAAAATAGTGTGTATCCATCATTATGGTATTATACAGAATAATTTTATTGCCCTAAAAATCCCCTGTGCTTCATCTGTTCCATCCTCTCCCTCTCCCCCTCTGGTACCTCTGGCAACTACTTATCCTTTCACTATCTTATAGTTTTACCTTTTCTAGAATGTCATATAATTGGAATAATATATTATTCAGCATTTTCTGACAGTCTTATTTCACTGAGAAATATAAATTTAAGCTTTCTCTATATAATTTTTGTACATTTATTGCTCATATGTGTATTTTTTATCACAGAATAATATTGTCATATGGATTAATAGAGCTTGTTTATCCATTCACCCATTGAAGAGCACCTGGGTTTCTTCCAGCTCTTGGTGATTATGAAAAAAGTTGCTATAAGCATTTACATGCTGTCTTTCTTTGGACATAGATTTCAAATCAGTTGAATAAATACCTAAGAGTATGATTAGTAGGTTGTACAGTAAGAATCGGCTTCAAAAACTGCAAGACATTCTTCCAAAATTGTTGTGCCATTTTACAAATGAATGAGAGTTCTTTTTGCTTTGCATTCTTGCCAGCAGTTGATATTGTCAATATTTGGAATTTAGCCATTCTAATAGATATATAGTGGTATCTTATTTTTATTTTGCATTTTCCTAATGACAAATAATGTTGAACATATTTTCATATACTTATTTTACATATGTATATTTTCTTTGGTGATGAGACTTTTCAGATCTTTTGCTCATTTAAAACTGGATTTTTGGTTGAGTTTTAAGAGTTATTTGTATATTTTGGATATGAGTCCTTTATCAGATATGTCTTTGTTTTTGTTTGCAGATATTTTCCTTCAGTCTTGTCTTTTAATTATCTTAATATTTTGTGGAGCAGAAGCTTTTCATAAAGTCCAACTTACTTTTTTTTCATGGATCATGCTTTTGGTTTTGAATGTTTAAAAAATCATTGCCAAACCTAAGATAATAAAGATATTTTCCTGTATTTTCTTCTAGAAATTAAAAAAAAAGTGTTTTGCATTTAGGCCTATGGTCAGTAATTTTGAGTTACTATTGTGAAAATTGTAGATGTATGTCTACATTCTTTTTCTCTTTTTGCATATAATAGTACAATATTTCCAGCATCTTTGAAAAGAATATCCTGTTTCCACTAAATTGCCTTTGCTTCTTTGACAAATATTAGTTGACTGTACTTGGGTTGGTATATCTCTAGATCTTCATTCTGTTTCATTTAACTATGTGTCCATTCTCTTGCTAATACCATTCTGTGTTATTTTTGTAGCTTTATAGTAACTTTTGAAGTCGAGTTGACCCCTCTGACTGTCCTTGTCTACTTTAGTTTTTGTTGTCTTTTGCCTTTTTGTAAAAACTTGATAATCAGTTTATAGATATTTACAAAACAGCATGCTGAGATTTTAATTGAGATTGCCTTTGAATACATATGTTAAAATGGAAAGATTTTACTTCTTACAGGTACTGTTTTCCAGTACATGTGTACAGAATATTCCTTGATTTATTTATATCTTATTTTGTTTCTTTTATCACTTTAGTATTTTTCTAAAAATAGATGCACATATCTTATTATTTTTATACTTGAGTATTTCATTTTAGGTGCAATGTTGTGTCTTTATTTTCAAATTCCAATTGTTTATTACTGATGTATAGGAAAGCAATTGAATTTTGTACAATAACCTTGTATATTGCAAATTTGTTACAATCACTTAGTTTCAGGAGTTTCTTGTTGTTGTTGTTGATACTTTAAGATTTATCTATATACAATCACATAATCTGTGAACAGACAGTTTTATTTCAAATCTGTTTATCTTTTCTTTTCTTACCTAAGCTGCATAGCCTAACACTTACAGTATGGTGTAGAAAAAGAGTGGTAAGAGGAGACATACTTGCCTGTTCTTGATCTTAATTGTAAAACAATTAAGTATAGTGTTAGCTATGCTTTTTTTGTAGGTGTTCTCTGTCAGTTTGAGGAAGTTTCCCTTTCTTGTTGGCTGAGAGTTTTTATCATGAATGGGTATTGGAATTTGTCAAATATTTTTTAAACGATCTATTGATAAGTTTGGGCCATTTTTCTTCTTTAGCCTAATGATGTGATAGATTAATTTATTTTCAAATGTTGAATAAGCCTTGTACATGTGAAATAAATCCTACTTGGTAATGGTGTATAATTTTTAAATATATTTTTGGATTTGATTTATTAATATTTTGTCAAGGATTTTTGCATATGTTCATAAGAGATACAGGCAGTAGTATTCCACTCTTATAATATCTTTATCTGATGTTGGTATTAGGGTAATGCTGGCCTCACAGAATGAGTTTCCCAATATTCCCTCCAATTCTACTCTCTGGAAGAGATTTTAAAGAATTGGTTACCTATTTTCCTTAAACATTTGTGAGAATACACCAGTGAAACTATCTGGAACTAATGGTTTCTTTTTAGCAGGGCATTAGTTATTTGTGTTTGTTTTTTATTATTGTAAGAAAACTTGACATGAGATCTACACTTATAAGAAATTTTATGTGTACAATACAGTATTGTTAAGTATAGGCATGATAATGCAGTAGATCTCTAAAACTTAATCATTTTCATAACTGAAACTTTCTACCCATTGAATAACAACTCCCTATTCCTTTCTCCAACCCTGGGTAACCATCATTCTACTCTCTGCTCTAATGTGTTTGACTATTTTATATACCTCATATAAGTGAAATCATGGAGCGTTTGTCCTTTTGTGAGTAGCTTGTTTCACTTAATATAATATCCTCCACGTTAATCCATGTTGTCATATATGGTAGTATTTCTTTTTTCTACAGCTGAATAATAGTCTCTTGTACGTGTATGCCACATTTTCTTTATCCAGTCATTCATTGATAGGCATTTAGACTGTTTCTACATCTTGGCTCTTGTGAACAATGCTGCAGTGAACATGGGAGGGAAGATATCTCTTAAGATTCAGATTTCAATTCTTTTGGATAAATAACCAACATGGAAATGCTGGATCATATGGGAGTTATATTTTTCATATTTTGAGGAACCTCCATAGTGTTTTCCATAACAACTGCAAAATTTTACATTCCGGCCAATAGTGTTCAAGGGATCCAACTTCTCCACATTCTCAACAACATTTGTCATCTTTTATTTTTTAATAATAGCCACATAAGAGATGTGAGGTGAAACCTCAGTGTGGTTTTGATTTTCATTTCCCTGATGATTAATGATATGTAGCATCGTTTCATATACCTGTTGCCCATTTATATGTCTTCTTTGGAGAAATGTCTATTCAAGACCTTTGCCCATTTTTTAAATTGGGTTATTGTTTTTGTTTTTTCTTTTACTATAGAGTTGGAATTCCCTGTATATTTTGGATATTAACCCCTTATCAGACACATGGTTTGCTAATGTTTTCTCCCATTACACAGGTTGCCTTTTTACTCTGTTGTTTCCTTTGCTGTGCACAAGCTTTTCAGTTTGATGTAATGCCACTTGTTTATTTTTGCTATTGTTTCCTGTGCTGTTGGTGTGGTATTCATGAAATCACCTCCAAGACAAATGCCATGAAGTTTTCTCCTATGTTTTGCTCAAGAATTTTACAATTTCAGGGTATTACATTCAAGTTGTTTAATCCACTTTTGAGCTGATTTTTGCATATGGTGTAAGATAGTGCTCCAATTTCATTCTACTGCATGTGGATATCCAGTTTTCACAACACCATTTCTTGAAGGGACTATCCTTTCTCTATATTGTAAGCACCCTTGTTGAAGATCAATTGATTGTATATGCATGGAATTATTTTGAGGCTCTTTATTTGTTTCATTGATCTAAATGTCTCTCTTTATGCCAGTACCATACTGTTTCAATTATGTGGCTTTGTAATATATTCTGAAAGTAAGAAGCATCATGCCTGTAGCTTTGTTCTAATTTCTCAAGATTATTTTCCATATTCAGGGTCTTTTTGGTTCTATACGAATTTTAGTACTTTTAAAAAATATTCCTGTGAAATATGCCATTGGGATTTTGATAGGGATTGCATTGAAACTGTAGGTAAATTTGGGTAGAATGGGCATTTTAATAGTATGTTTTCCAATACATGAGCACAGGATTCCTCTCCAAATTTGTCTGTCTTCATTTTCTTTCATCAATGTTATGAGTTTTCAACATACAAATCTCTCACTTCTTAAATTATTCCTACATATTATTTTAATGCTATTGTTAATGGGATTGTTTTCTTAATTTCCTTTTCATTTTGTTTGTTTTAGTGTATAGTAATGCAAACCATTTTTAAATGTTGGTTTTGTATCCTGCAACTACACTGAATTCTTTTATTAGTCCTAACAATTTTTGTGTGTGGAATCTTTAGGGTTTTATAGATATAAGATCATGTCATCTGTAAACAAATAATTTTACTCTTTCCTCTGATTTAGATGCCTTTCACTTTTTATTTGAAGGATTGCTTTTTGGGCATTTAGTCGTCCAAAGTATTCTGAATTTAAAAAAATGTGATGAGTAGTGAAACTTCCTCTTTCATATCTGATATTATCAATTTGTGTCTTCTTTCATTTTATCTTAGTTAGCCTGGCTGGAGTTTTATCAATTTTGTGGTTCTTTTCCAAAATCCAGCTTTTGGATTTGATTATTTTCTCTCCCTCTCCCTCCCTCCTGTTTTCAATTTCATTGACTACTTCTGTAGTAGTGTTTCTTTTCTTCTTGCTTTCCAATTAAATTGTTCTTCTTTTTCAAGTTTCCTAAATTGGAAACTTACAGTATTAATTTTAATCTCTCTTCTCTTTTAAAATATTAATGTTTAAAATATCCCTGTAGCTCTTGCTCCCACTTCTTCTCACAAATTTTGATGTGTTGTAATTTCATTTTTATTATTTCCAACATAATTTAAAATTTTCTCTTGATACATCTTCTTGATACTTATTTAGGAATGTGTTATTTAATCTCAAAAAGTTTTTGGATTTTCTGTCTATCTTTTTGCCAATGATTTTTAGTTTAATTCCATTGTCATCTGGGAACATAATTGTTGGATTTCTATTTTTTTTTTTTTTTTGATTATGGTGCATTGTAATGCTCAGAATGTGGTCTATCTTGGTATATGTTACATGTAAGTGTGAAAAGAATGTATATTCTGCTGAAGGTGGGTGTAGTATTTATACATGTTGATTAGAACAAGAAGACTGATTGTGCTATTCTGATCAATTATATCCTTTCTGATTTTTCTACTGCCTGATCTATCAGTGAGGATGTTGAGGTCTCCAGATACAATAGTGGGTTAGTCTATTTCTCCTTGCAGTCTATCACTTTTTGCCTCTCATATTTTGAGAATGTGCTGTTAGTCACATACACATTAATAATTATTAAGTCTTCTTGAAAAATTGATCCCTTTATCATAAAGTAATGGCCCTCTTTACACCTGATAGTTGCTCTTACTCTGATATCTGCTTTGCCTGATATTCATGTAGCTATTTTAGCTTTCTTATTTTTAGCATAGTATATATGTTTTACACTCCTTTACTTTTAACTATGTTTTTATATTTAAAATATTTTGTGTAGGCAATATATAGTTGGGTCATTTTTTAAAATCCACTATGATAATCTCTATTTTTCAATTGGAATATTTAGACCATTCACATTTAGGGTAATTATTGATATAGTTGAATTAACATCTACTATGTTTGTAACTATTTTCTATTTGTTGAGCTTGTTCCTTGATTTTTTTCTTCCCCTTATCTTCTGTCTTCTTTTATTTTAATGGAGCATTTTACTTAATCCCACTTTCTTTCTTCTCTTAGCATATCACTTCTTAAAAACTAGTTGTTGGCCCTGTGCTTCCAGTATCTATTTACAGCTAATCTAAATCTATTTTCAGTAAACACTATAACATTTCATTGATAGTGGAGTTACTTTATAACAGAATATTCCCAGTTACTCCCTCCTATCCTTTATAAAATTGCTGTTATTCATTTCACTTATCCTTATTTCACTTATTTCACTTATTCTGTAACCACAGGTACATTGTTAGCATTCTGAATAGTTTTCTAGTAAATTAATAATAATATAAAAATGAAATATTTTATTTCATTTTTTTCCTTTTATGGTATCTTCCTTTTTTAATGTAGATCCAGATTTCTGCTCTATAACATTGACTCTCTGCCTGAGGAAATTCTCTCAACACTTCTTGCAGGGAAAGTCTGCTAGTAATTAACTTATTGTATTTGTTTTCTTATAAAGTTTTTTTTTCTCCTTCACTTTTGAAGGATAATGTTGCTCGATAAATATTTCTAGGGTGATGTTTTTTTCTCTCAGCAGTTTATTGAGAGTTTCTAATGTGAAGTCCATTGTAATATTTATACCTGTGCTTCTGTGGCTAAAGATTTTTTTCCTCCCCACTGACATTTTTCTTTGTCTCTTTCTTTTTTTCTTTGTCTTCAGTTTTTTGCAGTTTGAATAGATATGTCTATTTGTTGATATTTTCATATCTATCCTGATTAACATTTTTGAGCTTCCTGGATCTGTGTCCTGTTTATAATTAATTTTGGAAATTCTTGACCATTATTACTTCAAATATTTTTTCTGCTGCATTCTTTTTCTTTTCCTTCTGGCATTCCCATTAATATATGTTAGAACCTTTGAAGTTGTCTACATTTCTTGGATATTCTATTCTGTATTTCATTCTTTTTATTTTTCCCCTTTTCATTTCAGTTTGGGTAATTTCTATTGGCATATATTCAAACTCACTCTTTGCCTTGTTGTGTTCAGGCTACTGATGAACCTATGAAAGGCATTCTTCATTTCTGTCTATAATATTTCTTTATTCCTAGCATTTCTCCTAGAGTTTCCATCTCTCTGCTTAGATACCCATCTTTTATTGTATGTTGTCTATTTTCTCCACTAAAGTTTGTAATATTTCAATTAGTTACTTAAATTTCTTATCTAAAAATTCTAAAATGTATATCATATCTGAGTTTGGTTCTGATACTTTGTGTCTTCAGACTGTGTGTGTGTGTGTGTGTGTGTGTGTATGTGTGTCTGTCTGTCTGCCTTTTAGCACATTTTGTAATTCTTTTGTTGAACATAGGACATTATATATCAGGTAATAGGAACAAAAGTACACAAGATTTTAAGTATAAATTTTTTTGGCAATCTGCCTCGGAATTGGGCTGTGTTTAGAGTTTTCTGTATCTCTAGTTAATATGCCACCCCACTGCCTTCTGACCTCCATGGTTTCTGATGAAAAATTACCTGTTAATCTGATTGAAGATCTCTTTTACATGATGAGTATTTTTCTTTGTTTTCAAAATTTTCTTTTTGTCTTTGATTTCAATAATTTGGTTATGGTATAATCAGGGGTGCACATATTTGAGTTTTTCCTAGTTTGAGATTGTTGAGATTCTTGAATGTGTAGATTAATATTTTCATCAAATTTGGGAAATTATCATCATTATTTATTCAAGTATATTTTTATGCTCCTTTCTCTCTTCTTTTTAACTTGATTTCCCATTATGTGAATTTTGGCGCCTGACAGATCTCTGAGGCTCTGTTTGTTTGATTTTTTCATTTTTTATTTTTTCTGTTCTTCCAAGTGGATAATCTCAAATGACCTGTCTTCAAGTTTATTCTTTCTTTTTTACGCTATTCAAATTTGATGTTGAATTCCTCTACTACATTTTCCACTTAATTTATTGTACTTCTGAACTCTAGAATTTTATTATATTTTATAATTTCAATCTGTTACTTGATATTCTCTATTTGATCAGACATTGTCATCATACCTTCCTGTACTTCTTCAAGCGTGGTTTCCTTTAGTTCTTTGAATATTTTTATAATGACTGTTTTGAAATCTTTGTCTGTTCAGTCTAACATCTGGTACCTCTCAAAGGCAATTTTTTGCCTCCTTTTTTCCCTGAAAAAAAAAGGAGAAAAATCTGGGTCAGATTTTTCTGATTATTTTCATATCTTACCAGTTTTTGTGAATTTCAATATTTTGGTAATATAGCTGCTCCGTGTACTGAATCTCATTCCCTCTGTTCTGGTCTCATTACTATTGTTGCATCCTTGTTATTTGTTTATTATTTTGATGGGTCATTTTAGTGAAGTCTATTTCCCCAGCAATAGGCACTGTCTGACATTGCTCCATAGAGAACACAGATTATCAGCATCTGTACAATCACTGTAAGATACCAGAAATTTTTAGCAGGGATGTCTTTGTCTCTTTTCCTTATATCTTCATTAAGCTGCCTTATACTTTTGTTATCACACCCAGCTGCTAGGCTCTACTAATTGCCAGATAATTGCTCCATTTTTTTTTTTTTTTTTTTTACAGTGCCATAGGGTATATGTTGGAATAAACAGGGTATAAAATTCTTGATTGTTTGGTTTAATTATATTTGGGTAGGGATAGTTTTGTGGTCATGCTTAGTGGTTTATTTTGACCCCAGGAGAGCTCTTCTTAGCTATTTCTTGGTTCTCTGCTAAACTAGCTGGTCTACAGTTTAACTTGTTTTTCTCACAAAACTATCAAACTCTTCCTAATTACTTACAACCAAAATTTCCTTTGTTTTAGAGAATGCCTTTAAACTGGGATTGTCCAACATCATGTTTCAAATAGAATCTGTTCCTTTGGGTACATATTCAGAACTCTCTGTGCAAAAACTCCAAGCCACTATTCCAGGTATTGGAGAGGGACCATAAACTCTGGTCATCTCAGCTCACCATTCTGGGGACAGAATCTCTGCTCTGTTAGCAAACTGGGTTTAGGGCAATATGGACCCTGGTATTCTCAACCTGCCACACTATGAGTGGTGGCTGTGTGGAGAAAGAGAGCCCTGACCTTTTGGCCAAACTCACCATGAATTTTGCCTTAGAACTTACAGGTGTAGTGGGTGAGAAGCTCTGGAAGACACTGGTGGTCTGCCTCTCCCAGTGAGGGCCAGTATTCCTTGATTAAGAGCTGAAGGGATTAGGGAGGCCTGTCTTCCAAGCCACATGTTTCTAGAATGGAGATTCCCTCATGATGAGCTGGGGAAGACAACAGAGAAGATCATGGCTGAAGTGCCACAGATTTTTCACTCTTCTTATCTAGATTTAGTAGATTATTTTAGCAAATATTTCTCCCTTTGCTGTATACTATTGGTATAAATTCCTGAGATTATTGATGATTGTGTTTTAAGATAATTTCACCAGTTATTGTTGTTTCACTGAGGAGTGGGTCTGTGGGTCTCCTCACACTGCTATTCTGGAAGTGCTGCCTTTCAGAATTTCCTTAATATTGAATTAAATTTTCTTAATAGTTAAAGGAGCTGTTCATATTATCTATTTCCTATTTTATGAGATGATGTAGTTTGTAAATTTTGAGGAATAGGTCCATTTCATCTAAGTTTTCAAATATATGTGTGTGGAGTTGTTTTTAATATACACTTATTATACTTTTGATGTACCTGTGGTCCTATCCCCTGTTCAATCTTGATACTGGTAATTCATATATCTTTCTTTTTTTCTCAGTCTTGCTAGAGGATTGTCAGTTTTATTGATCTTTTTAAACAAATAAGTTTTTATTTATATTTTCTATTGTCTCAGAATTTTAAATTTCATTGATTTCTTTTATCTTTATTATTTTCTTCCTCCTTCTTGGTTTGTGTTTATCTTTTGTTCTTTTTCTAGGTTATGGAGTGGGAGTTTATTGATTAGAGTATTTTCTCTTTTCTAATGTATGTTTTATTTCTACAGTTTCTTTGCTCAGTACTGCTTTAAGTGTGTCCATTGAATTTTCATATATTGTATTTTCATTTTTATTGAGTTCAATGTATTTTTCTATTTTCTTTGAAACTTCCAGTGCCCCACGGATTGTTTAGAAGATTGTTGTTTAATATTCACTTGTGCGGAGATTTTTCTGTTATCTTCCTCTTACTGATTTCAAGTTTGATTCTATTCTGGTCAGCAAACACACTCTGTTTGATTTCAATTCTTACCAATTTCTTTAGGATCATTTTATGCCAACTATATTGTTAATTTTGGTTTATGTTCTATGGGCACTTGAAAAGAATATACATTCGGCTGGCTTGGGTTGAAGTGTTCTATACATGTCAACTAAATGCTATTGTTTGATGGTGTTGTTGATTTCTTCTACATCCTTGCTGACTTTATGTCTAATTGGTCTATCAGTTGCTGAGAGAGGAGTGATAAATCTCCAAAAATAACTGTGGGTTTCTCTCTTTATCCATTCAGTTCTGTTGGTTTGGCTTCACACAATTTACAGCTATGTTGTTTATTGCTTATACATTTAAAATTCCTATGTCTTCTTGGTAGATTGATGCTTTTAGTATTATATAATGCACCTCTCTCTCTGGTAATTTTTTCTCTGTAGTCTATTTATTTGTTATTAATATAGCCAGTCCAATTTTCTTTGATTAATATTTGAATGATATATCTTTCCCCATCCTTTTCCTTTTAACCTGCTTATGTTGCTGTATGTGAATTGCATTTTTTTGTAAACAGCATATAGTTGGGTTATATTTTTTAATCCTCTTTGCTAATCACAGGGCTTTAATTGATGTATTTATACCATTTACACTTAATGTAATCATTGATATATTAGGGTTTACGTCTGCATTTTACTTTTTGTTTTCTGTTTTCTCTGTTTTATTTGTGTTTTCTATTCCCTGCCTTCCTGTGGGTTATTGGACATCTTATAGAATTTCATTTTGATTCATCTATAGTGTTTTTAGTGTATGTTTTAGTGTATCTCTTTAGTGGTTGCTCTAAGTATTTTATTATATGTACATAACTTATCACTCTTTACTGGTGTCCAAACTTTACCTCTGTTAACCCCTCTTTGTTCTCCCCCAAGTATAATACCGTCACATTAGATATTTCCTTTATAGACATTTAGAACTGCATCAGACAGTGCTGTAAATTTTCCTTCACTTGTCAAACACAATTTAGAAAACTCAAGAGGAAGATAGACTAACATATTTCCCTATAACATTGTGCATTATGTTCTTTTTTTCCTTTTTGATATTCCAGGCTTCCTTCTTTAATCATTTTCTTTTTGTATAGAGAACTATCTTTAGCAATTCTATTTGGGTATATCTTCTGGGGACAAATTCTTAGTTTTCCTTCATCTGGGAATATCTTGATTTTTTGTAAAGTCCTTAAAGATATTTTTGCTGGACATAGGAATCCTGGTAAATAGTCATCTTTCAGCACTTTAAAAATGCTATTCCATTTCCTTCTGGTCTCTATGGTTAATATAAGAAATCCACCATAATTAACATGGTATTTTTCCCCCTATAGGTAAAATGTCTTTTTTTCTTCCTTGGTCTCCTGGTTTATTGCTTTTAATTTACTTTGCAGAAATTTGACCAAGATGTGTCTTGGTGTGGAATTATTTGGGCTTATTTTATTTGGAGTACTCTTAGTTTCTTGGGTCAGTAGGTTAATTTCTTTTGCCAAATTTTGGAAGTTTTCAGCAATTATCAGGTACTTTTTCTCTCTTTTTTTTTTTTTTTTTTTCTTTTCTCTTATTGAAACTCCAATGATGTGAATGTCAGGTATTTTTTTATAGTCTCTCAGGGGTTCTTGAAGCCCTGTTCTTTTTCTTTTTTTCAGTCCATTTTCTCTCCATTGTTCACATTGGATAATTTCCTTTGTTCTGTTTTCAAATTTATTCTTTCCTCTGTCTCCTCCATTCTGCTGTTGAGCTCATCATTTGTCTTTTTTGTTAACCTTATTCCTTGTTTTTATGGAGGGAGCATTTTTAATTTTTTCCATTTTAAAATTTACATTTGGTTCTTATTTTTATCTTCTATTTCTTGACTGAGACTTTTTCTTATTTGAGATTTTATATTTTTTCATATTTTTAAATAAGGTGAAATTTCTCATTGAAGCAATTTTATGATAGCTGCTTTAAATTCTTTGTCAGATAATTCTAACATCACTGACATCTCAGTGTTGGCGCCTATCAATTATCTTTTTCCTGAAATTTAAGATTATTTTGGATCTTGATATTACAAGTGATTTTTAATTAAAACTTGAACATTTCGAGTATTATATTATGAGACTCTCAGTCTTATTTAAACCTTCTCTCTTAGCTGTCTTCTGACATTGCTCTGGTAAGGAGTTGGTCATTACCTCACTACTACTGGGATGTAGTAGAAGTTTAGGTTCCCTAGTTGGCTTCCATTGACACCAAAGGGTGTCTCCTTATTACTGCTGGGTGGAGACTGGAGTTCTGGCTCCCCATTAGTCCTCTACTGTTAGTTCTCTGACTTGGAGGAGTAGCAGAGTCTCATTACCTCCTCACATGTTCTCTACTCAATACTCATAGAGGGGAGAAAATATTTGCCCTCATTATTTCTGGGCAAAAGTGAAAGTCCTGACTCCCTGCTAGGCCTCCTGTAATATCACTCTAATGGAGAGAGATAAAATAACTCATTAGTACTGGCAAGGGTGGACGTCCCAGATATCCAACTGAACTTTGCTGGTTTGTAGTTGGGGTAAGTGTGTGTGTGTGCATGCAGCAGGTGGGATGGGATGGGGTAGGATAAGGTGGGTGTTTGCTGGAGTAGAGCAGTTACTGTCTAAAACATTTGTTTCTAGGCTCCTGTTTTCCTAGTCCTTTGGCTATGGAGAGGAGGCTTTTATGGGGCATTTTTTTTCCTGTGCTTATTGGCATACCCAATTTACAGCTTCTTTAGGTCTCAATCTAGAATATGAGAAGCAAAAAGAAAAATCAAGGAAACCACTACTGTCTTTCCTTGGGTCCCATGTTTCTAGCCAATCTATCTTTTCTGTCTGTCTTTCAGAAGTTGTCTTATGTGTGTTTTATATATAATATTTTGGTTTATAGAGTTAATTCATGGAAAGAATAGAGGAAAAGACATCTATCCCATCTTCTCTGAAGTGGAAGACTGGCAATACATTTTTAAAAAAACAGGCTTTCATATGTTTGGGGCACTATGGAATTAGATTTAATATGAGAACTTCCATACAACAAAAAGTGGAATAAAAGCAGAAAAGGTCATTTAATAATTGCAACTGACCACAAGACAAAATATAAGACCAACTCTTTGAATAAATTCAGTCTTTTTTTTTTTTTTTTTACTATTTTGGTTTTGAACTATTAAACCTGTGCAAAGACCGTACAGTAGACACTACTGTGTGTATGTGCATATGTGTGTGTGTGTACATATTGGAATTATTAAAATTGAACTGTATGTGCTTATGTGCTTGACAAAGAAAGAAGAAAAAATTTTAAAACCTATAATAATATATTTCAAATGGTTCAAGTAATTATATCCAAAACTGTTACTTTTTTCACACTGAGTATTATTCTACCACAAAGTACTTTTTTATTTCCCCAAGTTGCATACAAATTACTTCATCTGGTCCTTAACTAAAGAAACAACAATTGATTCCAGCACTAATGGAAGAAATGGTTTTAGTTAGACTTGTAAGAGCAAGAATGCCAGTCTCCATTGTGATGCATTCTTAAGCAAATTTCAGGGTTAATTTTGATTATAAATAATTTTTACTCGGTTTCCTCATTTTGAAATCTAGCTAATGCTTATCTGAATCACGATTTTAATAGTACTATAATTGTTTAATTTTTTGTCTTACACTATGCTCTTCGTATTTATGGAAAATGAATTATCTGCTATACATGCAACTAGGAACTGGAAAGTACTGTTGTGTTTTAAGAGTTCCCATGCTCCTGTAGCTTTCCAAAAGTACTTTTATTTTATTTTCACATTCATAAAGAAACTTACCTTAGAGGGCCACTCAGAAATTGTATTATATATACATAGATAGACGTATGCATGTACACACACACACACCAAGAAATAGCATAGCTGATAATAGAAGGAGAAACAGAATAGTAGAAATTACATTGGTATAATATCGTTTATCCTAGAGCCAAATAATTTTTAAGGTCTCACTGCTCCTTCAGCGTGTCACTATACAAAAGCATAGTAATATTGTTAATGTCAATGATGTAACCTTCAGTCACTGAGAGATATTTAAACAAGTTCAGCATACTTTTAAAGAAGTGAAAGTAATATAAATACAGTTAATTCTATGCCAAATAGTTATTTTGTATGTTTTTTTGGTACTCCATCTTATTTTAAAAAAGATTATAAGTAACTAATAATAGTACATAAAATTTAAGACACCGTAAGTTAAAGTAAGAAAAAATTACTTTGAAAACTATAGCTGGTAATAAACTAAATTTAGAAACTAACTTTATGTGCCAAGTATAATGACTGCCACTCTTTATTTATCTATTTGTTCATCTGTCCACCTATTTATTTATTTACATATTTATTTATATTCTTACTTGTTTAATTTTGTTTTGTAATTTTTTTGTTTTGGATTTCAAAAGGATAAATTTTAAGGTCAAGTGAAGTTATTTGGTACATTTTTAAGATAATAAATTGTTAGTTACTTGATTATACTAGATGAAACATTGATTAGTGCACTTAGATTTGAGGCTTCAGTAGAGCATAGAAAATAATTAAACATCTATATGTATATTGCTCAACATTGTGCATATATGTGGAATTACTGGAATTTCATGTATACTTACTAATGCAAAACTATTAATTTCAAAGAGACAGTCCTCTTAATATATCTTACTTTTGAAATAAAATAGAATTTTCTCTCTGTCCTACAAATGTACCCCAATTACTATAATGCAAGAAAGTTTATAAATGAATGGATAGTACTATTTATTTTAAACTGAATCTAAAATTTCCCTATCACATAATGATACTTAATTTCTCTTATCCACTTTAAAATGATTATATTTCTTTTTTACACTATTAATGAATCTTTATTCCTTCAAATTCTCTGTATAATTATGCTATACTCATACATAAAATAAAAATAATATCTACACTTAATTTATAATCTTTGCTGATCTTTGAAAAATGTGGTTTAATACTTAAAGCTTTGCTGAATCAGGAAGAATATGTTGAGGGGAAGGCTAGTCGATGATATTTCTTGTTTGTCTTCTAAAAGATGAGCTAAGTAGCCAAAAAGTATAGAACACTCCTAAGAGTTTAGAGAACCCTAATTCATCTCTCTAGTGTACAATGAATCTCTTCTTTGAGCAGGTTTATTTCTTTTATCAAACAGGAACTCATGTAATGAATAGCTCTGGTATAACACAGTGACTGTGTTGTGACAGATGTTTCTGGGTGCAGGAGTCATCTCAGTGATGAGGGATGGAGAGACCCAGCATAATACAAGTGCACAAGACAGGCAGACTTTAAAGAGATAATTTCCATTCAACTTTGAGAATGATTTGGGCCTTTATAAAAGTACAGTATCCCTCAGTGATATAAGCTTGAAAAAGGTTGAATAGGTGTTAAGAAATCTTTCTTAAATACATCAGCACAAGCCCTGCGTCAAGACTTCCAATCCTTCTTTTCCAGGTCTGTGAACATTTTTTCCTTGTAAATAGTTGCCTTTCTTAGCTTGTGTGCATGTGGATGTTATGATATGAAGAGAAAAAAGGGGGGGAAAAAAAAAGAAAACTTGGATACGGATACATTTAGCCTAATTTTGTGACATGATGTCACTTTGTCTTTGATTTCTGACTCTGCGTTGGCCTTAAGCTTCATTTACAGTAGCTATAGTTAAGCCTCTAAACTTTTAAAAGTTCAATTCTTAAAAAAAAAAAAGGAAAAAATAGTCAGTGCTGACCTTCAGTGATTGGGGTAATGAATTCTCAGGCTTTAAAATCTCACAGGCTCCCTCACAAGAGATCAGTTTTTGACGCTTTGGTCAGGTCAGTATTACCAGAAAAAAAGATCTTTCTAATGATAAATTTAGTTCAGGATATCTGCTCCCAGTACAAGCTCCAATGTGAGAGGAAAGGGCACTGTGCCTCTTCCTATTGACTCATTGACTTCTCCAGAGTCATGTACTTTCTAAAGCAGGAGAAACGTGTCAAGATGATCCATGGTCCATACTTGACTCACTTCTAAGGTACTATTAGAAACAAGAAACTTACTCTTAGTTCAGAGACAGACAGGAACCAACAAGAATCTGAATCAAGCCCACAAAGTATTGAAAGACAACTAAGATTTGCGTCTGTAGTTTTAGAGAAAAATGGTCATTTCTGTGGCTGCCCACTTGGACAAATTGTGGCCTTTTTTAGCAGGCATGCAAAATAATACGCAGAATGTATCAGTCTTTTCAACAAAAAAGGAAAAGAAGAAGAAAAACTGACTCAAGGCTATAAAACCTTTCCTATTAGAAATTTAGCTTTATTGACTAAGTAGTACAGGAAAATCCTTTTAGGTATGTTTGCTCCAAAAAGGAAGGAAATATTTTTACAGTTGCTTACTTTCTGAAGGTCATTTAAATTGTTCAGATTATGGTAAAAATTATTTTGAAAACATTACTTAAGTTAAATATATACAACATATATATTTGAGTGAAATACTTTTTAATGTGAAGCAATGATTGCAGGTGTGAAATTGGTTGCTTAATGCACTTATCTGAAGGACTTAAAACCTAAAATAATTGAGTGGTGTGGATGTAGTTAAAATATGACAAAAGAATTGGTGTTCTCAGTAAATCAAGATGAGGAAATTATCTTTAAATGATAAAACAACTGATAATGTCCCACAGTCCTCAGAAAAGAAATTGCCCTACCTCAGGATCAGAGAAGGGAGTCAAATCTCCAGAAACTTGCATTCTGAACACGAAGGCCTACATTAATCAATAGCTTTGGTGGGGCCAAAATCTCCCACGTGAGAATCCACCAAAAGCAGAATCAAATTGCTACTTATACCTGTGGAGTGTTAAATTGTGATTTATCATGTATTGTGCTAAAACCCTTTACATCTGCCAGAGAGTCTCAGAGTCATGGCTGGAGGGAGCCCCTGAATGTGTATACTCTAGAATGTAACTTTTTCTCCCATTATACTTTACTTATTTGAGTTTGACAAGAGAAGTATGAACTTGGAAGTTAAAGTAGAGAATAATAGTGTCTCAACAATTCCCTTTGGAATAAATTATAACAGTCTGTGTCTGCATCCCATTGAAATGATATTCAGAAATAGTGGCTCTCTTTTCTTTTTGGCAATAGTGTTATCAAACCCCTATACACTAAGAGAACGAGAAAGAGGTAATAGCACACATAAGCAATCAAAAATTTCTTGAGATGCCTGAAAAATAAATTCACTTCACAAATACTGGTTTGTAAGTTAAGTGCAATAAAATATGCTAAATCCAGTTTTTCTAAAGATGGAATAAATTGAAGATGTTTCAAATGTCAATGCAATGGAGAAAATGATGAAATGCATGCATATATTATCCTTTTGATAGGAATATGGCAATCCATTTTGAACAATGTTTAATCAAAGAGAAAGTAAGAGGAGTGACATCAGCATCATGGCAACACAAGACCTCCCTTATTTTTGCCCCACTACCAACAACAAAATTTCAGCATCAATTCACAGGCCAAAGTGCTTTTGAGGGATCTGTGGGATCCAGCACCATATACCAAAGGAGCCACAGGAGTCTCACCCACCCACTCGTCAGATAACAGACAGACAAATCTTGGTCTGGGCTGTGAATGCTTCAGTGGCCCATGAACCACTCTAGCCTCCTTGTCATGATATAGGAGGCCCTGGAGGACACTGACTTAGACAGTCACTCAAAGATGAGAGACCTTTTGTGGAAGTATCAGGTTTCCAAAGAAGTTACAGCATTCTATGAGACCAAAAAATATGACTTTGGACACATCAGAGTGGGTGGGAGGAACAGTTTGACTTTTTGCATGTCACCCATCCCCCAAGGGAGCACAGCGTAGAGCCAAGAAAGAACTTCACTTGCCTATAATTTATCCCACAAGGAAAAAGGGAGAGTGTGTGAGTGAACACCTGGTTTCACCAATTGTGTGGGACACTGCTAAAGGTGTTCATTTTGCTCTCACCCCATCCAGAGTACTAGATCAGAAGTTTTGTTACAGGGAAGGGGGTAGTAAGAGTCTGGGAGAGTGGCAGATAGGGATCTTGAAGGATATTAAAGGGACATGGATCCTAACTGCATGGCAGATTTCATTAAGAAGCTCGCCCATGAGCTCCTGGGAATGTCTCACCAATGGATTCCCTCAAATGTCCCACAGACACCCTCAATGATCCATATGCCTCACCATACACCGCACCTCTCACTCCTCTCTGGCCAGATCCATGTGCACACTCTCAATGGTGGCACAAGCAGGCTTTGGCAGATGGCTGGTGAGCCTGGGCAGAAAGTTGGAAGAATCTGTTGTGTTTCAGGATCCAGAGGAGGCTTAGAATCTTAAAGATTCTGCCACAAGAATAAGCAAGAAGTGTGGAACAGATGCATCTGTAGATGGTCTGAGAAAGTTGCAGAATTTCTAGCAAGGCAGACAGAGGTATTTCTCTCTCCAAAGCAGTAAAGCCTAGAGGAGGTGACTGCTACTTCAGACATGAAGACAGCAACACAAAACTATAAGAAACATGAAAAATGAAGGAAACATGATTTCACCAAGTATCACAATAATCTTCCAGTAACTGATCTCAAAGACATGGATATCTCCAATTTACCTTTTTAGATAAAAAGTTCAAAATATCTATTTTAAATAAACTCCATGAGCTACAGAAAAACCCACAGAAAGACATTTCAGTGAAATCAGGAAAAAGAAACCCAAAATGATAAGTTTAACAGAGAGATAGAAATCATACAGAAGAACCAAACAACTTCTAAAGTGGAAGAATATAATGAATGAAATGAAAAAATAGAATAGAGGCATCAACAACAGACTTCATCAAGCAGAAAAAAGAATCAGTGAGATTGAAGACAGGAACTTTAAAATTACCCAGTCAAAAGAGAAAAAAGGAAAGGGTGAAAAAAAGTAAAGAAAACCTACACGAGCTATGGGATATCATCAAAAGGACCAATTTATGAATCATTGGAGAGCCACAAGGATAAGAAGGGGGTGGGGGGACAGAAAGCTTATTGAAAGAAATAATGGCTAAGAATTTCCAAATTCTGGGGAAAGATTTGGGTATCCAAGTTCATGAAGTTCACAGGTTACCAAACAAAATCAAATTAAAGAGCTACTTTTAAAGGCACATTATAATAAAACTGTCAAAAGTCAAAGAGAAAGACTCTTAAATGTAGCAAGAGAATAAAACCTTATAACTTACAGGGAACCCTCATGAGGCTATCAGTAGATTTTTTAGCAGAAATGTTACAAGTCAAGAGAGAGTTGGATGATATATTCAAAGTGTTGAAAGGAAAAAAAAACCTGCCAACCAAGAATATTATATTAAGAAAAGTTATCCTTCAAAAATGAAGGGGAGATAAAGATTTTCCCAGACAAACAAAACTTGAGGGAACTCGTCACCACTAGACTTACCTTATAAGACATGCTGAAAGGGGTTCTTCAAGCTGAAATGAAAGAATGCTTATTAGTAACATGAAACATATGAAAATATACTACACACTGATAATGATAAGTATATACTCAAATTCAGAGTATTCTAATGCTGTAATATTTTGGATCACTAATCAATTAACCCTAGTATAAAGGTTAAAGGACAATAGTATTAAAAATGACTATAGCTACAATAATTTGTTAATGAACATACAATATAAAAAGAGGTAAATTTTGACATGAAAAATATAAAACGGGAATGAAAGGGTAAAGTTTTTGTATGCAACTGCAAGTTAAGTTATCAGCCTAAGATAGACTTCTATATGTGTAAGTTATTTTATGTAATCCTCTTGGTAACCACAAAGTTAAAAACCTATAATAGATTTATAAAAGATAAAGAAAAGGGGATCAAAGCACATTCTTAGAGAAAATCATAAATTCACACAGAAAGGCAGTAAGAGAGGAAAATATGAACAAGGAAAGCATAAAAAAGCCAGAAAACAGATAATAATATGGTATTATTTAGTCCTTACTTATGAATAATTACTTTAAATGTAATTGCTTTTATTCTCCAATCAAAAAACATAGAGTCAATAGTTGAATAAAAAAAATGAGATCCAACTATGTGCCACCTACAAGACACTCATTCCAGCTTTAAGGACATACGTAAGCTGAAAGTGAAGGGATGGAGAAAGATATCCTATGTGATTGGAAACCAAAAGAGAACAAGGATAGCTATATTTAGGTAAAACAGACTTTAAGCCAAACACAATAACAAGATACAAAGAAGGTTTTTATATAATGATAAATTCATCAAGATATAATTATCTGATATTGCTTGCAATTCAGAGCACATAAAGATATTAATCAAATGCTAACAGATCTGAAGGGAGAAATTGACAATAATACAAAATAGTAGGGGACTTCATTACCCCAGTTTCAACAATGGATAGATCATTTAGACAGAAAATCAAAACTAAAAATTTGGACTTGAACCATACTTTAGACCAAATGGATCTAATAGACATCCATAGAACATTCTATTCAACAGCAGCAGGATACACATTCTTCTCAAGGGCACATGGAGCATTCTACAGAAAAGGTCACAGGTTGAGCCATAAAACAAGTCTTAGTCAACGTAAGAAGACTGAGATTATATCAAGTATCTTTTCCAATTACAATGGTATGAAAATAGAAATCAATAACGTGGAAATCGGGAAAATTCACAAATATGTGGAAATTAAACAATATACTCCTGAACAAGCAATGGGTTAAAGAAGAAATCAAAAGAGAAATTTTAAAAAGTCTTAAAACAAATGAAAATGAAAACACAACATACCGAAACAAAGTCAGTCTAAGTGGGAAGTTTATAGGGATAAATGCCTGCATTAACAAGAAAGAAGATCTCCAAAAAAAAAAATTAATTTTATACTGCAAAGAACTAGAAAAAAAGAACAAACTAAGCCCAAAATTAGCAGAAGGAAGGAAATAACAACAGAGATAAATGAAATAGACATTTGAAAAAAAACGATTAAAAAAATCAATGAAACTAAGAGTTGTGGGTTTTTTTCTTTAAAGATAAACACAATATACAAACCTTTAGATAGACTACCCAAGGCAAAAAGAGAGGATTCAAATAAATAAAATCACAAATGAAAAAACAGACATTAACACTGACCTGACTGAAATATAAAGGTTCCTCAAAAAATTAAAACTGGAACTACCATATGATCCAGCAATTCCAGTTCCATAGGACCCTGAAGTAACAGCTTCCCTCCCATGTCTATTGCCGCATTCTTTACAATAGCCAAGCAAGGGAAAGAACATAGTATCCGTCATGTGTGCGTGTGCGTGCGTGTGTGTAAGGGAATGTTATTCATCTCTAAGAAGGGATTCCTGCCATTTGCAGCAACGTGGTTGGACCTTGAGGACATTATTATAAATGAAATAAGTCAGACGGAGAAAGACAATTACTGTATAGTCTCATTCAGATGTGGAATCTAAAAAAATCGAACTTGTAGAGACAGAGTAGAATGGTGGGTGCTAAGGGCTGGTGTGTGGATAAAATCTGTAGATGTTGATCAAAGGGTACAAACTTCCAGTTATAAGACAAATGAGTTCTGAGGATCTAAGTACAACATGGTGATCATAGTTAATAATATAGTGTTATATACTGGAACTTGCTAAGAGAGTAGATCTTCAATGTTCCCACCATAAAAAAGAAATGGTAATTATGTGATGTGAAGGAGGTGTTAGCTAATGCTCTGGTGGTAATCATTTTGCAGTATATGTGTTCCAAATCTACACTTTGTATACATTAAATTTACACTATGTTATATATCAATTATATCTAAATAAATCCGGAAAAGTTTTAAAATAGAAAGTAAGAAAAATAAATATGTTTCTAAAATGAAAAAAGTAGCACATCTCCCTTTCTCTTCCCTTAATCTGTTATATCTTTGCTAATAGCAAAACTTAATACACACATATTTGTACTTATGTGTATATATGTACACAATATACAATACGTATGTATATATTTATTTCTACATTCAAATAAAAGCATAACGTATCTTTTATGTAGTGCCTAAATGATCAAATGCACAATCTACTTCCTACTCTCCCCTCACACAATAGAGAAAGGGTTAACATTTTAAAACTCCAAGCCAAATTTTAAAGTTAATAGGAAAAAGTATATCTTCAAAGTCAATGAAAAATAACCTATTGATATCCTTTCTAAGATAACAAGTTTAATATAGATTTATAATTTCTCTTTTTCGCTAGATGAACAGATCATAGAATTGCCAGCTGGAAATTAGTCAAGTAAACTGGCTTTTTGTTTCTCATCATATCAGGTTCATGAGAAAGTTGAAAAGGAATACTTTGATACTTTATCCTCATGCATTTAGGACCACATATTCAGGATAAAAATGTAAATATCAGGTTTCAATCTATCTTAATACTATTTCTTATTATTTTCCTCAGCTATTCCTGGTTCATGTGTTGTGCTGGGCTGTGTTGAAAGGAGTGAAAATAATTATTACTAAGATTTCTTCAGAGGTACCCAAAGGTTAAGAAATTCACAACATGTATTTTTTAACCTACCACTGATCACTAATTTTGTAAAGTATGCTAAAAATTCAACTTAATCTTTTTCATCTGTTAGTGAATGCAATAAGTATAATTGTGAAATGAAGGTAGAGAATATTTTGATATCATATCTACACAAACATGAAATGTAATCATATTCAGTTGGATGAAATATGGTTAACTAATAGTAAATAACATTGAAAATGAAATTAAATTGAATTTCATTGGATAACTATAAAACACTCTGTTTCATTTATCATAATAAATATGTTGTCTACCATGTTCTTAGCACTATGCTAGCCATTCGGTACATAGCCGTGAAAAAAAATTTCTGTCCCTGGCCTCACAGAATATACATTTTAATAGAGGATATGGATAGTAAACAAATAAATATATAGATAAAATTGTGTCCATTTGGTAAAGAGCAGAACAGTGTGCTTTGAGAAAGTATAATGAATTGCTGAATATGGAAGTTAGGAGAGGATCCCTGAGGAGTGGCATTGAAATAAGGTTTGAAAGAAGAAGAGAAGGAAACCAAGCTAACAGTGAGTAGAGAGGCAGCAAGGATAGCATGAGAGAAGCTTGAGTCATTACAATATTTTCTTGTATTCCTGTGGTGATGAAAGACAGAAATGGCAAAGAAGAATGAAAAAAATAAGATTGCAGATTTAAGAAAGAGACGTTTTCAAATATTTTATTCCATAGGAAGGAGTTTAGACTAGAAACTCAGGGGAATACGTAATAAAGCACAACAGAGTTTTTCAAAGTGCATAGCTGTCTCACAAAGAGGGAATAAAGGCTAAAAAGAAGGAATAAGATAAAGAAGGAATAAATAAAGGAAATGAGGAAGGAGGGAATGAAAGAAGGGAAGGAAGGTAGGAAAAAAAGGTATGGAAATAGAGGTACAGCTTTGGAGTTTATGCACACAATTCCCCTTTCATTTTATTTGCTAAAATCCAGTATCCTGTATAAACTTCAAAAAAGGTCAAGAAGAACTTGAAGAGGAGGAAGTGAGCTTGATTATCAGCTGGTACATTCTGCCACAATTACCTGTCGCATCCTAGTTTGAAGTATTCATATGTTCTCAGAGAGAGACTTCTCTAACAGCCCTTTCTCTCTAATTTTTCGCCGTTAAGTCCAATCCCATTTCTTCATATATATTTAGTTGACTAAGGTTTTTTTAATTGTTTTTCATCACTTTCTATATACAGATGTATACATATTTATGTGTATATTATCTCTGTTTTGTATGTACATCTTATATATAATACATATGTAAACATAAATAAATGATTTCTATTTATGTATTTTTTACATAAAACACCCCAAAACTTAGTTGTTTAAAGCAAAAAATGTATTATCATCATTCATGGCCTTGTATGTTAAACAGGGCTCAGATGCATGATCTTCATTGGTGTTTCCTATGCCTATTTCAGTCAATAGTTGCTGGGCTTGGAATCATCTTAAGGCTCACTTGTGCTGGGTATCTTTACTCACATATCTGGTTCGTCAGCTGAGATGGCTAGAAAGCTAACCAAATGCTGGTTAGCTTTATCTCTTTTCATAAGACCTCTCCACGGGGCTATTTTGGGCTTACCCAAAATGTTGCTGTCTTGTGTTGGGCTTCCTACCTAGTATCTGCCTTTTCTCAGAGACCTAGGGAGAAGCTGGAAGTTGTCTCATGACCTAGACTCAGAAGTCTCAGAATGTGAACTCTTCCACATTCTTTTGGTCGAGAAAGTCACTAAATACAGACTAGATTCAAAGGAAGGGCAAACACAGTTCACCTCTGTTTGTGAGAAGCAGCATTTTGATACAGGAAAGGAAGAAATCCATGGTGGTCCTCTTTGGAGACAGTTTTTGCAGCATACAGAACTCTAAATTTGCATGTATGTTATGTTTATTTATAGTCTTCCACTATAGTCTAAGCTTTGCGAACAGGGGTGTGTTTTCCCAGTGACTGGCTCAGTGTTTCATGTTGAATGACTTCTTTAAAATACCCGTTTAATAAGTGCTTATCAGTATAGCAATGAAACTTTAGTTAATGTCAATGAATATTTTTCACAAAAATGTCAAGAGAATTACAAAGAAAAAGTGGTGAAAGAGATGAGGTGAGGAGAAAATTATATTTCCAAGGTGTTAAATGTCTTTCTTCATTTCATGAACAATTTAGAGAAATTTTCAGACTTATTCTTACAGTATGAATGCTGTTTTCAATATCTTTGTACTAAGGAGCAGCGATAACCCATTCAACTACTTGTAATAATCTAGCTATAAACTTATATCTTTACTCAAGTTCCAAAAAAAAAAGAAAAATTAATGTCGTCACAGCAAACTAAGTCAGTTATTCATAGTAATCAAATGGAGGAAAAAAATAGACTTTTGGACTAAGAAAGATATCAAAAGTTGTTAGAAAGTTATGAAGGAATAATCAGAAAGAAATGAAAGCCACATCTCTTAAAACATGAGAAACTATGAATTTGTAAATATGTATCAATATCTCCTAAAAATTTGCATGCAATGATAAGGTCTATAAAGATAGTTTAAGAACATCTTAACTGTGATAATTTACTATGTCAAATAATCACTTTCAAACCCAAGTTTAGTTAATATAATGTACAGATTTTAGAAAATTTGGCACAAAATATGCTGTGTAATTAAATAATATAAAATATAATATCATGTTACATTCTATGAAATTTTGTTATAGATTTTAACACATATTTATATAATTGGTTTTATTTATAGGGAAAGAGGTGATATTACAGACAAATATATTTCTCTCAAAATTGTAAGAATATGAAATTGACCAAGCAGTATACATCCTAGTACTTGTACTGTGAAAAATTTTGAAGTACTTTTGTACTTCACAAATACAGTGTTATACAAATATTCATTTTAATTATATCCAACAGGCTTGTCAGATATTGGATATTATAAACATTTTATTTTACCAGAACCTGGTATGTCAAAGCATTTTGCAGATAAAAAAGAATTGTAGAATCATAAAATGAAATATAACACATTAAATTTAAAAGACTCAAGTGTGAGTAAAGATAAATGTGCATATTGTATCTTTATTTCAAAAGCATCAACTTATTCACTAATCTTAAGAGACTTAATTAAAACCATAGATAGCTCCATTAAGTAAAGTGACTAATCTGAGTAACACTAGAGAAAGTCTCTATTTCTCTGGAGCATTTAATTTTAGCTAATAACATAAAAATAGTTAATATGTGTCAATCATTTTGTAAATATTTAAACATTTTGAAATATGTACAGTTTAAACATTTCCAAATCTTACTACACATAGCTAAATATTGCATATAAATCTGCTTCCAGTATGCAAAATGTGTGTAGAACATGGTTTATAAAAACCAATTTGTATTTTACTAGTGTTTTTCATAGCAGTACAATTTATGAATATACCCATTCATATTAGTCAAGCGGAATATTTAACACACACATACACTCAATTACAAAGTTCAAATTTTGCAACCAAACATTAGATAGGTATAAAAGGCGGGCTGCTGATGAGAACTGTGTTATATAATATTTGGCTCAGTTAATTTATCTATTTGAAGGCATAATGACTATCTGACTTTTAATGATTTGCTGTACTTACGTCCATACAGTGAAATCTTTCTCAAATAACAAAAGTAAATTTTAAGGTCTATTGAAGTAAATTGGAAATTGTACATATTATTACAATATTTAAAATGCAATTAATTTGTCTTTCTATTTGTATCTTATTTAAGTAGCCTGATTCACCCTTTGCCATTTGTGTTAGAAAACTCTTTCTGCACCCAGACGCTTGTTCTTTTTTGTGTGTGGTTGTACTTAAACACAGTAATTACATATCTGATCCAGAGTAAAGGTTATATCACTCTCATCTCATATATATGAGGTTGGCAAAGCAGCGGCATAATATTAGGAGCTATTTCTAGAATAGTTTTGCTCTGAATATTCCTACCACACAAAGTTTCAAAGACTTCTGTAGGATTTCATAACATAAAGTTGGAGAATGACTGTATATGAATGCCAAAACTAGTAATATCCAGAGACATGTATAAGTACACACATGGTATATAAATTACTATTGTGTTCAGTAAATGGACTTATAAAATGACTGTAATAATCATGCAAATATAAGTGTTTGGAAAGTATTAAGTTGTTCTGCTTACCAAGATAAGAGGAACAACTTGCTTTTATGTAGTAGGGTTGGTAGAAAGAAATAAGAAGCAAAGGGAATAATTACATATACCTAGTTGTGGCCTCTGAAATAAAGGTTATATCTGAAACCCAGCTAAGTAGGCTAGAGATATTGACCAAGAGGAGACTGTAAAACACTGCTCCTGATTTCCACAGTTTTATGGTTCCCATTCTTTCTATTAATTTAATGACGATGAGGAAGGTCATGTCAAAATAAAATAAATCATCCTCAGAGACGTAGTAATCTCATAGCCTTGGCAAGCTCTACCTGTAGGAACGATGGGGAAGAAGTTTGGGAGGCATTTTTGAAGAGGACAAAATGTAAGATAAGAGATCAGAAGAGAATGATTGGGTTCTGAAACAAAATGCACTCAGCTTGTGTACTCTTTGCTCTGTCTCTCACATGGTCAGAGTCAGTACAAAATGTCAGTGCTTTGTAGAAAAACACTGTCTCACTCAGTATGCCTGCTACATCGGAGATGCATTCTCCTTGTCTCATGAATGAATTGTCTGGAGATGTAATCTATTGTAGAAATTTGCCATTCAGATTGCTCACTACCCCCAACTACTGCAAGGGACGGTCAAGTCCATTCTAAGGCCTTATGAGTAAGACTAGAAAACCAAAACCTTGGACAAAGAGAGGCCATGAAGAAGTTATGTGTATATTCATGCTACTCCTGGGAAACAAATTTAGGCAAAATTGCAACATGTTCTTTCAATAACTTTTTCATATCAGACCCAAGATGGAATCGTAACAATAAAGCAAATCTTTTATTAATACTGTATTTTTTCTTTTTCTATTGCAACACTAAATAAAGCACTTACTGAAATCCTTTCATTCATCAGGGCCAGCTGCTGCAATCAGCTTTGCAATCTTTTCTAACTCCAAATGCATATTAACTGTTATTTCCTCTATATACCCATGATACTTACTAGCCCCTTGTTATCAAAGTCTGAGAAATATAGACCCTCAGGGACCAACCTAGACCCAAAGAATTAAAATTACATTTCAGCAAGATTTTTAGTTTCACTGTATAGTTTAAGAAACACTGATTAGATATTACAGAATAATTTAATGTAATTTTCTTTAGATGATAGGTAAAATTTCATCTCTGTATTATCCATTATATTATAAGTTCCTTGGTAAAAGGTCCCATGTCTTATTTTTTGTCTCAGTATCAAGCCCTATCAAATTTTCTTGTTCAATAAATACCTATAGTATTGAATTCAATTTCTTCTACTGATTGTATTATATAATTTTGTCCATTTTGGTTGTCCTGTTATAATACTATCCAAATATATACTTTGATCAAAGTTGGATAAATGGATTGATCAATATAAATAGTGTAATTTCAATTGGAACAAATATGCTAATTTTAAAATAATTCAAAAATATTTTTTCGAGGAATACGTTGGATGATAAATTTAATCAACCTTTATTCAAGACTACAACTTATTCATGGGGTCACTGCTCATAATGTAGTATCTAGTAAATTTTATGCTTCTGAACTTCTGCCCTGTTCCAGAGGAGCCCACTTGATTTTTAATTATATTTTCTACTAATAGCTGACCTTCAAAACAGACATAAACCTTAATTATTCTGACAATCACTAGAGATCTAACCCAAATGAGGAAAAAATAACAAAAACAAAACCAAAGTATGGAGGATAAACCATCTTGTAGGACACATGAGTTCTTTTCATTTGGCACTTAGATCATGTTTTTGTAATGTAGATTAGACAGACATTATTGCCTGCAACAACGATTGAATTAGGGTAAAACAAGAACTTAAAAGTTTAGCTTTAGTTTAAATATTTATTATTTATTTTCCACTTTTTATTATCTTTGCCTGGAAAGAGTAAAACGTTAAGAGTCAAATTAACTGAATGTAGAAAAAGAAAGCTTTATTGTCTTGAAAGTTATGAAGAATGGTTACACATAAATATACATATATATATATATATATATATATATACACATGCATATGTGTACATATCTTTGTTTATTGCAACATCCTAGAACAGTGGCAAACCAGTAGCAATGAGCATATCTGGTACCTGGATGTCGCTCTAAATACCATTTTCCAAAAGAATAAACAAAAGCTCTTTGAAAAAATGTTGATACCAGAGAAAGACGTGCCTAGAATATTTAGTAGTGCCAGAAAGTAAGGCCCTACATCTTCAAAAAATGATTCTGGCATGTCTAAAGACAGAAAGCAACTTGAAAAATATCCCACTGGCCAAATCTGGAATAATTTTTGCGATAAAAATGAATTATTAATCACAGAACAAAATAAATACACGATTCCATGACAATATAAAAAACAGTTGATTAAATGAATACATCAGGTAGAAGAGACTACTTTTTCTTACAGAAGATTCCAGTACAGAAATGTAGAAAATACAGTAAATAGAAAATCATCTTAGACAGTCACTACAGTAATAACTTTCCTGTGCAAGAATCACAATAAATGCTAATATTAATGGGGCAAAGTATGAGAACATATGAGATATTTGCAGAATCTTGAAGTACCTTCCCACAAAATATTTACTAAATATTTAGGAATCTTTATTACTAAATAAAAGGTTACTACAGATGACTAAATCCTTAGTAATATTTAGTGATAATCTTACCAAAAGAGTATAACTTGAATCTAATCATGCCAAAATATCAGACAAATCTAAATAAGGATAAATTCCAGAAAATATTTAGCCATTACTCTTAAAATATATCAAAGTCATAAAAAATTTGAACAACTTTCCCAGACAGGAGAATATTGAAGAAACATGACAATTCAATGTGAGATGTGATCCTGGATTGGATCTGAGAACAGAAGAAAGACATTAGTGGGACAATTAATTAAATTTGAATAAGATCTATGATTTAGTTAATAGTATTATAGCAAAATTAATTTCCTGTTTTTTGCTAATTGTATTATGATTATGTAAGATGTTAACATTTGAAGAATTTGGGAGAAAGGTGTACAAGAAGTCTTTGTGCTATTTTGGTAAATTTTGTAAGTCTTAAATTATTTCAATTTTTAAAGTTAAGGAAAAAAATGTTAAAAATTATTGTATAGGCCATAAGTGATAAGAATACTGAATAACATAAACAAACTGAGAAAGAAAGAAATAGGGTAAAAGGAGTCAAATATGTAGGAACAATATATTATAAATCCTTACTTTTGCTAGGCATTTTATTCCTTTATCTCATAAATATTATATTCCCATAAAATCTTTTAAGAAAACTAGTATTCTAATCTTTCAGATGAGAATATAATATATTAGTTTATAAGTCTGTTGGATAATATCAGGCTAATTTACATTAAGCAAAAAATAGGGATTATCAAAATTTTCAGACTACAGTTGTGTCAACAGAACTCAAATGTAGTCAGGGAGTTGTGACCCATAAAGGAAGCTAAGAAAAAAATTGAAGAGCCATCCTTATTCTCTGGATCTCATCTGTATGATCCTATTTACATACTATTTAATGTTTATTTCTCCATCTTTTTAATCCTACTCTCTCTACTTATTCCACATAGTAGAATACTGCAGTCCCAACCCCCACAATTATGTTTTATAGTTATATGGAGATTAAGTGGGCAAGCCCAAATTGCAATTTGAAGCTTCACAGTAGTACAGATACACTTGCTTTGGTTAAAATGTGTGCGTGTGTGTGTGTGTCTGTGTGTGTGTCTGTGTGTCTAAGGAGGGAGAGAGAGGGAGGGAGGAAAGGAGGGAGGTGTGGGGTAGAGATTAGAAGGGAGCAGTGATGTTTCTGGAACTGACAAAATATGGGTACTACATTGAGCTTTTCTCCTCTCTGGTTCTGTTTGTCTATCAGTCTTACTTTCTCTGTACAGACTAGCTCTCTGTAATTTTGCATTTACATCGTGAATCCTTTTCTCCACCATAGACACCACTTACACACACACACATATACACACACATATACGCTAGCCTCCAATCAGTTTGTGGTAGACATTCACACAGATTTAATCAATTGTGACCTTCGGAGGCTACACTTATAAAGTGCAATTATAGCTGCTGAAGGACACATATATGGTTAAGCCTGGAACATTCTGGAAGAAAAGAGGGAGGGAGGGACTGAGATTCAAAAACAGCCAGATTGATGGTTTGAATTCCAGCTCCATTAATTTTACGCAAGTGACATTGAGAAGGTTGTTAAATCCCTCAGTAGCTGTTTTCTCATTTGTTTATATATATATATGTATATCTTCTAGATTTATTTTTAGGATTAATGAGTGATACATATAAAATAACTTAAGAAATTTCCTGATTTGTATCAAGTACTCGGTAAATACTAGTTATCTATTTTTATCAGGAGAAAGTAGGCATGCCTGGTAAAAGTGGAAGAGATGATGAAAAAAGTAATGCAAGCAATACCAGTGAGAATACAAGTTTGAATACAAAAAAAACAAAACAAAACTCTGTTTGATTAAGGGAGCAAGGGGAAATAGAATATGGCCAAAATACAGGAGTGGAAGATTACAAAGATTCTGGAAAATGTTTTAGATAGAAGCCCTCTCATCTCGCCTTTAGCCTCAAATATCACTTTGGATATAAAATACATGAACAAGCCTCAGTAAAAATGCTGTTCCAAAGTAATCTGTATAAAGAGTCTATATATTTGCAGAGAATTATTGGTTGCAAAAGGAAAGTGAGTGTCAGCTTCAGCCTTTTGGAAGAACAGACCTATTTGTTTGTTTTTTATTGGTATTATAGCTACTAGATCATCATGTTATTTGTCTTATCTGCAGTGTCCGTTCTGGCCTTGCAATTCGGGCAAGTGTAAATCAAACGCCTTTAGAGTTATGGATCCTGGTGATTCACAAGGTAATCTTGCAAACACGGCAGGGAAATATACGATTTGCAAATTGCTCAACTGACATCTCTGCTATTATCCTAAAATATTGTGGCAGCAGAACTCATTTTATAATATTTCAGCTTGATTATATTTTAAAACTTTACCTTTCTCAAGATAAATATATTGCCTCCCATTTGCATACTTTTATTTTGTTAAATGGTATGTGTATTGTAGGGCAGGATGCTTTATTTCAGGATGACTGAAAAGTTCTCCTTTTCATGTGAGTTATTCTTAAGTCAGTTAAACTTCTCCTATCAAATTCTTTTTAAATTTCTTTGCACTGGACTTTCTTACAATCACAAATTATGATTGAATTTGCCTATAAATTAACATTACAACATTGCTAAAGATTTTCAATTTTGAATTATGCCTATTGAATGTAGAATTCATCTTTAGCACTTTCAAATGATGATAATATCTTTAACAAGAGCATTTTTCATCAGTCTAATATACTTCCCCTACAGTAAGCATTAAAATATGCTTACCAATATTATACAAGGCTCTTTTCATTCAAGTACCTCATTCTGCAAAAATGTAACTGTAGGGCTATATTCTCATAGACTTTTATTAATTAAACCTAGAATTCATAGTGACGGTCATTGTAATTTCAATGCAGACATATACCTACTTTAATACATGTTTAAAGAATAAAATTAAAATTATATGCATATATTAGAAAATATTCCATCCATCCACATCTTGTCAAGTAGATGTTACAAGGTTTAAGGGGATAGATGCTGTTCAGAGCAGAGTACTAGACTAGAAAGAAGATGGTTCAATGGCAAATCATGTAATCTCTTTTAGATAAGAAAAGAGGGGGTTAATGCAATCATCTCTAAGAATGCTGCTAGTTTTCATCATTTAATGATGATATTTTAAACCTCAATTATGGATGAATAAGCAAGATTTCATATATAATTAAACTGTAAGTATTTTGAATCTGGAGGTATGTGTTTTAAATCCTATAGAATAAAAATTAAATGAGGAAAATAGGAATGTAAATGGTGAGGAGAAAAATGTTCCCTTGATGTAGAGAAATATTTTTTCTTTGAAGGAAACGATTAATTTAAAATATGCAATTCTCCTTCTCTGCAGACATTCAACACAATTTAATTCAGATTTTGTCAGTGCAAGTAAAGAAACCCACCTTGATCGACTCATCATTTAGAAGTGACATTAATGCGAATAAGTATTTGAAAAAAAATGGGGGACAAAGGACTTAAATCATATATTCAGAATAAACCAGAGTTATATATCTTAGCATCAATCTAGGACTTTTATAGGGAAATATATAGGAAGGGAAACCATGTTAGAAAACATATAGCAATGTGGCAGAAATGGGTTTTCTAGATCACCTAACGTATGAAGTCATTTATCAACATGAAGCAAACAGAGATATTTCTTTGGAAGAGAGAGAGAGCAGAGACAGGGAGACAAGCAGAGAGAGAGAGACGGAGAGAGAGAGAAAATGTGGGATGAGTGTTCACTCTCTCTGGCTGGTCTTTTAACAATAACGTGTCATGTTGATCACAAATTGAAAGGTAAACATTAATTTACTTTTACCAATACCTTTTGGAGAGTATTGTCTTAGAAAGGATATCTGTATGGAAAGGATTCCATCGAAGTTTTATGTATTTGACAATATTTCATATATTTATGGTGTTTTGAATTCTAAGATGCATCCTCCCTCTCTGCTTGGGTTTATATTATTAATATTTAATCTTTATCTAATACATAAATAAATTCCTTTGTCCTCTTTTTCTCAAATTTTCCAATCCTTGGCAATACAGCACATCAAAATGGAAATTTATTCTAAAGAAGTTGAAACAAATGTAATTTATATTTTTCCCTCATGGAAGAGTTTTCAAACATAGAAAATTTGAAGATCCTTTTTATTTTCAAATATTAATTATGTATTACATGTAATTTTTATGAATCTGTGCTTCTATATATATACATTTTAGTGTAGTTTTTACAAATAACATATTTGAGCACATTCCTTCATCTATATAAAACTAAGGAAAGAAATGACCATAATACAACATTTTAGGGAGAATGAAACTACTTTTTATGTCAAACAGTAGAGAAAATGTGGCATTTGTGATGATAAATAGCATATAAGACCTTTAATTACAAAGGTAAATATAATGAAACATGTCAATAGGCAAAATTTAGGTACAGATGTTTACAATATCCAGTTAAGATCTGAGATCAGGGAACCTAAGGACTTTCCCTAAATAGTGTGGAATCATAACTTTGATGTGGTCTACAGTTCTTCAAAGTATACATTATCTTCATAATTAAGGAGGCTCTCAGTTGCTCATAAAATACATATGAGCATACATACGTATGAGAAGTGAGTTGCAAGAAATTGGCTTTCTGCAGTTTCACAATTCTTTCTGAAGCTTCTTGTTAGCAATGAAGTGTAAATGGATAGAAATAAAGCTTTATTTCTCCACCTAAGAAGTCTAAAAATAGGGTACAGTATTAAAAGGAAAGGATATTTAATAACAGAAAAGTAATATGTTGTTCATTCTATTAATTCATAAGTAAAGAGGACTCTGAAGTGAGAAGAGGGGAAAGGAAAGAAGACTAGGGGAGGGCATGCAAGTTCTTTCTGGAAAAGAAAATTCTTTGCAGTTTTAGGTGATTCTTGCTCTCTCAACTTTGCCTTTTGTTACTTTTGTGTAGCAACTTCAAACCTTGCCATAGTGAAATGTTAATACCCCAGTGGCACCATTCATCAATGCCCTTGATTGGAGCCCTATGGGAAGCCTAAATAAGGAATACAGTGAGGAAGCAGAATGAGAAAACTATGGAAGAGAAAAACTAAAATAGGCAAACATTAGGTTTACTGAAAATAGGCAGGACTTCGTGAATAGAAGCATAAACAATGGGACATATGGACAAGAATTCAAATTTATGTCCACATAGACTATGGGTTTGCAGCATTGTATATTAATAATTGAGCCCAACTTGAGACAGTAGTTGATTTCTTCTGTGCATGCCCAATGTAAAAAAAAACAATGTCTCAGTAGATACATGAGAATACATATTTTAAATATAATTCTGGGTTATTGAAATGAATATCTGGTGTTTTGTTAATAATTTTATTAATTAGCATTTTAAATAATGCCTAATGTATCTCTCAGGAAATTGAATTTTATCCCCAAAATTGTTGATTAATGTAATTTATAAGAATTTTTATGAATGAATTTTCCGTTTAGGAGATTGCAGTGGGTGACGTTTCTAGTTCTCATGTCCACTAGCCAATTATAGAAGAGACACAGCCAAAATTATATCATCATCATAAAGGGGATATATACATACCTACTTTTTTTTCTTAGTGAAGGCTGATAAATCAGAAGTAGTGAAGGTATTAATATTGATAAGGTTATGTCCATATATTGAACGAGAGAGAGAGAGAGAGAGAGATAGTCAAACAGACAGGCAAACATAAGACCCCTCCCCCCCACACCCACCATGCACACACTCATGCAAGCAGGCAGGCAGAAAGGCAAACTGACAAGCAGCTAGCTAGCTAGATGATAGATATTTTCCCAAATGACATATGTAGTCCTTTTGATAAGATTTGGATCCATATCCTCATGGTCTGGAAATGCAGTATCAACTAAAAAAGGTGTCTACCTATTGACTCCCAATATTGAATGTTAGAATACATCTTTGATAAACACTCCGCTCTCTAAGAAGTTCTGTTTGTTATCTTCCTTCCTCATGTTTGAAGAGGTTGGTTAGGTGATCTTTACTTAGAGAATACATGGTTTTCATAGCCTTCACTTTGCCTAAAGGGTGTTTTAAGGCTTGCTGAATAATCATATACTTTTTAGTCTGGGTTTGTGGTTTTGCAAGCAGTCATTTTTTTCAAAATGTTCTGTGTTTGTCTGTTTGTTTCACTTCCCTGTGACATCAACTACATCTGAAGTTCTTTACTAGATGTTTTTCAAAATTACACAGTTTCTTTGGCTTCTGGCTCCCTTGCCTCTCTGTTTAATGACTATGTGGAAGAATATTTAATGGCTGAGGCCAGATGGAATAATAGGTGGAAAGGCCATATCTTTGATCTGTTCTATGCCAGAAAGCTGAATCGCTTTGATCAGCTGAAAAATTTCACCAGGACTGTTTACCTGAAAACCTTTTTTGTCTTCCTTCTCCCAGGAATCTAGAAATATTTGGTTTGTCCAATATTTGTATATTGCAAAATTCTAGACCTCCTTTTTGGCTTCATTTCTACTTGCAGCCCTTTCTGGACCCACTTCTTTCTGGAGCTTATCGCTCTCTAGTTTTACCTTATTAAATCAATCAATAAAACCCAGAACACACTAGTAAATCTCTGTTTTCTAAAATTTTCCCTTAGAAATACAAACCCAGCAGTCATGTGACATAATTTCCAAGTTACCACAGGTGATTATTTTTCCAAATTCTTTGGGAATGTGTAGGTGGACTTCCAGCGTTGCAGCCTGCTGTCCTTTTAAGCACTGCCTTCCGCAAAGATCCTATGCCAGTGTTACATCTTTTGGACTTAGGCTTTGTCACTCTAAGCTAACTGTTCTAATGAACAATTCCAAAATCACTGGATTTCTTGATCATGTCACAGCCCAAAGCAGTTCAATTTCTCCTTTCCAAGGGGTGACTAAGGGAACAAGTTTCCTTCCATGGCATGTTTCCATCATATTAAACTTTTGGATCGAAGGATGCACTAATGTCTTTCAGTCAACAGACAAAGAAGATGAGAAAAAGAGAGAAAGAGAGAGAGACCTGGAAGGTTTTTACCACTTCAGCTCATCTTTAAGGTTAAAAAGTAGTTTTATGACACTGTCAAGAAGCAAAGAGAACTTGGAAATACAGTTTAGTTTTTTTTCTTAGGAATAGAAAAATGGTTAATGAGCACATAGTATGTATGTAATTTGTGTCTTATCCATCAAATGCCCATTTCTTACTTTATCTCACCCATAATATACACTTACTTTCCCAACCCAGACTAAGACAAAATCCTACTGAGTCACTCTGTCCAACCTAAATACAGAATCTCCAAATGTTCTGAAAATCTTGCCATATGATATCTGGTTCAGAAGTGATTCCTCTGGATATAATTATAACATATAAATTAAAAAGAAAAGTTATCTACCCACCCATCCCTACACACACATTACACATAATTTTTTTAAAAAAATGTATAAAAGAAAAGAATGTCATACACAGAACAAAATGGTTCATGGCAATGTAAAATTATCTACATCAGGCACTGTGAAGTTTCCCTACACTTGTAGAGGGGAAAAAATTCAGTAATTCATGTTTATAGAAAGCTGAGGACTCCAATTCCTTAGGCTAAGTTGGTAGTTTCCTTTGGCAACATAATTCTCTAAAAAACAACTTACTAAGCTTCTGATCTGTTTGCTACCAGTTAGTCCCACATGGCAGTTACCACCATGGTAGTTAGGTCTATCAAACATAGTGCTCAGATTTCTTTTATTCTTTTGATTTTTTTCTCTTCCCATTCTTCAAGTTAATGGTGGCTATTTTGAAGATACCAGGTTTAAAATGGAAGGTTTGTTACTAACTTCCCCCAAGGCTGGTTCACAATGCACTCTGTGGTTTAAAGGATTTCTCCATCCCCACCTCCCACTTACCATTTGGGATCTAAAAGAGATTGACTTCTCTATCCTTTCAAGGTGGTAATTTCTGGAAGTTGTCTGTTCCCTTACATCTAGCTGCTTCTCCCTTCAACACATCTCTCTCTTGAACTCTTTACAAAATATTGTTAATGGTAGCTAGGAGCTAACATTTTGATTCTTTCCTACCACTTCCCCTAGCTAGAGCTGCTAACTATTTAGTAGGCATGTGGTCTACCTTCAACATGTCACAAGAGGCAGTATTAACAAACATGTTTCTACTATATTATATTCCTGCCTCCAGTGCAAATTGCCTTGCCATCCAACTGCTAAGTGAATGGTATTTGCAGTCTTTCCTTATGCTTGCATTGATACCAATTGTTTGCATTGATGCAATGCTTGCATTGATACCATTGGTACCAATGCTTGCATAGATCAGGGTAATTAATTCTACCTGTGGTTTCAGATAGCACAAAAATCTCACTGGTTTAACAAAATAAATATTGCTTTCCTGCACAACAGAATCAAATGTAGGTAACTAGGGTTGGGTTAGTAGATGCTCTCTGTTCCATGCAGTCATTCAAAGACCGAGAATCATTAAAAGGGACTCTGCCACCTCCTAGGTCTTTTAAATTATCTACTAGATCTTCTCCATGTATCTGGTTGACAGGGGCAAAGGCAGATTGTGAGAATCATGGGAGAGGTTTTAGGAGCTGGCCTTGAAGTAGAAAACATTGCTTTCAGCACCATTTCATTGGACAGTCTTGGTCACATAACTCCTGCTTGACTTAAAAATAAAAACTTTCTGTATGCTGAGGAGGAAATTGAAATATTTAGATGAAGTCATAGCATTGTCTCTATCTCATGAGGGGATCTAGAAGTAAATATGTGGGGTGTCTTTAAAATCTAAGACACTTTAACGCAGGATATGAGATAAATCTAAATTTTAAGCCAGTCACTGACATTCAGTGAATAATAGGATGCCAGAGATTTTTTTCTTTATTGTCTCTGTATTTTCAACAACTAGCATAATGCCTGATGACTCTCTAATTCTATACCAGTTAAATTACTTGTGTGCCAGCAATAAACAGCTATAATATATAATAAAATATTTTAATTAAAATATATATTATATAATTGAGTCAAGAACAAGATTGACAGAAGAAAACACAAATAAAAAATAACATTCTTGGAAAATAATAAATATATAAATTATGATGGAAATAAACATTTCCTTTTTACTTTCATAACACTATTAATCAAGAAAGATAGTAAATTAGAAATCAATGGGTTCATTAATAAGTTGTTAACAACATAAATTAGTAGACATTTTAAATTTTGGTGGCAAAATTTGCCACAAAAAATTTAGCATATTTCTCTTCCCTTATTTTTTTTCAAAGCTTTCTGCTAACTTCTACCACTGTTTCTGTTAACAAGATAAAGAAAGCAATAATGATGGATAGATAAAAGGTAAAGAATTGTGAAAAACAAACTATAAAGTATATGTACCTGATGTAAGGTGGCTTGTCAGTAAATGCTGAATATGTGAAGATGGTTATTGTGAGGAATAGAGAAACAGTTAGATGCTAAATGAATGATAGCAAGAAGGTTCAACTTTAGAAGAATACTATAAAACATGGAAAGAATATACATATGGTACATATAAACTAAGATCCTGAAGTAGAAAAATTTTAGGAAAGAAAGAATGACAAGGAGCCCTAAATATAAAAAAGGCAAGAAAAAGAAGTCAAAGGGCAAGGAAATGAAGAAGCAAAAAGGAAGTCTCAAATAAATATATAAAGTTGCATAGATGTAGGAAAAGCATATATTGATGTAGAAAAAAATGTCAAAATGCATAAAATTTCAGAAGGCTCTTTTTAAATAGAATGTTTGGAAAAAGAAAGCATGAATTTCGATTAAAGAAATAAGGACGTTAGATAAAGAAGATAGTATAAAAGACTATTTTACCTTCTCCCCTGCTCCAAATCCATGATATTAAAAATAAATAAATAAATACATGTTTTTAAAGGAAAGGAAAAGAGAAAGAGAATCAGACATGTAAGAGGAAAGTGAATAAGGAGATAATTTGTAATCATGTTAGACAAAAGGATTTGTACTTTCACTAAAAAAGACATTTTAAGGAGTTCTTATTAGATAGTGCATTTAGTCAGGGTTGTCCAAAGAAACAGAACTGACAGGATGAAAAAAAAAAATATATGAATGAGAATTGGCTCATGAGATTATGGGGGCTGACAAGTCCTAAGATCTGCAGTTGGCTAACTGGAAATCCAGGAGAGCTAGCAGTGTGGTTTCAGTCTGAAGGCCTGAAGATTTGAGACCCAGGAAGAGCTGATTCTTCAATTCATTCTGAAGGGAGAAAAAAAACTGATGTCCCAGCTGGAAGGCAGTCAGGCGGGAAAAGTTTCTTCTTACTTGGGGGACGATCAGCCTTTTGTTCTATTCAGGCCTTCAACTGATTAGATGGAGCCCACCCACATTTGGGGGGGAAATCTGCTTACTCAGTCATTGATTTTAGTGTTAAACTCATCCAAAAGCACCCTCACAGAAATACCCAGAGTAATGTTTGACCAAATTTCTGGGAACCCTATAGTCAAGTTGATATGTAAAATTAACTACCACAGATAGAAAAGTAGGCAAACTAGATGGCTTATAAAACACAACCTGAGAAAAACATAACCAAAAACACATTCAAAAGAAGACTACTAAGAAGATGGAAGCAGTCTGGATGCCTTAGGACCCAGAGTCATGTACCAAGGTTGTAATAGAGGAGCAGGCAGTGGTTTTCTATAGGCACCAGTGGCTTTTGCTAGAGGCTAAATCAGAAAATGTTAATGTCTGAAGCAGAGGTCAGGGTATTACCAGACCTCAGGTTACTGACTCCTAGGTAGAGCAGATATCCCCACACCTAGTAGGCACCCTGCTGGATGGCATATCTCTTATCTTGTTGGGGATCATGGGAGCCAGGCAACAAAGATCCTGGTGAATGAGCTTTCTTACATATGAAGCTCCCATCTAAAAATCACCAAATTTGTGAGGAAAAATCCCACAGTGAGAAATATGTTCTAAAGTTAAAAATACATGTAAAATTAGCCACGAAGTAAGTAATACAATATTTAGGATAATTATAATTAATACATATATAAGGTATGAGTAAAAAGGTAAGACACATGAAAAATACATCAGGAAGATTCAACATTATAGAACATGAATTCTAGAATGAACAGCAGACATAGTAAAGAAGGCAAGTACATTGTGTAGAAGCAAAATGTATAGAGATGAAAAAAAATTTTCACCTTGAAAAGACTTTCAGAGCTATAAGCTAAATGAATAATAAGAAATCCAGTTCTAAAAATTTTATAATAAAAATTTCTGAACATCATGGATGAAGAATTCATTTAAACTTTCAGAAAGAAAATTTAAAGAATCACCTCCAAAGTTAAAAATTATATTGTCATTGAACTTTTCATTAGTAACACTAGATGGTAGAAGAGAAATAAAGGGAAGAGACACTGGTGGACCATTAGCATATGTAACTAGGAGAATTTTTCATCATGTTTCCCAGAGCACTCTCCCTTCCCCTCCTACTCTCCCTCCATTTCTCTGTTTCAGCTTTGTCTCTTTCTTTGACTTTGCATATATATGTTAAGCAGTCTGTCCCCAAGGAAGAGCTCAATGGTTTGTCCAAATATACCAGTAACTAGGTGGCTAAGAATGTTTATTTCAAGGCTGAAGTCTTAGAGATTGTACTTGGCTGGAAACCACATCCTCGAAACAGCTTTTTCAGTAAGATATGGGCTGTTTTGATCTCTATTTGCCTGATTACTTTGTCTAACCAACTGTCAAAGGATTGAGAAGAGCGAGGATTAATTAAATGATATTCAAATATTTCAGTATATGGTAAATTACTGGGGAGTCTTGAAAGACAAATAAGAATTGGTAAGTGAAAAGTAAAGCTTTTGGTGTTGATCTGAAGGTAATTTGAGTTTTGATCTTGGTCATTGCACCATATGGTGGCTTTATCTACATGTGAGTGTCATTTTAGATCACTTTAGCAAATGCAGTCATTTGAACCTTAAATGCTATAGCTTGGCCAAGTATTGCATGGGAGGCTGAAGCAAACATCCTATTGTTTTAGGGGAAAGATAATTTTTTTGTGTGTTTTGCTGTGTTTTTAAGCCAGACTTGCAGTCAATAGCATTGAGCCTTGGTTTTATCTGTTCTACAAATGCTAGTGAAGTTGTAGCTTTAAATTATGTTCAGACCTAGGGAGTCCATACTAAACTGGCTGCCAATATTTCATTCTCCTTGATGATGTTTTGAACTGTATTCAGGGCAAAAGGAAGTAACTACAGAGTAGCTAACTTCTTGAACTTATGAAACTTATTATAAAAGAAAATAGATTCCTGGGCTATGTGGCTGCTTCCCACTAGCTATCCATTTTGGTAGTGTATATATGTCCATATCACTCTCTCACTTCATCCCAGCTTACTCTTCCCCCTAAATTACATAAGTCATGGAAATAACTATATTTCAGAGGTTTCATAACTCCAGGCATTAACACTTGATTATGTAAATAAACAAATTAAAAAAATCAATGCCCGTATAAACAGATATTTAGATGAACAGTGAATATTCTAAGAAGACAATTTCGACAATCTATGCTTGGAACACTCTGTCTCTAGTAATGGTTTCCTCAGAATTTCAAGGATAAACTGGAATGGTTGGACTATATGATTCAATATTATTGTCAAAATGAGAGTATTGGGAGAATAATAACAAAACTTATAAAAGCTGATTGCTTAAACTGAAGGAATAGAGTGATTATTTTAAGAGAATTATGGCTATCACCAGAATTTACTGGAAAGATATGAAAGGATCACTTTATATTTTAAATCTCAGGAAGACATATATAAAAATACAAGGATTGTCTCCCAGATCTGACTGCTCTTAAAGAGGTACTAGAAAAGGGAAGCAGTATTTTTATTGTTAGAATATGAGCAAGGGTGTGTGTGATCCATAACAATGTAACAAGGAAGGAAAAAAGGTAAAGTATAAGAATGCACACTGGAATAACTTCTGCATAAGGAACCAGAATGAAGGAAAATGCTACAATGTCTCTTACAAAGCTTCAAATAGAGTCCATTAAAAGAGCAGGTAGAAAAATAGCCCTTGTAGGTTTGGAACTTCTACCAACCTATTACTGAAAATCTGTACAGCCTTGCAAAATGCAAGACAAGGTGATAAATCTAAAATTTAATATACATATATTAAATTAATATTAACTATGTAAATATATTTAAATATTATATATGCCAAGATAAAAGAAGAATTACCTGTGACCTATGGATTATGCTTGAAAATTTATGGAATGTGGACTCCAAAGGAAAGCAGAAGAATCATGAGATAATTAATGGAAAGCCAGGCAGGACAGTGATAGATTTCAGACTGAGAGAACCTGTAGGTCTCTTTGGAGAATTCTTACTGGTTGGGATCATCAAATGCAGGAAAGAGATCACAAAAAAATTTGCTTCACTGTGTATGACAGACAGAGAAAAACGAATACCATATGCTAACACATATATATGGAATCTAAAAAAAAAGTTTCTGTTGAACCTAGGGGCAGGACAGGAATAAAGATGCAGATGTAGAGAATGGACTTGAGGACACGGGGAGGGGGAAGGGTAAACTGGAACTAAGTGAGAGAGTGGCATGGACTTATATATACTACCAAATGTAAAATAGCTAGCTAGTGGGAAGCAGCTGCACAGCATAGGGAGATCAGCTCAGTGCTTTGTGACCACCTAGAAGGGTGGGAGGGAGGCGCAGGAGGGAGGGGATATGGGGATATATGTATACATATAGCTGATTCACTTTGTTATGCAGCAGAAACTAACACAACATTGTAAAGCTATTATACTCCAATAAAGATGTTAAAAAAATTTGCTTGAACATTGAATATTTTTGGCACACATGTAATTCCATTAAAATTATAGAAACCCAAACTGAATCTACCAACATATATATAAAATATATACCATGATCTAGTGGTATTTATCTAAGGAATGCAAGATTGATTTAATTTATGAAAATAAATCCCTGAAGTGCATCATATTAATAGAATAAAGACAAAAAAATGTGATAATGTCAATGGATAAATAAAAGGCACTTGATGAAATCTAACATTTTTCATGATAAAAACATCTCAACAATTAAGACTGGCATAGAAGTTCCTCAGCTTAATGAAGGACATCTGTGTAAAGCCCATAGCCACCATCATACATCACGGCAAAAAACTGAATGCTTTTCCCCTAATATCAGGAACAAGACAAGGATGCCTAGTCTCACAACTTCCATTTAACATTGTACAAGATACTCTTGCCAGTACAGTAAGTCAAGAAACAAATTAAAGGGCCCCAGATTGTAAAAGAAGAAGTAAAATTTTCTGTATTCACAGATGTTTTGGTACTGTATGAAAAAAAGTCCTGAGGGATCCACAGAAACACTCAACTACTGTGCCATTGTAGTAAGTTTTAAAACAGTCTTAGTAATAAATAATTTCAGCAAGGTTATAGAATGCAAGATGAATATATCAGTTTCATTCTTATACATTAATGAAGAGTCTAAAGTGAAATCAAGAAAAAATTCATTTACAGTAGCATTGAAATGAATAAAATACTTAGGAATAAATTTATCAAAAGAAGTACAAGACTTGTGCACTAAAATTACAAATTTGCCAGTAGGATTCTCTGTAGTGCTGGATAGGAAAAACTCAGTAGTCTGCACTTAACCTCTCTGGACTTTGCTTAATACATGTATTTTTCTTTTGCTTTTATTCAATAACCTTTGCTATAATGAAATTTAGCCATGAGTTTTACCTGCTATTGAGTCCTGTGGGCCCACTGGTGAATCATTGGACTTGAGAGTAGTCATGGAAACCCCTAATCACTGATAATTTTAGACATTGATTTCTAACAAAGTTTTTTCTCTAGAAAGTTCCAGTGAATACACTGAAAACTCAGGACTTAACCATAGAGTTCAGTAAGGAGGATGAATACAATATAAAGAAACAGGCCATAATATTGTTCTTATAACAATAAGATTTGCCTGGAAATAAACACATTTTCACAGAATTCATCTGAAAACTAAAAGATTCTATAATAGCTAACATTCTGGAAAAAATGTGGTCTGCTTAAATGTTTCCTACATTTTAATTGATTATAAATTAGTTGCTAAAATATTATTATTTGTTAATTGCAACTAATACTGCTATTTCTTCATTCTTAAAGTTCTTTATAACTTCTTTTAGGAATTAGAAACTTGTAGAGAGAATGCATAAAATATAGCCTGATGCTGTGGTATCCAAAAATGAAGAAGTGACTTAACATTAGAAATTGACTATCAAAGACAAAGCAGCATGATCTAGTAGTGACAGGTGGGTCAGAGGGATAATCCTAAATTTGACAGAGCACAGATGCTGAGCTTTTCAAAAGATTTTGCAATTGTCTGAACAAATTTCAAGCCATATTTTCTATAAATGAAAAATGAAATTACCAACTGGGAAAACAGAACAAAGATAATTTTAAAGAACAGAAAAAATATTAAAGGTCAAAAATACTAACTTTATTAAATACTTAATAATGGATTAATAGACTAGTTTTTCTCCAAATTACAACAGTAGTAAAGAACATGTTAGAGCACTTAAAAAAATAGGAATATCTCTAAGATGATTATTTGCAAAACTGTTAAAGAAAAGTTTTCAATTGGACCTGAAACTATGAAAAAAGAAAAAATTGAGCATCAGATCATTCTCATAAAATAGCTCGTGGCAACAAAATGGCAAATAATATCGCACTTCCCTTGGTTATTTACAACAATATAATTTACTACCTAGTCTGCATGTCACATCAGTTTCAGAATTGTTTAGACTTGGATAGGTTAATTCAACCTGCCTATATTCACAAAATTCAAAAGATCATGATTCAAATAGTTAATGTAAGAATTTGCAAATAGAGATATATGTTCATATTGGCTGTATGTTGTTCTAGCATACCCCTATAGAAAACACAAAGGAATGCAGATTATAAGAATGAAGCAGAGTGAACTTGCAGTCACATTGGGAGAAATTAGTGGTATCAAGCTCTGAACGTCTAGTTCTTCCATCTCAACAGCTGGCATAGATTTGTCAACAGAGTCTCCTCTTTGAGTTTAAGCACCACCTGCTTTGACAGCATGGACAAGTTCGTGTCATTAACTCTATTTCTTTATTTTGCTTCTCCAAGCAATATCTCTTCCAAAACATATCCCTTTTTTTCACACATGCTAGGAATTTCAGTCTAGGCCTGTGCTGTGCAATATTGTATCCACTAGACACATGTGGCAAGGGAGCATTTATAATGGGACTAATGCATCTGAGGAATTGGGTTTTTAATATATTTTTTTAATTAAAAAAAAATTATTTTATTTTATTTATTTTTGGCTGCACTGCGTCTTTGTTGCTATACGCAGGTTTTTCTCTAGTTGCGGTGAGCGGGGGCTACTCTTCATTGTGGTGCACGGGCCCGTCATTGCGGTGGCTTCTCTTGTTGCGGAGCACGGGCTCTAGGCGTGCGGGCTTCAGTAGTTTTGGCTTGCGGGCTCAGTAGTTGTGGCTCGTGGGTTCTAGAGTGCAGGCTCAGTAGTTGTGGTGCACGGGCTTAGTTGCTCTGCGGCATGTAGGGTCTTCCAGTACCAGGGCTCGAACCCATGTCCCCTGCACTGGCAGGCAGATTCTTAACCACTGCACCACCAGGGAAGCCCAATATTATTTAACTTTAATCAATTTAGACTTAAAAGCTGAAGCATATAAAGTATTTCTTATTGACATAAAACTTTATTGTTTTTGTAATGCTACCTTTTACTTTGTTGTATCTTGTAAGATATTGTTTTACTGTAGTTTGCTATGGGGTGAATATATCGTTTCTAGCATTACGTATAAACAGATAAACCTTTCGTCTAGTCTGTGCCATTGGATTGATTTAATTTGAATGATTTTTCTAGGTATAAATGTGCCATTATAATGTGTCTATTTGAATACGTTATGCAGATAAAACAATACACAGTGATATCTGTTTAAGTCATAATTGGTAATTAACTTAAAATAATTATAGTTTTAACATAAATTAGGTTAAAATTAAGTATGGGCAATTTTTAAAATTTAAAATGAAGGCATATTTTTGATGCAGTATCTATTGGAGATGCAAAAACTAGTGTTATGATTGGAACAGTAAAGATAAAAGTTTACTACAACAAGATATGAATTACATGTTAGTACGAATGGTAATTGCAGTTTTTGCAGCAGAGCAAAACAAAAAGCTGTTTGGTACCTGTGCAAGAAAAAGTTTTAAAGATAATAAAGTGGAGAATGTAAAGAGACTTTGTCCGTAAATACATAGTACATTTGATAAGATGTTTCGTCTAAATAGTCAAAACATGAAATCTGAGATTAATCACTTGATATTAGAATTAAAATAGCCACCAAAATATTTTAAACTTTTTTAAACAAGATCTGAGCTTGTAGGTTTGGCAAGCTTTAAAGGAACTTGGATTCTTGAAAAAATAATGGAAAAAAAAGTACAAATAATGATTATTTCAGTTATGGAAATATTGTTAGAAACTAGTGAAATAAAAAACTAATAAAGATATTTTACAATAAAGCCATCAAACAATTAGTTATAGAATATATGACCTTTTAAAAATATGTAAATTCCTATAACTTTCTAAGCACATCAAAGATCAATTTATTCAAATTTTGAAAAATGTTAAGTACTTTCTTTAGGTTTAGGTGAGTGCTGCAATGTAAGAGATAATGTAAAATTACTACATTTGGTTTGTTTTGTGTCAAAGGACTTTTAAATTTACTAATAAACATTTTATTGAATTCAGTAACAACAATAATATTCAACTCTTGCACAGACACTTTTTATTTATTTACATTTATCACAGAAGAATATCAGCTAGATGTGAAAAAACTTAATTGCTATTTCAATGGACTGTACTCTAGCCTTGTGAGATATTAATCTGGATTGATTGGAATCTTAAAACAAAGGACTGATTTTTCTCTTATTGATTTGCTCCACTCTACTAAATATTGAAAATATTTGCATTCAGTTTTCTGGAGCAGACTCTGTGGAAAATGTCATGGATAGAGTTGTTAAAACCGTTCAGTATTGAACAATGTATGTGACTGATTATAGAATAAAAAGACAATGAATTCAATGAATGAATTTAATAACTTAGTTCTTTGCCAGTGCTCGCTGGTTGCGTAGTATAAGCGTTTTACACAGATTTACTCTACAATTAGCTAAAATTCAAGATTACCTAAGTATTAAAAAATGCTTGATAGGGCTTCCCTGATGGCACAGTGGTTAAGAATCCTCCTGCCAATGCAGGGGACACGGGTTCGAGCCCTGGTACTGGAAGACCCTACATGCTGCAGAGCAACTAAGCCCGTGTGCCACAACTACTGAGCCTGTGCTCTAGAGCCCGCGTGCCACAACTACTGAAGCCTGCGTGCCTAGAGCCCGTGCTCTGCAACAAGAGAAGCCACCACAATGAGAAGACTGAGTACCACAACGAAGAGTAGCCCCCGCTCACGGCAACTGGAGAAAGCCCGCGCACAGCAACGAAGACCCAATGCAGCCAAAATAAATAAATAAAATTTAAAAATTTATTAAAAAAAAATGCTTCATAAAAAATTATTTAATCAAAGACAGTAAGTGGCCACATGGTTTATATTCTCTCACAGATATTGCACTGAAAATGATGGAGTTCGATTTAGAGCTATAAGGAAAAAAAGAGCTTATCTGTGACCTAGTTAGACAGGTAAAAGGATTTGTGTTAAAAATGAATGTTAACTCAATACACATCAATAAAGGTGATTTTAGACATTGTCTTACATGTCTAAATAGAGAAGATTTTAATTCTTATCAACAGTATTATGTGAATTGGCTGCAAAAACTAAGAGAAAGATTTAAGAGAACATTTTTGATATTGATAAATTTAAAGCTGCTTTTCAATTTATGCATCACACTTGAATTTGGCATTAATAGTACTGAATTTACCCAAAGGTTAGGTAATTTACCTATTTACAGATGGAATTTTGAAATTGATTTGTTTTTATAAATGAAATAATTTATTCTCAAGTAGACAAACTCGTGTATCAATGTTGGATCAAATATTAAATTAAAACAATCTTTTGGTTCTCAGTCCAGTTATTGGAAATTTTAGATTTGTCTGGAAAACCTTGGTATGTGTGTCTCTATTTTCTACTATAACTTTTATGAAAGTGAAGACAAGATAAATTATTTTAGAATAAATTGTAGCATCTTAATGAGATGAACTATAAGTGCAAAATATCCACTTATCTAGGAGATTAGTATGAGAAAAAGCTTGTAAATATCTCTTTAATAATTTCTATTGGTTGCATATTAAAATAGTATTTTGATATATTTTAAAATATATTATCAAAACGAATTATACTTGTTTTAAAATTTTTTGATATGACTACTATAAATTTTAAATTACATATGCATCTCACATTACATTTCTATTAGAAAATACTTATCTATCAGAAAACAAGAAAATCTGCCTTGTTTCAAACATACTGTCTCAAAAGATGACTTACATCCTTTAAGTTTTTCATTTGTGCCTTGTGTAGTCTAAAATGTCTAAAGATGTACTGTCTAAATATTCTCAATTCATGCAGAAGCTTATTAAATAGATGTACCCAATATTTTTATTATTTATTTATTTATTAAAAATTTTTTTTTAACATCTTTATTGGAGTATAATTGCTTTACAATGGTGTGTTGGTTTCTGTTGTATAACAAAGTGAATCAGCTATACATATACATATATCCCCATATCCCCTCCCTCTTGCATCTCCCTGCTACCCTCCCTATCCCACCCCTCTAGGTGGTCACAAAGCACAGAGCTCATCTCCCTGTGCTATGCGGCTGCTTCCCACTAGCTATCTATTTTACATTTGGTAGTATATATAAGTCCATGCCACTCTCTCACTTTGTCCCAGCTTACCCGTCCCCCTCCCCGTGTCCTCAAGTCCATTCTCTATGTCTGCGTCTTTATTCCTGTCCTGCCCCTAGGTTCTTCAGAACCGTTTTTTTTTTTTTTTAATTCCATATATATGTGTTAGCATATGGTATTTATTTTTCTCTTTCTGACTTACTTCACTCTATAGGACAGTCTCTAGGTCCATCGACCTCACTACAAATAACTCAATTTCGTTTCTTTTTATGGCTGAGTAATATTCCATTGTATATATTTTATCTAAACTTTTATGTAAAAATGTACTGATTTGAATTACATCTCTGTGTGTAGTTTCTCTCTGTATACTTACTATCCACTTTGCAAAGTATTTTATACATCCAAATATATCACTTTCAAATTTTAGAGAAGCTGCTGCTTTTCTATTATATTAGCATATAGTGAGCAAAAATTTCTATTGTTCTAATTAAATATGCCTTTTATGATTTTATAGTCCTTAATTTTACCCCTCATTCTTCATGTTTGGACTAATAGTCACCAAACAATTTAAGTGTTTAGTGTACTGAAAATATTGTGTTATCCTTTTGCTAAATCAAAATACCTCTAAGTAAACACCCAGTTCCCAAGATGAAAATATAACTAAGTTACAAAACACAAAACTGAGATGATTAAAATGCTCTACCTAAGGTTATAGGATATTAGTGTCTAAAACTGTATGCATTCTGCTATTGATCTTAGTTTTCCTAAGAAAGCAGATCTCAAAAAAGAGTGCATGGATATTTCCATAATTTCTACTTCTCTGAGGAGAAAAAACCTGCAATGGTAAGGAGCATTCATGTAAACAAAGTGTGAACTGCACAAATGACTTAATGTACCTCCTTTTTGTTGACCTGAGTTCGGCTATAATGGACTAAATTTTTCCTTTCACTAAAACTGCTGCCAGGGACTTAAGGATCGGTTCAGTTGCTATAAATGGTTCCAGTGACATAAGGAGAGAGAAAATAAATACCCCAAGTGCAAAATTAATACTTTAAGCTATTATGGCTAACGTCTAAAAGTCAGATGACAAGTGAATAATTACAGCAAGATCATTGTGTTTGACAGTAACATTGGTCATCAGCTACAGTTTGAGAGTCAGAATGATGATAGAATATCATAGTCCCTTCATCAAGAAACTTGAAAGCTAAAGCTTGCTGGATGCAGCTGGTTGGTTTCAGTTTCTGACAGGGAAATCTTTATCTCCTAATTGAATTCAAATTGATTTTTCAGCAAATGATATTTCTGAGTTGATGATTAAGATTCTGGAAGGTTCCCAAAAAGTAAAGAGCACACATAATAAACAACTTACTATTATTATATCTTAATACACTAGTTTTCTTCTGATTGCCTTTTCACTGCAAATTGCCTGATCACTTTGATCATTTAACAGCTAGTAGATATTACTAGCCCATCTGTAGTCTACAATGTAAAAATTATTTTCACTTGTCACTTGTCTGCTCCTACTCCCACTCCCTTACCCCAAGCCTCACTTTCAAACAAGTACTGTATAGAAAGCTGACAGAGCCCAAAGATAATTCATTCTGTAGCTGTCTTAGAGCTTGGGAATTTCCTAAAAAGCTGGGTTAACATTTGCAAGTGTAAGCTATAGTTACAGCTGTAAGCTACAAAAATAGAGTTAGGATATCCATCAATTAATCATTCGATTCTCTAGGCGCTGTCAAATTTTACTAACAAACATTTTGGGAAATTAATAAAGCAAAACCGAATAAAATCAAATTGGATCTATTTAAAACAGATACAATAAAACCTGTGATGTATTCACAGGTTTTGTTTAAATCAAACCTCCTGAGTGTAGAGAACAGAATTCACTCTATGTGGTCAGAATGAATAAAGCCAAGTCCAAAATAGGTATGGTGATTTTAGAGTTTGAATGGTAGTCTGGAGGCAGACTCGATGGGGAGGAAGAAATCATCTGCTATCCCTGTTAGGGTTGGTAATTCGTTGTGATTTTCCCGACCAATTTAAACTTGGCCGAAGATATACCAATAATATGCAAGACTGAGGGATGCAAGGTACTAAAAATAAAGTGACATTAAGATATCAGCTGATCTCTTAGATAAAAATAAAAGTAGCCATCTGTTGCTTCTGTAGATTCTGTTAGCATAGTAATGTCTTGATCAATGATACAAATATAGTGAACACATGGAGTTCCCGATTCACATAAGGAATGAGAGTCTCAAAGTTTTGCCATCAGCTTGGTGTACAAATTTGGACTAGGTATTTTCCCCTTAGTTTCTTCTATGAAAATCTTGAATTAGTGTTGCATAAAATAGCAAGTTCCTGCTGTAAATACATGTCAAGGCAGTGTTTGCTTTGATAATCAATAAGGAAGATAAAAAAGTAGAGGCTTTGTAAGACTAACAATTGGGACATTTACATGTAAGGGATAGCACAATTGATGCTTATTGTAGCTGATTGTAATTTCTGATATATTCAGGAAAGCAACTGTTGTCTTCTCACTCCTTCTTACACCCAAAAATCCAACCAAACAACCAAACTAAAAAACCTAAAACACTATCACTTTACCCTAACTAACAATTCTTGGAAAAGACAAAGACAGAGGAGGACAGGGACAGACATACCTGGAATCTCATTACTTCTCTGTCAGATCTTCTATTTTTTCTTATTATAGTGCAGTACAAAAGGAGAAACACTGTCCTACTACACTGTATTGTAGAGTTCAAATCAGTATGCATTCAAAACCAATTTGTCTATAAATGTGAAAAATAAGATCAGCCAATTTAACAGAATACTTTGCAGTATATTTTTGGGAAAATCCATTCATTCAACAATGTTTAATTGAGCACTTACTATCCGTTGGGCACTTTTTAGCTGCTTGTGATATATCAATGAGTATAGTAGATAAAGCCTGCTGACCTTGTAAAGCCCACATATTGGTAGGAGGTAAGAAGACTATAAAATATAATAAATTAATTTTAAGTGGTGAGCTTTGGCAAGAAGGCAAGAGTTAGGAAAGTGAGTTCAGAGAGAAGAAAATTCAAGACAAGGGGAATAGAGTTGCGCTCAACAATATGGTAGCCATTAACCACATGTGGCAATAGAGCACTTGAAATGTGGCTAGTATAGTTGAATATCTAAATTTTTAATTTAATTTATTTGTAATTCTAGTTAAACTATAAAACCTGTTACTTGATTTGCTTATTCACAAAACTTTAATTATATTTGGAACAATTTGGTTATGTAAATCTACTTTTTCAACTGTAAATTTTATAAAATACATAGAGATCCAGTATTACCAACAAAATTTTAGAATATAAATTGTGATGTGCTGTAAAGTACATACCAGATTTCAAATTTAGTATAAAAATAATGTACAATATTGCATTAATAATTTTATATTGATTACAGGTGGAAATGATAATATTTTATTCTATTTTTAATTGTAGTATAATTGATTTTAAATGATAATATTTTAAATATATTAGGTTACCTAATATATTATTAAAATTAATTTTACATATTTTATATGGATTTTGTGACATGGATTGGATGTAAGGAAGACTTGAGAAAATTATACTTTAGAGTAAAATAGATGTTCATATGTGAGCAGAGTGTTGACAGCTTCTGCACATGAAGATGGGCTTACACTATAGGTATGGACAGGTGGAAATTTAGTGAAGAGATGGAGAGAACAGACAGCTTGGGAGAACACTTAAGGTTGGTGGGGTGAATCAGAATCTATAAGAGCACTAATACAAGGGCAGATAGTTTAATCAAGCAATTCCTCATCCTAATATTCTCTCTCTCATAGTTTTGCAAGAAAGCAACAGGGAATTAGGGGTTGATGACATATATAAATCATATATTTTTGTACACTCTCACAGTAATTGGATACTAGGACTCTACTGGAGTAGAATCCAAAAGTGAACCTAAACTATTTGAGACTGATGCCACCTTTCTTCCAATCTGAGTAATGAGGGAAAAACATATGGTTTGGGATGTTGGGCATTGAAGTAATCAAAGATAAATTCAGTATAATTAAAATGATGACCTAGCTCTAGCTCAACTTGAATATAATTTGAAACTATATGATAACCTCCTCAACTTTTCCACCACATACTGAAAAGGCTTTGCCATCTCTGGAAATAAACATTTACATAACAAAATATTATGCTCCAGGCTTCCCAGTTCATTTGTACACAATGTCTGGAATGCAATTTAAAAATATTAAAAAACACAAAGAACCAGGAGAATGTGTCCAAAACTCAAGAGAAAACACATTCTCTTATACATATAGATGATTCAGGTATTTAAATTACTAGACAAGTTCTTAAAAACAAGTTTTAGAGTTTAAATAATGTTTAGGAATAATTTTCCTGTCACCGTCCTTATTCAAACCAAATAAAATATCCATCTTAATATTTTTCACTCCAAGAAGGCACACATAGCTCACTAAACTATTAGAGTATTAAGGATTGAGAAGGAAATAATGCACAGAAACTGAAAAGATCACTGACAATAACAAGCAAAAATAAAACCCACAACCTTCAAGTAACTCTAATTTTTCAGAAAATTGTGTTTAGAAACTTTTGCAAGCAAAAGATAATTAAAATAGAATTCCTATATGTATTTATGTAGAATTTCTCAAAGAATTTTAAAGAGGAAATAGTCCATAAACCTACAGCAACCTCCCTCCCTCCCTTCCTTAGTTCCTTTTCTCTAAATCCCTCTTAATCCCCTGCAGCTGCTCCAGAAAATCTTTACTATAGACAACTTTCAAACATTCCGATTTACAGCCTCCCAGGTTTTCTAGGACTTCAGTTTACCAGCTGTTTTTTTGTTGTTTTTCACTTGTTTGTTTTGTTTTGTTTTTAATTTGGACATAATGATTCTGACTTAGAAATTTTTATTTTATTCTGTCTATATCCCAAATTCCTTGAAAGAAGGAATCATGGAATTTACCTAACAAAGACTCTTTTCCCTATTTCAACGACTAGGCTCTTGGAGGCAGTTGTTCCAGTGTCTAGACTTCCACATTATCCCAGTTCCAGAGAGACATTTTGTTTACCATCCATGTTGGAAATCAAATTTCTAGGCTTACATTGTCCATCCACTGAATTCATACATTTGTCATATTTGACTTTTGAAATCTCGCCCAATTAATGTTTTGAACAACCTTGTATACAGTATGACACATATTGTATGTCATAGATTGCTATGTATACAGAGTTTGGTTGGCCAGTAAGAAATAATATTTATCAAGATTTTATATGTTCCATACCCTGTTCTATAAAAGATTTTTATATGCATCAAGTCATTTAATCTTTATAATAATCCTATAAAGTATAGCTTATTGATACTGTTTTAACACATGAAGAAACTGAGACAGAGAGACCAAAGTTCATGTAATACTTATGTGAGAGAGCCAGAAAAGAAATCAAGGATTCTGGTAACTGCTTAGTCTAGTCTGTAAGACACTCAGCCCTAGGTATGTGTCTTGGATTTCAATTTTTTTCACACATGATAATGTTTACTTTAATATGATAAATATTACTAAGTGCTTCTTGTGAGGAATGAGCAGCTAAGATATCCTGGAAAAGATTAATTGTGAATGATAAAAATGAGCTAAAGTAAGGGAATATAGGTAGTATTTTTAAAAAAGAATATAAAATGAATTAGGAAGAATTAATAATAATTCTATAATAACCATTTTAATCTATAGTAAGAAAATTTTAACTATTTTATTTGCATCTCCCACCTTCAATTATTTTCTATATTTGCTTGGGAAAAGCACTTGCTTGCTGTATTCAGGTGTTAAATTGAAGCATTAATTTTTACATTTTCCACATAAATTTCAAGGAAGTTTTATCTAAACTTGTTGGCCTTCCTTTCTCTTATCATAATCATTTTGTATTTCTTTCCACCTATTTCACTTAGTAAGGAACTGCAAATATAAATTGCCTTCCTAGTTAATGAAAATTAAGTTGGAGCTGTCTTTACAGCTAGGAGTTCAACAAGCAATGTTTCCCCTCCCTTTATCATGCACAGTTGCTCTGAAATGACAGTTGTTCTGAAATTACTTTTCCAAGAATATATATGATGGTAGTTTAAAAATTGACTTGGGGATTAAAGAAATCCATTGTAAAACACAGCTCAGATACTTTCTGCCCAAGTAAGAACCTCATTTTCTATTTGTAGCCCTTAAAAAATTGAAATATATTAAACATTAATTATATAAAGATTATATACAAATCCACATACATATACACATTCATCAATATTATGTACATATGAAGCATGCATTCAGTTTAAGTGAAGTGGATAAAAGTGAATATCCACACATTAAGAAATAAAAGTTGGCCTATATATTTGAAGAACTCTGTGTGCCTATTTTCCATGGCTCCTTCTTCCCTTTCCTTCTCCTCCAGGATAATTACTAAGTTTTTGTTAACTGTTTAATTTTTTTTGAAGTTTACCACATTCATATGAATCCTTAAGATATAGTTTTGTTTTTTATATAAACAGAAGAACATTATATATATATTTTTTCTACAATTAATATTTCTCCTCTGCTTCGTGTTTTTAAGTTTCATCTTTGTGGATACATGTGCATATATTTCATTTATTGTCATTGTTGTATAGAATTCCTTTGTATTACTACAGCGAATGGTAGATCCCATTGTTCATGGAAACTTTGAGTTATTTTCAGTGTTTTGCTATATTGAAGAGTGCTGCAATAATCTTTCTCATTGTATGACTTTACCATGATTTGATTATCCATTCTCTGTTGATGTACACTGGTATTGTTTCAGCTAGAGGATATTACAAATCATGGTGCTGTGAACATTCATGTAGGAGTCTTTTTGGGCTCATATATATTCTTTTTCTTGGGTAGATACCTAAGAGTGGATGTTTTGGTCAAATGTTAAGTGCATGTTTATAAGAAATGGCCAAATTGTTTTCCAAGAAAACTACAAAGTTTGCATTCCCACCAGCACTATGTCAGAGTTCCAACTGCTCTATATCCTGGCTAGTATTTGGTACTAAATCACTGTTATTGTAACCTTCCCACTGTGTGCACAGTGGAATCATTATATGGATATAAGTAGCATTTTCCAAGTGACTAATATTGTTGGTCATCTTTTCATGTTCTATTTATTGCTCATTGTTAGGCATTCTTCATGAAGTGTCTAAATATTTTGCATATTTTGTGGAGCTTTCTGTCTTAACATTGAGCTTTAATTGTTATTTATATATTCTGAGTACAAGTTTTTATCTGACATGTTTGGCAATATTTACTTCCATTTGTGACTTGGGTATTGATTGGGATTGCATTGAACACTTAGACCAATTTAGGTATAATTAACATGAAATTTGACTAGGCATCCTACATATCATATATTGTACTATCTGGAAACCGCTTTCCTAAAAGAGTGCTAGAATGGCCTGATGAAGGTAAAGCTGATGGTTCAGCTTGTAAGGATTCTGCAACGCTGAGGTGCCATCCTCCAGGGCACAGTATATGCACTGAATCACATGCTGATACTTTGTCTACAATAGAAAAACTGTATGGGTCCAGAAAACTGGAGTGGCCTCACTTACCATCACTCTCAGTGACTCACGGGAGAAATTGTGCTTAATTGGTAATATTACATGCTTTAGAGCTCTTTTCAAACCAGACATGACTATAGGAAATCTTGGAATTGCTTAAATTCTTGACTGAATTTATGTGCAAAATCCTCCCACCAACCCACAGGGGAGATATAAATTTAGGGAGAAATAAACCTTAGTTTTATTCAGCCACTGAAATTTTCGAATAATCTGTTACCGCAGTATAACGTGTTATACAGCCTGATAATACCTGCACTTGGTAGGTGCTTACAAATAAATGAATGAATGAAGATATATGAATGAGTGAATAATGATTGAAATAGAGTGGAATGTCTCCTTTCTGAGGGCTTTATGTACTATATTCATATGTATCTATGGTAAGTTTATCATATTCTACACACAAATTCTAGTCACTTTTTTAAAATTTTCATATTTTTTCTCTCATTCAATATTACTAGGGTAAAATCTAAAAAAATCTGCACTAAGGAGATATTTTTTCAAGAATATAAGTCCTCATCCTTTTCCTATATAAATTACTTCATACTTATGAATGTATTAATAGTATGATATTTTATTTAAGCAAGCTATTCAGCCTCAAGATCTAGATTTATTTTGACAAATTCTGTTAAATACATTTATTATAACAAGTAATAGAAAGCCACAAAGTATTCAACATGTTTATTTTTGAAATATCTTAAAATTTTTCCCCCTATACACAATGTGTTTAGGTCATTGTTGGTATGGTTTGCTAAGTAACGCTTGCTTGGATATAGTTTTAATGCACTGTTTTCTCACAGACTTCCCTATGTATCATCTGAAAAATATTTTAACACAAATAAATGACTTTCTTGTCTTGCTAAGTTACATATATAGGGAATATAGCTAATTAGGTCCCTACTATAATTTTACTAGATGTGTACAGCTAGAGCTACTGCTTGACCTGTAACCAAAGAAATTTAAAACCATCTTGGGTATTCCGTTCATTACTTATATTAATATCTTCTTTTTAAAGTAAATATATCCATTTAACACTGTACATTGGTTGAAGAGTTTCCTTTTCAATCAACAATTATATGAACATTGAAATAAAGCCTCTAGGTATATTTGCATAATTGAGAACAAAACCATCAATACCCTATTTGAAAGATCAGCCGATGAAACATACAAGGCATTAAAATGCGAAAATTCCAAGTAAATTTAGTATATTTGTGTATAATAACCATCAAGTATTGTATTTTTCATTTTAAATACATTTCATCTGCCATCACAGGAAGAAAAGGAGAGAAATTTTAATCCTATAAATTAAATAAATAGGAATTGAGGTATTTGACCAAGACAGAAAAAGAGACTTTATGTTATTATGCAGACACAGGGTGAATTAGTAGGGGAAAATAATCAGTTAGATAATTATAAAATATTGGGTTGGCCAAAAAGTTCGTTCGGGGTTTTCTGTAACATTTTATGAAAAAACCCAAATGACCTATTTGGCCAACCCAACATTACTATAGGAAAATATTGGAACTGAGTGCCTCCATTGATATCAAACCACATATCAAATCGTTTAAGTTTAATCAGCTTAACAAATATGTTCAAGTTTAGATACAAAATCTCAGTGTACAGTTTCCAGTTGCACCTCAGCTATCCTGTCCTAATTTATCCAATGCTCACCAGTATCTGAATGTTGAATTGTCCACATCTAATTCATATCCTAAGGAAAATATTTCCCCATTCTACAATGTGAAGAACATTATACAACTTGCCTCAAAGCAGATAGCTACCATTTACTGGGTTATTTTCACACTCAGAATTATCTAACATAAAGATGCATTATTTTTATAGCATGTCACAAAGAGGACATGTATGATGAGATCAGAATCTAGTGGGTAACATGTATACAAGACATAGAGGATAGAAAAAGACATAATCTTTTAATCAGTAATTCCTATAGAAAAGTAACATGGAATGAAAGCTTAGGTATGAGATGGAAACTAAAACAGAGGAGCATTAGCACTAACATGGATAGGCAGCTTTCTCTCTTCTGTCCTGAGATTTTTCATCTTTAAAATGGAGTGGGTAGAGATAATAAGAGAAAGGCCAAAGGAGCTGGTGACGTAAAATATAACCAAAGAACATCAGCTAGAAAATAGCAATTTGGTTAGAAGTAATCAACGATAAAGTAAATGAAGTATTGGATCAAAATACAACTCATGCAATCAAATACTTTTACAGTCAGGAGAATTCTTGAAGGTTTATTGGTTAAGCAGCCTATTGACACAGTTCTCTATAGACATCCTCATGTATTGTGATGCATGAACAAGATAACGAGGCACAAATAACCACACAATAAAAACTGACTGGAAAATAACAGATCCTAAGATTAGCCTAGGTTTATTAACACAACTAGAAAGGCTTCTAGTTAAGAATACTGCCATATTCCTTAAAAAACTAAAAATAGAACTACCATATGACCCAGCAATCCCACTACTGGACATATACCCTGAGAAAACCATAATTCATAAGAGTCATGTACCACAATGTTCACTGCAGCACTATTTACAATAGCCAGGACATGGAAGCAACCTAAGTGTCCATCGACAGATGAATGGATAAAGAAGATGTGGCACATATATACAATGGAATATTACTCAGCCATAAAAAGAAAGAAAATTGAGTTTTTTGTAGTGAGGTGGATGGACCTAGAGTCTGTCCTACAGAGTGAAGTAAGTCAGAAAGAGAAAAACAAATACCATATGCTAATACATATGTATAGAATCTAAAAAAAAAAAAAAAAAGGTTCTGAATAACCTAGGGGCAGGATAGGAATATAGACACAGACGTAGAGAATGGACTTGAGGACATGGTGAGGGGGAAGGGTAAGCTGGGACGAAGTGAGAGAGTGTCATGGACATATATACACTACCAAATGTAACTGTGACCACCTAGAGGGGTGGGATAGGGAGGGTGGGAGGGAGACACAAGAGGGAGGAGATATGGGGATATTTGTTTATGTATAGTTGATTCACTTTGTTATACAGCAAAAACTAACACACCATTGTAAAGCAATTGTACTCCAATAAAGATGTTAAAAAAAAAGAATGCTGCCATAAGTTAGGTGCCCTGGAAAGCGTCTTAGAATTGAGAGGCTTAGAATGAATCTTTGAGATGGAGTTTGGCTGCAGCACATTTATTAAGAAGTTCCCTGGGGATCAATACCTGTTTCAGGAAGGGGAAGGAAGTATGATTGGGCAGTGGAATGAGTTGAAGAAGAATTCAAGGAGTGCTCAGCATCTCCAGCTGGTCTTGGGGTGCAGCTGATTCTCATTGCTTTCAACCGTTATTGAATATTTTAGGTTCCCCTCAGGCTCATCTAGCACACCTCCTGGCCTTGGTCACTTGACCCATGGCTTCTAAACCCTACTCTTCATGTTCTTCTCTGGCCAGAGATCCTATTCTTGTCTTAATTGTCACAATTGGGCCAGTCATTTTCAATAAGTGCCCCCAGATCAATAGGTGCTAAAATATATCTCATTGTTTCACTAGGTAACAGCAGCATAGTCAATTACCTACGCCATTAAACTGACTCCTCTTTTTGCCTATTGGTCACTTGGCATGGGAGCCTCAAGTATCTAAAGGAACAGTTAAAGATAATAATCTAATGAGACCTGCTGTGGACCCTCTCAAAAGCGTTCCCCCTTTGGGAACAAAGATCTTCAGGAGGGCACATTTTGCCTTACAGGGATGATATATCTGCATCATATCCAAGCAAGGGGGTATGGTTCTAGCAGTAATAAAGAAGGATGAATCAATTCTGAAGGCTAAGATGGTTCAGAAAAATCTTTACTACACATTTTGGGGATTCATTACCAATTGCTTTATCCCACAAGGAATGGCTCTATTCTCTCTCAGCCAAGGGACTGAACTTGCCATAGCAGACATGATTTGGTTGGGTGTTTATTGTTCTTTGGGTTTTAGAAACTGACCATTAAGTCCTGGGTCTGATTGTCAGCTTTGTCTACCCTCCCACTGCAGGGAGTATGAGCTTCTTTCTAAGGTACCAAGGAGACATTCTGGTTTTTGCACTCGTTTTTGACAATAATTAGAAATTAATCACTCATATATCTTTTAATCTTTTTTCAAACTTTCCTGAACTTAGTAATAGACAACCAATTCATTGCCTTTATGATTACTATTTTTCTCACAATTTTTAAATGCCTGTTAAATGCATCAGCTAATGCTCTCCCTTTCAACTGTAAGTTAGTCTAATTCAACATAACTGATAGTTTTAACAACTGGTTTGCCACCTTATGCCAGGTATTATGTGTGCTGACCTACCACCAGTGGTGGGGTCTTCAGTGACAGTACAGAGCTGAGTGATCTAGTTCCAAAATACCATCATAGTGCCTGCTTTATCAAACAAGTGTTATAGGCTAATTTCCCCAGGAAGGTGACTCTAAAACGGAATCAGACATGCAGGTGGTTTGTTAATGAGCACATTTGGGATCAACACTTAAAGAAGGGAGAGGAAAGAGACAGAATTGGGTAGAAGTTTAGTGTGTTACAAGCTCAACAGCTGTCTTGCTAATCTTTCTGGGATCCTTGGAATAAGAATAGCTCTTCAGAGTTCCTGAGTTTGGTCCTTTATATCAGGACTTTATACCTCCCGTTCATGTGGTTAATAGAGGTGGACCAGCTCAGGAAGCAGTGTGACTTTGAGCCAGGGTGAGGCAATCTCCCCAAATCCCTGAGATCGAAGTTTTCCTGCCATCAGTACTCTCAATAGCTGTGCCCACAAGCCCTTCATTGAAAGAATATCTGTGTGGTGCATTGCAGAATCTACTACATTTATCATCAATAAAAATATTATTGTATTCAGACATATGGAGAGCTATTTATTGACATTAAAAATTTACATCTATGGTTTGTACTTTAAGAAGTTGCAAGTGATTTTTATATGCCAATTTTAGACAACAATATAAACTTTTAAAGTTTGAAAACTTCCATTATTAGGAACCTCAAGAAAAGATATTTAAATTGCCCTAATCACATATACGTGAGACTTAATAGGTACTATTTTCTGTTAGTTTGAATATTAGTAGATTAGTAAGATGATTAACTAGTTAATACAGGTAATAGGTTTTGATTTCCTACTATGGGTCAAACACTATCCTAGGCTGTAGCAATGAATAAAACAGACAAAAATATCTGTCTTCCTGGAACTTGCTCAGTGAGGAGGCAGTTTAAAAATGTACAATTAAATGCATGGGATGTGATTGTAAGTTCTATGGAGGAAAAGTGAACAGAGAAGAAAAATAGAAGGAATGGACATTTGATGAACATCTGATAAACATTTTCAAAATTTATATAATAATATAGGAGTTATAGTAGTTTTCATTTTATTAATGAGAAAATGAGGCAAAATAATTAAATAAATTGCTTAAGTTCACACAGATAAGTGGTAAGGATAATATTCAAACCCAGATAATTTTGGCTTTAACGTCCTAGCTCTTAACTCTATACAACTTCTATAAACATTGGACAGAATGGATTTGGAATAATCACAAAGGTTATAAATGTTATTTCAAAGAAAGTGGACAATAACGTTTGAGTTTTTGGTGCTACTGAGGTTAATGGCTAGGTACATATAATAAAGCAACAATTCTGTTACTGCTTTATATGAAAAAGATGTCTATTTTTTCTGTTACAGGGTAAGATATATAAAATATACATATTTGTAATATATTGGATGCAAACATTAAAATATGTATTTATGTGTAGCATACATATGTGTGTATATGTGATGTCTGTATCTGTGTGTTTCTGTGTATATATGACAGGTGGGGAAAGAGAGAAATATGAGATCCTGGAATATAGAGTATAGGAAGTACCACAATTGTTATATTGGCACACACAAAAAAAAGGAATCATGGATTACTTCCTAAAAATAAAGTATTAGAGATAAAGATGTGGACTGTTTATGATTACTGACAATTCTTCATACTGTAGCAATTATTTCAAATAATCTAATGAGACTACTTTCTTAATTATCATTTCCATTTATAAGGAATCAGTTTATACCTCTGTTAGGTTTAGCTCTTTTGTGTGGGATAAGAACAAGCAAAAGTGGAATTATTCACGAAAGAAGTTCTCATGAGGAGTTTTTTAAATGATAGAATTTATAAAATATTTCCTTATAGTCATAAATTATTGATGAAAGAAAAAGCTATTACTAAACAACACCTCCACCCCCTCCCACCTAATTTAGATTCATATACAAATTCACTGAATAAATGAATGTTTTTAACCAAAATGTGCCCAAATTACAATGAAGACCAGCATCCAGCCAAACAGGGCACTCAGGAAAAGATATAGTTTCTACCATACTACATAAAAATTCAACTTGCATATGTGTTATTCTGAACATATACTAGTTGGCTGATTATCTCTTTTAGATAGTTTTCTAGTTAATAGATTTAAATCAGTAATTTAACTTCTATAGTTCTATATATTCTATCCATTTGTTGCTGCATAAAATAGAAAGATATTTTTTCAATGCTCTTTCTTTAAATGAAGTCTAATTTTGATTTGAAATAGAATGAACGAAACCTTATAGCCTGTGCCAAGTTTTTAATTGCATACCACATAATTTGGCCAACATATTTTTTATTATACATTGTGGTTTTTTCCCAGTTTTATTGACATATAATTAACGTTTAACATTATGTGAGTTTAAGGTATACAATATATTGATTTGATACAGTTATATATTAGAAAATTATCACTAACTTACATTTAGCTAACACCTCCATTGTGTCACATAATTACCATTTCTTTTTTTATGATGGGAACATTTAAGAACTACTCTCTTAGCAACTTTCAAGAATATAATACAGTATTGTTATCAATAATCACAGTGCTGTACATTAGATCCACAGAACTTATTCATCTTCCAACTGGAAGTTTGTACCCTTTGCCTTACATCTCCCCATTTCTCCCAAACTCAAGCCCAGGGGAACCACCATTCTACTCTCTGTTTCTCTGGGTTCAGCTTTTTTAGATTCCACACATAAGTATTCACATGCAGTATTTCTCTTTCTGTATCTGACTTATTGATCTCAGCATAATGCCCTCAAGGTCCATTCATGTTGTCACAAAGGGTAGGATTTTCTTCTTTCTTATGACTGAATAATATTCTGTTGTGTGTATGTATATACATATGCATCACATCTTCTTTATTCATCTGTTGGAGGACCCTTAGGTTGTGTTCATATCTTTGCTATTGATAATAATGCTGCAATCATCATCAGAGTTCAGATATTATTGTGATATCCTATTTTCATTTCATACAGGAGTTTTTAATTTTTTGAGGAACTTCCATAATCTTTTACATAGTGGCTGTACCAATTTATGTTCCCATCAACAGTGCATAGGTTCCCTTTTCTCCACATCCTCACTAACATTTATCTTTTCTTTTTTTTGATCATAGCCATATTAATAGGTGTGAGGTGATATTTCATTGTGTTTTTGATTTACATTTCCCTGATGATTAGTGATGTAGAGCATCTCTTCATGTACCTGTTGGCCATTTATGTCTTGTTTGGGAAAAATGTCTATTCAGTCCCTCTGCCCTTTTTTTATTTATATTTTTTTTCTTTTTGGTATTGAGTTGTATGAGTTCTTTATATATTTTTGGATATTAACTTCTTATCAGATAGATGGTTTGCAAATATTTTCTGCCGTTACATAAGTTTCATTTTGTTTGCCTTCTATTTTGTTGATTGTTGATTTTTTTGTTGTTGTTGTTGCTGTTCTCTGTTTCTTTTATGCTGTGCTTTTTAGTTTGATGTAGTCTGACTTACTGATTTTTGCTTTTGTTGCTTGTGCTTTAGGTGTCATATCCAAAAAATTGTTGCCCAGACAAATGTCAGGGAACTTTTCCCCTATGTTTTCTTCTAGGAGTTTTATGGCTTCAAGTCTTATGTGTAAGTCTTTATTCCATTTTGAGTTAGTTTTTGTGAGTGGTGTGTGATAGGGTTCCAATTTTATTTTCTTCCTGTGGTTATCCAGTTTTCCTATCACCATTATTGAAGAGACTATACTTTCCCCATTGAGTATTTTTGGCTGCCTTGTAAAATATTAGTTGACACTGTATGTGGGGATTTATTTCTGGGCTCTCTATTCTGTTCCACTGGTTTGTGTGTTTATAAACCAATGGTTTATAAACCATTGTGTTTATGGTTTTATTACTATAGCTTTGTAATGAGGCTGGAAATCAGGAAGTGTGACACCTTCAGCTTTAACTTCTTTCTCAGGATTGCTTTTGATATTTGGGGGTCTTCTGTGGACCCATATAAATTTTAGGATTGTTTTTTATTTCTGTGAAAAATGCCATTGGAATTTTGGTATTGTAGAATTATTGAATGTATAAATGGCTTTGAGTATTATGGGCAGTTCAACAATATTCATTCTTCTGATCCAGGAACACATCTCTCCATTTGTTTGTGTCCTCTTCATTTTCTTTTGTCAGAGTCTTGTAGTTTCCATGGTACAGATATTTCACTTCCTTGGTCAAATTTATTCCTAAATATGTTACTGCTTTTATGCTATTTTGAATGAAATTGTTGCTTCTTTTCTGATTTTTAATTGTGGAGGTATAGAAGAAGCACCAATTTCTGTATATTGATTTTATATCCTACAACATTACTGAACTTGTTGATTATTTGCAACATTTCTTTTGGTTGGATCTTTAGCATTTTCTATACATGCAGATCATATAATCTGCAAACAGTTTTAATTTTTCCTTTCCAATTTAGATATCTTTTATTTCTTTATCTTGCTTTTTTGCTCTAGCTAAGACGTAGTACATAAATACTGTGTTGAATAAGAGTAGTAATAGTGGACACCTTTGTCCTGTTCCTGATCTTAGAGGAAAACCTTTTAACCTTTTACCATTGAATATTATGTTATCTGTGTGTTTGTCATATATGACATTTATTAAGTTGAGTTATGTTCCTTCTATAGTTGTTTGTCAAATGGTTTATATGCATCTATTGAGATAATCATATGATTTTTATCTTTCATTCTGTTAATGAGATGTATCACATTTATTGATTTGCATATGTTTAACCATCCTTGCACCCTAGGGATAAATCCCACTTGAATATGGTGTATGATCCTTTTAATGTGCTGTGGATTTTTGTTTTGCTTCTTTCAAGATCTTCTCTTGGTCTTGCCAACAATTTTACTATTAATCTGTAACTTGTTTTTTCTTTTGTAAAGTTTAAAAAGTTTAGTCAAGATGTCTATGAACATTGCTTTTTTTTCTACTTCCTCTTCCTATCTCTTTGTAGAGATACTATGCATGTTAGAATCTGTCTCATGTTCTATGTAGCTCTCATGGCTTTTACTGTATTTACCATTAAAAAAAAAAAAGATTTGTCCCTACATCTAAAATATAATGCTGCTGCCAGGACAAAACAGACATCTTTAAAAAATTGTACAATTATGCCTTCCAAAATGATTCCCAATATTTTCTACTATATCTGCTTGCTTAGTGATGGATAACTTTATTTTATTTTCAAAATTAAAATCCAGATAATATTATGAAAATTTGACACTTTGAAGGAACATGTAATGTTATCAATCAAAACGTTTGAAGTTATTGGTAAGATAGTCACACCATTAATTAAATAAAAAGCAAAGAAGAAAAAAACTTGAAAGCAGTAGAAATTTAATTTTAATTTGAACACGTAGACTTTTGTGTTAGTCATTGGTGTAAGTGGTGATTTCAAGCAGGTTTTTGGAAAATCAGCCCTGAAGAGGTTAGAAAAGGAAACTTTTCCATGGTGATCAACTCAGCACTAAAGCTGTGCATGGCAAGATAGAGTCACTGTGGGTAGAAAAACTAGACTGACATTATTTAGAACATTGGAAAAAATATCAGAAGAGATGAAGCCTTGTAAAGTAGATGCTGTCTTATCAATCATTTCAGCACATGTAATTAGTAATAATTTGCAAAAAAATCTGTGAAACTAATTATCATAAAAACAGTTAATAAATACATCATTCTAACAAAAAACATTAAAGAGCTCATTAAAAAATAAAACCAGTAACGATTAGATTAAAATAATATATCTCGATAGCTTAGTAATTCCACTCTCTTGATCATAACGTTATTGCCTATTAAGAAAAACCATTATTAAAAAACACACCAAGGGATGACTTAGCTGCTGTGTACACTGTTTTAACTTGCCTACTTTGTCCTTTCCATATGTAGATGTATCTGCTTTGTGAACTGCAATTATGATGTGATATGATACATAATTTTTCTAACAAATCAATCTTTTAGTGACATCTTCCTTATATTGTCAAATTTCCAATTAGTTTTCTGTTATTTAAAACATTTTCTTTATAGTTTTAGTTTAGTTTAGGATTTTGAGGTGGTGGTGTCAAAAGTTTATGCCACAATTTCTACAAAATTTAGTACTTATTGAACTTGGAATTTTGTTATTTGTGAATGCTGTATTGTGACCTGTATGTTTGATGTTACTAATTTTCAACAATTCCATAAGATACATAATATTATCTGGCATTTTTTTCCAAAATAGAATTCAAAGAAGTTTGCATTTATCACTCAGATCCTCTTGTTCCATAGGCTGGATTAAAGATGAAATATCACTGGCCAAAATGTTGCATTCTTTAAACTTCCAATAATTTGGATTTGAAAGTATGATTCTATTTCCTTTAAATATAAGAAAGGAAAATTCTTGTTTAAGAACTATCTGGAATATTTAAAAGCTTGTACATCCTAATTTTTGTGTGTCATATTAGCAGGTAATATATTACAGTAAGCCCCCTACATAAGAACAAGTTCTGTTCCCAGAGTGCGTTTGTAAGTCCAGTTTGTTAGTAAGTCCAACAAAGTTAGCCTAGTCATCCAACTAAGGCAGTCGGCTCTAAAGTACTGTACTGTAATAGGTTTATAATACTTTTCACACAAATAATACATAAAAAACAAACACAAAAAATAAAGAAAACATTTTTAATCTTACAGTATAGTACCTTGAAGAGTACAGTAGTACAGTACAACAGCTGGCATACAGGGGCTGGCATCGAGTGAACAGGCAAGGAGAGTTATGGACTGGAGGAGGGAGAGGAGGTGGGAGATGGTAGAGCTGAAGGATCGTCAGCAATAGGAGACGGAGGGCAAGCTGCAATTTTACTCACGCCTGATGTTGATGGAACGCACTTTTGCATCTTTGAAAGTTCGCAACTTGAAGGTTCGTATGTAGGGGACTTACTGTACTTGCAATGTTTAGTTTTAAGTATGTGATTTTCCTGTAATGAAACCCTGGAAACTTAAAAATTCCACCTGACTTGTTGCAGGTGGTTACAATGACTCTTTCTTTGGCCTCTTTATATATTTTGTGGTGCATATAATGTTTTCTGTGTTATTTTTTGGTAGGTAATATGGAAACTAATTCGGCAACTGCTTCCTTAACAATTTGGCTCAGATAGTACTTAGTGCCTCCTCACTAGGGAAATAAACCATCACTTGAATGATAAACATCTGCATGTATATTTGGAGGTGGCAGGTGTGTCATTGTTCAGCATTTCCACTTGCTACACCAATGAATACTCGAGGAGTGTATTAGTAAAAGCATTTAATTTTTGCATTGTTAATGACACTTCTTCTGGGAACATAGAAAACCAAGTTCATTATTTCTTGTATGCCAGCTATAAAGAAAAGAAAAATTTTCTAAATCCCTTTAATCCTTATTGTTTGTTTGTTTGTTGTGATATGCCAATGACTAGTTGGATAATATGTACTCCTAAAATAGCACCTTATAGTTCATCTTGTGATAAATGCTTTCTATAGATTTTCTTGGTTTAAATGAATACAACTGCCTTCCTGTTGCTCTCATTCTCAGTGAATTGACTGTTTATGTCACTCTCAGCAGAGGTATAATGTAACATTTTAAATAATGGAACCTCCCCTACTGTCAGAGAATAGAAATAGTCGCCCACTCTTTCAGGGAAAACAACTACTTTTCTTTAAAAAGTGTATTTTAATCTCTTTTCAATGCAATTTTAATATAACTGTGTGATATTCCCAAGTAAAAATACTTAATGTTTTGTTTCAGAAAAGAGGTTAGTTTTGTCACATTGAAGAGGTAAAAATCAAATTGTTTCCCTTCTTTGTTTTTTACCATTTAAAAAAATATGCATAGGTACAAATCATCACCTAAAGAGACAGCTTCAAATTCTTAAGTCTATTTTTCCATGTATATCTAATGAGTAAACCATTGAAAATCAGGGTGTGAATATATATTTAAAACAAATATAAATAAATATTTAAAATTCATATGTCATACAGATTATTATGTATCAGAAAAAAAGAACTTACATAGATATTTAACTTTTCACAGTGATATTCTAGGTAAGAGGCATACAGATGCAAGAAAGCAGTTGATCTTGTCTGAATTATGTTTCAACTACATTCAATTGGATAGTAAACAGCATTAATTTAAATATTGATCATGGCTAAGACCCCATCAGACTGAAACAAAACCATGGGATTGTTAAGGATTCTAGAATTTACAGAGATTAATACACCACAGTTGAGTCCCTTCCAGGACTTCCAAGAATCCTCATTTGGTGAATGTCTACTTGTGAGACTGATTACAAAGTCTACACTGAGAGCCAGAATATTTTGTGGTAATGGCTAGAACCCAATAACAACTAGAGATTTCAAGTAGCCTGTACCTATATTGATTCATTTGCTGATAAATAAAATATAGCAGCAAGAGGTCAAGAGACAATAATTCAGGCAAAGGGGGAGTATGAGTAGAAGCAGAAAATTGTCCTCACAAAAAGTAGTGATGGGGGCTTTAATATCTCTGGGGAGATAGGAGGCAACTTTGGGTCCTGACTCTCTGGGATCACAGGCAGATGGAAGATTAAAGGAAAGGAGTGGGAAGAATTCCCTTTTCCTTTCACATTTACCCTTCTTGTATTCAAGGTTTTCAAGACCTCACTGCCTCTTTAAAGGGGAGATATCCAGACAAGTTAGGTCACATGAGACAAATGTCTTTATGTTGCTCTTAGTGGGCTATTGACCAGCAGCATTTGGCTCCTGCAGCTGAGAGACCCTCACTACTTGACCATAAAAAGGATAGATAATATTGCAGTCAACACAAGCAAGATACCTCCTTGTTTCTAATAACCACTAATGAGAACTTGGCTCCCACCTCAGTTACTTGGAGCCAAGAAAGGAAAGTGCTCATTCTTCTTGGGACCATAATGTAGACTCTACGTTTTTGCTCATGAGTCCCTCCAGACCCACTTCTTTTATCTTAGCTAACCCTCCTTCTATACCCTGGGTTGTCTTCTTTCTTCCCTCCCTACCACAGCCCGAGCATTTTTAATCTATCCTTCTAAGGGGAGAACAATCTGGATCTTTCCTCTATTCTACTGGAAATTTATTGTTCATGGTATAAATCTTAGCTTTAGATTTTCATGCTCTACTGATTCCCAAAGGCTTTTCTTTCAAATGTATGGTCTTTAGGTCTGAAAACTGAGAATGTAACCACAATTCAAAACCGAGCTATACTTTTTTTTTTTTTTTTCCGAGCTATACTTTTTTTCTTCTTCCACATCTTTCTGTAATAACAAACTTACACTGGTGGCAATGCTTATAGAAAGTCCTTGTTGCTTCTTAAGTGAAGAGAGAAGGGCAGAAGATTGGAAGAATAAAGACAGGACAAATTGTGTTAGGAAGCACCACAAACAATTTAATGTGAAAATATTTCCTTGATATACATTAAATAATAATGAGTCACATAGTTTGGCTCTCTTGTTGAGTACATGTAGAGGTAGTAACAGCTGAACCTGGAATTGAAGCTGTGAAGTAAAAATCCTCATTAAAAACTAATCTCCCCCTGTCTAATAGATAATAGGGAACTGTTAAAACTTTTACAAAGTGACCAAGATCCAGTCAGTTTCTCCTAAACACAGATCAGTTTAAAAGAGAAAGTAGACTGGATTGACAGGGGAGGAAAGGTAGATGTGGTGTTACTACACATTCTCACTGAATGTCCCGTTTGGTGCCAGTTGTCCCAGCGTACATATTTACATTCGCTTTAAAAAAGCGAATCAGTATAAATGATATTTTTTAGCCATCTTATTTAAGGCACTATTAAAATGGTTGACATCATGTTATAGAGAGCTAGGATTGAGAATGCAATGTTAAGAACACATTTAAAGAAAGCTATGGAGAAATTTGGTTATCATAACAGCACGGTGAGACGTTTCTTATGGATATGGATGCCTCCCTTTCCAGTTTATGGGATACAGAGTGGCAGGACACATTCCAGGTGTGTGTGTGTGTTTTCAAATAACTCGCATTTCACTTACTGACACAGCAGTACAATGCATTAAAATCAAATTTCCGTTCTACCATACTTTCCTCACAGTTGTTCCTTCTAATTGTAATAACTATTCCTTCCATGCCACAAAATGAAGCAATTATTTCTTGAAAAACATATCAAAAAGAATTTCTCCAGGGAAGACATCCCTGACCTCTCTCAAAATAGAATAGATAGCTCCTTCATCTTGTGATCTCTGTACCTAATACATCCTTTGATCATTAAGCTTCTGGCATTGTTCTGTAATTTGTTTCTTTCTGTATCTCTGTACCCTAATACATATTAGATTTCTTGATAGAACAGACTGCTTTTGTATTCAATCCCAGTATTCCAAGTGCCTGGCAATATATCTGACCCACACATTTATTGAAATGAATTCAAGCTAATGGAATGGATTTGTGAATTTTCATATTGAGTAGTCAACTGACTGGAAATTAAAACCTGATTAATTCTGAGTCCATGAAGTTGATATTCTCTATTGTTTCCAGTAAGGCACTCTTCTGAAGTTATAGGTTAAATTATCCATCACGGTATATAGACTATTATAATAATAGCCCCATATATTTTTAACTATTAATAAAAGCATTGTTTTATGATTGACTTTAAGCATTCTTAAATAATTCAATTATTATAATCAATTTACTTGCAAATATTGCCATATCTACATAATTCTTGTTTAACCAAACAAGAAACCAAGGCATATATTTTCACTGCAATTTGCCTAATTCTAGGTTCAGCATATGCTTCCATAGATTTAAACTAATTTTAACATACAGACTTTTTAAAGGCAGTTTTTAAAAATCTTTTCTCAGCAATCTGATCTACAAGAGGCTTTGTCATGCATGAATCTGGACAAGGCAGAAGTTGAGAGGAAGGGCTTTTTTTTAGATTTGTTAAACCCATAAGCTGTTGCATATTATTGTGTTATAGAAGCATCCAAATTATGAAATAGATTTCCTCTTTTTCAATTATCTCAGTACAATTTGTTTTAAAAATTCCCTAAAGTTACCCTCACATTCATTCGGCTCTTGTAATCTTGCATTTCTCCCCAAATTAATTTCTTACTGTGCATTTATAGCTGCCTACAATTTTAGAGACATATTTGACCAATCTAATTTATAAGGTTTTTAGTGAAATTCTGAGGAAAAAAATGTATGTAAGAAGCATATGCTTCATCGTTATTCTGAAAATATGAATTAATATCTCCTTCCCTTTTCATTTGTAATATTTTATTTATAGGTGTTTTATTTTCTAACTGTTACCTTTAATTTACTTTTTAATTTTTTCCACCTATACATCTCTGAGGATACCTTATATAGAATAGAATAGGTGCTCAATATAGCTTATCATTTTTTGGAAGAACAAATGTTAAATTAATGTGCACTCTGGTTGATTTTTTCTTCAAGTACAAATAATGTCAAGGAGCAGAATGTGGCTCAATGTATGAACTATATCTTTTGAAATTAACATTAAGAAATATTTATTGATTATTTTAGAGAAAGGTTTATAATAGTTTGTCAAAAGAGGAAAAAAGTTTATAAAATTTACATTTTTTTCTAAAGTTAAACCAAAGAAATACAAAAGTTTCAATTAATTTCTTCTAAGTTCACTAAATTGTTACTTGGTTTCTATAATATAGCACTGGATATATAAATCATCAATGTAGAGAAATTGTTACTCTTACTTTAAAGGCATCATCTCCCAATTAGCATAGTAGGAAGCCTCATCTTTTGTTAAGTTTGTATACTGTTGCTCTTAACCTTCTTGGTTATTTCACCACCGAGTTCAATGGCTAACTAAGTTTCATTTTTATTTATATAGCACAGGATTAGCTAATATCTTGTGCTGATGGCTCAGAACCAGAGTCTACAGGTTTAGATTGGGTTTTTCACCGCTTATTGTAACAAATTTCCATTAATGTAGTAGAACAAATTGCAGTTAAACTACTACAGTGACATAAAGCATATGTATAACAACGTTAAATGGAAGGCAAAGAAATGATTGTGGGAAGGCAATCTCTTTGTATATATTTTGCTATTACAAATAGATATAGGTGACAGATTTAATATAAAACCAATGTTCTTACTGAGCATTTATTACCACTTCATGGGCCAGTCATTTCAAATTATTGACAGTGAGTTTTCAAAACGAGGTTGGTGCCCGGTTTTAGTAAAAGCTGTGATGTAATGATACATTGGGAATATCTTGAGTTCCAGTCTTTGCTTAGACACTTTCTACCTTTCCATAGATATATGGTGCTATATAATGTCACAATGTGAAAGCCAAGGGTCCAGTGATATGTGTTAATTTATATCCTTGAACCATGATGCCACCTCCAAGAGAAAGGTACATTAGAGAGAAGGAAAGAAAATATATGTCACCCAGTGAATTTCTAAGAAACGGTGTTCTTAAAATTCTTGTAAGACTGATATGCTAATTGTCAGACTATACTTGCCAGGACTTCGCAGAGCAGTGTGTGTGGTGGTAGATAGGGCTTGGGATTAGGCCAGATACTTTAGTCCTGTTGATGTAAAGCAAACAACCCCAACTTAGTGGCATAAGACAACAGTCAATTTATTATACTCAGATTCTGTGACTCAGGAATTCAGGCAGAGCCAAATGGAATGGCTTGTCTCTGCCGTACATATTTGAGACCTCAGCTGAGAGGATTCAGTTAGTCGCAGATGATGTGAACACTTGGGAGCTGAAATTATCTGAACAATATTTCACCATATGTCTTTTAAATAGGTTGTGATAACATGAAGGATGGTCTCACCTGAGTCTGTCAACCAGCATGCCTACACATGGCCTATCTGTGAGGCTTGGGTGTTTCACGTTATGGCAGCTGGTTTCTGAAAGGGAGCATTCTAAGCACAGATGTTCCAGGAGAATCAGGCAGACTGCATAGCATTTTTTGACCTGTTCTCAGAAGTCATATAGTGCCAGGCATGCTGTACTAAGCTGGTCCAAGCAGGCATTAGACTTCCTAGATCAAGGGAGAAGATATAAATCTCACCTCCCTTTAGGAGAACTGTCTGATGTATGACTTATTTTTCTTAATTGACATGGAGGGATGAGGGTCAGCTGAGAAAGAAAAGATTAGGTAAAACCCAGTGAACTGATTAAGAGAGTCATGGAAAGGCACAGTGCTAAACACATAAAAGATAATTGTCAGTGTATAGGAAAAACCTTGGCTGGTTGAGTAGATTCATAAAAATTTTTTATTATAAAATAGGATAAAAAATCAGAAATCAGAGTGGATTAAAAGCAGGATGTGTAAATTCAAATTTAAAAGTAAAGCATATGAATAATGAATGAATAAACAAAATGGGGAGAGAGAAATGTACAGATGGTCAATACAGGAACATTTAAGAACCAAGATCCAGATAAATTTTTCCACAAGTGAATATATGCCTGTCTTATGTATACAAACTTAATGTTCTCATCCTTATACATTAAAGACAATTGTGCAAATGGTGACATTAGTAACACATCTGGGGAATGTTGGGAGTATGCTATTCTAACATTAAATAACAAAGGTAAATATGAATGTGAATGTTAATTATCTATTCACATATGGAAAAATATTAGCAGAGCCACTAGATATTGGATAGTGACTGGCAATTCTGTTTTATTCAGAAATAATATTGAGTGCTTGTTAATTACAAGGCACTAAGAAAAGACCTAGCAGGGACAATAAGACAGTTAAATACAGCCACATCCAATCATACACACTCATCTTACACATATACAGTTTGCAATTTAGTAGACTTAACAAAAAATGTACATACACACTTAAAATCTTCAGTAGATACCTAATAATTACTATTAGGCTGTATGCTATTTTTAAACACACATACAGAGGTAGGTAGATAGATAAATTTAAATATCGTATAGCCTAAGCATTATGGCGCATTAGGTATTGATAGGAGAGTCATGGCATATAGAGATAAAAATGGGACCAAAGTATTGTCTCCTTAAAAACTGAAGTTTTTATACAAATGTTAACACTATTTGAGATTCAACAGTTTTCTATTTTTGAGTGGTAACCTGTCACTAGAAAATAACAATATAATTTAGCATAATAATCATGTAGCAAATTATTCAATACATGTCTTTCTTTGCCTTACACATTCATTTGGCTAACATACAGGTGGAGAGGTATTTATATATTCTTTTCATAAAAATCAGAGTGAAGGGGGAAAGAACGTCCCGAATGGTGGATTAAAAAAACAAACAAACAACAACAACAACAAAAACTCTCTAAGTATCTTGTCTTCAATAAAGGTAACAAGAACACTGGCAAAAATGTCAAAAACAACCTCTTCAAATTGGAAATTAATCAATGGTCACAACAATTGAGGAGTGTTTAGCAAAACAGCTAAATCACCGTAAGAATAGTAAACTCTGTGCCATTTTATCTTGTTCTATCCCCATAAATCTCTTATCAGACTCTCTTTTTCTAGTCCTGCAATAGTTATAAAAATCAGCAGCCTCATAACCTCCATAGCTATGAAAATCAGAAGACTAGCAGACATTGGAGGAGAATAGAATCAATTTATAGCTCACCAAAAATAATCCATTCTCAAGAATTGTCACCATTTCACATGCCTGAAGACTCTATGGACAAGTCTGATTCACAGAGTTTGTATATATTTTATCTGAAACAAACTTCTTCAATAAGAAAAAGGGCTATTTTCAGGGTGTTTGTAGAAAAGTCAGTGGCAATTGTTTAACATCACAGCTGCCTGAGGTGGCAATACCCATGAGGGCAAACAAGAGGCTGGCCGAAAAGCATGAAAGGAAAATATGATTGAAATGTATATAAATAGGGTTTCTGGAAATCTTTAATATTCAAAGGAATATTCCTGGAAATCTAAAAAACCATACATACATATAGAGCTTTGTGAATGCACAGGAAAGATGTAAAGAGACCTTAAGCTTTCAACTCTGTCTGACCTTGAGACATTGTGTAATGAGGACATAAAGCCAGAGGCAGAGTTATAAATTGGATGAATACTAAAGCTGTTCCCTAACACACATAAAAAGCCCGTCAGCAAAGTGTGGAAGATGTATTGGTTGAAGGCATTTAAGAAAATCCCTATCCAAGCACTAGCTGACCACTAAGTTAATCAATTATACTAGCCATTCACAACCAAGAAAATATATTTTAGGGAATTAGTTCAGGAAAGTCACTTAACAGAGAAAGAGAGCCAAGACAAGCTGCAACAATAAAGAGCAACAACAACAAACACTAAGAGGAGAGAGATCTGATTCCCAGATTTGCCTCATTTTAATAATTAAAATGGGAAAAGAATTTGAAAAAGAATAGATACATGTATAACTGAATCACTTTGGCATACATCTGAAATTAACACAACATTGTTAATCAACTATACTCCAATATAAAATAAAAGTTAAAAATATTTTAAATGTTCCATATACAATAAAAAATATGAGACATGCAAAAAAGAAGAGAAAGTATTGCCCTGTATGTGTGGAGGAGACAAACAAACAGGCAATAACAACTCTCCCTTAGGTGACCTAGATATGGGACTTGGAAGGTGATTTAAAATCAGTTATTATAAATATGTTCAACAGCTAAAGAAAAACATTTCTAAAGATCTAAAAAAAAAAAAAGCTCATAAAATAAAGCATATCAATAAAGGTAAAGAAACTATTAAAAACTAAATAGAAATTCTTGAGTTGAAAATTACAAGTGAAATAAAAAATTCAGAAGCAAATTAGAACTGATAGAAGAAAAAAATTAGCAGACTTGAAGAAAGGTCAATTGAAATTATCCTGTCTCTAGTAGAGACACAGATGTAGAGAACAAACGTATGGACAGCAAGGGGGGAGAGTGGCGGGGGCCGTGGTGGTGGGGGGATGAATTGGGAGACTGGGATTGACATGTATACACTAATATGTATAAAATAGATAACTAATAAGAACCTGCTGTATAAAAAATAAATAAAACAAAATTCAAAAGTTTAAAAAAAAAAAGGAAATTATCCTGTCTGAGGAAAAGAAAAGAGAAAAAGAGAATTAAGAAAAATGAACATAACGTTAAAGACATATGAGGCACTATCAAGTACACCTATCAGAAATCAGAGTGAAAAAAATGATGCAAAGGAATAGTTGAAAAAATAATGCTGAAAACTTATCAAATTTGAAGGGAAGTGTTAATTTACACATTTAAAACCCTTAACAAACTCCAGGTACAATAAGCTCAGAGATACAATCATAAACATATTATCATAGACAAATGGTCAAATACCAAAGCCAAAGAGTGAATCTTGAAAGAAGGGAAAACATCATCAACAAGGAAATCTCAACATAATTAAGAGTTGACTCCTTATCAGTGGCCATGGAGGCCAAAAGGCGATAGGGTAACATATTCAAAGTGCTGAAAAAAATAAAGATTATCAACCAAGAATTCTATATCCAGCAAGCCTCCCTTAAATAGGAAGGAGGTTTGCAGATAAAAGATCATGTGTATTTCTGTACAACCTGAACTATCTGAAAACAACTCCATTTACAATATAATTTTTTTTAAAACTTAGAAACTCATTTAGCAAAAGAAATGCAAGACCTGTACAGCAAAAATTGAAAGGAATTTAAAAAGATGTGAATAAGTGGAATGGTATCCCATTTTCGTGGATTGGAAGAAATAAATGTTAAGATGACAGTATTCTCTAAATAGATGTACAGATTCAATGCAACCCTGTTCAAAATTCTGGTTAACTTATTTGCAGAAATTGATACATTGATCATAAAAGAGATCACTAGAAGGGCGACAAAAACAAACAATAGGTGAAAACAGAACACTCTGTCTAAATAGGATGTCTCCTTTAACTTTCATGTCTTCATCAAAAGTTCTACAGACTAAAAAAAAAAAAAAAAAAAAAAGTTCTACAGACTTTCATTCTAAGACAGAAAATAGTGGGAAATTAATCAAAAATTATATTAATATGTCAAGGATGGGGATAAACATATATATGCATAGAATTTTCCATTAAATAAATTTTAAGGATAGTATCACCTCTAAAAAATTATCTCTAGACAACTATGTATTGCCTGTATTATTGTGGATTTTGACAATTTAAAATATTGACATTTTTATATGAAAAACTTTATGTAATGAAAATTTTACTATTTTCACCTTAGTCTTATAGTACAGGTACATTCATAGAGAGGAAAGAGAAAATACATTGCAGGGTCAAATGCATTAGAGGAAGAATAACACCATTGGTAATTAATATATTTTTCAAATGACTGCATGGTATTTATAATTCAACAATATAGTATTAAGTAGGTTTAATGTAGTGCATAGGAAATAGATTGATGAATTTTTCACATATTTTAAATATATTTACATTAAATAGTTACTTTTTTTTTTTGAATCATAACCTTGTATAAGTCTCCCCAAAAAACCAACACAGTGTTGAAAAAATTCACTGGAGTCCATTTAGAATTGAATCATTCCACATCTTTACAAAAAGTACTATTGGAAAAAAAAAAAACTTCAATATGATTTGAAAACATAAGCTTTCTCAAAATATCTTTCTGGCTAATATTATGTTTTGTACCTTTAGAAGTTATCAAGTTACTAATGAGAAATGTATAATCTAGACTTAGGCATGTCCAAATGACTTACTTTAAAGGGACTGAGTTTTCTGATTCATTATGAAAGAATTCCACATCAGGAGCTATAGATAAGCTGTACTCTCCCTTTCTAGATTGAAGACTTCTTTTATGCTTAATGTTTTTAGTTATGTCTGCCTGTTTAAAAGTCCTAAAGGGATGTAATATTTTCTATAATACAAATCTGGCTCTAGTGCTGAATAAAATAAAACTGTGGCTCAAGTGGTGAAAAGGAGTTTGCACACAAATAAAACCTGGCTTAGAAAGAAACTTGTTCAAGTTTGTGGAAGTTGTTTTAATAATAAAAATAAATTGACATGACTAAACAAGTGCCAGTACTATTAACATGATATTAGGGTTTTAAATTTTGCAAATATAATTGACCCTAACTGCAATTATCATTGACCCAAAAGAGCTAGCCAGAGGAGTATTTCAATAAGCTTGGTATTAGGAATTTGAGATTCCTCTCTCTCTCTCTCTCTCTCTCTCTCTCTCTCTGTCTGTCTCTCCCTTTATAGACTGGGGCTAGAAGACTGTTCTCTCTATGGTTACCAGATGAACAGAACATAGAGCCAAAGCTGTTAGTTCTACTCAGTTTCCTGAATGCAACAGCATTAATTTAGATGGTTCTGTCAGGGAATACTCTGATAATATTGCACTGTGACAAGAATAAATATTTTTTTCTTTACATTTATATATAGATGAATGGGAAAAACTACATTTTCATAGAATTTCTTATTCATAAATCTCAAATTCCTCAGGTAAAATATTTAACTTTGAACATGGGGCATGTTTTTGTGCTTTTCAAAGAATAATTTTCAGCAACACTTGAAATGAAGGAAAAACATGCTATACAAACCAAATTAGTTGCAGAATTCTGACATGCAGAACAAGTGAGAAACTAAATGGGTTTTAATATTTTTGTCTTGCTAAATTACATATCTGAAATCACTTCCTACATACTCCAAAATGGTGCGTAGAAGGTAAGGTTGTACTGGGTAAACAACTAGGATATAAACCTGAGATATGAAGGTTTGTTTATTTTTTTAAATAAGCAAAGAGGCATCCACAAGCTTCCTTAAGTCTGTGATATTAACTGTTTACTATAATAAAAGCATAGCACACTGGTGCTTTCATAATTTGACCTCTTTCAATCAATCCAGCTTCATCTCTTGCTATGCTATCTCCCATCTGTGCCATCCTAGATCCAATCTCAAGGATTCACTTGGCATTCTCAAGGTATTCCATGGTGCATTATGCTACTATGAATTTATTGATGTTATTATTTCCTCTGCCTCAGAAGATGCTCTTGACCCCATCTCACTGGAGAAGGTCTAGTCTTCAAAACTCTGTTCAATTTTACCAATTTATGTAGTATTTCCACTCCTAAAGGCAGAACAAAGTATTTCTTTTAATCATTCCAGAGCACCTTGTACAGACCTCAACTAAAGCAGTTAGCAGAGTAAGCAGAGTATATGATACTTTTTAAAATGCTTACACTTCATTTTAGAGCCTTTTGAAAGCAGGGAACACATTATACTTATTTTTTAATGCTCTGAACAATTTTTATTACATAAGAGGGTCCCAATAAAGTTTGTAGAATTAAAATAATACTACATAAGCATGCATTAAAAAAACAAAACAAAACACGTGTAACTCCATAGTCAAAGGTGGCTCTCCAGGAGTTATAGGGCAAGAATGACAAAACTTCAGTTTCCCAGTGTGCAGACATAAGGAAGTGAGGAGAAATGATGTAAAGCAAGAAAGAAATGCTTCATTTTTTGGAGAAATTAAATCTTCTCCATTTTTTTGTGATTGCTTATGCTCTTGTTTTCCTTTCTCATTCTTTTGTACTTTTTTTCCACTCTTCCTCCTTAGCACACTCTGATATCACCCCCACTTGTATCTGCACACACGTGCATGCATTACTCCATGGGAAATATTGGCAATAAGAAAAGTGTAATCAATTCAGGTTTTCCTTTGCTACTTTAACTTAAATTGCTTGAAATGTTTCCTTTCTTTCTTTCTCGTATGTCCCTTTCATGTGATCTCAATACCTTTAAAATAACCTAGACAGAACAAGGCTAAGTTCTGGAATTTTTAACTCACTATTTTAAGTAAAAAATATAGTCAGAATTATTGAAATATGTGTGCATGAAATAGGAGAAGATAAAGAATGGCTAGAGAAGGTGTTGGGGAAAATTCTATATAGAAATAAAATGCAATGTACTGATTATTTTGCCACAATGTATTAATAAAATAAAAGAAGAAATGTATTTTTAGATTTTATGTACAGGAATATAAAAATTTTGTGTAGGAGAAAATAAAAATTCTGTGTATTTTCTTTACACAATGTCTGGGTAGAATTGTTTCTTTCCTGTGGTATCTATTCCTATAAGGTTATTAAAAACATTTCATGAAGTGCTTACTGTGTGCCATGTGCTGTGTTATATGATTTGTTAGTCTGGATTTGCAGAAGAGCAGATTCAAGGCATGATTAAGAAGGTTAACAGATTCACTGTGGGACGTGTATCAAAAGCGTAATGGGTTCGGGTGAGGAGGATAGGTTTTGTTTTGTTTTGTTTTTTCAGACTGCAGGACAGAGTGATCACTATGAAGGAGAGAGGAAAGGAGGAAGCTTGGGTATGAAGGATCTTATGCTGCAGCACAATTTGACGATGGTTTGGCCATTCCCATGGGAATCTCCTGGCCAAAGTCTCCACTGAAGGAGTCTTGCTTCCCTTAGGAGTGAGCTAACCTTATCTTGAATACTTTCTGTTCTTAAGTCCCCAGGAGCAGCCCCCAGGAAACATGGCCTCACACAAGTGCCATGTGCATTCAGAGGGCAGCAGCTGGGGGCCTTTGGTCAAATATTCTCTGTGCAGAGCAGAGCTGAGCATGCATTTAGTATTTTATTTCCTCTAATAACAGCTTTCTGATGTTGAAAGCATTATAATCCTCATTTTACAGTAAAGGAAAGGGAGGTTCAGAGAGGCTGAGTAGTTTCCTTCAGTCTCACAGATGAGTATGTAGTGGTGATGGAATTAAAACACAGATTTCTCTGACCTTTGAGTTGCAGCTCTTTACATTTCTTTTCAGATTGTTAGGAAAGCAGTCACAGAAATGACATAGTATCATTATATTTAACCCTGAATTGTGGTACTAAATTGTACTCATAAAATTATATTTATTTGAATAGTTTACATAGTTTGGCTATATCATATGCAGTGTATCTCAGAATATCAAAATAATGGAAATCTCAAAAGAAAGTTGTGATATTTACTAGCCAAGAATACAGTGTATTTTCCAAACAAACATATGCAGGTATAGGGTTTATACATAATATTTATACGTGAATAATTAAAAAAGGAAGACTTCTTGCCATATTCTCTGCTCACCCCACTCCTTTCTAACCTTTACAAGGACTATGGTACAGCCCATGTGCAGGAGGACTTCAGTAACATGTGGTGACTAAGAAGATAGTAGAAGAGAACCATTGTTCCTACCGTTATTGAAAAAGGATTGTGGTAGCATTAGGAGTACCTCTTTGCATAGTATGTTGTCCAATACTCTTTGACTTGCTTCCTTATCTCTCCTTAGTTCAGCCAATTACCAATTACACTGAGAAAATAAAGACAGCTGACCAAAATATTTAGAAGGTTATTAATGATTATTTATGTGTGAATTTGGTTGTATATGTGTATATAGGTAGTACATATATCATACATTCAAGTAGACTTTGTGTGGTAGGTATGAGAGAGGTAGCGAATATACCCTCTAAGGTATAAGTGATGTGATATGTTGTAGAAGGTAGAATACCAGTAATAATGGTTAATGTATAATAGTTTTACCATGTGTAATAGTGTTCTAAATCATTGGCAACCATTAGCTCATTCAATCCTAACCACCATCCTATGACACATATCGTATTTTTATTCCCATTTTACAGACAGGGAACTCAAGAGGCTCAGAATTCATGTACTACTCCCAAGATCATAGGTTGTATTAGAGTCAGTATTTGAACCGAGGGAGACAACCATACAAGAAAGGATTTTTTGAATAGTGGGAAGATACTCCCAAACAATACTCATCTCAACATAGTGATTCTCAACGAGTTTAACTATAATTCCTTAAAACTATCTCATATGGTAAAGACAGAACAAACGAAATTCAAATTTTCTGCAAAGACTATAGGAAGTGACCTTATAAAGTAGCACCTTCTGCAGTTTCTACTGCCTAGATTTTTTTTTTCTGTTAGCAATTAGGAACAGAAATAACAAGGGCAGTGGAAACATATTTGCTGAACTCAGGGGAGTTGAGCCAGGAAGCGTTTTCTTAAATCACTGAAGTTTAACAAGCTGTAGACAAAGAAAATGACAGCTCCGTCAGTTAGAACACTAGTGCTGATCCAGGGAGAGGCCTGTCCAGCATGTTTATTGTGAAAGGCAGAAATGAGAGATGAAAGACTGACAGAAGAAAAGCAAGGGCAAAAGAAGAAAAAGGGATCCAGGAAATTGTTGGAGAGGCTATCTACATGTTCTTTCAGGGGATGGGCCATTAAAACAATGAGAAACAAATCAACATACATGCACAGTAATTGTGCAAAATTAAATAGAAAAAAATCTCACCTGTATAAATAATACAGTGCAATATTTAAAACTTCAATTTAATGAACATTATTCAGCACTTAGTAGGTTCTGACTATTTGGGATTTACTACTGCATCTGATTATCTTAACAAAGTCATTTGATAGATAATACTTTTTCCATTATCTGTCATCTTATTCACAGATAAGGAAAATAAGGCTTAGGGAATTTATTTTATTTGCTAAAGATTAAATATCTACTTACTAATGGAATTGGAATTAGAATCTTTATCCTCCAACTCAGTCCTATGGAAACTCAAGTTTCCACTAGTCTAAATTTTCTCAGAAAACTAAATCCACTGAAGTTTCCAGAAGATAAGAACTAGTTCACTATTCTCTATATTATTACATAGATACTGATTCCATGAAACCTTATCTAATTCATGCCTTGAGTTAGTGAGGCCAGTTGCAGTTCTCAGATGAAGAATTTTCATCACCTAAGCCCACTTACATGTATAACTTTCCATGGAAACTTTAGCTCTGAGTTTGGAGAGTGATGCCTCTTGAAATATGCCTGTACAAATTGTTTGCAGCTTGTTGCCTTGGGCTGTCAGAATAACTTACAACACATGTGACACCTGTGCTCTTTATTCTATTGGAAATTTTTAATAATTTATCTTAGTGTCATTCCAAAAACTTGTGTAGCTTCTAAAGAAAAAAGCATAAAAGGAACAAACCAATGTTTCTTTTATTTGGGGCTTAGACGATCAACTTGATCTAGAGCAAAAGGGATCGAGTAAATCTACTTTCAGCCACAGAGAATATAAACTCAGGGATAAAATCAAAGTTAATTTTGAAATGATATCATGCATAAACTCTTACTATGTGATGATGGGAAAACACTTGTCCTTGGGAGTCTTATGTATTAGCAATTGTCTCTCCAGTGCTGCAATACATATTTAGGCAATTAGTACAATCATGTTGTTGCCTCTGGCTTTGCTATTTTCAGTGTCACTCCATCATGCATTTTTCCAGCACTTTCAGTCAGAGTCTCATGTCTGACAGATTTTCAGCTGGTTCAGGACAAAGAGCTCTCAGCTAGTGTGGCAGAGATGAAATGATCTTTCTTGACTTGTTTAAACCACCAAACCCAGCATTTTTCTAGGTCAAATTAGTGACGTAGTAGGCTATTCCTAAAACTAATTTATACCTCATTTTTATAGAGCGACTTACCATTTTCAAAATACATTGATATTTTTCATTCTCCCAGCAACTTTATAGGATTTGGGAATGCAGGTATTATTCTCAGTATTTTTGCAGAGAAGGAAAAAGAAGTGCCACCAAGGTAATTCATAGCAAACCATACAGTTCTTAAGTGGCAGTGACAGAACTTGAACCAGATGTTTTTCTTGCTTCTATACCATAATTTCTCATAATAATTTTTGAATGATTCATGTATCTTCTGCCCTACCTCCAGCAGGCTTCAATGAACATGTAGATACTTGGCGCATTGATTCATTGAACTTTTCTCTGATAACAACTCCTAACACACGTGCTACATCAATGATCTACCAGACGTAGTTTTAATCTCATGACTTGTACTAATATTTGCTCACTTTTCCCTGGATTATTTTAAATTATTAACCAAACATCCTGGCTTGGCTGGTATTTTATATATTCCCTGACTCTCTCTCAAGTTTTAAAATCAAAATTTTTAAAATTTCTACATACTTCCAGAAATGCAAATATACATTCATTGGATAATCAAAGTTATAACCAAGGCAGAAATTCTTAATTAAAAAAGCAATTAATCCTGAGAATAGAAACTATAACCTAGATCCTGGTTTCTCCTTTATGTAATATACCAGAAAGAACAAAGTTTTTAGTCATAAATAAAGAAAGCTCATTAATTTGGTTACCAATCTGGATTAGCTTTCCTTAGTGAAAGGTCTAAATTGTAGTTTTCTTTTAATGAAATGCATTTTTTTTCCAAAATGCATTTTCAATACTCTGTTACGTACTATAATTGGAATTAGACGAACAAAGCACTAGAGTTCTGACACTGACTAGCTTCAATGAATAGATAAGAATGAGTTGAAATTAGCTCATCAATTGCTTGTATGTAAATGATTTCTAGAGTGCTTGGACACCTGAAAATGGTCCTTCCATTCTTTTCAGTCATTTCCATATTCTCTGGGCAAGTATTAATTTTCCTACCAACCCCTTCATTATAGATAAGTCCAAGCTCAGGCCATTTTATTACAGTTTAGTAAATGCCCTAAATGAATTACTGTGAAGTGTGAATTGGTGAAATTCAAATTAATGAGGCTGGGCAATCATAACTAAAGATAAATATCAGTCTAGCTTTACCACCCTCATCAGAAGTAATAGCATCAGATTTTAGGACTTCATGGCTTCATTACTATACCTTTGCAGACACGATACAAATTTTACAAATATTATACTGCTTCTACAGTTAATACCCTTATAACTATGCAAGCATTATAACATGATTTCCAGAGGCATTTATAAAATTTAGAAAATTATTTATAACAATATGATTGTATAGAGGTAATGTGATACAGTGGGCCAAGCACAGGCTTAAAATTCAAAGGATCTAAGTTTAAGCCCCAAGTTATCTTTTGGACAAGTCACTGAATCCTTTCAAACCTCAGTGCCTTCATCTGGAAAACTTTAGTATTAATATTTGCAAAAACAAAGCAGTATTAATACCAATATTTAGACTTTGAGCACTGGCTGAAAATACAAATGTAAAACACTCTGAAAGTGTAAATTGCCATACAAAAAATGATTCTAATGGGGGATTTCAGCTTGCCTATGCACCTTAGGCATCATGAAAATCACTTAAATAGACTAGCTCCATTTGAAGTCAGCACCACTGATCCAGTGCAATAAAATGGATCTGAAAGACAGAAACCCTGAATTCCTAGTCCAGATTGCAAATCCTTCTCTCCCTGCTCAAGGTAATCACTCATCTGACATTTCTTCTTCACTTCCTCATGAAGTGACTGCTTGCTTTCCTTTGTTATAATTTTATTATGTAAGTATAAACCCCTAAGCACCATGGTTTTGGTGTGACAGTTTTGAATTGAATATGAATGGAATAATACAGCATGTTTTCACTGTGTTTGATTCCTTTTGCTCAACATTATGTGTATAGGATTAATAATGTAACCAGTGATGTATTTGATTTTAAATTTACCAGCTTACAATATGCTTTTTATTTGTCCTGACTGTTTTATGAGTCTTGACTTGATTATTTTTATTATTCATTTTTTATCTTTCGTTTGGATACTATACACTCTTTTCCTATTAATTGGTCATTAGGCTAATGACTTTTCCATGCAAGCTAGACTTATCAAAGTTGATATTACTTGGATATTTTACTCCCTTCCATGTATTTATAAACACTTTAGAAGAGTTTAATCCAAACTGAAAACTACCTTAGATAGGTCTTTAAGAAACAGAAACAGATCCTCAGTTTAGGTATTATCTGTTGGTGATGTATTGGAGAAGCACTTCCAGTAGAAACAGAAAATAATTATAGGAAATAGGAAGGAAAAGGAAGGGAAAAAACCTCACATGGTACCTCTGGAGTTTAAGCAATGCCTCAGTTTTGTCCTGACCCATGGCAAAGGAAATATGTTTTTTTGCTCCAGTGACCAAAAGTTTTTAGCTAAGGATTTCAGGGAGCTGAGAAGGGAGGCTAACAGAAACAGGGGGAGGTGGAAAGGATCTGGGAAAATGAATGGTGTACAAACATTGTTGGCTTTATGCCTGCCTTCAATTTAAATGCTATTTTCCTATTTTTTTATTCTAGTCTGTTTTGAACCCTATAATACATTACTGTTATTGTTGTGTAGCCAATGTTAATTTAGATTTATATAATAAAATATACTTTAAAAAAAATTGACTATTCTTCTAGAGTAGTTTAATGTTCACATCAAAATCAAGGGGAAGGCACAGAGCCTTCTCATACACCCCCTGCCCTAATACATGCATAGCCTTCCCAGTTATAAACATCCCCCACCAGAATGGTACCTTTTTTAAGACTGATGAACTTATGTTAACAAATCATAGTTACCCAAAGTCCATTCTTTACATTATAACACTATGGTTAACTCCTGGTGTTATACATTCTGTGGGTTTGGACAAATGTATAATGACATGTATCATACATTGCGGTATCATACAAATTATTGTCACTGACCTAAAAAGCCTCTGTGCTACATATATTCATCATTTATGGGAGGCTATTTCTGGGCTCTCTAATCTGTTCCATTGATCTACTTGTGTGTTCTTTTGCTAATACCACACTGTCCTGATTACTGTAGTATAGGACAAGTGTCAGGTAGTATCTGTCCTCCAACTTTGTTTTTCTTCAAAATTGTGTTAGATATTCTGGATCTTTTGCCACTCCATATAAACTTTAGAATGAGTTGGTCGGTATCCACAAAATAACTTGCTGGGATTTTGAATGGAAATGCATTGAATCTATAGATTAATTTGGGAAGAACTGACATCTTGACAATTTAGAGTCTTCATATCCATGAACATGGAATCTCTCTCCATTTATTTAGTTCTTTGATTGTATTCACCAGAGTTTTGTAGTTTTCCCCATATGGGTCTTGTATATATTTTGTTAGATTTGTACCTAAGTATTTCATTTTTGGGGGGTGCTAAAGTAAATGGTATTTTGTCTTTAATTTCAAATTCCACTTGTTTATTACTGATATAGAGAAAGTGACTGTTTTTATATATTAAACTTGTATCCTGCAACCTTGTTACAATCACTTTTTAGTTCCAGGAGATTTTCGTGGATTCTCTTGGATTTTCTACATATGGTCATGTCACCTACAAACAGAAATAGTTTTATTCCCAATCTGTACGCCTTTTATTTCATTTTCTTGCCTTATTGCAAGACATCTTGCAATAACTGGTGACAGGAGACATTCTTGCTATGTTCCTGATCTTAGTGGGAAAGCTTCAAGTTTCTCACCATTAAGTATGATGCTAGGTATACGTTTTTAGATATTCTTTATCAATTCAAGGAAGTTCCCCTCTATTCCTAGTTTACTGAGAGTGATTATCATGAATGGGTGTTTGATTTTGTCAATTGCCTTTTCTGCATCTATTGATTATTTGAGTTTTCTTTTTCAGCCTGTTGATGTGATGTATTACATTAATTGATTTTCAAATGTTGAATCAGCTTTGTGTACCTGGTATAAATCCCACTTGGTCATGGTGTATAATTCTTTACATGCATTGTTGGATTCAACTCACTAATATTGTCTTTAGGATTTTTGAATCTATATTCATGAGAAATATTGGTCTGAAGTTTTCTTTTCTTGTAATATCTTTGTCTGGTTTTGATATTATGGTAATGCTGGCCTCACAGAATGAGTTAAGAAGTATTTCTTCTGCTTCTATCCTCTTGAAGAGATCATAGAAAATTGGTATAATTTTCCCCTAAATCTTTGATAAAATTCACCAGTGAACCCTTCTGGGCCTGGGGCTTTCTGTTTGGAATGTTATTTATTATTGATTCAGTATCCTTAAGATATAGGCCTATTCCAATTGTCTCTTTCTTTATGTATGAGTTTTGGCAGATTGTACCTTTCAAGGAATTGGTCCATTACTTATAGGTTATCAAGTTTGTGGGACAATTTTATTGTCCATGGGATCTGTTTTAATGTCCTCTATTTTATTTCTGATCTGAGCAATTTGTTCCCTCTCCTCTCTTAGCCTGGTTGGAGGCTTGCCAAGTTCATGGATCTTTTCAAAGAACTAAGTATTAGTTGTGTTGATTTTCTCTATTGATTTCCTGTTTTCAATTTCATTGATTGCTGATCTTATTATATATTTTTTTCTGCTTGCTTTGGATTTAGTTTGCTTCTCTTTTTCTAGTTTCCTAGGATGGGAACTTAGATTATTGATTTTAGATTTTTTTTTTTCGACTATATGCTTTCAATGTTACAAATTTTCCTCCAAGCACTGTTTTCACTGCATCCCACAAATATTGATAATTGTGCTTTTACTTTCGTTCTGTTCAAAATATTTTAAAATTTCTCTTGTGATTGCTTCTTTGTCCCATGTGTTATTTAGTAACATGTTGTTTAATCTCTACATATTTTGGGATTTTCCAGTAATTTTCCTGTTATTTATTTCTGATTAAATTCCACTGTAGTCTGAGAGCAGACGTTGTATGATTTCCATTATTTTAAATTTGTTGAGGTGTGTTTTATGGGCCAGAATTTGGTCTATCTTGGTGAATGTGTACTTTTTTTTATTTCTGCTGCTCTTCATTCCTTCTTGCATCTCCAAACTAAAAGCTGAGATTGTTTTCTTTCTTCCTGAAGAAAGCTCTAAGTATTCATTTTATGATAGGTTTGCTAATGGTGGATCTTATCAGGATTTGTTTGTCTAGAAATGCCTTTTTTTCACATTCATTCTTATATAGTATTTTTTCTTGTATTTAGATTTGAGGTTGGCAATTATTTTCTATACACATATTAAAATATTCTCCTGCTATCTTGGTTCTATTTTGCTGGTAGAAATCATTTATGAGCCCAATAGCTGTAAACTGTAGCTAACTTAAATGTAATCTGTTTTAAGATTTATTTTTATGTTTGATTTTCTTTGGGTTCAAATGATGTCTTTGGCTATGAATTTCATTTTACTTACCTTTTTGATATTCATTTGTCTTCCTGAATCTACAGATGCTTTTTTTTAATCAATTAGAGGAAATACTCATGAATTAAAAAAATATATAATTTCTACCACATCTTCTCTCATCTCCATTTACTTCAGTTAACTTTGTTATATATTCTCACTACATTTGTCATGTCTCTTCCCTCTTCACAATTTTACAAACTTTTATCTCTATGTGCTTCAATCTGGAAGCTGTATTTTAATTCTAATACTGCCATTAATCCCACCTGTTGAGTTTTTAGTCTTGGTTATTAAATGGTGTTCCATTTTTAGAATTTCTATTTGGTCCTTTTGCAAATCTGCAATATCTTGCTTATGTTTTTCTGTTCCTTGATGACATTTCAAAAGTTTAACTCTTCTCCCCAGTAGAAAGAATGTCCTTCACTACAGTGGGCTTTTATCTGTTGTCAATTATTTCTACTGGTTCTCAGTCACAGTGATTTGCCTTTTCCTATGACTAGAATATCTTAGATGTGAAATAGGTATTTTAGAAATTTTTGTGACATAATTTGACAACTAGAAGAATATTACATTATCTCAGAGAGGATTTTCTTCTGCTTCTAAAGCCATGTGAAGGAACTACCAGTCTAAAATCACTCTAAACCAATTTCACAAGTTGAAATTTTCTGGACCACAGAAATGACTTGAAGCCAGGAGTCCATGTCTGAAAAACCTAGTTTAATTTTGATTCAAGTTTAGTCCTAGGGAACAGCTGTGTAGTGTAGGGAACATACATAATTAAGTATAAGCAGAGGATTGTTTACCAGATTCCCAATGTTTCAATGAACCTGGATTTTAACTTTGCTTTTCATCTCAAGGCTTTCAAAATTGCTTCTCAGCTTCTTAGCCCAGAGTGAAAGCAATTTTAAAAGCTAGCCTCATCTCTTGATTTTTGTCTTCTCCTGGACCTTGATATATGCATATAAAGTTTAATGTATGTGTATCTATAAGTTTTATATGCATACTTTTTATATTTAAATGTATATATATATATTTACATTCACAATTTTAATAGCATTTGTCATTTTTACAGGAGGAGAATTGTTCTAAATTACTGTGTATTCATTATTGACTGCCTTGCATTTTATACTTAAGTTCACTTTTTAATAATTCTCAGAGGTTTGGCATAAACCTTTGCAAGGCACCATAAACAGTGTTCTAGAACATTTTTTTCACAAAAACAACTCAATATTTTGCTGAAATTTGCCTATAGAAAAGCTTTATGGTTATAATCATGGTCATCATTAAATGGAACTTACATTTTTGGGAGTAAATACTACATAGACCTAAGAGTGTCACTTTAACAATTTTTAGGGTATTAAAATAATGCATAAATTATTCAATGCATAAGTGACTAACAACATTACCTCTGGCATGAGAACATGACTTGACTGACTGAAGGGTCCTTGTGCCTTTGGACTCTGACTTTTTCCAATGGAAAAAATAAAAAAATGGAAATAAAGTATTTTGAAAATAGAACACAGTTTTAAACAAAGTGAATTCAAATTGAGGTGTTGTTGAAAGCTCTTCTTTGTACTTTGCCCTTCTGGCAGGCATCCGGTGTATCAAGAAAGTCATGGATAAGCAAATTGCAAGTTCAGAGAATATAGGATTTTACAGTGTTCTTAAGGTCGTAAGGTCAAGTCTGAAATAATTATCACAGAATTGGGAAAAAAATATTACATGTTAATAAAATCAAAATGTTTTTTGCTAATTTACCAAGAAATATAAATTATATGCCTCTTAACATGTAATAAATGTATTCCTTGTGATGAGCAAAGAAAAATAATCACTATTAGGATCTATTACACTAAGCATTCACTGAAGGGACGTTGTTCAAAGGTTATTTTAAGGCAGTACATGATATATTAACGCAAAGTGATAAACTTTACTTAATGTTTATAAATCTGTAATTATATAATTCAGTGTTCTGGTCCTGTTTTTCACCTTCCTTTGAACACTATTTAAATCTACTTTGTATTTTCCCTTGAGGCTTAAGGCATTTAAATGAGGAAATAATGATATAAAAAGTGCAAATCATGTTATAATCAACAGTCTAAAATAACTCTTTACATTTTAAAATCAATGAATATATGCATGCATTCTTCCCATCGGTACCCTATTTCATTCCCAAACACCTTCCTCTGAAGTTGCTTGAGCTTGCATCGCATCATTTCATCAATTATGCTTTTAAATTATATTTTAACATATATGCATGAATCCACAAACAATATATGTTTATAGTCTTCTATGTTTTTAAAAATAAGTTGGCACAAGTTATATTTCAACTTTATTTTTTCACCCATATCAGTTATTTTTGAGATCTAATCATGTTAATGTATACTCTATCCATTCCCCTATTTTATTTTTCTAGAATAAATATTTATTTAGTTTTTCTAGTGCTTAATAGTTCAAACAATTGGGTTATAAACTTTTTTGATTATAAATCTTCTCATGTACATGTGTAAAAGAGTATGGGCCCAGAGGTAGACTTGCTGATATATGATATGCAACTTACCAGTTTTACTAGAAACTGCCAAATAGTACTTCAAATTGTTGTGCAGACTTTTTCCACAGATATTTAAGTGAGCTAACACAATGTATTGCCTTTCCTGAAGTTCTACTTTCCTCAGAGGAGGAGATCACATGCCTTTGAATAGTCTGCTTCCAGCAAACTAGATAGCCTTACCAACACTGTCAGTGAAAACAACCAGGAATGATGGATAGAGACAACAAAAGTATTTTCAATGTATATATCCTGGCAAAATAGTCAGAAATCCTGACTCCAAAAAATATAATAAAGCAAGAATACAGGTATTTAATGAGAGCACCGAAACCATGTTTCATCTTTACCATATTTGCCTAATTGTGTTATATTTGTACGGGTTTTGGAAATTGGGAGAATTACAGATAGTAGATATAAATCCACTTTGGAAAATATATCTGGATCTGAATTGCAGGCAGCCTGTGGAGTGAAGGAGATTCTAGGGGTGGAAGAGCTAGGAGCAGAGTGGAAACCAGGTAATTCTTTTCCATGGGTGGATAGGAAGTGCTTTCCATTTCCAGGGGTAAGATAGAGGAGAGGTAATAGGACCACAAGACAAGATGGAAATGACCCCACTGCCTTAGAATGAGACAGCCACACAGAGCAGACACAGTGGCACTGAGATTGGTGAGAAGTAACCCTATTTTCTGAGTCTTTCAGTGATTAGACACACACACACACACACACACACACACACACACACACACACACACACACACACACACACACAAACCAACCCACATATAAAAAACAAACCAGCAGTGATAATTAGAAGAGACGTGTGTGCAGTTGGCTTGCCGGTCATTTCCAGAAGTAGCAAACAAACAAAAAGTATTCATAAGGTCAGAGGTCTCTTAAAGTGGTTTTTAAGGGAATATGTAAGCTACCTCAATTGAGGAAATCAGAATATAAGAGGCTGAGGGAGGCATCACATGATTTTACTAATGAAGGTACCGTACTAGATAAGAGAAAGATGATGCTAGTGATGCTAGCAATCTGATTTGCCAGTTGATAAAGCTTTACATAATTTTCTTAATCCTATTAAAAAACTATAAAGTAGTTATAAATATTATTGCCTCAAAGATAAGGAAATTGAGGTAAAAGTTAAATTGTTCAAGGTCACACAGTCATACCAGTTGAAGATGAAATTTGGAACTATGTTGCACGGCTGTAGAGGTTGAACTTTTAAGCATAATACAATATAAGCTATTATTAAATAAGGATCTATTCTCTCACTTTTTCAGGAAGTTGGGGCCAGGGAGACATGGGATATAATGATACAATGGGTATGGATGGTAAGACACCTAAAACATTATTTTATTAGTTTAACAAGCAATATGACTCTACTATCTAAATACATGTGGATAGAAATATCTGAAGTATGCAGTAGATGTTGAATAAATATTATCAAGGTATATAATTATCCACATAATTTTTTCAACATAGATATTGACACCTTAATTCAATTTTTTATTTGATAAAAGCATGAAATTCTATGTGTTTTCTGGATTTCATACTCTGAATCCCAACAACTTCCGTATGCACGTAGCACAGTTCTCTGGACAGCGAATGTAAGAAAGTTTGTATGTGGGGGTGTGTTGGAAGGGAGGGGGCTTTTTTATAGATGTTTAAATTGTTCTGACCTTTTAAATGAACCTTCACCTTTTTAGAAAGAACCAGAGAAATTGGATCAGAAGGATTCTCAAAATCTTTTCAATGAAGCAATTGATTTTGCATCATTGCACTCCAAAATATATTATTAGCAGTCATTACCCACAAACACACTGTCACTATGAAAGAAAGAGAGTTGTGGTTTTTTTAAACAACTTTATTCGAGTATAATTGCTTTACAACGGTGTGCTAGTTTCTGCTGTATAACAAAGTGAATCAGTTACACATATACATATATCCCCATATCCCCTCCCTCTTGCGTCTCCCTCCCACCCTCCCTATCCCACCCCTCTAGGTGGTCACAAAGCACCGAGCTGATCTCCCTGTGCTATGCAGCTGCTACCCATTAACTATCTATTTTACATTTGGTAGTGTATATATGTCAATGCCACTCTCTCACTTCTTCAGAGCTTACCCCTCCCCCTCCCTGTGTCCTCAAGTCCATTCTCTATGTCTCCTTCTTTATTCCTGTCCTGTCCCTAGGTTCTTCAGAACCTTATTTTTTTTTTTTTAAGATTCCATAATATGTGTTAACATACGGTATTTGTTTTTCTCTTTCTGACTTACTTCACTCTGTATGACAGACTCTTTGTCCATCCACCTCACTACAAATAACTCAGTTTCGTTCCTTTTTGCCACATCTTCTTTATCCATTCATCTGTCAAAGGACACTTAGGTTGCTTCCATGTCCTGGCTATTGCAAATAGTGCTGCAGTGAACACTGTGGTACATGACTCTTTTTGAGTTATGGTTTTCTCAGAGTATATGCCCGATAGTGGGATTGCTGGGTCGTATGGTAATTCTATTTTTAGTTTTTTAAGGAACCTCCCTACTGTTCTCCATAGTGGCTGTATCAATTTACATTCTCACCAACAGTGCAAGAGGGTTCCCTTTTCTCCACACCCTCTCCAGCATTTATTGTTTGTATATTTTTAAATGATGGCCATTCTGACTGGTGTGAGGTAATACCTCATTGTAGTTTTGCTTTGCATTTCTCTAATGATTAGTGATGTTGAGCATCCTTTCATGTGTTTGTCGGCAATCTGTATATCTTCTTTGGAGAAATGTCTATTTAGGTCTTCCACCCATTTTTGCATTGGGTTGTTTGTTTTTTTGATATTGAGCTGCATGAACTGCTTGTATATTTTGGAGATTAATCCTTTGTCAGTTGGTTCATTTGCAAATATTTTCTCCCATTCTGAGGGTTGTCTTGTTTATGTTTTTTTTTTTCTTTGTCTTGTTTATGGTTTCCTTTGCTGTGCAAAAACTTTTAAGTTTCATTAGGTCCCATTTGTTTATTTTTGTTTTTATTTACATTTCTCTAGGAGGTGGGTTAAAAAGGATCTGGCTGTGATTTATGTCATAGAGTGTTCTGCCTATGTTTTCCTCCAAGAGTTTAAAAGTGTCTGGCCTTACATTTAAGTCTTTAATCCATTTTGAGTTTATTTTTGTGTCTGGGATTAGGGAGTGTTCTAATTTCATTCTTTTACATGTAGCTGTCCACTTTTCTAAGCAGCACTTATTGAAGAGGCTATCTTTCCTCCATTGTATATTCTTGCCTCCTTTATCAAAGATAAGCTGACCATATGTGTGTAGGTTTATCTCTGGGCATTCTATGCTGTTCCATTGATCTATATTTTTGTTTTTCTGCCAGTACCATACTATCTTGATTACTGTAGCTCTGTAGTATAGTCTGAAGACAGGGAGCCTGATTCCTCCAGCTCCATTTTTCTTTCTCAAGATTGCTTTGGCTATTCAGGGTCTTGTGTGTTTCCATAAGAATTGTGAAATTTTTGTTCTAGTCTGTGAAAAATGCTGTTAGTATTTTGATAGGGATTTTACTGAATCTGTAGATTGCTTTGGGTAGTATAGTCATTTTCACAATGTTGATTCTTCCAATCCAGCAACATGGTATATCTCTCCATCTGTTCGTATCATCTTTAATTTCCTTCATCAGTGTCTTATAATTTTCTGCATACAGGTCTTTTGTCTCCTTAGGTAGGTTTATTTCTAGGTATTTTATTCTTTTTGCTGCAGTGGTAAAAGGGAGTGTTTCCTTAATTTCTCTTTCAGATTTTTCATCATTAGTGTATAGGAATGCCAGAGATTTCTGTGCATTAATTTTGTATCCTGCTACTTTACCAAATTCATTGATTAGCTCTAGTAGTCTTCTGGTAGCATCTTTAGGATTCTCTTTGTATAATATCATGTCATCTGCAAACAGTGACTGTTTTACCTCTTCTTTTCCAATTTGGATTCCTGTTATTTCTTCTTCTTCTCTGATTGCTGTGGCTAAAACTTCCAAAACTATGTTGAATAATAGTGGTGAGAGTGGGCAAACTTGTCTTTTTACTGATCTTAGTGGAAATGGTTTCAGTTTTTCACCATTGAGAATGATGTTGGCTGTGGGTTTGTCATATGTAGCCCACATTATGTTGAGGTAAGTTCCCTCTATGCCTACATTCTGGAGAGTTTTTATCAAAAATGGGTTTTGAATTTTGTTGAAAGCTTTTTCTGCATCTATTGAGATTATCATATGGTTTTTATCCTTTCAGTGCTTGTGATTGGTCTGTTTATATTTTCTGTTTCTTCCTGGTTCAGTCTTGGAAGGTTGTGCTTTTCTAATAATTTGTCCATTTCTTCCAGCTTGTTCACTTTATTGGCATATAGTTGCTTGTGGTAATCTCTCATGGTCCTTTGTATTAATGCAGTGTCAGTTGTTACTTCTCCTTTTTCATTTCTAAATCTGCTGATTTGAGTCTTCTCCCTGTTTTTCTTGATGAGTCTGGCTAATGGTTATCAATTCTGTTTATCTTCTCAAAGAACCAGCTTTGAGTTTGATTGATCTTTGCTATCGTTTCCTTAATTTCTTTTTCATTTATAACTGATCTGATCTTTAAGATTTCTCTCCTTCTGCTAACTTTGGGGTTTTTTTGTTCTTCTTTCTCTAATTGCTTTAGGTGTAAGGTTAGGTTGTTTATTTGAGATGTCTCGTTTCTTTCTTTTTTTTTTTTAAACATCTTTATTGAAGTATAGTTGCTTTACAATGGTGTGTTAGTTTCTGCTTTATAACAAAGTGAATCAGTTATACATATACAGATGTTCCCATATCTCTTCCCTCTTGCATCTCCCTCCCTCCCGCCCTCCCCATCCCACCCCTCCAGGTGGTCACAAAGCACCCAGCTGATCTCCCTGTGCTATGCGGCTGCTTCCCACTAACTATCTATTTTACATTTGGTAGTGTATATATGTCCATGACACTCTCTCACCCTGTCACATCTCACCCCTCCCCCTCCCCATATCCTCAAGTCCATTCTCTAGTAGGTCTGTGTCTTTACTCCCGTCTTGCCACTAGGTTCTTCATGACCTTTTTTTTTTTTTTTTTCCTTAGATTCCATATATATGTGTTAGCATACTGTATTTGTTTTTCTCTTTGTGACTTACTTCACTCTGTATGACAGACTCTAACTCCATCCACCTCATTACAAATACCTCCATTTCATTTCTTTTTATGGCTGAGTAATAGTCCATTGTATATGTGCCACATCTTCTTTATCCATTCATCGGATGATGGACACTTAGGTTGCTTCCATGTCCTGGCTATTGTAAATAGAGCTGCAATGAACATTTTGGTACATGACTCTTTTTGAACTATGGTTTTCTCAGGGTATATGCCCAGTAGTGGGATTGCTGGGTCGTATGGTAGTTCTGTTTATAGTTTTTTAAGGAACCTCCATACTGTTCTCCATAGTGTCTGTATCAATTTACATTCCCACCAACAGTGCAAGAGGGTTCCCTTTTCTCCACACCCTCTCCAGCATTTATTGTTTCTAGATTTTTTGATGATGGCCATTCTGACCGGTGTGAGATGATACCTCATTGTAGTTTTGATTTGCATTTCTCTAATGATTAATGATGTTGAGCATTCTTTCATGTGTCTGTTGGCAATCTGTATATCTTCTTTGGAGAAATGTCTATTTAGGTCTTCTGCCCATTTTTGGATTGGGTTGTTTGTTTTTTTGTTATTGAACTGCATGAGCTGCTTGTAAATCTTGCAGATTAATCTTTTGTCAGTTGCTTCATTTGCAAATATTTTCTCCCATTCTGAGGGTTGTCTTTTGGTCTTGTTTATGGTTTCCTTTGCTGTGCAAAAGCTTTTAAGTTTCATTAGGTCCCATTTTTTTATTTGTGTTTTTATTTCCATTTCTCTAGGGGCTGGGTCAAAAAGGATCTTGCTGTGATGTATGTCATAGAGTGTTCTGCCTATGTTTTCCTCTAAGAGTTTGATAGTGTCTGGCCTTACACTTAGGTCTTTAATCCATTTTGAGTTTATTTTTGTGTATGCTGTCAGGGAGTGTTCTAATTTCATACTTTTACATGTACCTGTCCAATTTTCCCAGCACCACTTATTAAAGAGGCTGTCTTTTCTCCACTGTATATGCTTACCTCCTTTATCTAAGATAAGGTGACCATATGTGCGTGGGTTTATCTCTGGGCTTTCTATCCTGTTCCATTGATCTATATTTCTGTTTTTGTGCCAGTACCAAACTGTCTTGTTTACTGTAGCTTTGTAATATAGTCTGAAGTCAGGAAGCCCGATTCCTCCAGCTCCATTTTTCATTCTCAAGATTGCTTTGGCTATTCGGGGTCTTTTGTGTCTCCATACAAATTGTGAAATTTTTTGTTCTAGTTCTGTGAAAAATGCCAGTGGTAGTTTGATAGGGATTGCACTGAATCTGTAGATTGCTTTGGGTAGTAGAGTCATTTTCACAATGTTGATTTTTCCAATCCAAGAACATGGTATATCTCTCCATCTATTTGTATCATCTTTAATTTCTTTCATCAGTGTCCTATAATTTTCTACATACAGGTCTTTTGTCTCCTTAGATAGGTTTATTCCTAGATATTTTATTCTATTTGTTGCAATGGTAAACGGGAGTGTTTTCTTAATTTCACTTTCAGATTTTTCATCATTAGTGTATAGGAATGCAAGAGATTTCTGTGCATTAATTTTGTATCCTGCTACTTTACCAAATTCATTGATTAGCTCTAGTAGTTTCCTGGTAACATCTTTAGGATTCTCTATGTATAGTATCATGTCATCTGCAAACAGTGACAGCTTTACTTCTTCTTTTCCGATTTGGATTCCTTTTATTTCTTTTTCTTCTCTGATTGCTGTGGCTAACACTTCCAAAACTATGTTGAATAATAGTGGTGAGAGTGGGCAACCTTGTCTTGTTCCTGAACTTAGTGGAAATGGTTTCAGTTTTTCACCATTGAGGACAGTGTTGGCTGTGGGTTTGTCATATATGGCCTTTATTATGTTGAGGAAAGTTCCCTCTATACCTTCTTTCTGCAGGGCTTTTATCATAAATGGGTATTGAATTTTGTCGAAAGCTTTCTCTGCATCTATTGACATGATCATATGGTTTTTCTCCTTCAATTTGTTAATATGGTGTATCACGTTGATTGATTTGCGTATATTGAAGAATCCTTGCATTCCTGGGATAAACCCCACTTGATCATGGTGTATGATCCTTTTAATGTGCTGTTGGATTCTGTTTGCTAGTATTTTGTTGAGGATTGTTGCATCTATGTTTATCAGTGATATTGGCCTGTAGTTTTCTTTCTTTGTGACATCTTTGTCTGGTTTTGGCATCAGGGTGATGGTGGCCTCGTAGAATGAGTTTGGGAGTGTTCCTCCCTCTGCAATATTTTGGAAGAGTTTGAGAATGATAGGTGTTACCTCTTCTCTAAATGTTTGATAGAATTCCCCTGTGAAGCCATCTGGTCCTGGGCTTTTGTTTGTTCGAAGGTTTTTAATCACAGTTTCAATTTCAGTGCTTGTGATTGGTCTGTTCATATTTTCTATTTCTTCCTGGTTCAGTCTTAGCAGGTTATGCATTTCTAAGAATCTGTCCATTTCTTCCAGGTTGTCCATTTTATTGGCATAGAGTTGCTTGTAGTAATCTCTCATGATCTTTTGTATTTCTGCAGTGTCAGTGGTTACTTCTCCTTTTTCATTTCTAATTGTATTGATTTGAGTCTTCTCCCTTTTTCTCTTGATGAGTCTGGCTAATGGTTTTTCAATTTTGTTTATCTTCTCAAAGAACCAGCTTTTAGTTTCATTGATTTTTGCTATTGTTTCCTTCATTTCTTTTTCATTTATTTCTGATCTGATCTTTATGATTTCTTTCCTTCTGCTAGCTTTGGGGTTTTTTTGTTCTTCTTTCTCTCATTGCTTCAGGTGCAAGGTTAGGTTGTTTATTCAAGATGTTTCCTGTTTCTTGAGGTAGGCTTGTATTGCTATAAACTTCCCTCTTAGCACTGCTTTTGCTGCGTCCCATAGGTTTTGGGTCATCGTGTCTCCATTGTCATTTGTTTCTAGGTATTTTTTGATTTCCCCTTTGATTTCTTCAGTGATCACTTCGTTATTAAGTAGTGTATTGTGTAGCCTCCATGTGTTTGTATTTTTTACAGATCTTTTCCTGTAATTGATATCTAGTCTCATAGCGTTGTGGTCGAAAAGATACTTGATACGATTTCAATTTTCTTAAATTTACCAAGGCTTAATTTGTGACCCAAGATATGATCTATCCTGGAGAATCTTCCATGAGCACTTGAGAAAAATGTGTATTCTGTTGTTTTTGGGTGGAATGTCCTATAAATATCAATTAAGTCCATCTTGTTTAATGTATCATTTAAAGCTTGTGTTTCCTTATTTACTTTCATTTTGGATGATCTGTCCATTGGTGAAAGTGGGGTGTTAAAGTCCCCTACTATGATTGTGTTACTGTCGATTTCCCCTTTTATGGCTATTAGTATTTGCCTTATGTATTGAGGTGCTCCTATGTTGGGTGCATAAATATTTACAATTGTTATACCTTCCTCTTGGATCGATCCCTTGATCATTATATAGTGTCCTTCTTTGTCTCTTGTAATAGTCTTTATTTTAAAGTCTATTTTGTCTGATATGAGAATTGCTACTCCAGCTTTCTTTTGATTTCCATTTGCATGGAATATCTTTTTCCATCCCCTCACTTTCAGTCTGTATGTGTCTCTAGGTCTGAAGTGGGTCTCTTGTAGACAGCATATATATGGGTCTTGTTTTTGTATCCATTCAGCCAGCCTGTGTCTTTTGGTGGGAGCATTTAATCCATTTACATTTAAGGTAATTATCGATATGTATGTTCCTATTCCCATTTTCTTAAATGTTTTGGGTTTGTTATTGTAGGTGTTTTCCTTCTCTTGTGTTTCTTGCCTAGAGAAGTTCCTTTAGCATTTGTTGTAAAGCTGGTTTGGTGGTGCTGAACTCTCTCAGCTTTTGCTTGTCTGTAAAGGTTTTAATTTCTCCATCAAATCTGAATGAGGTCCTTGCTGGGTAGAGTAATCTTGGTTGTAGGTTTTTCTCCTTCATGACTTTAAGTATATCCTGCCACTCCCTTCTGGCTTGCAGAGTTTCTGCTGAAAGATCAGCTGTTAACCTTATGGGGATTCCCTTATGTATTATTTGTTGTTTTTCCCTTGCTGCTTTTAATATGTTTTCTTTATATTTAATTTTTGACCGTTTGATTAATATGTGTCGTGGCGTGTTTCTCCTTGGGTTTATCCTGTATGGGACTCTCTGTGCTTCCAGGACTTGATTAACTATTTCCTTTCCCATATTAGGGAAGTTTTCAACTATAATCTCCTCAAATATTTTCTCAGTCCCTTTCTTTTTCTCTTCTTCTTCTGGGACCCCTATAATTCGAATGTTGGTTCATTTAATGTTGTCCCAGAGGTCTCTGAGACTGTCCTGAGTTCTTTTCATTCTCTTTTCTTTATCCTGCTGTGCAGTAGTTATTTCCACCATTTTATCTTCCAGGTCACTTATCCATTCTTCTGCCTCAGTTATTCTGCTATTGATCCCATCTAGAGTATTTTTAATTTCATTTATTGTGTTTTTCATCATTGCTTGGTTCCTCTTTAGTTCTTCTACGTCCTTGTTAAATGTTTCTTGCATTTTGTCTATTCTATTTCCAAGATTTTGGATCATCCTTACTATCATTATTCTGAATTCTTTTTCAGGTAGACTACCTATTTCCTCTTCATTTGTTAGGTCTGGTGTGTTTTGACCCTGCTTCTTCATCTGCTGTGTGTTTTTCTGTTTTCTCATTTTGCTTATCTTACTGTGTTTGGGGTCTCCCTTTCACAGGCTGCAGGTTCGTAGTTCCCGTTGTTTTTGGTATCTGTCCCCAGTGGCTAAGGTTGGTTCAGTGGGTTGTGTAGGCTTCCTGGTGGAGGGAACTAGTGCCTGTGTTCTGGTGGATGAGGCTGGATATTGTCTTTCTGGTGGGCACGTCCACGTCTGGTGGTGTATTTTGGGGTGTCTGTGGCCTTATTATGATTTTAGGCAGCCTCTCTGCTAATGGATGGGGCTGTGTTCCTGTCTTGCTAGTTGTTTGGCATAGGGTGTGCAGCACTGTAGCTTGCTGGTCATTGAGTGAAGCTGGGTCTTGATGTTGAGATGGAGATCCCTGAGAGATTTTCACCGTTTGGTATTACATGGAGCTGGGAGGTCTCTTTGTGGGCCAGTGTCCTGAAGTTGGCTCTCCCACCTCAGAGGCACAGCCCTGATGCCTGGCTGGAGCACCAAGAGCCTTTCATCCACACGGCTCAGAATAAAAGGGAGAAAAAGTAGAAAGAAAGAAAGAAAGAAAGAGGCTATAATATAGTGAAGTAAAATAAAGCTATTATAAAGCAAAGCTATACAGACAAAATCTCACCCAGAAGCATATACATATACACTCACAAAAAGAAGGAAAAGGGGAAAAATTAATATATCCTGCTCCCAAAGTCCACCTCCTGAATTTGGGATGATTCGTTGTCTATTCAGGTATTCAACAGATGCAGGCACATCAAGTTGTTCGTGGAGTTTTAATCCGCTGCTCCTGAGGCTGCTGGGAGAGATTTCCCTTTCTCTTCTTTGTTCGCACAGCTCCCGGGGTTCAGCTTTGGATTTGGACCTGCCTCTGCGTGTAGGTCGCCTGAGGGCGTCTTCTCCCCACCCAGACAGAATGGGGTGAAAGGAGCAGCTGCTTCAGGGGCTCTGACTCACTCAGGCCAGGGGTAGGGAGGGGTACGGAGGAGGCGGGGCGAGCCTGCAGCGGCAGAGGCCTGCGTGACGTTGCACCAGCCTGAGGCGCGCAGTGCGTTCTCCCGGGAAAGTTGTCCCCGGATCACGGGACCCTGGCAGTGGCGGGCTGCACCGGCTCCCGTGAGGGGCGGTGTGGAGAGTGACCTGTGCTCGCACACAGGCTTTTTGGTGGTGGCAGCAGCAGCTTTAGCATCTCATGCCCGTCTCTGGGGCCCGCGGTGATAGCCACGGCTTGCGCCCGTCTCTGGAGCTCGTTTAGGCAGTGCTCTGAATTCCCTCTCCTCGCGCACCAGGAAACAAAGAGGGAAGAAAAAGTCTCTTGCCTCTTCGGCAGCTGCAGACTTTTTCCTGGACTCCCTCCCGGCTAGCTGTGGTGCACTAACCCCTTCAGGCTGTGTTCACGACGCCAACCCCAGTCCTCTCCCTGGGTTCTGAACTCTGAAGCCCAGGCCTCAGCTCCCAGCCCCCAGCCACCCCAGCGGGTGAGCAGACAAGCCTCTCGGGCTGGTGCGTGCTGGTCGGCACTGATCCTCTGTGCAGGAATCTCTCCGCTTTGCCCTCCGCACCCCTGTTGTTGCGCTCTCCTCCATGGCTCCGAAACTTCCACCCCCCCGGCCCCCCGCCCATGCCCCATACCTGCCAGTGAAGGGCCTTCCTAGTGTGTGGAAACTTTTCCTCCTTCACAGCTCCCTCCCAAAGGCAGGTCTCGTCCCTATTCTTTTGTCTCTGTTTTTTTCTTTTTTCTTTTGCCTTACCCAGGTACGTGGGGGAGTTTCTTGCCTTTTGGGAGGTCTGAGGTCTTCTGCCAGCATTCAGTAGGTGTTCTGTAGGAGCTGTTCCAAATGTAGAGGCATTTTTGATGTATTTGTGGGGAGGAAGGTGATCTCCACGTCTTACTCCTCTGCCATCTTGAAGGTCCCCCTTGAAGGAGAGTTTTGCTATAAGCCTCCGTTCTCTCTATCCAATACATTTCTGACTCACTCAACAGAATAGAAATGAATTTACTTGTAAATGTTGAGTAGGGAGTAGTCTCTCCATAAAAATGTCAATATATTGAGTTTCTGTGACATTGCTGATCACTGTTTTTCAACTGCTAGAATGTTCATTTCAACCTTGTTTATCTTTAAGAAAATCCAGTAATAGAGACAAAAATCACATAGCTTGTTATTTCACTAGAGAATTCCTTAAAAGATAATCTCTCTGTTGAAGATCAATTACAAGTTGCTATATAAACTTTTTTGAAATTCTAACTTGGTAGCATAAAGAACATTTAAGTTTATTTTTACTTCCTTACCTCCAAGGGAAGCTTGATTTCTTTTTGCTAGAAGATTGAGCTCTTGTTCAAAACATTTTAAGTATAAGAAGGGTTGCTAATCAATTTTCAACATCTTCCTGAAAAGAGAAGGGTGAAAAAAATCCATACGCAAATTTTTCTCACTTTAGGAGCAGTTGCTCCTATTGCTAACATGTTCCACGGTATTTGATACTACTTAGTCAAAATGAATTGACCATAGCAAGTTTTAAAGAAGGTACAAACTGTCAGGTGCTTTTCCAGAGTACCTGAGATTCCCAGTCTGGGATTCTTCCAGTTATCTGTGTGAGAACAAGAAGAGAAGGGAGGAGTTGTAGAAGAATGATTTGGAGAGAGGAGAAATTCAGGCAGGAAATAACAATGTAACTTAGATTTCCTGGAAAGTCTAGGAGGAAAAAAATCTTGATAAACGCATTGTGTTCCTAGGGATTTCTCATTTCCCCTTTTTAGAAGTTTACAGTTCTGTGCTTAAAAAAAAAAAATCTATTGAAGACATTTTGAAAATGTCAATTACAATTTTGTATCATCTTTTCTTTCCAGGGACAGACTAGATCAATTATTTATTCATGATGATCTACTTTTCACTTTCTATAATCTGAAGGGCATGTTCACTGGTGGTTGAGAGAAAGAATTTTTAGAAGCTTTAAAGGAGAGCTTATTCTTAAATGTAGTATACACTTCAACACCTATCTGTAATCTTGAAACAAAATGAGAATTTTTTGTAACAGACAAATCTTACATCTAACAGAAACATCTGACCAGGTAAAGGACTTCAATTATTAGAGTTTCAAGATGAATGAGAACTGTGACTGCTCTTGAGTGGCCTGGAGGTGGATGATAGTATTTCATTCACAAGCTTATCAATGAAAAAAAGAAGGAAAGATGGAAGCCATTAAAAGACTGCTTGAGGTAGCATATATTGCTTACCATGGAAATGAAAGATGAAAAAATATAACAGAGAACTCTAGGCCAGTGAACTTGTCACAGAAAACAAGTAGAAAAGGCATAGTAACTTTCTAACAGTTATAGTAGAAAAAAAGAGTGAGGAAAACAGACATTTTTCAAAAGAGAATAAGAGCTGTTATATATTTGCCAGATCTTACAGGAAAAAGAGATCAGGGTCACAGTATTAAAACTTTGAGGCTGGATTAATAATATTCATGAATCAAACATTTCCTATAACTAGAAGCCATAGAGTTTTATAACTTTCAACTGAATTTTAAAATATAGCTCTTATTAAAAAAAAAGTTCTCAGGCATCATATTTATGGTTTAAAATGAGGACTGTATGCATTTACATTTCCTCTCTTCCAAGCTTATCTCACTGAAATAGTGTTAATTATGTACAAAGGGGAATAAATGTATTACAGAACTGATAACTGAAAGGGAGTTGGGTTATTAGTGACCAAGAGCAGATATATTTCTTAAGAACAGAGTAAGAGAGATAGAAAAGGAAAGGGGGTAAGTCAAAATAGAGAACATTGCAGCTAAAATATACACTGAAAAAGGCAGCCTCAAAAGTAGGTATTTTCATATTGGCAGATCCTTGAGAATGATTAGGGCCTCAACCACAGCCAGCAGGATGAGGCTGTGACTCCTGCATCATTTAAATAATGAGTTTAAAGTATTTGTGAACTATGTATGGAAGAGAGGTCCAGATAGTCTCCAATTCCTGTGCTCACAGAGACAGTGTATTACATAGGAAATCAGGCTCAAGAATAATATCTGTTTTCTAAGAAATTGAATCATCTTTCAATGGAATGCAAAAGATAGCTTAAAATTTTAAAAATACATATTTTTCAGGAATAGAATCAAAATAATGCCTGGCACATAAATTTGAAATAATTTTCTAGAGTGTAGAGAAAAGAAAAAAATGAAGAGATGAGGATATCAGAAAAGTTAACAAACACAGGGAATCAGTCCAGCATAACCTATATCCAAATAACAGACATTCTATAAAAAGAAAATAGAAAAAATAATGACACAATGGGGAGACAAAAGTAGAAACTAAACATAAAAATAATAGTAAAAACTTTTGAGAAATGAACAATCTATAGAGATATGTGCCTAGTGAGTGTGAAGCAGAATGTCCACATCTAGATATATTCTTGTGGAATTTCCTTACATCAAAAGTAATTGGGAGATTAGATTTGACATAAATGCACTACCATGTGTAAAATAGCTAGCTAGTGGGAACCTGCGGTATAACACAGGGAACTCAGCTCGGTGTTCTTTGATGACCTAGATGGGTGAGTGAGTGGGAGATCCAAGAGGGAGGGGATATATGTATACATATAGCTGATTCACTTCGTCATATAGCAGAAACTAACACAACATTGTAAAGCACTATCATGTGTAAAATAGCTAGCTAGTGGGAACCTGCGGTATAACACAGGGAACTCAGCTCGGTGTTCTTTGATGACCTAGATGGGTGAGTGAGTGGGAGATCCAAGAGGGAGGGGATATATGTATACATATAGCTGATTCACTTCGTCATATAGCAGAAACTAACACAACATTGTAAAGCAATTATACTCCAATAAACAATATGTATAGACACAATTTTTACAATTTTGAGAAAGAAAGATTCATTTACCTAAAAAGAAATATAAATTGGACTGGCATCACATTTTATCAGTAACCCTGGATGCTAAAGAGGGTGTAGAGTAGCCATCTACAACCCACTGGGTTGTATGTCCTTGAACAAGTTATTTAACCTCTCTCTGCTTTAAGAGAGAAGAATCCATTTGACCTTGAACTTTGGAATGACAAAGCTTGCCCTTTGAATGGCAGAGTTTTAGTGAAAAATATTATATTTCCCTCCCTAAATCGAATTATGCTATTTTTTACTGAAATTAATAATCGATGAGGAGTATTTTAAAATTACTTATCAGTGTTTTACAGACACTTGAGCAAAAAGTTGAATGTAATTTAAGGGAAACAGATTTCTGAAAGGAAGCAAAACCAATTGTACAGAAATGATTTAAAAAAAATTAAAATAGCTATGTTAACCACCAGCAAAATACAATGGAAAAGAAGCAGAATGTTCTCCTTATTAAGATGAGATAATTTTTAAAAAGGAGAACTAAGTGCTGATTATGGTTCTGTGTTGTACTGGAGGCATTATAATACATCTTTGGAAAGAGTTGGGTAGGAGCCAAGGTGGGTGAGTGAGGGATCAGAGAGCAAACTTTGGGTTTTGTGTAAATCTATGAATTTAAGCTAGCATGTTTGAAAATTTCCCAAATACAGCAAATCTGCATCACAATTGTGATAAGCCCATAGAATGAGTAAATTACCCATATGCCTAATTTGTTTCATTTTGATTAAAATCCTTCCTGGACAAAATCACTGTCTGACATAAAGTGATATAAAAAGCCACTTTCCAGATACCGTGGGTAAGTTGGTCATTAAGGGAAGTGGTATAGTATGTTAAAATGATTTTCCTCCCTCTATAATAGCCCTGGAAGATTATGCATAACCCAAAGTAGGAGTTGAACAAGTAGTCAACAATTAAATTAACATAATAACTATCTTATGAGCAAAATTTTTTAATTTTGTAGTTTCAGAGTCATTTTAAGTACCAACAACAGTTGGCTCAATTGCATTTATAAAACCTAAAGTCAATATTTCATACCTTGACATTATAAATGTAACAATATAGCAAGTAGAGGTTAAATAGTGGTAGAGATAAGATAGTATCTACTAAAGGAGCATAAATTTCCTAGTCTTACATAAACAAAAGAGTTATGGCCTATATCTGATCCTAAAGAAATAGAAATTTAAATATGTTCATATAAATGAAAATAGCAAACAGAATAACTAAAAAGGAACATCTAATTAAGAAAACTTGGAAGAGCAATAGAGAAGGATAATTTTGGATGCCATATGAGAGAGAGTTAAGTACAATTTCTTTAGATGTAGAACTAAAATATATTCTGCCTAAATTTGATAATTAAGAGATGACAAATAACATTTTTTAAAAACTAATACAAAGGTGCAATTTAGATGATCGAACACCAAGGACTTTATAAGTGTTCATTTTTGGGCAGGCCTAGATTTAACTATTGAAGAGCCCAGGGCAAGAAGACACGTAACATGCATTTAAGTATTTTAAATTTATTAAGTTAATATAAACTGTTAAATAAAATATAATCTATTTTTGTAGACTAATAAACCTTCACAACCAAAAACAGAAAAACTTATGGGTAAAATTCTTGTTTCTATATGGCTGAAATTTAGCAATTAACCATGGCAATGAACTCATTCATTGTATATGTCTCATTGTTGGGTTGGTGATATTTAATGAGCAGTAAAATAGAGACACACATACTTCACAAATTATTATATATTTATTTCCTAAAATTTATCTGATTATTTGAGCAAAATACTAATTTTGTTACTTTAATCAAGAGCTTAATATAACTAGAGTTCTACTGTAATGCCAAATTAAACAACCTTTTTTGAGTTTTTGTGGTTGTCACATAGTATTTTTAAATAATTAGTTTAATTAGGAGAAATTTCATTCAGCTGAGGTAGCAACATCTGATATTAATTACGTTTAAAGTGATACTTAGAAGCTAAAATGAAATTTACAGTTATTTTAAAACATTGCAACAGAGTCTGTCCTAGATACTGTTGGTGTCAAGCTAGATCCTCTTTTCTGCTCTTTGTACCTATTTCGTCACAATTCACACATGCCCCCTCCTCTGGTGAATTGTCTTTGACCAAATGATAGCTGACTTGCCTGGGTGGACACACTCCTTCCCCCATCTCCACCCCCAGCAAACTAGGGTTGTACAGAAGGCCAGTCCCTTGTCATAAGTTGGAGCTAAATATGTGGTGCTATTTGTGCTGCTGAGACCATGTTCTTGTTAACTTTTTACCTCCTGCCTAATCCAGTTTCCCTCATTCCCCTCCTCTGCAAAAATAGAACTCAATGTATCACTTGAACAAGAATCCCCATCTGAGTCTGCTTCTAGGAGATACAATTTAAGACAGGGTCCAATATAATAAATTACCACAAATAAATTTAAGATATTTTAATTTTATTTTAAGATATTTTAATTTTATGTAAAATACCATTTTCACATCATATAATTTTCACCGTTTCATAAAGCTGTGTCTAGATCCATGAAGGAAGGTAAAGAATAATCATTTTTACATTTCACACCTGTCACATCTGGACCTAAGGGTTACAAATGCAAGAGTCCTATAAACTCTTTAAGATTGCAGTTGACGATTATAAGCAATGGTTGATAATAGTGTCCTAAATGGTGAGTACCTCTGAAACAACTAAAGGGGACATGAAAGACATAAAAAAGAATGCCCCGTGTAAGACCTGGAATCGTGCTTATAGTTGAGTTCATTAAACACAGTGCCACTTAAGATATTTTTCCCAGTGAATAGGTGATAATTTTAGAATTCTGATATAATAACTGAGATTATAAGGAATATGTAGAAAAAAGAAAAGTGCCATGGAATCTTAGAATGCACATAGAATACTGTGATGCTTTACTACATTAATTTAAGATTAAAAAGGACTAGATTCAATGGGCATGTCTGAGGTTTGAAAAGTAAATTTGGGTGTTTTGCACATGCTTTTGAATTACACAGTATTTTCAGAAGATTGGGTTAGAGAAAAGAGTAGTAGATTGGGACTTTGGAAACCTAGTATCTTGTCCCAATTTTGTAATCTACTTCTATGATTTCAGGCAAATCAACTCAATGTGTATAAAAGACAACTAGCAAGTATCTGCTCCCCTATCACCTCCAGCCCCGTCCTGCTACTTCCGTGTGTGTGAGTGGGTGGGTGATTGTATTAGTTGGAAATGTATCAGAGTTGACAAAAGTACATCAAATCGGCTATAATATTTGTTACAAAAGTCATGAGTCATGACTCTGTTCTGCATCAGGAAAAATAGCACATTTGTTATTTAAAAAACAAACGAAACTGGCAATAATTTTTTAAAACCTGTAATCTACCCCCACTGGTTCACACATTTTCCAGCCATCATGGCCTCAATCACATGAAGTTCTTAGACTTTAGGACAACTGTCAACTCTGTGTTTCCACAAAAGTATAGTATGTTCAAAGATCTGCCAACTCTCAAGAAATATGCTTTCATAAATTATCTCTTAAATCTATTATATGAAACTACTTTTCACTTATTCTCAATTTTTTCCAAAACAGGTTAGAAACATACTCTTTTTCCATGTACTATCTTTAATCTATCTCTGCTGTACTCTCTTGGTTATGATATCCTTCGAAATAGTTAATAAAAGCATGGAAAATGTCCTTTACAAAGAGGTTTGAGTGTAGTATAGTAAATTAAATATTGAAATACTTCAACCCTTAGAGAATGTTTAAGATAATCAAGTATGTCTCAGAAGTGAGATTTGAATGAATAAATCTTAGAATAGATTTGATTCAAGAAAGAGTAGGCATGTACTTTTGCAAGTCTTTCATTAAGCCTAAAATTCAGTACCTTTCCACAAGAGATTGTCTGTTCTAAGTGTGTTTCATTGAGATTAGTACGTAAGTGGAAAAAAAATGGCTTGGATCACAAATGTTCAAAACAAAAGGGAATTTTTGCCCATTGAAACCATTCAAGTTGACACGGAGTTATTCTCATTTTTATTGGTTTGATGACAATAAAATGGTGATGTTTTTTACACTTAAGTCCAATATGCCCAGTATTATTTTAAAGTGTTCTCTAACACTGAGATAATTGCCTTAAAAGACACATTATTTCTGTCAAGGTACTTACAAATAAATCAGTACAATATGCATTTTTCTGCAAAAAGAAGAATGTTTTCTAAGGGCCTTAACTCCTATGAAAGCATAATTTACCTACTAAAAGAATACTTTCATTATTACATCTAAAAGAATATTGTTTACTATGAATTTAAATATCCTGGGGTATATGATGATTAAGTCATTCTTGACTATTTTTGTAAATTCTAGAATTTAGTTCATGTGCATTTGGAACTTTTGTATTGTCAATTTTAAAACAACTCAATTTTGTGGTCCACATTATTTTAGAGTGTATTTCGTGTTTTTCCAAATGCTGGTCATGCCAACCACATAGAGCATCCTTGATTTTAGCCATTCAGGTGGAAGACTGCTTTTATTGTGAGAAGCACTGCGCATTCCAAAGGCCACCAAAATTAATATTGATTATGCCATATAAAATATACCTTCAATTGGACCATTCTCATTTGTACACTATCACACGGTGGAAATCCATCCAGCTGCTTTTGCATGACACAGTAAACATTGGATTTTGTGAGGAAAGTACTCTGGCACTTTCTGTTGGTTAAGTACTTTACCAACATTTAAGCCTTAACCACAAACCCTAAGGTATTACTCTCCATATCTTGTATGGGAGGAGAGAGTATCTCAGAGAAGTTAAGCTTTAATTATCTTACCAAAGTTATGTATCTAAAAAATTGCATAAAATGCATATAAATTAAAATTTTGTACTTCTCCCATTATACCACACTACATTATGTTCCTTGTATTAATCAAAGTGTGAAATCAGAAACACTTTACCTAATATACCATGAGTTCTTTACTGGAGCAAGTGTATTTTATTCCCCCACCAATAATTATTGTTTGCTGCCTTCCTTAGTGTATACAAGCAGATAAAAACTTCTGGAATGTTTTACTTACAATGATCATTGCTTAGGGCTGTTTTGTAACTTAAAGTTCAGATTGTCTCTTTCTTTAATGGAATGGAATTTTCCCACATATGGTCTAAATAAAATATATCAGATTATAGAGTACTATTCTTCATTTGAATGTGACTACTAGACACGTCCAAATAGATATCCCATGAGCAACTTAGAACCTAGATAGTCATGAACACTTACCACATTTTCTTCCCTTTCAGTCATCCTCCTCCCTCTATTAAATACAGACCTGACACCTAACAGTATAGCCCCCAAACCAGTGCCCATTCCATATAATCAGGACTCATGTCATAGTAGTTATGGAATAGTTTGAATATCGCCTTTAAGAATATTCTATTAATGAAAGCACTACAAAATTCAAAACACACATTTCAAAAATTTTGTTTCCTTTTATCCATTTCAAATGTTTCCAATTCTTCTAATACTCCATGCCAGTAAATCAGGATTCTGACCTTTTCTCTTCAGTTGTATTGGCTTTTTTTCCAGGATTCACTATTTAATAGTTGGATGACAATAGACCCCTAATTAGTGTACTTATTTCTCTTTTTTTGTTCTTTGGTCTTTCTTATATACTTCTTCAAAGTTAATTTTGTGCAGCACAGTCCTTTGATGAGAAATTTTTTAGGATTGTTCATGATTATTCAAAATATATCATCTAATATTTTTATCTTGGCCATTTGTGTTTTCTTTTTTTTGAATTTTTGAATTTTATTTTATTTATTTATTTATTTATTTATACAGCAGGTGCCATTTGTGTTTTCTATTGTAACCCCTAAATGTATTTCCATTATTAATCTTCATTATTACCCTTCCATATCTCTGCATCAATTAAATTAACCATCCTCTTTGCTATAAGCTTCTCTTACTCTTCTACTCATCAACCTGTATCATTGTTCATGTTTCCACCACTTGCTGTGTTTTTATCCTAAATATCCACATATTCAAATTCTACCTAACCTTGAACAAACAGCTCAAATATGTTGAATTACTGACATCCTTCTTTGTTTCCTCTGCTCAGAATAGTCTCATTCTCCTCTGAATTTCTATGGTCCCTGTATATAGTATCTCCTTTGTGGCATTTATTACCTTTGCAATTATAGTGCAATTTTGATTATCCGTGCTATAGTTCATATCTACTGTGTAATGAATGAGATCCTCCATTAGAGTCTTTAAGCACAAGGTCCTAATCCAGGTCATTTTGTATCATTCCCAATGCCTTACACAGTGCCTGCCACAGAGTAAGCAATGAAATAATATTGGCTAAATTGATAACTATCACCCTATATATGTATCATTAATCAGTAGTTTATAAACAAATGGTGTGAACAATGTAGTTATTTTATTAATTTCTTTTAACTAAGAATACCTATAAATATTAAAACTCTATTATAAGAAAAAATATGAATAGTAACATGATATCCTATTGGTTATGTTTAATAGTCTAATCACTCTTTTAGATGCTTTTATGTTTTCAACTTGCTTTCCTTGTGTCATATATCAACTCCACTCATGATCTGTATACCAGTAAATGTCTTTTTAAAAAACAGCTTTAATAAGATATAATTGCTATGCTCAAAAATTACACATATGTAATGTATACAAGTTGATGTGTTTGAACATATGTGTACATCCATGAAGGCATCACCACAGTCAAACCTCCAAAAGTTCCTTCTTTACATTTTTAAATTTTTTTGTACTGAGAACACAACATGAGACTTACCCTCTTAAATTTTTAAGTGCACAATATAGTATTGTTGACTATAGGCACTACGCTGTACCACAGATATCTAGAACTAATTCTTCCTGCATAACTGAAACTTTATACCAGCTGAAAAACAACTCCATATTTCCCATATCCACTGGCACTGGCAACCACCATTCTACTTTCTGTTTCTATGAGTATGACCATTCTTTGTATCTCATATAAGTCAAAACATGCAGTATTTGTCTTTTTATACTGGTTTATTTCACTTAGCATAATGCCCTCCAGGTTTATCCATGCTGTCACAAACAGCAGAATTCCCTTGTTTTTAAAGGCTGAAAAATATTCTATGATATGTGTAGGTATATATATCACATTTTCTTTATTCATTCATCCATCAAGGGACATTTGAGTTGTTTTCATAAATTGGTTATTGTAAGTAGTGTTGCAATTAACATGAGAGTGCAAATATCTCTTCAAGTTTCTGACTTCAAGTCTTTTGGATAAATATCTAGAAGGGGAATTGCTGGATCATGTTATAATTCTGTTTAATTTTTTGAGAAACCTCCATGTTGTTTTCCATTGAAGCTGCATAATTTTACATTCCCACCAACATTAAAATGGGTTGCAATTTTTCTACACCCTCGCTAGCACTTATCTTTTTTTTTCATAATAGCCATTGTAACTAACAGGTATGAAGTGATACCTCATTTTGGTTTTGATATGCATTTCCCTAATGATTAGAGATGTTGAACATCTTTTCATATACCCACTGGCAATCTTTATGTCTTCTTTGGAGAAATGCCTATTCAAGTACTTGTCCCAGGTAAAATCAGGTTACTTATTTTGTTTTGTTTTGTTTTTGGCACTGCATTTTAGGACTTCTTTCTCCTATATTTTGGAAATTAACCTTATATCAGGTATATGGCTTCCAAATGTTTTCTCCCATTCCATAAGTTGCCTTTCTATTTTGTTGATTGTCTCCTTTACTGTGCAGAAGCTTTTTAGTTTTAATGTAGTCCCACTTGTCTATTTTTGCTTTTGTTGCTTGTGCTTTGGTGTCATATCTAAGAAATCATTGCCAAGACCAACAACAAGAAGCATTTCTCCTAAGTTTTATTCTAGAAGTTTTACTATTTCAGGTCTTATGTTTAAGTCTTTAATCCATTTTGAGTTTATTTTTGTACATGGGGTATGATAAAGTCGACATTCTTTCTTTTGCATGTGGATATCTAGTCTTCCCAACACCATTTATTGAAGAGCCTGTCTTTTCTTCATTGCGTATTCTTGGTACCCTGTGGAAGATCAGTTAACCATATATGTGTGGGTTTAATTCTGGGTTAAAGTACATGATTATTCGGAAGATGAATGCCACTCTTATGCATATGAATGCATTTTTATGTAGCAAAATTCCACAACTCAGTCGTTAAGTCAATAAGTAGCTATGAGTACAATATTTAATTTCAGGAATTTAAAAATAAAATTGAGTTTCATTGCATTCAATTATATACAGTAAGCTAGATGAAGACTGGCAGAGTATTGTCTAGTAATGATTTGATCTAATGCATAGAATACTATAATTTATTATGAGTAAATTAATGTGCCAGGCTCTTTATTTATAGCCTTGCAATGCTGCAATAAATGTTTTCTTTATTTGTGAATTGCTATTCTAAAGAGTCTGAAAAGAAGTCAGTGTCACAATTTTCTCATTATCTCATTCCACTTGACAACAGTAAATTGTTTCAACAAATAGTTTCCCTGACCAATAACTAGAATTTCTAAATTAAAGATATTTTAATCTGGTTTTAAAAATTATTTGATATTTTCAGCTCTGTTAATAATCAGTTTTGCTTCTCCTCATTACTATGAATAATAAAAAAAAAAAAGCTGTTTAATTTTTTTGGAAATGAATAAGCGCTTTGGGCCCTTTCCAAAGGAACAGTTTTTAAATGTTTTAACCTCACAATTTACATCAGCCCAATATTTAATAAGACCCACATTGTAAAACATCTTACAGATCTGACCACTAGGCCATCCTGTTTTCCCTAAAAAATATACAGGTCTAGTTCTATTGGTGGTGTCTTTTTGTTTTTTATTTATTTATTTTTTTTTTTTGATAGAGTGTGTGTGTATGTGTGTGTGAATGCATATGCGTAGCGGTGTTTCCCTCATGATCCTTAGTTTTGTCTTAATTTTTCCATTGGAGAAAATTGACACCCATTACCTCAGTTCTTTCCTGTCACTCTTAGGAAAAAACAAACAAATAAAAACCTGTCTTTTTTGTCATTATCATTTCCTTAATATTTGGTAGAGATGGGGAAGGAGATCAAAAGGAAACAGTTTAAGTTTGACTAAAACCAAATTAAGTTATCTTTATAAGGGATGAGTTTATAGACATATTTACAGTTTTCAGTGAAATGTACATTTCAAAGCCAACTAGTCAAATATTTTACATTAGATTTATTTTTTTCTAAATTATATTTGCCCTTTGCTTTTTTATGCACCTACCCCCTACCAGCACCAATGAGGTTCCCAAAATACAGAATTAATAAACAAATAAAAATGGATTATGAAAGAAACAATGACATTCACAGTGTTCATTGTGATTCTCTTTTTATTTATTGGAATTTAACAACACTAAAAATGTCACTATGCCACTATGTCCCTGTCTTAGGCACTCACATAAACAGATTGCACACAAATTTGCAATGTGAGCTCATTGTAATGCTGAGGAACTTACCACATGAAATTTACTAAAAGACAGATATTCAGACTGTTCTCCATTGCATAGACATACTTTGTGTTAATAAAGAAGAGTGTGTAACACTCATCATTACTCAATATGACCAAAATTCCAGTGGTAACCCTGTAATGAAAAGGCCTGACCCTATCACAGTTTATATGTATACTAAAATATGACAGAAGATATATCTCATTCCAGTTCCATGAGAGTATAAAAAAAAATCAGCAAGGCCACAATCGTTTTTATGAAGGCTATGCTTTTCACAGTATTCTTTGAAAGAAAACAAAATAAGTTATATTTGGGGGTATTGCAATAGTCCCAACATAATATTATAAGAGCATGAGAAATTATACCTTTTAGAAGGAGAAAGAAGGAAATATAGAGAAAAACTAAATTAGGTGATCAAGAAACCCATAATTTTCTGAATCGAAAACCAAATATTACCAAAGGTAATATTCAAAAGATAATAATTATACCACATACAGGGAGGGGGTTGATATGTTACTCATTAACATAGGCATTCTGAATACTCATTGCATTAGATTTTTTGCATCTGTCTTTATTCAAACAATAAACTACTCTTTATTTTTTTATAGAGCCTAGACTTTTCTCACATAATATTGTACTTTGATCCTTCAAATAACCTATATATGACAGATTCATTTGTTACTGTATCAACTGAACAATGATGACAATTGTGTAGCCACGCTACTAGGGAAAACATCAACTCTCACCTAAGTTGTTTCCATTTCTTGTGGAAGGCTCTTCCCTGGCCTGTGGCTCATAAGAGTTTTTGCATTGGCCTCAGTCTAAAGCCATTTCAGTCACATAGACTTCCTCTTACTTGGACAGTCTTTCCAAGTAAATTGAGAGTAGAGTGATTGTATGATAATGAAATGTTCTAATATATTGCACATAGTTGAGACCTTATAAAGCTCCAATTTTTCCTAGGAATGCACTCTATTTAGAGATGAAAAAGTAATATGGTGGCCCTCTGTTATCTGTCTAGGTTTGTACAGAAAGGTGAGGAAACGATGCCAGTCTCTGGGGTAACAGGATGTGACTGACAGATCTTGTCATGGAAGGAAAGTGGTTTATTAGGAGATGTATGAAAGTTTTCACACCCATACCAGGTTGCTTTGGACCTAGCCCTAGGAAAGAAGCACACCTACAGAAAGGACAATTCAATATTTTATCGTTTATTTTTTGGCTCAGTGGGAAGAGAAGCATCATTATAAATAAAAATCTGTTACTAAATGTTTAACAAAAATTTTCAATACATTCTCAGGAATGTATATTTAACATCGGTGTACATTTAAGACAGGGATCAAAATGAGTTTACTATAAAGTCTCTCTCTTTCTCTCTATTTCTGTATCTATCTATTTTTATGTGGTAAGAATTTAAACAACTTTTGACAACATTTAAACAACTTTTAAATATAACCCCACTATTCATAAATCCATTTCGGTTGTATCACACAGCTGCAGCTGCAAAGGCCAATTCAACTTATTTCTTATTCTCCTCTCTAGGTATTGGTCAGAGACTATCATATGATAATTCAAGAAAATCATCACACACTAGCATCTGCCTTTTTAGCAAGTCAAGAAATTTATAGGTTTTCTTACATTTTGCACTCTCATTAGTTTGTAACTTTAACTTACAAATTCTGACAATTATCAAGTATTCTTAATGCTTATGTATTTTATAACTGCTTCTTAGAATCACTCCAATTACATCACTCTTCCTTTATTTAGATTATTCTGTCTAAATTCAGAGCAAACCTTTTATTCTGCCAAGGAACCTAAAAATCTCAGACTCAGAAGAAACTCTAAACCATCTGCTGGAATTTCAGTCCTGTTAGTTCTCTGAATTGATAATTTAAGAACTGTAAGTGGAAGGAAAGTGGTTGATTAGAGATGCCAAAATAACACTAAATAGAGGAAAAATCTTTTAGGTATAAAAAATTAAATCAAAACTTTTTGTTGTAGATTTTAAAAAGTAGTGAGACATTTTTATATAGTAAGTTGCCACAATTTTGGAGATGCTTAAAGGCAATCAGTGCCTGTGATAGCATTGAATAGGGGTAATAGACTCTTCCACAGTATAACAACTCAACACACATTTACTAAATACTCAGTCCAATGTGCTCAATTCTCTATAAAATGATCAATTATTATTTTATAGATGAAGTAACTGTAGCTCCAGAAGAGAAAAGGATGTTTCCAAGGTCTCATAAGCAGTATTTGGAAGAAAAATGTAAATAAAACCTTGATCTTTTAAAAAACAACAATCTACAACCTTTGGGTTTTTTCAAGATTTCCTTTCACATTGGGAAAAGTGAGAAGACAGGATATCATGAGAGCTTTGGAACTCTCATATAAATGAGCTGGTTGATTATAGTGCCTCCTCAGCTATCATTTGAGTTGTGCTGCAAAATTATATCTATGGTGAAGTGTTATTAGTATGAAAATAGCAATTATCTTAAGTTACAGATATAGAAAATAATCTAAAATCTAAAATTTAGATCACTATTAATACTGTGATATGTGTGTAACAAGCCCCACGTTAAGGCCCCCATTAAGTCTGTCTCTTAAATAACTTTGCTTATATACAACATAGTATTAGAATTCATGTATTCTCTTGTTTCATACATTAATGAACTGTCTAGAAGTCCTCCCTGTGTGTGTATGTGTTTGTATTTCATCCGGATGTGTTTCTCTTTTTCTCTATTTGCTTCTTTTCTTTTAGCCTCTAACTGTGTGTATCTGAATGGCAGATAAAGGCTTGAAAGTTATTGTTTCCTCTTGATACTATTCAAATTTAATTTTAAGTATTTTTATGCTGATAACCCTGCCAAAAAACCATATCTTTTAAAGATAACTCACAGACTCAGACAACAAACAGCTACCTTACACTTGACATTTTGTTAACTATTTGGATATAGATATACATATTTGTCCACAAGTACCCAAGAATAAATTGAAAAATGGGACAGTCTTAAAATTAAGATAAAAGGAAAATTTACACTTCCACAGTAATATATAAAACATAGGCCCATGTAAACAAAACAGAAGCAACAAAATCAAATTATAATTCATAAGGATGTGACACAGAAGGTGTCAATTTCACCCATACATACTTTCATATAATTTCCTTCACACTTGGTTAATTACAAAGTAAGGTGACTTGTAGTAAAGAATTGAATCTTCCTATAGTCAACTCTCAGAGGTCACTTGTTATTTACACACATGTTGCAAAGTGATATTAGAAAAAATATTTCTAATGTCTGGGATTTTATCCAGTTTTATTTGTACATAAACGTTACAATAGGACCTACAAAGATTTAGGTCCCAGATAAGAGATTTATTCCTTGAAATGTCATCCACTTGTAGACTCACTGTTCTTATAACACTCCTTTGTCCTCATCTTTGTGAACAGCTACATTAACTGCAAAATGAATGATTGTCTAGTGCCAATTTGCAAAACAATTCCTTTTTAAATTACTATATTTTGTTTAGAAAGCTAAGACCACCAGTATATCATATTATGATATTTAAAAAGCAGCAAAGATAAACAGGAAATAGAGAAGCAAAATCAGGCAAGAATATAGAAGATTTTCACACATACACACAAATTAAGAAACAAAAAAATCCAGTGTGTTAAAACAGCAACTTTCTTCATTATTTTATGCTACTGGAGTGCCCTCTATCTTTAATGTTATGATGTGCATCTAATTAGGTCCTAGGGATTTATGACTTTTGTTCTTCAATAAAGGGCACAACCCTATTTTACTATTAAAAGTGGATTTTTAAATTTAAAGCAGTTTTACTTTCTGTATTATTTCAAATAATAGATTGTTTTAAAACTAATTGAATAGAGCAGTAATCATTAGTGCAATGCTATATATTTTCCTCAGTAGAGATAAGATGGCTGATATCTTAATGTGTTCCAAGAATGTAAATCAAAGCTTAATAATATATTCAATAATCAGTTTGAAGATAATCCACTATAGTATTCAATGTGTGATGCTACCAATTAGCAATTAATAATTAATGGCAGTGTACCAACATGTCCAGAGTTCTCCTTTGTTTCATATACTCCAAGAAAATGCCCGTTATAATGACCTATTATTATGCTTCCATTAGAAAATGATGGTGTTATGATTTTTTTTTTTACATTACAAAGAGAGTATTGTGTAATGGAACACATTCTGGTTTGAGAATCAAAGTGTCATAGTCCAAACTTGGCCTATTGATTAGCTATACATTCTTTGGTTTTAAGTCATGTAATCTCCATTTTTCGTCTGCAAAAGGAGGGCATTTTGTCTCCCAATTTGTGTTCAAGGAACAACTGATCGAAACTTTGGTATTATCTAATATGTATGTTATAGTTCTATTCATCATGATCTGGGATCCAATTCTCATATGCCCCTAAGTGATTCTTATGCATATTAAAATATGAAAAAGCCTGTCTGTATTAGCTCTGAGGATCCTTCAGTCTCTGACATTATATGATTCTAAATTTTAATGAAATAATTACATATGCCAAGTTTCAAGTAAGATCAGATCTAATCTTAGGTAAGGAGAGACTTTATTGGAAAGGATTACTGCAATAAGGAGTGGAGGATAACTGTAACAGCGGGAAGGAGACTCTTGTTTTTTTTTGTTTTTGTTTTTTTAAATTAATTAATTAATTTATTTTTGGCTGTGTTGGATCTTCGTTTCTGTGCGAGGGCTTTCTCTAGTTGCAGCAAGCGGGGGCCACTCTTCATCGCGGTGCGCGGGCCTCTCACTATCGCAGCCTCTCTTGTTGCGGAGCACAGGCTCCAGACGCACAGGCTCAGCAATTGTGGCTCACGGGCCCAGTCGCTCCGCGACATGTGGGATCCTCCCAGACCAGGGCTCGAACCCGTGTCCCCTGCATCGGCAGGCAGACTCTCAACCACTGCGCCACCAGGGAAGCCCAAGAAGACTCTTGTAATAGAGAGATTTGCAAGCATCTCAAAGGTTAAGTAGACAAACACTTTTCTTTCATAAGGAGACAGAATGAGGTGTGAGGTTTGGGATGAGAGGGTGACATGATCAAACAGTTGGTCAGGGAATGTCTTTCCTTGAGGTCAGCTGATTCCTAGGAAGGTTCCTTAGGGAAGAATTGTATACTGGCCAAGGGTGATAATGGGTCAAAATTCAAGAGTCTAGGGAGGGGAGAAACCTGACTTGGTCAATCCCTTAACAAGCCTTTGTTTCAATTGATCTGCCAGGAAAAACAGTTCAGCTGATCTTTATGAAGCAAAGAATAGGAACTTGAACCGTCTATATCTAGCCTTGTCACAGGTAAACCAGGAGGGAATCTATGAGTCATATGGGGAAAGGGAGTTCCTTGCACTAAGTCATTTCGTGAACACAGAATTTTGGCGGGGGTGGGGGGGGGGCAGTTTATTAATACTGCTGTTTTCCAGGGCTCGGGTACAATTCAACACTGTCAAAAGCCACTTCTGAATTAGAAAAATAAACCCTCTGAAACTATTACAAAAACAAGCAATCAGTTTCAAAAGTCCACAGAGGCATTGTTAAATTGAGGTTGCACTCTCCAGCAAAAACATAAAGGATTTGAGTTTTCACAAAAGTAGAATACAGGCCTAAGTTTAGTCCAGCACTTCATTCTTGCAGAGTGCTCTTTTGTGAAAGCATCCTGCTGCACTTTTATTTCATGAAGGTGAACCACTCCCTCACTACCGTGGATAATATACTTGGCCTTTTTTAGATAGGGATTATATATATATATATATATATATACACACACACACACACACATATATATATATAAAGTTCCTTGTCAGCTTAGTGTCCTCAGCACGGGAAGACTTGGCGAGCTACAGATTTAGAACAAAGGCAGTGAATCTGGGGCACCCTGCTCCCAGACTGCTCCAAGCAGAGTGTAAAGTACCTTGTACAGCAGTGAAAAGCATTATACATATACACAGCTGCTTGTTATCAAAATTGCTTATCTGGTAGATTTTAATAAAAACTTATTTGATTTCCTGGAGTGCATTGTCACTACTTAGCAGGAAAAAAATATCTTTTTCTTTAGCTATTCCTCCCCTTTATTCTAACCTGCCTTCCCTGTCCTCCAACACACACACACACGTACAGGCATGCATACACACAGACACATGCACATGCTTTGATAATGAACCACTCAAAGACAAAGATGTGGAGCAGTTTGAAGATAGAGACTGTGTGCCATGCTCTCATAGAAACTGAGCATTATTTATAGGTATGGATTGACAGTTCATGTAGTATATGCTTTGTCTATGGGAAGGGTTTGGTTGATATAGTCAGTAAATAATTTCTTCATAGATGCATCTGTGTTGTTGTTGCTTGCAGACTGTGTCTATGTTTTGATCTCTAAAACAATTTTCTTTCTTCAGGAGTACATGAGACAATAGGAAATCATTCTCAGACTTGAAGCTCATTAACTGCTTATATAATGCTCATTTTTACAAATAGGGTGTGATGTAGGTGGAGAATCTGTCCATACTGAGGATCAAGCTTAATTTTTTTTTAATACTCTTTAAAATATACTGACATATCAAATCACCTAACTCCTAACCTTGACTTAGTTCAGAAATGATTATCTTAGAGTAATTCTTTGACATTTATAGGCAAGAAAGATCTTGGAAATACTGTATATTAACTGGATGCAATCTATTATTAAAATGTATTAATTAATAACTCAAATGTATTAATAATAATGATACCTACAGAGTTTATTTTGCTTGATCAGGACTTTACAGTGTTGAATTCTTAAAAAAAAAGTCATGTAAATATAATTATACCCATTTTTCAGGTGAAGAAAATGAAGTTAAAAAGACAGTATAATGTAGTCATTAATGGCATAAACTCTAGAGTTTGACTGCCTAGATTAGAATCTGAGCTCCTTTAATAAAAATATTCATAACTTTTAAACTAAAAAACATATTAAGAATGATAATCATATGTAATCTATGTAATTGTGTTGTTGTGAGCATTAAATAGATTTGCACCTGAAATATTTTCAAAGCAAAGCTCATACCTGACAAAGTTAAATAGGTAAGTAAGGCTTTATTCAAGGCTACTGCAGTAGGGGAGAGACACTAGAATGCAATCTGAACTCAATTCTGCTGAAACAAAGGGTAGGAGAGATTTTAAGAACTGAGGGTGAGGGGATATCCTAGGCTATCTTCATTTGCTAATTGGTCTTATTCAAATGGTAAGTAAACTTTCCATTTGAATAGAAGTAAAAAAGAAAAATACTAAAATTTAAATGGAACCACAAAAGACCCTGAATAGCCAAAGCAATTCTGAGAAAGAAGAACAAATCAGCAGGTATCACACTTCCTGATTTCAAAAGTATACTACAAAGCTATGGTAATTAAAGCAGTGTAGCACTATCATAAAAATAGATACATAGACCAATATGACAGACCACACGTACACAGAATAAAGAGCCCCGAAATAAGCCCCCAATTATATTGTCAACTAATATTTGTCAAGTGAGTCAAGAAAACACAGTGGGGAAAAGATAGTCTCTTTAACAAATGGTGTTGGGTAAACAGGATAAACATATGCATAAGAATGAATTTGGACCCCTATTTTATATCCCTTCAAAAAACTAACTCAAAATGGATCAAAAACTTAATTATAAGGCCTGCTACCATAAAACCCCTAGAAGAAAAGGTAGGAAAGAAACTTCTGACATTGGTCTTGGCAAAGATTTTTTTGGATAAGACACCAAAGGCACAAGAAACTAAAGCAAAAAGCAACAAATGAGATTACATCAAACTAAAACCCTTCTGCACAGCAAAAGAAACAATCAGCAAAATGAAGAAGCAACCTATGGAATGGGAGAAAATGTTTGCAAACTATATATCAGATAAGGGGTAAATATCCAAAACATATAAAAAAACTCAATAATAAATAAAAAATCTCACTTAAAAGTGGGAAGAGGAACTGCATAGACATTTTCCCAAAGAAGATACACAAGTGGCCAACAGGTACATGAACAATGCTCAACATCACTAATAATAAGGGAAATGCAAATCAAAACTACAGTAAGATATACCTCACGCTTGTTAGAATGATTATCATCAAGAAGAAAAGAGATAACAAGTGTTGGCAAGGATATGGAGAAATGGGGACCCTTGTGTACTGTTGGTGGGAACACAAATTGGTTACAGACCCTATGGAAAATAGTGTGGAGGCTCTTGAAAAAATGAAAAATAAAACTACCACATGATCCAGCAATCCCACTTCTGGGTACATATCCAAAGAAAAGAAAACAAGAGTCTTGAAGAGATGTCTGCACTCCCGTGTTTATTGAACATTATTCACAATACCCCAAGATATGGACATAGCCTAAGTGTCTGTCAATTGATGAATGGATGAAAAAATTTACATCTCAAAGAGGCAGAGAAAGAATTTAAAATGATAAATTTTCTAAAGTAAATACTCTAAGAAAAGGAAGGTTAGGGGCCTAGAGTTAGAAAAAAAAAAAAAAAAGAAAACCGGTCTAAAGTTTAGCCAAGTTGAGGAGAACTTTAAGACACTTTTGCTTAGAAAATTGTTTGACCCTTATTAGGATATAATTATTATTAGGACCTTATTAGAGAAGGAAATCATCTGTCCATGATGACAAAAATTAATTCTCAAGTCAGGGTTGTGAACCAGTGGCTGCTTGATTTTAATATCCATGAAGCTAGCCTCCCTGCTAACCTAGAATGCTAATTTCAGAGACACCATTTTATTTGTCTCCTCTATAGCACTTGGCTTGGTGACGTGCACCTAGTAGATGCTTTTTTTTTTTTTAACATCTTTATTGGAGTGTAATTGCTTTACAATGTTGTGTTACTTGCTGCTGTATAACAAAGTGAATCAGCTATATGTGTACATATATCCCCATATCCCCTCACTCTTGCGCCTCCCTCCCAGCCTCCCTACCCACCCCGCTAGGTGGTCACAGGCACCGAGCTGATCTTCCTGTGCTATGCAGCTGCTTCCCACTAATTATCTATTTTAAATTTATCTATTTTAAATTGTATATATGTCAATGCTACTCTCTCACTTCATCCCAGCTTACCCTTCCCCCTCCGGGGGGGGGGGGGAAATCTGCTTGATTTTTCATCTTTAGTGTAGGAATGCAAGAGATTTCTATGCATTAGTTTTGTATCCTGCTACTTTACCAAATTCATTGATTAGCTCTAGTAGTTTTCTGGTAGCATCTTTAGGATTCTCTATATATAGTATCATGTCATCTGCAAACAGTGACAGTTTTACTTCTTCTTTTCCAATTTAGATTCCTTTTATTTCTTTTTCTTCTCTGATTGCCATGGCTAAAACTTCCAGAACTATGTTGAGTAATAATGGTGAGAGTGGGCAACCTTGTCTTGTTCCTGATCTTAGTGGAAATGGTTTCAGTTTTTCACCATTGAGTACACGTTGGCTGTGGGTTTGTCATATATGGCCTTTATTATGTTGCAGTAGGTTCTCTCTATACAAACTTTCTGGAGAGTTTTTATCATAAATGGGTGTTGAATTCTGTTGAAAGCTTTTTCTTCATCTATTGAGATGATCATATGGTTTTTATTCTTCAGTTCGTTAATATGATGTATCACATTGATTTATTTGCATATATTAAAGAATCCTTGCATTCCTGCGATAAACCCCACTTGATCATGGTGCATAATCCTTTTAATGTGCTGCTGGATTCTGTTTGCTAGTATTTTGTTGAGGATGTTTGCATCTATGTTCATCAGTGATATTGGCCTGTAGTTTTCTTTTTTTGTGACATCTTTGTCTGGTTTTGGTATTAGGGTGATGGTGGCCTTTTGGAATGAGTTGGGGAGTGTTCTTCCCTCTGTAATTATTTGGAAGACTTTGAGGAGGATAGGTGTTAGCTCTTCTCTAAATGTTTGATAGAATTCACATGTGAAGCCATCTGGTCCTGGGCTTTTGTTTGTTTGGAAGATTTTAAATCACAGTCTTAATTTCAGTGCTTGTGATTGGTCTGTTTATATTTTCTATGTCTTCCTGGTTCAGTCTCAGAAGGTTGTGCTTTTCTAAGAATTTGTCCATTTCTTCCAGGTTATCCATTTTATTGGTATATATTTGCTTGTAATAATCTCTCATGGCCTTTGTATTTCTGAAGTGTCAGTTGTTACTTCTCCTTTTTCACTTCTGACTCTCTTGATCTGATTCTTCTTCCTTTTTTTCTTGATGCATCTGGCTAATGGTTTATCAATTTTGTCTATCTTCTCAAATAACCATCTTTTAGTTTTATTGCTATTTGCTGCTGTTTCTTCATTTCTTTTTCGTTTCTTTCTGGTCTGATCTTTAGGATTTCTTTCCTTCTGCTGACTTTGGGTTTTTTTTTTACTTCTTTCTCTAATTGCTTTAGGTGTAAAGTTAGGTTTTTTATTTGAGATTTTTCTTGCTTCTTGAGGTAGGTTTGTATTGCTATAAACTTCCCTCTTAGAACTGCTTTTGCTGTATCCCACAGGTTTTGTGTCATTGTGTTTTCACTGTCATTTTTTTCTAGGTATTTGTTGGTTTCCTCTTGATTTCTTCAGTGATCTCTTGGTTATTTAGTAGTGTATTATTTAGCCTCCATGTATTTGTATTTTTTACAGGTTTTTTTTCCTGTAATTGATATCTAGTCTCATAGTGATGTGGTGAGAAAAGACACTTGATACAATTTCAATTTTCTTAAATTTACCCAGGCTTCATTTGTGACCCTAGATATGATCTATCCTGGCAAATGCTCCATGAGCACTTGAGAAGAAAGTGTATTCTGTTGTTTATTGATGGAATGTCCTATAAATATCAACTAAGTCCATCTGGTCTAATGTGTCTTTTAAAGCTTGAGTTTCCTTATTTATTTTCATTTTGGTTGATCTGTCCATTGGTGAAAGTGGGGTATTAAAGTCCCCTACTATGATTTTGTTGCTGTCAATTTCCCCTTTTATGGCTGTTAGCATTTGCCTTATGTATTGATATGCTCCTATGTTAGGTGCATAAATATTTACCATTGTTATATCTTCTTCTTGGATTGATCCCTTGATCATTATATAGTGTCCTTCTTTGTCTCTTGTAATAGTCTTTATTTTAAAGTCTATTTTGTTTGATATGAGAATTGCTACTCCAGCTTTTTTTTGATTTCCATTTGCATGGAATATCTTTTTCCATCCCCTCACTTTCACTCTGTTTGTGTCCCTAGGTCTGAAGTGGGTCTCTTGTAGACAGCATCTATACGGGTCTTGTTTTTGTATCCATTCAGCCAGTCTACGTCTTTTCTTTGGAGCATTTAATCCATTTACATTTAAGGTAATCATCGTTATGTATGTTCCTATTACTATTTTCTTAATTGTTTTTGGTTTGTTTTTGTAGGTCTTTTCCTTCTCTTGTGTTTCCTGCCTAGAGAAGTCCCTTTAGCATTTGTTGTAAAGCTGGTTTGGTGGTGCTGAATTCTCTTAGCTTTTGCTTGTGTGCAAAGGTTTTATTTTCTCCTTCAAATCTGAATGAGATCGTTGCTGGGTAAAGTAATCTTGGTTGTAGGGTTTCCCTTTCATCACTTTAAATATGTCCTGCCACTCCCTTCTGGCTTGCAGAGTTTCTGCTGAATGATCAGCTGTTAACCTTATGGGCATTCTCTTGTATGTTATTTGTTGCTTTTCCCTTGCTGCTTTTAATATTTTTCCTTTGTATTTAATTTTGATAATTTGATTAATATGTGCCTTGGTGTGTTTCTCCTTGGATTTATCCTTTATGGGACTCTCTGCGCTTCCTGGACTTGATTGACTATTTCCTTTCCCGTGTTAGGCATGTTTTCAAGTATAATCTCTTTAAATATTTTCTCAGTCCCTTTCTTTTTCTCTTCTTCTTCTGGGACCCCTATAGTTTGAATGTTGGTGCATATAATGTTGTCCCAGATGTCTCTGAGACTGTCCTCAATTCTTTTCATTCTTTTTTCTTTTTTCTGCTCTGTGGTTGTTATTTCCACTATTTTATCTTCCAGATCACTTATCCATTCTTCTGTCTCAGTTATTGTGCTTTTGATTCCTTCTAGAATATTTTTAATTTCATTTATTGTGATTTTCATCATTATTTGTTTGCTCTTTAGTTCTTCTAAGTCGTTGTTAAACGTTTCTTGTATTTTCTCCATTCTATTTCCAAGATTTTGGATCACGTTTACTGTCATTACTCTGAATTCTTTTTCAGGTAGACTGCCTATTTCCTCTTCATTTGTTTGGTCTGGTGGGTTTTGACCTTGCTCCTTCATCTGCTACATATTTCTCTGTCTTCTAATTTTGTTTAACTTACTGTGTTTGGGGTCTCCTTTTTGCAGGCTGCAGATTCATAGTTCCCGTTATTTTTGGTGTCTGTCCCCAGTGGGTGACGTTGGTTCAGTGGCTTGTGTAGGCTTCCAGTTGGAGGGAACTGGTGACTCTGTTCTGGGTGGTGGGGCTGTATCTTCTCCTTCTGGGGGCAGGGCCATGTCCGGTGATGTGTCTTGGAGTGTCTATGAACTTAGTATGACTTTAGGCAACCTCTCTGCTAATGGGTGGGGTTGTATTTCTTACTTGCTAGTTGTTTGGCATGGGGTGTCCAGCACTGGAGCTTGCTGGCCGTTGGATGGAGCTTGGTCTTAGTGTTGAGACGAAGATCTCTGGCAGAGTTCTCACTGATTGATATTACATGGGGCCAGGAAGTTTCTGGTGGTCCAGTGTCCTGGTTTCGGCCCTCCCACCTTGGAGGCTCAAGCCAGACACCTGGCTGGAGCACCAAGACCCTTCCAGCCACACAGCTCAGTAGAAAAGGAAGAAAGAAAGAAAGAAAGAAAAAAAACGAACAGAACCCTTGGACAAATGGTAAAGGCAAACCTAAACAGACAAAAATCACACAAAGAAGCATACACATACACACTCACAAAGAGAGAAAAAGGAAAAAAATTTTTTTTTTCAATTTAAAAAATTTAAAAATAAAAATTTAAAAAAATTAAAAGGAGAATAAAAAAAGAGGAGAGCAACCAAAGTAGTAAACAAATCCACCAGTGATAATAAGCAGTAAAAACTAAACTAAGATAAACATAAAATCAGAAACACATTATGTGCAGAAAGCAAACCCCAGTTCTACTTTTGCTCCCACTGTCCACTGCCTCAATTTTGGGAACATTCGTTGTCTATCCAGTTATTCTTCAGATGCAGGGTTTATCATATTGATTGTGGGGATTTAATCTGCTGCTCCTGAGGCTTCATGGAGGAATTTCCCTTTCTCTTCCTTGTTCACACAGCTCCTGGGGTTCAGCTTTGGTTTTGGCCCTGCCTCTGCATGCAGGCCGTCCTCAGGAGTCTGTTCCCCTCCCAGACAGGAGGGGTTTAACGCAGCAGCTGATTAGGGCTCTCTTGCTTACTCAGGCCAGGGAGAGCAAGGGGTACAGTAGTCATAATTGGAATGCTGGGCGAGCCTGTGGTGGCCGAGGCCAACATGGCATTGCAACAGCCTTAGGCACACTGTGTGTTCTCTCAGGGAAGTTGTCCCTAGATCACGGGACCCTGGCAGTGCCTTGCTGCACAGGCTCCCGGGGGGGTGTGGGTAGTGACCTGCGCTTGCACATAGGATTCTTGCTGGCAGCGGCAGCAGGGTTAGCAGTTCATGCCTGTCTCTGGGGTCTGAGCTGATAGTCATGGCTCGTGCCCATTTCTGGAGCTTGCTTAGGTGGTGCCCTGCCTTCTGTGGGCACACAGGGAAGGAAACCCCTCTCCTTGTGCACACCGAAACAATGGTCTCTTGCCTCTTTGGCGGGTCCAGAGTTTTCCCCTGATCCCCTCCCGGCTAGCTGTTGCACACTAGCCCCCTTCAGGATATCTTCATGCAGCCAACCCCAGTCCTCTCCCTGGGGTCTGATCTCCAAAGCCCAAGCCTCAGCTTTCAGCCACCGCCCTCCCCGGCAGGTGAGCAGACAAGCGTCTCAGGTTGGTGAGTCCTGGTCGGCACCGATCCTTTGTGCGGGAATCTCTCCACTTTGCCCTCTGCACCCCTGTTGCTGCATTCTCCTACGTGGCTCCAAAGCTTCCCCCCACCCAACCCCTGTCTCCGCCAGTGAAGGGGCTTCCTAGTGTGTGGAAACTTTTCCTCCTTCACAGCTCCCTCCCAGAGGTGCAGGTTCTGTCCCTATTCTTTTGTCTCTGTTTTTTCTTTTTTCTTTTGCCCTACCCATGTACGTGGGGAGTTTCTTGCCTTTTGGGAAGTCTGAGGTCTTCTGCCAGGATTCAGTAGGTGCTCTGTAGGAGTTGTTCCACATGTAGATGTATTTTTGATGTATTTGTGGGGAGGAAGGTGATCTCCATGTCTTTCTCCTCCACCATCTTGAAGGTCCCTCCTCTAGATGCTTTTTTTAAAAACAACTTTTTATGCTATAAAATGGGCTGTGTTTGGAAAATATAGATTTCAGGCTATCCTTGTTGAGAGATTTCCAGAAAATAATTCTGTAATCGGAAACTTTTGAGCAGGGCATTCCAAAATGGTTTGCTCAATATTCCCTATCTCTTCTGTGAAATAATCTCAAGGCAATAAGGAAATCCTAGTCAATAAAATTCAGTTCCTCAATAGGACATTAAGATTGATTGTGCATGGGAAGCAGTCAATTAATACACTTCTTGTTTGCTTTCTGCTTCTTTTGGACAGAAAAACAGAACCAGTGAGAAATGAAATCATTCACTTTCCTTAGTTTTGACATTCTGGAGTTAGATAAGAAGCAGAAGAGCTTTAAGGAAGTTTTACCTCTGGACTGGTACCTGAGGGCAAGCTAAAAATAAATGGATTTAAAAATTGTGAAATGTAGCATACGTACAAAATAGCACACACTTCATATTTGTAAGACATAATGAAAAGTTACAAAGTTGAACATTCCTGAACCACATCTGAAGGAAGCCATGCTGACAGTGTCAGGGAGCTCCAGCTTGTGTTTCACCTCTCAGGAGATTGTGAGCTCATAAGAGAATTTAAACTCTCTGGTCTTAATCTGAATGAACATTTCTGCCTGTATTTTTCTGAAGCTTTCCTTCTCATTACTTCAACTATTCTATGAAAACTGAAATCCTGAATTCTCCTCCACTGGTTATTCTGTATTTGGAAAGCCTCAGGACTATCCTTGACGGTTCTGTTACAATCAATATTCTTTTCCCTCTATCAGCAGAATCAAGTTGTTATTTTGAAATTAATTTACGTCACTTTTCTTTGCACTATTCACTGAGATCCATCTTGTCACCCACATTTCAAAATGTAACATCTTTTCAAAGCTGTTTTGCTGCAAGCCTTTTGAAACCAATTTCACAAGTCAAATGACTGGTCTGTATACTAAGATAAAATTTTCTCCAGTCAGCTAAAATGTTGATGTTGTCATTTTTAATGAAGTTGTCCTATAAGAGCAAAACACCCAACTCTGGCAGACTCACATATACATGTACAGGTATAAGACAGGTTTAAATGAATGCATCTTTAAATAAAAATTGGAACTGATTGCATATTTAGATAAGCTAATTTAATAAAAAAAAAAAACACAGACTTTTTGTGATAGAAATTATATCTCTGTAATTGTTTGCTGTTGTCATGTCTGCCACTTGATAGAATTAGGAGAAAGGCTGCCAGTGGAATGTTAACATAAAATGAGCGAGTTGTCATCCTAGACAAGAATGCAAACGCAGCACTCTCTCCATTCCCCATCAATCAGAAGGATAATTCAGTTCCCTTGCATCAGAATCTTTTTTCTACCAGATTATATGGACTCTTTTTAATTGTCAAATTTCTCAAATTAGAGGACAGCTGTTTACTCTCCAGAGAGTAATTATATTATGATATTCTAATGTATTCTGGAAGATGTAAACCATAGAAAGAAACAAACAAAAAAATCACTGGGTGGTTGGCCTGAGTGGAGTAAAAAATGTAAATGAAATTTCTTAAGGACTCTTTCATCAAATGAGCTCAATTGAGGCTATTTGCTTCACTCAGTGCAAAGGAAAATTAGGCACTTTATTTTAAGTGGTTCATTTGAGGCTTTATTTTTGGACACAAACACAACTGTGTTATATATTTGCCCAGGGGTTTAACATTTTACTATATTTTTAGGTAGTGCTTTACTATTTTCAAAGTCCCCAAAGATTATAATCACTGTGTAAAAAAATGAAAAACACTAAATATCATGTGTGACAAAATCAGAAATTCTGTTTCTGGAATTGTGGCAGGTAAAAATCAGCATAATAAACTGAAGTTTGATCTTCTACAGAGCTAATTCTCAATTATAGATGGTTTGTTACCGAGCTATGAAAATGTGATATTTTTCAGTCTTATTTTAATCAGATAAGATTATCTACAACGCTCAATAAGGAATTATAATGAAAGATTATTGCTATAAGTTAGAATATGATAGAGTTATTTAAAATAAGTACTATCAGATCAATAATGTGCAATCTGTATGGGATTGAGAAAAAATAAATACAGAAAGTAAGATTTTATGTACAATGTCTGTGTCATAGTAGCAAAATTATTGAGCTATATGCTATTTGTTTCCTTAACTTTTATTTCCTTTTCTTTTTTTTGAATGGGTGTTGGCAAAGTATGACCATGGCACATACATGGCCGGTTGTTTTTATTTATTTTTTCCTTCCAGGACATGTTGCTAACAATACTTCTTGCATTTTAATGGTTATAGGAACTGGATACATACATTCTTACATTGTATCCTCAATTTTGACTCTTGACCCCCCCAAAGAGTAAAATATTTACCATCTGGCTCTTCAAGAAAGGTTGTTGGCATCCAACAAACAAAGTTTTGCTGATCATAGGGAAATTACATCTAAACTTTCTAATATAAATACTTTTTTAACAATTTAAGTTCCCTTTTTTTTTTTAAATTTTTTTAAAAATTAATTAATTTATTTATTTATTTATGGCTGTGTTGGGTCTTCGTTTCTGTGCAAGGGCTTTCTCTAATTGCGGCAAGTGGGGGCCACTCTTCATCGCAGTGCGCGGGCCTCTCACTATCGCGGCCTCTCTTGTTGTGGAGCACAGGCTCCAGACGCGCAGGCTCAGTAGTTGTGGCTCACGGGCCTAGTTGCTCCGTGGCATGTGGGATCTTCCCAGACCAGGGCTTGAACCCGTGTCCCCTGCATTAGCAGGCAGACTCTCAACCACTGCGCCACCAGGGAAGACCCCCTTCTAACTTTCATTTCCTAAGAGATTTTTAAGTGACTAATAACAATTGAAAGATATAAAATAATGGCATTCATTGAGATGATCATATGATGTTGCTCCTTTAATCTGTGAATGTGGTTGATTACTTTGATTTATTACTATTGAACTCTTTAAATTTATGTTATAAATATTACTTTACAATGATAGATTATTATTTTAAAATAGTGTTAAAATAGGTTAGCTAATATTTTATTCTCAAGTTTTTGTAGCTTAGTTGATAATTGAAACTGACCCTTAATTTTCTCTCTCAATCTTACTCTCATTGTTTTGTAATAATCTAGTTTTCTCACTAGTTACATGAATCTTATTAGACAAGCTGGGTTTAAAAAATTTTTTTCTTCCATTTTTTTAGCAAAACTTGCATATCATATGAATTAATTATCCCTTGCATATTTGTAAGACGTCAACTATGAAGCCATCTGAGCCTGGCACATTTGTTATCTATTGCTGTGAAACAATCAATGTGAATTGTAGAGAAAATATTTTTATCTTTCTGCATAGTTAGGGCTTTCTGACAAAATTTTACTGAACCTTTGAACCTATGTTAAAAGAACAAGACATAGAAGTTAATTTACAACTGTATAGATATTGAAAACTCTACAGAGATTTGTAGAGGTACAACTACAAAGGTACATTTTCACACTTGAAGAGAAAATAAGTCATCTTTGGATTGTAAAGCTTTAGGCAATGGTCTTATATTTTCCCTGGAGAGGATTATTTAAATTCCAACATATTAGAGTAGAAATTTTCAAAAAGACTATGATGAGTACAGAGAGTCGACTGCTTATTTTTTCTGTATGTAAGTACAGAAAATTCATTTTCTATATCCCTTGTCTACAAGGCAGACTTTGTATTTGTAGGATATTTGACCTGGCTCTCATTATGTTGGTATAAGTGTAAGAACTGAGACACAAGGGCACAACACACTTGTTATTAGCTATAAGGTAAATAAAAATAAATCTGCTCTGATTCAGAAACCTCATGTATACATTCAGGACAAAATAATAAAGACAAATAATAAAACTTCACATTCTGTCAAAAAATTTCTTGTGGAAATTTTCATTAAAATTTTATTATCCTGTAACTAATAAGTGGAGAACTGACATCTTTGCTATGTTGAATCTTCTAATCCATGAACATGATATGTCTCTTCATTTATTTAGTTTTTCTTAAATTTCTTTTAATTTTTGTTGACGTTATTGTAAATGGCATTGTGTCTAATTTTGATTTCTACATGTTCACTGTTTATATATAGAAATGCAACTTATTAAAGTGTGTTGATTATGTATCCTGCAAAATTTCATAACTTATTATTTCTTTTTTTTAAAATTATTTATTTATTTATTTATGGCTGTGTTGGGTCTTCATTTCTGTGAGAGGGCTTTCTCTAGTTGCGGCAAGTGGGGGCCCCTCTTCATCATGGCGTGTGGGCCTCTCACTATCACGGCCTCTCTTGTTGCGCAGCACAGGCTTCAGATGCGCACGCTCAGTAATTATGGCTCACGGGCCTAGTTGCTCCGCGGCATGTGGGATCTTCCCAGACGAGGGCACGAACCGGTGTCCCCTGCATTGGCAGGCAGATTCTCAACCACTGTGCCACCAGGGAAGCCCATAACTTATTATTTCTAAAGGCTTATTTTGCAGATTTCTTTTCTACATGTCCATCATCATATCATCTGCAAATAAAAACAGCTATATTTCTTTATTTTCAATTTATGTGCTTGTCAACATATTTAAGTTATTGTATTTGAAGTGTGTTTCTTTTAGACAACATGTATCTGAGTCTTTTTTCCACTCTGTAAATCTCTGTATTTTAAATGGAATATTTAGACCATTTATATTTGTTTATATATTTTTTTAATGTTATGGCATCCATCTGCCATCATATTATTTGTTTTGTTTGTTTTTCTGTTTCTCATTCTTCTTTTTTTCCTTCTTCAATTTTCTCTAGAGAAGGATGATTTTTGAATATTTTGAAGATTTTTTAGGAATCTACCTTGATTTATTTACAGTGTTTATAATTGTATCATTTTGTATAGGTATCATAATAGTTGCTGTAGGTCTTATAATACACATATTTCCACAAGCTCTCACAGTCTATTGGTATACCTGTTTTACCACTTCAAGTGAGGTATAGAAATTTTACTTCCATTTAGGTCCCTTTATCCCCTCTACATTTTAAGTCCAATTGTCTTCAGTATATCAGATGGTGTTATAATTTTTGTTCCAATCATCAAATATGATTTTAAAATCTTAGAGCTGGAGATAGTCTATTATATTTTCCTTAATTTTTGTCCATTCACTGTTCTTTCTTTTCTTTTTGTAGTCCCAGTCTTCCGCTGCTATTTTCTCTTTGCTGATTGGAACACTTCCTTTGACCATTCTTAAGGAAAGTTCTTGTGGTGACAGATGCTCTTCTTTTTCATTTGCCTGGGAATATCTTTGTTTCCCCTGAATTCTTGAAGCACAGTTTCACAGGATATAGAATGCAGGATTGACATTTATTATCTCTCAGAACTTTTAAGCAGTATGCCACTTATTCTTGGACTCCATAGTTTTAGATGAAAAAATCTGATATCATTTGATTGGTTTTCTCCTATATATAACCAACAATCTTCTTGATATGTTATCAATTTCATTGTGTGTCAGAGAGTTTTGGCTCAATTTAGCATCTCTTACTAAATCCATGATCCAATTAAATTTTAAAAAGTATTTTCTGCAAAGATCTTCACCATTATCTAAGTGCTTTTCTTCCAAATATTTTTATTAGAAGGAGAACAAAGAGTCAGAATTTTAACTGCTATACTTTATTATTATTATTTTTTAAAGTCTTTATTGACTTTGCTAAAATATTGCTTCTGTTTTATGTTTTGTTTTTTTGGCCATGAGGCATGTGGGATCTTAGCTCCCTGACCAGGAATTGAACCCACACCCCCTGCATTGGAAGGTGAAGTCTTAACCACTGGACCACCAGGGACGTCCCCTAACTGCTATACTTTAGCACTTTTCTTGTCTCTGGCACTCAGGGACACTGATAACCACTTTTTAAAGAGTGCTAATCTGAATATATGATGCCTGAGCAGCAGCAGCAACATATATTTGCCTTGAAATCCTCTGTGTTTCTTGGCCCCCTCTCTAGAGAGCTAATCTTTATCATTATTTGCTTTATCTATACACTAGTTCAATTTGTTAGTAAGATATATCCAGTGAATTTCTTTTCAGTTTTGAGAAAGTCCCTCTCTGGTACAAGAAAGCTGGATCCTAATTCTTTTATTTTTATTTTTTATTTATTTTTTATTTTTAAAATTTTTTTCAAATTTGCAATTTTTGTTTTATTTATTTATTTATTATTTTTTTCATCTTTATTGGAGTATAATTGCTTTGCAATGGTGTGTTAGTTTCTGCTTCATAACAAAGTGAATCAGCTATACATATATACCCATATCTCCTCCCTCTTGTGTCTCCCTCCCATCCTCCCTATCCCACCCTTCTAGGTGGTCACAAAGCACCGAGCTGTATGCAGCTGCTTCCCACTAGCTATCTATTTTACATTTGGTAGAGTATATATGTCCATGCCATTCTCTCACTTCGTCCCAGTTTATCCTTCCACCTCCCCATGTCCTCAAGTCCATTCTCTATGTCTGTGTCTTTATAACTGTCCTGCCCCTAGGTTATTCAGAACCTTTTTTTTTTAGATTCCATATGTATGTGTTAGCACACAATATTTGTTTTTCTCCTTCTGAGTTACTTTATTCTGTATGACAGTCTCTATATCCATCCACCTCACTATAAATAACTCAATTTCATTTCTTTTTATGGTTGAGTAATATTCCATTGTATATATGTGCCACATCTTCTTTATCCATTCATCTGTTGATGGACACTTAGGTTGCTTCCATGTCCTGGCTATTGTAAATAGAGCTGCAGTGAACATTGTGGTACATGACTCTTTTTGAATTATGGATTTCTCAGGGTATATGCCCAATGGTGGGATTCCTGGGTCATATGATACTTCTATTTTTCGTTTTTTAAGGAAACTCCATACTGTTCTCCATAGTGGCTGTATCAACATAAATTCCTACCAACAGTGCAAGAGGGTTCCCTTTTCTCCACACCCTCTCCAGCATTTATTGTTTGTAGATTTTTTGATGATGGCCATTCTGACTGGTGTGAGGTGATACCTCATTGTAGTTTTGATTTGCATTTCTCTAATGATTAGTGATGTTGAGCATCCTTTCATGTGTTTGTTGGCAATCTGTATATCTTCTTTGGAGAAATGTCTGTTTAGGTCTTCTGCCCATTTTTGGATTGGGTTGTTTGTTTTTCTGATATTGAGCTGCTGGTAAATTTTGGAGATTAATCCTTTGTCAGTTGGTTCATTGGCAAATATTTTCTCCCATTCTGAGGGCTGTCTTTTCGTCTTGTTTATGGTTTCCTTTGCTGTGCAAAAGCTTTTAAGTTTCATTAGGTCCCATTTGTTTATTTTTGTTTTTATTTCCTTTTCCCTAGGAAGTGGGTTAAAAAGGATCTGGCTGTGATTTATGTCATAGAGTGTTCTGGCTATGTTTTCCTCTAAGAGTTTTATAGTGTCAGGCCTTACATTTAGGTGTTTAATCCATTTTGAGCTTATTTTTTTGTGTGGTGTTAGGGAGTGTTCTAATTTCATTCTTTTCCATGTAGCTGTCCACTTTTCTAAGCAGCACTTATTGAAGAGGCTGTCTTTTCTCCATTGTTATTCTTGCCTCCTTTATCAAAAATGAGGTGTCCATATGTGCATGGGTTTATCTCTGGGCTTTCTATCCTGTTCCATTGATCTATATTTCTGTTTTTGTGCCAGTACCATACTGTCTTGATTACTGTAGCTTTGTAGCATAATATGAAGTCTGGGAACCTGATTCCTCCAGCTCCGTTTTTCTTTTTCAAGATTGCTTTGGCTCTTCAGGGTCTTTTGTGTTTCCATACAAATTGTGAATTTTTTTTTGTTCTAGTTCTGTGAAAAATGCCATTGGTAGTTTGATAGGGATTGCATTGAATCTGTAGATTGCTTTGGGTAGTAGAGTCATTTTCACAATGTTGATTCTTCCAATCCAAGAACATGGTATATCTCTCCATGTATTTGTATCATCTTTAATTTCTTTCATCAGTGTCTTATAGTTTTCTGCATACAGGTCTTTTTATCTCCTTAGGTAATTTTATTCCTAGGTATTTTATTCTTTTTATTGCAGTGGTAAATGGGAGTATTTCCTTAACTTCTCTTTCAGATTTTTCATCATTAGTGTATAGGAATGTAAGATATTTCTGTACATTAATTTTGTATCCTGCTACTCTACCAAATTCATTGATTAGCTCTAGTCATTTACTGGTAGCATCTTTAGGATTCTCTATGTATAGTATCATGTCATCTGCAAACAGTGACAATTTTACTTCTTCTTTTCCAATTTGGATTCCTTTTGTTTCTTTTTCTTCTCTGATTGCTGTGGCTAAAACTTCCAAAACTATGTTGACTAATAGTGGTGAGAGTGGACATCCTTGTCTTGTTCCTGATCTTAGAGGAAGTGTTTTCAGTTTTTCACCATTGAGAAGAGTGTTGGCTGTGGGTTTGTCATTATGGCCTTTATTTTGTTGAGGTAATTTCCCTATATGCATACTTTCTGGAGGGTTTTTATCATGAATGGGTGTTGAATTTTGTAGAAAGCTTTTTCTGCATCTATTGAGATGATCATATGGTTTTTCTCCTTCAATTTGTTAATATGTTTTATCACATTGACTGATTTGCGTATACTGAAGAATCCTTGCATTCCTGGGATAAACCCCACTTGATCACGGTGCACGATCCTTTTAATGTGCTGCCGGATTCTGTTTGCTAGTATTTTGTTGAGGATTTTTGCATCCATGTTCATCAGTGAAATTGGCCTGTAGTTTTCTTTTTTGTGACATCTTTGTCTGGTTTTGGTATCAGGGTGATGGTGGCCTCGTAGAATGAGTTTGGGAGTGTTCCTCCCTCTGCTATATTTTTGAAAATTTTGAGAAGGATAGGTGTTAGCTCTTCTCTAAATGTTTGATAGAATTTGCCTGTGAAGCTGTCTGGTCCTAGGCTTTTGATTGTTGGAAGATTTTTAATCACAGTCTCAATTTCAGTGCTTGTGACTGGTCTGTTAATATTTTCTGTTTCTTCCTGGTTCAGTCTCAGAAGGTTGTGCTTTTCTAAGAATTTGTCCATTTCTTCCAGGTTGTCCATTTTATTGGCATATAGTTGCTTGTAGTAATCTCTCATGATCCTTTGTATATCTGCAGTGTCAGTTGTTACTTCTTTTTCATTTCCAATTCTATTGATTTGAGTCTTCTCCCTTTTTTTCTTGATGCATCTGGCTAATGGTTTATCAATTTTGTCTATCTTCTCAAAGAACCAGCTTCAGTTTTATTGATCTTTGCTATTGTAACAAAACGGACAGACAGAACCCTAGGACAAATGGTAAAGGCAAAGCTATACAGACAAAATCACACTAAGAAGCATACACATACACACTCGAAAAAGAGAAAAAGGAAAAAAAATATATCTATATATTAAAAAAGAAGGAAGAAAGCAAACAAATCAATGAACAAATCTACCAGTGATAGTAAACTCTAAATACTGAACTAAGATAAACATAAGACCAGAAACAAATTAGATGCAGAAAGCAAACCACAAGTCTACAATTGCTCCCAAAGTCCACCGCCTCAGTTTTGGGACGATTCATTGTCTATTCAGGTATTCCAGAAATGCTGGGTACATCAAGTTGATTGTGGAGATTTCATCCACTGCTTCTGAGGCTGCTGGGAGAAATTTCCCTTTCTCTTCTTTGTTCACCCAGCTCCTGGGGTTCAGCTTTGGATTTGGCCCTGCCTCTGCATGTAGGTTGCCTGAGGGTTTCTGTTCCCCACCCAGACAGGACGGGGTTAAAGTAGCAGCTGATTCGGGGGCTCTGGCTCACTCAGGCCGGGGAGAGGGAGTGGTACGGAATGTGGGGAGAGCCTGCAGTGGCAGAGGCCAGTGTGATGTTGCAACAGCCTGAGGCACGCCGTGTGTTCTCCCAGGGAAGTTGTCCCTGGAACACGGGACCCTGGCAGTGGCGGGCTGCACAGGCTCCCGGGAGGAGAGGTGTGGATAGTGATCTGTGCTTGCACACAGGCTTCTTGGTGGCTGCAGCAGCAGCCTTAGCGTCTTATGCCCACCTCTGGTGTTCATACTGATAGCCGCGCTTCACACCCATCTCTGGAGCTCGTTTAGGCGGTGCTCTGAATCCTCTCTCCTCATACACCCCAAAACAATGGTGTCTTGCCTCTTAGGCAGTTCCAGACTTTTTCCTGGATTCCCTCCTGGCTAGTTGTGGCACACTATCCCCCTTCAGGCTGTGTTCACGCATCCAACCCCCGTCCTCTTCCTGGGATGGGATCTCTGAAGCTGGAGCCTCAGCTCCCAGCCACCACCTGCCCTGGTGGGTGAGCAGACAAGCCTCTCAGGATGGTGAGTGCTGGTCAGCAGCAAAACTCTGTGCGGGAATCTCTCCGCTTTGGCCCCTGCACCCCTATCGCTGCTCTCTCCTCTGTGGCTCTGAAGCTTCCCCCACCACCACCCCCAATCTCCGCCAGTGAAGGTGCTTCCTAGCGTGTGGAAACCTTTCCTACTTCACAGCTCCCTCCCAGAGGTGCAGGTCCCATACCTATGTCTTGTGTCTCTGTTTTTTCTTTTTTCTTTTGCCCTACCCAGGTACGTAGGGAGTCTCTTGCCTTTTGGGAGGTCTGAGGTCTTCTGCCAGCATTCAGTAGGTGTTCTGTAGGAGTTATTCCACATGTAGATGTATTTTTGATGTATTTGTGGGGAGGAAGGTGATTTCCACGTCTTACTCCTCCACCATCTTAAAGGTCTCCCCCTGATTGTTTTTAAAACAAAAGTGTCAGCTTACGGTTACAGGTTATACATTGGATAGTCTAGTCCCAAGCCTCTAAAGCCAAAAACATCTTCTTTATCCTCTGATCCACAATGCAGATAAGATTCCCTAGTTTAGATTTTTTTTTTTTTTTTGGCTGCGCCGGGTCTTAGTTGCAACATGTGGGATCTTCGTTGCAGCATGCAGGATCTAGTTCCCTGACCAGGGATCGAACCCAGGCCCCCTGCATTGCGAGCGCAGAGTCTTAACCACTAGACCACCAGGGAAGTCCCTTTAATTTAGATTTTTAATCTTTAAAAGACTATTCAACCTTTCACATTTCAACTTTGCCCATATGTCAGTAAGTTTTTGATGTAAAACTAACTGCCCCAAATTCAGTGGCTTAAAACAATAACCATGTATATAACTTACAATTCTGTGAGCTGAGGGTTTGGGCTGGACTCAGGTAAGTGTTTTTATTGCTCTCTGCTGGGCACATAAAATCAGATGATAGTTTAGCTGCCTGGCTAGTCCAGGGATCCTCACGTTGGATGATTTGTCTCTGCTTCATATGGTTTCTCCTTATCCACCAAGCTATTCCAGGCCTTTCCATTTGTGAAACTTCTTGAGGTCCTGACTCAGAGCTGGCACATTCCTTCTGCCACATTCTATAGGCCTAAGCAAGCCAGTAGTCTAATACAAGCCATAGAAGTAGGGAGATAAGCTATAACCCTTGATGAATAGAGATTCACAGTCGTATTATAGATAATCATACTGGGAAGAAATAAATTATGGCCAATTTTGAAATCCAGTACAGTATTTTTTTCATTTTTTTCTATTTAATTTCTATTTGTTTTATTTAATTATTTTAAACATTTTATAATCTTTTTCAAATTGTTCTATTAACTCATATTTTAGAGTGCTAATCTTCCCATTTATTATTTGTATGGTTATTTCCTCATATAGTTAGTAATTTTTATTGTGAGAGCAGTAGGGATAGTGTGTGTGTGTGTGTGTGTGTGTGTGTGTGTGTGTGTGTAGCAGTGGTTAAAGTGGTGGAAGGATCTTGTTTCTTCTGGGATATGAAAGTTTTGCTAAAGACTGTTTTCAGGTTCTTTTTCTTTGTTTTTAATTTTTGTATTTTTTTCTATATGTCCCTGAAGTTCCATGTGTCCAAGAATGTTAATGGCAGATTCCTGCATAACACAAGTGATATGAAATTTAATCTATACATACAAAATATTTTTTCCTTCTTAAAACACCAGGCAGAAATAACTATCCATGTTGCTTCTGAGTGTAAATAGAAGACTTTTCTTTTCTATATTTCCTAGTGAAGAAACTCTTTGAAGGCCTCAGTTGGTCAGAGCTTTTAGTTTCAGCTCCCCTATTTTGGCCTATGATGATAAACTACTGGCTTCAAACTCCTTCAGTTCTTGTATCCTCAGTGTTTCCCACACGTTCATGGTATCAGCTTGTGGATTTGTTTCTTGACTGAAATCTACACTTTTTTTTCTGTCACAGAGGGATTTTTCTTTCTTTTATATTTACTTGAATTTTTCATTGTTCTTGTATTTTACTTTAAAATTTCTATGTGTTTGAAGCAGGATGGGTATTCTCTATTAGCTCTAAAACTATCCCAAATACTTATGAGAGGTGCTTTTTGTTTGTTTTTAACTGTAAATCTTCAGGACTATAGGACATACTTCCATCAGTAGCAGTGTCTCATGAAAGTTCACCTTAGTGTTTTAATAAGCCAGCCATGCCTGTCTTAAACATTAGACAGTGCTTCCATTTTAATTGAATCCTGAGGTTTTTATCAATAAACATGTCTCATTAGGAAACATATTATCTCCTTTTATCTACTGTGGCCTTTGAGGTCACTGAAATATTAAAGCACAAGGGTGTTATACCTGGTTAAACTCCCTTCTATAATGCTAACATTTTCTGTTTACATGCTCCATGTAGATTGTTGTCTCAATATCAGAAGTGGTTTCACTAACTTCTAGAGCTGTCTTTTGTATGTGCAGAGATTCTATAGGCTGGTAGTTTTACATGAAAGTCTTTGAGATTTTACACAGTACACTGTAATTATAGGGTAGAAATGTCTCTTCCAGATAATAACTTATATATACTTTTTAGGGTAGAGTAGAAGAATATTATTCAAACTGAATTCTAACAAACACTAGTCCCAGGAGTTACTGAGTGAATAAATGAGCCAAGCAGTCAAACTATTTTGAAAAATGTTATACACTCTCCCATTCTAGGATATTCATAGTGCATATTCATATTATAAAATGTTATAAAATTCCTGTCATAAAGCACTTAGTTTTATTTTTAATCTTATATATTTTTAAGACATTTTAAAGAAGAGTGTTAGGTTTACAACAAAACTGAGAGAAAGGTACAGAAATTTCACATATGCTCTCTACCCCTGCACATACATAGCCTCCCCTGTTATAAATATGAAGAATGGTACTTTTTTTTTTTTAACAAAGGATCAATCTACATTGATACATCAAAATTACCCAAAGTCTATAGTTTACATTAGAGGTCACTCTTGGTGTTCTGTATTCTATGGGTTTGGACAAATGTATAATGACATATATCCATCCTTATAATGTGATGTAGAGTATTTTCACTACCCTAAAAATCTTCTGTGCTCTGCCTATTCATCTCTTTCCCCTCATCCCATAACAATCACTGATCTTTTTACTCTTTTTACTGTCTCCAAAGTTTTGCCTTTTCCAGAATGTCTTGTAGATAAAATTACATAGTTTGTAGACTTTTCCAATTGGCTCTTTCACTTAGCATTATGCATTTAAGGTTCTTCCATATCTTTTATTTTTACGGCTCAATAGCTCGTTTCTTTTTAGTGTCGAATAATATTTCATTTTTTGAATGTACCACAGTTTATTTATCCATTTACCTATGTAAGGACATCTTAGTTGCTACCAAGTTTTAGTAATTATGAAAAAAGCTGCCATAAATATCTGTGTGTGTGCAGGTTTCTGCGTAGACAAAAGTTTTCAACTCCTTTGAGTAAATACCAAGGAGCATGATTGCTGTATAATATGGTAAGAGTAACTGCAGTTTTCTAAGAAACTGACAAAATATCTTCCATACTGGCTGTACCATTTTGCATTCCCACAAACAATGAATGAGAATTCCTGTTGCTCCACATATTTTTTAGCACTGTGGGTTGTCAGTGTTCTGGAGTTTGGTCATTCTAATGCCTGTGTAGGCTCATTGTTTTAATTTGTATTTCCCTGATGACACATGATGTGAAGCATATTTTCATGTGCTTAACTGCCATATATATATCTTCTTTGGTTATCTATTCAAGTCTTTGGCCCATTTTGAGTTGTTTGTTTTCTTATTGTTGAGTTTTAAAAGTTCTTTGCATATTTAGGATACGTAAAGATGTCCTTTATCAGATGTGTCTTTTGCAAATATTTTCTCCCATTCTGAGTCTTGTCTTCTCATCCTGTTGACAGTGTCTTTCACAGAGCAGAAGTGTATATATATATATATATATATATATATATACATATATATATATATTTTTTTTTTTTTCCTTTGGCCATGCTGCGTGGCTAACAGGATCTTAATTCCCCAGCCAGGAATTGAACCCAGTCCCACAGCAGTGAAAGTGCCAAGTCCTAACCACTCGCCCACCAGGGAATTCCTGAAAGTATTTTTTTAATGAAGTCCAGCTTACAAATGATTTATTTCATGGATTATACCTTTGGTATTATATCAAAAAAGACAACACTATACCCCAGGCAATTTAGATTTTCTCATATGAGTTATCACCTAAGTCATCTTCCAGGAGTTTTATAGTTGTGTATTTTACATTTAGGTCTGTGATCCATTTAGAGTCAATTTTTATGAACAGTGTAAGGTCTGCATCTAAGTTAATTTTTTGGAAGTTTTCCATTTAGTCTACCACTATTTGTTGAAGAGACCATCTCTGTTTGCTCCGTTGTCAAAATAAGTTGACTCTGTTTGTAGGAGTCTCTTTCTGGGCTCTATAATTTGTTCCATTGATCTTTCACAAATGCCACACCATCTTAATTACTGTCACTTTATAGTAAATCTTGAATTCAGGTAGTGGCAGTCCACCAATTTCTTTTTCTCCTTCAATATTTTGTTGCCTATTCTGGATCTTTTACCTCTCTATATAAGCTTTAGAATCGGTTTATCATATTCACTTAAAAAAACTTGCTGGAATTTTGATTGAGATTGCATTGAATCTACAGATCAAGTGGGGAATAAATGACATCTTGACAATATTGTGTCTTACTACGAACATGGAATATTTCTTCATTTATTTAGTTCTTTGTTTTTGTTCATCAGATGTTTATAGTTTTCATCTCTATTTTATTTATTTCCTCTCTAATCTTTATTATTTCATTCCTTGCTCTGACATTAGGCTGTGTTTGTTCTTCTTCTTCTAATTCTTTTAGCTGGTAGGTTAGTTTGTTTGATATTTTTCTTGTTTCTTGAGGAGGCCTGTGTTGCTATGAACTTCGCTCTTAAAACCGCTTTTGCTCCATCACAGAGATTTTGGAGTGTTGCATTTCCATTTTCATTTGTCTCTAGGTATTTTCTGATTTCCTCTTTGATTTCATGGTTGGCCCATTGGTTTAATAGCATGCTGTTTAGTCACCACATGTTTGTGTTTTTCCTCATTTTTTCTTTTTGTAATAGATTTCTAGTTTCATACTGTTTTGGTCAGAAAAAAAATGCTTGTTATAATTTCCATCCTCTTAAATTTGTTGAGACTTGTTTTGTGACCTAGTATGTGATCAAGCCTGTAGAACATTGACATGAATGTACGCTTGAAATGAATGTGTGCTCTACATTTTTTTTGGATATCATGTCCTGTACATATCACTTAAGTCCAACTGGTCTATTGTGTCATTTAAGACCACTGTTCCTTAATGATTGTCTTTCAAGATGATCTGTTGATTGATGTCAATGTGCTGTTAAAGTCCCCTACTATTGTTCTATTATTGTCAATTTATTCCCTTATGTCTGTTAGTATTTGCTTTATATATTTAGGCACTCCTGTATTGGGTGCTTTTATGTTAACCAGTGTAATATCCTCTTCTTGTATTGATCTCTTTATCAATATATAATGCCCTTCTTTGTCTTTTGTTATAGCCTTTGTTTCAAAGGATCATTTCACAGGGCACAGAATTCTAGGTTGGCGGGTTATTTCTCTCAATATTTCGAATATTTTACTCACCTCTTTTCTTTCTTGCATGCTTTCTGAGGAGAAGTCAGATGTAATTCTTATATTTGCTTGTCTATAGGTAAGGTGCTTTTTTTACCCCCCTCTGACATCTTTCAGGATTGTTTATCTTTGATTTTCTGTAGTTTGAAGATGATATACTTTGTTGTAGTTTGTGGGCATTTTCCTACTTTGTGTTCGCTGAACTTCTTGGATCTTTGGTTTGGTATGTGACATTAATTTGGGAGAAATTCTCAGTCATTATTGATTTAAATATTACTTCTGTTCCTTTCTCTCTTTCTTGTCCTTCTGGTATTCCCATTACCTGTACAGTACAACTTTTGTAGTTGTCCCAAGGTCTTTAAATACTATGTTTATTTTTTTTCAGTCTTTGTTCTCTTTGCTCTTTGGTTTATGAGGATTCTATTCATGTGTGATCTAGTGCAGAAATTTTATATCTCATCTGTGTCCAGTCTACTAATGAACACTTCAAAGGCATTCTTCATTTCTTTTAGAGGTTTTTTTTTTTTTTTTTAAATCTCTAGCATTTATTTTTTGTTCTTTCTTAAGATGTTCATCTCTCTACTTACATTGTTTATCTTTTCTTGCGTGCTGTCTGCTTTATCCATTAGAGCCCTTAGCATATCAATTATAATTGTGTTAAATTCCTGGTCTAATAATCCAACACCGCTGACATGTCGTTCTGGTGCTTGTTCCATCTCTTCAAATTGCATTTTTGCCTTCTGTTATGCCTTGTAATTTTTTCTTGGTAGATGGAAATGAAGTACCAGGTTAAAGGAATTGCTGTAAAGAAGCTTTTAGTTATGTGGCATTGAAGTCTGAGGGGAACGGAAGCTTTCTATAGTTAGTTCTGTGATTAAATCTCAGTCTTTTAGTGAGACTGTGCCCTTGGAATATGAACTTTATAAGTGTTTCTCATTTTTTCTCTCCCTTATAGATTGGATAGGATGGCTAGCATGAGATGGAATTTGGTAATTCCCTTCCCCAGGTCACTCAGGCTCTGGCAGTTTAGGCTTTTCTTAATTACTTTTCCTGGAAGGCAGGCCTTGTTAAGAACAGAATGGTTTCTTGCTCATACACTGGCTGGAAGACTAGGGGATTTTTCTCTGATGTTTACTGTGGGACCCTGGTAAAGCTCCTGGAGGTAAGTCTCACAGTATGGTGGGGGTCCCCTAATAACTGGGTCCCCCTGGAGTTTTTATTTTCAGACTTGTCTTCCCTGAGCCTCCAGCAATTCTTGAATTACAGTTCATGTTCCTAGCTAGGCACAGTCCTTGTGGGGGTTTCTGCTTATGAGTCTGCTCTGGTGAAACTTGATTCCCTTTATTTGCCTATCTCTCCAATCTTGAGAGCAGGACTTTGCCCTGTGTCTATGTCCTTCTTATGCATCCCAAAAGATTTATTGATTTTTCAGTTTCTTCACTTTTTTACTTGTTAGGATGTGGCAAAAAAGAAAAAATTCCTACAATACAATAAAATTGGACACAAATATGAAAATGTCTGATGAAAAATACCTATATCCCTTTGCCAAGAAGAATTGTCTTCTAAACTTTACTAGAATGCTATGTAGTATGTTTTATAAAATATTTTTGTAAGTGACCATTTTCTAAGGCCTCATAATTAGAAACCTGGCACAAAATAATGATTACAGAAAGGCAAAGAAAGAATACATCATAAGACTAGATTGGGTTGGATTGGGCCTATTCTGCTCATTCATGGCACTAAGAAAAGGAGGCCACTTATTAATGATTTTATTGTCATGTATTTTGTGTTAATATTGTATCTTATTTATTTTACAAAAGAAAAATATTCTATACTCCCTACACAATTTGCTGAGTCTGTGCCAAGGAACTGAATACTCAGTCTAAACTAAACAGAAAAATGACTTAGGAAGAAAATGTAAGATAATAGGAAAGGTTAATTCATGACTAATTCCTGAACTTTTACTAAATCCCTCTATGTCTCAATCACTATGTAGGTATTATGGATACAAATGGAAAAATTAGACTTTGTGATTCTCTCTTGTCTTCTAGATGTTATCTAAAACTGTACCCCAGTGATGAATTATTTTCAGTTTGTGCAACTAACATGTTGTATGATGCATCTCTCTTGTATTACAAATCTCTTCAGCCTTCTAGGATTAACTTCTTACACCATCCTGCGTGTAAATGTTTTATGATTTTTATCCATTAGCCATGGCAGAGTCTTTTTGTCTGTTTCAGAAGAGCCCTATTATACCACCAGCTGGAAACCTTCACATTTGCCTATTTTTCAACCAGTCGTGCATAATTCTAATCTCCCAGCATCTACCCTATAACCTTGAAGCCGAGTTGGCGATATTTCATAAGGAACCATGTAGAGAGATTTAATACTAAAGTGACCATGAAAAATGATGCATGTACTACCAATTTAAATGCTGTACTTTATGAGTACAATTTGAAGGGGAAAATTATACATAGTTACAATGAACTCTGAAACTTCTTGGAAGAAGAAATTATATTGTAAAAATACCAGTCAGTTATTTAAAAGATCATAAAAGGCAGTACATTTATCTGCATTAATAATTGACTAAATACTATGTAAAAATTGACTATGTTGTAGAATTTTATTCAGTGTGAATTTGAGTACTACATTTTACTATACTTAATTTCAAGTACTTTATAATAAAGAGAAAAGTGTTTGTTTTTTGCTATAAGATTCTCAATGAAGAAGAAGAACTGCATACATTGATATAAAAAAGCAACGTATTCATTTATTCACTCGTGAATTTATCCAATATTATTAAGCAGCACCTCTCCCTCTGAGGAACCCTGCAAATTTTTGTGATTCAAAGATGGCTAACACAGGCTTATTTGCTCAATACCTGCTTTCAAAGGAGTTTCATAGAATTGCTATTTCTTTGAAAATAAATAATTATTTCCACTTTTCTTAGTTGAAAAGAGCTAAAAAAAACATGGTAATTTTATATTAGTACCACTTATGTCATTTTCTATCTTGATGATTGAGCAAGTCAGGTAACCTTTCTGTTACTAGGTCTCCTCATTTGTTTATTCTTTATCAATCCATTTTAGATATCTGAAATATGCCAGGCCCTGTGTTCAGCACAATTTGTATGAATTACTGCATGAAATAGTCTTATCAACAAAGAAAATAAATATTTCTTTCTCATTTTCAATTAAGGAAATTATAAAACAGAAATTAAATTCATTGTGTAAAATTATTCAGGCTAAGAAACATTAGAGCTAGGATTTAGGCCATGGTGATCTGGCTAAGGTAAAGCTCAAATTCTTCATTTTAGACAACCCTGCTTTCTCTGGTGATATTGGGACTTCTACTTCAGAGTGTTGTGAGGATTCTTCAGCGACTGAGAAAATGTCTCTAAATTCTCTTGAATTTATAGATGTCTACAAATGTAAAGCATATATTTATAATCTACTTAAGTTTACTGTTTCTCCCCAAAACATTATAAACTTGAATATAAGTTTGTATTCCTTTTAAAATTTTTTCTTTGATTTGCTTTGAGATAATTTCATCTATATGGCTCTATGAATCAGTTACACAAATAATGAAAAAATATAAATATACATAAATGCAAATTTGGCAAATGAAATCATATGATACTCAAAGAAAAATGTTTTAATTTTCCCCTCTTATTTAAAATGATAAGAAAAGAGAGGAAAAGGAAGTAACAGATATTTTAAAACATTAAAAACTGCAGGACTTCCCTGGTGGTGCAGTGGTTAAGAATCTGCCTGCCAATGCAGGGGAACCGGTTCAAGCCCTGGTCCGGGAAGATCCCACATGCTGCAGAGCAACTAAGCCCATGTGCCACAACTACTGAAGCCTGCGTGCCTAGAGCCCATGCTCCGCAACAAGAGAAGCCACTGCAATGAGAAGCCCGCTCACCGCAATGAAGAGCAGCCCCCGCTTGCTGCAACTAGAGAAAGCCCACGCACAACAATGAAGACCCAACACAGTCAAAAATAAATAAATAAAATTTAAAAACTGCAGTATTTACTTTATTTCAGTTCCAAATCATTGATTACACACAATGTCAAAATAGATTTGTCGAGTCAGTATTAACTTTCTTTTATCTGAGACTGTCCATTTCCCTTTCATGTTTTGTGAGCTGTAGAATTCACTATTGGTAATTATCTTCTTTCAGCACTTTCTTCTGGCCTCCATGGTTTCATATGGGAAATCAGTGGTTATTTGAATTGGTATTCCTATTAAAGGGAATAAATAACTTCTCTCTGGCTGCTTCCAATTTATTTATCTTTTTATTTTTTTCTTTTAAAAGTTGACTTTTGATGTATCCTGAAGCGGATTTCTTTGGGATTATACTGTTTGGGTTCACTCAGCTGCTTGGATCTATAGGTTTGTGTCTTTTCCCAAATTTGGGAAGTTTCAGACATTATCTCTTCAAATACTCTTTCAGCCGCACTCCCTTTTTCCTCTTCTCTGAGACTCCAGTGATACAAATGTCAGACCTTCTGTAAAGATCCGTGATATCTAAGGCTTTTGTTCTTTTATCTTTTACTCTATTTTCTGTCTGTTTAGATTTGCCGAATTTTGTTTTTCCCTTAAATTCACTAATCCTCTCTTCTGATATTTGCACTCTAGCTCATCCAACATGTGTTGCTTTTTCTGTTACTGTATTTTTCACTTCTATAATTACCATTTGTGTCTTTTTTATGACACATTGCTAAGATTTTCCATCATTCTCATTTGTTTCAAGAAAATATGTATTTGATTGCTGGAGTATTCTTATGATACCTGCTTTAAATTCTTTGTCAGATAATTCTACCTTCAGACATATCTCAATATTGGCATCAGTTGAATGTCTTTTCTGATTTAACCTGTGCTGTTTTGGTTCTTGGTATGACAGGTGATTGTAACCCAAACATTTTGTCTATTATGTTAGGAGATTCTGGGTCCTATTTAAATATATATATATATATATTTTTTAGCAGTCAGTTACCCTGCTGAGGTTCAGCACTTGGGTCTTAGCTTACTTTTCTGGGCGTGGGTCCAATGACAGTTTAATTTTTGGAGACTTTGTGGTGTTATTCTAGTCTGATTAGTTTATCTTGTACCTCTGGGGCTCCCAGGTGTGGCCTGAGGGGACAGAAAATGTTCCTCCAGCCCAGGGGCTGTCTGATGTTTCTGTGTGTAGAGTGTGTTGAGACCTCTCTTATCAGTGCCCTACATCTGCCAGATGTCTCTGAGCAATCAGGAGAGTCTTGTCCTGCAGGAATAAAATGGCTTCCCACACTAAGACTGTAACTGTATTCTGCCTGCTTGCCCCCTGAAAAAGGAAGGACATTGAGGTGATACAAGATAGGTTGCCTGGACCAGTTTGCTTAGTGTAGTTTGGTCTCTCCTGCCAGCTCTGCCTGCTATGGTCCATATCTCTCAGTGTCTCTTACATTTTTACCAGGTTTATAGTATTGATTAGTGAGGAGGAGCAAGGAGATATAGGTCTACACCATCTTGTTTGAAATGGAATCCAATATTAATTTTCCTACTCATCAGAGATATAAATTCAGGAAAACATATCATGTAACAATTATTAAACTTTTTTCTATGTATTTTAAGAGTGTTTGTTGTTATTGTTGTCATTTTACTGAGGATAAATATTCATACAAAATAAATACAACATCTACACATTTCTTAATGTTGTACCAATTCTCTTTCTCCAATGTATTATTTTTAGCCTTGCTCATTTTAGGAAACTCTAGCCCCGACTTTGAATAAATTACATAATAAAACAGAATAGTTGTGAGGATTAAATGAGTTAAGCTATGTTAAAAACCTGGAACCTTACCTAACAGAGACTCTACCTGTCTGTCTGTCTGTCTATCTATCTATCTATCTATCTATCTATCTATCTATCTATCTATCTATCTATATATCTATCCCTCTAAATATTAAAAAACACTCTATTGAGATATGATTGACAACAAAAAAGCTGTACATTTTGAATGTATACAATTTGATGTTTAAAGTATACACACACAAAACCATCACCACAATCAGTGCCGTAAACGTATCTAGTGTTTCCAAAAGTTTCCTGTATTTATTTACTTGGTGAGAATGTTTAACATAATATCTACATTCTAGGCAAATTTTTAAGTACTAAATCCAGTATTATTAACTATAGGTTGTATGCTATACAGTAGATTTCTAGGACTAATTCATCTTGCTTAACTCATACATTATACCCTTTGACTAACACCTCCCATTTCCGCTTCTCCCCAAATCCTCGTAACCACCATTTTACTCTGCTTCTATGAGCTTGACTATTTTAGAATTCTCATATAAGTGAGATTCTCTAGTATTTGTACTTCTGTGTCTGGCTTATTTCAGTTGGCATAATGTCCTCCAAGTTCACCCTTGTTGTTGCAAATGGTGGGATTTACTTCATTTTAAAAGCTCAGTAATATTCCATTGCAAGTAAGTACAATATTTTCTTTGTTCACTTATCTGTCGTTGGGCATTTCGGTTGCTTCCATATCTTGGCTAATGTGAATAGTGTTGCAGCAAACATGGGAATGCAGGTATCTCTTCGAGGTTTGGATTTTGTTTCCTTTGGCTATATACCCAAAAGTGTGATTACTAGATCATAACTCTGTGTTTAATTTTATATTGCCCCAAATAAGATAGTCTTAGAATGGACAGTGGGTAAACATCTATTGCCTGCGGGGAAATTTACTGGGAGAAAAGAAAGAAACTCAGTTTTTATCTTCTTTGATCTATCAGCAACATTTGAAATTTTTGAGCATCGTTTTTGCCTTGAAATGCTTTCTACACTTGGCTACCAGCATACCACACTCCCTTTATTCTATTTTCTTTACAATCGTCCACTCTTCAGGATCCTTTGCTGGTTCCTTCTAATTTCCCTCATTTGGCTATTCCTATGACTTCTCCCTGCCTTCCTTTTAAACTCCATTTCGCTTTGTTGGTAATTTCATTGAAAATCCAGGCTTTAAATAGTGTGTATTTCTACGTGTCTGACAATTATACCTTTATTCCAGAGCTCTTCTTTGTATTCCTGACTTGCATTTCTTATTGAATACCAAACATCTCCTTTTGAATGTCATATGTGTAACTCATAAAATACTGAGTTTATGAACTTTTTCCCAAATTTGTTCTTTCCAAAATCATTTCCGTCTAATTTAGTGGGAACTCAAATATTCTTAATACTCAGGAGATCAAACGGGCAAAAAAATAAATAAAATCAGTATCACTTCCTTTCTCTCTCTCACTCGCCTCACTTATTAGTCAGCAAGTTCTAGAAGATTTAATCTATATCCAGAATCCTCATCACTAACACTGCCACTGTCATGGTCCAATCCACTATCTAGCTCCTGGATTGTTACGGTAGACTAACCTCCAGTTGTTTCCACAACACAACAATTTTCAACGTAATAGAACAAATCACTTCTCTGCCCTAAACTAACAGCTTTCATCACACTAAGCTTACACCAAAGTCATTACAGTGGCTCCAACTCTTTTTATGGTCTTTGCCACCTCACCATTTCACCTCTTCTCACTCTCCCTGTCAGTTACTCTGATCTTTTCAAACTGATCTCTATGTTCTCCTTGAAGCTCAGCAGGCAGACCCCAACACTGGTACTTACTCTTCCCTTCACGGATGCTACTTGCTCTGACATTTCACGGTTACCTCCTTTACCTCCTCTTTGCTCTATTGTCTTGCTAGACCTTTGCTAAGTGTCCTATTTAGTGTCCTAGTTGTTCTGCATGCATGTTCTCTTCTTTATGATTCTCTGTGCCACTTTTTACTGTTACAAAAGAGCATATATTTAATTTGTTTATGGGCTTATTAACTGTCTTCTGATATGAAAATCCAAGTTCCACAAAGGTGATCATGTTTGTCTTTTTCTTCATTCCCTAGTACTTAGACTATATGTAGCAAATACTTAATAAATATCTGTTGAATGTATGAAATGTTTAGAGCCTTCCAAGATATAAATAATATTATATGTTATCATACTCTAATAAAATATCTGATTACTCTTTATTAATATTTTTCCATGGTTACCTATAGCTTTTGGGTTCAGGTCAAATTTCAGAACTCTCAAGACCATTCATTTCTGATTCCTACCTAGTCACTTGACTCCACTTACTATTTCCTCTACACATACAGAGAATTACTTACAATTTTCTCCAACTAGATCCTGTTATTTCACACTTTCTTGGCATTATTTTATATACTATACATATATATTACATATATTTCCACCCCTTTGGGGAGGATAGCTAATCCCTCTTATGTTTTTAATAATAATTATAAAATATTTAATATATAAAATAATAATTAGGATGTATGACATGTTTAAAGGAGATTAATAAAATGAATTTCCAGTTATACACCACTCAGGTTAAGAAATAGACTATATCCCTTAGCTTGCAAGCCCTTCTTGGTCCCTCTCAGATCACATCCATTCTATTCCCTGCTTCACCCCTTCTCAGTGATAAAATAATCCTTAATTCTTTGTTAAGCACTCTCTTGCTCTATGTTTAAATAGTTTTGCCAAATAGGTATTTAGGCTTAAGTAATGTATATTTTAGATTTTCTTGTTTTAAAACTTTAAAAATATGGAACTGCATGATCTACCTGGGAACTCTATGAATGTGAGGGAGAAATAGATATAGATCAAGAGAAAGGAAAAACAAGGAGTGTGCTAAAGGTGGTATGATAAGATAGGATGAGCCTAAAGGAATATGGTCATTTACAAAAGAAAGGAAACAGAATAATCTGAAAATGCTAATGGAGAATGGTCAAGACAACTCTGAGCCAGTAACCATCCCCTTCTTACAACAGGTTTTGCAGCTGGCTCCCCTTTTCCTCCTAGTCATTTGGTCAAGATAATCTTTCTGAGCTTGGATTTAGCTTCATTCTGTCTTCCCTGTTTCCTGTTTCTGACCTTTGACTCTAGATTCCATTCTTGTCCTCTTTCTCTTTGTACATAATAGTTTGGATGTTCCATTGTTTTTCATGCTTACCTTGGAGCACGGGCAGCTGTCACACTTTCTCCGTGCTCAAGTTTATTGTGTAAATCTCACCCACTTCTAACCAAACTATCTAAAACCTTCAGTCTGTGCCAGAATCCCAAGCATTTCCAATTACCCTGTAAAAGAGGGTTAGCTACACTATGCAAACATACATCCTCAGTCTTCTCAAACTGAGTTACAGTAAGAAATGATTATAATTTTGACTGACATATATATCTTTGTTTCAAGATTGCAAACTAACAACCTCCGACCACCACTACCCGACCACCACCACCAATACTGGTTCATTGTTTGCCTCGTAGTTGCTTCTCAATAAATGCTTACTACATGAATAAAGGAATAAATGAATGGATGCCAGTTGCAAAATATTACAACTCAAACAGATGTAGGTTAACTGTTCAAAGAGTTGAAGTTGCATTCCTAGATTCACATCACAGATCCTTTGCTTTCTGGCTCTGTGACCTTGGACAAGTTACTTATTGTTCCTGAATCCACTCATCTGTAAAATGAGAGATAATAACAGACCTACCTCATTGAATTGTTATGAAAATTGGATGAGTACAGTGCCTGGTACAAAGTTAGTAAAAAATATATATGTGTCTGTGTTTTCTCTATTTATCTATTTATCTATCTATATATCTATTTTTTTATTATTTATTTACTATAAGAAGCTATTACATGGAATGGAATATAAGTAAATCTGCTGGGGGATCTATTTTTAAATGTCACCTTTTAAAAACTAATTTGCTTGTATTCATTTGTTTTCCTTGAGTGCAAAGAAATGTTTCATCTATCTGGATTCTTAACATACCTCTGCCAAATTAATTAGAAGAGATGTACCCTTCACTACATTAATAATAGCAAGTCACACTATAGATATTTGAACAACCTTATTATTGCCTTACCTTTATTCCTTGAAATAGGCAGCAGAGTGTCTATTATACACAGAAAGAGGTTCCTTTGAAACATAACTGTGGAAAAAATTTTCCTATTTTGTATTTGCAAGAGATATCTATTTCCTTCCTGAACACCACTTTTTCATCTGGCAGCCAGAAGAGGCTTACTGCAGTACTGTATTTAAGCTTTTGGTCTGGTTCTGCATAATCTAATTTTTATACACTCTGCACAAATTGTAGCCACTTCATCAATGTCTTATTATTTTTTCTCTTAACAGTGCAATGACAGTGATTAATTTCTAAAGACTGGTAAACAAAAACCTTACCTTGGAAGTGATTAAAACTGAGCTGCATACTGTGTGAGGGCTAACAAATTTATACACATGCTAATACACCACACTCACTCTATGAATAGAGTAATATATATGCCTAAATATTCCTATAAAAAGGAAACAAGATAATATACTCCACTACATTTTGATAAATATATTCCCTATACCTGGTTACATTTTAATTGTTATAGATGTTAGTGGCTATAAATGAGAATGTTAATGAATTCTAAAGTAAGGATTTCAATATCAAATGAAGCGGAAAGGATTTACTCTTTAGAGTTTTATTATAAAATGCTTATTTATTTTCCATTCTATGTTTTACTAAATCTATCTCTGTAATAAAATCAGAGTTGGACTATTTTGTCACAGGAAAATCAAGTCGTGAACAAAATTGGCAATTTCTTTACCTTGTCGAAAGATATTTTTCTTAGTTATTTTTGTGTTTTATAAATAGCTCTTAATTAGACCTTTGAAATCAGCAATGAAAACCAAACAGCATTTTTTTCCCTATCTGATGGGTTTTTGTATATGAATCTAACTCATCATATATTAAATAACAAAACAAGAACATTCTGAGATTCCTTTATAGCCAGGAGATGTGTACTGTTAAAACTAAGAGAACAGAGGTGCTGTGCAGAAGGGGATTCATTTTCAGTTTAAACTCTATGCAATGAGGAATAAAGAGGAGAGAGAGAGGGGGAAAGAGAGAAGCTGCTACTGAAGACCAAGAACTCTATAAATGACAAGGTGTAGCCAAAATGAATTTTATATACAGACACTGAAAATAATCCCAAATCTTCTCCAGGATGTCAAATTAAAACTAGGTAGGAAATCTAAATTTTGAACAAAATATTGCAAAATACTTAAAAAGTTGGAAGATGGAATTTTAGGTCCAATGATAAATATATTAAATCCCACCTAACAGTAATAACATTAAATGTAAATGGATTAAACACTCCAATTAAAACACAAATATAATCAAAATGTATTAAACTACATGATCTGACTATGTGCAGTCCACAAGAAACACATTTGGATTCAAAAACACAATAGCTTGGAAAAAATGAATAAAAAAAGATAAACGTTGGAAAGAGTGGCTCTACATATATCAGGTAAAATAGACTATAAAACATAAAAAGGTTATGAGAGACAAAGGAGAACATTTAGTAATAGTAAAAGAGTCAATTTATCAAAAAATAATTTTAAACATATGTGCACTGATAAACAGAGCTGTCAAATAAAGTAAAAGCTCATGGAATTGAAGAGAGAAAGATACTATTCAACAATAATAGTTGGAAAAGTCAGTATTCTAATTCCAATAATGGTTAGAACAAGTAAACAGAAGATCAACAAGGAAATAGAAGACTTGAACAACATTGCAAACTAAGTAAACATAGCCGACATATGTGGAACACACTACCCACCCAACAAGAGCAGAAGACACATTCTTCTCAAGTGTGCATGGAACACATGCCAAGATAGACCATATGTTAGTTCACAAAGACACATCTCAATAAATGTAAAAAGACAAATTATACAAAGTATGTTCTTCAACCACAATAAAATGAAACTAAAACTCAATAACAAAAGGAAATGTGTAAATTTACAGATATTTGAAAATTAAACAACACCATCCAAAATAAGAAATGGATCAAAGAAGAAATCATATTGGACATTGGAAAGATAATTTAACATGAGTGAAAACTATAAAAAAAATACCAAAATTTATGAGATGTAGCAGAAGAAGTTCTTGGAGGGAAACCCATAGCTGTAAATGACAATTGTTAAAAAAAGATCTCTAATAAATTAATAACCTAAACTTTTACCTTAAGAAAATAAAAAATAATAAAGTAAGCAATAATGAAACATTTCTAGAAAATCCATAATTCATTTGAAAAGAATCTCCAATACAACAATAATAAAACAACCAATAAATTGAGTTACCTAGAATCAGAATTTAGTATCTAGCTGTAATATTTAAAATTTTTTCCTCAGGATCTAGCTTATAAACTTGGGTAGGTATAAAATGACTGAGATTCTTACACAAAAAGGAAACTATTTTAAATAGAAAAATGGTAAAACAAATTACTATTTCAGTTATGGAAATTTGTTAGATATTAAGAGGAAAAGGCTAAAGAAATTTTGCATAAAATGGTCTTTTATTAAGCCAACAAACGATGATAAAATATCTTCATAACAATATCTAATATTAATTATGTGAGATGAGACATTGCTCAATTAATACTTCAGATAACTCTTATCTCCAAAGGCCTTCAAATTTACAACAATAAATTGTCATTCTACAGCCTAAAACATTCAAATTTGTGGGGTTTTTAATATTTGTCAAGAAGAATCTTATTTAAATATTTTAATTTTGTTCCTATCACAATGTACATTTCTCCAAAAATTTCAGGTTAAAGTTTGAAATTAGGAATATTTTAAGAGAAGAACTTAATGTTTCTTTTAATTAATCATATAAGTGTATGATACAGATTAAAAATACTCGTTTGCTGTTTTCTTTAGCAGATTCTGTGGAAAATATTATGGATACTGTTGTTAGTATCATTCAGTATTTATGTACAAAGACTATGGATCATTGCGAGCTTATGGAACTGCTTAAAGAAATAGAAGACAATTAATTTAACAATTTAGTGTTCTTTGCCATATGCATCATTTATGTTCTGGAAATGAATTACTGTACTCTTAAAGTCTGTTTAAATTTACCTTGAAAGAAAAGGAATGCATGTAAGGGAATATTCAGTAATCAAAGGAAAAAAAATTTGGCAGTGCAATTTACTTTTGCTCCATGTCTTCATCCTGTTTATGAATGAGCTAAATATAAAACTATAGAAATGGAAAAACCTTATGTGATGTAACTTTAAAAATTTAAGTTGAAATTAAAGATTTTATAAGGCAAGGATATAAAAATTATACATTTATAGTGAATCAATATCAACAATATTATTTAAGTTGGCTTCAAAAACTAAAAGAAAAATTTGAAGAACATATTGATATTTAAAATTTAAAGTTGCTTTTCAATTTATTGAAGACTTTTGAATTTGATGTTAATAAAAATAGTAGACAAACATGATGGTAAATTTTATTATCTTGGACAAATATAACACTGAAATTTTGAAATTCAAATGTAGATGTAATTATTTAAAAAATAACTTTTAATATTCAATGCAATTATTAAATAGCCATTGAAAATTTTGTGTACAAAGTTTGATGTGCTGTAAGTGTAAAATGCATGCAAGGTTTCAAAAATGTATCCCTATAAAAATGTAAAAAAATCATTATTAATTTTATACATGTAGAAATGATATTATTTTGGACTATTGGATTGAATAAAACATATTAATTTCATATTTTTCTTTTCAGTTTTTTTAATATGGCAACTAGAGAATTTAATATTTCAAATGTGCCCTGCAATATATTGGACAGCACTGGTGTATGTAATGCATTTTCTTTCTTTTCTAAAAATTATTTATGCATTATTGATTTTTATCTTAAGTATCACTCATGTTCTCAATTATTTCTTAAAGATTATCAATGATATTTTGGTAAATTTCTCTATACATTGTCCCACCTGGATCTGAAGGACAGAAATTACCTAGAAAAGTTGACTTACATTATAGGATCATTTCAAGCGTTCTCAACACTGATTTTCTCAAAAAGATGTTAATTCTATTATTTTAAATATCCTTGGTTATTCTCCTTGACAAATAAATCCTCAAAATGGGAGGAGGCAATTTACAGTCATTTATCTGTTATAAAACTCCATAAACTTCAAAGAGCTTTTCTGTTTTCCTTCTTGCTCTGAACAGAACATTAAAAGCATTTGTTGTTTTTATTATTAGGTTTCTCCACAAGCCTCTTCCTTTAGGCTTCTTGATGCAATTTAGATAAGCCTATAACATTCATATTGGTCCTTTGTCAATGATCCTCCTTCAATTTGGGGATATGTAATTGTTTTGTTTACTTCTGAGTTTTTCATATCTGGTTTATAAAACACTGCTTACAGTTTTAGAGCTCTCAAATAGTACTCAAAAGTATATATGAGCTTAACGGAAAACTCCTGGGTCAGATAGGGACAGACTTTCCAGTAAGCTGCAAGCAATGTTGTTAGCTGATAGCCTCTAGCTATTATTATCTTCAATATCTTCATACATTTCTACCCTGTGATGGTTGGTTTTTGTCATCTTGTCTAGGCCATAGTATCAAATATCAACCTAGGTGTTGCTGTGAAGGTATTCTGTAGCTGCGCTTAACATCTGCAATCAGGTTACTTTATGTAAAGGACATTCCACTCCATAATGAGCTTAGGCATTATCTAATCAGTTGAAAGCCTCAAAGGATACTAACTAGGTTTACCAGAGAAGAAGTTCTTTTTCAAGGTTTCAGCATCAGTTGCTGGATTTCCAGCTGGATGGCCTGCCCTATAGATTTTGAACATGACAGACTCCAAAACCGTATAAACTGGTTTCTTAGCATAAATAAATAAATAAATAAATAAATAAAGAAAGTACATATATAATATATATTGTAGTAATATATATTCTAAAATATGTTCATATGTATACCCTATTCTTTTTCTCTGAAGAATCCTGAATGAACTATGCCCCCTTAGAAATAAAGGTATTTAATTTGTTCTCCTTTTGGTAAGAGAAGATGCAAATTAGAAATGTGGATTGTCATATAATATTACAGTTATTTGTGGTTTGAAACATTTTTTGGTTCTTAAAATGATTTTGTTATATCAAAGCCTTGAAATAATGTCTGTATAAGATTTCTTAAGAGCAGTACTTGGGAAATATGAGATTATACATAAAAAATACTTGCTTTACAAAAACGATGCTGAAACCTTTCAATATAACAGAACGTTTTTGGCATGAGGTAAACTTGGTGCCATAATATGGTATTCTTTCTTTTATGATAGAATTTATTCTTTCATTTCTGGCATTGAAATATGCAAAATCCCACACTTGATTGTCTTAAGTTTTCAAATTAGAAATTGCTGTTGTCTCAGTCAAGAATCTGGTGAAGCACAGCCATCATGTCAAGATTCGACATGCTAAAATTTTGAAATGCAATTCAGACTCTCCATTGAATCATAGGTTTCTCTCTAGATGTTTAACATGGTGTGTGGAGCACAGAGCAGTGGGATATTTGCATCTGCGTGTTTGTTTGTGTTCTGAACAAGGCTGGCAACAATGTTCTACCAGCAGAAAATGACAACTAAATTGATTTTCAAAGAGTAAATGAAGAATAAGTACCTAAATCAACACATAGTAAAGAAAATATGGGACAGGTTTATTCTAGTGTCAAAAATCTTTGAAGTGAAACATAAAATTATAAATGAAATCTGACTAAATACTAGGATTGAGGCTCATAAAATGAGAAAACTGAAGCAAAGGGAGTCTCTGGAAGATTGGCATGAATAGGCTGAAATGGAGTGGAATCTAGCTTGGAGTTGATACTGATCTGTTCAGTTTCATGGGGATAATGTACTATTTCTGCTATAGAGTGGAAAAAAATTTAACAGTGGTAAGACAGCTTTGAGTTTAAGTGAGAGATGAGTGAGTGTCATCTCAAGGTTAATTTTCTGGGTAAGACACTGAGATTGCCTGTGTAGTAAGAGTTAACTCACCACTCTTGGAGTGCTCAAGCCCTGTATTTCAAATCAAAGCGCTAGCCTTCAACCAGCTCCTGTGAGATTAACTCTGAACTCTTGGAAAAGGGTCTGGTCAGACAAGAGAGTCTTTGTATACCTGAGACATTAGATCGCATCATATAGTTAATGCTGAATAATGTTACTTAGAGTGAACATCTGTTTTTGCTCACCTGGGGCCCTAGTACACTGTATCAGTTTGACCTTTGCAGGGTAGAGGGTTGAAGGCTAAGTAGCTAAGGTCAGTCGCATGGGCACTCCAAGACTTCATGAATAACATCCAACAACTATCCTGGACACAAAGGCTTGAGTGAGCTTCCCTGGTTGGAAACACTTTCTAAATGTTGACTCAATCATTTCTGAGAGAAGGAAGCACTGTCCACTGGAAGAAGACAACTGGAAACCCATGCCATGTTTCTCCTGGACTCCACCCTATGAAATCTTTTTTTGTCTGTGTGCTGATTTTAATCTCTATTCCTTTAATGTGATAAACCATAACAGTGATAATAACATATCTTCTTTTCCAAGTTTCTGAGTTTTTCTGGCAAATCATGGGACCTGAGGATAGTCCTGAGGATCCCTCACATACTGCCTCAGTGGCACTATGATACCATAATATGGGGAAAAGAAAAAGAAAAGAGAAATAATGAAGCGTTCCACCTTGGTAGGGATCATCTGTTATCCATGGATTATTGGACCAGGAGCTGTGCCAGTTGCACTCAGAAAAGTTAGGATATTCTAGATAACACTACAAAGTGGTGTAGGCCACCAAGAACTAGGGTTCACTATTTAGCTATTTTTGAATAAATAAATAAATTTCAGGTCCAGAAGTCCCCTCCTTGATTCTATTGGATACCTTAATTACAAGCACCATTTATCAATTGCCTATTATGGACCAAAGATTAATTACCTATATTGTAATTACTTTGGTCCATTGACTTTTTCCCATTGCATTTTACCTCCCTTTGAGTTTCTCAGACTTTGATTCTTTAGCTGTCATCACCCTACCCCAATTTATAATGTAGTAAATAGGGGTTTTGTCTCTATATTCTAGATATAGAAGCTGAAGGACAAAAATGAAATGACTTGCCCTAAATTACTCAAATAGGTGGTATGTGACAGAGCAAAGGTTTGAAATCATGTTGTGCAAGTATGATTCTTGAAATTGTTTTCATGTTACACAACATGTACACAGCATGAAAATAAAAAAATTCCTTTTTTTCTTTTTTGTTCCCTTTTTCTTTTTGTGTTTTATAAGTTCCTTGTTGAAATGGTAGAACCTCAGTTGTAATTACAGTATCTTGATGTTTTAAGCTGTGACAGAGCTTGCTCAACTGTTTTAACATTGGAAAAAGCACATTTCTGGGGACTAGGTGTAGTGGTGCTTTTTAAAATAAACTCTCTATGCTTACTCTTTATTTTCTATTTTACTTGATTAATACTATTAAGTTATTCTTTCTATGGTCAGTATTCTTTTGCATCTTCCTAAATGGTTAAATCCTTTTTATGTAAACTATGGCTCCTTGCATGCCAATCCTTTCTTCTGTATTAATTTCTTCTTAAGTTACTACGTGGGTCAATAGTTCTTCCAAAAATTCTAATTAGAAACTCCCTCAATATGTCTTTCACAATATATAACTGGATATAATTTTAGATTAATTCTTATTTTATAGTTTGAAGTATTTTTTGATTGTCTTCTGACATCTGATTACTGATGAGGAGACTACTGACTTGAATAGCCCTGCCTTGTTATTTTTTTTTTTTTAACATCTTTATTGGAGTATAATTGCTTTACAATGGTATGCTAGTTTCTGCTTTATAAGAAAGTGAATCAGCTATACATATACATATATCCCCATATCTCCTCCCTCTTGCGTCTCCCTCCCACCCTCTGTATCCCATCCCTCTAGGTGGTCACAAAGCACTGAGCTGATCTCCTTGTGCTATGCGGCTGCTTCCCACTAGCTATCGATTTTACATTTGGTAGTGTATATATATCCATGCCACTCTCTCACTTTGTCCCAGCTTACCCTTCCCCCTCCACATGTCCTCAAGTCCATTCTCTAGTAGGTCTGCATCCTTATTCCCGTCCTGCCCCTAGGTTCTTCATAACCTGTTTTTTGGGTTTTTTTAGGATCCATATATATGTGTTAACATACGGTATTTGTTTTTCTCTTTCTGACTTACTTCACTCTGTATGACAGACTCTAGGTCCATCCACCTCACTGCAAATAACTCAATTTCGTTTCTTTTTATGGCTGAGTAATATTCCATTGTATATATATGCCACATCTTCTTTATCCATTCATCTGTTGATGGACACTTAGGTCGTTTCCATGTCCTGACTATTGTAAATAGAGCTGCAATGAACATTGTGGTACATGATTCTTTGTAAATTACAGTTTTCTCAGGGTATATGCCCAGTAGTGGGATTGCTGGGTTGTATGGTAGTTCTATTTTTACGTTTTTAAGGAACCTCCATACTGTTCTCCATAGTGGCTGTATCAACGTACATTCCCACCAACAGTGCAAGAAGGTTCCCTTTTCTCCACACCTTCTCCAGCATTTATTGTTTGTAGATTTTTTGATGATGACCATTCTGACTGGTGTGAGGTGATACCTCATTGTAGTTTTGATTTGCATTTCTCTAATGATTAGTGATGTTGAGCATCCTTTCATGTGTTTGTTGGCAATCTGTATGTCTCCTTTGGAGAAATGTCTATCTAGGTCTTCTGCCCATTTTTGGATTGGGTTGTTTGTTTGTTTGATATTGAGCTGCCTGAGCTGCTTATAAATTTTGGAGATTAATCCTTTGTCAGTTGCTTCATTTGCAAATATTTTCTCCCATTCTGAGGGTTGTCTTTCACATATGGTCACCTTATCTCTGATAAAGGAGGCAAGAATATACAATGGAGAAAAGACAGCCTCTTCAATAAGTGGTGCTGGGAAAACTGGACAGCTACATGTAAAAGAATGAAATTAGAACACTTCCTAACACCATACACAAAAATAAACTCAAAATGGATTAAAGATCTAAATGTAAGGCCAGACACTATAAAACCCATAGAGGAAAACATAGGCAGAACACTCTATGACATAAATCACAGCAAGATCCTTTTTGACCCACCTCCTAGAGAAATGGAAATAAAAACAAAAATAAACAAATGGGACCTAATGAAACTTAAAAGCTGTTGCACAGCAAAGGAATCCTTGTTATTTTTAAAAATATCTTCATTTCTATTTTAACTTTAATATGTCTCAGTGAGGATTAATGGTTTTTATGCTTTGTAGAACTAATTGTCCTCTATATTAAGATTTCATGTCCTTCTTCAGTCTTGGAACTTTCTGATATTATTTTTCTCCCACTTTTTGTTTTCTTCTTTCAGAATTCTTGGTGGATGTGTTTTGGGAGTTCTTCTATCCCATCTATTTCAAATTTTCTGTGTCTTTTACTTTCAGTGCTACATTGTAGGTAACTTCCTCAGACATATAATTCACTTTCAATTATTGCAAAATAATTAAAATAATTCCTAAATGATCCTAAATATTCCTAGTATTTTTCTAAGTATTAATGGAAATATGGGTGTTTATGTTTTAATTTCATTGAGTATATTTTATTTGATTATTAAATCTACTTTTTTAAAAATTTTATTGCATTTTTATTTATTTATTTATTTATTTTTAAATTTTTTTATATTTATTTTTGGCTGTGTTGGGTCTTCGTTTCTGTGCGAGGGCTCTCTCTAGTTGTGGCAAGTGGGTGCCACTCTTCATCGTGGTGCACGGGCCTCTCACTGTCGCGGCCTCTCTCGTTGTGGAGCACAGGCTCCAGACGCGCAGGCTCAGTACTTGTGGCACACGGGCCCAGTTGCTCCGCGGCATGTGGGATCTTCCCAGACCAGGGCTCGAACCCGTGTCCCCTGCATTGGCAGGCAGATTCTCAACCACTGCGCCACCAGGGAAGCCCTATTAAATCTACTTTTAAAGAATATTTGATATCTTATTTTTCTAGCTTTTTATCTCTTTATTATTTTAAATACTTTAAATGTGACTATTAAGCATACTATTACTATTTATATAGTCTGTAATATTCAGTTCTTCTTTGTGTTTGTGTGTGTGTGTGTGTGTATGTGAATGTGTGCATGCTAACTAATCTTCATGATGTCTTGTTTCCCCAAATACTGCCTTGTTTAAAAGTTATGTCCTCCTCAGTGAGGTTGTTTTCTATGATAATGTAGAATATCATGGGTGGTGGAACTATTCCTTTAAAATATGTTAATGTTTGTCACTGCTAAGGCCATAAGAGTTTTCCTAGTTCTGAAGCCATTTTGAGGTAGGTTCCTCAATTTATGTGCCTGTGTACCACATTAGTGGTATTAATTGACTTTATACAAAAGTATGGTGCAGTACTCAGTTTCCACATTGTCACTGGAGACTCCTGTTTTATTCAAGGACCCACATGCATCACAGGCCTCCTTTACACTTCCACTTGACAACTAGCAGGTATTTTCACTTACGGATCAGTGCTTTATGACTGTCAGCTATCTACAATTATCTCAGTTTTTACCTTTTTTATAAGTGTTAGAATCCAGACTTACTCCCCTCCATACTTCTGGGGTGTAAGTTCTCAAAGTGTGGTCTGGCATCTCTGGGTGTCCTTAGAGCCTTTCAGAGGGACTATGGAATCAAAACAGTATTCATTTATTCTCCTAGGAGTGTCAAGTAAGTTTCTTCATGGCGTGTGATACCGAAACAGATTGAATGAAAAAGGCAGATATGGGAATATGTCTGTAATCTATTAATCAATCAATATTATTGTTTTGAAAAATATAGTTATTAGTAATAAAATTTTATTTATGTTGACTTATTATGAATTAATTACTGCTATTTAAATTTGTAAATAAATTTTAAATTCTGTTTTCATTTCTAATAGAGTAAATATCAATCTAATCTAATAGAGTAAATAGTAATATTTACTCTAATAAAGTAAATATTAATCTAATATAATAAGTAAATAAACAATAGCTTTTTGAGATCTTTATTAATTTTTAAGAGTATATGGTTTTAAGACCAAAGTGTAGGAGAACCACTGCTCTGGGGCATTAAACCCTAGCCATTAAAGATCCTACCTGGTTCTAATTATGGTATAGGCACCTGGATTTTAGTTCCCTCACATTTCTTACTTTGAGTTTCTTTTTTATCTCTTTCACTGGAGATTTATCTTTCCTGATTTTGAGCTCCAAAATTTATTAATTGTTTTTCTTCCAGCATTATTATATGTAAGAAATAAGAGAGAGAAATCAATTTACCACTTCAATCTGCCAAATTAACTGAAAGTGGCCACAGTCATTTATCTTAATTTTACCCACCCAATCCATTTCTATCTTCATTTTCTCCAATTATGTCAGGTTTATGCATAAATACCATCTAACTATAAACAAATCTTAATGCAAACAGAGTTACAGTTTTACAGGTGATTTCATTGTGTAAATTTTTTTCAGAATATTAAAATATTTTACTCAAAGTTTTATAACTTTATTCCATCATATGAATATACTGATTTTATCATGTTTTATGACTGGTTTAAGAAGACCAAAATTGGATTCAGAGATGAAAGAAATAAAACACATGGACACTACCAGCTCGCTTTCTCATTCCTTTGAAAAACAGTAGGCATTATCACCATGCTTGACAATACATAAATTTGAAGTGATTGGTATGTGTAAGTTTCACTTACATGGATTTCTGCCTGGATAGATGATAAAAGCCTATCAGCCCTTTGTTTGACACATATGAACTTGGAACTCTCTCTACTATTTGGAACATCAAAAGTGAGACATGGATGATAAACCTGAGACATAATGGCTTCCCAAAATCTCTCTTCTGTTTCCAGTGGATCTTAGTTGAAGGTAATGGTCAATATTTCTGTGACTTAAGGAATCAAGAACAAGGTGACAAACCAAGTTTGACCAATCCAGTTAAGTTTTAGCATTGACAATTTTAAGTCTGGGGGAAACTCCATTGCCCTGCCATGCAAGTATGATTGGTGACCCCAATCAGACCATAATCAGTAGCTACCATGTAAGATAACAAACATGTTGTTCAGCAAGCTGTGCTATTCAAAACTAATGTCATGATTCTGACCCTGAAATTAATTTGATCCCTGTGTGGCAGGCTGACTTCTAAGATGTCCCCTAAGGTTTTTGCCTTCCATAGTACACACCCTAGGTAATCCCTTTTGTTTGAGTGTGGGTAGGGCCAGTGAATGAATAGGAGAGACTATCATTCCCATGATTATGGTACCATATGTGGTAAAATGAAACTTTTTCATATGTAATTAAGGTCTCTAATCAGCTGCTTTGAGTCTGACCTAATACACTGAACCCTTGAAAGACACAGGAAGCAACAGTAGAAATTCTTCTGCTGGCCTTGAAGAAAGTAAACATGCACATTTTGAACTTCCTCTGGGGGTCCTGTTATAAAAACTGCAGGTGGCCTCTAGGAGCTGACAGTATTCTGTGAGTGAGCAGCCAACAAAAAAGTGTGAAACTCAGTCGTATGGCAAGGAAATGAATCCTTCCAACAACTTGGAAGCTTGGAAGAAAATCCCAAGAGTTAGAAAAATATTGTAGCCCAGCTGACCATGCTTTTACCCTGGTGAGACCCTGAGCAGAAAACTCAGTTAACTTTTACCTGTACTCTTGACCCGTGGGAACTGAGATCTTAAATTTGTTTTGTTTTATGCTGCTAAATGAATAATAACTTGTTATACAGCAATAGAAAAATTAAACATCCTGCATGTGTATGTATGTTTATATGTGGGTGTGGGTGTGTATATTTAAGCCTCTGTGCTACTGATTATGTACCCCAACTTGATTTCATTGTACTAGGAATTGTTTATATATATCATTTTAAGAACTTGCTGTGGACAGTTATTGCATGGTTTACCAGGAATTAATGCTAATTTCTGAATAGGTTTAGTAAGTTAGAGGGGTTGTAATATATATTGAACACCTTAAGTAGAAAGAGGGAAGTTAAGCTAAAATCAGCCATTACAATTTAAAAAATGTATTGAGGAAGAGTTATTGTTGAAATTTGTGGGAGCTATAGAGATGAAAATGATAGTTGCTGACCATTAAGTGTGTGTCATCTAGAAGGAAATAATGCTCATTCTTAGAACAAGACACATGATAAGAAAAAATGTAAACTCAAAAGATAAGATGTTTAAAACTTAAGAGGAATGAAATTAATTTTATGTATATTTTGGAAGAGAGATTTTATTGAGTTGTTGAGGAATAGACAGAGCTGAAATATATAGATGGGTGCATGAAGTAATTTTCAGTGGCTGTGGGTTCAGAGAAGGACATTTGAATCTATGAAAACACCTTGTACAAGAGAAGTGGTGACAAGTGAGGCATTTTTGAATGGCTGTGACCAGAACACCAGATTTTTAATCTGTTCACTTCATTCCATTTTCTGTCACACACTTTTTAGTAGTATGTGTTTTAAGATTTACATATTACCTTTATCCATTGATACCATGACACAAAGTAATTGCAGGAACAAAATCACCAAAATGAAGATTGGTCTATATACTGCATTAGGGTAGAGGAGAATGACATGGATAATTCATAAAAGAAGTAGTTGACTCCTAAATAAAGTGGAAAGAACTGTATTATTTTTGTGAGATTTTGTCATAATAAAATTAATGCCATCGTCTTTTATATTAGCTAGTGTTTTCATACAATTACTATTTTAATTAATATAGTCAATGCAAGTCAAAATAGAATAAAACACAATGGAAACTATCTTTAGATATCAAATGTATCTTCTGATATGTCTGTTTATTTGGTTGGTTTTTGTCCCACCATAAGAAGGTTAAATCCTGGATCAATTTGGAAATAGAAAATAGTTTCATTTCTCTGACCACTTCAACTAAAAATGTAATCTATATCATCTCATGGGTAAAATGGTGATGAATGGTCTCAGATAAATCAGCATGCAACACTAGAAAAATAAGCTTTTTAAAGAAAGAATGAGTTAAACTTTTGTGGAAAAATATAATTGCTTTGAAGGAATGATCCTATTTAAATTATAGTTGAGTGACTGTCAGTATAAGTACTGCCCTGGAAACCCCTGAGTTATAAAAGAATGTAAAATTCCTCCTTTCAGAAATAATAAAGATGAAAATTGTAGGTCAATTCTAATGAAAATCAATCAAAGTAATGTGTTGAGTTTTTAAAAAAACAGCAGAGGACATTAATTTGGGATGAGAAAGACAGATTCTGTGAACTACTGTATGATCCTATTAAGCTGCTATTTCACGTTTGTAAGAATTTGTAATACTACTTGGATTTTTACATAAGAATCAAACAAAAATAAATGTATGTTATATTTCTTGTTCTAGGTAAGTATTCATTTTTATTATTAATAGTAATTTAAATCATCATATTGGTATTAAATTATAATAATCACCATGAAAATTCAGGTAGGCATATTTGCTATTGAATTCTTAAAAGGGCTTATTTGAATATTGACTCAGTAACCATGCTGAATGAGGAAGATTTACCAGAGGGTGAAATTATAAATAATTTTAAAGTTGTGGGAAATTAGAGGAGAATATGTTATAGCCCTTTGAGCCCCCAAAAGCTAAAAACAATTTCAAAATCTTGTGTCTGAAATCGGAAGAAGAAATTTAGAACTCTGACATTACCTCTTGAATTACCTTGGTGCTGTTTAGAGACATGCATGAGGCATATTATCATACTTTGCAGAATGGGTAGAAATCAGTACTTGGGTACCAGAAATAGAAGGATCTCACTCAAGAAAACAAAAAGAAAACCAAAGAAATTAGACAACATTTGAATAGTACAGCAGATCAGAACAACAAAGACAACAATCTTTATAACCATAGCCTGAACATATTGTTCTCAAGCTATGGAAGTCATGAGAATGACATGAGGAGAAAATTGACTTCCCATTCTCTTGAAAACTATTAAATAAACAAATGAAATGCTAACATTTTGCTTGACTGGAGACAGTCCTCACCTCCCAAACACACAAAGTACAGGGACTCATTGATGGAGAGCTACATTCAGCATCTGGGAAAAAAAACAGTATTAAGTGGGAGGGTAGGAGTTATAGATAAAATATTCAAATGGCTGAGCAGATCACAAAAATTTTGGAGAAATTAAAGATGCGAGATTATCCATTGTGCAGGTCCCCAAACTCCACGAGGACAAGAGCTCCTTTGTTCAAGACCCCGCCTTATGTGTCTCTTCATCTGGCTGTTGGAAAACTGTGGTCAGGCAAGGAGTCTCCTCCATTCTGCCTTATTATAACTGACCAAAAATCTATTTCATGCAAGCCATCTAAAGACCAGAACCAAACGCTTCCTGGGCCAGCATTTGTATCCAGAGTTCAATTCTAATGACACTGCTTTAGTTGTTCATTTCCATCACAGCTCTACATAATTGGCTTTCTCAGACTTCAGTTCATGATTCCAGGGAGAGCTGTGAAAAAGAGAGAACCTAACCAAGGCCCCAAATCTCCTGGGGCAGCTACACCAACTGCTGAGGCAGAGCTGTGGAGCCCCAATCCCGAGACGGCCACCATTCAGGGGCCAGAAACCATATTCCTTTCTGACTTGCCCATCCTCCAGCCATGTGGGTGACAGGGTTTTGGTGCTCTGGCCGGGATTCAGACCTGAGCCTCTGAGATGGGAGAGCCAAGTTCTGGACATTGGACCACCAGAGACCTACCAGCTCCACATAATATCAATTGGCGAGAGCTCTCCCAGAGATCTCCATCTCAACACCAAGACTCAGCTCCACTCAACGACCAGCAACCTCCAATGCTGGACACCCTGTGCCAAACAACTAGCCAAACAGGAACACAACCATACCCATTAGCAGAGAGGCTGCCTAAATTCATAATAAGTTTGCGGACAGCACAAAACACACCACCGGACATGGTCCTTCCCACCAGAAAGACAAGATGCTGCCTCAGCCACCAGAACACAGGCACCAGCCCCCTCCACCAGGAAACCTACACAACCCACTGAACAAACCTTACCCACTGGGGGCAGACACCAAAAACAATGAGAACTACGAACCTGCAGCCTGAGAAAATGAGACCCCAAACAGAGTAAGTTAAGCAAAATGGGAAGACAGAGAAATATGCAGCAGACGAAGGAGCAGGTTAAAAAACCACCAGACCAAACAAATGAAGAGGAAATAGGCAGTCTCCTTGAAAAAGAATTCAGAGTAATGATAGTAAAGATGATCCAAAATCTTGGAACTAGAATGGAGAAAATACAAGAAACGTTTAACAAGAACCTAGAAGAACTAAAGAGCAAGCAAACAATGATGAATAACACAATAAATGAAATTAAAAATTCTCTAGAAGGAATCAATAGCAGAATAACTGAGACAGAAGAACCTATAAGTGACCTGGAAGATAAAATAGTGGAAATAACTACTGCAGAACAGAATAAAGATAAAAGAATGAAAAGAATTGAGGACAGTCTCAGAGACCTCTGGGAAAACATAAGACACACCAACATTCGAATTATAGGGGTCCCAGAAGAAGAAGAGAAAAAGAAAGGGACTGAGAAAATATTTGAGGAGATTATAGCTGAAAACTTCCCTAATATGGGAAAGGAAATAGTCAAGCAACCCCAGGAAGCAAACAGAGTCCCATACAGGATAAATCCAAGGAGAAACACAGCAAGACACATATTAAATATTAATCAAACTATCAAAAAGTAAATACAAAGAAAAAATATTAAAAGCAGCAAGGGAAAAGCAACAAATAACATACAGGGGAATGCCCATAAGGTTAACAGCTGATCTTTCAGCAGAAACTCTGCATGCAAGAAGGGAGTGGCAGGACATATTTAAAGTGATGAAAGGGAAAAGCCTACAACCAAGATTACTCTACCCAGCAAGGATCTCATTCAGATTTGACAGAGAAATTAAAACCTTTACAGAAAAACAAAAGCTAAGAGAATTCAGCACCACCAAGCCAGATTTACAATAAATGCTCAAGGAACTTCTTTAGGCAGGAAACACAAGAGAAGGAAAAGACATACAATAACAAACCCAAAACAATTAAGAAAACGGTAATAGAAACATACATATCAATAATTACCTTAAAGGTGAATGGATTAAATGCTCCCACCAAAAGACACAGACTGGCTGAATGGATACAAAAACAAGACCCATATATATGCTGTCTACAAGAGACCTACTTCAGACCTAGGGACACATACAAACTGAAAGGGGATGGAAAAAGATATTCCATGCAAATGGAAATCAAAAGAGAGCTGGAGTAGCAATTCTCATATCAGACAAAATAGACTTTAAAATAAAGACTATTACAAGAGACAAAGAAGGACACTACATAATGATCAAGGGATCAATCCAAGAAGAAGATATAACAATTGTAAATATGTATGCAGCCAACATAGGAGCACATCAATACATAAGGCAAATGCTAACAGCCATAAAAGGGGAAATCGACAGTAACACAATCATAGTAGGGGACTTTAACACCCCATTTCACCAATGGACAGATCATCCAAAATGAAAATAAATAAGGAAACACAAGCTTTAAATGATATATTAAACAAGATGAACTTAACTGATATTTATAGGACATTCTATCCAAAAACAACAGAATACACTTTCTTCTCAAGTGCTCATGGAACATTCTCGAGGATAGGTCATATCATGGGTCACAAATCACGCCTTGGTAAATGTAAGCAAACTGAAATTGCATCAAGTATCTATTCCAACCACAATGCTATGAGACTAGATATCAAATACAGGAAAAAAATTGGAAAAAATACAAACACATGTAGGCTAAACAATACACTACTAAGTAACCAAGAGATCACTGAAGAAATCAAAGAGAGAACCAAAAAATACCTAGAAACAAATGACAATGAAAACATGATGACCCAAAACCTTTGGGATACAGCAAAAGCAGTTCTAAGAGGGAAATTTATAGCAATACAATCCTACCTCAACAAACAAGAAATCTCAGATAAACAACTTAACCTTAAACCTAAAACAATCAGAGAAAGTAGAACAACAAAAACCTAAAGTCAGCAGAAGAAATCATAAAGATCAGATCAGAAATAAATGAATAAGAAATGAAGGAATCAGTAACAAAGATCAATAAAACTAAAAGCTGGTTCTTTGAGAAGGTAAACAAAATTGATAACCGTTCGCCAAACTCATCAAGAAAAAAGGGAGAAGACTCAAATCAACAGATTTAGAAATGAAATAGGAGAAGTAACAACTGACACTGCCTTAATACAAAGGATCATGAGAGATTACTACAAGCAACTATTTGCCAATAAAATGGACAACCTGGAAGAAATGGACAAATTCTTAGAAAAGCACAACCTTCCAAGACTGAACCAGGAAAAATAGAAAATATGAACAGACCAATCACAAGCACTGAAATTGAAACTGTGATTAAAAATGTTCCAACAAACAAAAGCCCAGGACCAGATGGCTTCACAGGCGAATTCTATCAAACATTTAGAGAAGAGCTAACACCTATCCTTCTCAAACTCTTCCAAAATATAGGAGAGGGAGTAACACTCCCAAACTCATTCTATGAAGCCACTAGCACCCTGATACCAAAACCAGACAAAGATGTCACAAAGAAAGAAAACTACAGGCCAATATCACTGATGAACCTGATACAAAAATCCCAAACAAAGTACTAGCAAACAGAATCCAACAGCACATTAAAAGGATCATACACCATGATCAAGTGGGGTTTATCCCAGGAATGCAGGGATTCTTCAATATACACAAATCAGTCAATGTGATACACCATATTAACAAACGGAAGGATAAAAACCATAAGATAATCTCAATAGATGCAGAAAAACCTTTCAACAAAATTAAATACCCCTTTATGATAAACACTTTCCAGAAAGTAGGCATAGAGGGGACTTACCTCAACATAATAAGGGCCACACATGACAAAACCACAGCCAACATGGTTCTCAATGGTGAAAAACTGAAACCAGTTCCACTAAGATCAGGAACAAGACAAGGTTGCCCAGTTTCACCACTAATATTCAACATAGATTTGGAAGTTTTAGCCACAGCAATAAGAGAAGAAAAAGAAATAAAAGGAATCCAAATCGGGAAAGAAGAAGTAAAAATGTCACTGTTTGCAGATTACATGATACTACACATAGAGAATCCTAAAGATGCTACCAGAAAACTACTAGAGCTAATCAATGAATTTGGTAAAGTAGCATCATATAAAATTAATACGCAGAAATCTCTTGCATTCCTGTACACTAATGATGAAAAATCTGAAAGAGAAATTAAGGAAACACTCCCATTTACCATTGCAACAAAAAGAATAAAATACTTAGGAATAAGCCTACCTACAGAGACAAAAGACCTGTATGCAGAACACTACTATAAGACACTGATGAAATTAATTAAAGATGATGATACAAACAGATGGAGAGATATACGATGTTCTTGGATTGGAAGAATCAACATTGTGAACATGAGTATACTACCCAAAGTAATCTACAGATTCAATGCAATCCCTATCAAACTACCAATGGCATTTTTCACAGTACTAGAACAAAAAAATTCACAATTTGTATGGAAACACAAAAGACCCCGAATAGCCAAAGCAATCCTGAGAAAGAAAAATGGAACTGGAGGAATCAGGCTCACTGACTTCAAACTATACTACAGAGCTACAGTAATTAAGGCAGTATGGTACTGGCACAAAAACAGAAATATAGATCAACAGAACAGGATAGAAAGCCCAGAAATAAACCCACGCACATATGGTCAGCTTATCTTTGGTAAAGGAGGCAAACATATACAATGGAGAAAAGACAGCCTTTTCAATACGTGGTGCTAGGAAAACTGGACAGCTACATGTAAAAGAATGAAATTAGAACACTCCCTAACACCATACACAAAATAAACTCAAAATGGATTAAAAATCTAAATGTAAGGCCAGACACTATAAAACTCTTAGAGGAAAACATAGGCAGAACACTCTGTGTCATAAATCACAGTAAGATCCTTTTTGACCCACCTCCTAGAGAAATGGAAATAAAAACAAAAATAAACAAATGGGACCTAATGAAACTTAAAAGCTTTTGCACAGCAAAGGAAACTATAAACAAGTCAAAAAGACAACCCTCAGAATAGGAGAAAATATTTGCAGATGAAACAACTGACAGAGAGTGAATCTCCAAAATATACAAGCAGCTCATGCAGCTCAATATCACAAAAACAAACAACCCAATCCAAAAAAGGGCAGAAGACCTAAATAGACATTTCTCCAAAGAAGATATACAGATTGCCAACAAACACATGAAAGGATGCTCAACATCACTAATCATTAGAGAAATGCAAATCAAAACTACAGTTAGGTATCCCCTCACTCCAATCAGAATGGCCATCATCAAAAAATCTACAAACAATAAATCCTGGAGAGGGTGTGGAGAAAAGGGAACCCTCTTGCACTGTTGGTGGGAATGTAAATTGATACAGCCACTATGGAGAACAGTATGGAGGTTCCTTAAAAAACTAAAAATAGAACTACCATATGACCCAGCAATCCCACTACTGGACATATACCCTGAGAAAACCATAATTCAAAAATCTTGTACCACAATGTTCATTGCAGCACTATTTACGATAGCCAGGAATGGAAGCAACCTAAGTGTCCATCGACAGATGAATGGATAAAGAAGATGTGGCACATATATACAATGGAATATTACTCAGCCATAAAAAGAAACGAAATTGAGTTATTTGCAGTGAGGTGGATGGACCTAGAGTCTGTCATACAGAGTGATGTAAGTCAGAAAGAGAAAGACATACCATATGCTAACACATATATATGGAATCTAAAAAAAAAAAAAGTTTGTGAAGAACCTAGGGGCAGGAGAAGAATAAAGATGCAGACATAGGGAATGGACTTGAGGACAAGGGGAGGGCATAGGGTAAGCTGGGATGAAGTGAGAGAGTGGCATTGAAATATATGCACTACCAAATATAAAACAGATAGCTAATGGCAAGCAGCCGCATAGCACAGAGAGATCAGCTCTGTGCTTTGTGACCACCTAGAGGGGTGGGATAGGGAGGGTGGGAGGGAGACACAAGAGGGAAGGGATATGGGGATATATGTATATGTATAGCTGATTCACTTTGTTATACAGCAGAAAGTAACACAACCTTGTAAAGCAATTATACTCCAATAAAGATGTTAAAAAAAAATTGCGATAGTGTGGTAAGGTATTCTAGCTCTTCCCTTTAAAATCTTGGTATTTTTCTGGGTGACTCAAAGTTGAAGCCATGGACTTAAACAATAAGCTTTTGAAAAAACTATTGTTATTTTTGACCCTTTATAAATGATGACACTGAAGCACAAAAATATTTGTTAGTTCGATCTAAGTCACACATTTTGTAGGTAATTGAAATAGGATTCAAATCCAGGCTGTCCAGAAAACTTGTGTCTTTATCAAGTAATCTATGAAAAAAATGAGGTAAAACACTAAATCTGATTGACAGGAGTATAAACAACCTCTTCAGTGGAATCTTAGAAGGAGAGAAGGAGCCAATGAAGGAGAGGCAGTACTTAATAAATAAGAACAGAAAAATTCCCTGAAGTAGTAGAAAACATAAAGTCTCTGATCAAAAGGTTCCATAGAGTTGTAAACACAAAGACACAATGTAGTAAAATTTAAGTATAACTGAAACAGGAGAAAAATTTAAACTTCCCTGAAACAGAAATATATGGGTGATAAGTAAATAAATGAGAATCATCCGATTTCTAGTAGATTTCTCAAAAGTGTTGCTAGTCGTGATATAAATATAAAGTAATATTTTAAAAGTTTTAAAGAAAAAAAGTTTTGAGGGTAAAACCTTTCAATTTAGAATTTTTATACTGCTATATATAATATATATTATTTTTGTTATATAATATACAGCATAAATAATACATATTATAATTTATTATAATCAAATTTATTTTATTTATAATTATAAATTAAATTATTCATTATAATTATAAATGAAACTATTTATTATAGTTATAAATTAAATTTATAATTTAATTTATTATAATTATATAACATATTTAGTATATAATATAGTATAATAATATATACTGTACTATATATATATATACTATATTATCTTTCAACATTGACTAGCTACTACTGCCAGACTACATGATCCTTTGTCTTGCAAGAAGTTAGAACCACCAGTCCCCCCAGCTGTGAGGAACAAATCACAAATGATTTCAGTTAGGTACAATTCCTCCATGCTCATTTAGTAAAAGCTAAAATTTCACCTCAAAGCAGTTTTTTCAAGAAATTTATTAAATTTCAAAACTGTACTATATTGTATTTTGCTTTGAACGTAAAAAAATAAAATGCCACTCTAATTTTTATCATTGTATAACTAGAATTGGCTGGAAAAATTGTATAAAGTATTTAATTTGTCAGTAGTGTCATTACACGTAGAGTTTAGAATCTGTTACTCATATTATGAATCAATAAGGAATTTATTTCTTCTTTTAAATTGAGTAGAACTGATTCTATAGCTGGCATGCAATTAATGAAGGGCTTAAGTTTAAAATAACATATATTTTGTATTGGGCTTAATTGCTCACTATCTTGTCTTATCTGGCACTTGACGATAGCTGTCAAAGCATGTGATTAACCATAGTGCTTTATATTCCATACATAATTCTAAGCATTAGAAAAATACTTATTTTCTTGAGATTATTATTTATTTTTGAGATCTCCAATTTCTCAAGTATTTTGGAAAATGTATTTCCAAATTAGATCACATCCTTTGACATATTACTAAAACAAAAAGTATAAGAGGTACTTGTTGATTCTTACTTCAAAACAATGTAATTCCAAGCAGCATTATTTAAATAAACAATTATAATAGCATCCAGACTAATAAAATTAAATTATCTCGAAATATCAGTTATATATTTGATTTTTTAGGATACTGAAGTAAAACTATGTATTTAATCTCTATTCTTACATTCTTTGAAAGTTTTCTAAAACAATCGCCTTGACAAAAAGAAAAATAAATTGAAGGGGATGTGAAAAACTATATATATTTTTACTAACACATAAGTTGATTTTAATCATTTATTAAACAAAACCTAATTTTTTACCTTTTATCTTTTAAAAAAATTCTTACATATATCTATAGCAAATGACTTAAAGCCAAACCAGAAATTTTAATGTTCATGTACAGAATAAGCTAACTTTAAAAAAAAGTTAAATCATTAGGTATAATTTCTAACTTCCAACAAATTTATCACTCACAATCTATTATCAAAACTCATTAATCTGTAAATTCTTTCTTCAGATTACATAGAAGAAAAACACAATTTATTCTGTCCCTCTGTGTGATATACTGAGACAACTCAGAGAATAATCAATAAACTGAATTCTCTTACTTCCTTTTTTTTGGCCTCCTACAACAAAAAGGATATAGAAAATTCTCAAATAATACTGTTCCCAAATTAGCCAGATTATCACTAATACCTAGAAAATGAAAAAGGAAAAATGACAGTTGGGTAGTGACAGTTGACGCAAAATGGAATATATATATTTGCAACCTTGGAAGAGATAAATAATTTTTAATTTTTTAATTTTTTATTGCAGTATAGTTGAATAGATATTGTTTTTTAAATGGTTGTAATGAGTCACATGAGTGATGGTAACATACTTTTCTGGGCACCAATACATACCCTTTCTTGATTTCTGAAACACACTTTATTCTCACACTAAATAGATGTTTAAGCAAAGAGTAAAGAGTGAAAAAAGTCATTCAGGTACAGTCATCCCTCAGTATCTGCAGGGGATTGGTTCCAGGACCAAAATCCGCAGATGATCAATTTCCTTAAATAAAACGATGTAGTTTTTGCATACTACCTCCACACATCCTCCCATATACTTTAAATCATCTTTCAAATACTTATAATACCTAATACAATGTAAATGCTATGTAAATAGTTTTAAATATAATGTAAATTCTATGTAAATAGTTGCTGGAACATGGCAAATTCAAGTTTTGATTTTTGGGAATTTCTGGAATTGTTTCTCCAAATATTTTCTATGAAAGTTTGGTTGAATCTGAGGATGTGGAACCCACTGATATGGAGGGCCAACTGTGATAGTGTTCCAGTATTATCCTTAGGGATTTGCATTTAGAGATAGGCCACTAGTACTAAAGGTCAAAAATAACTAATTTTGCAAGAGTTCCCACTTTGTCTCGGTAATTCATACATATGCATAATTTTCTTAGCCTTTACTCTAGCCCTAAAATGTATCCTCAAAACTACTGTTTAAGACGTCCTTAATAATTATCAATGTAATCAATTTTATGTTACTAAGCATGGAGAAGCTAAAGATCAAAAACATTTCTTAGTCTAATTACTTTTAGATATAAAGGGTTATTAACTAATATTGTTAAAATAAGAATAAATTAAAATTGTGACATCTGTTTTAAACAATGGATGTATCCATTTACACTTACATTTCTTAGTAAGCACTGAATTTTCATTGCAAATAATATACCACAATATTATTACCTAATAACAAAAATATCAAAAGTATTAAAAGCTTAAGACTATACAAAGTTCTTACATGCTGTCTCCTGTGATCTTTTTTAAAACATCAATTTACCATTTTAAAGTGCAAAATTTGATGAGTATTGATAAACATATACCCACAGTAAAATCCAAAGACAGAAAATGTCCAGAACTCGTAAACATTTCTTTTGCACCATTGTAAGTCAGTCACTTCCTACACCCTTGCCACCAGATAATCACTGTATTCATTCCTGTCTCTACATATTATTTTGCATTATCTAGAATTTTATGTACATTTTGGTGTCTAGCTTCTTTGTAATAATTTTGTAATATTCGATGTAATAATTTTGAGATCTATGTTGTTGTCATTAGTTCCTTCTTAATGTTGATTAAAATATTCTATTACATGGAGGTACCACATTTGTTTATCAGTTTCCTTGTTGAAAGGCATTTGAGTTGTTTATAGGTTTTGGCTATTAGAATTAAAGCTGCTATAGACTTTGTTGTTGATTCTTTCTGTGGCCTTGTATTTTCATATCTCTTGGTAAAGATCAAGCTCTTATGAGTAGTGCATATTGAACTTCATAAGAAAATACCAGTGTTATCCAAAGTGTCTGTACCATTTTAATTCTCTTTTAGCAGTGTATGACATTTCCAATTGCTACACATTCTATCTAGTGTCTTTTTATGTGTTTATGTTAAGTCTCCAGAATTTTGCTGATATTTAGTTTTTTGTCATACTGTTAATGAGTTATCAGTTCTTTATATATGCTACATAAGCGTTCTTTACCAGATATATGTATCAAAGTAATTTTTCTCATTTGGTACTAAATTTTTTATTTTCATACATGTGTTTCAAAGTGCAGATGAATTATCAATTTTTATTTTTAATTGCATGTGCAACTGTGTAGTGTAGTGTTTGAGAAATCTTTGCCCATAAGTGAGATAAAAAGAGTTTTTGTTGTTTTCTTCTAGAAGTGTCACAGTTATAATAACTTTTAAAATGAGGTCTATGAGTCATGTTAAGTCAATGTTTATGTATGGTGAGGTGTGTGTCCCCATTGTATTAACTTGGCAACTTTACTGAAGATTGGTATTTTATTTATGTGTTAATCTATGGCTGATTCCATTGATCTGTTCTTCTCTCCTTTCAAAAATACTATTACTACTGCTAATACTGCTATTAATAATACACTTTTATTTATGTATTCTAATTCATCCTTTTTTTTTCATTTTCATAAAATTGCTTTGGATATACTAGGGCATCTCCATTTACTTTAAATTTTAGAATAAACTTGTCCACATCTCAAAAAAAACTGGCTGGAATTTTTTATTGAATAGTTGAGAAAGAGATAGAAATTTCATTGGAATAGCTAAATTTGTTTAGTATGTTTCTGTTTTAGAAATAAAATGAACATTTAGCTCAATGTTGGTAGATGGTGTCTCATTTGGAGAGCCAAATTATTTTGTATACATGTATGAGGTTATAACTGAATAGAGGCTTGATTGAAATCCGTAGTTTATAATCTCCAGGTGAATAGAATGATTTATGGATGTATGCAGATAAAAGAGACATTTATAAGAAGGCACCATATCTAACAAATAGCTATTTTTAGTTAAAAAATAAGTAAGTACCTATGGTTTATAAAATTGCATTTTAAAAGAAAAAAATTTTCTTGGTATTCATATGTAATATTTACCCTTCTGGGTTTTTTATTCATACAATATTTTGTCAGATAATAATTTCTATTTACTTTTTGCCTTCAATTTTAAAAATGAGTAAAATTTCTTTTATATATAAACAACCATGTAAGAAGAGTTAGCTTACACCCAATGAGGTATTTTTCTATTTTAATAACTATTGAAAAGTTGCTCTCATAATGCTAAGGTAAAAATTACAGGAAATTGGTATAATTTGTAGAAAATTATAAAGTGAAGGCCTATAATGGGATAAATTCACCCTGTGTTTGTTTGTGAACATATTTCATCAAATGAATAATTCTTTTGTTCCAGGATTGAGAGTTAATTTGGCCTATGACATTTCAATTATTACCTGAGCTACAACTAAATAAAATATTTCTGAACACTCTGTTATGCTTATCCTATGCCACTTATTTACACTTAATTTTGGTTATTCTTTTGGCTTAACCTCATGTCTTTTCATTTACACATGATCTATGATTATCAAGAAAGGAAGTCATAAAAGAGGGCAAAGCAAATAAACATTAACATAAAAAAGGCCACATCACTACTACCTCTTCCACAGGGACTGGTCCTAAATCCTAGTTTAAAATTGAGTTAATGGTGTGATTAATATTTCCAAGAGTTTTGTTAAGTCTACCTCAAGGAAGACGATCTTACAATCATTTTTAAACTGAATTATGCAGTCTTTGATGCATGAATGAGCATCTACATAAATTTTAGAATAAGTAAATAGGGATTCCTATTACATAAGCATGTCTGTCTGTGGTTTCCTGCATTTGACTGACTTTTCATTGCTGTCTTTTTTTTTTTTTTAATAGTCATTTGTACTCTTTTATTTTAGTATTTTTCCCCAGGTGTGTCTATCACCTATTCAAAATAATTAAAACATCATGGTAATAATTTAGTTATTTTCAACTTTGCTTCTAAGGCAGGGATTCCTAGCCCAGGGTCCCCGAGTGGGTTTACAGATGAGCTTTAAAGGGAGGGTCTCTGAACTTCCAGAAATTGTCTATGTAGCTGTGTATGCCTAGCTTTTTAAGGGGATGGGATCCACCATTTTCATCAGATTCTCAGAGTGGTCCAGCATATCCAGAAGTTTAATAATTGCTGCCTTAGAGACGAAGCTTCACCCAGGGCAAGCAGGATGAGTTTGTACAAGCTGAAAGCCCCAGTTCTGACTTGATATGTGACACTTGGCAAATCACTTAAATCTTGCTGAGTCCAGAAATTGATGCTGAGTGGAGAGTGTCCTCAGAGCTTGCTGTTGACTGACTTATTAGCTCAGGCTCGGTGTCCAGGCTTAATTGCCAGACCATGAAGGGAATAGGATGTAGAGGGCCCGAGTGCACTGGTTTTGGCATTAGATGAGAGTCCAGATCAAGGCCTGGAATTTTTCATTGTAAACTAACAAGAAAGAAGAGGCTGCTGACTCACTGACCCAGGAAAGGGCAACATCATCCTTTTACTTATTCAAGACAAAAACCTCAGAATCCTCCCAACTCCTCTTTCTCTCACATTTCAAATTTAAATAATTTGCTCAAGGTCATTTAGTTAATAAGTGGTAGAGCTACAGTTTGAAGTGGGCACTCTGGCCTTCCATCCAGAGGAAGGTGCAGAGAATCGAGGTGGTTTGCCCAAGGACAAGTAGAGAGTTAGTAAAGTTATGCAACTAGTGTTTGAGTGCTATAAATTGCTCAAGCTGTATAACTAGAGTTGCCACAGGCTTACACAAATTACTGGTTATACCTGGTACAAAGTTATTGGCCACAAGAAATAAAAACCCTCCAGTATTTAATATTGGATTATATATTATATATTGAGTTAATATTGAATTATATAATAGATAATATAATATATATTATATATTGATATTGATAGCAATCTTCCCTTTTGGATTTTAAGATTGAGATCTTTTTTTTTTTTAATTGGGGTATAGTTGTTTTACAATACTGTGTTAGTTTATACAGTACAGCAAAGTGAATCAGCTATATGTATACATATATCCCCTCTTTTTTGGATTTCCTTCTCATTTAGGTCACCACAGAGCACTGAGTAGAGTTCCCTGTGCTACACAGTAGGTTCTTACTAGTTATCTGTTTTAAACATGGTAACAATAGCGTATATATGTCAATCCCAATCTTCCAATTCATCCCACACCCCTCCTTTCCCCCTTGGTATCCATATGTTTGTTCTCTACATCTGTGTCTCTATTTCTGCTTTGTAAATAAGATCGTCTATACCAATTTTTTCAGATTCCATATATGTATTAATATACAATATTTGTGTTCCTCTTTCTGACTTACTTCACTCTGTATGACAGTCTCTAGGTCCATCCATGTCTCTACAAATGACCCAATTCTGTTCCTTTTTATGGCTAATATTCCACGGCATATATGTACCACATCTTTATCCATTCCTCTGTTGATGGACATTTAGGTTGCTTTCATGTCCTGGTTACTATAAATAGTGCTGCAGTGAACACTGGGGTGCATTTGTCTTTTTGAATTATGGTTTTCTCTGGGTATATACCCAGTAGTGGGATTGCTGGGTCATGTGGTAGTTCTATTTTTAGTTTTTTAAGGAACCTCTATACTGTTCTCCATAGTGACTGTATCAATTTACATTCCCACCAACAGTGCAAGAGCCTTCCCTTTTCTCCACACCCCCTCCAGCGAAAATCCAGTAAATTTTTTGATGATGGCCATTCTAACCAGTGTGAGGTGATACCTCATTGTAGTTCTGATACACATTTCTCTAATAATTAGTGATGTTGAGAATCTTTTCATGTGCCTCTTAGCCAACTGTATGTCTTCGCTGGAGAAATGTCTATTTAGGTCTTCCACCCATTTTTTGATTGGGTTGTTCGCTTTTTTGATAATGAGCTTCATGAAATGTTTGTATATTTTGGAGATTAATCCCTTGTCAGTTGCTTCATTTGCAAATATAGTCTCCCTTTCTGAGGGTTGTCTTTCATCTCATTTATACTTTTCTTTGCTGTGCAAAAGCTTTTAAGTTTAATAGATCCCATTTGTTTATTTTTGTTTTTATTTTCATTACTCTAGGAGGTGGGTCAAAAAAAGAACTTGCTGTGATTTATGTCAAAGACTATTCTTCCTATGTTTTTCTCTAAGAGTTTTGTAGTGTCCAGTCTTACATTTAGGTCTTTAATCCATTTTGAGTTTATTTTTGTGTATGGTGCTAGGGAATATTCTAATTTCATTCTTTTACATGTAGCTGTCCAGTATTCTCAGCACACTTATTGAAGAGACTGTCTTTTCTTCATTGTATATTCTTGCCTCTTTTATCATAGATTAGGTGACCATAGGTGTGTGGGTTTATCTCTGGGCTTTCTATCCTGTTCCATTGATCTATATTTCTGTTTTTGTGTCAGTACCATACTCTCCTGATTACTGTAGCTTTGTAGTATAGTCTGAAGTCAGGGAACCTGATTCCTCCGGCTCTGTTTTTCTTTCTCAGGATTTCTTTGGCTAGTTGGAGTCTTTTGTATTTCCATACAAGTTGTAAAATTTTTTGTTCTAACTCTGTGAAAAATGCCATTGGTAATTAGATAAGGATTGCCTTGAATCTGTAGATTGCTTTGGGTAGTATAGTCATTTTCACAATATTGATTCTTCCAATCCAAGAACATGGTATATCTCTCCATCTGTTGTGTCATCTTTGATTTCTTTCATCACTGTTGTATAGTTTTCTGAGTACACATCTTTTACCTCTTTAGGTAGGTTTATTCCTAGGTATTTTATTTTTTTATGCAATGGTAAGTGGAATTGTTTCCTTAATTTCTCTTTCTGATCTTTCATTGTCAGTGTATAGCAATGCAAGAGATTTCTTTGCATTAATTTTGTATCCTGCAACTTTACCAGATTCATTGATTAGCTCTAGCAGTTTTCCGGTGGCATCTTTAGAATTTTCTGTGTATAGTATCATGTCATCTGCATGATGACATCCAATTTGGATTCCTTTTACTTCTTTTTTTTTTCTCTGATCATCATAGCTAGGACTTCCAAAACTATGTTAAATAATAGTGGTGAAAGTGGCCACCCTTGTCTTGTTCCTGATTTTAGAGGAAATGCTTTCAGTTTTTCACCACTGAGAATAATGTTTGCTGTGGGTTTGTCATATATGGCCTTTATTATGTTGAGGTAGGTTCCCTCTATGCCCACTTTCTGGAGAGTTTTCATCATAAATAAGTGTTGAATTATGTCAAAGCTTTTTCTGCATCTATCGAGATGATCATATGGTTTTTATTCTTCAGTTTGTTAATGTGATGTATCACATTGATTGATTTGCATATATTGAAGAATCCTTGCATCCCTGGAATAAATCCCACTTGATCATGGTGTATGATATTTTTAATGTGTTGTTGGATTCAGTTTGCTAGTATTTTGTTGAGGATATTTGCATTTATGTTCATTAGTGATTTTGGCCCATAATTTTCTTTTTTTGTGATATCTTTGTCTGGTTTTGGTATCCGGGTGAAAGTGGTCTTGTAGAATGAGTTTGGGAGTGTTCCTTCCTCTGTAATTATTTGGAAGAGTTTGAGAAGGATAGGTTTAGCTCTTCTCTAAATGTTTGATAAAATTCACTTGTGAAGCCATCTGGTCCTGGGCTTTTGTTTGTTGGAAGATTTTTAATCACAGTTTCAATGTTATTACTTGTGATTGGTCTGTTAATATTTTCTGTTTCTTCCTGGTTCAGTCTTGGAAGGTTATACTTTTCTAAGAATTTGTCCATTTCTTCCAGGTTGTCCATTTTACTGAGGCTTGATTTGTGACCCAAGATATTATCTATCCTGGAGAATGTTTTGTGTGCACTTGAGAAGAAAGTGTATTCTGCAACTTTCAGATGGAAAGTCCTATAAATATCAGTTATGTCTGTCTGGTCTAATGTGTCATTTAAGGCTTGTGTTTCCTTATTAATTTTCTGTCTGGATGATCTATCCATTGGTGTAAATGGAGTGTTAAATTTCCCCACTCTTATGGTGTTACTGTCAGTTTCCCCTTTTATGGTTTTTAGCATTTGCCTTATGTATTGAGGTGCTCCTCTGTTGGGTTCATAAATATTTACAATTGCTATATCTTCTTCTTGTATTGATCCCTTGATCATTATGTAGTGTCCAACCTTGTCTCTTGTGACAGTCAATATTTTAAAGTCTATTTTGTCTGATATGAGTACTGCTACTCCAGCTTTCTTTTGATTTCCATTTCATAGAATATCTTTTTCCATCCCCTCACTTTCAGTCTGTATGTGTTCCTGGGTCTGGAGGGGGTCTCTTGTAGACAATATATATATACAGGTCTTATTTTTGTATACATTCAGCCAGTCTATGTCTTTTGGTTGGAGCATTTAATCCATTTACATTTAAGGTAATTATTGATATATATGTTCCTATTACCATTTTCTTATTTGTTTTGGGTTTGTTTTTATAGGTCTTTTTCTTCTGTGTTTCCTGCCCAGAGAAGTTCTTTCAGAATTTGTTGTAAAGCAGGTCTGGTGGTGCTGAATTCTCTTAGCTTTTGCTTGTCTGTAAAGCTTTGATTTCTCCGTCAAATCTGAATGAGAGCCTTGCTGGGTAGAGTAATCTTGGTTGTAGGTTTTTCCCTTTCATCACTTTGAATGTATCCTGCCACTCCTTTCTGGCCTGCAGAGTTTCTGCTGAAAGATCATCTGATAACCTTTTTGGGGATTCCCTTGTACGATATTTGTTGCTTTTCCCTTGCTGCTTAAAAATATGGAACGCTTTGCTAATTTGCGTGTCATCCTTGTGCAGGAGCCATGCTAATCTTCTCTGTATCGTTCCAATTTTAGTTTATGTGCTGCCAAAGCGAGCACTCATTGCTGTTTTAGAAGTATAACTATTGCTTCATTTCAGTTCTCAGTAGCCATGACATTTTAACCACTCGTAACACCCTCAAGTTTATTTAGTGGTGTTTTATGTTTAAGTTGAAATCAACTATGATTTCCACAACATTAATGTTTGAGAACCAGCAAACCCATTCCAAATATGGTTATTTCAGCTTTATTTAGGTTCATATACTTTAGTATTTTTAGCATTTCACCCAAATTAGTGTGTGTGTGTATGTGTAATATACTTCAACTATTATGAACATTTCTACTTAAACACAGGAGTTTTACTGTATATTTTTCTAAAAACAAATTTATACTTTACTGTTATCTTCTGTTTTAGTCAAGTATTCTTATTAGCGATTTTAAGCAAATTAGTCAGAATTTGGGATATGATTTGGGAAAATAGAGGGACCTCAGGTCACTCAATATGCTCAGGTTTCATTGAACTCAGCTGGTTTCAGTTCAGAACCTCATGTCCACTCTTAGTCTGCCTTGCTTCTGTAAGTCCAAATTCTTTGATGTTCATTCTCTGCAGACATTAACTCTCAACTCTTCTGCTGAAGGGGCAATTACCTGGTTGCATGGGCTGGAGAGAGGTTCATAAGCTAACTTAATATAGTGTTTAAACCATCCTGTTTTCAGTCTCACATTATACGATTTCCTTCCTAGACATCTGGAACCTAGATTTACTGAGTCTCTGGAGTTCCTCTTAATAAAATTATGGTTTTCCCTCTTTTATTATATAGAATTCAGCTTTCTCTGCTCCGATGAATTTTTTTAACATTTGTCCTTCACTTTCCAATTCTCAGGATTTTGTTGACATCTTTTGTGTTCTCTTGGCCAGTATACATGTACATATATTATTGTTTCTTTTACCTCATTTAACTAGAGTTCAGAGGGAGCAGAGGCACACGTGTCTAAAATGATGTTTTGATTTTTTTTTTTAAATTATGGTAAGAACACTTGACATGAGGTCTACTCTCTTAACAAAATTTTAGTTGCACAACACAGTGTTGTTAACTATAGAAATAATGTTGTGCAGTAGATCTCTACAACTTATTCATCTTGTATAACTGAAACTATATCTTTTTAATAGCAACTCCCACTCCCCCTCCATCCAGCCCCTGGAAACCACCTTTCTACTCTGTTTCTAGGAGTTTGACTGTTGTAAATATCTTATATAAGTGGAATCGTGCAATATTTGTCCTTCTGTGATGGGCATGTTTCACTTAGCATAATGTCCCTCAGGTTCATCCATGTTGTTTCATATGGCCAGATTTCCTTATTTTTTAAGGCTGAATAATTGCATTGTATGTGTATACCTCATTTTCTTTATCAGTTCATCCATTGATGGATATTTAGTTGTTTCCACATCTTGGCTACAGTGAATAATGCTATAATGAACATGGGGATGCAGATATTCTTCAGAAATCAGCTTTAAATTATTTTGGATTATACCTAGAAGTGGGATTGCTGGATGATATGGTAATCTATTTTTAATTTTAGAGGAAATTTTATACTACTTTTTCTGTAGTGGCCACACCATTATACATTCCCACCAACATTTTACAAGGGTTCCAATTTCTCCACATCCTTTCCAACACTTATCTTAAAAAAATTTTCATATCTCTTTGCTGTTTTGATTTTCATTTCCCTAATGACTAGTTATGTTGAGCATCTTTTCACATACCTTTTGGCCATTTGCATGTCTTCTTTGGAGAAATATCTATTCAGTAATTTACCCATTTTTTAATCAGGATATTTGTTTGTTTGTTTCTTTTTTGCTATTGAGTTGTAGAGGTCCTTTATATATTTTGGATATTAACCTTTAGCATATATATATATATATATTTTGCAAATATTTTCTCCCTTTCTGTAGACTATCTTTCATTCTGTTGTTTGTTTCCTTTGCCATACAGAAGCTTTTTATTTTGATGTAGTCCAACTTGTTTATTTTTGCTTTCATTGCTTGTGCTTTTGGGATGACATACAAAAAATCATTGTGTAGACCAATGTCATAAAGCTTGTCCTCTATGTTTTCTTCTAAGAGTTTTAGATCTTACATTTAAATCTTTATTCCATTTTGAGGTGACTTTGTGTATTGTGTATGATGAGGGTTTATTTCATTCTTTTGCGTGTGAATATCCGGTGTTCACAACATCATTTGTTGAAGAGCTTATCTTTTCCCCATTTACAATGGCATCAAGTAGAATAAAATGCTGAGAGATAAACTTAATCAATGAGCGTAAAGAGTTATACATTGAAAACTACATAACATTAATGGAAAAAATGAAGGAAGACACAAGTAAGTAAAGCTATCTCATGTTCATGAATTAGAAGAATTAATATTGTTAAAATGTCCGTACTACCCAAAACTATCTATAGATTCAATGCAATTTTTATCAATATCCCAATGATACTTTTTACAGAAATAGAAAAAATAATCCTAAAATTTTTATGATGCCACAAAAGACCAAAAACAGCCAAAGCAATCTTGAGAAAGAAGAACAAAGCTGGAGGCATCACACCTCCTGATTTCAAAATATTACACAGCTATAGTAATTAAAACAGATTAGTATTGGCATAAAGACAGGCATATAGACTAATGGAATAGAATAGAGAGCCCATGCATACAGGGTCAACTGGTTTTCAACAAAGGTGTTAAAAAGTATTATTTTTCTTTTCCTGTCTTAGTCTCTATGTATTTGTGGAAGGCTGCACATTAATATCTGCCATAACTGTTAAATGTTCTTCCATTTCCTTCTGACATTTATTTTGTTTATTTTTCATAATTCCTGAAAAATCATGTAGCTATATTTGCACATACTATCCACATCTATCCTCTAATATGCTGCTAATATGATAAGAATAAAACCCAAATATAATCTATGTTTCCTTTTTAAAAATATATAATGAATTTCATTTGCATGTATAATAAATGGTACTCTCCTGTGTACACTAAATGAGGTTATACTTGATCTGATATCTATATTTCTGTCAAGGCTTGTCAGCTACCAACTTCCTTCTTTTCTCAATTTACTTTTGGTATATTAGACAATTTGTTATTTCTTGAACACATCTGGCTGACTCAATGGTTTGTGTAGACCTAGAATACCCTTTCCCTTGGGCTTGTTCCCCACTCATATTTATAATTCCCTTGGAATATAGTCTCTATTGTTTTCTTTGATATCCCACAAGTAAAGCCAGTCACCCCCTCTTTTCTACCACTTTCTTCATTTGTGTATAACCTTACTTACAGTATTTATGGACAATAGCATTTATTTGTTTGCCTCACTTTCTACTAAACTGTGAATATTTATGTTCCCACATCTTGTATTATTTATATTTTCAAGTACAACATTACTTGGTGAATGAAAGTAAATAAGTAAATAAGTGATTTACGATGCCTCACTGATAGTGCTCAAAGGCTAAATAAAATTGCTAAATTAGTGTCATTTCCTTGGTCTGTGGGAATGAATAATACCCAGCCAGTTTCAGTTTTAGAAATACAATACTCAAATATATGTGTATGTATGTATTGCACATATATGTATATAATATAAAAAAAGCTTTACTAGGTTAAAATATGCAGTATATTCATTCCTTAGATAATTCTATTTTTTAAATTGCAAGTTTATGTTAAATATTTCGTTAGCTAATTCCAGATTTGTTGTCATCTTCTTTATTAAATAAATCATATATGTATGTATACATATACATGTACTCAAATCCATCACATACTCTCATGCCTAAAATATCTTCTATATCAATTCTGGATTGAAGTTTTATTTCAAAAGAAGACTATTCCTTTGATATCAATTTACTTTTGGATTATAATTTGATTTTCAATGAGGTAAGGATTGCCATTGTATAGGATAATAATAAATCTATACTTTTGACCTTAGATTATTTGAAGTATTGATATCCATAGATATAAATTCAAATTCTACAAAACTAGGTCTTGCAATGTCAACAGATTGTTCATAAATTATATGTACACTGTGACATATAAAATAGAATGAAACAAGGGCTCATTACCTGGTATTTGTATAAACAACTTATCTATCTAAGACAATTTGCAACTTTTAAAAGGAAATTTGATGGTTATTTAGTACACTCACACTAGATTACACCAGTATTTATCAGTACAAGTCCATAGGCATGACCAAGGCCAACTAAGGCTAAGTAGGATGAAGATAGGAATGTGGGGATTGGAGACTGGTCTGTGTAACACACACTTGAGTTGAAGAGTATTCAAGTCTAGTGAGTAGACAGAATTACCTGGAAAAGTTTGGAATTGAGCACTTCTACTTACAAATGAGTTTTGTCAGTGAGTGTCAAATAGAGACAGATGAATAAAAGGGTAAAAATGTTAACCCACTGTCCAAAATCCAAATATAATTGTAATTTCAGAAGAAATAATTTTTTTAAAAAGGGGCATATGGACAAGGTAGGGAATGCATTGAGTTTAAAATTGCTTGGAAAGGCCATCTTCAGAGAAGATAATAATTGTTGCCTTCATGGTTCTGACCTGCCTTATCATCCCAATTCTTAATAAAACCCTTGCTTTAATTGTCATTATATAGAGGAAATATAAAGTTTTCATGATAATTTAGTCATTTATATTGAACTAAATTTTTTGTGACATATAAGTCTTCTGAGTGACACTGTTTATACATATACATAAACTCTACAAAGTTTACACAGATTTTTAAGGATGAAATGGAAATATAGGTGGGTATGCATGTACTTGCACACATGTGTATTAGATTCTTTAGATAAAAAAGCACAGCCAAAGATCAAAAATATAACTGATGTGTAGAGTTCATGTTTCTCTGTCTCCACTCTGATATTCCTTCAATTTTAATAGCAGTTACCTGTATATTTCTTAATGCACACATCCAAAAAAAACAGATACAAATATTGAGATTCCACATTTAAATTTTATAATTTAAACTGAGCTCCTTTTATTTCAAAATCTTTGGAGATGCAAATTGAGGATGTGTTGACTAAAACGCTTATATTCAGCTGTTTGTACAGCAGAAACTACCACAACATTGTAAATCAACTGTACTCCGATAAAAATGAAAAAATAATGACCTAGGGTTCCTTAAAAAATGCTTATGTTTGAAACAAAAACTGACATACAAAATACTGGATGTCTCCTTTTATTAAAAAATAGCAAATATGGTCAACAAAAACTCCCTATTTTTTGAGAGGAAAAAACTTTGTATCTCTCAAAGTAGACTGCTCATCATTAGAGAATGTCTATGTGTTTTGGTGTAATTCTGGTTCTATTTCCAGAAAGGGTCCGATATTAAAACTTTTGATAAGAGAAAGCTAGGAGATAAATCTCCCAAGCTCTAGGTACCTGAAGAGACTGACAAAAACTTAGTAGCAACTCAAATTAAGACATTTCAACTTTTCAACTTCCCAGTATTCCACCTATCTGTACCAAATATTTCAGCAGGACTTTTGGTGACACAAGCAGTGTTATAATTCCAGTGAAAGTATTTTTTTTCTCAGCAGGAAATGGAAAAAAAAATACTTGGATTTAATATTCAGTGTTAGGCAGAAAGAAATAATACTGTATGATCTCACTTATATGTGGAATCTAAAAAAAACAAATTATAGAAACAGAAATCAGATTAGTAGTTGCCAGGAGCAGGATGAGGGAAATGGGTATTACTGGTCAAATGATATATACATTCAGTTATAAGATGACTGAGTTCTGAGGATCTAATGTACAGCATGGTAACTTAACAATACTGTATTGTATACTTGAAAGTTACTGACAGTAGATCCTAAAAGTTCTCACCACACAGAGAAAAAGGTAACCATGTGAGGTGATGGATGTGTTAACTAATCTTATTGTGGTAATCACTTTGATGTGTGTGTGTGTGTGTGTGTGTGTGTGTATGTGTGTGTATGATCACATTGTATAACTTAAACTTGTTTAATGTTATATATTAATTATATTTCAGTAAATCTGGGAAAAAACACTCATTGAGCACATTTTAATTTTATTTAAATATATTTTAATATACATGTAGGCATACAAGAAACTTATTATTAAGATTATTTAAATATGCAAAAATATAATTAGCTTAATTCTTCTAATTAAGCACGAGTATCTTCCTCATGCTGTGATTTGCACTGCATAAATTATATCCCTTTAATCAAATGACCTGTTTGCCCTCTAAAAAAGTCTTTCACATATTTTGTTTTTTTCACATATCTCTCTTCTAACCATACACTGACAAGCTCTGTCAAACAACAAATAATTTTAAGTCAGGGAATCTACAATTTTTAAGGCCTATTTTAAGGGATCATTTTTCCCAGTGTATTTCATTGGGAAGAGAAGGTACCCTATCTATACTCTTGTTTTTTGCAAAACGTCTTAAGATGATGTATGAGTTAATTTTTAATTTACATCAGTAGATTTGTTGGCATTCTATTTTCATTTAGGCTGAGAGATCATTTGTTTCATGTAATATCTCTCAAAGAAAAAAAGTGTAGAAGTGAGACACACTCCACAAATACATTATGCTGGTAGAAAAAAATATATGTGTTCAAATTTAAAAAGAACAGTTATTCATTGCTCAAAGATTTTTTTGCTAGGGGCCATATTGATTTGCACCTTCAATTTATTAATTGAAGGGATGTGAATGGCACTTGTCCTTGTGAAACGTTCAGTTAAAAATCAACATAACATTTTGTAAATAAGAATTCAAACGCTAATATTATTTTAACTTTGAAAACTCATTTTAAATATCTCATTATTTATAAATTTTGTAAAGTTTATTTGTACTTAAGAGAACTTTGACTATGTAGCTAATTAAGTTTCACTAAATATTATGAAATACATTTATAAATGTTCTTTTTCTGAACTTCAGCTGCCAAACAACAAATGCTCTTTTAAGTATTTTAAAAATCAATTTAATTGTTTCCCTAAATGTTGTAAAGTGCATATGTGTGTTTTATTTTAAGCACTCTCTCTAACAAACATATTGTACTCAAACACTTACATAGTCCTAATAAATCCCACAAATTAAATTTATAAATGCAGTTATTTATGTTTTCCTGAATACTCTGTTTGCAAAGTTAGCTAAATTTTTATCTTAAAATCACTAGTCTAAAATAAATTAACAAGTATTATTATTATTTGGAATAAAAATATCTGTACCTATTTAATGTCAGATTATTTTAAACGTATTTTAAATACCAAATTTCCACACTTGTTGCTAAATTTATAAAAATACTAAAGATATAGATTTGATTTACTACACTTATATACTTTCTCAGGGTGTTAAATCCTTACATGTTATACAATAGCAAGTGAATTTAGGGTTAGAATTACAGATCAGAATGGTTTGGTGTGAGTTTTCTAGTGTACTTAGATTGACTAGAAATCAGATTTTTGGTCAGACAATTGACTGTAGAACTACAGGTATCTAGCATGACTTCCCTGTGATCACAAGAAACAGGTTAAGCCTGGCTATAATCTCTGTGCCAGTGTGGAGCTAAATATAGTATGGAAAACCAGGATTCCTTTCGCAGCCTAAGTCCTTTGACTTCAGCTGTAATCCTTTTTTTTTTAACTGCTTTGGACTTTATCTCCTAATTAATACAGATGAACCACAGTAACTCTAGTCTAGGATGCTTTACCATGTTATTAGATTTAAGTAACTTTTTTAACATTGATTCAATTTTTAAATTATTTGAATCATATCTGTTCTTAAAAAATGTATTCTGTAACCTATATTGGCAAGAATCTCACTTGTACAAAAGTATAGTTTTTGTCTTCTTATATCTTAGTTATTAATCTGGACACTTTCACATGTTAATAAGCTTAAAAAATATTTAACATTATAAAAAGTTAAAGAAATAATGGTTTCATGGATAACACTATGACTCTATCATGACTATTGGGAACTAATTATTAAAATGTGTTATGTATGCCTCAGTGTTTTCAAGTCTTCCCCTCCTCACAAACACAAACACAAACACCTTCTTTCCCACTGAAACTGATTTTTAAAAATAACTAATACTTACAAAATATCCTAGCAAGTTTTTAGCCATTAAACAGTGCATAGGCTCTCTGGATACCAGCCCCATTCTTTTTTTTTTTTCTTTTTTTCTTTTTTAATTTTATTTTTTATTTATTTTTGGCTGTGTTGGGTCTTCATTTCTATGTGAGGGCTTTCTCTAGTTGCAGCAAGCGGGGGCCACTCTTCATCGCGGTGCGCGGGCCTCTCACTATCGCTGCCTCTCCCGTTGCGGAGCACAGGCTCCAGACGCGCAGGCTCAGTAGTTGTGGCTCACGGACCCAGTCGCTCCGCGGCATGTGGGATCTTCCCAGAGCAGGGCTCGAACCCGTGTCCCCTGCATTGGCAGGCAGATTCTCAACAACCGCGCCACCAGGGAAGCCCCCAGCCCCATTCTTGAAAGGTTTCTTTGTTTCCCGTGATTCCACCCTTTTCTTTCTGAAAACTTCAGGTTTTTTCCCCAATCTCTTCAATTATACCTTCTCTTAAAAATGTATTAAGTACTAGTATTCCTGAAAATTCTGGTTTGGCACTCCTTCAATCCCAATCACCATCTACCTAGTTGAGATACATATTGAGAAAGACAAACCAGTGCCTGATATGCAGGAGCTTGGCTGGCGCTGTCATTCAGACCCTGGTATTACTATGGTTTGGCACTCACAGTTAGGTCCTGGTATTCTCTTGCTGAGCAGAAACAATTTCATAGAACAGCAAGATCAGATAAAGCTACTCTGTGACCCTAATGAATCAAGACAAAAGTAAAAACACTTACAGGGATGCCTGAACACAGGTAAAACTGGAATATTTTCCATGCCACAAAATGCCAGGTATACCTCTACCATAGCTAAAATGAGTGACTGGTTGTTCCTTTACCAATTACAACTTTAGTGAAGCTCTAATCTCCCTTCCCTATAGATAAGATTTTTAAAGATACCTAATCATAGTTTTCCCTTTACTGCCCAACACCATCTCATACAGAGAAAAGCACTGCTGTCATTAATCTTCCCCATACTCACGTAACACAAGTCCAGATCCTTTAATAAGTCTTTTTAACATCCACTTACTGAGGTGGTCCATGGTTCCCCATGGTGTGTGTAATCCTTTGCTGCGAAGAGTAATCAATTCAACTTGTTTAGTAACAGGTGTGGTTGGAAGTGATTGACGATATCTGTAAAACTCCATGCTTTTACATGTATGCTTTTACACCTGTATGTTTAGGACTCCAAAAAATATAGCCCAAGCAAAAACTCTTATCTAAAGGTAAAAATTCACTTAATTGTCATTTGCTAGACTTTTTTTTACCTACATGTTTCTCGGACATACCAATTTCAACATCCCCAAATTAAACAAATTATCTCCTCCAGAGAAGCGCTTTCTCTAATTTTCCTATCCTGTTGAAGAAACCTCTTCTTTAGCCAGAAACCCAAAAAGTAGCTTCGACAGCCACCTAACTCACTACATGCAACTTTCATTCTTTTGGACTTCTAAATATCTACTTTTATTTTACATTGCCACTGGTGCTTCTCAAATTCAGGTCCTCATTATTTCTTATCACAGTAGCCAACTGACAATACTAATTCATGTACAGTATCATTTTGTTCCTATCATGTCAGATGCCCAAGTGATCTTTCTAAGAGTCTAAACCCATCAGGTCACTTCTTTACATCAAATCCTTCAATTTCTTCTCAAGCTTACAAGATTAAATTCGAATCTCTTAGGAGAATTTGCAAGCAAAATCATTATCAGGGCTTTGCCTACTTCATTAGCTTTATCTTAAGCAATTTACAAAAGAACATTTCAGACCAGTGGTACTGCACTTTCTATACACTCACATCGTTATCCTTATGAATCTGTTTTCTAATTACATTTTACTGAAATATAATTAACATAGAACAAAATTCAAAGATCCTAAGTGTTCAGTTTGATGAGTTGTGACGTTTGTCTACACCCTTGTACCACCACATAAAATAAGAAAATTTTGTCATGCCCCTTTTTAGTTTACTTTACTTTGACTCAGCAACTGCTTTCTAATTTTTGTCACATTAAATAGTTTTGATTGTTCTTGGACTTCATATAAATACAGTATGGACTCTTTTAGTTGAGCTTCTTACATTTAATAAATTATATAAGGGATTCATTACTTAGTGACTACATTGGGAAGCAATTCAATATTTTTGTATGGATCTATTTTTGGACACTGTATGCAATTTCAAAACTTTATTTTTATATTTTTTGTGATACTACACCGTCTTAATGAAACTTTGTACCAAGGCTTGAAATGAAGTGATTTAAACCCTCTAATTTTATTTTTGATTATATAATGTTAAAGATATTTTAGGTCCTTTGCATTTCCTTATCAAACTTAAAATGAACATGTCAGTTTTTTAAAAAAAGTCTGTTAGAATTTAATTATGAGTGCATTGAATCTATAAAACAATATTGAAGAATAGATATCATAATAATGTTGAATCCTCCAATCCATGAGTATAGTATATCTCTTCATATAGTTAGGCTTCTGTAGAGTTTTGTCAACAGTATTTTATAGATTTCAAGACAAAGAGTTTAAATTTTGAAAAATTAATTGCCAATTATTTGATTTTTTGAGGCTATTTTAAATAATTGTTTAATTTTATATTTCAGTTGTGACTAATATATAGATCATATATTTTTTTCTTTTATGGCTTAATCTTGTATGTTTTTCTTGTATGTCTTGATTCTGATAAATTGGTTTACTTTAGATTGCTGTTGATTCTACAGTGTTGTCTACATATACAATGATGCTGTTGCTAAATAATTAGAATTTTGGTTCTTCCTGTCTCATCTTTATTACTTTTATTTATGTGTTTTTGCCTATTTGAACTTCCTAGTTTCCCCAGTACAAGTTTGAACATAAGTAATGATAAGGCTTCCTTTCCTTGGTCCCAGTATGAAAGGCAACATACTCAGTCTCTCCTCAAGGTATTAGCTGTAGGTTTTACAAATATTCTCTTTATTTAGTTAGCAATGCTTCCTTCTATTTGTATTTGCTAAAGATTTTTATCATGAATGGGTGTGAATATTGCCAAATGTTTTTTTTTTCTTTATCTTACTTCTTGTAACTCCCTCATATCAGGCTTAGGGCTCTTTCTATAGGAATGGCTCAGTTCAGTATTTCATACTTTAGACCAAGGGTCCCTCTCAATGATTTTGGCAAAAAAGTGAAACAAGGGGCCAGAATCACATAAAGACTCTTGTAGTTTTTTTATCTTACATATCACTTATATTTTGCCTTCTGAAATATGAAAATAGAATTTTTACAAACCTCAGTTGAAGGCTAATAGTTAAAAAAAAATATTGTAAATTTATCTGCCAATTCGGTTCCTGTGGCAACATGGATGAAAAACTCCAAATTGAGCTAAATCACTTCTGTCTACTATTAATACATTAAGTTGGAAGTATGCAGTTGATAAAGGCCTAGTGGTACTTGCCTCAAACATTAGAGCAAGCTAGATGCTAGAAAAGATACATTTTCATTTCTCTCAAATGACAAATCTAGTACCTTTATTCTACAACTACCAATCTCTGTGTTTTCTGTGATTAATGACATGATAGACCCACTGTCCCAGTCAGTGGATGTCTGTATAGTTCATCACCTCAACACTTCCTCCCCCTGCCCAAAAATACATTTATAAACTGTGATCCTACTCTAGGGATTTTCTTTTATAGCAGATAAGCAGATAGTCTTTCATACATTTACCTGATATTTAAATATAAATACACAGAGAGAGATAGATTGTGGTATCTTAAATACTGGTCTGCCTTCCACTAAAGTGCCTATATTGTATGTCTAATTCCCCCGCCATTTTTGTTAACCCTCTACTTGTTCTGGTGTGTTCAAATCTAGCTACATCTCCCTTATTATGTTGCTGAAACTCAGAGTGCCTTTTCCTCTAGTAAAATGTAATTTTTCAAATACATTTTCTCATTATTAAGCCTATGTTGAATAATGTCATTTATCATTTATGTAGAGTTTTTATATGAAAGTAGGATATAAAGTAAATTTCCATTTATCATGTATTGATATCTTTACACATAGTATTTTATTTTAAACACTCAAGAGTTTTGAAGAAGTCCTCTCTGCACTATAGCAAGGAAGAGCTAGAAAAGTTGTTAATGAAAATATTTAACTTTATTAGTTTAAAAATTTAATGGAATACAAGTAGTGTATATATATTTTTTCTATTTTTTCAAGGTATCTGTTCTTTTTACATTTTGCAAGCTCAAGTCAAGATTTGCCTCATTTCACTGAATGAGAACTATGAATTTTATATGGTGTTAACTCTTTGAGCTCTATTTTGTTGAGTGTCACATGCCCATTAAAATTAATCAATCAAAGTAAATGTTTAGTTTTATTGATAGCCACTGTTTTCACACATTATTATTTATTTTGCTTTAAATGGTGTGATCTTGTTTTCAGTCTAATATGGTAATTCGAAATGTGATCAGTGATTAGGCATGCTGTGTAATTCTTTAAAGTAGGTTTAGCTTAATTTAATCTAATCTAAATCTAGAAATATACAGCCATATTTTAGTTATGTAATTGTAGTTTAGGTACTAATTGACTCTCCTCAGATGACTGAAGTTCTGCAAAATCTTTTTCACACTTCAGCAGATGATCACAGTACCAGATTTAACCAGTTATTTCCGTCTTCCTGTTGAACAATAAGCATTTTTTAGAACACTTGACTTCACAATTAGTCAAGAAATTCCCAAATTCTGTTACACTAGGTTGACATTTCCAAAGGGTTTTGGACAGTGTAAATCTAAGCTAGAAAATCTCTTTGAAGAAAATTTAATTCTTCTAAAGTAGAAACACTTTGAAGAAAATAAAATATTTAAACCTGGATTATTGATAACAAACCAAAGATAGAAGTATATACAGTTGACTCTTGAACAACATGGGTTTGAAATGCACAGGTCCACTTCTATGTGAATTTTTTCAGTAATAAATACTACAGTACCACATAATTCATGTTGGTTTAATCCATAGTTGTTTAAATTTGTGTCTGTGGAACTACAGTTATGGAAGGCCAAATATAAGTTATACATGACTGCACTGAAGGGTCAATGCCTGCAACCCATGAATTGTTCAAGGGTAAACTGTACTTGGTATTACAGCTGTTCATGTTTGACCTTGAGTGAAGGAAAATACATGGGAAAAAGAAAGGAAGCCTAGGAATAAAACTTGTCAGATATCCTTAAAGTAGGAATATTAGGAAAGAAAGAAGATATCCTAGGATACAAAGAGTTAGTACAGTAATAACAGGGAAAACAACAGAGATGATAATATAGAAAATATTTACCCTGTGTCAATCCCTGCCCCAGGGGCTTTTTATACATTTAATTATGTAGTCATGACAAAAACCCCATGTGAGAAATATTTTTATTTCCATTTTATAAATATTTTAAAAGAGACTGTATGAATTTAAGCTAAAGTAACTAAATGTAGATATTTTGTATTAAGTGTAGCTGAATTGGGGCTCTAGAAATATCTCTAACGCACTCTGTTGAACAGCTTTGATAGTACTACCTGAAATTACACAGGGAGATATTTTAATAGATGAAATGAGGGACGTCACATAATGTAGAATTATCAAGAAAAAATGATAGTTCATTGGTCACTTTCACAAGCAAATTTATTAGATCAATAGGCAAAGCAATCTGTTGGGATTAAGTATACAGCAGATGATGGAGAAAGACAGTTACACTGTAAAGACCTTTCAGTGAGGTTTTAGAGTTAAGACAATATGGTTGTCAACAATGTAGGTTTTTAAAAAAGTATTTAAGATGTGAAATATATTAAATAGAGAAGAAAATAAAGAGGGTACAAATATAGTTTAAACGTTTCATAGCAAGTAACATAAAATCTAATTCTAAGGACCATTCTTTTTTGAGATTAAAAACATACAATTTTGTAAAGGGCACATGTTGAAATGATATTTTAGGAGGATGACAGTTTGAATTCCAGATGTCTCAATTCAATGGTCATATTTAAGACAATCTTTTTCCATTTCCACTTACAAGAAGTGGTTTAATAGGTTCATGAAAGGGTACAAGCACCGATACCTTAAATTAATATTTGCTTTCACAAGTGTTTATAAACATTAATATAAACAAAATAGATGTTACTTATTTTATCATCTCTATACTAAATTTGTAATAAACATTTATGTAAAATTTGAATGATTCCAATGTTTAAATATCTATGGATATTTCTCATATACATTGATATTTTTATGGAATACTGAATCCCAGGAATATGAGTTTTATTAGCACTTGAGTTAAACACATTTTTTTAGATAAAGGAAATATATCTGTCAGTATGCTTTCACAGCTCTTTGATCTCCCTGTAGAACATACTCTATAGTTAATATGTCTTACTGCAGATTTCTCTTTATAATATTTCACAGGTTATTTTAAGACAAAGAATAATGTGTTTTCTATTAGTTAAGAAGTTTTGTCACATCTTATGCATATCTTCATATGTTGAAAAGTATCAACCCCAAGGATATTTTGGCTTATAAACCTCTTTAAATGTGACCTTTTTCTCTGTTTTGAGGCTTTATATTTATTTGCCAGCTCGTAAAAAAAGATATTAAAGTGAAAATACATTTAATGTGCTGATTCAGAAATATGCGTTACTTTATGAAATTCAAAACATAAACTGAAATACAAAGAATATTTAATACATTAAAAATAGTACCACACAGATACAATACCATGCACAAATTCTCTAGCCCATCAGCATTGCTCGTGAGAGACAGTTACCATCATTAAGTATATAAACCAGTTGCTAATATTCAAGGAGGACTCCCACAAAATGGTCATGTGCAAAGTGGCTGTCTTGCAAATCAACGCCTGAATTTTAGACCAACTAGCCTAGTGATTTTCACCTTGGAGCTCAGAATTGGAAGTACTGACTAGGTTTCCAATATATGTAATTTTAAATTATAAGGCATTCGTCTCTAAATGAGCATTCACACAGACTTGTGCTCGCTTTCAGTTGTTTGGAGAATGACTGCCTACCTCTTTGAAGCAACCTTCCTGACACAAGCTAAGATCCCTGGATGAGACCTTCATTCATAGGCAAAATGGCTTATGAAAGTTGAACCATCAGAAGCGTGCACTTCTTTGAATGTTTAGTGCAATTCACCTATGACGCCGTCTGGTCCTAGAATTTTGTTTATTGGGAGGTTTTTGATTGTTTCAATTTTATATTTCTTCCCTGGTCAGTCTTGGAAGACTGTATGTTTTTAGGAATGTATACATTTCTCCTAGATTGTCCAGTTTGTTGGTGCGTAAATGCTTGTAGTAGTTTCTTATAATCCTTTCTATTTCTGTGATCTCAGTTATAATTTCTCCACTTTAATTTCTAATTTCGTTTTTTCGAATTCTCTTTATTTCTTGGTTAGTCTAGCTAAAGAATAGTCAATTTTGTGTATCTTTTCAAAGAACCAGCTCTTAGTTTCATTGATTTTTTTTCTGTTGTTTTTTAGTTTCTATTTCACTTATTTCCAATTGAATCTTTATTAGTTTCTTCCTACTACTAACATTGGGCTTCATTTGCTCTTCTTTTTCTAGTCCCTTTAGGTATAAAGTTTGTTTATTTGAGATTTTTCTTGTTTCTTGAGGTAGGCCTATATTGCTATACACTTCCCTCTTAGGACCACTTGAGCTGAATCCCATAGATTTTGGTATGTTGTATTTCTGTTTTCTTTTGTCTCTAGATATATTTTGATTTCTCCTTTGATTTCTTTGATAATCCATTTGTTGTTCAATTGCATGTTGCTTAATCGCCACATTTTTGTTTTTTCTCTCATTTTCTTCTTGTAATTGATTTCTGTTTCATTCCATTTGGGTCAGAAAGGATGCTGGATATGATTTAAATCTTTTTGAATTTATTAAGACTTGTTTTGTGGCCTAATATGAATCTATCCTGGAGAATATTCCATGTGCTCTTGAAAAGAATGTGTATTCTTGTATTCTGCTTTTGGATGGAATTTTCTGTATATATCTATTAAGTATATGTTGTCTAATATTTTGTTTGGACCACTATTACCTTATGAATCTTCTGTCTTGATGATCTATCCATTGATGTAAGTGGGACGTTAAAAAATCCCTTAGTATTATTGTATTGCTGTCAATCTCTCCCTTTAAGCCTGTTAATATTTGCTTTATGTATTTTGGTGCCCCTATGTTGAGTACATAAATATTTATGAATGTTATATCCTCTTCTTAGATTGACCCCCTTATCATATGCAATGCCATTCTTTTTCTTTTGTTACAGTCTCTGTTCTAAAGTCTATTTTGTTTGATATGAGTATGGTTATCCGAGATTTCTTTTCATTTCCATTTGCATGGAGTATTTTTCACATCCCCTTCACTTACAGTCTGTGTAAGTCCTTACTTCTGAAGTGAGTCTCTTGTAGGCAGCATATAGATGGATCTTATTTTTTTTCCATTCAGCCACTTGATGCCTTTTGATTGGAGAATTTAGTCCATTTACATTCAGAGTAGTTATTTATAGATATGCACTTATTGCCATTTTGTTACTTGTTTTTTGGCTGTTTTCATAGTTCTTTCTGGTCCCTTCTTCTCTTTCTCTCTTCCCTTGTGGTTTAATGGCTTTCTTTAATGTTATATTTAGATTTCTTCCTCATTTTCTTTTGTGTATTTACTATAAGTTTTTGCTTTATGGTTACCATGAGGTTCACATGTAACATCCTTTGTATATAACAATTTGTTTAAAGTTGAAAGCAACTTAAGTTTGAACACATTCCAAACTTTATGTTTTTACTCCCCCAGTCCCACATTTTATATTTTTGATGTCACATTTTACATCTTTTTATTTTATTTACTTCTTAACTAATTATTGTAGTTTTAAAGGTAACTTTTTCTGTCTTTTAACATTCTTACTTGCTTTATAAGTGATTGATCCATTATCTTTACTATATATTTACCTTTTCCAGTGATATTGGATGTTTTCTTATTTTAATTAGTACCCCCCCCCCACTTTTAGCTTAAAGAAGTCCTTTTAACATTACTTGTAAGGTTGGTTTTGTGGTGATGAACTCCTTTAGTGCTTATCTGAAAAACTCTTAATCTCTCCTTTAATTCTCAATGATAACCTTGCAGAGTAGAGAATTCTTGGTTGGAAGGTTTTTCCTCTTAGCACTTTGAATATGCCATACCACTCTCTTCTGATCTGCAAATTTTCTGCTGAAAAGTCTGCTCATTGCCTTATGGGGTTTCCCCTTGTATATAACTAGTTGTTTTTGTCTTGCTGCTTTTAAGATTGTTTTTTTTTTCTTTAACTTTTACCATTTTAATTATGTTGTGTCTTGATTTGGATCTCTTTGGGTTTGTCTTATTTGTAACTCTCTGGGATTCCTGGAACTGGATGTCTGGTTCCTTCTCCAAATTATGAAATTTTTTAAGCCATTATATATTCAAATAAGTTTTCTGGCCCTTTCTCTCTCTCTTATCCTTCTGGAACCCCTATAATGCAAATGTTACTCCACTTGATGTTCTACCATAGATCCTTAAGTTATCTTCACTTTTAAAAATTATTTATTTTCTTTTTGGGCTGTCTGGGTGAAGTCTATTGCTTTGTCTTCCAGCTTGCCGATCCAGTCATTTGCTTCATCCAGTATCCTGTTGGACCCTTCTAGTATATCTTTCGGTTCAGTTATTGTATACCTCAGCCTGTAACTTCTCTTTGGAACATTCTTATATTTTCTGTCTCTTTGTTCAATATCTCACCATATTCATCCATTCTTCTCCCAAGTTTGGTGAGCATCTTTATCACCATTATTTTGAACTCTTTATTGGGTGGATTGCTTATGTCCTTTTCATTAGAGCCTTTTTCTGAGTTTTAGTCTTGTTCTTTCATTTGGAATACATTCCTCTGTCTCCTTATTTTGTCTGACCCTCAGTGTTTGTTTCTTTGTATTATGTGAATCAATTACCTCTCTCAGAATTGATGGAGAAGACTTGTGTGGGAGTTGTCCAGTGGGGCCATGATACATCATCCTCCATGGCCACCAGAGATAGGTACTCAAGGGCATCTCCTGTGTGGGCTGCACATGGCTACCTGCTTACGTGGAGCTGCAGCTGCCATGTGGGGTGGGTGAAGTTCTCAGCTGGCCTGGCTATAGCCCACAGCCAATATGCAATTGGTGGGGGGGCTTTCAGCAGGGCATTCCCTCCAACTCTATCAGTTTAGAGAAAGAGTTCCAAGATGGCACTCACCAATGCTGGTATTAACAACGTAGAATGAGATTGCAAAGATTGATTCTTCCAGTGTCCGTCCCTGGAAAGAGTTCGAACATATGTCTCCAGCATATGCTTTAATATTAGTAAGTGGGTCTCCTCCTGATATAGAATAGGCGCTTTTCAATCTAGTGTTTTTGCATTGAGTTCTGGGATCAGTAAGTCAGTACACAAGCCCTTTAAAAGCAGGTTTTCCATTCTGTACAGTTCTATGATTTTTCTGGTTGTAATGCCTGTTGGTTTTCAAAGCCATAGATTTTGGGGCTGGCCACTCCTTTACTGGATCTAAGGGTTGAGGTGCTTGATGGGGAGAACAAACCCCTCACTCCTCTGGGAAATGTTTTGTATCTTTGAATTCCTTCCCACTTGTGGATCACTGTGCCTGGGTTGGGTTTTTTTCTTTGGCAAGACTGCATCTCTGCCTCTCCTACTGTCTCAGTGGCACCCTTTTATCCTTAGTTGTAGAGGCTCTGTTCATCCAGCTTTCAGTTTTTATCAGAGGAAATTATTCCATATGTAATTGTAGATTTGTTGTGTCCATTGGAGGAGGTGTGCTCAGGATACTCCTACACAGCTTTCTTGACTAGACCTCCCCCAGATATAATCTTATATATACATTAAATATGGATGCATCAATATATAAAATTATTTTTATGAATTTATATATCTCTCTACAGGAATAAATAAATGTATTAGTATGATTGTTTTCTTATGTTGTTGTATAATTTGTTTTACTTCCGGTTTTGTAATGAGCCCAACATTTTAAGAAGGTCATCACTGGAGAAATAAGAAGCCAGAATTTGGGTTATTGTTTTGTTGTTTGTTGGTTGGTTTGGCAGTGGTTTGGGTGAGCCTAGCTTCATGCTCCTGGAACAAGTTAATGACAGATAATGGCTTCTCTCTGTCAGGCCTTAGCAGAGTATAGCCTAACAATAGTCACTGAGCTTCTTCAACCTGATCCATCTGCTACTTGTTGGCCTCAATGCTCATTACAAACCCCAGGTAATTACTGTGTATTTTCATAGCTAAAACCAAAACCAAGGAGATGTGGATGATGGCTAGTGGTAAGTTATACCTCAACTGGATATTTTTTGAGATTCCAGGTCTACCCAAGTCAAAGTGTCTCAGTGGCATTTCCTGACGTAATCTTTTTGTGCCTATGAGGGTCGCCATTCACCACAGGCTTGTTGTCCTTTGAAGATTTTTTAGTGGATTTAAATTTGGGAATAGCAGATGCTTATATTCTCTGTCTTCCATCCCCATCTTTGTAAAAAAGGCAACAATTTCATTTTAATCTCATAAAAGTATACTGGCTCTTTTGCTTTACAAGTGCTGTTGATTCTGGGCGTGAGAGAAAAATTTTCACAAATGGATCTACTAATGCTTGCCTTCGTATCATGTCTTGCTTGCCACGTTTTTCAAGATGCAGATATTTCACATCAAAGTGCTCCAGACAGATTGGAATTTCAGTAAGAAATGTATCAAGATGTAGTGTTTCTAGTAGATAATATTTTATTTTTTAGCTAAAAATATATGTGTAATTTATTTTATACTTTTATCTCTCTATATATTAATGATCTTAGTTTTAAAAAGTGTCTTATACATTGGTTTTTAAAAGGAAATATTATCAGTAATCACTTTAAATGTCAATGGTCTATATGCACCAATGAAAGACAATGCACCATATGCACCATTCTAACAATGGGTGAAAAAACAATACTCAATTAATACGGTCTACAAGAAACCCACTTTAAATATGAAGATGCTTATATATTGAAAGCAAAACAATGGAGAAAGATAAATCATATTAACAAAATCAAAGAAAGCTGGAGTAGCTATATTAATTTTAGACAGAGCAGAATTCAGAACAAGAAAACTCATCAGAAATAAAGAACAATGTTACATAATGATAAAGGGGTCAATTCTCTAAAAATGTATAACAATTCTTAATGTGTATGCACCTAAAAAAAATGTGAGTTTTTTTAAAAAAATTGATAAAACTGAGAGGAAAAATAGATAAATCCCCTATTATAGCTGTAGATATCAACAGTATTCTATCAGCAATAGACAGATCTTATAGGCAGAAAATCAGTAAGGACATAAGTTGAACTCAAAGCAACAACAATCAACTGGATCTAATTGACATTTATAGACTAATTCATCCAACAACATCAAAATAAACATTTTTCTCACGCTCACACAGTATGTTCACCAAGATAGAACACATCCTGGGCCATAAAATACACCTTTACAAATATAGAAGAATAGAAATTGTGCAGTTTACACTCTCAGACCATAATGGAATTAAACTAGTATTTAAGGAAAAAAGTATGTGGAGAATCCCAAAATATGTGGTTATTAAACAACTCACTTAAAAATAACACATGGATCAAAGAATAAATCTGAATAAAGAGAATTTTAAAATATTTGAGCTACATGAAAATGAAAACAAAACCTCAAAATTTGATGGACACTGCAAAAATATTACATAGAGGGAAATATATAGGAGTGCCTGCATAATTAGAAGTGATATCTAAAATCAGTAATCTAAGTATCCACCTTAGAAAACTAGAAAAAGAAGAGCAAATTAAATCTAAAGTAAGCATAAAAAAGAAATAATAAAAAGAACAGAAATAAATAAAATTGAAAATAAGAAATCAATAGAGAAAATAAACAAAACCAAAAGCTGGTTCTTTGAAAAGATCAATAAGCCTCTAGTCAGGCAACTAAGAAAAAAAGAAAGATGACACAAATTACTAAGATCAGAAATGAAAAAGAGAACATCACTACAGATCCCATGGATATTTATAGAAGGATACTGGGAAACTATGAACAAGTCATCTCCACAAAATTTTAAACCTAAATGAAATGGACCAATTCCTTGAAAGACACAAACTATCACAATTTACAAGGAGAAATTGACAATCTTAGTAGCCCTTTATCTATTTTTAAAATTGAATCAATAATTAACCTTCCAAAGCAGAAAGCACCAGGCCATATGGGTTCACTGGTGAATTGTACCATACATTTAAGGAAGAAATTAAACCAATACTCTATACCCTCTTCCAGAAGATAGAAGAAGGAGTACTTTCTAACTCATTCTATGAGACCAGCACTACTCTAATACAAAAACTGGCCAAAGACATTGCAAGAAGAGAAAATTACAGACCAATGCCTCTCAAGAACATAGATGCAAAAATCCTCAAGAAAATACAAGCAAATCCAGTTCATCAATATATAAAAAGAATCATACCTCATGGCAAGGTGGGATTTATTTGAAGCATGCAAGATTGGTTTGAAATAAAGTATTGTAATCCCTCACATCAATAGTCTAAAGAAGAAAAAGTACATAATCATATTAATACATGCAAAAAAAAGCATTTGGCAAAATAAAAACATATTTGTAATAAAACTTTCAGCAAACTAGGAATAGAGGGAAACTTTCTTGACTTGATTAGGAACATCTACAAAAAAACTTACAGTTAACATCATACATGATGTTGAGAAATTAAAAACTTTCCCACTAAGATGAGAAACAAAGCAAGGACGTGCCCTCTTACCACTCTTTTTCAACATTGTATTGGAAGTCCTAGCTAAGGCAATATGACAAAATAGGAAATAAAATATATACAGATTGAGAAGGAAGAATTAAACTTTCTTGTTCACAAATGACATGATTGATGTAGAAAATCTCAAAGGATCAACAACAACCAAAACCTCCTGAAGCTTATAAGCAATTATAGCAAGGTTTCAGGGTACAAAGTTACTACAGAAAGGTCATTACCTTCCTATGTACCAGTAGTGAAAAGTGGAATTTGAAATAAAACCATTACCATTTATATTAGCATCCAAAGAAAAAAAAATTTAATTATAAATCTAAAAAAAAAATACAAGATTTGTATTAGAAAAACTATAAAACTCTGATGAAAGAAATTAAAAAAGAACTCAGTAAATGGAGTGATATGCCTTGTTCATGAATAGGAAGACAATATTGTCAAGATGTCAGTTCTTCTTAACCTGATCTATAGATTTATTGCAGTCTCAATCAATGCTAGCAGGTTATTTTGTGAATATAGACTATCTGATGCTAATGTTTATATGGAAGTGCAGAAGACCCAAGATGGCAACATGATTTTGAAGGAGAAGAACAAAATTGGAGGACTGACATTATTCATCCTCAAGTCTTACTATAAAACTACAGTAATAAAGACAGTGTAGTATTGGTGAAAGCATAGACAATAAAACAACTAAAGAGAATAGAGAGCCCAGGAATAGACTCACACAAATATAGTCAACTGATATTTGACAAAGGAGCAAAGGCAATACAATAGAATGAATGGCAGTAGAACAACTGGACATCCACAAGCAAAAAAACAAACAAACAAACAAAAAACACCAGACACAGAATTTACACCCTTCACAAAAATCACTCAAAATGGATCATAAACCTAAATGTAAAATGAAAAACTATAAACTCTTAGAAGCTGCCAGTGAGAAATTCTAGATGACCTTGAGTTTGATAATGACTTTTTGGAGACATACCAAAGGCTCAGTCCATGAAAGAAATAATTAATAAACTCTACTTATGGAAAATGGAAGATTAAATGGCTCTGATAATTTTTATTTTTTGAAATTCTACATAATAACTGTTTCTCTCACCTTTTTAGATAAAATAAGTCGAAGCTGAGAGTTGCCTAATAGCCAAATAAATTAGATATTGATCTGTATGGAAAGTTCCTTTCTGTCTTTACCCTGGAGACCGCAATGTTCGCACAGTGATGACCAAGTTTTTCTTTCAAGGAAGTAATTTCAGAATATTTGATTGCTCGACATTGTAAACATGCCAGTTAAAACCAGATAACTTTATAGGTCATCTTTCTTCAAGTAAATTAATATTGTCTAAATTGCAAGTTTACCAAACTGAAGAGATATAAATGAAATTAAATTATTCTCTATATATTTTCATTATTTCATTTTTCCTCTCAAAACCATGTTCAATGGCAATAATTTTTAAAGTATTACCAAGTTTTCACTGGTAAATTATTAAGTAATTAGAGTTTTTATTTTCATAATTGGAACATTATTTATTTTAATGTTTTGTGTTTAACAAGTGCAAACTTCACAAAGTTGGAGAAAGTTTCATATTAGCACTTGTTATAGTGTTTTCTGAAATTTATGTAAATTTCTTACACTTCTAGTGAAGGTGTTGAGGCAGTAAATAAATAAATAAATAAATAAATAAATAAATAAATTGAGGAAGGGCCAGAAAACTCCTTCACCCTTTAATATCTGCTTGCCTTACTGTCCATATGCTTGTTCAGAAAGTATAATGGTCTTTTAATCCACTAGCTTCTTAAAAAAACATCATCCTAGGTGAGTGTTTGGTAAAATTGTATGCATCTCAGAAAGGCATCCTAGAAAAGCAAAAATGGCATAAAATTATATCAAAGGATAAAATTATATCAAGGCATAAATTAGTTTAGGTATAATTATAGGCCTTAGAGTTTAATTGCAAAGTAGAGACCATGTGCTAGGTTCAGCTATCTAAGCTTACCCCATAAGATGCTCAGTTTAGTCTGGGACAGTCTTCTTTGGTTTGGGACCTGTGATTTTTTTTTTTAAAACTTGTTTATTGAACATTTACTTGATGATCATCCTGGGAATGAAAATAGAGTGCCATAATTTTGAGGACTTGTGCGTATTGAATGTCTCTTCATTCTTCTCCATATCCTAACCTGATATTTGTTAATATGTTGTATAGAATTGTCTTATTTGTCTCAGTTCATTATATGCTATTATTTTCATTCTGTTTAAAGCCCCTGGTTAGCTACTTAATGCATTTCTACTTCTTTATACCATTTTCTCTTCTTCTTCCTTTCCAAAATCTATTTCCATCTTAACATGAGTTTTTACCCTTCAGTGTATTTATCTATAAGTTTAATATGCTAATTTGCATACATATTTGTAAATAAGATATGGCATTGATTTACATCTGTTCATTTAAAATTTTGTTTTTACTTCTGATGTACCTCATTCTGTTTCTTACTTTCTTGAATGTAATATGTTTTGAGGACTCATCCATGTTGCTATAAGTAAATCTTGTTAATTTTTTCCTTACTTCTGTACAATATTCCATCTTAGGTATCTACCGCATTTTATTTATCATTTTCCCTAGAACGACTATGAGGTTGGCTTCCAATATTGGTGATAAATGTTCTTTATGTTTCTTTGTGCTCCCATGTGAGAGTTTCTTTGAAGTGTAAATACCCAGGAGTGGAATTTTAGAGTTCTAGGAAATACACATTCTTAGTTTCACTAAGTACTGCTACGTACTTTCCAAATTACTATACCAATTACATTCACATCAACTCTGGTAATATTAGTAATTTTTTATAGCAACATTGCAGTTTCACATTATTTTAATTATTTCAATGGAAAGACGTTAATTTTAATATCGAAGCTCTAGAAAATTTTAATGTGAATGTGAACCTGAGTAAGAAAGTAATTCTTGGTTTTTCTTTTTTTTAAAAATTGTTTAATTTAATGTAATTAATTTATTTTTTATACAGCAGTTTCTTATTAGTTATCTATTTTATACATATTAGTGTATATATGTCAATCCCAATCTCCCAATTCATCCCACCACCACCACCACCTGCCCCCCAATTTCCCCCCTTGGTGTCCATACGTTTGTTCTCTACCTTGGTTTTTATTTTACTCATTCACTATCTACAGACCAGACTTTCATTTTTGCTGAACTCAATCTGTAATAGTTAAGTTCAAACTCCTATTAATTTCTAATTTTCAAGTTTATGAATTGTGCTTCTCATTTATTTGTGTGTTTATTTACATTTAATTAATTTATTTTTATGAGGTATAGTTGATGTACAATATTATATAATGTACAACTTATTTCACTTAGCATAATACCCTCCAGTTCCATCCATGTCGGAAATGGCAAAATTTCATTCTTTTTTATGGTTGAATAGTATTCCATTGTATATACATACCACTTCTTCTTTATCCATTCATCTGCTGATAGACTTTAAGGTTGCTTCCATACCTTGGCAATTGTAAATAATACTGCTATGAACACTGGGGTCCGTATATCTTTTCAAATTAGTGTTTTTGGTTTTTTCCGATATATATCCAGGAGAGAAATTGCTGAGTCATATGGTAGTTCTGTTTTTAGTTTTTTGAGAAATATCCATATTGTTTTCCATAGTGGCTGCACCAATTTACATTCCCACCAAGTGTACAAGTGTTTCCTTTTTTCCACATCCTTGCCAACATTTGTTACTTGTGTTCCGTTTGGTGATAGCCATTGAGACAGGTTTGTGAGGTGATATCTCATTGTGGTTTTGATTTGCACTTCTCTGGTGAGTGATGTTGAGCATCTTTTCATGTGCCTATTTGCCATCTGTATGTCTTCTTTGGAAAAATGTCTTGCCTTCTGCCCATTTTTCAACTGGGTTTTTTTAAAATGTTGATATATTTTGGATATTAACCCCTATCAGTCATATCACTTGCAAATATTTCTCTCATTCAGTAGGTTGTCTTTTCATTTTGCCAATGGTTTCCTTTGCTGTGCAAAAGCTTTTAAGTTTAATTAGGGACCTGAGATTTATACTTAAAAACCACACGACACAGTGTGACCAATAAAATAAACTAAATAACCTTACTTAGTCCATGTAGAATCTAGAGAGATTTCCCCAGAATATTTCATATCAGCTTCTCAGGGACAAACAGAGCTATTTGGCCTATATTTATTGTGAAATGTATGGGGAAAATTAATCATATGTATAATAGAGCTTGGAACAGATAAATGCTCTAAGGAATTGGGCAATTATCTTGGAAACCAGTTTGATCTTGGAATTGACAGAGTCTGAAATACCTTCATTCTGCTTGTAAAGTGCCATGAACTATGCTTAAATGTAGAGTACTTAAAAGCACAGGAAACCAGGGTCACAAAAAATCTGATTTGCATCCTGGTTCCACTTTTACAAGCCATGGGAAAATAATTTCATTTGAGTCTCCTAGGATTTTTTGTTTCTAAGTCTCATTTTCTTCATTTATAAAATGAATATAATAATATTACCTAAGGATCTTATAAGGACCTAGTGAATATTGTAAATCTTGAACAAGGTATTCCTTGTGACCTATCTAGCATAATGACTGGTAAGTAGTAAGTGCTTAGTAGATATTTACTTATTTGTAATACAATTCCTTACTTAAAATGCATTGAAAGAAATTCTTTAGAAGAGGTATATATAAAACAAAATATGATAGGATGAGACTTGAGTGATCGTGAGGCAACAGAAACCAAAATAAGATTTTCTAACTATCAGTCACCTACTTCCTTGAGATTTCTAGTCCGAGACAAACTCTATACTCAAAACAAATTTCAAACAGATCTTCCAGTGAGACTAGATCTACCAGTCTTATACCACTTTGTGTCTATTATATTAGATACAAAAATAAATAGTATTTTAAAAAAAAACTTCAGCAGGTTATAAACATTTCAAGTTTACTAGCCAATCTAAGTTCTAACTTCTTTTTATCATTTACAATAGAAAATTAGCATGTTAAATCATAGATGTTGCTATTAAATGTTAGCTACAGTAACATTTGTCATTGTATCAGTGACAAGAGGGATACAAAAATTTTCTTGTTTTATTCTCAACACTATTGAGCTCTGCTGATTCACCTTTCGTAGTCTCTTATTTTATTGTTTTAAGATGGCATTTGGAACAGGTATTAACTTTTATTTTTCTAAAAGACTCATGGTATAATAAAATGCAATAGTGTAAATAAAGACACAATTCTTATGTAAAACAAAAAAGACAGTGTGGTATTGGTGCAAAGATAAATGTGTAGCTGGATGGAACAGATTGTGAGACTATAAACAAATCCTTACATTTGTAATCAATTGATTTGTTATTATGGTAAAATATATATAACATAAAATTTACCATTTTCCCATTTTTAAGTCTATATTCAGTGGCATGAAGTACATTAACAATGTTGTGCAACCAGCATCACTGTCTAGTTTTCAAAACATTTCTTTACACACACACACACACACAAAATTTTTTTCTCCAAATATTTTTCAGATACCGTTGTACAGTTTCTCCTAAAGTAGATTTCCCTCATTTGTTTTTATATGGCCAAATCTCTTTAACTGGCCCTTAACTAAAGCAAGAGCTCCTCTTAGCTCTGAAGCTTCATTTTCTAAAGTGATATGCACCAGATCAGCAATTTTGTTGTTAAATTCCAAGGCATTAAGTCTTACTGTAAAGCAATCTTTAATCTTGTTACTTTAAGAAGTGCTTAATTATCTAACACTATTTTTTTTGCCAAGAAATTACTCCATGGCTTTTTCCTATGAATTGCCCTTTAATTCAAAAGTTATGAGGCTTTTGGGTTCAGTCCATTTCCACACAGGTGCTGCATATCATGTTGAGAGATGGTGAGATATTAAAGGACTGGATCTTTTCATCTCTTTATTCATCAAAGCTTTTTTGAAAATGACATGGAATATTAAAGGATTTTTAAGGTAAAATCATAACCGTCTTGCAAATGTAAAATGAACACAAAGATTTTTATCAAACTCATCAATTAATGGAAGAAGCAGCAAGATATTAACAACCATTTCAAGTGAGAATCCTAGGAGCAGACAAAAATGTTGAAATGAATTTAGTAAAAAATAGCTTCTTATGGATGAGATGATTTACATCTCCATCTGACAAAATTTATTTGCATCACAATAGACAATCATTTCATTTGTATAACTAGTAATTTTCTACAATTTGAAGAGTTGCAAAATAGCTCCAAGACAACAAAAAGTGTGGAGCTTTATAGAATCAACTAATAAGGAAGTGTGTGCTAGGTGGCACCTAACATTCAATTTCAAAGTCTTTTGTACTTTTTCCTTAAATAATTTAGAAGCAGGGATAATGTGGAAAAGTTAAAGGACATTACATTGACTATATTGAATTGTCACCATTATTCACATGATATACAGAGGCAAAAATGGGGAAAAACAAATAACATTGTGTGTCCACAATGTATAGGTCTTTGCTAATCTGTTTGAATATAATATTGTATTTAATTTCCCTGAAACTTTTTGAGTTAGGTATTTTTTGTGGGGTGACTGTGACTCCCCCCCAAAAAACGCACATTTTTAAAAAACAAAAGTTATGTTGAAGTTCTTACTCCTGCTAACTGTGAATGCGATCTTATTTGGAAACAGGGTCTTTGCAGATGTAATTAAGGTGTAAATTAATATGAGGGCCTATGGAGTAGGGTGGGCCCTTAATCCAGTATGACTGGTGTCCTTATGAGAAAAGGAGAAGAGACAAGAGATGGACACATCATATGATGACGGAGATAGATGTAGGAATGAACTACAAGGAACTCTGAGGATGGCCTGTAATGTTAGAAGCTAAGAGAAAGGCATGGAACTGATTATCTCCTAGAGCTTTCTCCTATTATTTCAGAAAGAGCATGGCCCTGCCTACACCTTGATTTCAGACTTCTAGCCTTCAGAACTGTGAGAGAATAAATTTCTATTGATTTATGCCACCCAACATGTGGTAATTTGTTACAGCAGCCTGAGGAAACAAATACAGAATTTTTGTAACTGCTTTATAATTTAAGATAATGGTATAGAAAATGTTGAAGGAATTTGACAAATACCGCACAGATTCTAAGTGTCAGAGTAGAAATTTGCCCCAGGTACCTTTGATCCAAATTGTACTTTTTGTTCACTATGCCCTAATACATTTTTGGTTGAGAAAAGTTTTGATGGTATCAGTTATTTTAATGTTTATTAAATATTAAAATGATCAGTTCCTTATTACTAAATCATGATCATTAATAAAACATCCTCAAACTGATGCCATTTCTGATTCCTTGAATTAAAAAAAAAAACCCAAGTGATAATTGTATTTTATTTTATTTTAGCAAATATATTACTGGGTTTTCTTTTCTTTCTTTGTATAATATAATTTGAAAAAAATGAAACATATTAGAAAACAAAACAAAACAAAAAGCCTAGGAATTATGACAGGCATATCTTTTATTTACTTTTTGCTATATTTTATGATGTAATACAAATTCATCAGAGAAGCCAAAATAGTTATACATTGCTGCCAAGAAAATGAGACATAAAATTAGGTATTAAGTCTAACTGATTTTTGGTGTTTTAGGTATTTGCTATGGTGCCAAGTTTTCAAAGTTAGTTTTGTGAGCTTTGGTTGTATAGTCCAGATAGGAAAATGGATCCAAATATAAATTTTGGTTTCTGACTTATGGAAAATATAGTTATAAAAATGATGACTGATGGAGCACAAATAAATCAAAACTATGAATAATTTAACCAAACATTTTGGTAGATTTGGCATATTGTGACATATAAAATTCTGGTATATTTCTTTATATGGTTGACATCACTATACACATACACATGCACACACATACATTTTTGTGCTCTGTTCTTTTCATATAGCATTATGTAATTTAAATTCTATGATTGGAAATACCCAATGTTGGTTTTGAAAGCACATTATTTCAGTTTGGTGTCTATTGGTTTAATGGTAAAGTAAATTTTATTTTAGTGAGAGATCTTATAATAACTTCTGCTATATATCTATATCATAGCATGCTTATTTATTAGGTGATACAATTGTATAAATATTTTTCTAGGAGTAATGAAAATGAAAGTTTCATTGAAAATGAGCAGTTACATGTATTTTGTATTTTTTTTAAAGACTGCAAAACAAAAATGCTATCTCTGTCTTACTATCTTGGTCTTAGGTGGTTATCTCAGTCGATATGCAGCAGTAATGAAGCCACAATTTTATTATATATGCTATAACTAAAAAGTAATTTTTTCCCTTTGAACTATTATTGATTTTGTTCTTGCTGATGCTGGTGACTGAGACTATATGAGTAGAGTCTGTTTGCTTCACAGATAGTTTCTGATCTGTCACAAGGCATTATTTTTGGATTTATCTAGCCTCTATTACTGCCATGCAAACACTACAGGATGATAAGTTAATTTTTTAAACTGTCAGAAAGATGTTCAAATATACACATTTCCCCTTGATCTTAAAGCACACTTTTTATTCGTGCCTATAAAACCAGGCAGGAAAATGTGGATGTTTCAGCATATTACAATATGTTATTATATACTGTTCTTATAGAAAGAACTTAAAACATATCTAGCTGACAGTGAATTCAGAGAATTACAAAAATCTTTATTAATAAAACAACTGAATATAAACACACCAGATTTATTCAGCAATTTTTATGTCTGTTGACTCATTTAGAAGAGAGATAAAGAGAGAGCAAAATGCTCGTCTTTCCTCAAACCCATCCATCCCCCTTAAATTTGCTGTGAATATCAAAGAAACTAGGACATACACATGTGTAGGAGCCCCCCAAAATTTTCAAGATACAAAATCACTATCATACTCCCTGTGGGAATTTTCATATATCCATTAATATATTTTACTATGGAACATAAGTTCTGATATGCAGTAAATTCCCGTAGTAAAATCCAAGTATTATATTAGGGCTGGGTTCAAAAGCTATATGTTAAAATTCCATATCAGTTAGACAGAGTGAATCAGTAAATTTCACATAAAAGTTAGTATTTCCAAGTTCTCTTATAAATTAACTTTTACATTCTAAAAAGGATGATAAAAGAAATGAGATAACATATGTGGGGACAAGAGGGTTTTTTTATCATTTTAAAAAACTTTTAAAATTAATTTTTATTGGAGTATAGTTGATTTACAATGTTGTGTTAGTTTCTGCTGTACAGCAAAGTGAATCAGTTCTATATATACATATATCCACTCTTTTTTAGATTCTTTTCCCATGTAGGCAATTATAGAGTACTGAATAGAGTTCCCTGTGCTATACAGTAGGTTCTTATTAGTTATCTATTCTATATATAGTAGTGCATATATGTCAACCCAGTCTCCCAATTTATCACTCTCCCCCTTATCCCCTGGTAAGCATAAGTTTGTTTTCTACATCTGTGACTCTACTTCTGTTTTGTAAAAAAGTTCATATGTACCCTTTTTTTTAGATTCCACACATAAGCAATATCATATGATATTTGTCTTTCTCTGTCTGACTTACTTCACTCAGTGTGACAATCTCTAGGTCCATCCACGTTGCTGCAAATGGCATTGTTTTGTTCTTTTCTAAGGCTGAGTAATATTCCATTGCATATATGTACCACACATGCTTTAATCCATTCCTCTGCTGATGGACACTTAGGTTGCTTCCATGTCCTAGCTATTGTAAATTGTGCTGCAGTGAACATTGGGGTGCATGTATCTTTTCGAATTATGGCTTTCTCCGGATATATGCTCAGGATGGGGATTGCTGGGTCATACGGTAGTTCTATTTTTAGTATTTTAAGGAACCTACATACTGTTCTCCATAGTAGCTATACCAATTTACATTCCCACCGACAGTGTAGGAGGGTACCTGTTTCTCCACACCCTCTCCAGCATTTATTGTTTGTAGATTTTTTGATGATGGCTATTCTGACTTGTGTGAGGTGATACCTCATTGTAGTTTTGATTTGCATTTCTCTAATAATTTTGATTTGCATTTCTGTAATGATGTTGAACATCTTTTCATGTGCTTTTTAGCCATCTGTATGTCTTCTTTGGAGAAATGTCTATTTAGATCTTCTTCAATCATTTTCTGATTGGGTTGTTTGTTTTTTTGATATTGAGCTGCATGAGCTGTTATCCCTTGTCAGTTGCTTCATTGGCAAATATTTTCTCCCATTCTGAGAGTTGTCTCTTCGATTTGTCTGTGGTTTCCTTTGCTGTGCAAAAGCTTTTAAATTTCATTAGGTTCCATTTGTTTATTTTGTTTTTATTTCCATTTCTCTAGGAGGTAGGTCAAAAAGGATCTTGCTGTGATTTATGTCATAGAATGTTCTGCCTAGGTTTTCCTCTAAAAGGTTTCCAGTCTTACATTTAGGTCTCTAATCCATTTTGAGTTTATTTTTGTGGATGGTGTTAGAGAGTGTTCTAATTTTATTCATTTACATGTAGCTGTGCAGTTTTCCCAGCACCACTTATTGAAGAGACTGTCTTTTCTCCATTGTATATTCTTGCTTCCTTTGTCATAGATTAGGTGAATTTTTTTGAAGAGAGGAAACAGAGTAGTATTGTGGTATGTTTATGGAAATGATCCATTCAAAAAGAAAATAGTGATGATGTATGGGAAAGAAGATAGAATAGCTAGAGTGAGTAGAAGAGAGTGTATCTCTTCTCTTGACTAATAGAGAAGGGTTCATTTTAGGTTTGGGGTTTGAAAAACTGTCAGAGTGACTGTAAAATAAAAAAAAGAAAGTCCAAGCCAAGTTCTTTACTTTCCATCTGATAAATCTAACACCTCCCCTAGGTCTTATGTGGTTGATAAGTTCAATCATATAGCCAATTGTATTGGAGAGAGAAAAACTAGAAAAATCCCCTTCTCTTCAGAGAAGTGTGATCCCCTTTAGAAAAAAAAATTTTTAATTGCTATCATGTCATTTTTAGGTCATAGACAAACCATCAGAGTGTGAACTTTAATTCCTTGCTATTCCTTGCTTTTATTCTTAGCAATAACAGTGTCTCTGGGCATTTGGGGGAGAAGAATCTCACCTGCAGTTTTATATTTAAGTACTATAGACCTGTAGAGTCAAAGGTGTTTGGCCTATATGTTACATAGCTACACAATATATATGTTATGTTGAGGACTAACCTACAACTCTCAACACATACACACAGAGCTATGTTCTGCAGGGTATATCTGCAATGCTAGACTATTAGGGTACAGTTATTAGATGAGCCTAGAGCCAGCCCTTATCGATTATATCTGTGATTCAGTCCTCAAAAGCTAAAAAAGTAATCCATCTCTAAATACCAGGGCCCATTCAGAAATACCAGGATACTTGGTCTTTCTTTACAGAGTATGTCCCTACCATGTTATGTGCAATCTCCCTTTCTTTACTAATTCTAAAATCTTAGATCTGTCAACTTGTTTTCAGTCAAGAGAAAGTATTGGCTAATTGATAACCCTTATGTTAAAAATTATAACTTACCAATACTCTGAAAAGGGCTTAAAATCTTTCCTTTAATTTGTGATTATAGACCATGCTCCCAGACCTGCCTCCTTCCCTACAAAAAAGACAAAACAAAACAAAACCCAAAACAAACAAACAAAAAAAGAGGATTCCAATATTCCAAAGTAATCTAAGTTAGTTTTATTGTAATGGCTCAAATCACCATCTACCTTTGTGACAAGCTTTTCCCAATTCCTGGAATTCTTTCAAAAGTAGATCTACAAGTCACTGGGCAACTCCTCATCTACCCTAAAGTCATCCTTTCCATTACTACATGTCATGAAATACATTTACCTTGTCTTGATCTGTATCCCTGTATGTTGCCCACTGTAAGGCTGAAGTATCATCTCTAAGGCCACTGAAGCCTGGGCCATATGTTACTTCTGAGAAGCCTACGTGAAGTTTGTGAAGGGACTTCCTGGAACTGTCATGCTATTCCCAGAGTCATTGTTGATTCCCTGTCAATGCTCATCTGCTGATTTTGCTTTGATTTTTCAAAGCCTCATAGCTTTTATTTTGGAATAGAGGATTTCAGTAGCTCGTTTTATTCCTGGTTCTATACTCTGCTTCTCTCACATATGATCTAATTTATAAATTGGCTTTTAATAGCTTGTATTCACATTGTCAATGCCATTTTCTCTCTCTGTATCTCAAGCATAAGTCTACAGATCTGAATCAGAGGACTATCTGAGAGAAAGTTTTTAAATTTTAGTCAGAATAATCTTTCCTTCCACAAACTGAAGCATTGTCCTATGCTACTGTGTGTATATCTTAAAGTTTACTTTGAGATAAATCTTTTCCAGACATTTCCACAGTCCAAATAATAAAAGACACCTGATGGTAGTATCCAACAAACTCTCTAGACATATTCACATATGTTTTATTCCTCTGACAAATGCAGCTCAGATTGCCAAAACAGGAGAAATACTCATCTATCATTATTATATGAATTTTGACTTGTAAACTATACAGAGTTGGGAGATGAGATAGATAACAGAAAAGTCCCTGATCCTCAAGGGATTGTAGGATTAACTGAAACCTCTAATTCATGTCAAAGTCCTACAACTCCAAACTGCCTTTCAATTCCTAGCAAGCTTAAATACACATAATTTCATTTCTTACTCCACTTCCTACTTCCTTTTATGTGACTTTTAAATGCAACACATCACTCAAATAAGAAACACATACTTTTCATTATTTCTTATAAACATAACAACCCAAGACAAAACAAAACAGTCTTGTGAATACTTAGTTAACATATATGCTTTTACTAAAGAGTTAGTGGTGGAGGTTGTATTTAGTCCAGTAAAATACATTGTAAAAGTGTTTTTAAAAAAGTATTTAGAACCTTCTATTCAAAAATTCTATCAGTGTGCCTCATTGGATTGATAACATCTTCTGGCTTATGTACAATTAAACTCTCTCTCTTTCATGCTCATATTTTTTCTGTGTTCATTAAACTTCACCTCTTTTCACCCAATGGCCTAGGGAAGTCCAATTTGTGTACAACTGTTATGAAGACAAGTGTATTTATGTGTGTGTGTGTGATTTGGCATCAACAATAATCCAGGCCCTTAATACCTTATATTTTTCTAGACTATCATCAAGTTATTTATCCAAACCAAAATAGTTTCATCCCTCATTCAACTTCTAGTATAACTCTTTTGGAGATATTTACTTAGTTTAATGTTGCCTAGTATAGTCTAATAATGCATATCACAGCAATATAAAAAGAGAAACAGGGGGGTCCTCGGGAAGATGGCGGAAGAGTAAGACGCGGAGATCACCTTCCTTCCCACAGATACAGTAGAAATACATCTACACGTGGAACTGCTCCTACAGAACACCCACTGAACGCTGGCAGAAAACGTCCGACCTCCAAAAAGGCAAGAAACTCCCCCCGTACTTGGGTAGGGCAAAAGAAAAAAGAAATAACAGAGACAAAAGAATAGGGACGGCACCTGCACTAGTGGGAGGGAGCCGTGAAGGAGGAAAGATTTCCACGCACTAGGAAGCCCCTTTGCGGGCGGAGACTGCGGGTGGCAGAGGGGGGAAGCTTCGGAGCCACGGAGGAGAGCGCAGCCACAGGGGTGCGGAGGGCAAAGCGGAGAGGTTCCCGCACGGAGGCTCGGCGCCGAGCAGCACTCTCCAGCCCGAGAGGCTTGTCTGCTCACCCGCCGGGGCGGGCGGGGCTGGGAGCTGAGGCTCGGGCTTCGGTCGGATCGCAGGGAGAGGACTGGGGTTGGCGGCGTGAACACAGCCTGAAGGCGTTAGTGCACCACAGCTAGCCAAGAGGGAGTCCGGGAAAAAGTCTGCAGCTGCCGAAGAGGCAAGAGACTTTTTCTTCCCTCTTTGTTTCCTGGTGCGCGAGGAGAGGGGATTCAGAGCGCTGCCTAAACGAACTTCAGAGACGGGCGCGAGCCGCAGCTACCAGCGCGGATCCCACAGCAACAGGGGCGCAGAGGGAAAAACGGAGAGATTCCCGCACAGAGGCTCGGCGCCGAGCAGCACTCTCCAGCCCGAGAGGCTTGTCTGCTCCCCCGCCGGGGCGGGCGGGGCTGGGAGCTGAGGCTCGGCTTCGGTCGGATCGCAGGGAGAGGACTGAGGCTGGCAGCGTGAACACAGCCTGAAGGGATTAGCGCACAACAGCTGGCTGGGAGGGAGACCGGGAAAAAGTCTGCAGCTGCCGAAGAGGCAAGGGACTTTTTCTTGCCTCTTTGTTTCGCGGCGCGCAAGGAGAGGGGATTCAGAGCGCCGCCTAAACGAACTCCAGAGAAGGGCGCGAGCCGCGGCGATCACCGCAGACCCCACAGCAACAGGGGCGCAGAGGAAAAAAACGGAGAGACTCCCGCACAGAGGCTCGGCGCCGAGCAGCACTCACCAGCCCGAGAGGCTTGGCTGCTCGGCGGGCGGGGCTGGGAGCTGAGGCTCGGGTTTCGGTTTCGGTTGGATCGCAGGGAGAGGACTGGGGCTGGCGGCGTGAACACAGCCTGAAGGGGTTAGCGCACCACAGCTGGCTGGTAGGGAGTCCGGGAAAAAGTCTACAGCTGCCGAAGAGGCAAGAGACTTTTTCTTGCCTCTTTGTTTCGCGGCGCGCAAGGAGAGGGGATTCAGAGTGCCGCCTAAACGAACTCCAGAGAAAGGCGTGAGCCGCGGCGATCAGCACGGACCCCAGAGACGGGCGTGAGACGCTGGGGCTGCTGCTGCCGCCTCCAAAAAGCCTGTGTGTGAGCACAAGTCACTCTCCACATCGCCCCTCCCGGGAGCCTGTGCAGCCCGCCACTGCCAGGGTCCCGTGATCCGGGGACAAGTTCCCCGGGAGAACGCACTGCCCGCCTCAGGCTGGTGCAACATCACGCCGGCCTCGGCCGCCGCAGGCTCACCCCGCCTCCTCTGTACACCTCCCTCCCCGCGGCCTGAGTGAGCCAGAGCCCCCGAAGCAGCTGCTCCTTTAACCCCGTCCTGTCTGTGCGGGGAATAGACGCCCTCAGGCGACCTACACGCAGAGGCGGGTCCAAATCCAAAGCTGAACCCCAGGAACTGTGCGAACAGGGAAGATAAGGGGAAATCTCTCCCAGCAGCCTTAGAAGCAGCGGATTAAAACTCCACAAACAACTTGATGTGCCTGCATCTGGTGAATACCTGAATAGACAACGAATCATCCCAAATTCAGGAGGTGGACTTTGGGAGCAGGATATATTAATTTTTCCCCTTTTCCTTTATTTGTGAGTGTATATGTATATGCTTCTGGGTGCGATTTTGTCTGTATAGCTTTGCTTTACAATAGCTTTATTTTACTTCACTATATTATAGCCTCTTTCTTTCTTTCTTTCTTTCTTTCTATTTTTTCTCCCTTTTACTCTGAGCCGTGTGGACGAAAGGCTCTCGGTGCTCCAGCCAGGCATCAGGGCCGTGCCTCTGAGGTGGGAGAGCCAACTTCAGGACACTGGTCCACAAGAGACCTCCCAGCTTCACGTAATACCAAACGGCAAAAATCTCTCAGAGATCTCCATCTCAACATCAAGACCCAGCTTCACTCAACGACCAACAAGCTACAGTGCTGGACACCCTATGCCAAACAACTAGCAAGACAGGAACACAGCCCCATCCATTAGCAGAGAGGCTGCCTAAAATCATAATAAGGCCACAGACACCCCAAAATACACCACCAGACGTGGACGTGCCCACCAGAAAGACAAGATCCAACCTCATCCACCAGAGCTCAGGCACTAGTTCCCTCCACCAGGAAGCCTACACAACCCACTGAACCAACCTTAGCCACTGGGGACAGATACCAAAAACAACAGGAACTACGAACCTGCAGCCTGTGAAAAGGAGACCCCAAACACAGTAAGATAAGCAAAATGAGACGACAGAAAAACACACAGCAGATGAAGGAGCAGGGTCAGAACATACCAGACTTAACAAATGAAGAGGAAATAGGTAGTCTACCTGAAAAAGAATTCAGAATAATGATAGTAAGGATGATCCAAAATCTTGGAAATAGAATAGACAAAATGCAAGAAACATTTAACAAGGACGTAGAAGAACTAAAGAGGAACCAAGCAATGATGAAAACCACAATAAATGAAATTAAAAATACTCTAGATGGGATCAATAGCAGAATAACTGAGGCAGAAGAAAGGATAAGTGACCTGGAAGATAAAATGGTGGAAATAACCACTGCAGAGCAGGATAAAGAAAAAAGAATGAAAAGAACTGAGGACAGTCTCAGAGACCTCTGGGACAACATTAAACGCGCCAACATTCGAATTATAGGGGTCCCAGAAGAAGAAGAGAAAAAGAAAGGGACTGAGAAGATATTTGAAGAGATTATAGTTGAAAACTTCCCTAATATGGGAAAGGAAATAGTTAATCAAGTCCTGGAAGCACAGAGAGTCCCATACAGGATAAACCCAAGGAGAAACACACCAAGACACATATTAATCAAACGGTCAAAAATTAAATATAAGGAAAACATATTAAAGGCAGCAAGGGAAAAAAAACAAATAACACACAAGGGAATCCCCATAAGGTTAACATCTGATCTTTCAGCAGAAACTCTGCAAGCCAGAAGGGAGTGGCAGGATATACTTAAAGTGATGAAGGAGAAAAACCTGCAACCAAGATTACACTACCCAGCAAGGATCTCATTCAGACTCGATGGAGAAATTAAAACCTTTACAGACAAGCAAAAGCTGAGAGAGTTCAGCACCACCAAACCAGCTTTACAACAAATGCTAAAGGAACTTCTCTAGGCAAGAAACACAAGAGAAGGAAAACACCTACAATAACAAACCCAAAACATTTAAGAAAATGGGAATAGGAACATACATATCGATAATTACCTTGAATGTAAATGGATTAAATGCTCCCACCAAAAGACACAGGCTGGCTGAATGGATACAAAAACAAGACCCATATATATGCTGTCTACAAGAGACCCACTTCAGACCTAGAGACACATATAGACTGAAAGTGAGGGGATGGAAAAAGATATTCCATGCAAATGGAAATCAAAAGAAAGCTGGAGTAGCAATTCTCATATCAGACAAAATAGACTTTAAAATAAAGACTATTACAAGAGACAAAGAAGGACACTATATAATGATCAAGGGATTGATACAAGAGGAAGGTATAACAATTGTAAATATTTATGCACCCAACATAGGAGCACCTCAATACATAAGGCAAATACTAACAGCCATAAAAGGGGAAATCGACAGCAACACAATCATAGTAGGGGACTTTAACACCCCACTCTCACCAATGGACAGATCATCCAAAATGAAAATAAATAAGGAAACACAAGCTTTAAATGATACATTAAACAAGATGGACTTAATTGATATTTATAGGACATTCCATCCAAAAACAACAGAATACACATTTTTCTCAAGTGCTCATGGAACATTCTCCAGGATAGATCATATCTTGGGTCACAAATCAAGCCTTGGTAAATTTAAGAAAATTGAAATCGTATCAAGTATCTTTTCCGACCACAACGCTATGAGACTAGATATCAATTACAGGAAAAGACCTGTAAAAAATACAAACATATGGAGGCTACACAATACATTACTTAATAACGAAGTGATCACTGAAGAAATCAAAGGGGAAATCAAAAAATACCTAGAAACAAATGACAATGGAGATACGACGACCCAAAACCTATGGGACGCAGCAAAAGCAGTGCTAAGAGGGAAGTTTATAGCAATACAAGCCTACCTCAAGAAACAGGAAACATCTCGAATAAACAACCTAACCTTGCACCTAAAGCAATTAGAGAAAGAAGAACAAAAAAACCCCAAAGCCAGCAGAAGGAAAGAAATTATAAAGATCAGGTCAGAAATAAATGAAAAAGAAATGAAGGAAACAATAGCAAAAATCAATGAAACTAAAAGCTGGTTCTTTGAGAAGATAAACAAAATTGATAAACCATTAGCCAGACTCATCAAGAGAAAAAGGGAGAAGACTCAGATCAATAGAATTAGAAATGAAAAAGGAGAAGTAACCACTGACACTGCAGAAATACAAAAGATCATGAGAGATTATTACAAGCAACTCTATGCCAATAAAATGGACAACCTGGAAGAAATGGACAGATTCTTAGAAATGCACAAACTGCCGAGACTGAACCAGGAAGAAATAGAAAATATGAACAGACCAATCACAAGCACTGAAATTGAAACTGTGATTAAAAACCTTCCAACAAACAAAAGCCCAGGACCAGATGGCTTCACAGGTGAATTCTATCAAACATTTAGAGAAGAGCTAACACCTATCCTTCTCAAACTCTTCCAAAATATTGCAGAGGGAGGAACACTCCCAAACTCATTCTACGAGGCCACCATCACCCTGATACCAAAACCAGACAAAGATGTCACAAAGAAAGAAAACTACAGGCCAATATCACTGATGAACATAGATGCAAAAATCCTCAACAAAATACTAGCAAACAGAATCCAACAGCACATTAAAAGGATCATACACCATGATCAAGTGGGGTTTATCCCAAGAATGCAAGGATTCTTCAATATACGCAAATCAATCAATGTGATACATCATATTAACAAACTGAAGGAGAAAAACCATATGATCATCTCAATAGATGCAGAGAAAGCTTTCGACAAAATTCAACACCCATTTATGATAAAAGCCCTGCAGAAAGTAGGCATAGAGGGAACTTTCCTCAACATAATAAAGGCCATATATGACAAACCCACAGCCAACATTGTCCTCAATGGTGAAAAACTGAAACCATTTCCACTAAGATCAGGAACAAGACAAGGTTGCCCACTCTCACCACTATTATTCAACATAGTTTTGGAAGTGTTAGCCACAGCAATCAGAGAAGACAAAGAAATGAAAGGAATCCAAATCGGAAAAGAAGAAGTAAAGCTGTCACTATTTGCAGATGACATGATACTATACATAGAGAATCCTAAAGATGCTACCAGAAAACTCCTAGAGCTAATCAATGAATTTGGTAAAGTAGCAGGATACAAAATTAATGCACAGAAATCTCTTGCATTTCTATACACTAATGACGAAAAATCTGAAAGTGAAATTAAGAAAACACTCCCATTTACCATTGCAACAAAAAGAATAAAATATCTAGGAATAAACCTACCTAAGGAGACAAAAGACCTGTATGCAGAAAATTATAAGACACTGATGAAAGAAATTAAAGATGATACAAATAGATGGAGAGATATACCATGTTCCTGGATTGGAAGAATCAACATTGTGAAAATGACTCTACTACCCAAAGCAATCTACAGATTCAATGCAATCCCTATCAAACTACCACTGGCATTTTTCACAGAACTAGAACAAAAAATTTCACAATTTGTATGGAAACACAAAAGACCCCCAATAGCCAAAGCAATCTTGAGAACGAAAAATGGAGCTGGGGGAATCAGGCTCCCTGACTTCAGACTATATTACAAAGCTTCAGTAATCAAGACAGTTTGGTACTGGCACAAAAACAGAAATATAGATCAATGGAACAGGATAGAAAGCCCAGAGATAAACCCACACACATATGGGCACCTTATTTTTGATAAAGGAGGCAAGCATATACAGTGGAGAAAAGACAGCCTCTTCAATAAGTGGTGCTGGGAAAATTGGACAGGTACATGTAAAAGTATGAAAATAGAACACTCCCTGACACCATGCACAAAAATAAACTCAAAATGGATTAAAGACCTAAGTGTAAGGGCAGACACTATCAAACTCTTAGAGGAAAACATAGGCAGAACACTCTATGACATACATCACAGCAAGATTCTTTTTGACCCAGCTCCCAGAGAAATGGAAATAAGAACACAAATAAACAAATGGGACCTAATGAAACTTAAAAGCTTTTGCACAGCAAAGGAAACCATAAACAAGACCAAAAGACAACCATCAGAATGGGAGAAAATATTTGCAAATGAAGCAACTGACAAAGGATTAATCTCCAAGATTTACAAGCAGCTCATGCAGCTCAATAACAAAAAAACGAACAACCCAATCCAAAAATGGGCCGAAGACCTAAATAGACATTTCTCCAAAGAAGATATACAGATGGCCTACAGACACATGAAAGAATGCTGAACATCATTAATCATTAGAGAAATGCAAATCAAAACTACAATGAGATATCATCTCACACTGGTCAGAATGGCCATCATCAAAAAATCTAGAAACAATAAATGCTGGAGAGGGTGTGGAGGAAAGGGAACACTCTTGCACTGTTGGTGGGAATGTAAATTGATACAGCCACTATGGAGAACAGTATGGAGGTTCCTTAAAAAACTACAAATAGAACTACCATACGACCCAGCAATCCCACTACTGGGCATATACCCTGAGAAAACCATAGGTCAAAAAGAGTCATGTACCAAAATGTTCATTGCAGCTCTATTTACAATAGCCAGGACATGGAAGCAATCTAAATGTCCATCAACAGATGAATGGATAAAGAAGATGTGGCACATATATACAATGGAATATTACTCAGCCATAAAAAGAAATGAAATGGAGGTATTTGTAATGAGGTGGATGGAGTTAGAGTCTGTCATACAGAGTGAAGTAAGTCAGAAAGAGAAAAACAAATACAGTATGCTAACACATATATACGGAATCTAAGGGGAAAAAAAAAAAAAAAGAAAAGGCCATGAAGAACCTAGTGGCAAGATGGGAATAAAGACACAGACCTACTAGAGAATGGACTTGAGGATATGGGGAGGGGGTGGGGTGAGATGTGACAGGGTAAGAGAGTGTCATGGACATATATACACTACCAAATGTAAAATAGATAACTAGTGGGAAGCAGCCGCATAGCACAGGGAGATCAGCTCGGTGCTTTGTGACCACCTAGAGGGATGGGATGGGGAGGGTGGGAGGGAGGGAGATGCAAGAGGGAAGAGAAATGGGAACATATTGTATATGTATAACTGATTCACTTTGTTATAAAGCAGAAGCTAACACACCATTGTAAGGCAATTATACTTCAATAAAGATGTTAAAAAAAAAAAAAAAAAAAAGGAAAAAATAAAAAAATAAAAAAAAATAAATAAATAAAAAGAGAAACATACATATTAAAATGAAAGGACCATAAAAATAATTTATGCCCAGGTATTAAGAAATCATACACACAAACACATATATACACATGTGTTTTCCTCATAAGGATTTTACTTTTGTAGATGTTTTAAGGTATAGAAAGATACATTATGTATAGTATCTTTTTTTCTCTGACCATTAAAATATTTCAGAGTGTTGGTTACAAAGTAACAGAGAATATTGAGAAGTGAGTTTAAGGGGAAATAATCTTTTTTGCTGTTGTTAAAGTGTAGTTGGTTTAATATCGTATTAGTTTCAGGTGTACAGCATAGTATTCAGTATTTTTACAGATATTTCATTAAAAGTTATTACAAGATATTAGCTATAATTCCTTGTACTGTACAGTATATTCTTACTGTTTATCTATTTTATACATAGTAGTTTGTATCTGTTAAACTCATACCCCTGGTTTGTCCCTCTCCCTTCACTCTCCCTTTTGGTAACGACTAGTTTGTTTTCTATATCTGTGAGTCTGTTTCTGTTTTGCAAATACACTCATTTGTATTACATTTTAGATTCCACATATAAGTGATATCATATAGTATAGGTCCATCCACATTGATGCAAATGGCAAAATTTCATTCTTTTTTATGGCTGAGTAATATTCTGTTTTGTGTGTGTGTGTGTGTGTGTGTGTGTGTGTGTGTGTGTGTGTGTATGCGCCACACCTTTCCTATCCATTCATCTGTTTATGGGCATTTGGGTTGCTTCTATAACTTGGCTATTGTAAATAGTGCTTCTTTGAACATTGGGGTGCATAAATCTTTTCAAATAAGTGTTCTTGTGTTTTTTGGGATATATACCCAGGAGTGGAATTGCTGGATCATATGGTAGTTCTATTTTTAGTTTTTTGAGGAAACTCCATACTATTTTCCATAATGGCTGCAGCAATTTGCAATCCCATCATCAGTGTACAAGGGTTCCCTTTTTCCCACATCCTCACCAACATTAGTTCTTGTAGAGTTTTTGATGATAGCCATTCTGATGGGTGTGAGATGATATCTCATTGTGGCTTTGACTGGCATTTCTCTGATGATTGGCGATGTTGAGCATCTTTCCATGTACCTGTTTGCCATCTGTATGTCTTCTTTGGAAAAATGTCTATTCAAGTCTTCTGCCCATTTTTAATCTGGTTGTTTATTTTTTTGATGTTGAGTTGTATGAGCTGTTTATAAATTTTGGATATTACTCCCTTGTCAGTCATATCATTTGCAAATATTTCTTCCATTCTGTAGATTGTCTTTTCATTTTGTCAATGGTTTCCTTTGCTATACAAAAGCTTTTAAGTTTAATTAGATCCCATTTGTTGGTTTTTGCTTTTATTTCTTTTGACTTAAGAGATAGATGCAAAAAGTTATTGGTAAAATTATGTCAAAATGTGTTCTGTCTCTGTTCTCTTCCAGGAGTTTTATGGTTTCAAGGCTTACATTTAGATCTTTAATCTATTTTGTGTTTATTTTTGTATATGGAGTGAGGTAGTGTTCTAATCTCATTCTTTCACATGTAGCTGTCCAATTTTCCAAGCACCACTTATTGAAGAGACTCTCTTTTCTCCATTGTATATTCTTGCCTCCTTTGTTGTAGATTAATTGACCATATGTGTTTTTCTGGGATCTCTATTCTGTTCCATTGATCTTTGTGTCTGTTTTTATGGCAGAACCATGCTGCTTTGATTACTGTAGCTTTGTAGTATAGTCTGAAATCTGGGATGATAATACCTCCAGCTTTGTTCTTTTTTCTCAAGATTGTTTTGGCAATTCTGGGTCTTATGTGGTTCCATCTGAATTTTAGCATTATTTTTTTCTAGTTCTGTGAAAAATGTCATGGGTGTTTTTTTTGTTGTTGTTTGTTTTTGTTTTTTATTTCTACTTTATGTTGGAGCATAGTTGATTAACAATGTTGTGTTAGTTTCAGGTGTACAGCAAAGTGATTCAGTTATAATTGTAGATGTATCTATTTTTTTTTCAAATTCTTTTCCCATTTAGGTTATTAAAGAATATTGAGCAACCTTCCCTATGCTATACAGTAGGTCCTTGTTGGTTATCTATTTTAAATATAGCAATGAGTGTTTTGATAGGTATTGCACTAAATCTGCAGATTGCTTTGGGTTGTATGGTCATTTTAACAATATACATTTTTACACAGGATATCTCTCAATTTCTTTGTATCATCTTTGATTTCCTTCATCAGTGTTTTTTAATTTTTAGAGAATAGGTCTTTCACCTCCTTTGTTAAGTTTATTCCTAGGTATTTTATTCTTTCTGATGCAATTTTAAATGGGATTTTTAAAAAAATTTTCTCTTTCTGATAGTTCATTATTAGTGTATAGAAATGCAACATATTTCTGTAGATTAATCTTGTATCCTGCAACTTGGCTGAATTCATTTATGAGTTAGAATTGTTCTTGGATTTTCTATATAAAGTATCATGTGATCTGCAAATAGTGACAGTTTTACGTCTTCCCTTCCAATTTCCATGTCATTTATTTCCTTTTTTGTTTGATTGTTGTGGTTAGAATCTCCAATACTACGTTAAATAGAAGTGACAAGACTGAGCATCCTTGTCTTGTTCCTGAATTTAGAGGAAAGGCTTTCAGCTTCTCACTGTTGAGTATGATGTTAGCTGGGGGTTTGTTGTAAACTGGCTTTATTATGTTGGGATATATTCCCTCTACAGCAACTTTGATGAGAGTTTTTATCATGAATGGATGTTGACTTTTGTCAAATGCTTTTTCTGTGTCTATAAAGATGATCAAATGATTTTTATCCTTCTTTATTGATGTGGTGTATCACATTGATTGATCTGCAAATGCTGACCTATCCTTGTGACACTGGAATAAATTCAAATTGATCATGGTGTATGATCCTTTTTATGTATTGTTGGATTCACTTTGCTAGTACTTTGTTGAGGATTTTTGCATCTATATTCACCAAGTTATTGGCCTGTAATTTTCTTTTTTCTTTTTTTCTCTTTTATTGCAGTGTCTTTGACTGGTTTTTGTATCAGGGTAATGGTAGCCTCATAGAATGAATTTTGGAGTGTTCTGTCCTCTTTAGTTTTTGGAATAGTTTGAGGAGATAGGTATTAGTTCTTCTTTATAAACTTGGTAGAATTCTCCTGTGAAGCCAACCAGTCCTGCAGTCCTGGACTTTTGTTTGCTGGGAGTTTTTTGTTTGTTTATTTTTGTTTTGGGGTTTTCTTTTTGTTTGTTTTTTTAATTACAAAATCTATTTCACTACTAGTGATCAGTCTGTTCAAATTGTCTGTTTCTTCTTGATTCAAGAAAATCTTGGCAGATTGTATCTTTCTAGAAGTTTGTCTGTTTCTTTTAGGTTGTCCAATTTGTTGGTAGATAATTGTTCATTGTATTTTCTTATGTTTTTTTTTTTTGTATCTTTGTAGGACTGGTTATTTCTCCTCTTTCATTTCCTATTTTTTGTGTGTGTGTCCTCTCTCTTTTTTTCTTAGTGAACCTCGATAGAGGTTTATGAATTTTGCATATTTTTTCAAAAAACCAACTCTTACTGATCTTCAATCCTTACTATATATTTGCCTCTCCTAGTGGAATTTTCTCATTCCTATACATTCTTACTTCTTTTCATTTAGAGAAGACCCTTCAACATTTCTTTTAAGATAGGTTTAGTATTGATTAATTCTTTTAATTTTTGCATGTCTGAGAAGTTCTTTATCTCTCCTTCTATTTTAAATTATAATCTTGCTGGGTAGAGTATCCAAGTTTGCAGGTTTTTCCCTTTCACACTTTGGATATATCATGCCACTCCCTTCCGGCCTGCAAAGTTTCTGCAGAGAATTCAGCTGATAGCCTTGTGCGGATTCCCTTGTATATGGCTCTTTGTTTTCCTCTTGCTGCCTATAGAACTCTCTCTTCATCTTTAACTTTTGCCATTTTAATTATGATATGTCTTGGTGTGGGTCTCTTTGGGTTCATCTTGTTAGGGACCCTCTGTCTGTACATGGATATTTGTTTCCTTCTTTAGGTTTGGGAAGTTTTCAGCCATAATTTCTTCAATTACATTTTCGAGCCCCTTCTCTCTCTTCCTCCTGGAATCCCTATAACGTGAACCTTATAATGCTTAATGTTATTTAGAGACCCTTAAATTACTTTCATTTTTTAAAATTTGTTTTTCTCTCTGCTGTTCTGATTAAGTAATTTCCATTATTCTCTCTTCCAGATCACTTATATGGTCTTCCGTATCATTTAGTCTGCTAGTCATTCCTTCTAGTGTGTTTTTTTACTTCAGATATCGCATTTATTATTTTTTTAAATTTATTTATTTTTGGCTGAGTTGGGTCTTTGTTGCTGCTTGCAGGCTTTCTCTAGTTGCAGCTCTTCGTTGTGGTGCCTGAGCTTCTCATTGCGGTGGCTTCTCTTGTGGCAGAGCACAGGCTCTAGGCGTGCAGGCTTCAGTAGTCGTGGCTTGCAGGCTCTAGAGCACAGGCTCAGTAGTTGTGGCGTACGGGCTTAGCTGCTCCACGGCATGTGGGATCTTCCCGGACCAGGGCTCAAACCCATCTCCCCTGCATTGGCAGGCGGATTCCCAACTACTGCACCACCAGGGAAGCCCAGATATTACACTTATTTTTGATTGGGTCTTTTTATATTTTCTGGTTCTCCATGAAAATGGTCAGTGTTTAGGTCAATTCTTTTCCCTAATTCAACTAACATTTTTTATTACCAATGTTTTGAATTCTTTATCTGGTAAATTGTTTCTGTTTTATTGTTTCTTCAGGGGTTTTCTGCTCTTTCAATTGAGAGTAGTTCCTCTGCCTTTTCATTTTGCTTATCTTTCTCTGCCTCTGTCAATTTAGGTGAAGCAGTTACCTATTGTGGTCTTGAAGGGGTATTCTCATGTGGGAGCATCCCTATGCAGACTGTGTGTGCCCAATGCCTTTGATGGGAGGGCTGGATTTGACCTGAAGGCCAGTCACCTCTTCCTTCAGTGTGTGCTGGCAGCTATCACGTTGGTGTCGGGGGCAGGGGGGTTTGAGATGAAGGGACTAGAGCTGACGCTTAGTGTTTGGCTGGACTTCCTTTCTGCTCACTGTCCACCCGTCAGCGGTGGGATCTGGTCCCAAGTTGCTGGAACAATAGCTTTAAGGGTTGGGCTCAAGTTGGCTCTGTTCCCTTTAAATATATATTTTTCCTCTCCCTGAACTGGGACCTTTGTCCCAGAGGAAGGGAGGGCTGAAGCAAGTGGGGCTTATGTGCATACAGAGGTCTGATTCATTGCCTGTACAGGCATCTGTGGCTCCACTCAGATGCAGCCCATAGTTAAGTCTTTTCCCCATCCTGACCACCCCAGATACAGTTTTGCACTGTGTTATGGACTAAGCAGGATGGGAACGTTTGCTCAGCTTGGACTGGGGTGCACTTGGAGGCAGTCATGGGAAACCCAGCAGCTGCTAGAGCTGACTTCTCTCTGCCCTGCCTTGGGGCAAGACCCCTTTGTCTCTCACAGCTGATCACTGTCACCAGCCTCTGCTATTTCCGCCCTCATTTGGAACCACTCTGCAGGGGAGGCAGGGCCTCTGTGATCTCTCTGCATGTACTGGAGGGTGAGCTGTGGCAGAGCACCTGCCACCAGAAATCTGGGCTACTTCTGTAGCACCACTTGACTAAGTGCCAGCAGTGGCCAGCCCCCACTCCCAGCTCCATCCTGGGACGGTGTTGCCTCTGTGTCTCAAGGTCTAGCCTTTTCCCCAGTCATGGCTGCCCCAGATCCAGTGCTGCACTGTGGTGTGGAGTGAGCAGGCAGGGGTGCTAGCTTGGCTCAAGCTGGGGCATGCCATGAGGTGGTCATAGGGAATCATGCAGCCTCTAGAGCAGACTTCCCTCTGCCCTGCCTTGGGGTCAAGCCATCACTCGAGCGCTCCTCACAAGTGGAGTCCAGGCTTCTCCAGCCTTTCTCTTTGTCCCTGTGGTCTTCCAACCATCCAAGGGGGCTTGTCTCCTCCACATTGGTCCCCAGGACTGGGATGCCTAGTCTGTGCCTTAGCATGCTCACTCCCCAGGGTGGATGTCTACCCTTGCAATCTCCCTTTTCCTTTGTGTTCCTTCTCAACACAATTGCTTTTATTCCTTTCTTACCTGATTATGTGTGTATCTTTTATATAGCCTTGATTATGCAGGAGTCCTTCTGCCAGTTTCCAGTTAGTTTTCAGTGAGGATTGTTCCACATGTAGATTTTTTTTTTTATTTGTTTGGCAGGGAAAATGAGCTCCACATCCTCTTTCTCTGCTATCTTAATCTCCCCCCTCTTGAAATAGTTAATCTTATGGCCAAAAAAAAAAAAAAGTTAATGAATCCTTTCATAACCATTAAAAAATGGTTGCCATGGTGCCCTTTTCTCCCAAAAGAAATGAAACGAAATAAAAAATACTAGAGTATTTGGAAGAGCTACTCTTTTTAATTGTGCACAGGCACAGTTTTCCCTTTCTTTTAAAAACATTTTTAAAGGACTTCTTTTATTATTTGCAAAGAGTTTTCTGCAATAAAATTTCTACTTCTTAATGACAAGTAGTTAATATTTGAACTTTTCTTTGTAAGAATACTGACCCAACTTTATTTACACAAGACTCTTTTCAGGGAAGTTTTCACTTTTCCTAGCTGGGGCAGTTGTTAACAGAATTTCATATGCATTTTTCTAAAAAACAAAGTTTTATTTCAAACGTTCGAAAATAGATAGAATGTGAATCTTTTGTTGGTCTGAGCTGTGCAGCTAGCTGAAAAATCGGAACAAAACCAGAAACCCTCCTGGTGACAGAAGTATGAGTGAGAGGGGATCAAAATAATAGTCCCATGGTTTCTTAGGTATAAATATATCTGAGAAGCCAGGCTCATATGGGAAATAGCATTCAGCTTTTATATAACACATCTTAGTCAACATTGAATCCTATATGAGCAGGGTTCATAGAAATTTTAAAAATCAGTAATGTTGAGAAAATACCATTTGTATTCAAATTCATCTTTTAAAGGATAAATCTTCCAGAAAAATTATAAAACATAAATACACTTGACTCCGTGTACAACGGTCAAAATGAAACAAAATGTAAAGGTATCTCCTTCCCCCTCATACTACAGTTCTTGAAGATACACGGGGGCCATTATACATCTCTGTCTTCACACTTGTAGTAAAGCAAGTCCATTGTGAAATAACAAAGAGCAAAATCTTGGTAGTAGGAGAAGGCCTGTTTCCACTGGTCACTCTGAATATGCAGATTCACTAATAGACCCTTGTCTCCCCAGGTATTGTTCAGCAAATATTTGATTGCAAGAAAGAGAACCCACCCGAGCTAAGGCAGATAAAATAAGATGGTGTGTTTGAAAACTATAAGAAGACTATCACACTTCTGTAGGTACACCAAGTTCTTAGGAGGAACTGAAGCCAACTGCAGCTCATTCTCTGTTGAACTTGAACAAAGACCCAGTATGGCCATTTCAGTCTCATATTTAAAGTAAGTCTCAGGTTTTATTAGTAAGAAACAAATGGAATTTTCTGGATCCCAAATTCAAATTTCTAAGACAGATAATCTGATTGGCTCAGGTTGGATCAGAGGTCAATCCTTGGCCCAATCAGCTATGGGCTAAGCCATAATTCAGAAAGAGGCAATAGGAGGAAGCTTTCTGAGAAGTAAGCAGAAGGCAGAGTAGGTGAGATAAGCATTTGTCAGAAAAGTTAGCATAAAATAACGGAATTCCCTACTAAGGTATAGAAAAAAATCTATTTTCTTGACGGTAAGTGCAACTGAGGTGGGAGATAGGGAGCCTGTGATGATTTGGGAAAGACTCCTGACTCAGAAGAACTCTGTGTCTATTCAGCTAAGAGCACAGGGGTCCCTTTAAGAACAAATGCACAGAGGATGTGCCTTTTTCCTAAGGGAAGACAAGGACCTCATTGTACCCCAGTAGTCTGGCACTTAGAAGTTAACATCTTTCACATATTTCATTTAACAAAACCATGTGTCTATACTAGCATACAAAAATACAGAAAAACACCTTGCTGCTTTCACATCTTTCAAAATACCATAGGCTTCCCTTGCAGCACTGACAGCTCCGGCTACATCAGAGAAGCTAGTTAGGGACTCAAACCTTGGCAATATCAGTGCATTGTGATGACATTTGACCTTGTTCTCATCACCTGGAGATTGCTTAAAGGAATTCCACAACCATTTGTCTTATATACACAATAGTGTTGTTAGAATGGTATTCATGGACTTTGAAGATGATAACTAAATCTAGGTTCCATATGCCAAATATAGCCTGACACCAGCTGGTTATAAATCTGTTCTCTCTGAGGAAGTTCTTTTTAAAATTCATGACTTAAAATAATTCCTTGTACACTGTGCATGTATGTGTATTCATATACAGTTGTACTTTTAAAAAAAAGCCTACAGTGTTTATTCTTCTAATCTAAATTATATTCTTTTAAAAAGAAAAAAGTTAGCATGAGGATATATATGCTGCATAGGATATCTCTAGCTTTCATTCCTGACCTGTCATTGCATTGCTTGAACTCAGACCCAGTTCCCAGAAGGATTGGACAGGTGGTATATAGAATAATATATGTCATGCTTTTTTCAGAATTATTCCTCTGCTTTGAGCCTAAGATAACTGGCCTAAGCTTATCTGAGCAATCTTCTTTTAGCTGAATTTTCGCCTAGGAGATTTATTGCATTATAAACAAAATATGAAGAAAACATCATACTAAAATAAAATCTCCGTTAGATATTGAGACATAAGCAATGCTACTTTGAAAACTCCCGAAAAGAATGTAACCCACAAGGGGACAGACATTCTTGCATCCCTCACGTCAGGACACCTGGAGTGTGTCTTCCTTTTCTTTTCCATGAAAAATGACAATGTATAGTTGCAGAGCATCAGTGATGATACATGCCCTGAGAGTGAGTGGTGCCCAGTTGTAGGAGCAACAATGCAAAGAGTGGCAGCACACTTACTAAGGAACTAAGAATAAGGGGCAGCTGTGCCTAGAAAAGAGCTGCCAAACTGGAAAGAGGAATACAAATCATAGACCCCCAACACACTGTAACTGAGTCCTTTGTGAAGCTAAACTACACTGAGTGGAAAAAAGAACATTGAAATGTCTTGAGGTCCTGATGCAATTCGTGCAAAAATAGGTAATAGAAAAATAAATGATTTCAAAAATTAATTAAAAAGCCCAATTTATTAAAATGACATAATATAAAAGAAAAACAGAACCATTTGTAATGAACAGAAACAAAGATTAAGAATTTGATCCAGTTAAGAGTGATCTTGTTATAGAAGAAGTCACTATATCAACTTATATTATATTTTTAATATTTTGAAAATGTTAGAGAATTCTTAACTTAGAATTCTATAGACTTCTAATAGAAATTAATATCCTCTTATTATAACAAATTTTAACAAGTTGGCCAATTCTGAAATATAAGATGGTTTACAGTTTCTTATCCTAACTATACCCCTTCTATATTGTGTGACCTGAAACAAATAATTTCATATTTATAGGCTTTACAGAATTGAGTTCCCTTGTCTGTAAAGTTAGTGGGAGAGGTAGAATATTTACCTCTGGACTTTAAAAACTATCTCACAAGATCTAATTCTCAACCAATGAATGATTTGTTTGAAATTCAATCCATGTGATTCCAATGGTCAGTCAGTCACTGGGCAAAATGACATTAATAAAGACTAGAGCTTTTGATAAGTTATGATAATATATGTAAAAGTTTGGAGGCGTATTTTGTAGACCAATAGACAAATTATTAGATTTAAATACTCTATTAGGGTTATAAGAGTGGATAATATATTTCAACTGGTATTTTTATCACCAGTCTATTTTAAAACACTAATTAACACCACTTACTAAATTAATTCTGATCATAGTGGCTATATTATACTGACTGTAAGATGGATTTTAATCTATAACCATTAATAGCATTACCATCCCCCCGACCCATGTAAGACAGGTGATTTTAAACATGAAGAATAATAAGCTCCTTTCAATCTGTATATGATCCATGAAAGTTTTCCAATGCAAATAAAAGATCCTATGTTCTCGAGATACTAGGATACTAGGAGTAGATAGATTTCCAAGAATAATTCTTTCTTCTTTTCTTTATACTAAAGAGTTATGGATTCTCTCTGATTTATTCTGCAGAGGTTCAAAGAAAGAGTATTTTTTGTCAAATATGATTTATTGATAATAATAATTACCATTAATGAGGCCCTGTTTTGTCAGAATTGTTCTACATATACTCTTAAAGCCTGCAAGGGAGGTGTCTAAAATTCTTATTTTGTAATATAATATAATCAAGAGACTCAAAGAGTTTAACATAACACATAACAATTAATATAACACAGTTAATAAATAGCACAATTAAGCTTCAGAATATGTTCTATTGACTCCATAAACCATCCAACAATCAACATACTTCAACAACTCTTCATGAAACACTATTTTCTGGAAAGAATAGGAAGAACATTTATTTGGTCACAGAGGTTGGTTTAAGTTTAAGCTCTAATATTTACTTGTGAGTAACCTCAGGCAAGTCTCTAAGCTCTATTTTAGTTTCCCAGTTTTCCTGTTCATTTCCCAACAGTTATGAAAGTAATATAACACTGATACATTTCCTACATGTTAAATACTAATATTATTAATATAAATAGTAATGGATGAAATCCAGAAAAAGGATGTCAAATAGGAAGAATGGACACCAAGATAGCCCCTAGTTTGGGAACATTTTGTCAGTCATGCATATCCCTTTTCATCAGCTTTGATGCTGAGGACATTTGACCTATCACAAACAAGTCTGAGGCTACATGTGGTGCTGTGATACTGTGCTGCAGCCCCTAAAACATCTCTAACCAAAAAAGAAAAAGAAATTCTTATATATTCAAGTTAGGAAGGAAGACATGCTTATTTTTTTTCCAGAATACACTTAATAACAAACTTACTATAAACAAGAGCCTAAACACATATCATTACAGTTAAAAGCACAGGTTTTGCAATAAAGAGGCAACATTCAAATCCTAGCTACACCTCTCAATGATGGCATGGCATTTGAGAAATTACTTAGTCTGCATTTTATGTGTGAACTGGAGATAATAACTTCTGTAACAATTAAATTAGCCAGAATATATAAATCAATTAGCACAGTACTTGGTTACTGTGTGGCAAAGACTTAATAAGTGGTAATTAAAAGTGCATTTGCCATTACTATCTTTATTTTGAATTTCCACATAATTAGAATAATATTTAACTGTAGTAGCAAGCAAAAGCCTTGGTAACTGAGAAAAATAAATATTCATCAACCCTTATCTAGGCTACCATTTTTAAAAGGCTTTTAAAAACTTCACACTGGGGTCGGGGGGACCTTCAAGATGGCAGAGGAGTAAGATGTGGAGATCATCTTCCTCCCCACAAATACATCAAAAATACATCTACATGTGGAACAACTCCTACAGAACACCTACTGAACACTGGCAGAAGACCTCAGACTTCCCAAAAGGCAAGAAAATCACCATGTACCTGGGTAGGGCAAAAGAAAAAAGAAAAAACAGAGACAAAAGAATAGGGATGGGACCTGAACCCCTGGGAGGCAGCTGTGAAGGAGGAAAAGTTTCCACACACTAGGAAGCCCCTTCACTGGCGGAGACGGGGGGTGGGCAGGAGGGAAGCTTCGGAGCCACGGAGGAGAGCTCAGCAATTGGGGTGTACAGGGCAAAGCAGAGAGATTCCCACACAGAGGATCAGTGTCGACCAGCACTCACCAGCCTGAGAGGCTTGTCTGCTCACCCGCCGGGGTGGGTGGGGGCTGAGAGCTGAGCTCGGGCTCTGGAGGTCAGATCCCAGGGGGAGGACTGAGGTTGGCTGCATGAAGATATGCCTGAAGGTAGCTAGTGTGCCACATCTAGCCGGGAGGGAGTCCAGGAAAAACTCTGGACTTGTCTAAGAGTCAAGAGACCATTGTTTCAGGGTGCACGAGAAGAGGGGATTCCTTCCCTGTCTACCCACAGAAGGCAGAGCACTGCCTAAATGAGCTCCAGAGATGGGCACAAGCTGCAACTATCAGCTCAGACACAAGAGATGGGCATGAAACGCTAACGCTGCTGCTGCAGCCACCAAGAATCCTGTGTGCAAGTGCAGGTCACTATCCATACACCCCCCCCAGAGGGCTGTGCAGCCTGCCACTGCCAGGGTCCCGTGATCCAGGGACAACTTCCCTGGGAGAACACATGGTGCACCTCAAGCTTTTGCAACATCATGCTGGGCTTTGCCGCCGCAGGCTTGCCCTGTATTCCAATTATAACTACTGTACCCCTCCCTCCCCCTGGCATGAGTGAGCCAGAGCCCCCTAATCACCCGCTGCTTTAACACCCTCCTGTCTGGGGGAGGGAACAGAAGCCTGAGGGCAACCTACACGCAGAGGTGGGGCCAAAATCAAAGCTGAACCACAGGAGCTGTGCTAACAAAGAAGAGAAAGGGAAATCTCTCTGCGCAGCGTCAGGAGCAGCAGATTAAATCCCCACAATCAACTGGAGGTACCCTGCATCTGTGGAATACCTGAATAGACAATGAATCAACACAAAATTGAGTGAGAGACTTTGGGAACAACTGTAGACTTGGGGTTTGCTGTCTGCAACGAACTTGTTTCTGATTTTAATGTTTCATAGTATAGTTTTTAGTGCTTGTTATCATTGATGAATTTGTTTATTGGTTTGGTTGCTCTTTTCTTTTTTATTTTAATAATTTAAAAAATTTTTTAATTTTAATTATTTTATTTATTTATTTATTTTTTCTTTCTTTTGTCCTCCCTTTTCTTCTGAACTGTGTGGCTGACAGGGTCTTGGTGCTCCGGCCTGGTGTCAGGCCTAAGCCTCTGAGGTGGGGGAGCCAAGTTCAGGACATTAGACCTCCTGGCCCCACATAATATCAATTGGCCAGAGGTCTCCCAGAGATCTCTGTCTCAACACTAAGACCCAGCTCCACCCAAAGGCCAGCAAGCTCCAGTGTTGGACACCCCATGCCAAACAACTAGCAAGACAGGAACACAACCCCATCCATTAGCAGAGAGGCTGCCTAAAATCATACTAAGTTCACAGACACTCCGAAACACACCACCAGACACAGTTCTGCCCAAGAGAAAGGCAAGATCCAGTCCCACCCACCAGAACACAATCACCAGTGCCCTCCACCTGGAAGCCTACACAAGCCACTGAACCAACCTTACCCACTGGGGGCAGACACCAAAAACAACGGGAACTACGAACCTACAGCCTGTGAAAAGGAGACCCCAAAACCAGTAAGTTAAGCAAAATGGGAAGACAGAGAAATACACAGCAGACGAAGGAGCAAGGTAAAAACCCACCAGACCAAACAAATGAAGACGAAATAGGCAGTCTACCTGAAAAAGAATTCAGAGTAATGACAGTAAAGATGATCCAAAATCTTGGAACTACCATGGAGAAAATACAAGAAACGTTTAACAAGGACCTAGAAGAACTAAAGAGCAAACAAACAATGATGAAAAACACAATAAGTGAAATTAAAAATACTCTAGAAGGAATCAATAGCACAATAACTGAGGCAGAAAAATGGATAAGTGACCTGGAAGATAAAATAGTGGAAATAACTACCGCAGAGCAGAATAAAGATAAAAGAGTGAGAAGAATTGAGGACAGTCTCAGAGACTTCTGGGACAACATTAAATGCACCAACATTCAAATTATAAGGGTCTGAGAAGAAGAAGAGAAAAAGAACGGGACTGAGAAAATATATGAAGAGATTATAGTTGAAAACTTCCCTTACATGGGAAAGGAAATAGTCAATCAAGTCCAGGAAGCGCAAAGACTCCTATACAGGAAAATCCAAGGAGAAACACGCCAAGACACATAATAATCAAACTATCGAAAATTAACTACAAAGAAAAAATATTAAAAGCAGCAAGGGAAAACAACAAATAACATAAAAGGGAATCCCCATAAGGTTAACAGCTGATCTTTCAGCAGAAACTCTGCAAGCCAGAAGGGAGTGGCAGGACATATTTAAAGTGATGAAAGGGAAAACCTACAACCAAGATTACTCTACCCAGCAAGGATCTCATTCAGATTCAATGGAGAAATTAAAATCTTTACAGGCAAGCAAAACTTAAGAGAATTCAGCACTACCAAACCAGTGTTACAACAAATGCTAAAGGAACTTATCTAGGCGGGAAACACAAGAGAAGGAAAAGACCTACAATAACAAACCCAAAACAATTAAGAAAGTAGTAATAGGAGCATACATATTGATAATTACCTTAAGTGTGAATGGATTAAATGCTCCAACCAAAAGACATAGACCGGCTGAATGGATAAAACAAGACCTGTATATATGCTGTCTACAAGAGACCCACTTCAGATTTAGGGACGCATACAGGCTGAAAATGAGGGGGTGGAAAAAGATACTCCATGCAAATGGAAATCAAAAGAAAGCTGGAGTAGCAATTCTCATATCAGACAAAATAGACTTTAAAATAAAGACTATTACAGGAGACAAAGAAGGACACTACATAATGATCAAGTGATCAATCCCAGAAGAAGATATAACAATGTAAATATTTATGCACCAAACATAGGAGCACCTCAGTACATAAGGCAAATGCTAACAGCCATAAAAGAGGAAATCGACAGTAACACAATAATAGTAGGGCACTTTAACACCTCACTTTCACCAATGGACAGATCATCCAAAATTAAAATAAATAAGGAAATACAAGCTTTAAATGACACATTAAACAAGATGGACTTAATCAATATTCATAGGACATTCCATCCAAAAACAACAGAATATACTTTCTTCTCAAGTGCTCATGGAACATTCTCCAGGATAGGTAATATCTTGGGTCACAAGTCAAGCCTTGGCAAATTTAAGAAAATTGAAATCGTATCAAGTATCTTTTCTGACCACAATGCTATGAGACTACATATCAATTACAGGAAAAAAATCTGTAAAAAATACAAACATATGGAGGCTAAACAAAACACTACTAAATAACCAAGAGATCACTGAAGAAATCAAAGAGGAAATAAAAAAATACCTAGAAACAAATGAGAATGAAAACACGATGACCAAAAACAAAAACACAAACTTAAGACTGAACTCTCAAAGGGGTGAAAAGAGGCCTATCACTCTTTATCAAAGATCTTGTTACCAACAATATTCTGAATAAAATGTCTATTTCTCTTTTAGAATGAAGTTTACAATCATTTTTAACATCCAGTGCAGAACTTGATGCTGTTGGAACGTGCTACAATATCTTCCAGTGGAAAATACTTCAGTATCTTCCAATATAGTAAGTGAACCAGTAGCAAAATAAGACTGATTAATATCAATTGTACTGTTTTGCCTAATTCTTGGATTGTCTACTTACTAATTGAATTTATTTGCTTTGTTGAGGGAAATGGCTTAAATCAAGAAAACTTATTTGCTTAAAACAATGAACTTTATTTCTTATAATCCTGCAATTTATGGATATTTCTTATTCCTCAGTTGGTATGTGGTTGATGATTCAAATGATCTCACTAATACACAACTGCAGACAGGCTGCTTGGTCTAGAAGTGTTCAGAAGGGAGAGCGTATGTCTGCTCCGTGTGGTTTCTGATTCTCCAATAGGCAATCCTAGACTTTTCTTTACATGAGCAATCTCAGGATTCCAAACAGTCGTAGGAAAGCAAGACCCAGTGCACAAACGCTTCCTAACCTCTGCTTGGGTCACATTTGCTAATGTCCATTGGGTTAAACAAGGCAAATGGTGAAGGCCAGACACAAAGCGTGAAGTATTAGACTTTACTTCTTGATGGGAGGGGTGGAAAAGTGATATTAGAGTTGTGCATAAAGGGATGAGAGGAATTTGTGGTAATTTCTGTACTCTCCCATACTAACCGAACCTGTTCAAAGAATGTATGTGAGTTATGCTGCATATATTATCAATTTTGATAAGGCTTAAGGGAAAACACAGACTTATACAAACTTGTTGACAGACTAAAAGGCATATCATAGACAGTAATCTAGGAACAGAGAAAAGTGAAGTGTATACTGATTGACAGTACATATTGCAAAGAAAAAGTTATTAAAATAGGTGGTTTCTTAGTCACTTTTACCTTACATGTTACCTAACCCCATATATACTGATTTCTTCCTTCACATTTTTTTCATAGGACACATGTTTTTGAATAGGGAATTCTGAGTATATCTAGTGCAATGTGGTAAATATCACTCTTATTCTGTCAAAATTAATTTTGCATTAAACCATTCTTTCAAATGACCTTTGTGAATTATGTCCTTGTAACTGTATATAAAAAGAAGAACATGGCTCCTTGACTTAGGGGGTTCACAGTCATGGGAAAAATAGATATGGAAACAAGTAATTATAGTAAAGCCTGACACACTTAACTTATTCATCTAAATAGAATGGTTGAGCATAGGAACTCAGTCCATGTCTGTAGAATTAATGGATGTCGTATTGATGGAGAGGATCATTCATTTCAGAGAAAATGAGTAGACAATTGCATAGCTACTCCTATGAGAGCAGAAAGGTTAAGGCAATCTGGGAGAGCATCCAGGGGCACATCTGCTGAGTTCTTGAAACAGGTCATTTCAAATCATCATTAATGATTTTATCAAAGAAGAACTTCACTTCCATCAACAATGATTCATGCAACTCCAGGAAAAAATAAAATACATTTATTACAAAGGAAAAGTTGTAAAGGTAAATATAAACCTGGAATGGAGTGGCATTAATGAAATTTTTTAAAATGTATAGATGAACAGATGATCAAACCTGGATTTGGGCAAGAGGGGACAACGATATAACAAAGAAAAGAATCAGAATTCCATAAGTAAAGTCATAGAAAATAGTCATGGGGTCCAGAATAAGGAATATAACAAAAAGGAATGATGATTAAGCAGTAGTTAATATTTCAATATTTGCAATTGTAAACCACAAATGAGACTGGAGATTTAACTAAACTATAAAATATTTAGGTAGAACTCATAATTTCTTTAAATTACAGTTAAAATGTGTTGTCCATCTAAATTTAGTACATGTGCTGGATTACATGGATTAGGGTTGTAAGGAATGACATTAAGCAGAAGAAGGAACAGTATTATAAATTCAAAAGGAGAAATGTCCCCACCTGCCATCTATAGTAGTTGCCCTGAGAATTTAATTTAAAAGAGAACAATGATACAGGAAATCCAGAAGTTGGTGGGGTACCTCTCTTGGTACTTCTCTGATTTGAAACAATGTAGAGATGCTTTTGGTTTGAAAGGTTTATATAGACTATACTACACTGTAATGGGCATGCACTCCTTTAAAAGGAGATAAAAAATAGGCATAGTCTTCATCAAAACCAAAAAATGTTATTTCTGATAATTTTGGTATATTTGAAATCCTTAAATATTTCCCTGATATGAGAGTAATGCTTTTCTTTTTCTCTACAAAATATTGTGCAAGGTAGTAGATTTCTGTGATGCACAATTTGGTTCTTAGATGTATTTGCTCCTTAACTTAGAAAAGTACCCTGGTATTTGTATTCTGTTTACTGCTTTAGAGACACTGAAAAAAATTGTTTCCTTTGGAGTAATCCTGTTTTATTGGTGCATTAAAAATGTGGTGCAGGCTAATGTGGAAAATTTAGTCTGTCACTTTAAATCAATAGTGATCTACAGAACTATGCAAGGTCAAGCATTTGTTCAGGCTACCTTTGCAACAAATCATAATGCCACATTAAGTACTTACAGGATGTTATTAAGCAAAGAAAACCTCCTGGGGAAAGGAGATCTGTTGAAGACAGTGGAAGGAAAGCTCCATAGGCAGATATTAAAAAGCATTGTTTCAGGGGGACTTCCCTGGTGGTCCAGTGGGTAAGGCTCCACGCTCCTAATGCAGGAGGCCCGGGTTTGATCCCTCGTCGGGCAACTAGATCCCGCATGCATGCCACAACTTAAAAGATCCCATATGCCGCAACTAAAAGATCCCAATAAATAAACAAACAAACAAATAAATAAATTTTAAAAATATAAAACAATAAAAAACATTGTCTCAGAATTTAGAGCTAGTGCAGCAGGAGATGGAAAACTGGAATGATAAGCAATACCAGGTACTAATAGGTGTTTTAATAATGTGCACATTTCTTTAGAAAGACTTTCCTTTTTATAAAGAAAGAGGGGGAAAAATCAGCTCTTTCACCAGAAAAGTTTGCTAGTCTGAATAAGTAAATGTGTCTGATGTTCCCTAGCCACCTATCAGAAATACTTCTATCATTCAGATTGTAAAAATGAAAAGAACATGAGGTGGGTAATTATGTGTGTGTGTGTGTGTGTGTGTGCGCGCGTGTGTGTGTCTGGTACAAAATTAGATTGGACCAATTTGTAATCTATCAAAACATTTTTTTGAGTAAGTGTAATTTGCTGTGTCAGTTATATTTTTAGGGTAATTCATTTATTCATTATCATGTATTTCAGAAAATATTTGGTGTCTACCAAGAGCCACATACTGTGCCACAAACTGGGTATACAGTGCAGAAAAGAAAAAAATAAAAATACTAGAAACAGTCTTGGTCTCTGCTCTCATGAACTTCATAAAATTTATATTCTGGTGAGGGGGACTTCTAAAGGATATACCTGGATGTGAGGAAGCAGAAGTACCCATTAGGATGGAAACACAAAGGTCAGATGAAGTAATGAAATAATGGGTGGCTTCTTTTTTTTTGCTTTTTTAAGATTTTTTTGATGTGGACCATTTTTAAAGTCTTTATTAAATTTGTTACAGTATTGCTCTGTTTTATGTTTTGGTTTTTTGGCCATGAGCATGTGGGATCTTAGCTCCCCGACTAGGGATCGAACCCACACCCCCTGCATTGGAAGGCATAGTCTTAAATCACTGGACCGCCAGGGAAGTCCCTGGGTGTCTCCTTGGATAAGAGGATTCAATAAGAACAGCTGTGTTGTGCTACAGACGCTCATGTAGCCCCGCTGTCTTGGTTGTACCTCGGAAGTTGATATCCTCTCCTCTTCTCTTTAGTGGATCTGCTTCTGTCTCTCTTTGCTCCACCAATTTTCCAGCCTTGCTTCTTATTCTGCTGACTCCTGTCTCTGTATCATATTTTTATTTCTACAAAAGAGGGACTTAGGTTTGTTATGTACTAACTGTATCAATCAGGATTTTTATTTATGAGCAACAGTATCCACTCTAAATATTTTAATTTAAAAATTATTGGTCGGCTCACAGAAAATACAGGAGGGAGCAGATACTCAGGAATAGAGTAATGAAGACAAAAACAATGTTCAAGTTACCTGCACAGGACACATTTGGCAGAGGGCATGAACACCTCAGGAGCCACCATGCAATCTGAACACTGGATGTTCTTACACAGCTAACCTTCGGAGGTGGATATATCTGCCAGTTCCCTCATCAGAATGGATTCTCTGCCACACGTGCTTCTTCACATAATTCTGTAAGCATAAGAAGAGTATTCAGATATGGTCAGAGACCAAAAATCCATTATTACATCCACTGCATTTTTCTAAATGTAAGACTACAACTTGACTGAGTTTTGGTGCAGACAAATTACAGGTCCCTTGACTCCATAAAAATCTATTGATTTTGTGGTTGTTTTGGCACCATTACTTCATCAAAGTGTTGGAGATTAAGGTGGCAGAGTCAAATGACACAAAAAAATTTACAGAAATTCATCTGTAACTATTTCTCTGAAAAAAAGTAGCTATAGATGTTTAGAGTTTCTTAGATTTGGCTTCAATAATAATTTGGAGCTTAATAATTTCTCAACTTACACCACATTTATGGAACAATAAGTATAATGTATTTTTTAAAAGTATATTCTATTGTGTTCCCTAAAACATGTATTGCAAATTGTGAAAAATACATTCCATGCAATGATAGAAAGAAAAAGATGAAAGGAAAATATAAGTTGTGAAAATAAAATGAGCCCCAAAGTAAATTAAGGTAGAAAATAATTGTCTATATTTTGCATACATGCTATCTGTGATCCCCAAATTCTCAAAATTATATTCTGAACATTCTAGAATACATTGCAAAGAAGGAAGTCTGACAAGTTTCATTATCCATAATATTCATAAAACAAAACAAAACAATATGGATTACTCAATATAAGTACAACAGTTACTTTTAAAACTGTAAAATTTTTAAAACTTTTTTTCAATAAAAGAAATAGTTCCCTGTGATACTTCATGAAAGAATTACTATAAAACAAACAATAGTGGCAATAAAAACTTGTTTAATGAGTGTATGGTTTTCCTACAAGCAATCCTTATGCTATCTCTTACTGTAAGTTCTAGGATGTGCCAAAGCATAGTTACATTAAAAAAAAATTACCAGTGATCAATGCATACACCCTATATGGACAATTATCTAATGGTCTGCCCTAAGAAAAGGAGAGATTTTAAATATTACATAGCTATGATGTTCATCTTGAAGAAGGTACACCTCCAAAGGCTGTTTATCATAACCTCCAGGGGATGCAATATGTTTTAAAAACACATATTCAATACTCAGATTATTGTAAAAATAAAAACTATGCAAAGCAATGATTGACAGATCTTCTGTAGATCTATACAGATTAGAGAATGAATAAGCATTGAAGAGAGTCCAAAAGATACTGCTGTAGAGGAAGTGATGGACTGTATACTTCCAGATCAGAGTCCGTAACTATGAATCTTTTCAACCATTTGGCAGATATTAATCAGAAGTAATTTTGGATTATACCCATCACCAATTATTTGGAGCATGTGTTTTTTTATGTTGCTAAATGCTCTGTCAACCTGAGTTGATTTGCCAGCCTAAGTAAGATAAGAAATCTGAAAGTGATTTTCACATTTAATACAGCACAGTAAAGAAGCTCTTGCTACCCACACTCTATTTCTAATCCTTATGTTATCTAACTCTGTGTTAGGATGCAGCTCCTCCTATCACAATTAGAAGTTGATGAGTAAAGACAATAGAGTTATATTCTGAACGTTCACCATGAAGATATTTCAAAATAGATGACTTTAAAGAAGTTAGTAGGTTCTTAAGCCAATCATGTGGAGGGTATAAATTGGTCAAGAGAGTGAATACATGAAGGAGAAAGCACAGATAACTACCAAGGGATCAGGAATAGTTACCCGTCCTTACCTTGGCCTTGGAAATGGAACTTAAACAGAATCATTGCAGTTATGGGAGGAAAAAAGAATTTGTGTATCCATCCTAAAAAATCCAAATATTGTTATATAGGTAAGCCAACCACAGATAGACCTGCCAAAGGGTATTCTTAGAATAAAGGATATATTGATGATTCTTATGAGGCATATATGGCTAAGAATGAGGATAGCTCACTGAAGTGGCAGTCTTTCATTCTACAGAAGAGGGCCACCTAGAGCAGTAAAACAGGATTGAAAGAGAAATAATGGTATCTCTGGATTCCTGCATTCAGCAGAAGGAGTAAAGAACCAGTCAATGGGGGGGGCGGGGGGGGGATGAACACAGTGTCATCAACTGTGTAAAAATCCCTAGTTATAGGGGGTATAATTCAAAACCAAAACAAACAAAAACAGAAGAAACCTCAAAAGTAATTATTGAGAGAATGAGTCCATTTTTAGGTATGTGCCAGGCCAGAGATTACAAAGCCAGCGAAGTTAGAGTGATTTTGATCAGATTAAACTCTTGTCCCACTCCTATCCTTAACAGAGATTGAGAAAGAGATATGGTGTTAAAGAAGAAAAAGCCAATAAAGTTCTCTTTCATGCTGCAGAGTGTCTTGCTTCCTGACTACAGAAGGTCTTTGAAAGAAGAGGGGAGAAAAGTTTTATCTTTGAATAAAAAATGAAACCTTGATTACTGTATGGATCTGGACATTTATAATTTTTTTAAATGTTAGACCGTGTTCTCTGACTTAAAGGAGTACAGGGCTTTTAATGAGCATAAAAATCATGAAGACTATAAGGCTTTTCATCTAGGGTCAAGGGAAAGAAGAAACCCACTGAAAAAATGTTAAGGGGTAGCTAGAATTAAAAATATGGTTTATTTTTACTACATCCTATAAAGCATGCTTGTTTATATATCTGAAATGTGTGTGTGTGTGTGTGTCAGTAGAGAACATTTTTTAAAAAATTCTGGAATCAAAAATTATCTATACATCAAGGTCATTTAAATGTTGAAATTATCTCCCCATGAACTGGTGAAGAAATCTCAGTTTCATTCATTGTTAAAATAAATTAGCAAATCACTAATGAAAGTGATTTCTGGCAAAACATTTACATCATGACCCAATGAACATTTAGCATCCATAATACTTATGAATAAGAAAGAAATGAGGCTGCATTCATATTTGTTTACAACATTACAAAATAATAACAGTTTACTCTCATGGAATCCCAGACATCTGTACTTGTTCAAGAATATCATCCCTGCAACACACAGATAAGTGCACTTCTATTTTTTTTAAAGCATCATAAAACTATCAGTGTCACACCTGAGGTCAGGGAAAGTGTTTAAAAGATTGAATTCAGAATGACTGAATAATAAGTAAAAAAATGAAAACATGTTTTGCTTCTAATATGTGTTCCCACACAGGTCTCTTCACACCTGAATCCAACAAAGCATTCATAAGTATCTACCTCAGCCAAACAGGGCACAATTTACAAAAAAAATGAAGTTTGTTTTTTCATTCTGTGTCTACATCACTAATTTTCTTTTATCACTTCCAGTGCATATAGCACCAACGAAACAACCTCAGGAATGAAGCTTGTTATAAAAGTGGGCTTTAGGGTGCATTAAAAAATGATTGTGTGTAGACAACAGCAAATTAAAACGAGTTTTCTTAGGAACAGATGCCAGCTGGCAGGGAATAGAGCACTTTATTGAGTTTTGTAACCAAGTCATTTTATGTGTATACTACAAATACGGTATTACATATAGGACAATTTATTGCCAGTATTGTTATGGAAACAATTCAAAACTTCTTGTGTAGATACATTCTTCTTTTTGCATTTCTGTTTTGTATATAGTAAAGAGAGTCTGTTTCAGGGGTCCTAAAGCAAAATAACAATCATTAGTAGAACCAAAAGTATACTTGTTTACGTTGAAAAAGAAAAAAATATCCCAAACCAACAACATCGGACAAAATATTTATATAGTATACTCAGAGGTGAATGACTTATAAGTGAAAGCTAATTTTAAGTAATGTTTATCAAGTGTAATACATTCTCTCTATGCTTTACAAAATTTCTATATTATTACATGTTATAAAAAATGTTGTATGTTAGAAATTATGGTCCTATTAATGGTCCAAATGGCATGCCATTTAGAAAAGATGTGGAAACACAGAAGCAGGGCAAGTATCTCTTTTTTAAAATCACCATTTCAAAAGTTTGAGGTAAGCTTCATGTCCCCTTGGAGTTTACTCTTCTATATTGCTAACTATACCTAATGTCCTTAAGAATGTCTAATCTTACGTTGTAATTGCAGCACCATACAATTTTGGCAATGATTTTAGGATAGAGTTTGATGAGTGTATTATAGAATACTTGGCCCTTCCCACTCTTCTTGTTCTGTAAAAGTATTAATTGTATTAGCAGATATGAATTCTCTCAATAAGATGAACTAAATATCCTGAAAAACCTTTTCAATTAAAAAGAGAGGAAACCAAAAGAAAATCTACCACTTGAAAACACTGAATATAATATTTTGAAAAGTCTTTAAAAATGTATATGCAGATTTGCAGGAAAGTGAAGTCCACAGGGACCACAATTAAACAGCGGCAGGATTACACAATGGAAAGCTCTTGTTAAATTGTGGGTACCCTCAGGTACTAGTCAATCTTTGTAACCCTCAGTCTTGGGTAGTGATGGCTGCAGTGATTGTATGGTAAGAAGGATAAGGTTTTTCCAACTCAGTGTCCTTGGAAAAGCAAGCACGGGTATTTCATGCTTTCTTGTCAGACACCGCATACTCTGTAGTTACACCTGATACTCCCAGGAATTGGAGTCTCACTTGCCTCATGGATTAAAAATCACAAGGAGGTGCTTAATCAACCGTAAGTCAATTGATTGATTCCACAAACACACACTGTGTGCCAGTTTTGTAAGACTTAAAGATTCTTTTGATGGTAAGACAGGACAGTGGCACTTGATTAGATGAAAGGCAGGACTTTTTGAAACTTACAGCTTCAAGGTAGAGAAGGCTGCCAAGCAGGGCCACACAGCGGATTGCACCCAGGGACAGGGTAGCAGCAAATTGCAGCTGTACAGGGCGGTTTGTGTATGACAAGTAGCCTGGGGTTAGCTGGGTTATGTGGGCTTCCTGTGGATGGACTAATTTGAATAATTTCTGGAGGAGGCAGACAGCAGGCGTGCCTTCAGTTGTCTGATACATGGCTCTGGGGCAATTAGGGCTGGTGCATATTGGCCTGGAGTATGAAAGCCCCCATAACCAAAGTGGTTGGAATGTGGATTTATTCAGCTGCTCAAGAAAGGGAACTAACCAGTCTAGCCAGTGTCTCAATACTGGGTCAAGACAGCATTTAAAAAAACAAAACAAACAAACAAAAAACTCTATTACAGTACTTACCGTATTCTAAACACTTCCAGATCCAAAGGGAGAAAATTTACAGAGCATTATGATAAAATATGAAATCAGGATTATAATTATTTTTTAATCTTGGAAATAAATTTGTAGAGGAAGCATGCTGATATATTAAAAACTATGTCAGGAGCTCTATAATATGATGACACGGTATTCTTACTTCCACTAATTTAAGACCAGTGGAACTCACAGGGCCCAGTCATAGACCTTTAAAGTAGAACATTTTGCAATGATATAGCTGAACTTGCAATTTTGTCTTACTGTCACCTTGCTAGTACCTGATCTTTAATTCTCCTTTGACTTTACTTCTCATTATTTCTCATGATCAGTTCCAGAACTTTGGCCTTAGTTCTGCTCTATGTCTAGCTGTATCAGCTTTTCCCCCTGCAAATTATCCCAGAACTGATCTTCAACGTCTATAATCCTAAGTCTATATAAAAGTTTTGAAGAGATCCCTTTGTTTACTCAGTAAAAGTATTGGCATATAGTGTTAAATCATGACAATGGTCATGGTTTGTAATATGAACACTTTCATATTATTTTTATACCACTAATTAGTAGCCGCAATTTAATTATTGGCTGTATAGTTAGTAATATTTGCTTTTCCGTGCTCAATGTCTTTATTTAGCACACATTATATGAAATTTAAATTTTTAAAATAAAATGTTTTCTTTCTAGAATAAAAATAGTGACAAATATTTCAGTGTATGAGGGAGTTCATAGACACTAGTTTTTCCATTTTTGTTTGTTGATACAACTTTTTGTTTGCTCAATAAATCTGCTTTCATTGGTGTAATCTTTGTAATATAATAAAATAAGTTTTCTAGGGAGGTTGAATTTGCTAGTCTAAAAATATGCATAGTTCTGATAGAAAAGATGAATAAACAAGAAAAGCAAGTGTACTGTAAAGCTTCAAAGAGATACAGACAGTTCTAAGGCACATAGCAATTTCAAGGCGTGTCGAACAGCATGATAATCTATGTTTCTGCATGGTGATAAACATAAAATCTGAAGTGGGTATTAAACATTGGTCCAGTGTTATATTACCAAATGTGATATTCAGTTTGGGGTGAAATCGGCCCCATTTTCCAAGAGACTAATGGGTATCTCATACCGCTAGCTTTCCCTGGAACACACCAAACTCAGCTTCATAGAAAGATAGCCTTACCTGGTGGTGGAAATCCTTTAACAACTGTATCATTATGTCTTTTTCTGCATTGCTCTTTGCCTGCCCACATCTCCCTCAATTCTATTTAGCTTATACAAACTTCTCTCTCCAGGGAGTACCAAGTCAACATCGTTCCTTACCACACACTTATTAATGTCTTTTGAGCTTTAATAATCCTCTTCAAGAATGAATGACTTCATCATGCAATTTGGTCTTGATTTTTACCAGTCTCTATCCCAGTCAAACTTCCCAATCCCTTCTTTTGTCTTGGTATATATAGTCTTATTCTCGTATACTAGCATATGATATTGAGATCTATTACACATATAATGCTGGGTTGAAAAGCAGGTCATGGTCAGGAATGATGCATGGTATAATAGAAAAGAAATGAGTTAAGCAGACTTTTTAATTTGTATTTGAAAATTTTCTGTGGGTATTAACTTATCCCATCAAGTTTTGCGATAGAAATCACTTCCTCCACCTGTGCTGTAGAGTACTAAATGAGCCCCGTAGTCTTAATTGCTGATCCATTTTCAAGGACAGACCTACATTCCCTTCCTAAAAAGAGAGTTGAATTCAGTGCTATAAAGAAATGAGCTATCAAGCTATGAAAAGACATGGAAGAAACTTAAATGCACATTATTAACCGAAAGAAGCCAATCTGAAAATGTTACATCCTGTGTGATTCCAACTATATGACATTCTGGAAAAGGCAAAACTACATAGACAGTAAAAGATTGGTGGCCAGGAGTTGGATGAATAAGCTGAACAGAGTATATCGAAGGCAATGAAAATACTCTGTATGATACTATAATGATGGAACATATCATTATACATTTGTCCAAACCCATAGAATGTACAACACTAGGGGTGAATTGTAGTGTAAACTATGAACTTTGGGTGTTCATAATGTGTCAATGTAGGTTCATCAGTTGTCACAAATGTACCACTCTAGTGGATGATGTTGATAATGGGGGAGGCGTTGCATATCCAGGGGCAGGGAATACTTTCCTCTCAATTTTATTGTGAACCTAAAACTCCTCTAGAAAAATAAAATATTTTAAAGAAAAAAAAAAGAATTGATGACAGGCATTTTTTCCTTCTCAGAGAAACTTTATTGTTATACCCTTTTTTCACCCTTCTCAATCTTTCTTGGGTGAACTGGTTGAAATCTCTTTGCCTTTGATCCAGTTTTTCCCCTCTTGGCTCTTTTGGATTGGATATGTCCTCTGAACTATCACATGGTCACTGTGTTTGCCCATGCCCAGGGGCTTATTACCATTTCTGCTTTCCTCCAGTGCCTGTTAAACAAGGGTCAACCTAAACCATTCCCATGCCTAATTCTGGCTTCTAAAATTCCAACCGAGTTTAGATTCTTGCCTCCTCCTGTAATATAAAAGAGCAGTTTGTGTACTGTTAAACTCTCTCTGAATTTCAGAGCAATGTTTTTTTTTAAAGGACATTGAACAGCATAATTGAATGGTTTTCTATAATCATGTATGCATATATTCCATCCATTCTGTTAGGAAGTGGAGAGTAGCAAACAAGGTAAACAAAGTCCCTGGGCTCACATTTTAGAGAGAAATGCATAAAACAAGTAACATATCGGCCAGATAATTTTTTAAACTCTGATAAATCAAAGAAAATAAACATAGTAATCTAATAAAGATGAACTGAGGTGGAAAGTAATTTGTGAGAAGGTAAAATGTTGTGTGATATCTGAAGAAAAAGAAGATGCCATTGATATAAATGGCCTAGGGATGGACGTGAGAGAGGGCTCTTTTGGGAAAGATATTTGTCTAATTTGAGGAAAGGAAATAATGTTCATGTGATTTGGGGAGGCGAGAGGAAGTTGGGCAAAATGATGTTAGACATGTGATGTTGCGATTATGGTAAAGTGGAAAGTTTGTAAACTGGGTCTGGCAGATTCTCACTGATGATTTTAATCTATTACTCTTGTTGCTGAATAGAAAATGGGTTATAGAGATGAAAGAATGGAAGAGAAGAAAATATAAGGTATTGTAGCAGTTGATGCAAGGAGAGATGCAAATTTAGAACTGCATAATGGTACATGAGAAGTAGAGAAGAAAAAGGATTTGCTAAATATTTTGGATAACCTATATATGAAATAAGCTCTTATTTATGAGTAAAACAATCCTTTTCATAGGTTGTTGTAAACTGAAGGCACTTATAGAATTGAAAAGACCTGGGAAGAACAGGTTCATGGGATGGAGCAGGATAAGGATCAAAAGTTCTATTTTTATATACACTCATATTTTAATGTATATGATTAATTTTTGAAGCATTATCAGAGAGACAGTTTAATATATTTCTTTGAAATTCAGAAGCAATGTTTAAATTGATGGTATACAGGTAAAGTCATAATATAAGAGGTATTTAAGGCCATCAGATTGCATTATTGTCTATGGCGATGATAAATATAAAACCAGGGAAGCAGACCCACGAACAAGCCCTGAAAAAATCTAATCTTTAATGGTTAAGTAAAAGGGGAAAACTTAGCAATGGAACCTTAAGAATATGCAGTTAAAAAAGTGGAAAGAAAACTGTAATGCCATGGAAGACAAAAGAGAAGAATGTTTCAAGAAGGAGGAAGTGAACAACTATTAACTGCTCTTGATGGTTTAGACAGGTGAGAGCAAGAAGGGGCTACTATATTTGGCAACATGGACGTTGTTAATGACCATGAGTAATATCAGAGTAAAGGGGACTGAAGTCATACTGGGTATGATTAAAGAGAGAATAGAGAGATGCAGGGGAGTGGTGGCCAACTCCCCTCCACTTATAACACCAGCTCCAGCTCCAACATCATGCCATCTAATTCTACCAAGACTTCAGGTACCCATAGACTAGGGGTAATCATAAAAGAGCCTCAGGGCAGTGACAAGAAAGCAGCAGATCCTAGGAAGTGTCTTGATCCTGATATATTATCTGAGAGTATATAATATTATGGGATGAAAATGGTGACTTAAAAGAGAATAGACATTCTGAAACTAAAATTATTAAACTATCTTGAGAAAACATAGACTTTGGTTCATGAGGGAGAGACAAAAACATCACCATCATCATCATCATCATAATAATAAACCTCTTTTAAGATTGTAATAGTTAAAAGCACAGATTCTAATATCAGGGTGTCTGAATTTCAATCTAGGTTTTACCAATTGTTGGTGGTGAAATTAAAATAAATCATATAACCTCTCTGTTCTACCACGCTTCCCATTTGTAAAATTGTGGAAGCATTTATTAAACAAATATTTCTTGAACGCTTGCTGTATGCCAGTCACCATTCTAGTGCTTGGGATGCATTTGTGAACAAAACAGCAGAAATATATTGCTTTCATGGAGTTTTCATTTTAGTGTGGCTCATGACAGTCACTCTCATAGGCTTTTGCTGATGATTAAATGTGTTAGTATGTGTAAAGTACAGAGAGCAGTGCTTGGCCTACACTAAACATTCTGTAATATTAGCTATCATCATTGCCTAGGGTTAGAGTAGAAGGTATTAGAGATGTGCAACTGTTCAAAAGTCTTAATTTACGTGGCCAGTGGAAACAGTGAGGGAACATTGTTTTGTTCTCATGTAATAGGAGAGAAGTATGTTTTGTTTGTTTATATGCACCAGGGGTGCACAATTAATGTTAATCATTGATGAAATAAAAAAAGCAGAAAAACCTTCTAGGGAAGGAAAAAAAGGAATATAAACCCACTTAATTAAATCAGCACAAATAATTACAAGGTAATAAAGAAAAAAATAAAATAAATGATAAAATAAAAACAGAATAAAATTTTGTTCATCATTTGGTATATTAAACATAAGTAATTAAATTAAGCCATTACAAAGTGTTAAATTTCTATGAAATATATTTAAAAGAATAAAGAAAATTTAAAAAGAAAGAGTTAATTAAATATCGTCCAGACAAATATAAATATAAAAAAGTAGGTGTAGCAATAGTTGTATCAAACAAAATACTATTTAAAGTTAAAAACTCTCAATAAGATGAAAAGATATTTTGTAAAATAAAAGATACACTTTTAGAAAAATACAAGTGCCATAATTGTATATACATAGATAACAAGCTGTAAAAAATTAATAAATGGAACCTGAATTAAATAGAGTTGGGAGACAGAAGGTGGGGGTCTCATGCCCTACAATGAGAGCAGAGCCCAACAGGAAGAAGAAAGTATCCCTATTCTTGCCTGGCAAGAGCTCAGAAAATGAGAGACAGTCACAACTCAGCCAATGAACAACCATGGACTCTTTGTTTACAATAGCCTTCCCAACTACCGTTTCTCACCTATAAAAGAGTTCTTCTCTCCATTTTTGCTGGGGACTTGCACATGGCTGGCCATGGTTGCAGACCCTGAATTGCAATTCTTTGTTTATCAAGGACAAACCCATTTTTGCTGACGGTCTGTTTCAGGTCAACAATGCCAACACGTTCTATATTGCAAAACTTATGTCAATCTAAATGAGATAAAATGCAATTACGTTTGGAATTTTCCATATATTATTTAGAGACAAAGAGACTTGGTAACTGTGAAAAGGAAAGTATAAAATCATCTAATCAACAGATTTAATGAAATAGATAAATATATAAACTTGTATTCCTCATGAACATTTTATTTATTTGTTTGTTTATTTATTTACTTTTCTGTCTAGTTGCCACACCAAATAGAAAAACTGAAGAAAATTTCAAATACAGAAAATTTGAAAAGCATATATTCTCATCATAATACAGTAAAAATTAATATATATATTTTAAAACCACAAAACATTTTGAACCATATTCTTAGATAAGCACTGTATCAAAAAAGGATATAAAAATTGAAATAATATATTAGCTAGAAAAAATATATCATAACCTATGGGATATAGCAAATACAAGAAGAAAATTTAATCTAGTCAGCAAAGCTTTTTATATGTTCATTACAAAAGAGAAACTATTTAAAAATTACCTACTTCTGGGCTTCCCTGGTGGTGCAGTGGTTAAGAATCCACCTGCCAATTCAGAGGACATGGGTTCAATCCCTGGTCCAGGAAGATCCCACATGCCATGGAGCAACTAAACCTGTGTGCCACAACTACTGAAGCCCGCACGCCTAGAGCCCATGCTCCGCAACAAGAGAAGCCACCGCAATGAGAAGCCTGCACGCAGCAACAAAGACCCAACGCAGCCAAAAATAAATAAAATAAATTAATTAATAAAAAAAAATTACCTACTTCTCATATTTTCAAAATAAGGAAAGAACATTTTAAAAATGAAATGAGGAAATATAAATTAATAAAAATAAAGGTAGAAGTTAGTGCAATTAAAAATAATCTAAAGTTGGATTTATTGTTAAGGCAAAATATTTTAAGTGAACAAAAAGCATCACTAATATGATTAATAAACAAAAAAGAGGGCATAAATAGGTAAAATTAAGAATGAGAAAAGGGCTGTAACCTCTTAGATTTTAGAAAATATATTAAAATAATCACAAGAGAATACCACATACAATTCCATGGGAAAATGTTTAACATATGAGAGGAAACAGATGATTTCTTGCTAAAAAATAAAATACAGAAACTAATCCAGAAAGAAGAAAACTTGATTAGACCTATTATTATGGAAAATATTGGAAAAGTGAGTAAAGGTCTGTCAAAAGTACACCAAAATCCATATCACATCTTTGTTATTTGTTAGCAACTAAGATACTTCTAACCTCCTTGTAACTATTCATGACCAAGAAAGTAGATAGCTTTCTCTCTATAAAGACCTGATAAAGATGATGTGAAAATAGAAAAATACATACACTTTTTTATATAAGTGAAAACATTCTAAATAAAATATTTTCAAATAGAACCTACCAAAATATCGAAGTGATATAATCTGATTAATTAGAACTTATTTCAAGAATGAATGGATGATTCAGTATTAGGAACTCCATAAAATTAACTAAATCAATAAATTAAATGGAAAATATATAGTTGATGTGTTTGCCAGAAAGAGTCAAAGAGTGGGCCCTGCTCCTTAGTTGGCTCATTCGTATTTTGCCTGGAGACCTCCATCAGCAGAAGGCAAGAGGGAGACCTAGATACTGCATGACAATCTGCCTCGTGGCCATTAGGAACAATTTCTCTCTCCTTATAAGACACCACAGAGAAGTCCAGTTCTCTCAGATTATTCCTCATCCACTACTCAACCCCACAAAGCCCACCATATGCCCATGGACTCTAAACATATGTTATTCCCCATTTGGTTCTATACATATCCTATTCTAACATCTTTCCCTAACCCTTTGCATATCAGAAACTTCCCCATATCTTCAAGCCTTTTTCTGATTTTTCTTTGCCATTTATGTTCTAACAGAAATCTACCACTTTTCTGGGAACACTAATTCCTCTATAGCCTCCTTCCTCCTAGTGGTGACTTTTGCATTTTATATCCCTTGGAACTCTGGCTTGATGTTGAGCTTGGCACCCTTTTATTTCTCATTGCTACGTCCAAACTCTGCACCCTTCCACTTACACTTAAAAGCACAGAGCTTTGTATATTAGACTGGACCACACATTATTGCTCTTTATTTTAATAATATGCAGAATTCCAGGTCCCTTGTTGTTGAATATTTTAGCTCCTAGCTCAGTTTGACTCTGTAACTTTGCTCTTTTTTATGATGATTTCAGTTTCCACATATATGAATTTTCAATAAGCTGATGTGGCAAATAGTGATAGTTATTCATCAAAACTATTAATCTTTCCTTTTGACAGATAGCCAGACAATATTTATAAGTCTCTCCCATGTGGCCATGTGGTTGAATTACAGCTAATGGACTATTTGGCAAAGACAAGAGTCTTTAACACTATGTTTCAAAACATAGATATTATTTTGTAACTTGGAAAACATCAAATAAAATATTTTTTTCAAGGGATGAGTGAAAGGTGAGAATTTTGAGACAATGCTGATAAATTGTTTCAGGAGTTACAAAGGACTAGGACACTGGAAACAGATATGAGGTCAAGGTAGAGCTGCTTTGTTGATGTTTCTTTGTTTCTCTTTCTGATTTTATTTTATTTCCTTTCTGGTTTAGAAAGTATGTTTTAGAGCAGGTTTTTATATGAATGGGAACGGTCTTGTGAAGACAAAGAAATTGAAGGTCGGATGACACAAAGTAGATCAAAGTCAGAGATAGAAATACTGATACAGGGCTACTGATACAAGTTGGTGTGTTGTTTGGTAATGGGAAAAGGAGTATATTTTCTCAGATGGATTCCACATCACTAGTGAATTATGAGGCTAGGCCATCAGTTGAGAATATGGTTAGAAGAGAGGTTGAAGAGAAAAAAAAATGGACAGGTTGAAATGAAAAGAGAAGAGTAAATTAATACAATAGACATCTCAGAGAGTGGGAATGTAAACTTATGAGAAAAATGGTCTTGGACTACTGACAAGTGTTCAATATCTATTTGAGTGTTCAATATTCATTTTTTTGATCATGAAGTTAAAGTATAGCAATTAAATCATTTTTATTATTTTCTTTAGCAATACTTAACTATTCATGGGTAATCCCAGTGAAAAGAGTAGTTGATTTCAATCATCCTTAGGAATTTTGTTCAGGCCAGAAAGACAGACAAGAGAGAGGGACATAAGTATTGAGAATGCCTTCAAGACCAATGAGTCAAAGGTAGGTAATAAAGAAAAGTAGGAGAAACAGTAAAAAGAGGAATACCACACAGTGATTGTGCCCATGAGGCTAAAACTTGTGCTCGAGTGTTTCTAAAGTAAATGAGTTGGAAGGAGAGGTGATGATTGCAGAGGGTGGAATTTTTGAAGCAGATTTTGGAGATGATGTATTTACTAGTAAGGATAAAGTTCATAATATAAATATGGGAACTGCTGCCTAAATATAATCAAGGGGAAATTTTTGAAACTGAGAGACCAAAGAACTAGAAGGACAGGTTTTTCATGGTCTGTTCAAATGAGTTTTAGAAATTGTCCAGAAATGCTTTGTAATAAAAGTTGAGGAGACGATATTCATTAAACTCCAGGCAACATGTGTCTGCAATATTTTTTCCTATGCTATAGGCTACAAAGTAAGGATTTTCTAATATGAGCACACTGAAGGAATTCAACTTATGTCTTTATAGGGATAGGGGAATTGTATGTAAACACTTGTTACTTAGATTTGCATTGGGGGACCTCACATAAGGTTGAGCTATGTTAATATGTAATTTGGGTTTCTTCCCTAGATGTTAGGCTTAAGGAAGATATACAGAGTTTCAAAAGTCCAAAGGACCAAGTGATGCTTCAGCCATATTATAAAATATAATAGTGTTTAGAATTACTATAGGACATATATCTGTGTGATCTTGTTATACTTTGGAATATGTTCTCAAAAAAACATGTTGAAGTCCTAATCCCCAGTACCTCTGAATGTGACCTTATTTGGAAATGAAGTTTTTGTAGATGTAATTAGTTAAATTAAAACGAGGTCATAATGGAATAGGATGGCACCTTAATCCAGTATGACTGGTGCCTTTATAAGGAGATAGCCATGTGAACACACAGAAACACACATGAAGATGCTATGAGAAGACAGAGGAAGATGATAGAAGATTGAAATGATGCATCTACAAGCCAAAGAACACCTGGGGCTACCAGAAGCTGGAAAAGGCAAGGAAAAATCTTCCCCTAGAGCCTTCAGAGGAAGTGTCAACTCTGAAAAATGTATAAGAGTTGTATGTTTCAGTTTTATTTAGGAAACTTACTGAGGACTATAGCCCAGGAAACAGCCTCTCATTAGCTCTGAGGGGACTGCTCCAAATAAATTTGATTTTTGGCTAAGGAATACATGCAGTGAATCACACAACTCGGTAAGAGATAAACGCTAGTCCCAAGGAACAAATATCTCAGTTAATGATTTAGTGCTTTTCTATGTATGGGAAGATGCAAGAATCTGGTGCATTAAAATTTTTCCTGAGATATACACCTAACTACCTAAGGGGCTTGTTTTTCCCAAAGCACAGAATGTCTCATCTTGTTTTTCATCCTGAACTCCTTCCTGGGAGCACTGTTGGTCAGTGACTGCAGTGGCTAATGATTTAATCATTGTAGAACTGGATGGTGGGCAACATTCTTTGTTTTACAATACCATGGCCTTCCTAACACCATGATTTCAAACTTCCAGTCTCCCGAACTATAAGAGAATACAATTCTGTTGTTTTAAGTGTTACAGAAGCCCTATGAAACTAGTACAGATGGTTATACATATTTAGGGATGTTTGGAAAGTGATGGTTACCCTCACTTCAGTTGTATAGACTTCATGCAGTTCCTTTCAATCCAAAACCAGTTCCAGTATGGGAGCCGGACTACAAATTTCCAAATGATGGGGCAGGCAGCACTTGGCCAAGAAGGCTCATGTATGGGAAAAGTAAAGCAACACTTTCTAGAGGACAAAGCCTAGAGCCTGTCTCCTTTTGAGGTAAATTTCTAGAAAGACAACTTACTTATTTAGAGAAGAGATTTTCTGGAACACTTTCTACTACACAGATAGAAAACTATTTGGAAACCGATTTCTCTGAAATCTACTCTATCATGTTTTACTGTTCTATCATTTCTACTAGAAATCTAGTACATATATTAAAAATGTATGTACTTCTGAAATACTTTTCACTGTTCAGAACACAGTGAAAATTCTGAAAATCATTCATTGAAAGTGACCGAATGAACACTAGTATAAAACTAATGCTTTGCTCTGATTGCATCACTAGCCTGTATGTCAAGAAAAGGAAACTTCATGGAGGAAGTTAGTATAATCTCAGTGGCTGTGGAGTACTAGTTAATTTGTTTCTGAAGAAATCAGATGCCTGAAATTCAAAAGAGATTTAAAGAGTTTTAAAGGTAGCTAAATGTTTGTGAGCACTGACTAAATGTCTTAAGTTCAAACATCACACCATTTCTGCTGACAACAATGAAGTAACTAAGGCATTTATTTTTTATGTCATTATCATATCATAGGTCAGAAAAATAGGCCAAAAATGGTTAAATAATTCTTACAATGTCGTATATCTAGTCAGAGGCAGAGGTGGGATTTGACCCTAGGCAGTCTCGTTCCAAAGGATAGCTCTTAATTCCCATGCATAGACCCTCTCATTTTATTAATTATCTCATATATCATATTTTATCAAATTACAGGATGTTTTATTTTTGCCAAATACATTATTTCACAATGCTTTTCTCCCATATTGATTGTAGAAGGCACCTTGATTTCAGAGATGTTAAAATATGAATGAATTAAATTATGTGACTTAGAACTAATAAAATATGGTAATTGGATCCAAATACTATAAGCTAAGTAATATTAATTTTATGGATTAGAGAACCAGGTACAAAAGAGATTTAATTACCTTGATTTGGTGACATAGTGAAATAACAGTTAAAAATATATTTTCTCAACATCAAATCCTGTACACTGAAACACTAAGATATTCTTTAATTCAAAAATGATACACTTGAAACTATTATTTCTATATTTCTGTTTGGGAATAATTCCATTTTTAAAAATCTTATATCAATTTTCATTGTATTTAAAATTAAAATACTTAAAACTAAAGATTATCTTTTATATAACAGAATGTTTTACTAAAAAGTCAACATGTACTTGTTCCCCCCTCTTCCTTAAGGCAACTGCTTTTGTGGAGCTATTATTATAGAAATTATGAATACCTATATTTGCAAAGAGATTTCAGAGTTTAGGATTTCCAACATTAAACTTATTGTTTAGGATAAGCAATGGAATTAACTATTTGTGTTTCAAGAGTCAAAAGTAAGACCTCTGGATTCTTAGTTTAATATTAAGGAGAAGGATCCTAACTCCACTTAGGCCGGATGCCACAGTGGAATCTCAGGGCTAGAAATACTTGAGCAGCTTTCTATGATGGCACAGTGTGGCAACGCAGAGCAAAATAGACACTGGCCCAAGAGAATGACATGAATCAGGGCTGTTGCAAGTGGGGATTAGAAGTCAGGTGCAAGACCTTTGTGAACTGTGTAAGTCTCTAGATTTTGATGGACTTTGTTTTAATTTTTCATGTATTTGCTTGCTTGTTTAAAATATATATTTTTTTATAGATTGCAACTTTCTTTTTAAACCTTCCATGACCAGCTACATTTTTTTAAAGGACTCACTTTATTTATTTATTTATTTATTTATTATTTTTGGCTGTGTTGAGTCTTCATTGTTGCGTGCAGGCTTTCTCTAGTTGCAGCGAGTGGGGGCTACTCTTCGTTGTGGTGCACAGGCTTCTCATTGCGGTGGCTTCTCTTGTTGCAGAGCATGGGCTTTAGGCACATGGGCTTCAGTAGTTGCAGCATGTGGGCTCAGTAGTTGTGGTGCACGAGCTTAGTTACTCCGTGGCATGTGGGATCTTCCTGGATCAGGGATCAAATCCGTGTCCCCTGCATTGGCAGGTGGATTCTTAATCACTGCGTCACCAGGGAAGTCCCTAAAATATTTAGGGTAGTATGTGATCTAGGGGGACGTGATATTAAACCTCTTACCTATCTGAAATTTAAGTATTCCATGTGATTTTAATTTAATTTGGAAAAGGAAGGGAGATATGATCATGATATCACTGGGAGTATAGAAAAATGACATTCTAATTACATTTGTTTTGTTAGCAGAAAGAAACAAACAAAAAGGGAGACAGAAAGAAAGATTCCTATATCACAGTTGGTCTTGGTGGAGGGGCGTGCCAGTGTATAGAGTTGACAGTGACAGTAATAAAGAGAAAAGGAATGAGAGTGAGTCCCAGGGGGCTTGGAATAAGACAGAAAGAGGAACGCAGATGTTAACCAGGGTCAAAGAAGCTGATGCAGGTACTTGATAATAGAAGGATCAACTTGGGATCCTCAAAAGAAGAGCTCAAGAAACCATTTATTTGATTAAGGTTTAGAGTAAATGTCTAAAGCTCAAAATAAACACAGAAGCAGTCAGTGTCCATACATTTGATTTTAGTTTTTGGCTTTATTTATTTGTTTCTTGATAAAACAGAGCATAGTTGCCAGTGGTGACTTTTTACTGTTAAAAGGGCTGTTTACCTTAGAAACCATACTATGCTTTGAGTTTGTAGAGAAATTCTGCTATACTATGTGTATATAAATATATATGACTGAAGTGAATGAGTGGTCAAAACAGAAGGAAGACATCATTCAATACTTTGTTGAAATGTTAAACTAAGCAATGTAAAAGTTGCATACTAAGTCAAAATATTTATTTACTTATTTATTGAGGAATTAAACCCTAAGTTCAAAACCAATTGAAAATGCTAACGTTGAGTATAAAGTGTGAAAATATAGTGCTCCTGCATCTAGCACATTGGTAGGGCATATAGTAAGCACTCAATTAAAGCTATTTGAATTTCTGTTTGTATTCAAGAGGATAATATGGTCCCAGAAATTAATTTTTTCCACTTGATGATGATTATATAAAAAAATCTGGATACATTCAGAATCAGCAATTTCTGAAATCAGAATAAAATCTATGCTAACACACAGATGAGGAAATAATCTATATGAATTTTAAAAATTCATGGCCCTGAAAAATCCACTAGATTTGATTCACAATTGTTTAAAGTGGCTGGAAGAAATGTAAAGAAATGAAAATTTAATGATCTGTAATATTTGTTTGAAGACTTGGGTAAGACTTGGTTTGCTAAAATAAAAAGTTAATTAAACCAATAAAACCTTATATAAAGCAGTGTCTGCTTACACGGAAATGAATATCTTAATGTACCCATTGTTTGTTAAGGCATTCTGTTGGGAATGGAAAAATATATATCATTTTTAAACAATCTTGGAACTTATCTAAACTTTTTTTTTCCAAGCTAGACTAGTTAAATAAATGATCCAATGTATTTTATAAAGTAGATTGGATTGTTCCTGAAATTTTCATATATTTTTTAAAAAGACACCGTTTCAAAATCATATCTTGCCAAGTTTGTATTGGTTTTTATGTTAATCTGAAAATAGTCACAAATCCATGCTTGCAGTATTGTTAATGACACTAATGTGGATGACGATGGTGATACAAAAGTGACAGTGATGATCATGAGGTGAGCTAATGTTTATGGCGTGTATACTTTATCCCACAGCAAGCCATAACATAGATGCTAGAATTTCCTCACTTCTCAGAAGAAGAGAGGAAGCTAAGATAAAATAAATAAGTTGCTCAATTACACATGAAGTTGTTGTCCAGAGCTGGAATTTGTACCAATGCTTGTGTAACTCCCAAGCCCTTGGGCTTCCCTAAAACCAATTACAATTTCTTTAATAACAATTATATCCCTTTGTTCTCTGGTGATCCGTGAAGAGAATTACTTTGCTGGTTTGGTTATCAACATTAATTCAATAGCGTTGGAATGCCATGAAGTTAAGATATACACTGAATTACATATCAAATGAAAGACTAATAGTGACTGCACATAAAGCTTATAAATTTTGTTTTCAGATTAATTATGAGCTAGTTAAGCTATTGAACTAAATTTGCTTTATATAAATATTAGTTAAATCTTGTTTATTTTCTAATCATAGTATTTAATTATAGTTCTTTACAATTTGACATAGGTAATGTAGTCATTACTACTAATTAAGCTATTACTTACTATGTATGCATACGACCTGGCATTCTATTAGAAGCTCAAAGAACATTATCACTAAAACTAACGAGTACAGAATAGAGAACCATATTGATATTTGCTAGCACTGTTAAAGAGGAGATTCTGTTTCCACACACAGAAATCACTTGCTGTCTAGAATGAAAACATTTTTCTCAACCTGATGCCAAGTATTTGGCCTCTGTGCACCGGTGCCAAATCAAATCTTGGAGACAGAGTTTTGGGTGAAGTAGAAAAGAATAGCATTATTGCTTTGCCAGGCAAAGAGGACCACAGTAGGCTCATGCTCCTCAAAAACTGTGTCACTACCCAGGGGGATTTGGGGAGGAGTTTTATAGCAATGGTTCAAGGGTGGAGTTGCTGATAAGGATCAGGGTGTGTGCAGGGCCTGCACTCCTTAGTCTGGTCTCAGGTGGTCTCCTGATGAGCTTCTCTGGGTTACCAAACTGTGATCTTCTCTGGAATGAAGAATGCTGACATCTTCCATTTGTTGGGGGCTTTAGTTCCATAAAAGAGCTCAAAGATATTGTTATGTGTATCCCTTGAGGGGGAACCAGGACCCTGCCTCAAGTCTGCAATATAGTTTCTTGACTGCTCCTCCCTTGTCTCTGCATCCCCTCCCTTCCTTGATTAACAACTGTTTGAAAGGCTTCCATGCCCAGGAGTCCCACAGTGTCCTGCTTGGTTTCAAACCCAGTAAAAGGCTACCCTAACCTGTCATATCCTTAGGTCATTTGTTAGACTGCTCTCTACATATTGGGAGCTGCTTATAATGTTATTATGTTAAGAAGACAGATAAATTTATTTAAGAATAGTGTGTTTCTTTGTGATTTTTCTAAGCTTATATTGTTCTAAATAAGTCCATTTATATATAATATACTATGTGTATATAAATTATCTGTATGCTGAATGACAATAGCATTTACTAAAATCTGGCTATGATAAATCAGTAAAATGCTTAATTAAACTTTATACTAATGCATTGTAAACAAAGCTTATTTTTTTAACAGAATAACCTGAGCTATTACAAGATAGATCTGTACATGTGTTTGGAATTGTATTCTTAGGGTGTGTTTATTCTTTATATTTGTGTGATATAAGGAATACATATTTGGTTTTCCTCCTCATTTCTGGCACAGAGCTCCTAAAACCCTTGGGATTTCCTGTGATGAGAGTGGTAAAGATGTCTTTTGTTATGTCAGTGGTATGACTTTAAGACCCACCTAAGAAGGGGAATGGTTACCAGGAGAACCAACCAGTGATTACACATTTGGAACTTTAAATCCTACCCCACCCCAACCCACGCCACCTCCAGGGAGGGGAGAAGTGCTTGAGGTTGAATCAAGGGCCAATGGCCAACGATTTAATGTCATGTCTATGCAATGAAGCCTCTGTAAAAACCCAAAAGGACTGGGTTCAGAGAGATTCTGGGTTGGTGAATATGTGGAGATGCGGAGAGAATGGCACCCTTGGGGAAGGCATGGAAACTCCATGCACTTTCCCCATGTCTTGCCCTATGCTTCTCTTCCACCTGGCTGTGTCTGAGTTATCTCCTTTTATAATAAACTGGTAATTTAATAAGTAAAACAGTTCTCTGAGTTCTGTGAGCTGCTCTAGCAAATTAATTGAAACCAAGTAGGGGGTCATGGGAACCTCTGACTGATAGCCAGTAGATCAAAGGTATAGGTAACAACTTGGACTTGGGATTGGCATTTTGAGTTGGAAGGGCTTGTTAGGACCCCTAAATTGTAGCCAGTCAGGTCAAAAGCTTGCAGTTGGCATCAGAAAATGGAATTGGGGGTGTGAAGGCGGTACTGTAAGACTAAATCTTTAACCTGTGGAATCTGATGCATGTTAGAATGGAGTTGAATTGTCGTACACCTAGCTGGTGTCTGAGAATTGCTTGTTGTTGTTTTGGGGAAAACTCCCACATATTTGGTTACCCAAAGTGTCATAAGTGAAGTGTTTCCTATGAGAAGTAAAGGAGAGACACAGGAGAAAACATAGTAGGAAAGAACTGGGTTTTTTCCTATATAGGAAGGAAAAATCTGGGCCTTTCTATATTTTCATGTGCTTGTGAGAGGTATTCATTTATTTTTTATCTCTAACCTTTTATTCCTCCTGAACAAATATAATATTGGGGGTTATAGATAATATACAATATAATGAATCATCTTCATGCATCATAGCATACTTTACAAACTGACGTGCATATTGTGTGTATCCACACGGTATTATCTGAAGTACCCACACTTTAGGTACTCCCCCCACCACACACTCACACACACACCACACACACACACACACACACACACACACACACTTTTATGATCAAATTGTCACCTCAATATTTGCTACATCTGCAAATTTCCAATGGTAAAATGAGAACAAATATCATTATGGTTTAGCAACTATTCTAATTTTCTTAGAGATTGGCATGACTCTGAATCTGTTGCCAAATGCAAGTTCATGTACAAAAGGCAAAATCTGGGGTGAGCGCTGTAGGGTGTGTGACTTTCTTTGGTTGGTTGGTGGTGAGATAACAGGGTGGTATTCTAGGAATCTTGTGCTTAGCCTGAAGTTACCATCCTCCACCTGGGTGGGGGCCTTAGTTCCTACAGAAGAACTCAAAGGTATTGGTTATGTATATTCCTTGTGGTGGAACCAGGACCCTGCTTTATTGCTGCACTATTATTTCTTGACTGCCTCTCCTTTGTTTCTGCATTCCCTTTCTTCTCTAATTAGTAATTGTTTGAATATGCCCTTTGGAACTCAGGGAAGGTCTAGGAGGCTGAAGCCTTTTTCCTATAAACAAGACAGGGGACACAGACAGGCTTTTGTACCCAGGAAGGCCCCACAAGGTCCTGTTCAGTTTCAAATCCAGAGAATACTTTATTGGTATGATTTTCATTTATGCATCCAAATATGAAAAATCATACATGATGACATTGCTGTTTTCATTGCTTTACTATTAGGATAATCAGGTTAATCATTCATAATAAAGAGTTTTATGCTAAATGGTTACATTTATGTCATTAGGCATCAAATACTAACAGATGCAACACCAAGAAAAACATGAGTGTTTTGATTTATAAGGGAATTATCAGATGCAGGATTAACCTCCAGGCTTTTAATATGTTTTCCTAAAGCTTTACACAGTATAAATATATTAGTTGGCTAAAAGATAAAGAAATACAACCATAATAAATGGCTCTTCAAAAGATTATAAGAACCTGATTCTTCTTTCAGTTAGAAAGCCTCTGGTATAATGGAAAAACTATGCCTCTTACATTACAAGAGGTTGATCCACTCTTTTCACATTATTGAACAAATTCAGCAAGAATGGTCTTGAACAAAGGGCAGAATAAACCTTCATCTTCGAATTTGAATTTAGACTCAACAAACAGTAACCAAAAAATCCCCAAACATTTCTGTTAGGTTGGGTAGAGGTTAAATTTTTGCTCTTACAGATGCAGTCACTGGATTAGAATACTACATTTCACTGGGTTAGAATTCTACTTTAAGAAATCATATGAAATAAAAATACCAATGGGAAGGGTAATAAATTCATTCTAACATTAAGGATCCTTAGGGCCTGTTTTGCTCGCCATTGTATTGCTAAAGCATAGCACAGTCTAAGACAGGTATTAATGATTTTATAAAAGAATAAAAGCATAAATAAATATCTTTTGGTGAAGAACCAGATTCCAGAGGCAGAAAGATTGAGTTAATCTTAGTCATAGTTGACTGTTGGAACATTATTTAATTTTCCTGAACCTTAAAATTCAAGTTGTAAAAATGGACATAAAATGTTGAGCTCTCAAGGTTATTCCAAAGATGGAGGGAAAGAGTGGTGCAGTATGGTGCAGTAGGCTATCAGTTAATGTCAATAATCATTAATGTGATTCATTTTGCACTATTAACAGGAACATATTACTAGTATGCTGGGTGGCTGGGAGGTAACAGAGAGGACGTGTGTGAGGTAAAGCTACAGTAAGGGATACCATCAGAACAAACTGTGCCTGTCTTTATGGATTCCTAAGTTACTAAAAAGCCAAGGGAATATTTAGGACTATTTTATCCGTTCAAATTCAAAATTTTGATGCAGCTTTTGCCCTTATATCACAAGAACTAGAACAGTTTGTTCAGGGAAAAGGGCAAAGTTTTCCTGCTAGAGGAAGTTAAGTATTAAGTGGTTAAGAAACAAGGAATACGGTTCTGAATAGACTCTAGAATCTCACAATGCTCTAACTGAGCAGGAAAGTATTAGACTAGAACAAGTACTCTTAGATTTTTGGCTGTTTTATAAGAACCATCTGTCTCTAGAGTCTTCCTACCCACATGTGTCAGTTACTTTGTCTAGGTTACCATGATAATTTTTTTTAAATTAATTAATTAATTAATTTATTTTTGGCTGTGTTGGGTCTTCGTTTCTGTGCGAGGGCTTTCTCTAGTTGCGGCGAGCGGGGGCCACTCTTCATCACGGTGCGCGGGCCTCTCACTATCGCGGCCTCTCTTGTTGCGGAGCACAGGCTCAGTAGTTGTGGCTCACGGGCCCAGTTGCTCCATGGCATGTGGGATCTTCCCAGACCAGGGCTCGAACCCATGTCCCCTGCATTGGCAGGCGGATTCTCAACCACTGCACCACCAGGGAAGCTCCATGATGATTTTTTGATTTGGAAACAATCATTACATCAGTCGCATCAAGACTTGTTAGTGTCTAAAATATTCTTCCATTGCAGTCCATTTATAAAGCTTTGTTTGAAGTTTATTTCTGTCATGGAAACAAGGCATTTCAAAGAAAGATATTTACATTTCAAATAGATGTTTGCAATGCTTGTACTTTCTTCAGTAGTTTATAATTCAATCAGTTGGATATGAAGTGCTGACATTGAAATGCAGAAGCAGAAAGTTCCTGTTCTCTCAACTTCAAAAGTATCTAAATTAATTCTGGCCCTGGTCAGTAATGGACATGCCAACACTCTGCATGCTATCTGGACTCAGAAGGAGTTTGTTTTAAAATGGCTTGAGACTCATAAAAAACATGTTTATACTAACACAAAAGCAAACAATCTCACCTCTAAAATTTCACGTGTTAGGAATACAACTCATTTATTATTAAACAAGTCATTGAAGGATATGGAGGAAGCTTGTGTAAATAATTGGGCTACCATAGTGTGTGCTTTCACAGGCATGTGTGGGAAAATAAGGAGTTAGTCCCTATTTTGTGAGCTGGAATTAAGTATTAAATAATTCATTTACAAGTGCATTATATATAATGTGTATATATATTTAATATTATATAGTAGATGTGAGATATTATATTGCTTAAAATCAAAAACAAACAGACACCAGCCTTGAAAATTCCCTGAGCAGACAAAGCCAGTTTAGTCATACAAATAAAGCTTAATTTAGCTTATTTTGCAAGACTAACTTGACCTGGGTCATTTCTTGCTTATGCCTCCTGAAATCAAGCAAAATTTGAACTGTTTCCCAAGGTTGACATGAGGTAACCACTGAAATTTCCAATATTACAATCAATCACTGGAAGAATAAGCAGTCACTGCTTTCTCACTGTATAAGCTGCTTTATAACAGGGACCCCTGAGCCTCATTCCATATTTTGGTTTGAGCGCTCCTGGTTTGCAAACTGTCTTTTTACTGTGTGCACAACAAACTTTTACTAATTAGTATTTCAGTGATTTGTTGGTTACACTTCAGCTCTTTCTGAACCTTTGAATATATATATATATAGTCAACCTTTGAATATATTTGAATATATATGTATGTATATATATATTTGAATATATATGTGTGTGTGTGTGTATGTGTGTGTGTGTATATATATATAGATATATATATATATATTTCTTTTTGGCACTCTAGAAGTGAACTTTTATCCATTCTCTTCAACTCCCGTAATCCATTTGCTAACACAAAATACGTATTCAATAAATGTTTATTGAATGAATGCTTGGTTCCCTTTTAAGTAATTCCGGAATGGTAGGGCAATTATCCTTGATGATAGGTGACTTGCTGTTCCTATCCACTGAGATAAATAAATTGGAGTAAATGGCCACATAAATGGAAATAGAATGGTGCATATAGGAAAAAAATAATTTGGCTGCATTAAAAAAATAAGCAAAAAGGATAAAAATAATGCTCTGAAGATGAGCAACTGCACAAGAACTCATTTCCTCCTGGTAACAGGAAAATCAGTGCTGTAGTTGGAAGAAATGAGGCAGTATAAGTTCTGTGAGAAATGCCATCAGTTCTGCAGTATAAAGTGAGCCAATAAAACTAATCTACAAGGGGCTTTTAGATTTTGATTAGATTGTAGATTGCAAGCACTTTGTGAAGTTTTTGTGAAAATAGCAATTGATTTCCCCTCTAACCAAGCAATTTAATCTATGGTACAAGTCGCAAAGCCAGCTGTGGAATGATGGGTTTCCCTGCAGGATCAGTGAGCTAGAAGCAATACACCTGCCACCAGGCTTCTAAAATAATAATTTGGCAAAGATAATTTTAATAGGCAGGAAGAAAGGTTAACAACCTTTGTTAAGGCTCTTTAGAGTAAGAATGATTCAAGTGCCCCATTCATCTTCCCATTCCTTCCTCTTTCAGTTTTGTTCCATTCAGTGCTAAGCAGAAATTGAGACCAGCAGGTTTTAAGTTCCACGTTTCATCATGCTGGTTCAAATATGCATGTATTCATGCAGAATATGTTAAATGTATGGCATACTCTGAGCACTATGCCAGAAAATGGGAGGTAAATATGAGAGAAGCAAAAGATCTTATACAAACAAGGATAAAAAAAAAGCTGAATCTGCATTGAGAGACCAGACTGAGTAAAGTATCTATTTACAGATCTCGCTTTTTCCCTTTGAAAGTGGAAATGGTGGGTGCTCAGGTATTGTGCTGGGCTAGACTCTGGAGGTGAAACTTCTAATGAACAACTCTTCCCCAGCCATTGCCATGAAGAAGTCCCCTGCCTGGGGCTGGAGTCTTTTATCAGGAAAACATTTAGTAATAGATCCCATTACTAAACACTTAGTAATAGACTGTGCAGAGGGAGGAGAAAATGGACTGGAAAAAAACTACTGGAGTAAAGATGAAGGAGTGGGAGTGGCAGTGGCAGGGGGGAGATATCCTGTGTGAGCAGTGAGTCACATATAGCAACCTCTGGTAGCTGTAACACAGTGGATTGCTTCCGCCCTTGCCTCTTGACATGATATTTAAATCCACTCTTGTGGGTTCTTGCTGAAAACCAGCATCACATTGTGCCAGAAAGGCTCCATGTGATTTAGCAAAGCCACAGCTGCAGGATGCTAGGAACAAGCCTGCCAAGAACTGCCATTGACTCTCATCTCTTCCTGATATTAACCTGAGTGTCACTTTGAGCAACACATAGCTATATGATAATTAAATAATTAATACTAATTAAATACTAATTATAAATGATTTATAATATTTTAAATTATAAATATTTTATAATTTAAATTATAATTAAATAATAATTAATAAAATAATTTAAAAATCATCATCATCATTATTATGTTAACCTATTACTTGTTGAACACTTAAAATGTTTCACATATTGTTTCCAGTACTTTACTTGTATTATCTTAATATATCATAATAAAACCTATTTGGTAGAAGTTACTAATATCTCTACCAATGAACAAAGATACATAAAAACGTATTACTTACCCAGTGTCATGCAGGTATTAATTGTTAAAGATATAATTTAAAACCAAAAGAGTGATTCTCAAATATAGAATATTTTGACATATGCTAAATAAATGCAAGTAAAATATAATATTTCAATTACCATGAAGAGCAGTACAAAACAATCTAAGTTTTTATATGGCTTTCATCTCCTTTATATAGTAAAATGTTCAACTATTAGGGATCAAGGGTAGGATAATATCACAAACTGTGTGTGAAACAAATACTGGCCTATATGCTCTCAGAGGCAAAAATTCTCATCACCATCCTATCATTAGTGACTCAATAATTCCCAAGTAGACTGGTATCCAGGAAAGTGTGCTTCTCTTGAGTACCTGGTTTATTTTCTCAGGAATACAATAGATCTTTTCTTTTCTCCCTTGTTTTGACTACAGTGGAGCTCAGAGCAAATGTTGCTGTGGTCTTCCTCTAGAAATTGTACCCAATATTATTGAATGCTTCCTTAGATAGTAATTTTATCTTTGGATTTAAATTAAATTTACATTCTATTTTTCACGGTCCACATGCATTTATTAATTTATGTACTTACTAAATTAAGTCCATCATTTATCTTCATGGGTTTTTTTTCATTGTTCAATTTACAGTATTGATTTTTCTCTATGCTCCAAAGATGGAGTAGCTCATAATTGAATAGTTACTGTTCATCAGTTCTTTCTCTAATGCTGAATTGCCAATTTTAAGTAGAAAATGTTCTTATTTAAAATAATGTTTGTTTTGTTTTGGTTTTGGCTACCACTTCTCATAAAGGACAGAAATGAGAAAATGTATCTAACTGACATTCATTCTTATCAACAGAAATGTTTTTTAGTTGTATATTTTCTAAATGAATGATCTCAGTATTGAGTCATTCATACTGCTTTTAGCTTCCTACGAGAATCAAAGGCCTGAAGACTGTACAGGACCTTTCTGTGATTCTTCAGATTATAAGGCATAGTCCTGGCATAATTCATAAGAATTTTTAGAACACTTATCAGATTCTGTGCCTTTTAGCATATTGGTATCTAAAATCTTTTGTATAGCCCATCTGCAGCTTACAGACCAATATACTAATCCTTACACAAAAATCAAGGAGAGTTTAAGCCTTGTGTAGACACAGGTAAGGTACAAACATCATAGATTAGGAGATAGTCCAGAAGTGGGAAAACAGATGTCAGAGGACATGAATGGACTGAAAATGTATTGAATTCAGTTGCCGAGATCTAGTCTACTATGAAGATCTTTTTCTATCTCTTTCTCTCTGTCAAATACATTATTTGTACCATCAATAAGTAAAATAAATACTCATTATAAATTTTGACAAATATAGACTATAGAAAGAAGGAAAAAGTGGCCCATAGTTCTACCATCTAAAGACAATTCTTAATATTTGTATATACAAATATGCCCTCTTTTCCAAATCTCTTGTATCTTGAGTTCAAGTAATGCAAATTTGGATATTAAGTTCAAATATTGAGGTATACTGTATTGTCCAAATACTGAGTTTAAATATCAAGTAATGAGATAGCAAGAGATTCACATAAAATGTCTGAATCTATTTGGTTAATAAGTTCTATTACTGAGAATTCAAAAAATATATTTCCTATATTTGTTTTTTAGATATTTCAAGTATTTGCATGTAAAGGTGTAAAAAATAACAAACCAGCATGCAATGTATAAATATACATATATAATATTACTATAAAATATGTATTGCTTGTTTACTTTTTAAAATTAACATTGTAAGATATTATATACCCAATTGGATCACTGTAGAGTGTTCTATAGTATGGAATCTTATAGTTTGCTTAATCATTTTCCTATTCTTAAACATTTAATGTATGCTTTTTGCCAAAGTTAATCTATTATTAATTATGCTGCAAAACTTTGTGTGTGTGTGTGTGTGTGTGTGTGTTTCACATTCATTCCTGAGGATAGATTCCAGAACTAGACTGACAAGATCAAGAAATGCCAGTTTTTTATGACTCCCTTTACAAATTGCTTAAGAGGTTTTTTAATCATGGAACGATTTAAATCCACATATTTAATTATAATAAAGTCTTTTATCAGCATAACCAATTCTGTTATATTTCACACTGTTCTTTATGAGGCATACATTCTGCCTTAAGTTTGAATTAGTTTACTGTTTTAATAACTAGTTGGATAGGTTTCCACACTCCTCCATATATAGTTTTTAACCATATGTTTTCCTCTATCTTTATAAATGAAAAGTTTGTTGTTTATTAATATCCGAATTTCCATATTCATTATTATAGGGATCAGTAATTCCAAAGTTGTTTTGGTATGGTGTATTAAAAAATACAAAGATAGGATTAATAAGCAGAATTCCCTGTTATTGCCTTTTAATAAAGCTCAGATATTTGCCATTGAATAGTACAGATGACTGTTTTTCTTAAAATTAGTTATCTCATTCCCATGTCTTTTCACAGAATTAGTATATATATTTTTTGGACTCTGTGTAGTAATCACTTAGATAATAGGGTAATGTGGTATCATGAACACGCCAATAAATTTAATTTATTCATTTTTTAAAAAATTTCTTGGATAAAATGTAGAGTGTTTCACGGTAGAGGGATTTAATCCATTGTGTAAAAAGAACATTGCCTAAAGAAATTGCAACTTTTATTCCTATATGTTTATTAAAGACAGAACTTCTTACTATTTCTTATAAGTTTTTAATGTTTTCTTAAGTATTTCACGAAGTTTAGCTTATCTGTGCTAAACATAGTAAGAAATATATTAGAGTTTATATAAATTATTTACAAAAACATACCACATGGATTTTGAATGTTATAAATTATGTAATACCTTTTATAATGCAGATGTATGAGCAAAAGTAACTTCAGAAATTGTATTTATTATTATTGACATAAATTCACTTGAGTTTTCCTTGTATCACTTAGAAACATTCTTTCTGCAGAAATTTCTAAGTACGTTTTTTGGAATAAATAATTTTATTAACTGTGACACCCCAAAAGTTTGATGATTAGCAAAATACTCTGAGCTGACCCATGACACTTTTGAAAGTAAACCTCCTCTTCCTGTAGTAGTTTGTCAGATCTTATTTACCATGACCTTGGTATGTCTTTTAATTATATCTCTAATTATCGCATGACAATGCTTGTTTCAAACCATCTTTCATACTGATTGGTGAAAAATTTTGGATTTATAAGCCATTAAAAAGCCATTCTATGGTGTGCCCTGCAATTAATTAGAAGCCAAGTAATAATAAAATGCAATTAACTCAATGACTACAAGTTTTTTAAAAAATCACCTGATGAAAAAGAAAAAAAGCGTAAAGTCAGAAGGAGAAATAATTTTCACTACAGGAAGGAATGTAAAAAAAGAAATTCTCTGCCTCCTTCAGTCCATCAGTTCTTATCGTCGTCAGCCATTTTAATTAACATGTTAATAAATTCCCTGCAGTTTTAATAGCAAGTGACAATTGCAAAGTGCAAGCCGAAGTAAAATCTAACACAGTAAATTTGTTACTTGTAAAAAATATCTCTATTGCCTAGTCAACCATAACTCGCTTTTTTTCCCTCTCTCCCTCTTAAGGGAAAGGTTGATACTTGGAAGAAGATTTAAGCTTTAACCCCACATATTAAGCAGAATTAATGATCTATTTGCTTAGAAGCCATATATTAGCTCCAGTTTATCTATCCACTGGGTAAACGGTAGACATTACTTGGTTACTATGATAGATTTGAATGCAGGCAAAAGCATCAATCAGTGTCGGCAGCTGATTAGTTGTTGGTGTCTTTGACAGGGTCTTCCATCTCACTGAATGAAAGCCAGCTGATTGCTCTCACTTCTCTCTACATCCATTGCCCTCCAAGCTACTATATTACATAGCTAATGCTGAGGGTGGAAACTTCTCTGTGTCAGTTAACAGTGAATTTCTCCCCTTTGCTTGTTATTACATCGACGTTGGTCTCCTATTTCAAATTACAGAATGAGGGTGGTCAGCAGTGTGTGGAAATGTGAACCTTTAGGAAGCAGTGAGTAGCAATGGGTGAAAACAGTTGTGTTTTAATAATAATATCTGTTCTCCTTAAGGCAGAAAAGTGACATAAAGTGTACTTCCTTTGACGACACCATAAAAATTAGGTATATCAAGATTAAAAGGGTTGATAGTTGAGGAATAAAATATTGTAATAACAGGAAAACATTACTCTTGAGATGAATTCAGGTTCTGCAAGTACAATAGTAATTAGCACTAAAATGACCATTAAATTTATATTTATTTCCTCTTAAAGTTTGCTCAGGCCAACCTTTTATTTCTAGGATATGTATTCAAACTCCATTATGAACACTGTAGCTTACCTGTGAGCCTGAAGAACAGATGGAGTAAATTTATTTGAGGGAATATTTGAGCAAGTGGAAATGATATAAATTTTGACTTTTTGACACCCAGAATTATCTAGCATATGTGCAAATCTTGTCACTAAACACAAAGTCAGAAGGAATGAATCATCTGTAATTAGAATTAAGGATTACTTAATCATTTTAGCTTTTATTTGTTTACAGGGTCAGGGTGATAGTATCAAGTACTAAGAAACCATTTAGATATGATTCAAATGACATTACATAGATTAATAGCAGTGCAATTCCGTGTTGTTCCCATTTCCTTTTTTCTACATTTACCATATATTTATGTTGAATGCTTGAGGTTATTCCACAAATAAATATGGGTACTGACAATTTTCAATATCCAATCACACATTCCAATTTCTACTCAATAGAATATAGCTATTCTATATAGCTATATTTCAAAAGTGAAAACTGAGTACAAGTGTAGGATTATGAACTTCTAAATTTTATTAAAATAATTTTCCTTTTCAAGAAATTAAAATGAAAGAAATTAAGAAAATGAAATATCAATATGAGCATTCATTATAAATATAATCACTGGTATTAATTTTAAATTTTATTTGAATTATTTAAACACATCTCATTTGACAATTTTTCTTGAGCAGGAGTAGAATATTTATGCATAAACATAAAGCAATTGTGTCAGAAGTGTGAAGAGAGAGTTCAAAATCCATGAAGAGAGTGAGGCTGATTTTGTCTTCTGGTTAACTAATATGAAATCTTCTCAGACTGAGTTTTTCGGACATGATGCATTATCCAGGCAGGACACTCCAAAAAAAGACTAGTAATGAACACGTATCATAAGTTAAAATAATGAGAAACTCATTTCTATGTTCAAAATAACTTGTGAAAAAAATATATTTACGGTTGACAGTCTTAGTTCAAAATTTTATTTATTTTAAATATTGGAGTCAGAGATGAGGGAGAATAGTTTATTTTAAAATACAGTAGTCTAGGCCAAAAACAGTTTGGTAAATTTGTAAGGGTGATGCAATATCAATAATATAAATAAACATTTCATGCATATAGTAAACTGTTAGTCAAAGAACAGCTAGATAAGTAATATCCAAGTTTAACTACACGTATAGGACAGATTTCCTCTGGTATCAGCCAGTCTAATGAAATAAAATATTCTCCATCAAGACCTATGTAAGAAAGAATTCTTACCCCCAAATTAAATCCAATTATTCAATTTATGATACACAGGGTTATTAGAGTCATAATCAGAAATCCTTGACTATGGAGAAAGAATTTATCTTAGAAAAGTTGTTCAAACTAAGGAATACATTGTATTTGGCCCATGACTTAAGACCTCTCTCCTTCTGTTCTGTGGTCAGAGTACCTGACTACAATAGATAAAAATTGTGGAGCCAGACGTGGGCACACTAAGATCATGTCAACTCTCAATCTCAATATTTTTGAGCCCCCAAACAGTGATTAATTAACGTCACTCTTTTTACTAACATTACTCGTTCATGATCAATTAAGTCAAGAACCTGTTTCCTATTTTAGACGAAAGATGTTTTCAAAATAGAGATAAAGGCTTTAGCACAATTTGTTTCTTGCACCGTAGTAGAGAAAAATTGGAAATAACCTGAATAGCAAATACTAGAGGAATTGTTAGGTTACAATGTTACATCCATTCATTGTACTGTCATTTCAGAGATGGCCCCGACACCCCAGACTTGGGCCTGCAGGAGGAACTTCCTTAGACATAATCTTCAGCATCACCTTGTCTCACATTAAACACTCATGAGGGTGCCTTGGTATTTTGGCATGAGATGTTTGCCACACGTGACTAGCAGCATTACACAGACTTCACACCAGTCAGGAGGGAATGGGAGTTAAGAGACAACCCCCATGGAAACATCAAAGGGAGCATCTCATGCCTGACAGAATCTTTACTCTGACTAGCATCATATACAATTTACAATTTCCATGGGATGCCCTGGGTGAACTTGGAAGCCACTGCAATCTCTTGAAATATGCTGTTTTAGCTCTCTCATTATGTAACCAAATATTCAAGTTCTGTACTTTTATCATTAAAGAATCTTTGTCCTGGAATCTGTCAACCCATTGCAATCTTATTTTTATGCAGCACAATTAGGATATCATTAAAATTATATTTATAAAGACAATGTACCATAATAGTAAATATTTATTCCATAATACTAAGCAGATAATGGTAGAATGCAAATTTGAATGTATACTCTTTTAAAAAAGAAACAATTAACCTTTTAAAAAGAGAGATTGAAAAATACTTCCATATGCTAATAGTATAAAAACAAAGGTCTTTTTTCCTTCTTCTTCTTTAACATCTGAAATGGACATAGATATCTTTAAATGGAAATATAAAACATTTATTTTAAATTAGCTTGCCTCAGTTCTCTCCTCCTTTTAAATAAAAGATTTTGTAAAATTTAAAGATGTATTATGGTCAGACTAAGCAAATAATTAGGGCCATATTAAACATAGATTAACTTAGATCAGAAAATGAAGGCAAAAATAAGGCAATAGCTAGCCCCCCCATTTTTTATTACCTGCAGCCTCTTGAAGATATCTGTGCCCTATTTACAAGCTCAAGATCTCCTTCATTTCTGAGCCAATCATTCCAAGAGCAAAACTTACAGAAGGTTTATGAAGAAGCCATCCAATAAGACTTGAGATTAAATCGTGGATCATTACCCATGGATCATGGATCATTAAGTGTGTCAAGAATGAATTCTAGGTTCTGTGTAATCTCAGAGAGATTAAATACCTAGGAGTGTAAATGAGAACTGCGAACTATTAGAAGAATATAAAGGAGGGATATTTCCAATGAGAAAAGGTTATCCTAATGATAAGTACCAAATGCAAATAATAAGGGATATATATGTGTACTTCTGATCTCATCAAATTTGAAATATTTCTTTACCACTATAAAACTTAAACAATAAAGAATATGAGTATGTAGATAATGATATGACAAATTATTGTTATCCAAAATACAAAAGAAATCTAACAAATCAATAAATATAGACTTGTAAAAATATCAAAAATAAATATAGACACAGTCATATAAAAATCACACAACGAAAATGAACAGATAATGTGAAGAGGAATCACATAATGTATATAAAAATAGAGTCATTTATAATTGTTCAAAGGTAAATTAAAAATTAAAAGTAAAATTTAAAATTTTATAATTAAAAGTACAATTAGAGGTAAATTAAATATAAATTAAAAATTAATTTTTTAAATAGTTACCTAACAATAACACTGCTAAGAATATCAAATTTTCACAAGGAGATCTGAGAATGATTTTGTATTTCTGGATTGTTAATAAGAACAAATAAAATGTGATGTTATGAATCCATATAAAAGGATAAAACATATGTGTATATACTGATAAAATAACACTCAAGTATGTGTAATGTGCTACTACTTCTTTAAAAATATTACACATGAATACATACCACATGTATACATAAAATATTTCTTAAACAGAGGCATTCAATTTTGGAAGTGTTGGGGCAGAGATTCCAGCAACCAGTTGGCAGCAGTGACGATTGCATGCTTGATTAGCCATGTCCTCTGCCTGGATGTTGCCCCGACTGCTTTTCCTTAACACGTTTCATTCAAGCCCACTTTTCTGACCCTTCTAGAGATACTGTAAATTAATCAATAGTGTAATAAACTATTTTTATCTTAAACTATCTATAGAGTTTACCTGCAACTAAGTATCATGACTTATACAGAGGCTCACAAATTATATAACTATACTACTTATTGTCCTCCCCCCCCAGCAAATCAATTAAATTATTTTCAATGCACTGTGCTACCCAATCTAGAGAACTCAAATAAGTGGAAATCGCTGTCCTTCTACTGAAGCTTTCCATCTAAAATAATAGACATACTGCAAATTTATAAGGCAAACACTGCGATATATATAACTGAGATTCAGCCAGATAGGCAAGCCAAGAACAAAATAACCAAGTATGACGAAAGATGAAATAATATTCAGAAGTCCCTTAAAAGAAAGTAGATAGATATTTGTATTACTACTCATGTGAAAGTAATTTATTATTTATTATATATGAGCATATATAGTTAGCTTTATTAAGCTCTTATTTGGAAAATAATTTTAGTAACTTTGAAATTATTGACCCTCTTTGTAAAGTTGTAAGTTAGAATTTCTCAAAGTACTTGCTAATTTAATATCACTGATTAGAGTAAACTTATTGGAATAGTGGAGCCCAGGACAAATTACAGTGGGTTGAGATGTGGTAGATAGATGGGTAGTTTTATTTCTCTGAAAGTGTGGTTGGTGTGGAAATGACACAAATGTTATTAATGGGGAGGGCAGTTGTACAAAAGTAACATTTTATTTATTCAACAAATGTCCTAGAAAATTTGGGTACCCAAATTTGGGATCATAGGTCTAAATGTAAATTGCTAAAATATAAAACTTCTAGGAGAAAACTAGGGTTTGGTGACAAGATTTTAGATACAACATTGAAAGCATAGCCCATGAAGGAAAAAAATTGATATGTTGGAATATATTAAAATTTAAAATTTATCTGCAAAAATCATTATGAAGAAGATGAATAGATATGTCATAGACTAGAAGAAAATGTTTGCAAAACATATCTAATAAAGATACAATATCCAAAATATGTAACGAAGTCATAACACTCAGTGATTAAAATATACAACCCAGTAAAATAATGGGCAAAAGATATAAACAGACACTTCATCATATGGTATTAAATGCAGAAACTGTGAAAAGATGTTCAACATCATTTGTCATTTAGAATTGCAAATTAAAATATTATACCCCTACACATATGTTGAACTGGTTAAAATCCAAAGCCTGACAATACAAATTGCTGACAAAATGTAAAACAACAGGAGCTCTCATTAATTGCTGGTGGAAATATAAACTAATACATAGACATTGGAAGTTTGGCAGTGTCTTACAAAGGTAAACAAAGTTTTACTATATAGTTAAATAATTTTACTATTAGATATTTATCCAATTAATTTGAAAAATTATACTCACACAAAAATCATTACAAAACTGTTTATAATAGCTTTTTAATCACCAATGACTAGAAGCAAATAAGATGTTCTTTGATAGGTGAATGGATAAACAAATTGTGGTACATCCATTCAATGGAATACTGTTTTTCTCAGTAAAGAGAAATGTGCTAGCAAAGACATAGATACATCTTAAATACATATTGATAAGTGGAAGAAATCAGTCTGAAAGGCTATGTAATACTATATGATTCCATTTATATGAACTCTGAAAATGTCAAAACTGTAGAGATGGCAAACAGATCAGTGGTTGCTAGAGATCTGTGGGGTGTTGTTATATAAGAGGACTTTTATATGAAGAAACTACTCTGTATGATAGTGTAACGGAGTATATATGGCACTATGCATTTGTTAAAACCCATAGAATTTGACAGCACAAAGAGTGGACTTTAACATTTGCCAGCTTAAAAAATCTTTTAATTGGTCAAGGGATCCGGGATGGAATGCAGAATATGCCAAAAGCATCCAACTGTATTACAAATGTATGAAACAACTTTAATGAAGTGGGCAGAAAATGTGCAGTTCTAAATAATTTCAGAAATTAGTAGAGTCTATAAGATTACAGGTAAAAATAACTGTTCATAAGCAGAATACTCTAGTTGATAAAGTTGTTTCCCAAGTGTATATAAGTTAACAATTCTTAAACTACTATATACATATACTGAAATTAAACAGTTAAGTAAATGGATGTTTAATTTTAGGAGGTAGGTTTCTCACTGTTGGAGTAGGAGATTATAGATAAACATGGGGAGGAGACCAGAATGACCCATGTGGTAATGAAGTTTAGACTAATATAGGTACTGATGATTGCATATATAAATATTCATAGATACATGTATATATACAGTTTAGCATACCTATGTGTATTTTCTTGCTCTGTCATCTAGGAGTAGAAGCAAGCACTCCAGTAGCAATGAGCATACCTAATACCTAGATATTACTTTCTAGGTAGTTGAATAAATCTAACTAAGACTAAAAAAGAAGATGAACAAATTTCAGAGTTAGGATGATTTTCTCTTAAAGAATAATTGGTAAGTAAGTGATATTTATCTAATTGAAATTTGTAAAATTTTGTTACCTCCTTTGTGATAAGGTAGTTATAATCCTTTTGGTGATAACCTTCTAAAGGACCTATAATTTCTTCTCTGGTAGAGTAAGGTGTAAATTTTTTACATTACCAGTTCTTGTACTTAAAGATTACATCTGATTTTCACAATCTTAAAAGATGCATATTTTGCAAATATTTATAAACATACCTATTTTCTGTAAAATTTACATTGGAAAATCCAGCAGAATAAAATTTATTTCCCTCAATAAAATAATAAAGTATATATCCCTTAGTCAAACTACTTTTGGATTGAGCCATAATCTTGCCAAAACCTGAAAAATATTATATCATAAATATATTGTCAACCTTACGTGTTAAACACACACACACACGGGCACACACACACAAAACAAAATAAAACAAAAAACTAAACTGGCTCCATGTTTCAAAAGAACCATACAGAGGTAGAAAAATCACACTACTTGTATTTTAAACATGAACTTCCTTATTTAGAAACAGATCACATAGGCAAGCAATTTCCTATGTGGCATATCCTAAAGATTTTAAATGCCATTTCCACATTTTGTTCTATTACATAATGCACTGTAAACAGTGCTGATGTTATTGTTTCATAAAATTAGACCTCCCCAGGCCTAAAGAAGAATAATTTCATCTCATACTAAATTTTAATGCAGTAAATATGGCTACAATGTACACTCTTTCAGAGCAATTACTTCATAGTTTGAGGAAGCAAACATATTTGAAAAGTAAATATCCTGAGGATCTCTGTATGTTGCAGTATGAATCTGGAGAAATATATTAAAGAAACAAAATACATTTTTTCCAAATTAGCTAAAATAGCAAACAGTTAATAGAGTCAGATTAATTTTTTACTTTAAAATTTAAATATCAATATGTCAATGAACTCTACCTACAAACTTTTGCAAAAGTTTGTTTTTCTGAGAAATTTATATAATAAAAAAATGAATTAGAATGGACTACATTCTTTTGTTATAACAGTCATCAAATGACTGTGTGGTATGGTGCGGGGGGGAGGGGAGTGGTTGTTTCCTCCTAAAGATGGTATTAACATGTCAAGAAGTAAAATGTGAAAGATATAGAATGCTAAAATAAATAATCCATGCAATCCAAGGGCTGTAAATATCAAATCAGTAAATATTTATTTAATGCTCAATATTTTCTAGGTAAAGTACTATGTGGCTTTGGACTAGAATGATAATGTAATATTTAAATTTATTTCAACTTGAAATAGAAGTAGCACAGAGACTTAGTGCGTGTTAGGACAGAAATACATTGAAAAACTTATTATTTTCCAAAATACATTAAACAATCTCCCTGAAGCAAAAACTATACTTCAACAGTGAATGGAAACCCAGAAGGCTGAGCTACATTTCAAATTGTTTATTTGTGTTTTTCTTAAAAAAGAAAACTTGTAATTTGGGTCCATTATATAAACAGAATAACAATCAGTATATGTTGTTTGGGACACTCAGGGGGGGAGAAATATATATATATATATATATATATATATATATATATATATATATACATACATACACATACATACATACACATACACACACACACATACACATATATGGCTGTATATAATACACATAAATATATATAAAATGTAAGTTACATAAGGTTATATATATAATTTTATTATATATATAAAATGTTACATTGTAGAACTCAACATGAAATATAAAATTTGGGAATATTTCTCAGATGGTCCCAACATTATAAGTTAGATAACACCACATTTAACAATTGAGGAGCCAGCAGATGCTATTTACTAAGCTGAAAATCAAATACTTGTTTACTTTATTAGGCTTTGTAGTGAGGAGAGTCTTTCAGTTATACCATAACTTTCCTCTCTAGGATTAAAATCTGTGTCCTTGGTTCATCTTATGCCGATCAGTTATTTTCATTGGTCGTTTTCTACTTTCTTGCTCAGAGATTCAGAGAATCAGATAATCCTGCATATTTAAAATAGAAGGAGGTTTGGGAAAATGAGTTTCTCATTTACATCTTGAGAGCTAATGCAAAAAAAATGTACTGTGGTACTTGAAGGCATTCCTCTCACCTGCAACTTGATAAGAAAGTGGATGCATCCTTTATTTCATGTAAACATCAGGGCACATGCAAGCATTGAAAATCTACCCCAGTTCTTTGCTCAAAAATGCTTTTATTTTATATGCCTCAAGTTTCTAACATGAAAATAAATAAACAAATAGCTTAGTTTGGAATATGATGATTGTAACATTTGATACCATTTTACAATTCCTAATGGTTCCGAATTCTAAATATTAATAATGTTTAACATGAGCAGGATTTTTAAACTTTTAAAATTAACCTCTAGTTTAACATTCCATAAGCTGCTCAATTATAGAAACTATTAAAATAGAAGCATGAAGAAAAACTTCTAGTAGACAATATGATCTTTAAAAACTGCATGTCTTAGTTGAATGGCAGAAGTAACAGCAGGTTGTAGGAAGATTGTATTTTTAAGAGCAGAAACCCAGGTTCAGTCAATATTTTTATTTAAGAAGATATAAAAATAGGATATGTATTATGGAAGTCCTTAATATAGAGAGGTGACTTTCTTCATCTACCATCATGACAAAAATCACTCAAAGTTGTTGACTTTTTTTTTTTTTCCTAGCAAAGGCAATGAATTTAGCTCTATCATCTATATTCATGTGTCCCTGGGATCTCAGAGCATGCATGCATGTGATGACTTTCAGATACTATTCTCCAGTATTTCCAAAGAACAAACTAATGCTAAGTGGTCTCTTCGGGGATTCCCTATTGCATTAGCCTAACATCATCATTCTCTAAACATTTGAATTTACTAGTTAAAATTTTTAAAAGAAAAATACTAAAAATGCACAATCAAAACCAGAACATGTGACAGGTAACAAATTTTACAATTGTTATAACACTTTTATAGCACTCCAGTTCATCCTATAAATTTGATGCCTATTGTTTTGTTCTACAGTTTTCCAGAACACTCTCTCATACAAACACTCCAAATATACATGTGATTATAATGGAAGCAGCCAGACTTACAAATGTTACCCAACATAAGTGGCCTTATTCAACTAATCTAGGACAAAGAAGGCAAGGGTATACAATGGAGAAAAGACAGTCTCTTCAATAAGTGGTGCTGGGAAAACTGCACAGCTCCATGTAAAAGAATGAAATTAGAACACTTTCTAATACCATACACAAAAATAAACTCAAAATGGATTAAAGACCTAAATGTAAGACTGGACACTATAAAACTCTTAGAGGAGAACATAGGCAGAATACTCTATGACATAAATCACAGTAAGATCCTTCTTGACCCACCTCCTAGAGTAATGGAAATAAAAACAAAGAAAAAACAAATGGGACCTAATGAAACTTAAAAGCTTTTTCCCAGCAAAGGAAACCATAAATAAGATGAAAAGACAACCCTCAGAATGGGAGAAAATATTTGCCAATGAAGGAACTGACAAAGGATTAATATCCAGAATATACAAGCAGCTCATGCAGCTCAATATCAAAGAAACAAACAACCCAATCCAAAAATGGGCAGAAGAACTAAATAGACATTTCTCTAAAGAAGACATACAGATTGCCAACAAACACATGAAAAGATGCTCAACATCACTAATCATTAGAGAAATGCAAATCAAAACCACAATGAGGTATCACCTCACACTGGTCAGAATGGCAATCATCAAAATATCTACAAACAATAAATGCTGGAAAGGGTGTGGAAAGGGAGAAAATGTGGAAAGGGAGAAAAGGGAACCCTCCTGCACTGTTGGTGGGAATGTAAATTGACACAGCCATTATGGAGAACAGTATGGAGGCTCCTTAAAAAACTAAAAATAGAACTACCATATGACCCAACAATCCCACTCCTGGGCATATACCCTGAGAAAACCATAATTCAAAAAGATACATGCACCCCAATGTTCACTGCAGCACTATTTACAATAGCCAGGACACGGAAGCAACTTAAATGTCATTGACAGATGAATGCGTAAAGAAGTTGAGGCACATATATACAATGGGATATTACTCAGCCATAAAAGGGAACGAAATTGAGTTATTTGTAATGAGGTGGATGGACCTAGAGTCTGTCATACAGTGTGAAGTAAGTCAGAAAGAGAAAAACAAATACCATATGCTAACACAAATATATGGAATCTAAAAAAATGGTACTGATGAACCTAGTGGCAGGGCAGGAATAAAGACACAGATGTAGAGAATGGACTTGAGGACATGCAGAGAAGGGGAGGTGGGGACGTAGTGAGAGAGTGGCATTGACATATATATACTACCAAATGTAAAATAGATAGCTAGTGGAAAGCAGCTGCATAGCACAGGGAGATCAGCTCGGTGCTTTTTGACGACCTAGAGGGGTGGGATAGGGAGGGTGTGAGGGAGGCTCAAGAGGGAGGGGATATGGGGATATATGTATACATACAGCTGATGCACTTTGTTGTAAAGCAGGAACTAACATAACATTGTAAAGCAATTATACCCAATAAAGATATAAAAAAATATATATCTGGCCTGAGGATTTTGATTTAGTAGACGCCTCCAACCTTGAGAAGGGCCAATCATGGATAATTCCCCAGAAATCTGAAATTGATCACCTCTGGACACATTATGCTATATGAACTAAGAATACATAGAAAGCCAGTATGAGAAAAATAAAACCAAGCTGAAAATGAGAGAAGCAACTTCTGGGACTATATTCAGCTCGTACCTGAGATCTGACAGAAAAATTGCTGTGCTGTTCTGTGAGACATTTATATTTATAATAAAGAGTCTCTCTAGTTTTAAGCTGGAAAACTTGGTATCTGCTACTGGTAACAAAAAGAGTTCGAACTAACAATGTCACTTCACATACTAGATAAATAAATAATTATAAAATTTTGTCATCAAAATTATAATTGGAATCAAACTGACAAATGAAATTCAACAGTGATATAAATAAGGACAAAATGTTATATTATACAAATAAAGAGCTGAATCAAATCAGGGCTGCATATTTCATTCATCATTTGTACACAATTATTTAATAAAACGAATTATTTAGAACTTTCTTACTTAAGAAAAATACTGTTCTTTTTCACTTCTAGCCATGACAGAGCTTCTGTCACTGGAATTGCCCTCCTGCTGTTAAAAACTAGAAAACTGATGAAAATGTATGAAACAATGGGTTTTAGACTATGAACAACAGACAGCAAAGAACTTCGATCCCTGGGAGAACTGGGTGAGTTCTATGATTGCCTTGATTTTCTCTCTGGAGATACTTTCCGGATTATGATGCTGAGAGGTTAACCCAAGCAGAGAAGATGGATCTTCCTGAGTTAGAGAAATGAAAATAGAAGTTAAAGGAAGTTGAGGCATCTGAAATTCACAGGGCAGAGTAGGAGAACAGAGGAAGCTGCACAGGAAAATACCTCCTGAAGTCTGTATATGTTACCTTGAGTCTTTTGCTCAATATCAAGGTGTACACACTTTGTGAAAAATTTCATGAGTCTGGCAAGGAACAATGGCTGAGAATAAACCATATTATTCTCAATGCTTACAGTGAACCAAGAGAGTTCAATTTCCAACCAGCCAAAGTTGAGAGACCTTATTGAACATCTCAGACATTCAGTGGGGATGACAGAAGAGTCATATCTTAGTATTAGTACTTGGGTAAAGGTTACTCTAGCCCTGCCTTAACAAAGCATATAAAACAAGTCTTGGATAAATCAAGATGATCTGCAAGTAATTTAACTGCCTGCTGAAGAAAATGCCATGACTCTTTAAAGGAAAGTAACAAAATCCAGATACTAAAAATATACACTGTCTAATGATCATCATCCAGTCAAATATTACTAGATATGTAAATACTAGTTATGTCTCATAACCAGGAGAAAAATTAGTCAACAGAAACAGACAGAAATGGCAGAAATAATAACATTGTACGTAAGAATTCAAAAGAGCTATTAACAATATGTTCAAGAATTTAAAGAAAGAATAGACATAATGAAAAGAGAAATAAAGCCTATGAAATAACATTGAAAGGAACAACGGCAAAACCCTGTAAACAAGAACCAAATGCAACTTCCCAAGAAGTTTCAGGGTGGCTAAAATTCAAAGGAATGACATTACCAAACGTTGGGGAGAATGTGGAACAACTAGAATAGTGATACACTCTTGGTGAGACGATAAACTTGTTCAAGAACTTTGGAGAGAGTTTAGGCCATTTTTTTAAATACCAAGCATATAGTACCCTGTTACCCAGTAATTCTACTCAGCATTTACTCAAGAAAAATAAAAACAGTTACAAAAAGCTTGTACAAGAATGCTCAGAGCAGCTTTATTTATAATTTCAAGAAACTGTAAACATTCCAGGTGCCCATTAAAAGAATGTATTAAAAATGTGATATATTCATATGTTCATGCAAGTAACAACTTGAATTAATTTGTAAAATATTATGCTGTATGTAAGAAGACTTATACAAAAAAATAGATAACATATGATTCCATTTATATTAAGTAGGGAACAGACAAAATTAAATCCTGGTCAAAAAAAAATCAGAATAGCAATTGCTTCTCTGGGGTGGAGTGGGCAACCATTGAGAAGGGCTGAAAGGAAATTTCTTAGGGGCAATAAAGTTTCATATTTTTATAGGGATTAGGGTTGTCAGTACTGTCTTTATACTGAGCAAGTAGGGCCCTGCCTCAGACTCTATGCCTCAGTAGACCCACACTTGGGAATGCCTTTTTAAAATTTTTCTAGATAAAGTCTGGGATCTAAGTCCCATGGGTGCAGCACAACCATCTGGGTAAGGTGACTCAAACCCCAATCTACATCTGTGTGGACCCTGATCCCTATTTCTTTTTTTATTTTTTGGGGGACGGGGGTGCTTTACAACCTTTTACCTATGTATGAGATTGAATAGATAACCCAAGGATCTCCTAAACTTGTATAATGTGGTTGTCTTGAGGCCCTGTGGACCAGTAACATGATGAGTGAATTATTGTACTGGCCTAGGCAGAGAGATAGTTCTTTAATAGAATTGTACAATATTGGGCAGTTGGAATGTTTGTGACATAGTAATTTAAGGTGATTCAATTTGTTTATACAGAAAGGTGCTCCAGAAATAATAATTACTGCGATCCCATACACCTAGACTGTCCTTTTGGGTTACACAGGTGTTTGCATTTGTCAGAACTCAGTGAGTTCATACTTAGGACTCATGAATAGAATTATATAGTGATTTTATATCAAAAGTAATAATTGCAAATAAATATTGAGCTCTAGTTAGTGCTGTGCCTACTAATGGTTTTAGACTGGAGTATACTGAAATCTGAAAATTCCATTGAGATGCATCAAAAATTAAGATGAATTTTTGGATGAATAAGTAGATAGTAAGATAGAGATATATGTTATATATCAAGAATAGTAAAAATGTTAATAGTAAATGGTAGATATAAGGATATTTATGGTACAATTCTTTCAACTGTGCTCTATATTTGAAACTTTTCATAATAAAAAGTTGAAATAACAGATATGATGAGTATGCACGAGGATTAAAAGAAAATATAGGGCTTCCCTGGTGGTGCAGTGGTTGAGAATCCGCCTGCCAATGCAGGGGACACGGGTTCGAGCCCTGGTCTGGGAAGATCCCACATGCCGCAGAGCAACTGGGCCCGTGAGCCACAAATACTGAGCCTGAGCGTCTGGAGCCTGTGCTCTGCAACAAGAGAGGCCGCGATAGTGAGAGGCCCGCGCACTGCGATGAAGAGTGGCCCCGGCTTGCCGCAACTAGAGAAAGCCCTCGCACAGAAATGAAGACCCAACACAGCCAAAAATAAATAAATAAATAAATAAATTTAAACACCCTCCTCTCACCCCTGCTGATCCATCTCCTGTCCCTATAATTAAAAAAAAAAAAAGAAAGAAAATATGAATGTAATAAGGAGACAAAAATGAAAGTAAAAATACCTAAGATCTGGGCATTAGGTTCAGTGACAGGCAGAGTTCTAAGGTGGCCCCCAAGATTCCTGGCCCCTAATACACACACCATGTACAATATCCTCCCCTTGATTGTGGTGGGAACGATAGGTATAATGGGACATCACTGTTGATATTAGGTTACTAACTGGTTGAGTTTGAGTTAATCAAAAGGGAGATTATCTTGAGTGGACCTGGACTAATCAGCAAAGCCTTAAAAGAAGGTGAAGAGTTAGAGAGAAAAAAATCTCCTGCTGGCCTGAAAGAAAGCAAAATGCCATATTGTGAACTGCCTATGGGGCCACTGCAGACAGCTTCTGGAGCTAAGAGTAATCTGTGGCTGAAAGCTAGCCTGAATCTAGAGACTCATCATATAGCTACGAGGAAATGAATTCTAGCTAACAATTGGTGAGCTTGGAAGAGGTCCCTGACCTCAGCTGAGAATCAGAGCCCCAGCTGACATCTTGAATTCAGCCTGATGAGCCCCTGAGCAGAGGACCCAGCTAACCCACACTCAGACATATGACCTATGGAAACCATGAGATAATAAATTTGTGTGAGTTTAGGGCACACATTTTTCTGGGTAATATGTTGCCTAGAAAGAGAAGACTAACACAGTTGCCTACTGCTATTAGAGTGTCTCTTCCCCAAGGCATCTTGGTGGACGGTTTGTTTGGTTTCTAAATACCATTATATGCTATAAGGAACAAGGGTTCCTTGCACAACTGGCTGATTCAAGGGTTGGCATGAGGAAATACAAGATGAACTCATAATATATTGTTGTGTCCGGAAAAGGGATGTATTTAAAAGATGATTGGAGCATGTCAAAATCACACAGACGCCATCTTCAAAACGAGGCCCCTACAGGACAAATCTAGGACAATTTCAGCATCATAAGAAATACTGTTGGTATTGTATTATTACCCAGTGAATAAAATAGGAAATAATTAGTCCATACTTATATAACTCAACCAATAAGTAAATTGAAAGTTTGATGAGGCATGGAATATACACATATTTTTCAAATACCTCTTTCCCAAAATACATATTATTTACAGAAAGTAAAAGAGTAGCTTTGCAATGGAGATCCTGGCAGACACTAACTTAAATGATCAGAGTGAATGCCACCTGTATTAGGACAAATTGAAATCATGCTCCATCTGATAGGATGCAATGAGAACACGGTATTACTTCTCTGAAACCTCATTCAAAAATTCATAAATAACCTGAATCTAATCATGAAGAAACATTTAAAAAGTGACATTCTATAAATCACCAGCATATAATCTTCAAAAAATATCAAGGTCATAAAAGTCAAGTCAAGACTGAGGAACATGTCCAAATGGAAGTAGATTAAGGATAAAAGACAACTGAATGCAGTGATGGTTCTTTTCTGGATTATTTTGCTATAAAGATCTTTTGGGGATAATTGAAGAAACTTGAATGGGGTCATAGGATTATATATATATTAGTAATATATGAGTATTCATATCCTTATTTTGATGGTCCTATTTTGGTTATTTAGGAGTATGTTCTTGTTTTTATGAAATACACACTAACATGTTCAGGGATGGTGGTGCATCAGGTCAGCAAATTGCACTAAATTGATTCTGGAAAAGAAAGTGTTTATAATTCTACTTGCAATTTTGCTGTACATTTGAGACTGCTTAAACAATTAAAATTTATTTATTACCTTTCAAAAATGTAATCAAAAGGCAAGCCACAGACTATGAAATTATATTTATCTGTGAGAGGATTTATATTAAGAATACCTAAAGAAGTATTACAAATCCAAAATAAGGTGACAAACAATCCAGTTTTAAAAACTTCAAAAAGATTGTAGCAGACACTTCACAATAAAAGTATTTAAAAACCAAATAACCACATGAAAAGGTGCTCAGTACCATTAGTCATCAAGGAACTACCACTAGACAATGTCTACACCCACTAATGGCTAACATTTCTTAAATGTTTGACAATTCTAGATATTCAGGTGGGTGTGAAGCAACTGTTACTCTCATGCACTGCTGGTTTCCACTTTGGAAAATAATTGTACAGTGTCCTATAAAGTTTAACTTACATTTGCTATCTGACCCAATGATTTTATTCTTAAGTATTTACCCAAGGATAATGAAAACTTACATTCACTCTAGAACTCATACACAAATGTTCATAACAGCTTTATCCATATTAACCCAAATTGAAAAGAGTACAAATGTTCATGTCAGGTGAGTAAATAAACACATCTTGGTGTATTAATATGATGAAATATGAGTTAGTAATAAAAAGAAGTACGTTATTCATTTTGCAGAATTATTTTTGATGAATCTCCAAAATACTGTGCTGCATATAAGAATCCAGGAATGAAAGAGCTTTTTTTTTTTTTAATTAATTTATTTATTTTATTTATCTTTGGCTTCGTTGTGTCTTCGTTGCTGCGCGCGGGCTTTCTCTAGTTGTGGCGAGCAGGGGCTACTCTTCATTGCAGTGCTCGGGCTTCTCATTGTGGTGGCTTCTCATTGAGGAGCACGGGCTCTAGGCGCACGGGCTTCGGTAGGTGTGCCATGCAGGCTCAGTAGTTGTGGCTCACAGGCTCTAGACCGCAGCCTCAGTAGTTGTGGTGCCCAGGCTTAGTTGCTCCGCGGCATGTGGGATCTTCCCGGACCAGGGCTCGAACACGTGTCCCCTGCATTGGCAGGCGGGTTCTTAACCACTGCGCCACCAGGGAAGCCCCAAGAGCTTTTATAATATGCTTCTCTTTATATAAAACGCTAAAAAAGGGAAAACAAATCAATAATGGTAGAACACAGATTAGCGTTGGTGTGGTGGGGGTGGAATTGACTGCATTGTGGTGTTACCAAATCTCGGTTTCTATACGCTGGTGCCGAATAGAAATACAGAGACAGAATTTAGGAGGAAAGAGAAAGAGTAGCTTTATTTCTTTGCCAGGAAAAGAGGGAACACAGCAGTCTAGCACCTCTAAAAACTGTGTCTCCCTTGGAGAGAGTAGTGAGAAGTTTTTACAGTAATGGTTCAAAGAATGCATGATCAGCTCGTGGACATTTTTCTGATTGGTTGGTGGTGAGGTAAGTGGGAGTCAGCATCAACGTTCTTGTTTCAACTGGTCTGGGGTCTACGTGCTTATGGGCAGCATACCATCATTAATCGTTAACTTTTCCTAGCTGGAGTGGGTTTCAGTATCTGCAAAACAACTCAAAGATATTGTTGTGTGTGTTCATTGATGGGGAACCAGGATCTTGTCCCAAGTCTGAACTATTTTTTCTCCCAACTTTGTTTCTCCCTTGTCTCTTATCCCCTCCCTTCTGTAATTAACAACTGCTTGAATCTGCCCGTTGGAACTCAGGTAAAGTCATAGAAGCTGAATGAAGGCTATTTCCTGTAATCAAAGAAATGGGGGACACAGAAAGGCATTGTGCCCAGGAGCCCACAGGGCCCTACTCGGTATCAGTGGCACAGTGAAACTTTTGGGGTTTATGGACATCTTGTATAAAGAGATTGAGGGGGTGTCTATGTGAGTGTTGATACTTGCCCAGACTCATCGAAATGCAGAGGGAAAAGTGTACTTTGTTTTATATAACTTATGTATCAATAAAATAAATAGGAAAAGAAAAAGATCAGTGTTATATATCATGAAATAGACTAGAAATCAAAATATGTAAGTCATATGGAATCAGTAATGAAAGTTCACCTATTAAAAAATCTGTAGCTTTTGTTTTGTCTGTGGGACCAAAAGGGTGCCTCAAGTTTAACTTTGCAGTAGTAAATTCCCTGCTGGATGCACAATACTCATCATCATTCATAGACCTCATTCTAGGGCTTAATCTTACTCGTCAAATGTGATCATCTTTCCATCACTTGACATTAGTGCGAAGCTACAAAGGAAACCTTTGTGGAAGGTGGATAGATTTCCCCGTTAATGCAGTGATGCATCTGATATTCATGGATGATTAGGTAAAGAAAGCAGATTGCTTTTTTTTCAGTAGGACTTTGTTGCTTTCTTACAATCTGGTCAGAGCTCCTGCTAGTAATGAAAAACCTTTGACAACAAAATTTACAGTAGGAATATTTACATTTCCAGATAGCTAGCCAAAGAGCATTTAGATGAAATTAATTTCCATCATTTATGCATGCTGGAACATTTATCCCTCTTAAATGAAAGTAAAAATATATCAAGGTCTATTGGAAATTTGCCTTTTAGGGTTAGAAAAGCCAACATAGAAAAGGTAATGAATAATATTAGAAATGAAAAATGCATAGCAAAGGATTTGCTAGAACTCATGCAGAGAGGCAGAAAAAGAGAAATAGTTGTATTTATTAGAGCTTTTATTATTTTATATGCTCTCTCATTTAAGTCCTGTATAATTATGTAGAAATGGTATTTGATATTTTTTAAATATTTGACTTATATTATTTTAGTACTGTATTTTCATTTAACAGAAACAAAGTGAATTTCAAAAAGCATTATGACCCACCATAGTCTCTTTAAAAGTAACTTTTATTGTACAACAATTCTTTTTTTACATAGCAACTGATACTTGTGTTATTTCTCTTTTCCAAGCCCTCAAAGCAATTTTTCTTATTTCCTATTTTTTTCAAAAGGATGATTCCCTCTTGGTGGCTCAACGTGATATAGCTAGTGGTTGCTTTCACAGCCAGCAGATACCTTCAGTCTGCTTGGTTGAGCAGCAGAGATTGGAATTGCAAGCAGCTATCTTCTTTTTCCCTTTTTGTAGTTTGCCCATAACTGCTGTTTTACCAAAATGGAATCATTGCTTTCCCTGTCCTCACACTCATCTCCCCTGATTTTAGACACTACAACCATATGTCTGACAGCATAGCAAAGAGAGTAATACTAAGACTTAGTTTCAAATGTTAACCAAATATTGAGATCAAAAGGATGCAAAACACAAATTTTAAAAAAAGAAGCCAACAAACACTCTTGTCAATCAGGAAAATTAAATTCTTATTTCCTGTCTTGCAAATTCAGTTTCTAGACACATAGCTGGCACTTATTACTTGGGCATTGTCTGTCCCTGGGTGGGGAATGTGATGGGTGAAAGAAGTCAGGTTGCATAACATGGCACAATTACTGAAGGGAAAAAAGTGACTGAAAACAACTGATTTAATTTATTTGGAAGATTTCTTTTTAAAGAACATGGTATTTTATAAATAATGCATATAGTATCACAGTCACTTCATAGGAGGAAAAATCCTAACTTCTCTTACGTGCTACACATCTGAAGAGATCCCAATTTGGACAAATTATATAATTTGCAAGGATGTGACATGAATACAAAGTGACCATAGAGACAACACTACTGGGAGCATATGCTGATGCCAAAATAGCAAGGTTTGATTGTGTATTTTCTTCCAAGCGGGAAAAATCCATTTTCTGCTTAGACTTCAAAGAAATAGGAAAAAACTCCCTTTTTCACTACATATCAAGAAGAATGCAAAGTGAGCAAAACAATGACCATAAAGGGCACAAAATGCTTAATTTATAGACATTAGTTGTGGTATTCAGCAAACAGAGAATAAATGAAACAAACAAGCGAACGTCCTCAGGCAACTATTTAGTGTAAGATACTCTGCAACACATAAAAAAGAGGACCAATTTTCAAAGAGCACTTAAAATCCCTCTATTTAAATATAGAGTTTAAGTCTTTTGTGGTAAGTAAACATCATTGCAGAAAAGACTTAATGGAGGTATAGTAGAACCTCAATAGTACTGAAATCAGAGAAATCCAAAAAACAACAGTCATGACTGCTCTCTTACTCTAGACAATTTCATTGACTCCTTTGTAAACATGAACTGAAAGCTTATTCCAGGAAAGCATTATTAAATACATTCCATTCATCCCACCAACAGTGTTTTTTTTTTGAGCCAGATACTGTGCTATATCTTCTGGATGAAATCTTGTACAGGACAGATAAATTCTTTCCTTCAAGGAACTTACTTTTTTTATCTTGGAGGTTACACTACTAATGATACCAAACAAGTGACCGAGACAGCCTCTGAGCTTGGTCAAACTTTGGGCAGCCTTCTTCCTGCCTTAAGGCCCAGATCCCTTTCTTTAGACCATTTACTTTAGAAAACATACAACTGTAAATCCTTCGCCTGACCTTTTGAGATGTAAAATCTTTAAAGGAGTCTCCTGCTAGTTTTATAACCCAGAACTGTCTTTCTCAAGGACCTGGGAACCACCCCTTTGAAATGTAATCAAGGAAATTAGCACCCCCTATCTCCTAGTCTCTGAGAGGGTAGGAGCCTAACTTCTTTGGCCACCTCTTGTCCAAGTTGTCAACCTATGTTCTGTCATGAAGATACTAGAATGTTCACTTTTCCTTTGTGTAAAGGCAATTAGCAAACACAGATGACCTAAGAACTCCTCATTATCCCAGAAAACTAGCAGAAGCTACAGGAGAGACACAGAACCAAGTCTTCCTTACAGCCCTCAGAAATAACCCACCCTGCTGACCCCTTGATGTCAGATTTCTAGCCTCTAGAATTGTGAGGCAAAAAAAAAAATGTCTGTTGTTTAAACACCCAGGTTGTGGTAGTTTGTTACAGCAGTCATAGCATACTAATACATAATAATGCACACACGACTAACAGGATTTTTGTGAGGATTAAATGAGGGTACAATGATATGGTAGCATAACTTTATTACCTTTGTCTCTGAAGTTTCAAACAGGGTGCTGGGCCTGGTTTACTTGTGTAAGAATTCATTAAAGCCTGTTTAACAAATCAGTGAATAAAAACTAAGCAATATGTTTGGAATGGAATTATCAGTGTTTAAAAACATAAGAAAGCCTTATGACATGTTAACTCTTTGTTACTCAGTTCTGAGTTTTCCATGGACTTTCTATTTATAGTATAATTTATTTCTCTAATTTTGATAATTTCAGTGCTGTGTTAAAAATGGTAACCTCAGCTTTGTGTTTAAAACTCTTTAAAAACTTTTACATTAACGTTAGCAGGTTGACTAATCAAAATATTGCCAATCACAAAATATTTGCAGTTTGTAAGAAAACACACGTTAACCTAGACAGTGAATTTCTTGGGATGGAATTTAAGTAGTTGTAACCAGTCAAAACCAAAGGTATTCATCACAGTCTTTTCTTATGATCTTCAAAGTACATTATTACATTCAGGATGTTTTCTACTTCCATGTATATAATAAGACTTAAAAACCAGTGGTGGAAGTAAATGAATTCTTGGTTGCTGAAAAAATATATTATGGATAAGCTTTGTGTTGTATTGTAGAAGGATGTCACAAAATTAGAAAAGAGACCTTAAATATGAAAACAAAGATGGACATTTGCAAGAGAATTTAGGAATAACAAGAATGAAAAAAGAATGCACAGATTTTACTTATTTTCTGAAAGAAAATAAGAGACAGCCTCAGCTAGACCAGATTTTGAAGTATTTTGACCTCTTTGGAAAATGAATTTTAGTCACAATTTCATCAGTCAATGGCCCTTAGGTATTCTTATCTCTTACTGTATAGCTCTTAGCTGATGACAATGATTGCAAATTAATTAAAATCATTCTGACCTTTGGGCTTCAGAAAAGGAGGAAACAAAGTAGACAGAAAGAAGCTTTGATATAATTATGTTAACTTCAATTAAACAAACTTTCACCAAATAACCTGTTAGAATGTGTGTAGTGAAAGAGCGGCTCTCAACATGCATGTGATGAAGTTAAATAAAAGCGTAATCAAATTTTCTTTTGAAAATGGAGAGAAATCTACGCATTGTTTTAAAAAGGGATACATTCCAGTCAAATTTTCTTTATTGCATTTTGTTGTTTGCAAAATCAAAACTCATAAGTGTTCCGTAAAGCATATTAAAGTTGAATAGAGTGAACAAATGGATTACTTAGAATTTAAATGCAAGCAGTGTAATGATTTATTCTCCATGGCTAGTGGAAAGAATGCACATTGCAATAAATAAAAATCACAGACCTCATGGATAGGAGTAATACACTCATGATACTTAAGAAAATTAGAGCCTTGGTGTACTCCTAAAAGTAGATTCAAGATCAATATCAAGATATACATTCACATTGCAAAATAAACAAAAACTTCTACACTGTTGGAAAACAATTTAGAGACTGACTGTCCCACAGTAATGTTTATGGCATGTTTTAAGGTGATTTACATTACTTCAACAATTTGAAAGGTAATATGTTTTATTTATGCTTAAAAGTAAAGATAGACTATAAAAAAGTTAAGTGCGGTCTGTGTTCTGTTGATTGAATTAGAACACAGTTTCACATACTAATTGATGTGCTGTATAAGGTACTATCCTACAAATTTATCATTTATTTGTAATAATACTCAGTTGGTGTCTAATGCCATTATGAGAGTACTTTGTTATGTATTATGTATTAACTAATCCTTTTTTAAGATGTGAAAAAAACAAAAAATACAGTTCAGCACCATGCAAAGAAAGAAAAAGTGGTAAACCATATCGCATTCAAAAACAAAGGGAAACTTTGTCTGTTTTAAATAATTTGTAAGTGGTTTGATTTTTCCATGTAATATATATTGTGTATTTCACTATTATTAATGAATCATCTCTACCAAAAGGCAGAATCTTTAGAATACAAACAAATTCATTTAGCTGAAGCCCGAAAGTGTCAAAAATAATGACCATGTTATTGAAAAAAATTTCATAACAATGCAGTTGAAATAGATTGTCACTCTAGCTTATGTCCTTTGTCTTATTTTTAGTTTCAATTAATTGGCCATAGATTCTGGTATAGGACTTTGTGTGCTTAAGTGTGCAAGTGCGTGTGTCTGCGTGTGTGTGTCCTGGATGTTTAAAAATGTAAAAATATGAAGTTATATTGTTTTCTTCCTATAGTATTCAGACATTAGATTAATAACTTGCACTTGATTTCATAGATCTGCCTGTAGATCTACTGAAAAAGGACAAATATATTTAACCTTTGGCTTTTAAAAATGTATAAGCTGTTCTTTAGAGATATGTAACAGAGTATATAAAGATTATTATATAAAATTATACTTATCTTTTTTTGGCTGTTTTTTCTCAACATATTTTAGGGTAATAATATTTATTTATCTATGTATCTATTTGTTAATACACCTCTTTCATTTTTTCTGAAGTTTTATAAGATATTGTGTTGGCAGAATCTTTAGAACTGTACCAATGTGGACAAGTTAAAATGATAGTTAGGCTATATAATTTCATATGATCACTTGAATTTTCTAATAATACACTTCTTGAAACTAGATATCAAAATAACTATTTGAATTTTAGTTGTTTTTAAGTGTCTTATGTAAAAAGAAAGAAAAAGGATTTATTTCCAGAGATTAGAATAAAACATTACCATACTAATAATTCCACTCTTTTAAAATGATGTTTTCATCATTAAATCAGTATGAAATATAGAAGGATAATTATTTTTCTTTTGGAAAATTAAATTTTTTAAAGGAAAAAAATACAAAACATACTTTCATTGGATATTAAAGTGACAAAACAAGAGTTACATGATTTTTTAAATTTAAAAAATGTTTCTAAATTATTTATAGACCGAGGGCATTCTTACACAAAGTTTGGCACTGCAAATAATATATCCTGGTCCAACTAAGGAAGGAAAGTGCTTAGATCCTAAAATATTGAAAAGCATAGAATTACAGAATTTCAGATTACTCTTTTTCATGTCTTTAATCTACCATCTGATAAACCCTACAGAAAACTACTTTACTGTTTAAAAGAATCTTAAAAGAGAATTCACATCTATTTGATTTTATCTCTGTCAAACTGAGGAAAGCTAGTGATTGTGCAGAAACGAACTTTGGTTTTTGATTCTGTGGAAGTTGAGGTAAAGTTGTTGACTATCTTAATTGCCTTGGGTTATTAGAAATGTGTTGCTCACTTCAGAAGCTAAGCATTAGGTGGCGGGCTTCTTATCACTCTGTGTTATATCATGTCAAGTTCTCCCAAGAAAATACATTAGAGCCCATCAGATTAAAATACTTTTTAATTTCTTCCCTCAGGGAAGAAAAGTTTCCAGTGAGAATACGCAAGGCTTGAATCATTCAATTAAATTATTTCAATTCTCTCCCAGCTCATAGTCACTACACAGAACTGACTCAGGCTTTCTTGAATGAGACCTGTTAACACTGAAGCACTTGCTGGCTGGAACAGTATGTCCAGCCATGTATTTTGAGAACTGTATGGCTCCAGGGGACAATATTTACATAGACTATGATGGGAATGACATCACTGGAGTTGTTTAATGCAACAGTCTCGCATTTTCTATGTGACGCCTGTCAAGAAAGACATGATGGAGGGACTCTATACTGATTAGAATTTAAAAACCACAATAGAATATTTCTACCAACCTTATAACAAGACATATGAGCAAAAAATCAGTTTTACAAAAATCAGAGAGGTGAAGATGCAAAAGAAAAAAAATCTAAGTGAACTTAATTCCAGAAAATGGCATGCCCTTACTAGGAGAAAAGCCATGAACATGGCTGATTTTATTCCTAGTAGAGTTTAAAAACGAGGAAAAGCTCACTATATATAGTTCCCATACCCTAGTGGCTGACAAGATTCTAAACAAGTGGAAGGCAACCATCTTCTTTGGTGGGCAGGCATGGGGGTTGGGGGGAGGGACGGGACAGGATAGCACTCCTAGGTACATGACTATTCCCCCAAACTGAAGGCAGAGAGCCTTTTTTGAGTACAAGGCAGCTGCCCATTAAATGCTGGAGAAGGGTAAGTGAGATGTCAGAAATATCTCTCCAATAGTTATAGAGGTCATCCTCTAATTAAAAGGTGATAACCAGCTAAAAGATGGGACAGAGCAAGAGTGCTGAAAGAAATGCAGTCCTCCAAATCTCTACAAGACCGCAATGAGCATCTTGTATCAATTCTCTGAAGAATTGGTGTGTGGCAGGAAATCTGAGTGTCATGTCTTACCAAATTCATATGTTAAAGTTGTCACCCCTAGGACCTCAGAATGTACACTTATTTGGAAATAGAATCATTGCAGATGTATAGAGATTATATAGTATCTACTAATATAAGGTTCTTGCTTCTTTTGTAAGATAATATATTATCATTTGAGTATAAACTGTGGAAATTAAGTTACATGGTATAATCTCTAGAGCAATTACTATAAATAACACAAAGAATAAATGGTAAAAAGTCATTCATAAAGTGGAATCAGAAATTTTAAAAAGAGTTATTACAATAAATGTCAAAAATGTATTTGGCCAAATTGAACATCTATTTAAGATAAAACACCTCAGCAATTTGGGAATAGAGTGGCATTTTATCAATTTTATAAAGGGCATCTATTTTTTAAAAAAGACTCAGATAACATCATATTTAGAAAGATTCCACTATAATCCCTTCTAGTCAACATTATACTGAAGTCCTAGCCCGTACATTAGAGCAAAGAAATGAAATAATAAACATAATGTCTGAGAAAGAAATGAAACTATCAGTATTAGATTATACGTCTTATTGTTGCCTCACACAGGACAAGATTAATACCCCATCCAAAATTTTGTTTGGATGTTGAGACTTATGATCGCATGCATGTGGCATAGATTAACATATCAGTTTAAATATTTATTAATTACATAATGAGTCTTTCTGGGGAAACAGAGCATAAGCAATCAGATCAATGGAACAAAAAAATGGCTAGAAATAGACAAATAATCTATTAGTATTTTTAAAAAGAGATAGTTCAGTTCTTTTAAAGAAAGTAAAATTTCTATTTTTTTTAATAAATGGTGCTCAAAAATGGATACCCTATGGGAAAACAAATTACTCATCACTCACTCCACACACAAAAATGAATTTAATATGTATTGTAGGCCTAATTATAACAGGCAGAGTCATAAAGACTGTAAAAGGAAATATGAATTGCCTTAAGACTCCTGGAGTAGGGAAAGATTTCTTATTTAGAACATGGAAAGAATTAATCATAAAAAATATTGCTAAACTGAAGTTAATGAACATTGGCAATTTCTTATCAAAAAACTCCATAAAGAAGATGATGATGCATGTAACAACTTGGGGCAAGATATTCACAATACATATATCCCTTAGAGGACATATTAGTATGTAAAGAACTATGAATCAATAGTGAAAAATAAAATATGTGCAAAAATACTTGAATTGACACTTCACAAAAGAAAACATAAATTGAGTAATAGATTCATGAAAATTGTTCAACATAGTCTACAAGAATGGTGAACTAAAATAGTAAATAATTGGGTACAAAACTAAAATTCACTAATAGAACAATGGATAAAGATATTGTGGCATATTAATGTAATAGACTACTGCTTGTTAAAAAGAACTAAACTATTTATACAATAGATACAACAACATGGATGAGTCACAAAAATCACAGTTTGTGAAAAAAGCCAGATATAGAAAAATACAAAATGTATGCTTTCATTTCTGAGATCCAAGAAGAGGCAAAAGTAGTTTTCAGGGACAGAATTATCTTGCAAAAAATTTACTGAAGAGAAACAGAAGAGGATCTTCTATGGTGACTATACTAATATGTATAGTTTTTATATAGTGGACAAATAGTATATAATTGTCAAAACTTACTGAACTAAATATTTACAATCAGGTCATTTAACTCTGAAAATTATACCTCAAATACAGTACAAAAACCCTGTTTCAATCTACCTATATATCTATCTATACACACACACACACACATACACACACACACAGTCAAATCTCGTTTGTGGTAGTTACATTCTATTAAGTTGCCTTGAACTTTGAATTAGCAAATACTGAACTATTGCTCTTAAGGGAATGAAAGGCCAAGTTCCTGTGAATTTTGGTCACAACCTTTCTGTCAACTGATCAATACACAACCTCATTTTATATGTGTTCCTGTTAAAGATAATTTATTTAATATATGTTGTTGATTCATTCTGACTTGCACCTAGGACACTAGCCAGCACCTCAGCACCGTGTGTGTGGGGGGGGATTTTAAATAGCAAAATCACCAACCAAAAGCACAAAAATGTGGAAAACATGGCACTAAATAGACCATGAAAAGGACACTTGTTTAGATCATGAGAGCTGAAACAACAAGGTTCCTGTTCGTCCTCAGCTGGAACACACAGACTGGGCAACTCATATTTTTTACCACTCTGTGCATCTCCATGAATGATTGCAAAAGTGCCTGTAATTATTAATTTGGGGGTTACAAATAAATTTTAGCAAGTAGGTGAAGTTGCAAATTTGGGGTCCATGATTAATGAGGATTGACAAAAACATACAAATGGAGTATATGACTATTGCATCTTTCCAACAGACTGTGAGAGAATTCTCAGTAAATGGCTCAGTTTTGATTTGCTCTTGCTAAAGATGCAGACTACAGGAAGATTATTGCTTACGTTGAAATGTTAGTACCAAAGTAGTTGAAAGCAGAAGCATAGTTTCTATCAAGGCTTTACCCGTAGAAGGTGAAACAGAAACTTATTATCATGGTTCTCTGGGGACAACTTTCTTCTCCATATCTTGCTCAAAGTTTTTTTTTGAAATCATCTCTTTCTTTTTATATCTACAAACTACATCTTGAGGTGAAATCTGAGCCCAGGATATAGAATAAGTCCTTCTTAGACAATTAACCACTCGTATACCAGTATTATAGTCTCTCCCTCCTCTCCATCAAATAATATTCTAGCATGAGGTTTGTTTATTATTGTTTTAATTTGTTTGCTTGTTTTTGTTCTTTGGCTTTTTTTGGGTGGGGTTTTTTTTTTTGGTTGGGGGGGGCGTTCACTTTAGCTTGGTTTTCCTCATCCTCCTTAAAACACGAGATCTGATTATATAAGAGAACAACCTGGGTTAATTCCAACATCAATTGCCTTCCTAAGGAATATTGTGCTCTGTCATTCCAAGGTGATCTTTCCAAGATAAATTGAATATTCAAAACAATTTCAAGATTTCCTATTCCCATTCCTATTTTCAAGGGAAAGCTTAATTTGATCTTCTAACAAAAAGTTGTTTAAAAAATAAAAGTTAAATTCTTAGTGGGGCATCCTTTCTATAAGACACTCAATTACAATGATAAAACTATTCAAACTACATAAAAATGAATTTTGTATTGATTGTTGCCATTATTTTTAAAAAGCTTCTCTTAAGTAGATACATAATAAATCATCATTTAAGCCTTGGTTGTAACACAATAAATTGATTAGGAATTGGGATTAGAGAGCAATAGAAACTGAATCATATAATAAAATAACCTAGTCTGGTTCAGGGAAGCATTTACTCCCTATATTTCTTCATTCATTCTCTTCTCTCCTGCATTAAGGCCCCAGTGCTGTAACAGAAATAATATACTTAGGAAATTATACGTATTTCTCATAGTATAAAGATGAACATATCATACAAAAGTAATATAATACTTATTATTTAATAGTCCTGATACATAATCAGATAAATTTAAATGTTGCACTTTTGGCCCTCTAAAATTCTAAAATAAAAAAGTTGGAATTACTCCCATTAAGAAAGTCAAAATATCTGGGGAATAATTATTTTCTTTCCTCTTAACTAAGCCTTAATATTAGTTTTCTTACTGGCCAGTGATTGAAATAGGCTGTAGTGTAGCAAACTCCACTGAGGCCAGTGGGTGAAGTTGATTAGGAAAAGAGTATTGCAAATTCCGCAGTGGGAACCCTCTTAAGGAGTGTCATGGTGATAAATGCTAAAGCTTAAGCACCTTCAAGATTTTCCTTGGGCCTCAACAACTTACTCAAAATTCTGAGAATTTATGAGTAAAGCAAATATTTTAAATCTGTGATAAATTTTACACTCTCTCAGGAATGGTCCCTTGTTAATGGTCTTTTTTGCTTGTCAGTATGTCTGTGCATTCCAGCTTTCCTTTAATGTGAAGTTAATCTTTTCCTCAGTCATAATATATGGGCTATTTCTCTTAGACTGGCTCAATTTACTTCCATAAGGAGTTTCATGTTACTGAATCTTCTGTATCTTCTCACACTCATTAAAAACAGCCACAATAAGGAAGCAACAAAAAAACAGCAAAGCAAAGCAAAATCCCCATGGTTCTTTCTCTTTATTACATATCATCAAAACAATATTTATTATCTGATTATTATTTCACTACGAAGTATTATTATTATTGATATTAAAATATATGATCTTTTATAAAGTGTTTTGCAATTTTGTTTCGCTCTATGCCCTGTGAATTGCAAGAATTTAGAAACAGTGCTACAGAAAGTAGCTTTACTAGGATTACCTACAAAACAACCAAGTACTAAGAATTTGAACATGGGCAAATTGCTAAATAACTTAATTTAAATTAATGCCTTGAAGAAGTATAGCTAAATATCAAAATCTGCAGGCCTTGGGACAAGATAATGTATGGATTTAGAATTTTCATGGGTTTGGAATTTCTGACTAAACAAGAAATAGTGGACAGCAGGAACAACACATCTTTCATGCATTTCTTCTCTGGGAAACAATACTGAGTTTCCACTCATGAAATCCACATAATGAATGACCAAAAACTTAGTACGTTTTTGTATATGCTTGGATTTGCCAATGACATTCTGCTAAGCAAATTTAGTAGTATAATATCTACTATTTTATAGGATTTTTGTCTCAGGAAAACAACAACAACAACAATAAACAACCTAGTTGCCTCAAAGTCTTTCAGAAATCTTGTTTCAAGTAACTAGCTTAAAGATGTTTGTGGATTTGAATACTTAAGAATAGATGACTAGTGAACTGCCAAAGATGATGTTTGTGGATTTGAATACTTAAGAATAGATGACTAGTGAACTGCCAAAGATGTCCATGGCTTGATTCCAGAAAGCTATGAATATAATACTTTACAAGGCAAAGGAACTTTGTGGATGTAATAAAGAAAGGTTAAGGACCTTACAAAAAGGAGAGTGCCCTGGATTATTCAGGTGGGCCCAATCTAATCATATGAGCCCTTAAAAGCAGCTGGGGAAGGAGGAAATCAGTGAAATGCAGCAGAAGAGTAGTCTGGTGAAATACAGCAGGCAGGGAGGTCAAGGAGATTCCACATGGAGATGGGATGCAAATGTCATTGCTGGTTCTGAGATGGTGAGGGCTGCATGCATGGACTGGGGAGTCGTCTGGAGCTAAAGTCAGTCCCCGGCTGATAGCCAGAAAGGAAGTAAGGATCTGTCCTTTGACTTCAAGGAATTGAGTGCTGTCAACAATCTGAAAACATTGCAAGCATGTTCTTCTCCAGATCTTGAAGAAAGGAATGAAGCCTAGCCAACACCTTAATTTTGGTCTTATGAGAACCAGACGAAAGGAAACAGCTGAGTCCCCCCTGTGCTAGGACTTTTGGCCAGCGTAAACTGTAAGATAATAGATGGGTATTTTTTTAAGCCTCTAAGTTTGTGGCAACATGTTCTGGCAGCAACAGAAAACTATGCAGGCATAGAGATATTTTAAGTATTTTATGTAAGGTGTTATAATGGGCTAATACCATAAATATTAACTATAAAAGGACTGATACCATAAAGATAGCAAAGGAAGCATAGTGTGTTCTATTTTAATTCAAGTATAGTTGATTTACAATGTTGTGTTAGATTCTGGTGTATAGCAGAGTGATTCAGTTTTATATATATACCTATATATATTCTTTTCCATATTGTTTTTCATTAGAAGGTATTATAGAATATTGAATATAGTTCCCTATGCTGCTACACAGTAGGACCTTGTTGTTTATTTTATATATAATATTTTGTATCTGCTAATCTCAAACTCCTAATTTATTCCCCCCCTTTCCCCTTTGGTAACCATAAGTTTGTTTTCTATGTCTGTGAGTCTCTGTTTTGTAAATAAGTCCATTTGTATCATATTTTAGATTCCACATATAAGTGGTATCATATGGTATTTGTCTTTCTGTCTGACTTACTTAGTATGATAATCTCTAGGTCCATCCATATTGCTGCAATTGGCATTATTTCATTATTTATGGCTGAGTAGTATTCCATTGTGTGTGTGTGTGTGTGTGTGTGTGTGTGTGTGTGTGTGTGTGTATATACCACATCTTCTTTATCCATTTAGGTTGCCTCTATGTCTTGGTTACTGTAACTGGTGGAAGCATAGTATGTTCTTAATGTGCATTGAAAAAAGTTAGTTGAAAATAACTCACAAAAGTAAAAAGCTAACAAAAAATACAATAGAAGTTATTTCAATATGGTGTTTAGCTCTATTCCCTTTGATGTGCATAATTTGATGAATACATATCAAATATTTGCTGTTTATAACACTACTTGAACAATGTGGTCACAAAACTGCAAAGGCTGATTATTAACAGGAGTAAGGAAATAACATGGGTACATGTAAAAATAGAAATATATATCCTATAGTGTAATGAGACACAGCTTTGAAATTCTATATATTTTTCTAATTTCTGACATGTTCCATTTTTTAAAATTTCCTTTGTGTGTTTAATTCTCACATAAATCCTTTTTTTTGGAACTTATTCTGTGTTTGTTCCTAAAGGCTTTAGCATTTGATGTGGATAGCAGTCAAAAAAGAATGCATTGTTTATCCTAGCCATGGCTCAATAGTTTGAGTCCTCCTTCCCAGGGCTGCTGTTATCACTCAAGAATGGTATTTCCTTCTTCAGAAGCACAAGAAACAATGTGCAAGTTGTGTAGTGCAGGTATATAAATCCCTTCCATGAAAAGCCTATACAGGAAGTCTCTTTAAGAAAGGGATGGACAAAATGATGCAATTAAACATTAGCATAAGTTCCCTAGTTCAATCATTTTCCTTGAACATAACACTCACCCAAAGTCCTTGTACTAAGATCACAAATGTCTATACCATTATCCTCTCCAATTGAGAGTTTATTTTCTCAATGATGTGATTAACCAGTTGTAAATATTTTTACATATGTTTCTATATTGTCCTAAAAACAAAGATATTCTCCTAAATACGGTACAATTATTAAAATTGGGAAATTTAATGTTGAATAAAATAGCTCATTAATGTTTATTTTTACTTCTTTTCTAATATAAGCATTTTTGGATATGTATTTTCTTAACAGACTGTTTTACCTGTGTCCCACAAATATTGATATGAAGTGTTTACCTTATTTTAAAGTTCAAATTATTCTCTAATATCCATTATGACTTCTTATTTGGCCCATATGTTCTTAAGTTCTAGTTTTCTGGCTGTGTTCATTGAATAATTTTTTTAAAAATTTTTGCTGTTTACATGGTAGTCAGAGTATCCTATATTTTATCCACTGTTGGAAATGTGTTAATGTTTGCTTTATGGCCTATAATGTGGTAAATTTTTGTAAATGTCCATGTGTACTTGAAAAAAGTAAGTATGCATTTCCTACCTAACTGTTGAAGGAGACTGTATATGTTAATTTGGTCATGATCATTAAGTATATTATTTACATTAGTGATAGGTGTTAAATTATTCAATTGTATTTGTTGCTTTGTCAGTAATTTTTGTAAATCTGTCACTTTTTGCTTCATATAGTTTGAAGTTATAAGCTTTATACAGGTTTGGATTTAATTGAACATTTTATTCTCTTTAACCTTAATAATAATTTTTACCATAAAGGTTATTTAATCTGAAATTAATAGAGTCTTTTGATTTTATATATTTTCCGTATATATACTCTCGAACTCTTTTGTCTGGGTCCTTATGTCTTCATATGTGTATTAGTCAAGGTTTCCCAGAAAAACAGATTCAACAGGATGTTTATGTATGTATGTATGTATGTATGTATGTATGTATCTATCTATCTATCTATCTATCTATCTATCTATCTATCTATCTATCTATCTATCAATCACTTGTAAGGAATTGGCTCACACAATTATGAAGGCTGAGCAGTCCCACATTAAGGAGGGCAATTTTCTTTAATCAGTCCACCAATTTAAATGTTAATCTCATCCAAACTATGTCCCTAACAGATAAACCCAGAATAATGTTTGACCAAATATCTGGGTACCCTGTGGCCCAGTCATGTTAACACATAAAATTAACCATCACAATGTGTCTCATAAGTGGTATATAGATGACTTTTTATCCAAATTAATCAAATTAGTCTACTTATATTTATTTTATATATTTGGATTATTTCTGTCATTCTCTTTTGTGTTGTCTTTGCCATACTTTTGTTATACTTCTTTTTAATCTCACCTCATCTTTTGTATTGATTAAAATATTTTTTTCATTTTCATTCTATATTGTTACTGATTTGAAAATTAAATATTCTGTGAGTTGTTATCTTCAAAAAATTAACCTAAAAACACTTAACTTTTATTAAAATTAGTATAACTTTAACTACCTTTCATCACAAAATACACAGAATAATAGAAATAGCTGTTATCATCCATATTTTATAGATAAAGACACTGAGGTTGAAAGAGTTTCCATGGCCTGACAGAGTTAGGGTTTGAGGTCAAATTTGTCCCAATTTTAAAGCACATATTTTTTTCCTCTGTGTGTGTGTGTGTGTGTGTGTGTGTGTCTTTGCTTTGTTTGTTTGTTTTACTTCCCAGGCATCAGACTTGAATTGTACATTCAGGATTGATGCTGAAAACAATTTCTGCCCTATCTACCTCACAGTTTGGTTTAGCAATTAGATAATGTATAATAACAAAAATTGTGCAAAATTTAAGATATATAATATCATATATTGTTACGCAGATTATCAGTGTTTCATTTCTCATGATCATTATTGAAAAATTTCTAAATTCGGTTGCTCTGTATTTGAATTTAGTTGGGAAGATGACTTGCATATACTCCTATGAGGTTGTCCAAGGTTGCCCTAGTGGAGGTTCTAACTGAAATTTAAAGCACTCATCCAGCTATGAAAGGATAGTGTTTTCTAATATTGCACAGACACCAGTGGAGTACTCACTGAATTGTGACCATCAAAAGCACATGTTCAAAAATGACTTTCATTGCCTTTATTCTTTGTTAGACAAAGCCACCCCTCATAAGGGACCAGGCTTATTTGTATGTAATTCATTTGCTTGACCCAAATGATGAAGTCTAAATGTAATTGCAGTATCAGCCTAAATTACCCCACGCTGTTGTGGGTGACTCGCATGTGCTGTACTATACACAGTTAGCAAGAATAAAGCAATATTGAGTTCAAACGTTTTTCAAAGAAGTGAGCACATGGGGTACAATTTGGATCTGGATTCACAGAGAATGCTCATTAAAACCACTGAACATTTTGCACGAGTAAAGATTTTGGTATTGGGCCTGTGGTGTCCATGTTACTAAGGCAATAACTATTATCACTAGAGCTAATGCATTTCTGACCTACAGTGTTTAATAACACTCATCCACCTCAAAGGGATGTAATCAAAATTTATTAATTTTTGTAAAGCACTGTCCATTTTAAAATGCAATGTAATATCTAAGTATTAATATATATTTTTCTCAGTATAACTTAAAAAATAACTGTGACATTTCATATATGCCACAGAATCATTTAAATCTTAATATCTTTGATACTTGTGCTTTTTTGGCCTTCTTTTTAAGCAAGCATCTTCAAAGGAACAGCTTCTGCAATTTCTGGTCCTTTACTTATTTCAACTTTGCTTTCAATACCTTTTTATCCCCAGCTTTTCTTTACCAGGACAAAAATGAGAATACTCTTTTGAAAAATATAGGGGCTTAGTCCACTTTTAAAGAGCAAGATAGAAAATGTAGCACTCTTGTCATTAAACATTACAGTTTTGATTTAATATATAAGTGCAATTCTTTATCCCAGAAAAAGCAAATTCTCTTTATAAATTACTGATGACTCTGGTAAATCACATGTTAAAGAACAATCTGTTTGGAACTTAAATGAAATCTCACTTTAACTGCCTGATAGGAATTAATATAAAGTAAATTAAACTGTTACAGAGTCTAGCATTTGGTTAAGCTCTATAAGTTTTAATATATTTAAATTTATACATGAAACCTGGGTACAGTTGACTTTTGAGCATATGTTTATGTATTAGCTAAATTAGCAATGATCTTAGAATTTTCCTCTTTGTCTATTGCTAGGCACCAAAGATGTCAGCACTAGTTTCCAAATTTCTGGCCAGGAACCCAGAATAAATGTCAGGAGTAGTCTATAGTAGAGCAAGATATTAGGGAATCCTAAAAGACCTACAGATATGAATAAGAATATCTTGATTATTAGCATTAGCTCTGTGTCTAGCCAATATAATGTCTTTAGAGAAGTCACTTTGGGTCTGTTTCCACAACTGTACAATGAAGTTCATCTTAGAAGGTACTCATTTTAGCTCTAAATTCAAGGGATTCTGCTTATGATATGAAGGAGAACAGTGGGAAAACCCAGAGGTTGAACGACAGAGGATAGGAAAAGGAGTCTAAGTTCAAAGTAACATTCACGCTTGACCATGTGACCTAGTCACCAGATCATCCGCAAGTGTTATTGGCAAAGTCTTTCCATTTGTGCAAGAGACTGGGAATGCTACTGCTGTAGATGTTCTAGATCTGGGGTCCCCAACCTCCAGGCCATGGACCGGTGCCAGTCCGCCGCCTGTTAGGAACCAGGCCGCACAGCAGGAGGGGAGTGGTGGTCAAGCAAGCGAAGCTTCCTCTGCCACTCACATTACCAACTGAACCATTGCTCAAATTACTGCCTGAACCACCCCACCCCCACTCCCGGTCTGTGGAAAAATTGTCTTCCACAAAACTGGTCCCTGATGCCAAAAAGTTTGGGGACTGCTATTCTAGATCTCATGGGATGTAAGACTAGGGAGTTAAGTCTTATTTCAGTGAAATAATAAGAACAAGTTGGAAGGTTGGAGGTGATCAGCAGACTTAAAGAAGAGTAAACTGGTGATCTGACCATTCTGCAACTGGTTTTGCAAGTTATAATTTTATGTTTTGAAATGAATAATTAACAATTGGTGACTTTTTTCACAAATTCATATTTGGTTCATTCACCTTAAATATGAGAGTGTGACTATATGGTGTATTTATAGAATAAAATACTTTATGCTTTATCATAAATATATGTGAAGTATATGGGTGTCTGTGCATGTGTGTGTATATATATATATATATATATATATATATATATATATATATATATATATACACATAAAACTAGCCACAATATGATTATGTATCAAACAATCATAAAATCTCACCAATATGCAACATATTAATATTAAATCATGTACTTGTAGATGAGTTTATAGTTGGCTCAGTTTACTAATCAGCTAATTTATGCTTGGTCTATTTTCACTTTTGTACAAGACTGGAGGTCACCAGACCTAGCTGGGCTCAGCTAAGGGGGCCTCTGCTCCACATGTCTCTCATCCCTATTCCTTGAACCAGTGTACTAGTCTGGTCATGTTCTTCTCATGGAATTGGCAGAGCACGTGGTTTTTAACAGATAGAATAGGTCGTCAAAGTTGTTCATTTTTTCAAGGTTGGCTTGGCTAGTCTTCACCTTGTGTCTGCTAGTATAAACTTAGGAATCAGCTTTTTAATGTCCAAAAATCTCCTGCTTGGGTTTATTTAAATTTTATTGACTCTATATATTAGTATTGAGATATTCAGTAGATGAACATAGTATATTTTTCCTCTTATGTCTTCATTAATTTCTGTAAGTACTGCTTAGTAGTTTTAGAATATTGAATAATTATTTAATATTTCTAATTATTTTATATTTATATTATTTAATACTTATATTAAATTATACTATATTTATATTATATTATAGTTATATTATTTAATATTTCTAATATTTTGTTAATTGTATATAAAAATGATTTCTCTATTTTGGAACAAACTAATTTTTAGAGTATGCATCTACTTGCAAACAACTATATCATCTTCTAATAATTACCCTTTAATTTCTTTCTCTACATTTATTTTATCTTTTATTTTTCCCTCTTGCTGTTTTACATTGGTTAGGACCTCTGCTGTAATGATTAATAGAAGTATAAATGGCAGGTTCCATTCTCTTGTTTCAAGTCTCTAGGGGAAAAGATTCAATTAGTCAAAATTAAGTATAATGTTTCTGGTAGATTTTTTGGAAATGTTTTATTGTAACCAAATGTAAATATAAGATACACATGGTAGAGCATACAAAGATTAGGTATACATTATAAATTTTTACAAAGCGAACACATTTGTATAGCAACCTAATAATTCAAGGTATAGAATATTTCTATATTCCCTAAAACTTCCTTCATGCTACTTTTTCAATCTTTACACCTCCCTAAATGGAACAAATTTTTTGAGTTTTATCATGAAGTATTTATTTTGTGTTATACTGACATGTATATACACAGAATCATACGCTAAATATTCTTTTATTTTGGCTGATTTTCTTAATATTATATCTGTCTGATCGCTTCTCGGCCTTTTGGCTAAGATCAAGTATAATATTATATCTGAGTCACCCATGTTGATGCATAACTCACATTTTATCCTCTTCCATCTTAGTATAGTTTTCCATAATATGAATAGATCATATTTTATCCATTCCACTGTTAATTTTAATAGTCATTTAGGTTATTTTCAGTTTGACGCTAGAACAAGAACAAAATAAAATGCTGCTATAGGATTTCCAATTCTGGACAGATGAAGAAGACATACTTTTCCCTATGTTTCCTAGTAAGTACAACTAAAATCCCTGGACATTATATATGAGACAAATATAAGAAGACTCTGAACTCTGAAAGGTGAAGAGAGGAAGACAGGTTAATGATCTCAGGATCCAAGGAACAATAAGTGGTGAGTTCCCTGGTATTTCTTTCTGTCTAGTATATCCCAGAGTTGAAAATGAAGAAAATGGCAACCTAGAAACACTTACTGCAGGCAAAAAAGCCCCAACAAATGTGTGCTCTCTAGCTAAAGATGAAGAAAGGGGTAGCCTAATAGGACAGAACATTTAAAGATTTAAAGGTTAAAGTTGCTCTATGTCATCATAATATTAAACATTTAGAACAGCAATAACCCAATTGTTTAAATTTTAATGAATCATTAGTGACTATGCTTGTTTGTAGTATACGATGATCATATACATTATCAAATACAAATTGTGATCTCTCTGTGCACATCAGTGATCATATATTGTCATAAAAATGAAAAAAAATTTAATGATATTAAAAATACTGTTTTCACTGGGTACCGATTGATGATAATATCAGTGTCTAGCAGGAGTACACTCTGAAATCTATGAAAAGCTAAGCCTCAGGGAAAAGATGGAGAAGATGATAATAACAGTGCAAAATATATTTAAATGGCATGAACAGCAAAGAGATGCCTACTGAGAGAAAAGCTGATATGTAACCGCAGTGCATTCTACATGCTCTTTTTGTGGACTTAAGCAAACGTTTCCCTCCTAGCATGCATGCAGGTTGATTACAGCAGTTTTTATTCAGACATTGAGTTTTAGAAAAAATTATAGAAACTATTTTGATATTGAGAATTTCAATAGCAAGAAGTATATGTATTTTGGGAGAGTGATTTTATGATTATAATTTATTTCACCATCTTTGCCCAGAAGTATTAGTCATTCTTACATCCTAATTATGAACAACTGAAAAACGGTTACTTAAAAAGTTGATATAATTAAATACTCTTGTATTTCTGAGTCCCTAAGCCCTGGTTTGAATTCTCTGAATTAATGTTTGACCACATAACTCAAACCAATCATTTATAAGTGGATGCCCTAATGAATGCAATATGCTTATGGTATATAATTGAAAGAATTCTGAATCTAGAGTCAGAAAAATGGAATTCATTTTGTGACACAAGACTTCCAAATTTGCAAAAGTCTTTTAACGTCTTGGAGCTTCTGTTTCTTTAATATTGACAAAGTCATTCCTGAAACTTACAGAATTTTCATGGCAATGAAATGAAGTAGAAGTATATTAGAAAATTAGAAAACATTAGAAAATTAGATAAGTGTAGCATATTAATTAGAATAAAGATGATGTACTTCCAGTCATACATGAAGTGTGAACTTAATGTTTTTCTATGTTACTGACACAGCCACTTTTTGACTTGAGCCATAATGCATACCAGAGATGGAGACTGAATCTTAACTAATTTTGAAAAAAAAATCATGCATTACCTATCAGGGGTCTTGTTGGATGACATAAGAGGTAGTGCATGTATTTTGCATGTGTTTATGAATTTGAACTCCAAAAGAGTCAAATATTGGAAAGTTAACATCTTAGCACTGTGTTAGGCAGAGTTGCATACAAAAAAGTATAATTTGAAAAATCAGAAGATTTTCTATTTTTATTTTTATATTAACCTCAATAATTCTCAATCACAAGATGTTCTCTGACTGAAATGAATACGGACAATGTTTAAATTAAAATCTAATCCCCTACCCACATACATATAAATCTTTTTAGAAGAGATAGAACACTCCTCATAATATTTTATTTTAGTTATGCTTTAGTTATTGAGGTTATCTTTTTAATGTTTTTCTTAAAGGGACAATAAAATTGTACTTGTATTATCTCATACACATGCTCAAAAAATGAAAATTATGGAAACTTCAGTCAGTCAACTATACCAGATATGACTTGTCATAGCCCTGAAATCTCTCATAAAATTTATCCTGAGCTAGCAACATGGAGATCATGTTTCAGTACCTGCAACTGATTTTAGAAGCCCATTCTCCTCTGGCTTTCAGCCTGATGACAGATATATAGAATCACATTTTTTAGGTATGGCTTTCAGAATGGAAGCAAAAGACTCAAATCCATCTTCCTAACAGTTTCACTCTTAAATGAAAATGCCTCTACATTGAGATTCAGAAGTTTCATTATTACTCCTGGGTCAACAGAAGCACTAATGCATTGTACTAGAATTTTCTCTATTTCTTTTATCCAAAACAACCTCATCATGCATTATGGTCCAGCACCATGCCTCTGTAGTTTAAAACCGACTTACAGTCTTATGTATGAGAAACAAGCACACAAGTATTTTAATAACTGCTATCTATTGTAATGGTTGTTATTTAGATTGTTAGAGATCAAGTTATAATGGCTGTAGTTTTCATTTCAAGTAATGCTGATTTTGGCATTAATGAAATTTTTCTATTTTATTATTTTTCTAAATATTGGGTGACATTTAGATTTTGATAACAATGCATTTATCATATTTAACTCATTTTGGGAAGAAAGTGGCAGGAGACAAGAATAAATAGTTATGTTGGTAATCATAAATATTGTTTTCCAGGTATTTTTATTATCTCCTTACTCCCAGGCCTAGTGTAGAATTGTTTCATCAGCTCCCTTGTATTTGGATGTAGTTAAAAGATTTGTTTTGGCCCATGGTTTGTGAGCACAGAGTGGCACATGTAATTTTCAGGCTGGATACTGTAATTGTCATTGTGAGACAGTCCAAAACTTTTTTTCTTTTTGCCACTATACTTTCTCTATTAAGGAAGTGTGTATCAGAGTACCCAGAAGACACAAAACGACATGTAATATAACCAAGAAAGCAAACTCTGCTTTACACCAATAAGATTTTGGTATTGTTTATTATCTCAACATAACCTAGCCTATCTCAGCTGATTAATAGTAGAATTGTTGCACTGCCATAACAAACACACTCTACAATATATAGCATTGGCTTAGAGGTTGACAATGAGCAGTAAAGGATATTTTGGTTGGAAAACAGAAAGATAATTATCTGCGTTACGCAGTTATAAAAAATATTGGGTCAAAATGCCAAATTACACATGATAACATGGAAGCCATTTAATACAGCCAGTGAACTTCTACCTTCAAGGGCAGAGATTGGAAAACAGAAAGTTAATTTTATGTATGGATTCCTATAGACTGCACCTGAAAAAAAATTGCAAGCTTTAGACGAGTTCTCCAGAACTCAATGAAGAAAAGAAGTTTCAATTTAAGAAGTGTAGAGGAAATAGAAGAAATCTAGACATTATGGGACGTTTCAAATTGGGAAGACAGAACAGCTTCCAACTTGTAAAACCTTTGATAGACATCAAATAGAGGAGATAACAGTCACTTATATTGTTGAAATCTCAGGATATATTAAGGGGGACTATGCCTGAACAAATATGACCAAGATGGCCTTAATAGTCTCTTCAGCTTGACTAAACTATAGACAGGTTTATTCTTTTTTTTAAGAGCTCTTACTTTAGAAAACTTGCAATTAAAAATTAATTCTCTGCTTCTTTGAGATGTATATCTTTTCTCAGCATCTTCCCAGTTTTAAAACCCAGGAATGTCTTTCTTAAAGAACCTGGAGCCATCCCTTTGAAATGTATTCATCCTCTTAAGTGATATACAATTTTGATTTGTTAATTATACCTCAAAGTTGGCCAAAAAAAAAGAACTATATGGCCCCATCTCCCGTATTTGTGGGACAAGAGGAGCCTCACTTTGGTAAGGACCAATTAGCAAACACAGAAGGCCTAATCACATGGACAAATTTCCCTGCTAACATCCTCCAGAACTTTTTCACTAGCTCAAGACAGTGCTTAAAATCTCTCCTGGCTTTTGTTTCATCAGAGTTGAGTTTAATCTCTTTCCCCTACTGCAATCATCTTGAATAAAGTCTTCTTTGACTGTTTAAGTTGTCTGGCATATTTTTTCTTTGACAACTATACAGAATAACTGAAGAAAAGAATCTGAGAAATATGAGATGGAAGATAAAATTTAAATAATGAAAAAGATGTCAAGGAACACTTCAGAACTTATGCAGAAGAATTAATGGACACTGAATCTATTTAACTTGACTTGTAGCATCAATCTTAAGAGAAAAGTGATGATACAGAAACTATTAAGAGTAACCAATCAACTCTTTGGATAGCTCTGGCTTAACCAAAATTATGCTTGGTGCATAGTCAATTACACCAATAATTATCAAATGCATCTGCACCATGATAAAAAGCTTTCTTTTGGAAATAGACATATTTCTTATAGTCCCATAAAATTTACAAATTTAAACAACAGGAAAGTAAACAAACTTCATTCTGCAATTTCTTCATTTGTTCTAAAAAAGAATTTTTCAAGGAGAGTTCTTCTGAATGTTAGGTTTCTAGGAGATATCGTTAGCTGTCATAGGTGATTCTGATGTGAAAAAAAACTGATATCTGGACTTCATGTGCTACATGATGCTAGTATAGTAATCATGCAGCCCTGCTTACAATTTTATTATGTTTCATCCTCATATGGTAGCGCACAGTAAGACCATGTTCTTGTATTTGAATCTGTTTTCATCTTTGACATGAAAAAGGGGAGACCACAAATAATGGGTGAGTGCTGAATTGCACAAAGGGGAAAATGGTAGGCCGATGACATAGATTCTCCCTCATAAATTGCCTCCTTCACCAGCCTCTTAAACCCTTCTGAGAGACATACTGCAGCAAGCAATCTCTACTAGTGTAATAGAAAACTGGAGGAAACTTTTATTATAAAGAAGGAATATTTATGCATTTCAACTCAGCTCCTCCACTGTAACAGTGCTTTTTTACAGATGTGGCAAACCCTGGATTGGATAGGTTAGAAGTTATATTGTAATGTTGTTATGTTTTTTGTAATTTTTTCATTAACTTATTTTTCATTTCTATTATATATTATATGATATTGAAGTTTGTGTTTTATAAAGTATCCAACAATTCAATGTGAAAATTTCTGAAGCAAATTTATGAGATGGAAGAGGAGAATTCTAATCCTAGAATTTGAACAATTCTAGTGAGGAGAATGATAGGTACATAATGAAGAATTAAAACTTACTAGTGTGTAAAATTAGGAAGAGTGAAATAGTAGAAAAAGTACAGTAAGATAAAAGGTTTCCTTTTTGAAACAATAAAATGAATCAATGTGTGAATAATATGTCACATATGCTGAAGAGGTTTTGTATATTAAACTGGAAAATAATAGGTCCTTTATCTGGGCTGATTAGTCAACAAATTTCACCAATATATTTTATGCTGTAACATTAATGGAATCTGTAAATGATTGTGAAATTAAAGAAAGTTTTCTGTTATAAAGAGCTGACTGAAATAAGCAAAGACCAAGATATATTTAAAGTTTTCTCTTTACATCAGAGAAGAAGTGTTCTAAGAGGAACTATGTTGACATTTATAGTGATGTTGCCCATCAATGGTTGTTTCCATGACAGATGTTGCCTCTATTGTAAAAAAAAAAAAAATTAGGAAATTCTGATGCATTCAGAACAAACTGTTTTCTTCACAGAGAAGTGTTGCTGCATAAATTCTTAGAGATAAAAAGAAAACATTCTGGAAGATGCTACAAAAATGATCATCTTCATTAAACCAAGATCTGTTTATTTGAAAGTGTTTAAAATTCTGTGTAAAAACCAAGAAAAAAACCCAATAAATTTCTTAGTACATAGAGAAATCCAGTGGCTTAACAGGAAAATCTCTCAAAAGGGTATATTTTAACAAAATAAGTGATTATGGGAGAACTTTTAAGGAAATGGTAGGCAAAAATGGAAAGGTAGCATAGATGAGAAATGAACCCTTTCTAGTCTAAGCTAGGGAGTTTGGAAGGTTGTTCATTACAACAGCATAAGTTAGCTCACATGGATCTAAACATGATATAACAAGAAAAAAATTAGCAAATATGGCCAGATTATGTTTCTTTTTTTAATTTTTTATTCTTTTTGCCAGATTATGTTTCTAGCAGAGTAGCCCAATGGAACATTCTTTCAAACACAGGATAATATATTATTTTAAATGACAAAAATGTTTGAATAAAACCAGGGTCTTTACAACTAGTGACACCTATAGTTATCAAGTTTATTCTTAAGAAATGTAACAACAAAAAGGAAAGGAGATTCTCATCAATGAGCTTAAAATTACTTTGAAATTTCTCATATCATTCCATTTTTTTAATGGTTTGCTTTCGAGGTAAGGAAAATGCAATGAATTACAGAATGTATGTCATATTTTGAGCTACAGAAACAGTTTCAAATAAACATATATTTAGAACCAAAAGTCAGAGTGCTATCACCTAGCACAACTACTGTTTTAGAAAATTTTCCCCCAAGTTAAAAGCTACACATCTCTTTATTGAAATTCATAGGCATGCATGAAGGAAATATTGAGCCATAGATCATAACAGAAAAAGTAGAATTACAGAGAAGAAGGTGTGGTTACATTCAAACCCATCTGCATGGTTAGATATGTTACTTTCAAAAATCAAGTATTACCTCGCTGCGATTAGTTTCACAAAGCCATCATGCTTAGTAAAGCTTCGTAAGTTCTAAAATACAGCACACCATTAAAAAAAAAGGTGTTTTTTTTCATTTCTCCCTACTTACCCAATAAAATTATACCCTCCTATATTCTTGGAGGGTATAATTTTAATTAAAAAATTAAATTGCATGTGTATGTAAGAGAATTCTGGGGTATTAAAGACTAACTCTAGCCTTCATAGGAAGTGGTAACCTGAATAGAGACACTGCTGAGAAGATATGTCTCCAGTGCAATATATTGATAGATTGGTAATATAATGGTCACTTATTAATTTTTCTCATTGCTGCCTGTATCCAAATTTCTTTCTTTGTTTTGGGGAATGCTCCATTTCATTAAAAATGAAGATTAAAAATCGTATACCTTGGAAAATTGAAGAAAAGTAGGCAAGGTATGGATCTTTTCACTGCAACTTCTGTGGTTGTTGGAGCATGGGAACATTATTTAGACTTGGCTAAGTGGATCCCCAACTGGGATTCTGTTAAGCAAGTGAAGCAAAATGATTTTAAAACATGGTGGTGATGGTGATATTAGATTCTCATTGATGGTATTATCACCAAATAATAATGGTGAGGTCCTGTCCAAACTTTTTTTGCTACATATCCTCCTTTGGTTCCTCCTCAGCAGTGGAACCCAGTCCAGTTAACCAGTCACTCCTTTTGCTAACAACTAAGAGATTCAAACAATACAGTACATATTTAAAACACCCTAAGAAAAACTAATGTTAGAGCTGTGTAAAACAAAAAGTAATTCAGAAAGACATAAAAGAGTAGATCTGAATGTTCACACAAGCAGAATTCCTTAACCTCACCAAATGGCTCTACAAAAATCTCTGATAACTAGTCTATAAAAGTGTAGTAAAAGTCTATAGTTTACTATATCACAGCTGTAATTATACACTAAGTCACATCCAGTTTTTTATACACCAGAGACCTACTGTTTAACTCCCACACAAAGACTGAAAAATCTTTAACTCCTTTCAGGATGCTAGCACATAATTCAGTTGGACTCTAGCTTGATTTTTTTATTTTTAGTTATTTGTTATATCAGGTAGTAAATTTTAAATTACATGTAAATTACATGTTAAGATAATGCTAGTTGTTGTAACAAACAAACTCAAAAATCTAATATGACTCAAATATGATAGAAGTTTTCACACATATAAATTCTAAAATGTATGTTCCTGAAACACTCCAAAGAATGATTCAGGGAGCCAGACTCTTTCTTTCTTGGAGCTCTCTCTTTTTTGACACTAAGCCAGGAGAAGGAAAAAAGAATTATAAATTACTACATGTGAAAAGCTTTTATACTCAGTCCTGGAAATAGCACAGACTCATAGTCTACTGGCCAGATTTCAGTCATATGAAAATATCTAACTGCAAACAAGCTGGGAAGTATAGTTCAACTGTGTTCCCAGAAAGAAGGGAAAATTGGTTTGATGAATAGCCTGCCAGTGTACATCACATGATAATTCTATTTCAATCAATTATTCACCCTACAGTCAGAATGAGCATTGTAAAAATGCAAATCCACACATGTAACTCTCTAAACTTAGAATCTTTACTGTCATTTCATTGTCTTCCACATAAAGTCTAAACTCAATAACATTATATAGGAATCCCTTTAAGGTCAAGAATCTTCTAAGTTCTTTAACCTCATTTCCTCTGCACACCAAACTCCAGGCATACTAAACTGATTGATTAATCCACAAATTTGCAGTCTACATCCTCAAATCTGGCCTCTTGCATATACTATTAGTTCTGTCTGAAGTGCCTTTACCCTTTATCTCAACTAACTAAAACTCCTATTTGTTCTTCATATAGTAATTTAGAATCATTTAATATATCAAAAATGCAAAAATATAGCAAAAATGCTATATTTAATATAAATTAAATTTAATATAAATTAAATTTAATATAGCAAAAATGCCCTTCCTATGTGCTCCCATACAGTTTATGTTTACACTGTATCACACAACTTCCTGTGTAATGAGACAGAAGTAATTACTTTTAGAGTGTACCCCAGCTCTCTCTTCCTCCTGTCCACTAAAGAAGATTCTGGGTTTATGTCTTCACTTACTTTCCCTTTCTCTTCTTTAGAATTTCACCAACCAAGAATGGGTCTACAGACTTTTGAGAATAAAATCAGAAATTGAAAATGTGCCAGTTAGGCAGATTCTCTCAAGAGTATCAGAGAGAAAGAAACATAATTTCATTACCCAAATACTAGTAGATGATAGATAAAAGATGTGCCATGTAATGATAACAACAAATTTGGAAAGGTAGGGAGGATATAGTGGAGAGATGGCAATTGTGAACCAAATGAATGAGGCATGAGAAACCCTAAAGAGATTCTGGTGTTAGAAAAGAAGAGATTGTTGTTACCCGTGTTCTTGGAGGTTTCTTCAAAGGTAGGAAGGGAAGTAAATATCAGAATTTATGTTAATATTATGTTCCTTTGGAAGGGAAACCCCTCTGCAACTTATCTACACGGGTCATGACTTCATTTGAGTTGGACTTGTTAACTTGTCTTTCCCATTAGACTCCTGGGTAGTTGAATTTGAGTGTGGTGCCTACTTGAAACTCATAAAGCTTCACTCAGATTCAAAATAACAGCCTTCTAAGGAAAGCTAATATCATAGATAAAAGAAGAATTCAAATATAAACACAGTAGACTTAAAGCTAGGTAGAGATAGAACTACACATACAAAGAAAAATATACACATGGCTTATGTGGGAAGCTTATATTCCCTTCTCCCCATTTTCACAGAGGAGAGGGGTATTGATTGCACCCTTCCTCCAGAAGGCAGTATTGGAAGAATAGTGTAGTATTCTACTGGAATACTACTGGAAGAATAGAATAGTATTGGAAGAATGCCTCCAGTCTGGCCCTCTCTGCTCATGGCTTGCTCTTTGCTACAGAAGATTGCCACGTAACTGTCAAAGCTGATACAAGGTTCAGCTTGCTTAACTCAACCATGTTTCAATACTCTGAGAAATCTCTCTGCAAGTGATATGGTTTTCTTTCTGCCCTTATTCTCCATGAAGTAAGCACTGGAAAAGTTTCAGGAAGAAATTCTAAAATACCCTGCTGCTTATCCTGGGGGCATTAAGAAGAAAGAATAGAAAACTTATTTTTCTTTGGATTCAAGCAATCTTCTCTTATCTAGCTTTAAGTGTAATATAGCTAATTTGAGAGTATGTTTTTTCATTTTGATTAGAAATGGTGAGGTGCCATTTATGATTAATTATCATCCTCAAACTTCCCTGCCCCTCCCACAATATTATAAATACAAAACCAGAGTTTTAAATTATTAATTTATAATTGGGGAGGGACTTTCTACTTTGATCTGATTCTAAAGTTCTCCCCATTTCCAAATGATATTGAGTTAATTTTATAATACATTTCTAGTTGCTTAACATCTTTCATATAAGAAACTCAAAATTTGTATGTAGAAAAAGTCTCTTCTTAATGCTGGGCTGATACATTGGACATGGCCTACTAGACTGAGGGAACAATGTGGCTGAATTGTAATTCTCATTCTTGCGGGTAAAGCTCCTCTCCATATTAATAGAATCTCTAGTAACAACTATTATTTGCAATGTTTTGTTGTAATAGATTATAACATAGATTATACTATGTTAATTATTATATGATTAAACTATGTAATAGATTATACTGTGTTAATTCTAGTCCCTAGCAATTTTGTGCATATGATAGTGAAGAATAAATGTTTTAAAAAATAATTAGCGTGACAGATTCAGTTTATAAAAGAAGGTAGCTGTTTTCCCTTCTTTCCTTGGAGACAACCACACCCCAAATCTAAAGAAGTTAAAGCATTAAAAATAGATCTTTCATCTCATGTATCATATAGAATGAGAAATTTGTTCAGCAACTCCTCACTTCTTTCCAATTTCTGATTTTTCTATCTAAGAATTGGAACAATATCTAGAGTGTGAATTGAAATAAAATTGAAAAAGAAACAAGTGCTTTCTCTTCCTATACTGAGGCTCACTTTTTTATATATATAATATAATCTATGTGATTTGCCCTAAACCCAAATTCAGTATTCAAAAACTCAAGATTTATTGAGACAACTTACTAAATAGTTATGTTGATTAGCTAAAAAAGAAATGAGAGATATAACAACAATTATTAATATTAACTACTGACTTGTCTAAAAAGCATTATGAGAAAATTACTACTTTGGCTTTAATCATATTATCAGAGCTTAATCTGAGACTATAATGATGAAATTATTTGATACTATTAGCTAATAAAAACAGAATTTCATATGTCTTTTTTTGTCAATAACCTCTCCAACATGAGATATTTGCAAATATTCCAAAATTGCTTATATTCCTAATACCCTCTAATATGGATATGTTATATATGTGTCATACAATTATATAATATAATATAATATAAATTTTCTATTACATATATGTCTGGTAAAAGTTACATAGTGCCTCAATCTAGCTGTTTCCCCTCATTATAATAAAATTTAAGAAAGCATATGTTGGAGTAACTACCTTTTTTAACTGGCTGTAGTCTAACTTGTTTAATTTGTTAAATAAATTATTTGTATATATATTATTATAGTATGCAACATTACCATAAATTTACCTAAAAGGATCATGGTATTTGAAATGTATTTTGTAGAGAATTTAATAATATATGCCATCCTACCCAAGTGCAGTCCACTTTTAAAAAGGAGAACTACAAATTTTTAATCAATATCAAAGGGAAAACAGCACCAGTGGTATTAGAATAGTGAAATATTCAATAAAATCCAAAGGTTAATTTTAAAAGAAAGATAAAATGAAAGTACCCTCTATTATTTAACTGTGATAACACTGCTAATGTAGAATGAAGCTGTTAACACAAATTTGAACACACCCTAGACTGATATTTGTTAGGAAATGAATAATGTACAAAACGAGAAAGTTTAAAGCTGCTTAATATTTTTAATATAATCTCCCATATATAAGAGCTACACCCAATATTTGAGAGGAAAGGTAATGTTTTGGATTATGTCCAGGTTTTGGACACAGACAAGCCTGAGACTGAATGCTGGCTGTGCCATGTCACTTCATTTTCAATTAACTCAACAAATATTTCCCAACCATCTGCTATAGATCATAAACCTATAATAGATGTCAGTGAGATAATTGTGACCAAACCCAAGGAAAGTTTGTTATTTATGCTCTCTAAATATCATTTCCTCATAAACATAGTAATTAAAATAAAATATTATAATATTGAATACTTTAGTGTAAAATAATATAATAAAAATAGCTATAGCTTTCCATGACTACTCTATTGACATGTACAAAATTTTGCAAGTAAAAATAATGCATAAGAAGAGGATTTCACACATCCTAGATATCAAACACTTGTACAGAGTCAAAGGTAGATCATAAGTACACTGTGACAGCATCAGTTAACACGCTGTTAAAAATGAGCAGTTAGAAGGGGATTGTGGTAAAAAAAAATTAATTTGATTTGACAGTGATTTGACAGGTAGCAGAAAAAATACTGGCTTGCAATGTGTGTGAATGCACATATATATATATATATATATATATATATATATATATATATATATACACACACACATATATATATTGTATGTATGTGTATCTGTGTATACACACATGTATACACATTGTATATAGATATAGAACAATTTTACTCCGTTTCTGTTGTTTGGCATGTGGATATTTGTTATGCATGCAAAGTCAGTAGATAATACCATCCTAAGTCTCAGAGAAGTTAAGAAGTTTGACCAAGACTACCCAATAAACATCTAGTAAATTGCAGAGCCAGTAGTTGAACCTAAATCTAATCTGACTCAAAGGTCTTTGACATTTTCTACTATGCCACTCAAAACACTAATGAGAATTTTGGCATTGTTTGACTTTCAAACACTTGCTATCACATGGATACCACATTTTGGGATGGGCTCAAATGGCTGTAAATAAAGTAAGCAAATGGGAATTAGGAGGAGGATATAAGCAAAAGAGCAAATTGGAAAGAGGGTGTTGTGAATAATTTTATTTAGTTAACTCTTTTCTTCTACTGCCAAACACTCCTATCACGAAGGAACTGTGCCACTAGAAGGCTGCCAAAATTTCCTCCATCTTACCTTTTGCATATATCTCTGAGATGCTTGTTACATCATATTTGCCTTTTCAAGATACTCTTTCAAATTCATGTTAAGCAGATATCAACTGTGTGAGTTGTTTTTGAGGAGGGAAACTGGTAAAAGACATTTTAATTCATTCAACAGATAAGAATCTAGTATGTACAAAGCACTGCAGTGCAACAGAGAACCATAGTCCAGAATTTAAAGTGTGTGGGATGTTAGATATTAAAAAAGAAATTAAAAGTGAAGAACAATGCTATCTTATTATGGAGGAGCCAATTACCTCATTTCTTTTTCCTCAACCCACATCTCTGAGGCCATCAGCCCACACATTCTGATCAAAAACATTTTCAGAAACCATTTTTTTTTTTTTTTTTACAAAGAGAAGTCAAGAAAGAAACAGTACAAAATGTTAAACCCGGTTGCTATTAAATGTCAAAAATATGGATATGGTTCCACTAACTTTCTATATTTCCAAATATTGTTTTATAAGTATTATGTTTGCAATGGAAAAAAATAGTAAACCTGTCATTAAGTTTTGCATTTACTGGTAATGAAAAAAAAATTCAGAGGCAACAAATTGTTCTGTTGTACTCTACTAGCATCTATAAATTTCTGCTACTTTTGCAAGAAAATTGCTGCATATTCTAGTCTTGTCTATTAATAAACAATATGTGCCATGAACAGAGAGATTTAATCTAGACTAGGTGGAAAGGATTCCCAGAATAAAGAGAAAAGGTAACTAATAAGGGAGGCCCATGGTGGAGGAAAGGAAGTCTTCAGACAAAAAAAAAAAAAGTGTGTTCAAAGGCCCCATGCAAGGAGGAGGCATGGCTCTATTAAGGATCAATTCTCTGAGCCAGAAACACTGAGAATGAACATAAGTGTATGCACTTGCGGGAAAAGAAATAAGCTAGATTGTTCAGGGCCTTGAAGCCATGGTAAAGATTTGCTCTTAGAAGCAAAGGAAGTGATTTAAGGGATTAAGATCGTATTAATATACTTTTGTTTTTAAAACACTACTCTGGCAAATAGTTTGGAGAAATTCATCGTGGACGTGATGGGATGGGATGCTTCTTAACTCTTTAGAGGTAAAATCATTTTGTGAGGTTTGAATTAAAGCAGTGAACATGGAAAAGGCTATGTGTATTTAAAATACGTATAAAAGGTATTATTGATAGGACAAGTTCATGGATTACGTAGAAAACAAGAAGGCAGTGTTGAGGGTGAGTCTTAGGTTTCTGCCTAAGATAACAGAATGATAAGGCCATGATCTGATTTGGGAGTATGTTTAAAGTATCATGGGTTTGTATTTAGACATATCTGAGACCCCTGAGACAGAGTTTCAAATTTAGTTCCAGGGAGCAAACAATGAGATGGTGATTAGCATATAGATTTATGCCTGGGATGCACTTGGAATCATAACCTTTAGAAAGGTAGAAGGCAGGATTAGGTACAAAGGAAAATTGGCCCATGGCAGTGCAATCTTAATGAAGGCCTCAGAACACACGATAGGGAACTTGAAGCTGGGATAAATCTTCAGAGTTTCCCTGTGATGTGGGGCAGTGAAAGGCCTTTATATCATTTCCACAGTCTTCCATGGCACTCTGTCATTTTACCTCAGTTACAGTTGGCCATTTTTTCCTCTGTTTCTACAGGCCATCTTGTGTAGTATGTTTGCACCACCTCCCAAGATTCTTGCCATCGCATTAAATCTTTTTTTTTTTTTTAAGGGAACGCTATTTATTTGTTTATTTATTTTGGCTGTGTTGGGTCTTCGTTTCTGTGCGAGGGCTTTCTCCAGTTGCAGTGAGTGGGGGCCACTCTTCATCGCGGTGTGCGGGCCTCTCACTGTCGCGGCCTCTCTTGTTGCAGAGCACAAGCTCCAGACGCGCAGGCTCAGTAGTTGTGGCTCACGGGCCTAGTTGCTCCGCGGCATGTGGGATCTTCCCAGACCAGGGCTCGAACCCGTGTCCCCTGCACTGGCAGGCAGATTCTCAACCACTGCGCCACCAGGGAAGCCCCGCATTAAATCTTGAATCCTAGGGAGTGCTCCCACATTAATAAATCCTTCCCTAACAACCTTCTGTCCTGTTCTCATTTGATCTCACATCCTCAGACTCTAGTCCCACGGGTACTCACTGGGCCCTTCCTGGTACATGTTGTTTAGGTACTATAACTCTTTTGGTATATAGTCCTCTTTCTTCTCTTTTGGGTTTAGTATGCCCTTGGATGGTTTATGACACCCACATGGTCTTAGTTATTAGAAGTCACTGCATCATATTCAAGCAAGGGGTAGGTGTACTGCTAATCTTTAAGAGGGAAGAGGGGACATCTTCCTCTGGATCAGAGGGTTCAGGGGAATTTGGGAATTCAGGATTTTCAGATGCATCAACCTAGATATTCTCATCCCATATGTCAGGGTCACAGTTTTTCCGTTCTAGGGCCCTAATTATGGCATAGCAACCTAGCATTAGTTGCAAGTTTAACTTTCTTTGAATTTCTCTGTATTTTTGGTTATGATTAAGTCCCAAACTTTGTTTTCAGCTTTCTTTACCTTCAGGCTGCAAGAGATGATAGCCTCTTTACAAGCTGCCAAGGAGGCCTTCTGCCTTCACACCTGGTTTTTAATTGCTGATTAATCACTCTCACCCTTTATCTTTTTCCAAAGCCTCAGATATCAGTCAAACTAAGTAACAAACACCAAATTCTTCTCCCTCTTAAGTATTATTGCTTTGATATTTTGCAAACACTTGCTACATCAAGCAGCTAGTGGCTTCTCCTCCAACAGAACATCATCCTAGTTCATCAGTAGGGAATGTTTTAGAAATTGCTCACATTTTGTGCCAGAGACTAAGCTCGCCCAAGCCAGTAACTGTATCTTCACTGCCAGCTGGGTAAGGTGGGATGTAGCTTCAGCATCTGATCTTAGTATCTGTTTTGTTGGGCCACACCTGGTACCAATTGCCACAGATCGTGCTTCACTGGAAGCAAGCTCTGTGATGTAGGACCATCACTGGAAGATAAACAAAGGAAGCAGAATTGGGCAGAGAGAAAAGTTGCCTTGGGATGTAGTCTCAGCAGAAAATCTCAGCCAACTCCTCTGATGCTGGATAGACTTTCACAGTTATCCCCATATAGGGTGAGAGTGCTGGGCCTTTATGCCCTCATTCAACAAGTTATTTCATGTGAGCTACCCTGGGTGGAGGGAATGGTCTTGGGAGTGATGACTCATTTCAGCTGAATCAATTCTTGAAAGGACTGACAGCTGAGGGTTGTTTGCCGCTAGGCTTCCTGGGAGCTAGATAAATAAGTCTCTCCTTCCTGACGAGGTATCTGGCAGAAGATTAGCGTGCGGTTTCCAACAGCTAAGCCGAGTGGGACACGACAACTGGCTATTTGTATTTGGAATATCAGGAGGAGGATCTGTGCTGGAGGTCAGTGTAAATGAATTATCTGTGTACATATGATCAGTAAAGCTATGACCTGGTTACAGCTATTTCGGGAAGGAGTATACTCTGAGAAAGAAAGGGTCTCACACTAGGACTCAGGGAATCCCAACAAATCAAGGAGGACATTTTGCAAAGGAGAGCAAGAGGGAGATTCCAAGAGAGAAGTTTAAAATTATTCTACTTGAATTCAGATTTTTCTTTTGAATATTAGATCTCCATTTCCTTGATACTATTTTTGTTCTTGAATTATGTGGGTGGGAACTTTAATTTGGGGTTCATGGAACTTTAGGAACAGAAAAATAAAGAAATGCTATATTTACCTCAGAGGGGAGTAAGGTTTCATTTGAAAGAACATAAGTTTAAAAGGTAGAATGATCACATAAATAGAGGATTAGTGTAGTGCCTTTCAGTGACGGGTCTAGAATGAGTCCAGAAGATCTTAATATGAATAGGTAAGAAAAGCAACAACAACAAAAAAAGAGGATTAATATTAATATGAAATGGTTTATATTGTTGCTTGAAATAAACATTCTTAAAATTATGTATGACTACAACCCTGACAAACTCATTTTGAATCTTTTCCCAGTATCTTTAGAACAAATGGATTCAGGTCTTAGGAAATTCAGAAAGAACTAGAATCACTGTTGTTTCTTCTTCAAATTTCAGTGAAAATATGAATGAATTACATTTTAAAGCAAATGAATGTATTCTTATTTCAAAACCTAATGTAGATAGTTTTAGAATTATGGGAGGGATATGTTTACCAGATGGATGGGATAAAATTTTGATGGTCAATGTAGAGGATTTTTTGCATTATTTGCTGTCTATGTCATATCTTACATACAGTATCTTAGATAAAGAATTTTTTAACTTTAATTTTGGTACATATCTTTTATATATAAATATGACTTTTAACTTTTTATTTAGAGATAATTATAGTTTAACATGTAGTTTTATAAAATAATAGAGCTGCTATACTTTTTACACAGTTTTTCTCAATTGTAATCTATTACATAGCTATAGTACAATAGCACAATTAGGAAATTGACATCAATACAACCCACTCACCTTATTCAGATTTCACCAGTATCACTTGCACGTGTGTGTGTGTCTGTGTGTGCATGCGTATGCTTGTGCATGCATGCATGCATTTCGTTCTATGCAATTTTATAATGTGTTTTTTAACATGAAACTGTATTTATACAAGTATGTATAAATGGAATTTGTATCTTGACGTTTGAAGTTCAGTTGAATATATTTCTTTTTGAAGAAAAAAAACTATGTAAATTTGATGTAATCCTATGATTATAAAAAGTAATTTATAGAGGACATATCTAGGAAAAAGGGAAAATATCAATTTATGCTATGTAGAGATATTGTTCCAGGATGACTCTCTTCAACTTTTTATGAGACATCTATGCAAAATAATTAATGCCTATATTTTAGTATCATTTTAACTTTTATTATTTTAGTAATTGCTAGTAGGGAAAGATGCCCTGATATTTTAGCTTTCCAAGTCTTATATTGCTGTTTAGATGAGGAGAATGTATAAATCCATTCTAGATGGTTTAGATAGGAATCTTACTTATTTTGTTTTCTCAGGACACAGTTCTCACTACAAATTCTGAAGGACAGAAATAAAGTACCTACTTATGTGTGTATATGTATACATGTAAGTATATACAACACATACGTATATACATTCATATGCACGTGTACATACATGCACACAATTGTTAATTAACAATTGTTAGTTAATAAATAACTATTTGTTAATTAATAAAACAATAAATTGTTTCTTCTATTTCAAATGAAAGTCACTGTATATATGTGAGTACAGTGCATAATTTTCTGCTGAGAGTGCAAAATATATATGTGAGGACATAGATCTCCTCAAGAATTAATGTTCTAATGTGATAATAATAGGACACATGCTGAGGCTCATTACTTAGATTCTAATTAACTACCTTCAAGTTACCAAAATATTTCACATGTATTTCACAATACATTCTCCTTTCTTTTTTCATATATAACCAGTACTTTTCTTGTACTTAATTCCTTGGACAAAGAAGTTTCTTAGACCAAAGTGAGTCTTGTATATTTTAAATCAACAAAAATATGGAACTTCAATTATTGAGAGCTTAGTCTGTATTTAGAGACTTACATCAAAACATTTCACCATCTTACTGTTTTCTAAACCATAAGTAAAAACCAAATACACTTTTGTGCATATCTTGCCTACCATCTAAAATTATAAGGCAAGAAGTAGAGAACCATAATACTGTTTCTAGTGAGTGTGTTCAGGACTTAAAAACTAAATGAACTATAGAGTGACCATAAATTAATAATACTAGTCTAAATTCTTCTGAATTCATAAGTAGATTAAAGTTAAAATTTTTAAAAAATAAAACCCTTAACTGCATTTGATCTAAAATTCTCTTTATTTGATACATTTGGAAAATATTTATAGTATTTTGTGTTCAATATTTCTAATAGTGTTGTATAATTTTGACATGGTAAACAGTTTATTGTATCTTTGAGATGAGAAGGAAAAGGAAAACATTCAGGAGGTTATTATTTTACCTTTCTTTTCGAACTGGTGTAGATAAACATTATTGTCATCAGAAATCCAAAAACATTTCTTGTATTGAGAATTTTCATATAGTATCTGGATATCACCATAAGGAGATTGTGCATAACTTTAAATTATTTCCCATCTTATATAACTTTGCACATTGCTTAAAATATCCAATAGGATATTTTTAATGTAGTCCATAAAATTCTTTAATAAATAGATGAATGGTTAGATTGATAAACATTTGTATCAATCTAATGGCTACCATTCATGTTTACGCAATCTCCTTTCCCATATATTTGGGCTCTGTTATATGTCAGTGAAGAAAAATCGTATGCAGAACTACAGCTTCATAACAACTAAATATATTGATGTGTTTTTCTGCATTATTGACATTATACTTGTTTATACATTGTTAGTAATTATGTGTTGCTTACAGAGGAGATTATATAGGATATAAATATAGATTTCATTCAAAATTCATAGGGAAAAGCCATATGATTCAAAAGGAAAAGCAATCTAGACATTACCACTGAGTTATGAAAACGCTTTACAAATAAGATTCTAAAAAATACCACAAAAATATAAGCCAGAAGAACAATCTTATTTACTATTACTTAAATTGTTTTTCATAATGCTGATAAAATGTTTGCTGAGTTTTAATTAACTTACTGGAGTAAAAATGTTCTCTTAAAAAAAAAAAACATGTAACAGGACTGAGTCTCTTGTCCTACTGATTTTTGCGAAGGAGTGAATGCTTTTGCTATTGCTGGGCTGAAGCTAAAAGTAGATCTGAAAATGGTGTAAAATTCCACTGTTCATTTGAATGAAGTCTGAGTTTTCATTTTAGTAACTGCAAGTTGAGCAAAAGGAATACTATTAAGTAAATCATGATATTATTAGTTTTTTGTTTAATTTGTATGTTCTCATACGCTTGCTGATTAACTGAAGAGTAATAGCTGTCAGGAAAAAAGTGTAAAACTGAGCACAAACTAAATGTGTTTAACTGTTTGAATTCTGGTGAATTCATATTAGCATGTTTTATTTTGACAGATATAGAAATGCTTCCATAAACAGTATAGCATTGCTTATAATTTAATTCTTATGAGAACTGCATGAATATATAATACTGGAAACTATATTTTTCCTTTTCATTATTAATTGTACCAGCCAATTCTCTTTCACTGTTGGTTTCTTTTTTTTTTTTTTTTTTTGGAGGCGGGAGGTTGAAGGGGGACGATTCCCAGTACTCAAGCAACTTAATTAAAATTATTTAAATTTAATAGAGTCTTAAATGGAAATATATTTCCTAGATGAAGCAAGCAAGGATGAAAACAGCCTGAGACCTTGGGCTTCTTGAGGGCTGGAAACATAAATATCTTACATAGTTACATGGTAACTTATATCAGTCATGGTACCTGAGATACAGTCAATGTTTAATAAATATTTATATAATTGAATTTTAAGAGTTCAGGGAACAGAAGTGTGAAATTAACATTTGTGTATACCATAATCTGACCTGAACAAAAACATTGTCACCAAAAGATAATGAATCTACAATCTTGGTAGTATATTTTCTGCCTAACTCAAAAATTCTTTAGTGCTCTGACTGATACAACCATCAGTAACAACAGACTGTCTTTTGTAATCTATGAAGATAGATAAGATCTATCATAATCAGTATACTTATACGACTTTAAAGAAATTAAAGAATTGCTGAAAATTTGAAAGACAGTGTTGAAAAAATGTAAAAAAAAATTCCTAGTAACTTGCCTAGTCTCTCAGTGCAACAATGAGTTGTCCTAAAATGGTGATAGCAAAGAAATGAACACACAAGTCAACAAAAACACTTCAGAGATACTTCAAGAAAATAATATGTTGTTGTTAAACGTATTCTGTAAACTCAAAGAAATTTTATTTAAAACTATGAGAGATAAGATGGAGAATCTAAATGTTAATGCTAGAAAATTAGATGACATCTCAGTAATAACAAGGTTATTTTGGGGCAAGACTAGAAAGACAAAATCTTGGACCAAGAAAGAAAATGTGGCAATATTTTATGATTAACTATTATTAATCTGATAATGTGCTAGCTGTTTCAACATACATTACCTCATCCCCATACCTAATAATGTCAGAACAGTATTGACACGCTAATTCTAGATGGAAAAATAAGATTTGAGAGTTAATACTTGCTGAAGATCACGTGGCTAGTGAGTGGTAGAGCCATGATTTTCATTCAGGTTTTTCTTTCAGACTCCAAATTTATAACCTTGTACCATGAAGATAACTTAAACTTCAGATAGGCCAAAGAAGAGAGGTAGAGAAAATGTGAATATGTTCCAGGAATGTAAGTTTCATGAGTTACACACATACTTATCATTTCTGGTGCTCTGCATTCCTTGTGTAGATTGAGCTTTTTAATCTGGTGTTATAGTACTTATACCTGAAGGAATTCCTTTAAAATTTCTTGTTTTTTAGAATTTCTGAAGTTCTGCTGGTGATAAATTCTAGCTTGTGTATGTCTGAAAACATCTTTATTTCACCTTTTTCTTTTTGGTGGTTTGTTCTAGCTGCAGATTGCAGTCAGCTGTGGGGTTCTAGATAAGCATCTTATACTCAAAGGTGCAGAGGTCTGGGATGGCTGCCTCTGTGGGTCCTGGTTTCCAGCAAGGGAGATGGGGAGGGAGAAGGGAGGGACTCAGGTGGCTGGCAAAAGTAAACGCAAATACCTGTGGGGTGAAAAATGGTGAAATCTGCAGGGAGTCTGGGATGCCAGTGCTGGCTGTTGGTGTCTTCAGTGCCAGAAGCTGCTGGAGTTGTCTGCAGAGTAGATGCCTGAGAACTGTGGTCATTCCTGCTGCTTGGCTGATACTGGTAGCCCCCACTTTTCTTCCTTACTCCTAGCCGTCTCTGTATGTCTCAGTTTTGCTGGTCTGTGGGTAGGGTAAAATTCAAGTAAGGTGAGGGGAGCTTTTCCTAGCTAGTCTCCTTTTGGCTCTGAGTAATGCTGGCATGGGTGACGGGATGATGCAGGCAAATTAAAGGTATTCTTCACTTTTTTAGGTGGTTATTCTCAAGTTGTTTTGTTCCACAGCGTTGCTGAAGTTTGCTAAGTAGATTCCAGAGCTATCAAAGAACTGTTTTATGTTCATGGTTGGCTGTCAATTGTTGATCTCTGTGTGGGGATGGATGCTGGGGTCTACTACTCCACTGTCTTAGTAATGTCAATCTTTGTTTCCTTTATAAGCACCTTCCTTCCCACCTTCCTTCCATCCCCAATCCTTCAAAAATCTTGACAACCGCTAATCTGTTCTCAAGCTCTATAATTTTGTCACTTCAAGAATGTCACAAATGAAATCATAAATATGTAATATTTTGAGGTTTTTTTCATTCAGCATAATTCCTTTGAAATTCATCTAAGTTGTTGAGTACATCAATAGTTTGTTCCTTTCTATTGCTGAGTAATACAGATTACTACAATTTGTTTAACCACTCCCTTATTGAATGATGTATATGGTGTTTGTGGCTATTCTGAGTAAAGCTTCTACAAACATTTGTGCACAGGTTTTTGTGTGAACATGAGTTTTCATTTCTCTGAGGTATATGGCCAAAACTGAATTGCTGGGCTGTATGTTAATTGTGTGCTTGGTTTTATGAGAAGCTGCCTGTCTTCCAGAGTGTCTGTGACATTTTTACCTTTCCACCAGCAATGTTTGAGTGATTCAGTTTCTTCATATACTTGCCAGCATTTGGTATTGTCACTACTTTTTATTTTAGCCATTCTGACAGGTGTAAACTGATGCCTCATTGTGCTTTTATTTTTCATATCTCTAATGGCTAATTATATTGAACTTTTTTTTCATGTGTTTATTTGCCATGTGTATACACTTGCAGGAAATATTGGTAAATGACCTTTGCTTATTTTCTCAATTATTTTATTATTCATTTTCTATTTGTTTCCTGTGTTTCTCATTCTTCTGGTTCTCTTTCTTATGAATTACGCAAACATGTTTTAGGATTCATGATGATTGATTTGTGGTATTTTAAAATTATCATATTGCTCTGTAGAGTTTTCCTAGTGGGGATATACATACACACACACACACACTTATGACAGTCTACTGCTATAAGTTTACCACTTCCAGTGAATTGTAAAAATCTTATTTTGGTTCCTTTATATTTGTCACCTTTTAAAGATCATTGCTTTGAGTGTCAGTTATTATTTTAATTTTAATTTGTATTATTAAGTATTTAGATACTTGATGGAAATGTAGTCTATTACATTTACTCATATTTATGCTCTTTCCATTATTCATTCTTTCTGATCCTTTAAGAGTTCATCTTTTATCATTTTGTTTCTGTTTGAAGAACTTCTTTAGCCATTCTTCAACAGTAGGTTTTATAGCTTCCTTCATCTGAGAATGACTTTATTATTTTTTTTAGAGATTGAATATCCAAACAACAGTCACACCATATTTTAAAATAGTACCCTACCTGCAACCTGCAGTAACGAGTCCAGGAAGCCAAACCACAACCTCTGTAGCAGACAGCCCCAGTCAGGACTTGATCAGTAACTGACAGCTTATTTTTTTGTCCCTGCTTCCAATGTAGGACCAAGTGGTGAAAGCCAAATATGTTCCTCTAACTAATCCCTTAGGATACCCTGTTACTAGTTAGCTTGCTTCCAGTTTCTCCATGTCAACAGCTTCCAATCAGGGCATACCTGAAGGCTTCCCTTTTTATCATTATGAAGTTTTTCATTTCCTCTGCTTGTCTTGAAGTCTCTGCCAAAGGTAACTGATGGTGTCTGACTCGCTTGCTGCAGCAAGCTCTGAACAAACAGCTTTGCTCATTCTCATTTGGATGGTCTTCATTTATTTAAACATCTCCATTCCTGAAAGACACAATTGGCAGTTCTCTTTTTTTTTTATTTCAGTAATTGAAAAATATTGTGCTACTTACTCCATGATTTCAGATAAGAAATTTTTTTGTAATTTGAACTAGGGATTCTCCTATAGGTAATGTCTTATTTTTCTGGCTGCTTTCAAGATTATTTTTAGTTTTCAGAAGTTTAATTTTGCTGTATCTCAGTATGGATTTATTTGGATTTATGCTATTTGTGGTATTTCTCAGTTTCTGGAATCTGTAGATTTATATATTTCACCAACTGTGAGAAGTTCAGCCATTATTTCAGCAGCTCTATATTTCCTTTCCGAGATGCTGATGGTATGAATGTTGATTTTTACTGTCCTATAAGTTCTAGAGGATGTAGTTTTTAAAAATTCTACATTCTCTCTGATGTTTCATTTGGGTATATTCTATTTATCTGTCCTAACTATATCATGTCATCTCTGTACTACTATTGAGCAGACCCAGTGAGGGTTTTTTTTTTTTTTCCCAGTTATAGTGTATTTCAGTTTTAAAATTTCCTTTTTATTTTTGTTACTTCTGTGTCTTTGCTGAGATTTAAAAATTTTCTTTATTTGTTTCAAGAAATTGGCAATTTCTTGTTGAAATTTTGTTATCGTTGCTGCTTTAAAGCCCTTGTTGGATAATTCCACCATCTGATTATTCTTAATGTTGATATCAGCTGTCTTTTCTCATTCCAGTTGTGATTTTTCTGTCTCTTGGAATGACAGGTATTTAAAAAAATTTTTTCCTGTGTATTTTATCAGTTATGTTAGGAGACTCTGGATCTTATTTAAGTCTTCTGTTGAAACAGTCAAGTCAACCTGTTTAGGTTTAGCATACAGGTCCTGGCATATTTTTACGAGGTATTTTCTGGTTTTAGTTTTGTATTTGTTTGCTTTTATTTAAATTGAAGTATAGTTGATTTACAGTGTTATATTAGTTTAAGATATACAACATAGTGATTCAATATTTTATATATTACACTCCATTTAAAGTTACTACAAAATATTGGTTATATTCCTTGTGATGTACATTATATCCTTGAATCTTAGTTATTTTATTCCTAGATTACCTTTCTCAATCTTGCTCCTCCCTTGATCCCTCTCCCCTCTGGCAACTACTAGTTTGTTCACTGTATATATCTGTGAGTCTGATTCTGTTTTGTTATAGTCATTTTTTCTTTTTTTAGAGTGCACATCTAAGTGAAAACATATAGTATTTGATTTTCTCTGTTTGACTTTCTTCATTAAGCATAGTACCCTCCAGGTCCATCTATGTTGTTGGAAATGGCAGAATTTTGTGTGTGTGTGGTGTTTTTTACTTTTATGGATGAGTAATAGTCCACTTTGTGTGTGTGTGTGTCCACATTTCTTAAAGGTGCTGTCTTTTCCCCATTGTATATTCTTACCTCCTTTGTCATATATTAATTGGCCATATAAATGTGAGTTCATTTTTTGGGCTCTCTCTTCTGTTGCATTGATCTATGTGTCTGTTTTGTGCCAGTACCATACTGTTTTGATTACTGTAGCTTTGCATTATATTTTGAAATCAGGGAGCATTACACCTCCAGCTATGTTTATTTTCTGAGCATTGTTTTGGCAATTTGGCATCTTTAATGTTCCACATAAACTTTAGAATTATTAGTTCTAGTTCTGTGAAGAATACCATTGTTATTTTGATAAGGATTGCATTGAATCTGTAGATTGCCATAGGTAGTATTGTCATTTTAACAATATAAATTCTTCCAATCCATGAACACATTATATCTTTCCATCTGTTTGTGTCTTTTTCAATTTCTTGCATCAGTGTCTTACAGTTTCCTAAGTACAGGTCTTTTAGCTCCTTAGATTTATTCCTAGATATTTTATTCTTTTTGATGCAATTGTAAATGGGATTGTTTTCTCAGTTTCTCTTTGTGCTAGTTTGTTGTTAGTGTGTAGAAATGCAACAGATTTCTGTGAATTAATTAATTTTTCCATCTTGCAACTTTACTGAATTCATCTATGAGGTCTAGTCATTTTTTTTGGTGGCAACTTTAGGATTTTCCACATATAGTATCATGTCATCTATAAATGCTGACAGTTTTACTTCTTCCTTTCAAATTTGGATTCCTTTTATTTCTTTTTCTTCTGCTTGCTGTGGCTAGGACTTCAATACTATGTTGAATATAGGTGGTGAAAGAGGCAGTCTTGACTTGTTCCTGATCTTAGAGGAAATGCTTTCAGCTTTTCACTGTTGAGTATGACATTAGCTGTGGGTTTGTCATGTATGGCCTTTATTACATTAAAGTATGTCCTTCTATATAAGTTTTGATAGTTTTTATCATAAATGGATGTTGAATTTTATCAGTCTTTTTTTTTGCATCTATTGAGACAAACATATGCTATTTATTTTTCAATTTGTTGATGTAGCATACCACACTGAATTTGCGGATATTGAAAAATCCTTGCATCCTTGGGATAAATCCCACTTGATTATGGTGTATGATCCTTTTAATGTATTGTTGAATTTGGTTTGCTAATATTTCATTGAGGGCTTTTGCATCTATGTTCATCTGTGATATTGACCTGTAATTTTTTCTTGTGGTGGCTTTGGCTTTGGTATCAGGGTGATGCTGGCCTTGTAGAATGAGCTCAGAAGATTTCCTTCCTTTGCAATATTTTGGAATAGTTTGAGAAGGATACATGTTAATTCTTATCTAAATGATTGGTAGAATTAACGTGTGAAACCATCTGTTCCTGAACATTTTTCTTTGGGAGATTTTTTATTACCAATTCAATTTCATTGTTGGTCATTGCTATTCATATTTTCTATTTTGCCTTGTTCAGTCTTGGGAGATTGTACATTCTATGAATTTGTCTCTTTCTTCTAACTTATCCACTTTATTGGCATATTATTTTTCATAGTAATCACTTATGATCCTGTGTATTTCTACGGTGTCAGTTGTAACTTCTCCTTTTATTGATTTTGTCTCTTTGTCTTGATTTTGGCTAAAGGTTTATCAATTTTGTTTGTCTTTTCAAAGAATCAACTCTTAGTTGGATTGATTTTTTTTTTCTATGACTTTTAAAGTCTCTATTTCATTTATTTCTGCTCTGATCTTTATGATTCTTTTAAACTTTGCATGTTATTGTTGCTGTTCTTTTTCTAGTTCCTTTAGGTGTAAGGTTAAGTTGTTTATTTGAGGGGTTGTTTTCTCTTCTTGAGGTAGACATATCACTATAAGCTTCCCTCTTAGAACTGCTTTTGCTGTGGCCCATAGATTTTTGGATCAGTTTGTTTTCATTTTATTTGTCTCCAGGCTTTATAAATTTCTTCTTAGATTTCTTCGTGTTAAGTAGCATATTACTTAGCCTCTACATGTTTGTGTTTTTACAGTTTTTTTTTTTAATTGTAGTTGATTTCTAGTCTCATTGTTTTGTGGTCAGAAAAGATGTTTGATGTGATTTCAATTTTGTTAAATATACTGAGATTTGTTTTGTGGCCCAGCATGTGATCTATCCTGGAGAATATTTGATGTGCACTTGAAAAGAATATGTCTTTTGATGGAATGTCCTATATATATTTATTAGTTCTATTTGGTCTAATGTGTCATGTAAGGCCAGTGTTTCCTTATTGATTTTTTTCTGGATGACCTATCCACTGATGTAAGTGGGGTGCTAAATTCTCCTAATGTTGGGTTACTGCCGATTTTCCCTTAATGTCTGTTAGCTGTTTTACGTATTTAGTTGCTCCTATATTGGGTGCATATATATTTAGAATGGCTATATTTCTTGGATTGATTCCTTCATCATTATGTAATGTGCTTCATTGTATCTTGTTACAGTCTTTGTTTTAAAGTCTTTTTTGTCCAATACAAGTATTGCTACCTTGACTTTATTTTAATTTCCTTTTTTCATCCTCTCACTATCATCAGTCTCTGTGTGTCTTTAGATCTGAAGTTAGTATCTTGTAGGAAATATACATGTGGGTCTTGTTTTTGTATCCATTCAGCCACTGTATGTCTTTTGATTGGAGCACTTTGTCCATTTACTTTTAATGTAATTATTGATAGGTATGTACTTATTGCCATTTTGTTAATTGTTTTGGGGTTGTTTTTGTAGTTGCTTTTGCTCCTTTGTTTTCTTTTGCTCTTTTCCCTTATCTGATGACTATCTTTGGTGTTATGTTCAGATTCCTTTCTCTCTTGTGTGTGTAACTATTACGAATTTTGGTTTGTGGTTACCATGAGGTTTATATATAACAATATATATATATGATTATTTTAGAATGTTGACCTCTTACGTTCAAACACTTTTTATCAACCCTGCCATTTTTACCCCCCCCCATGTTACTGTTTTTACATCGTATTTTACATCTTTTTGTTGTGTGTATCCGTAACTACCGATTTTGGATATAGATGATTTTACATTTTTGTCTTAACCTTTCTTCTATCTTCACCAGTTTGCTATACCTGACCACAGTTAAGCTGGGAACTTGGAAACCAGTAAATTATATTTAAAAGCCATGCAGTACTTACTCCCACCTCCCTGGACAGCATATATAACTCATAATGGTGGTGTTCCTATCTCAGATCACACTCCTACATATGCTACCAAATAAATTCTACTTTAAACTTAAAATCTGCAGTAGAGTTTCCAGCAAAATCATCCAATAAAATCTTTAAACGTTAACATTAAAACCTATATGATCGTATCCAGCAATTACATTGGAGAAAAAACCCCACAAAAATACTGCTCTTGGAAATTAATTCTTCGGCTTATTGCCTAAGCCTTTGTTTTCTAATGAAATACCCCTATTTAAATAACACTATTCTTCTATGACATATTCATCTTTAAATTATGTTTTTATTGAGAGCTTTCAGTACCACGTTTTTGAGCTGTTGTCATGCTTCATTTAAAATCATGCTCTCAGTAGCCTTAGGGAAGCACCAGTTCCCACCATTCTAATTGACAAGGTTTTCTGAGAGTATATTTATGCATTTAACTGAACATCCCATTACACAGTTTAAATATGTTATTAAGAAATGTATATCCTTAATAAATGAAGTATAATATCTACAGAGAGGGTGGTAAAGAAGAAAGAAAACATTTCAAAAATTATTTGATATTTCCAAATCTTGCTGCTTCTATGTTTCTTAATGTTTTTAGTGGAAATATGACTAGAATATAGTAATAATATAGTTGTTGAGGGAGTCAAAAAGGGGGGAGGGAGAAGAAGAGAAGAAACATTTACCAAGGACTCATGTAATGGTAACAAAAACATAAAGGATGTTTTCATTCAATAGCCAGAGAATTTGCTCTGCCTGTGAGATTTATGTCAGTATATTATCTTTGTGATACAATTCTCTAAAATGCAAAGATAAGCGTAATCTATTTACTTTTGAAAATTTGAAGGAATTTAAGAATATAATGTCATTTGGAGATTTTGGAATTATTTAAAAGATTTGTTTACAATTAGTCTGCAATAGAAAGTGTCATATTGTGATGGGGTAAAGTAAAATAAAAAGCTGTCCATCTTAATGCCATTTACTATAGGAATGAATTGTTGACATCTAAAAATATCTCCCCCATGTCACATTACTATGACCTCAGTTGGTATTACTGGAAAATGCTGATGCTGAGGTTTTAAGTGTGTTAGTAAGATGTAGCTTGTATTTACTCCCTTTTAAATATTCTTTCATTATATCTAAGTACTTTACAAAAAATGAAAATAGCAAGGTTCACTTCTTAAAGAGGAGCATTCAGGAATCTAAAACAAGTTGAAGCAGTGGTGTATAAAATGAATCAAAAGACATTTCTGGCCTCATAATTCACCAGAATCATTTACTTCTTGAATCCACTTAATGTTTCAGCCTAACCTATTGAATTACAAAGCCTTTAGAGGTTTCACAAGTTTTCTTGTTACTGCTGCTAAGTTCATAGTTCTTCAAAACTGGAAAAATATTGGAAAAGTTTTAAAACTATAAAAGCAAAATAATGTTTAGTGTATAAAAATGTTTTCTGTTTGTTTCATGTCTCAAGCTTATATTTTAAAATTAATTTGGATACGTGTGGAAACAAATCTTTATGATCTGCACCTTAGGTATCTTTAGTTGAAGAACACATCTATACTTTTATGCAAATCTTAAGGAACTAAAGAAGTAAAAAAATCATTTATTTATAATTAATATATGTACCCAACATCAGATCACCCAAATATATAAAGCACATATTAACAAATCTAAAAGAATAAATTGACAGCAATACAATAATAGTAGAAAACTAAATACCCTACTTTCAAAAATGAATGGAACATCCAGACAGAAAATCCATAGAGAAACAGCAGACTTGAATAGCACTAAATAGACCTAACAAGCACAAACAGAACTTTCTACCTAACAACAGAATAACAGCCATTCTTTTAGATCATTCATGGAACATTCTCCAGGCTAGATCACATGTTAGGTCACAAAAAATGTCTTAACAAATTTATTAGAACATAAACTGATTGACATTTATCCACTTTAACACTCCAAGCCTAAAATTTACTTGTCCCAATTACCAACTTATTTTTGGAAGCATCAATTCAAAAATTTCAAAATTTATCAAATAAGGATGAAGAAATTAAACATAATTTGTATAATTTAGTGATTTTTAAATGAATGTTTCATAGAATACAGTAATACAACATCATATACAAGTACATACAAAAAATACAACGTTGAATACAAATACATGCAAAACATGCTAATGAATTTTTTGTCAGCATTAGGCATCCTGTGAAAATGCTGTGCATTTCTACAAAATTGTTATTATTGCACTCATTATTTAGTACTTATATTTCACAGCAGGAAATAGGTGTGCTCAGTGTATGTCCAAAATATTATTGAATGTTATACCAAAAATTTGAATGCATTCTATTCTTACACATCTATATTTGGGGAATTCTATTCTTTCCTATCTGTATAACTAAGTGATGCCACTGTTGTCACTGTAGATACCACTCTACAACTATTAGGGAAAGTTGTATGAGAATATATAATAACTATAGCCAGGACTGAATCTGTCTTACAGGACATTTGTTGCAAATCCACAGAGAGACTAGTGACATAGCTCAGAATGTCACCAACAAAACTGCTAAATATTATAAACAAAAATTAAAAGGAGAGATAGAAAGGGGATGTAGTTCAAGGTACTAGTTCAACCAGCCAACTTTCTGTCTTAAAACTAGATAGGTTGCTCCTAAAGGAAGGAAAATACTGTATGAGAGCCACTGTACATAATATTTCATCTATCAGTTTGGTAATAATTATAAGTTTGTTGAGATTATAATCCTTTAAAGTTTGGGAAAATATGGAATAGTTTTCAAAGTAGAAAAGCAACATGTGGTATATTCTTTAAAAAGTGGTTTCTGTTTTAATATCTGAATCCCAGATTTCAAAGTTAAATGGGATGCTCATAGAAACAAATATTTTATGCATCTGTGCCTTTAGATGATCTGACATCTCTGTTATTTAGGTTTCCTGAGAAAACTTAACATGATATAATGAGCCAGAACTAATTCCATAAACAAGATAAATTCTCTTGCTTGACCTGTATTATATATAACCACCAAAATTCACGTCATGAGCTCATGCACTTCACAACTGTAATTTTTTCTTAAAAATAAATTTACGATATTTTAAGTAGATAGTGTAATATATCCAACATATCTAATAAAATATTATTTTAATGTGAACAGTCAATGGGTAATAAATATGATAGTCTTGTAAATACTTTAACTTCACTACCTTCCATCTATATGTAATAAAACATGAATTCCTAACAGCATCCAAAAATGTAAGCATATTTTGATAACTAGAGATTCTTAAGGTGGGTTCTTAAAATTCACGAGTATTCTTTATATATAATTGATCCTTTTACATTTAACTCTATTACGGTATATTGTGTTATGGATACAGATGTTCAAACTGTTTTTAAAGTTGTTCAAACACCATGGTGACCTAAAATATTTACCAATAAATGACTGTAAAGGCAATTTAGTCAAATCACTACACTTTATTTTTTTTTTTAATTTTTTTTTTAAAACATCTTATTGAAGTATAATTGCCTTACAATGGTGTGTTACCTTCTGCTTTATAACAAAGTGAATCAGTTATACACATACAATATGTTCCCATATCTCTTCCCTCTTGCATCTCCCTCCCTCCCACCCTCCCCATCCCGCCCCTCTAGGTGGTCACAAAGCACCGAGCTGATTTCCCTGTGCTATGTGGCTGCTTCCCACTAGCTATCTATTTTACATTTGGTAGTGTATATATGTCCATGACACTCTCTTACCCTGTCACATCTCACCCCACCCCCTCCCCATATCCTCAAGTCCATTCTCTAGTAGGTCTGTGTCTTTATTCCCGTCTTGCCACTAGGTTCTTCATGGCCTTTTTTTTTTCTTTTTCCCTTAGATTCCGTATATATGTGTTAGCATACTGTATTTGTTTTTCTCTTTCTGACTTACTTCACTCTGTATGACAGACTCTAACTCCATCCACCTCATTACAAATACCTCCATTTCATTTCTTTTTATGGCTGAGTAATACTCCATTGTATATATGTGCCACATCTTCTTTATCCATTCATCTGTTGATGGACATTTAGGTTGCTTCCATGTCCTGGCTATTGTAAATAGAGCTGCAATGAACATTTTGGTACATGACTCTTTTTGACCTATGGTTTTCTCAGGGTATATGCCCAGTAGTGGGATTGCTGGGTCGTATGGTAGTTCTATTTGTAGTTTTTTAAGGAACCTCCATACCGTTCTCCATAGTGGCTGTATCAATTTACATTCCCACCAACAGTGCAAGAGTGTTCCCTTTCCTCCACACCCTCTCCAGCATTTATTGTTTCTAGATTTTTTGATGATGGCCATTCTGATCGGTGTGAGATGATATCTCATTGTAGTTTTGATTTGCATTTCTCTAATAATTAATGATGTTGAGCATTCTTTCATGTGTCTGTTGGCAATCTGTATATCTTCTTTGGAGAAATGTCTATTTAGGTCTTCTGCCCATTTTTGGATTGGATTGTTCGTTTTTTTGTTATTGAGCTGCATGAGCTGCTTGTAAATCTTGGAGATTAATCCTTTGTCAGTTGCTTCATTTGCAAATATTTTCTCCCATTCTGAGGGTTGTCTTTTGGTCTTGTTTATGGTTTCCTTTGCTGTGCAAAAGCTTTTAAGTTTCATTAGGTCCCATTTGTTTATTTGTGTTCTTATTTCCATTTCTCTGGGAGCTGGGTCAAAAAGAATCTTGCTGTGATGTATGTCATAGAGTGTTCTGCCTATGTTTTCCTCTAAGAGTTTGATAGTGTCTGGCCTTACACTTAGGTCTTTAATCCATTTTGAGTTTATTTGTCTGCATGGTGTCAGGGAGTGTTCTAATTTCATACTTTTACATATATCTGTCCAATTTCCCCAGCACCACTTATTGAAGAGGCTGTCTTTTCTCCACTGTATATGCTTGCCTCCTTTATCAAAGATAAGGTGACCATATGTGTGTGGGTTTATCTCTGGGCTTTCTATCCTGTTCCATTGATCTATATTTCTGTATTTGTGCCAGTACCAAACTGTCTTGATTACTGTAGCTTTGTAATATAGTCTGAAGTCAGGGAGCCTGATTCCCCCAGCTCCATTTTTCGTTCTCAAGATTGCTTTGGCGATTCGGGGTCTTTTGTGTTTCCATACAAATTGTGAAATTTTTTGTTCTAGTTCTGTGAAAAATGCCAGTGGTAGTTTGATAGGGATTGCATTGAATCTGTAGATTGCTTTGGGTAGTAGAGTCATTTTCACAATGTTGATTCTTCCAATCCAGGAACATGGTATATCTCTCCATCTATTTGTATCATCTTTAATTTCTTTCATCAGTGTCTTATAATTTTCTGCATACAGGTCTTTTGTCTCCTTAGGTAGGTTTATTCCTAGATATTTTATTCTTTTTGTTGCAATGGTAAACGGGAGTGTTTTCTTAATTTCACTTTCAGATTTTTCGTAATTAGTGTATAGAAATGCAAGAGATTTCTGTGCATTAATTTTGTATCCTGCTACTTTACCAAATTCATTGATTAGCTCTAGGAGTTTTCTGGTAGCATCTTTAGGATTCTCTATGTATAGTATCATGTCATCTGCAAATAGTGACAGCTTTACTTCTTCTTTTCCGATTTGGATTCCTTTTATTTCTTTGTCTTCTCTGATTGCTGTGGCTAACACTTCCAAAACTATGTTGAATAATAGTGGTGAGAGTGGGCAACCTTGTCTTCTTCCTGATCTTAGTGGAAATGGTTTCAGTTTTTCACCATTGAGGACAATGTTGGCTGTGGGTTTGTCATATATGGCCTTTATTATGTTGAGGAAAGTTCCCTCTATGCCTACTTTCTGCAGGGCTTTTATCATAAATGGGTGTTGAATTTTGTCGCAAGCTTTCTCTGCATCTATTGAGATGATCATATGGTTTTTCTCCTTCAATTTGTTAATATGGTATATCACATTGATTGGTTTGCGTATGTTGAAGAATCCTTGCATTCCTGGGAAAAACCCCACTTGATCATGGTGTATGATCCTTTTAATGTGCTGTTGGATTCTGTTTGCTAGTATTTTGTTGAGGATGTTTGCATCTATGTTCATCAGTGATATTGGCCTGTAGTTTTCTTTCTTTGTGACATCTTTGTCTGGTTTTGGTATCAGGGTGATGGTGGCCTCGTAGAATGAGTTTGGGAGTGTTCCTCCCTCTGCAATATTTTGGAAGAGTTTGAGAAGGATAGGCGTTAGCTCTTCTCTAAATGTTTGATAGAATTCACCTGTGAAGCCATCTGGTCCTGGGCTTTTGTTTGTTGGAAGGTTTTTAATCACAGTTTCAATTTCAGTGCTTGTGATTGGTCTGTTCATATTTTCTATTTCTTCCTGGTTCAGTCTCGGCAGGTTGTGCATTTCTAAGAATCTGTCCATTTCTTCCAGGTTGTCCATTTTATTGGCATAGAGTTGCTTGTAGTAATCTCTCATGATCTTTTGTATTTCTGCAGTGTCAGTGGTTACTTCTCCTTTTTCATTTCTAATTCTATTGATCTGAGTCTTCTCCCTTTTTCTCTTGATGAGTCTGGCTAATGGTTTATCAATTTTGTTTATCTTCTCAAAGAACCAGCTTTTAGTTTCATTGATTTTTGCTATTGTTTCCTTCATTTCTTTTTCATTTATTTCTGACCTGATCTTTATAATTTCTTTCCTTCTGCTGGCTTTGGGGTTTTATTGTTCTTTCTTTAATTGCTTTAGGTGCAAGGTTAGGTTGTTTATTCGAGGTGTTTCCTGTTTCTTGATGTAGGCTTGTATTGCTATAAACTTCCCTCTTAGCACTGCTTTTGCTGCGTCCTATAGGTTTTGGGTCGTCGTATCTCCATTGTCATTTGTTTCTAGGTATTTTTTGATTTCCCCTTTGATTTCTTCAGTAATCACTTCGTTATTAAGTAATGTATTGTGTAGCCTCCATGTGTTTGTATTTTTTACAGATCTTTTCCTGTAATTGATATTTAGTCTCATAGCATTGTGGTCGGAAAAGATACTTGATACAATTTCAATTTTCTTAAATTTACCAAGACTTGATTTGTGACCCAAGATATGATCTATCCTGGAGAATGTTCCATGAGCACTTGAGAAAATTGTGTATTCTGTTGTTTTTGGGTGGAATGTCCTATAAATATCAATTAAGTCCATCTTGTTTAATGTATCATTTAAAGCTTGTGTTTCCTTATTTATTTTCATTTTGGATGATCTGTCCATTGGTGAGAGTGGGGTGTTAAAGTCCCCTACTATGATTGTGTTGCTGTCGATTTCCCCTTTTATGGCTGTTAGTGTTTGCCTTATATATTGAGGTGCTCCTATGTTGCGTGCATAAATATTTACACTTGTTATACCTTCCTCTTGGATCGATCCCTTGATCATTATATAGTGTCCTTCTTTGTCTCTTGTAATGGTCTTTATTTTAAAGTCTATTTTGTCTGATATGAGAATTGCTACTCCAGCTTTCTTTTGATTTCCATTTGCATGGAATATCTTTTTCCATCCCCTCACTTTCAGTCTGTATGTGTCTCTAGGTCTGAAGTGGGTCTCTTGTAGACAGCATATATATGGGTCTTGTTTTTGTATCCATTCAGCCAGCCTGTGTCTTTTGGTGGGAGCATTTAATCCATTTACATTCAAGGTAATTATCGATATGTATGTTCCTATTCCCATTTTCTTAACTGTTTTGGGTTTGTTATTGTAGGTGTTTTCCTTCTCCTGTGTTTCTTGCCTAGAGAAGTTCCTTTAGCATTTGTTGTAAAGCTGGTTTGGTGGTGCTGAACTCTCTCAGCTTTTGCTTGTCTGTAAAGGTTTTAATTTCTCCATCACATCTGAATGAGATCCTTGCTGGGTAGAGTAATCTTGGTTGTAGGTTTTTCTCCTTCATCACTTTAAGTATATCCTGCCACTCCCTTCTGGCTTGCAGAGTTTCTGCTGAAAGATCAGATGTTAACCCTATGAGGATTCCCTTGTGTGTTATTTGTTGTTTTTCCCTTACTGCCTTTAATATGTTTTCCTTATATTTAATTTTTGACAGTTTGATTAATATGTGTCTTGGCGTGTTTATCCTTGGGTTTATCCTGTATGGGACTCTCTGTGCTTCCAGGACTTGATTAACTATTTCCTTTCCCATATTAGGGAAGTTTTCAACTATAATCTCTTCAAATATTTTCTCAGTCCCTTTCTTTTTCTCTTCTTCTTCTGGGACCCCTATAATTCAAATGTTGGTGCGTTTAATGTTTTCCCAGAGGTCTCTGAGACTGTCCTCGGTTCTTTTCAGTCTTTTTTCTTTATCCTGCTCTGTAGTAGTTATTTCCACGATTTTATCTTCCAGGTCACTTATCCTTTCTTCTGCCTCAGTTATTCTGCTATTGATCCCATCTAGAGTATTTTTAATTTCATTTATTGTGTTTTTCATCATTGCTTGGTTCCTCTTTAGTTCTTCTACATCCTTGTTAAATGTTTCTTGCATTTTGTCTATTCTATTTCCAAGATTTTGGATCATCCTTACTGTCATTATTCTGAATTCTTTTTCAGGTAGACTACCTATTTCCTCTTCATTTGTTAAGTCTGGTGGGTTTTGACCCTGCTCCTTCATCTGCTGTGTGTTTTTCTGTCATCTCATTTTGCTTATCTTACTGTGTTTGGGGTCTCCTTTTCACAGGCTGCAGGTTTGTAGTTCCCTTTGTTTTTGGTATCTGTCCCCAGTGGCTAAGGTTGGTTCAGTGGGTTGTGTAGGCTTCCTGGTGGAGGGAACTAGTGCCTGAGCTCTGGTGGATGAGGCTGGATCTTGTCTTTCTGGTGGGCACGTCCACGCCTGGTGGTGTATTTTGGGGTGTCTGTGGCCTTATTATGATTTTAGGCAGCCTCTCTGCTAATGGATGGGGCTGTGTTCCTGTCTTGCTAGTTGTTTGGCATAGGGTGTCCAGCACTGTAGCTTGCTGGTCGTTGAGTGGAGCTGGGTCTTGATGTTGAGATGGAGATCTCTGAGACATTTTTGCCGTTTGGTATTACGTGGAGCTGGGAGGTCTCTTGTGGACCAGTGTCCTGAAGTTGGCTCTCCCACCTCAGAGGCACAGCCCTGATGCCTGGCTGGAGCACCAAGAGCCTTTCGTCCACACGGCTCAGAGTAAAAGGGAGAAAAAATAGAACGAAAGAAAGAAAGAGGCTATAATATAGTGAAGTAAAATAAAGCTATTATAAAGCAAAGCTATACAGACAAAAATCTCACCCAGAAGCATATACATATACACTCACAAAAAAAAGGAAAAGGGGAAAAATTAATATATCCTGCTCCCAAAGTCCACCTCCTGAATTTGGGATGATTCGTTGTCTATTCAGGTATTCACCAGATGCAGGCACATTAAGTTGTTTGTGGAGTTTTAATCCGCTGCTTCTGAGGCTGCTGGGAGAGATTTCCCCTTCTCTTCCCTGTTCGCACAGCTCCTGGGGTTCAGCTTTGGATTTGGACCCGCCTCTGCGTGTAGGTCGCCTGAGGGCGTCTATTCCCTGCCCAGACAGGACGGGGTTAAAGGAGCAGCTGCTTCGGGGCTCTGGCTCACTCAGGCGTGGGGAGGGAGGGGTACAGAGGAGGCGGGGCGAGCCTGCGGCGGCAGAGGCCGGCGTGACGTTGCACCAGCCTGAGGCGGGCAGTGCGTTCTCCCGGGGAAGTTGTCCCCGGATCACGGGACCCTGGCAGTGGCGGGCTGCACAGGCTCCCGGGAGGGGCTGTGTGGAGAGTGACCTGTGCTCACATACAGGCTTTTTGGAGGTGGCAGCAGCAGCCCCAGCGTCTCATGCCCGTCTCTGGGGTCCGCGCTGATCGCCGCGGCTCGCGCCCTTCTCTGGAGTTCGTTTAGGCGGCGCTCTGAATCCCCTCTCCTTGCGTGCCGTGAAACAAAGAGGCAAGAAAAAGTCTCTTGCCTCTTCGGCAGCTGCAGACTTTTTCCCGGTCTCCCTCCCAGCCAGCTGTGGTGCGCTAACCCCTTCAGGCTGTGTTCACGCCACCAGCCCCAGTCCTCTCCCTGCGATCCGACCGAAGCGGAGCCTCAGCTCCCAGCCCCGCCCGCCCCGGCGGGTGAGCAGACAAGCCTCTGGGGCTGGTGAGTGCTGGTCGGCACCGCTCCTCCTCCATGCGGGAATCTCTCCGCTTTGCCCTCCACACCCCTGTGGCTGTGCTCTCCTCCGTGGCTCCGAAGCTTCCCCCCTCTGCCACCCGCAGTCTCTGCCCACGAAGGGGCTTCCTAGTGCATGGAAATCTTTCCTCCTTCACAGCTCCCTCCCACTGGTGCAGGGGCCGTCCCTATTCTTTTGTCTCTGTTATTTCTTTTTTCTTTTGCCCTACCCAAGTACGGGGGGAGTTTCTTGCCTTTTGGGAGGTCGGACGTTTTCTGCCAGCGTTCAGTGGGTGTTCTGTAGGAGCAGTTCCACGTGTAGATGTATTTCTACTGTATCTGTGGGAAGGAAGGTGATCTCCGCGTCTTACTCTTCCACCATCTTCTCTCCTCCCCCCCACTACACTTTAAATGTCAGTGAGCTGAAACCCAGAGAAGTTATGGGCCTTCCTCTGTAACACAGCTAGACAGTGGAATTCTAATACTGGAATACTGGTTTCCTGATGAGTAGGCCAGATCCTTTTAAATTATATGGTGCTCACAAATAGGGTTGCATGAAAGGTAATCTTCATTGACTAAATCCCCTATGTTGTGCATTTTAAAGTTACTTTTCTTTATATTTAGTAAGCTTTACTAAATCATGCTGATAGATGGATTTAAAAAATCCTTTCTCTTAATGGTGAAATTGTGCCTATTAATACAAAAATAAGGTGTGAAAAATCTCTTGATATGCTTTTACGAAGTAGGTATAATAACTGGAGATTTTTTGGAGGAAATTAAAAATTTCAAATACTACTTTAGCTGATCCAGGACTACTTAAATATTTTATTTCTTCTTTATTTCTGATGTGTTTTATTTTTCAAGTATTTTTAAAATCTAAGTGGCCAAATTCATGGCCATAAAGCTTTAATGTCTTTTAATGTCTGAAATATCTTAAATATCACCTTTTATTTTTCTTTATTAGTTTTGTTGTTTTTTTTAGCAATTTCATTTATTGATATCTACCAAAAAATTTATTTTAAAAAATCTTTCCCCATCTTTAATATAGTTAAAACTCTTAATTATGTTGATGTACTACTAGATTATAAAGTCTTTGGCCAGTGGTGATAGTATTAAATGTATTCAATAGAAAAAAAAAAAATCTTTCCCCATATGACTTTATTTGTGAATGTTTTCATTTCTGGAAAAAAAAATGTTTCATATAAAAGTGTTTGCGTGTTTTAAAATTTTAGAACTTAAAATGTGATTGCGCTTTTTTCTAATTTCTATTTTTTTTAAATTTTGTCAATTTAATCACTTTATTACTCCCCAAGCAAAATTTTAGGACCTGCAGAATTGCATCTTGAACTTTTCTGGTCTTTTTGGTTTCTATATTTTTGTTGAAAACTCAACCATCAGTTTTATTATTGCTTATATGAAAAGCATATGTCTTCCCCCCCGCCATATTCCCTGATAACTTAGAAGATTTTTTAGGACACTTTTAGTGTATAATTATAATACAATGCCATCATGTTAGTACTATAAACACAGGAGCACATGCTATTTAATTATGCCAAGCATTAATGTGTATTTCTCTATATGCATAAAATATATTACCTTCTATAAATAATTACTTCAGATATATAATACTTCACATTATATTATGCTAACATTGTATATTAATTAATTTCTCTAATGCTTTTGCCATTTTCCACACTTTAATTGTTGGGTGTGTGTGTGTGTGTGTGTGTGTGATTAATTTGCTCAGAGTGCACTCTGTGGCTTTCTGTCTTCTATAAATTTTATAAAATTCTCAGGTACTCTTTTTAAAACAAATGTTTTTCCTCATTCTGTATATTTTTTCTTTCCAGCACACAAATTATGCACATTACAAACTTTGACAATATGCCACATGCCTTTCAATCTTTGCTGAGTTTTTCAGTCTTAACTCTTTGTGCTTAAATTTCAATTATTATGTATTAATCTGTTTTAATCCTATTTTTGCAATATCTAAGATTTAATTAAAACCACTCAATAAAATGGTAATTTTAGATACTGTTTTGCAATTCAAGAATACCAACTTTAGTTTTTATTCTAATTCTTTACTAAAATTCTTCATTTCTAACAATTTATTTTTCCTATATTTTATAGTTATTTTAAAATTTTCTTCCTATTTCTCAAACATGAAACAGTTACCATTCTACTTCTCTTAATTGTTGTTTCCCTTAGTTTGTTTGATTCTGATATTTAGCATGCCTAAGTCATTTTAACTGGATTTCTGACATTGTGAATGCATAAATTTAGGTGCTCTGGTAGATCTTAATTTTCTCCTAAGAGATTTTCTTTTTCATGGCTGGCTAATAAAGTAAAACTAGGTTTCTTTCTCCTTTTTGAGGGGTGTTTTTTTTTTAATCTGTTATTAATTATGGATTTCCCCCTTTATTTTTAGGGTGTAGGAAAACCTTACTTTTTAATTACACTAAGTATCTGGAACCTGAATTAGAATACTATCTCTCTAGGACCAGACAGCTCTTTAAATATATGCATGGCATTTTAGCTGCCCACCTCCTTTTCTACAGGAGGCTCCTTGGCATTGCCCTCTGAACACCTGTAGGAGTTTGGACATTTTCAGATGTATTAATTGACTTATGCATACTTTGGGGCTTCCACAAGGCGGCTCCTCATTCAAAGCCTCACCCTCCACATTTTACATCAACTTTCTCCCCTTATTCCTCATTCCAGTGGGTCTGTGTTTTCTGTTTGAGCTTTGTTCTCTGATGTTCCTATGAACTGACTCAATCATGCCTCCAAAAAAAGGGTGTCTATTCTTTCAAAAATCTTATATCCTTCAGTTGCTGCCTATTTTTTTTGCTCCCTAGTGCCTTCATATACTTTTCTGTTTTTTTAATTTTTAGCTTTTATTTTTGCTTTTGGTAGAAAGCTTAATTCAAAATATAAGCTACCCCATAACCAGAACTGGAATTCCCCAGCAAACCTCACAGTTTATTGTATTAGTGTCCCACCCAAATAGGCAAAAACAATTGATACTCCCTAAATATGATGGAATGTAAAGAATTTTAGAAGACAGCTGTAAAATTTGTGAGGAACGGGACGTTTGTATGACCAGAAACATCATTTCATGACAAGGCAAAAATAAAATTTTGAATTAAACTTTAAAAATAATGCAATTAAATAAGCATCATTCCAGGGAGGAAAAACACTGAAATTCCTCAGATTATGTCCATCCTTTTTTTATTCAATAACAAAGGATATGTTGGGGGAGTTCATTGAAAGGAATCTGACCTTGGAAGTTGATTTGTCCACATTTGTAGTTATCCAACTATAAGCATTTTAACCACTAGTTGATAACATCATAGAAAACCATCAAGTGTTAGCAGGTTTTATACGGTGTTCTTTAAGTAGAAATTCAAACATTTGCTGATTTTGCAACTAAAAGGAGTATAATAGATTATACTTGTGTTTTTAGTACCTGGAAATCTTGACCATCACTTTGGATTAGAGATAATAGAAAGAATAAGGTAGACAGACTTCTAATCCAAACCTAGTAAAAGAATTATCAGAAGTAAATAGTAGGTCTTCTAAGAGTAAATTAGTTTATAACTAATCTCAGAATTCTCACATTTCCTTTTCTTATATTGTTATGTAAAAGGAAGGGGAAATGAAGGATGCTTTTATTTTGGGGCAAGTAAATTAGGCGATTAGGAAAGATGAAGTGTCGTTCTTAAAATATCAAATATTAAAAATTAGTTTTGTTATGATCTTACAAAATGTGTATGCAAAAGTTTTGATAAATGACAGAGTGAATTAGTTTTCATCTAATTTCACAGAACTTCTACAAGCAATAGTGTCTCATCTTGTTAAATATAACCAACAATATCCCTGCAATTGGGAAAGACTTAAATGATACATGCAGTTGTGCATGAGGTTTGTCTTGACCCAAAATCTTTCCCTCTTGTACTTTAGCACTAGACTTCCTGCTATAAGATCTTCATGCAATTACAAAAGAAAAAAAAAAGGCTAATTTGTCTTCTGGTCCATAGTAAATGGTTAATTAATTCTAATAAGATAACTGAATGTGTTATCAAATCCATGCCAACCCACACCAACATCAAAAGAAGAACCCACACTATAACCCATAAATGAAAGTGTTGCAAGGTTTTACTTTGTTTTAAAGTTAAAATTGTTTCAGTATTACTAAACTGCTCTCACTTCTCCTGTGTTCCCAAACTGAGAAAATGTGTCTTGTCATGCAGACCACTGCTATCCACTCAGTAAAAGTAGGGAAGTAAAGATAAGAGTGTTTAACTATCTCAAAAAATTTTTTCTTGTGTTTCATGTGGTAGGATTTTGATTTAGATGTAAGTCTATCTGAATCTAATACTTGGTTTCTTCTTAGGCTATTTAATAACCTGAGACTAAAGAAAAAATGACAATTGGAGAAAATATTATCTCAGTGTGTTCAGTATGTTATGCTGTTTTTAGATAGCAGTGCGTATCTCTTCATATGTGGGGGGGAGGGGGAAGTACAATGAACAGCATTAGCCATCTCTGTCAACTGAAATAAAGTCCTAAGTCATAAGGACTGTTTTCATTGATATCCACAATTGGTTGGAAGTATTACCCCAGTGCTCTGTATATTTTTAGTTTTCCTTTTCTTCTTTTCCTCTATTTAAACCAAGCATCGACAATTTTATGGGTAAAGGCAGAACATTATTACATTGAATTACATTATTTTAAAAATTCCATGTAATTGCAGATTGTACAACTTGCTAAAAAAGTATATAGCCCTTATTTAAAAAGTAGTTTTGATGTGTGCAACTGTGATATAATGTTTAATATAAAAGGAAAGTATCATTTTATACTTAAAATATTTTCCAGCTCTATGAATATGTAAATTATTTATCAACTAGCAAAAACACCTGTCTTACTTTCTTATGTACCACATATATCATTACAGACTGATTAATTTAACTATAACTTTGAATCTCAGGCTGTTTGGAATTTACTATATTTGTGTGAACAGGAGTTTGGGTGTGTCTGTATATGTACTTACTTTTCTACCTATATGTGTCAACACATATAGTGCCTGTGAGGAGATAAATATACATACACATGCCATTAGGTTTTATAAAAATTTGCAAATGTATGATAGGAGATGCATGGGGCAAAACATAGATTTTTGGAATTAGATTACTTAAATTTAAATTGAAAAGTCATAATTCCATAATTTACCACTAATAAATTACTAGCAAGTTATAATACTTAATACACCACTAAGTCATATCTTTAGAGTATTGCTTTGAAGATCAAATGAAATATTATAGGCAAATTGCATTATGTATAAAATAAGATACTTTTATGTCAAAGTTTCTGATGCTGGAAAATATTTATAACATTTAGTTTTGTTTTCCTCTCATTATGCTCTTTAAGCCATTTCCTGACTTTGCAATTTTTCAGGGTAGAAGGCCAGCACAGCTATTTATTCTATATATATATAGCAAAGTTATTCTCTAGCCAGCAGGCAAAAGGAGTTAGTGGCAGTTGGTGTCCAGGGAGTTTGTTATACCAGTGTTTCAAATGAGAAGGATTTCAGCTAGAAAGAATTGACATGCAATAAGAGTAAACATTTTCTTATATCCTTGCTGGCATGATGACAGAATATTTCTAAAATTTTATTATGAGGGTTTATCTTATAAATCATTGCTGATATCTGAAGAAATAGCAAGTTAATGGTTTGAGTGGAAGCCATCGATTGAGGTAGGTAAATAGATGATAGGTAGGTGGGTAGATACATACATACATAGAATGTTTTATTAATATTTTCACTCCCGTTATCATAGTTTTTCCTTGCAGGCTGTTTGTAAGTAAACTATTTGCAAGAACAATTCTCATTTTCCAGATGGGAAAATAAAGGCATTTAGAATTGTACGTGACATTCCCAGAACTTCATTACAATGAAGTTGCAACAAATTTTCTTAATCAGGTAAAATAGTATTTCTGTTCAAAATAAAGCAAAAGGTTTTTTGTTTTTTATAACCCAGAATGAAGCATTTCACAGTTTCCCAAAAGGCAGTCTAAAGAATGAAAGTTTTGTATTAAGATATCATGCCAGTAAATACAAAAGATCCAGCTTCTCGCTCCTATTCTTTGCCCCTCATAGAACATACCAAGCAGCCTCTGGCACAGTAGGTGAGCCGCTCTTACAGATAAGTCAAACCAGACTCCAATTTACAGTCTCATCTAAAGAGTGGGCATCTGGATCAAAACCAAACACTAAGAAGAGAAAATCCAATAGGAAAATGCCTTCATTCAACAATGCTAAAAAGACTACTTTATCTAAGGTTTCTGATAATTGCTTTTCTGAAATGTTGGCTAAGCTTAACTAAGTCATGTCATAACAAAGGCAGCTCATGTAATTGTTGAAGTCAGAATAAACAAAATATTATCAAATCATGTTTTTATTAGGAAAATAAAGTTACGCTTCCCTAATCACCTCACTTTCTGCCCATTCATATGTGCTCCTTTTACGATTGGTGCAACCATTTAAAAGTTAATGGGTGCAGTGTTAGCTACCTGCTGCTTCCACGTATTCCTGAGCTAACATAGACAACTTACACTCCTAAATAACATAAGATTCAGGGCCTGGAAGGTCCATGTTCAAATCACAGGAGCAGGAAAAATGTAGTGTATTAATATTTTAAAAAGTGCTTTAAGTCATACTATGATTAGTTAACAGAGACAGTTACTGTGTAATGAAGGGGGAAATTACTTGTATTGAATTAGTTGATATTTTTTCTAATTATAGCACTGCAGGTGTTTACGTCTACAGATTGCATTGGTAAAGTAATTAGATCCAGCAAGTGTGTGAATTACATTCAGTTAAATTAGTTTACCACAAGATAGGAATTTAATGAAGTGGAAATGTATCTTTCCAGATTATGCACTAGTCATCAGAGGTTGCAGTGACCATTTACTATGATGTTAGGAAATAACAAGTTCAAATTAGGTAGCAGAATTGCCTTAGGACAAACTTCGTTCTTGAAGAGGCTTTTATTTTTCTTTTGGGAAATATAAGTCAAATGATGGATGGTGCAAATTCTAATTTTCCTCTACCACCCAGTCACTTAATCTGATGATCTTTTTCTCAACACCTGTTGAGTGTATTCAGACACATGTTGACCCTCTATGTGTTCAAGTAAAATACTCAAAACCATTATTTGCTTGATCCAGTTACTTTAGCCACAAGGGAAATTTAGTCAGTTGCCCTAGAAGCGGAAACAAGATACAAAATGACTTCAGTAAGACTGGCCCACAACACGGACTTCTTTAACAATCAGTCCACTCTAATTATATGAAGTAAAAGCAGGTTATATTTTTCCCTTCTGTAGTGTAAATGTAGCACATATATCCATCATGCTTCCATTTTTCCCTATGAGGAAAACCAGATCTAAATTTCATACTTACTTAAAGTTCCCTTATCATCATTTCTCCAACAAATATAGATCATACATCAAGATCCACGCATTAAGAAAAGCTAAAATTAACACAAAAATGAACATGTAGACACTGCATTCAAAGTCTAAATTTGTGAGTAGACATAGTATTCCGCTTCTACCATCCCCAAACCCCAATTTTTTTAATTTAGATTTTGCCTTTTACTCCTTATTCAATGGTTTTAGGATATGAGTCTGTGCATTTTATTATTCACCTCCTTATATTCTAAGCATGTGGATTATAACTAATTTTTTTACCTCTGTGTGCATGTGTGTTTTGTAAAACATCCAAATCCTAATCCAATAAGGGAAAAATAGAACATAAGTAAATCATATTTGTTGTTTGATATGAGACGCTTTTACAAAATTTTTTTTCTTAATTGAAATGGCTATATTATCTTGAATGTCCTCATGCAAAGATCGATAATATAGGAAAGCTACCAATTAAATGATGCTAAACAAAGCTGCGGCTTACACGTTGTCAGACATTTCATTAACCTTAAAGGAGTGTTAAGTCTCCAGTAAAATCAGAACGGAAATGTAGAAGAAATATGCTCATTAGGACTGCATAATGCTCACACTTGAAAAGCCTACATGAGGTGAATTTTCTCATATTTATAAGATGCTTAAAGGGACCACTGAGAAAGGGATTTCTCCTAAATAGTAAGATCAATTAGAAATGGCTTGGTTCAAGGCTAAAACTCATTAGAGCATGAGCTATTTCTATTTTTTGCTGGTGTTTTCTAGAGGATTTTTTGCTACCTCACTAACACTATGAACTTGAATAAGACCAATTATGGACGTAAAGCTACCATAAAAATAACTTATTAACAATATGCATGGGATCATGCATCTGTATATGTTATTTACTTTAAAAAGTGCTTTGACAATCATTCTCATTCTATCTACTCAGCAACTCTTGGAGGTAACTGGGGTTATATTTTAATATTAGAAATAAAGAAAAAAAATAAAAAGAAACAAGAAATAAAGAAAATTGCAAAGTGATTGAATGACATATCTAAGGTAATGAGATATTGGAGGTTGAACTGCAATAAAATCTCATTTGTTTTCAGTTCTAAATCAATGAATTTCTTGGCAAAGAATACATACATTCTAACAAGACAAAAAAAATTCTGTTTTCAAAGTTTTTAAAAATGTCTGTTTCTCTCTATGCAAATGTTAAAAATCAAAAAAAAATACAAAACAAAAACTGGGAATTGAGAATCTAAGAAAAATTATAATTCTTATTTCTGCAACTGTTATTAATCATAGTCTGATAAATTTCTTTTACAATTTCTCCGTTTTTATTGCCTCATTTTTATTTATTAAGTAGACTTGAAAGGAAAGCATGTAACAATATTACCTTACAGTATTATACTGCTTTAAGCATGGGAAAAGTGATCATTCCCCTATGTACATAATTCTTTGAATGTAGACCATCTTTACCTTTAAAAAAAAAATGTTCTCATTTATGGTTTCTCACAATTACAATGCCTTCTTATTGGTAAGGCTAATAGCAGTCAACTAACATCTACATGTACACTAAATAAACAAATATGAATTAAGCAATCCCCATAATATTCCTTGCTCCATGTCATTTTTAAACTAATCTTACCCATAGATACCTCCCATTCTTGAGGTCAGGGACTGAGTAGGGCAATAGAGAGAGAAGCCAGACACAATGCTCTGAAAAAAAAATCATGATAGTTACAATAAAATTAGGATGATAGATTGAGTATATATCAGAAATAATTCTAGGACATTTTCATAATTCATCTCTATCACAGTCATGCTTCAACTAATTTATAGTTAATGAAATACTTGCAAACTAGTTAATGAAATGCTTTCTGTTTTAAAAGAAATTCTGAGAAAAGTAAGACATTTTCAAACACTGTTAAATGAGACATGCATTTCTAAATGTAATAGATGGGCAATAAATCCTGGTGTTTGTCTTCTGCATAGATTGACAATCATGAGAGAAGATTCAAGCAAAAAATTTTTTTTATAGTTCTTGAGACAGAATTCTGCATGTTATTGCTACTCTAGTACCTTCAATTGCACAAAATTGCCTATTCATATATGCAAACAATCATCATAAACTTTTTTTTAAAAAGGACTATTTTTTAGAGCTTTTTTAGGTTCACAGCAAAATTGACTGGCAGGTAGATTTCCCATATACCCTCTGCCTCCACACATGCATAACCTCCACCATTATCAACATCCCTTATCAGTGGTATATTTGTCGATATTGAAACTACATTGCACATCATTATCACCCAGAGCCTTGGTTGACATTAGGATTCATTCTTGGTGTTATATATTCCATGGGTTTGGACAAATGTATAATGACATATATCCACCATTACAATACCTTACAGAGAGTTTAACTGACCTAAAAATTATCTGTATTAGCTTATTCATCCTTCCCTACTCCCAAACCCTAGGAACCACTGATCTTTTTATTATCTTCATAGTTTTGCCTTTTCCAGAATAGCATATAGTTGGAATCATATGGTATATAGCCATTTCAGACTGGTTTCTTTCACTACCTAATATGCATTTAAGGTTCTTCCATGTCTTTTCATGGCTTGATAGAATATTATTCAGTGGTTAATAAGATAAGCTGTTTATTACCTACCGAAAGACATCTTGGTGACTTCCAAGTTTTGGCAATTTTGTATAAAGCTGCAATAGACATTCATGTGCAGGTTTTTGTATGGACATATACTTTCAACCCCTTGGTGTAAATACAAAGGAGTGCAATTGTGGGATCTCAAGAGAATGTTTTGTTTTTTTAAAAAGCTGCCAAACTCTCTTCCAAAGTGACTGTAGCATTCTGCATGCCCACGAGCAGTGAGTTAGAGTTTTCATTGCTCCATATCCTTGTCAGCATTTGATGGTGTTAGTATTCTGGATTTTGGCCATTGTCATAGTTGTGTATAGTGGTATCTCATTGTTGTTTTAATTTGCCTTTCCCTGATGACATACGCCGTGGAACATCTTTTCATATGCTTGTTTGCCATCTGTATGTCTTTGGTGAGGTGTCTGTTCAGGTGTTTGGCTCATCCTTTAATTGGGGTGTTTGTTTTCTAATCACTGAGCTTTAAACGTTATTTTGGTATACTTTGAATAACAGATGTTTATCAGATGTGTATCTTGCTAATATTTTCCCCAAGTCTGTGGCTTGTCTTTTGATTCTTTGGACAGTGTTTTATGCAGAGAAGAAATTTTTATTTTAATGAATCCCAACTTTCAGTTCTTTCATGGAATGGACTCAATTCATTTTTGTTAACACTTGGGAAAGGTATAAACTCTGTGTCTAGAATCATTCTTTACTTTGTGGTTGTCCAGTTTTTCTAGCACCATTTGTTGAAAAGACTATATTTGCTCCATTTTTTTGCTTTTGTTTCTTTGTCACAGATTAGTTGACTACCATTATGTTGTACGCCTTAAACTTACACAGTGTTATATGTCAATTATATCGCAATAAAACTGGAAGAAAAAAAACCCTTAAAAAATGAGTAGACAGTACTTAGGTGGATCTATTTCTGCTCTTTATTCCGCTTCATTCATTTCTTTGTTCTTTCAACAATAGCAAACTGTCTTGATCACTGCAGTTTTATAGTAAGTTTTGAAATTGAGCAGTCTCAGTCCTCCAATTTTATTCTCCTGTTTCAGTATTGTGTTGATTATTAAGATTTTTTAACCTCTCCATATAAATGTTAGACTCAGTTTGTTGCTTTCCATGAAGTAACTTGCTGGGAATTTGGTTGGCTTGAATCCATTGATAAAGCTGGGAGGAACTGACATCTTGATAATAACAAGTCTTCCTATCCATGCACATAGAATATGTCTCTATTTATTTAGCTCTTATTTATTTCAACAGATTTTGTAGTTCTTCTCATATAGATCTTGTACATATTGATTTATGCCTAAGTACTTTTTTTGTAGGGGGTGCCAATTTAAATGACATTGCATTTTTAATTTCAAATTCCAGTTGATCATTGATAGTATGAAGAAAAGTGAATGAATTATGTGTATTAAGTTTGTATCCTTCAAACGTGCTATAATCATGTATTAGTCCCAGTAGTTTCTTTGTTGATTCTTACAGATATTCTACATAAGTGAACATGTTACCTGTCAACAAAAAGCGTTTTATTTCTCCCTTCACAGTATCTGTATCTTTCATTTCTTATTATTACATTATCTAAGACTCCAGTATGATAATGAAAAGCAGTTTCCTTGCCTTGTTCCCAAAGTTAGTAGGAAATTTTGAGCTTATCACCATTAACTATGATGTTAGCTGAAGGATTTTTGTAAATATTCTAAATATCCAAGTTTAGAAAGTTCTCCTCTCTTCCTAGTTTATTGAGAATTTGTATTATGCACGAGTGTTGGATTTTGTCAAATGCTTTTTCTGTATCTATAGACATCATCATGTGCTTTTCCTTCTTTAGCCTATTGCTTCATTGATTTTTCTCGATTGATTTTTTTATTTTCAATTTCATTGATTTCTGCTCTAATCTTATAATTTATTTCTTGTTCTTACTTTGGATTTAATTTGCTCTTCTTTTTCTAGTTCTAAGATGAAGCTTAGATGATCGATTTTTAGATCATTCCTCTTATCTCATATACACATTCAATGTTGTAAATAGCCCTCTAAGCACTGCTTTCACTGTATTCTACAAATTGTGATAAGTTGTGTTTTCATTTTTATTTAGTTCAAAAAATTTTAATTTCTCTTGATATTTCTTCTTCAACCCATGTGTTATTTAGAAGTGTGTGGTGTAATCTTCAAGTATTTTCAGATTTTCAATGTATCTTTTTGTTACTGATCTAGTTTACTTTCATGGTTGTCTAAGAGCAGACATTGTATGATTTCTTTTAGATGTGTTAAGGTGTGTTTTATGGCTCATAATTTCTCTGTCTTGGCTAATGTTCCATGTGAACTTGAGAAGAATGTGTATTCTACTGTTGTATAAAGTAGTCTGTTGATGTCCATTATATCCAGTTTATTGATGGTGTTATTTATTTCAACTATGTCCTTACTGATATTCTGCCTGCTGGATGTGTCCATTTCTAATAGAGTGGTGTTAAGTGTCCACTGTAATAGTAGGTTCATCTGTTTACCCCCTAAGTTCTATACGCCAAGTTTTTGCCTCACATATTTTGACACACTGTTGTTCGGAGCATATAAAAAAATGGGTGCCCCATTTTTTCCCTGATAAATTTCCTTTCTTAGAAATTGGCTCTATCTGAGATTAATATAGCTACTCCCACTTTCTTTTGATTAGTGTTAAAACAGTCTATCTTTCTCTTTCCACTTATTTTAATCTCTGTCTTTATAATGTTTTTTGTGTGTGTGTGTGGACAACATGTATTTGTGTCTTGTATTTAGATCCACTCTAACAATCTTTTAACTCGTGCATATAGATCATTGATGTTCAAAGTAAATATTGATTTAATTGGATTAATATCTATAATATTTGTTAGTTTCTTTATTTGTTGCCTTTGATCTTTGTTCCTATATTTGTTTTCCAATTTTCTTCTGCTTTTGTTGTTATAATTGAGCATTTAGTATGATTCCATTATCTCTCATTTCATTTTTTTCATTTCTTAGCATATATGTTTATATATATATGTATACATATATATACATATATATATATTTACTTTTTTAGTGGTTGCCCTGGAGTTAGCAGCATACATTTACAACTTTTTCGACTCCAATTTCATATAGCTCTATACCATTTCACTAGTAGTACAAGTACCTTATAGTATCAGAATAATCCAAATTCTTCATCTCATCCCTTGTGTCATTGGTATAACTAATTTCACTTATTCATACTTATTCATAAGCACACACAAACACATTATGCATAATCATACACAATTGAATATATTATCACTATTATTTTGAGTAAACTATTGTCTGTTAGATCAGTTAAGAATAAAAAATAAAAGTTTTTATTTTACCTTCAGTTATTCATTTTTTTCATGGTCTTCCTTTCTTTATGTATATTCTGTCTGACCTATATTGTTCTCCTTCTTTCTGAACAAATTTAACATTTCTTACAAGGCTTTATTTCTCCTTTACTATTTTTTTTTTTTTAATTTTTATTTTTGGCTGCGCTGGGTCTTCGTTGCTGCACGCAGGCTTTCTCTAGTTGCAGTGAGCAGAGGCTAATCTTTGTTGTGGTGCACGGGCTTCTCATTGTGGTGGCTTCTCTTGTTGCAGAGCATGGGCTCTAGGCTTGTGGGCTTCAGTAGTTGTAGCATGTGGCCTCAGTAGTTGTGGCTCACAGGCTCTAGAGCACAGGCGCTCAGTAGTTGTGGCACACAGGCTTAGTTGCTCCGCGGCATGTGGGATCTTCCCGGACCAGGGCTTGAACCCGCGTCCCCTGCAGTGGCAGGCAGATTCTTAAAGAGTACACCACCAGCAAAGTCCCTCTCCTTCACTTTTGAAGGATAATTTTGTAGGGTACAGAATTCTACACTGGTTTTTTTTTTTTTTTTCTCTCAGTTCTTTAAATATTTTGCTCAATTCTCTTATTGCTTGCATGGTTTCTGAGGAGAAGTCAGATATAATTCTTACCTTCCTGACTTTATAAGGTTTCCCTCCACCCCTGGCATCTCGTCAGGGTTTTTTCTTTATATTATATTTTCTATACTTTGAAAATTATATGACTAGATGTAGGGTTTAGGGTTTTTTTAATTTGTCTGTTTGTTTTGCATGTCTCTTGCTTGACGTTCTCTGAACTTGCTGTGTCTGCATTTGGTGTCTGACATTAATTTTGGGAAGTTTAAGTGATTATTGTTTCAAATATTTCTATTTGTTTTTTTTGTTTGTTTGTTTGTTTGGCTGCACCATGCGGCTTGCAGTATCTTAGTTCCCTGACCAGGGATCGAACCAGCAGTGAAAGCACTGAGTCCTGACCACCAGACAGCCAGGAAGTCCCTTAAGTATTTCTTTTTTTGTTCTTTCTCTCTTCTCCTAGGATTCCTTTTATTTGTACGTTACACCATTTGTAGAGTCCCATTTTTCTCGGATATGCTGTTCTCTTTTTTCAATAGCTTTTGTTTTTTTCAGTTTTTAAGGTTTCAATTGAGTTATGCTCAAGGTCAGAGATACTTACATCAGCTATGTCTGGTCTAATAATAAGCCCAGCAAAGGCATTTGTCATTTTTGTTACAGGGTTACAGTGTTTTTAATCTCTAGCATTTCATTTTGGTTCTTTCTTAGGATTGCCATCTCTCTCATTAGAGGCCTTTGCTATTAATTATATCCCCACAATGTCTGGGACCTAATGCTTGTGCAGTCTCCTCAAATTGTGGTTTTGCCTTTTGGTATGGCTTGTAATTATTTCTTGATAGCTAGACATGACGTATCACATAAAAGTAACTACTGTATTGTGGTGATGAGCTGTCAGAGTGGGAAATACTCTATTATCCTGTGATTAGGTCTCAGTCTTTTAGTGAATCTGTGCTATGGACTGTAAGCTTCACATGTGCTTATGAGGTCTTTCCTTCAGTAGGACAGGATGTTTAGAGGGAGTTGAAGTTGAGTATTTCCTTTTTTCTATGTGGAAGGTTACCCATCTGTAGTTGGATATCTCCCTTCCCCTGGATTAGTTAGGATCTGATAATACCTCAGTGGGTTAGGCACCAGTTAATTAGTTTCTCCTGAAGGCTGAGTTTATTAAGAACAGAATGCTCTGGAGTATTTCAAACTGTTCCCTTTCCCCTCTGTACACTGGAAGCATGAGATGATTTTTCTCATATATTGACTGGGAACCTGGTTAGAGCTATCTAAAGTAAAACTCACCAAAGTGTGGAGAGTGCCCAGTGACTTGGTCCTGCTGAATTTTTTAACTCTTAGAGCAGTCCACTCTGAGCCTCCAGCAATTTGTCAATTGCAGTTCTGGTTTCCCTACACCACACTGGTTATGGCATGTTTCTTCTCTGGTAAGTTGTGATTCTCTGTATTTACCTGTCTCTCCAATTTTGTGGGTAGTTGTTTGCCCTGTGACCTCACATCTCTTAAGAATCTAAGAACAATTGTTGATGTTCTGTTGGTTCAGCTTCTTATTTGTTGTTAGGGTAGCTTGGCAACTTCTAAGCCTCTTACAGGCCTGGTTCATAAACTTTTTAAATTATTAAATTTTATTAAAATATGCATATAAATAACAATGGGGGCCAAAGAGTACCAAAGCTCAGAATTCTGATTTATCTCCTTATTCAGCATTTTGAATATGTTTGAGAAATGCATATAATTTGAGAGGTAGGAAATAATTTCAAAGTAGTACAGGACCGTAGTCATACGTTTTATTTCCCTTCATGTTTCAGCTGTAACATACTAGTATCCAAAATAGAGAGTTTAAGAATTTCTGGGAAATACTTATATATTAAAATGAGCCTCTTACCCACATACACATAAGAAAAGGCAAATTTTGTAGAAATGTAAACACTGTCAAAATCTTAGTAAAAAGTAGAAAGCCTTTTGGGAAGTTTAAGTTCCCATTTTACCTTATTAAAAGTAACTGATACTCTTAAAGACCAATGGACATTACCAGAGTAGCAACAGAGGAGAATTGAACCACTGAAATGGGAACTTTGAATAAATGCTTTCCTCTTCTAAAACCAACTAAGATTTTTATGCAAATAGGCTAATAGGAAAAAGATACTAGAAGAATGTGTTCAGAGTTGGAAGGACTACTGATATTTCCCCATATTCAAGCTTAAACAACAAGAGAGGAAATTTTCTATTAAGACTCCATCTTAACACATCCAAAGGAGAAGGGTGTGTAACCTCAACCTGATTGATCTTTAGTAAAATGTGATCATCTTTTACTAATTAGTTTCAAAGAAGGATCCAGGACATCTTTTTTCCACCTCCTTAACTCAAGTATAATATTCTCTCTATCTTGCTCTCTGCTCCTGGACTAGAAATAACTTTCCTCTGTCTTTATTAATCAATATTTCAGAGGCAAGGGGTGGCAAATTTGATAATTCAAAGGCAAGATTTATGTTGAGGATTTAGGCAAAGTAAAAGGCTTAATCTGCCTCATCCAGCTGAGCTTTCAGCAGTGCCTCTTCATCTGAGGTTGCATGGTTTTTAAATTAATTAATAAAGTTGTTAATTGTATCCAGACTAATTATACGTGTTTCATTAGCAAAAATTTTGAGTGGTCCAGAGGTGACTTTTCAGAACACCTGATATTTATAGTTGGGAGGACTCTAAGAAAATGATACATCAAATTTGCTTTAATCTTTTAAGAAAATAGTCAAATATATATTTATTGCAGTTGTTAGTTGTAATTAGATTTTTATCTAAATATAATATGGAGGATATGGCATATCATTCCATGTGTTTTTCAATGCAAAGTTGATATTTATGGCTTAAATAGAACAATTTTAGCAATTTAATTAAAAAATTACGCTTAAGTTTGAGTTTTATATTTCTTCCTCCTTCATGCTTAAAAGTTTCTTGGTATTTCTAGTGGAATTTTAATTTTACACACCTGTTAATCAGTATTTGTCTTAATACACACTATGTCTCCACTTTATTCTGATTGCCTTTAAATAGGATGCATATAAGAAATGTCAAATATGCCTTCAGATATATCTCCAGATATTTCGTGTTCTTTTAAATTCCTGAAGTGATATTTCCCTTTTATGTCACAGTTCAAATGGTCTCAGAGCACAGTTGAAGAACAGAGATGCTTTTAGTCTTAAAGTCACCATTACAGTCCCACAAAAAATCATGTAAACTATTTCTCATTCTAAATATTCATGATAGTATGTCACTGACATGAAAATTATTATTCACAAGTTTCTTTATACCTGATGAATTTTATTGTTAAAAATGATGAACACAATAGACTTTATCAAACTAAAATAACTTAAGATGAGGAAATTCAAAAAATAGTCCACACATAGTCATATGATACCCAAGAAATTTTTTAAAGTTTTCAAGTTACAGGAAAGATGAAATATGAGAGAAGGAGGTAGAAAATGAATATATCATGTCTATTAGAGTTAATTAAGAACAAGTGCTACATCAAAAGTGTGGTATAACTGTTTCTATGTTTTCTTCCCCCGAAAATTAATGAGTATTTTTCACTGAGCCAGAGAGGCCTGAGCTAACAATATTGTCTTGAGTTTTGTTGTAAATTACTTAAAATGCCATTAAGAAATATTCACACAAAAATAGAGAAAATGCATAGGCACAATTAATTTCACAGAGAATAAAACCACTGAAATAAAGCCAGGCATGAGTTTTTTTTTTTTAATATTGTATCTTAAATTGAAAAAAACTTGAGATTTGTGCTTAAATGATGAAAGCTGAATCAATGCTGATAGTCAACTGAGAAAAATAAGTGGCGATAACTTACTGATGATTCTATAAGGCAGGAAGGAAACTCCCATATTTTAAAAAGTGTTTGAAGTTTTTGCTTTCTGAGTGTTAACCTGCAAAAGAGATGCAAAGCCATCTTATAAGAAGGGGAAACTTTTAAATAGTCCCGAATTGATCATAATCACTGAAACAAAGAGAAAGAAAATTTATCAGAGAAAGAACTTGGGAGAAACAGAACATCAGACCCTAGTTCTGCAGGATCTATAGCTCCATTGCACAGATTTTCCCTACTTGAGAAGAGTAGACTTCATATATGGGGCAGATTATCTGTATTATGTAATGGCCTTGTCTGCTGTCTTGACTGGCTTCTATTAAAAATACAGTTAACGCTTGAACAATGTGGGGGTTAAGGGTACTGACCCTCCACAAAGTTGAAAATCTGTATATAATTTATAGTTGGCCCTTTGACTACATAGTTCCTCCGCATTTGAGGTTCTGCATCCTAAACTCAACCAACCACAGATTGTGTAATAATGTAGTATTCAATAGTGAAAAAAAAATCTGCTTATACGTGGACCCGTGCAGTTTAAACTTGCGTTGTTCAAGGGTCAACTGTGTAATTCACCAAATTTCTTTTTTAGCTAACAAAAGCAAGTCTCCCATGATCTGATCAGCATCAGTGTACATACAAGAACAACTGCTGACATTTTTTTCCCAGTCTAATGACTTTTTTCTTTCCCAAGCTTTACTGAGATATAATTGACATACGACATTGTGTAAGTTTAACATATACAACTTGATGATTTGACAGACATGCATGTTGCAAAATTATTACCACATTAAGGTTAGTTAACACTCCCATCACTTCACATAATTATCATTTTTTGATAACAAATATTTAAGATCTACTTTCTTAGCAACTTTCAAATATATAATACAGCATTGTTAACTATCTTGACCATAAAAAAAGGGGGAAGCATACAAACTTGTGAAAAAATCAAACAACTTAGGATATCCATGGAGGTAAGCTGAGGTAACAGAAGATGAGATCTTCACAAGTTATGGTGTCTTGTTTATAATTGTAATGAGGAAATATTGATAATGTTTGACTATCACAAAGCAACAAAGATGTACATCTCATAATTGATGTAGATTTATGTTTCCTCACATTACTTCAATTTAACTTTTATTGTGCCAAAATTATAGAGACATGTTAAGTTTTACCATTGCTCTTGCTTCCCTCCTATATACACCTATATCCCAAAGGTTGACTTTTAACCACTTCTTTTGGTATATATCTCTTTATCACTAGATAACATGTTTATAACTTTACTACTCTACATTTTAGATTTAGGCATTATCTAGGCACTTGCCACTGCTAAAGATGAAAATAAAACTCTCTTTATTAACTAAAACTCAACATATATATACAACTGCCATCCTGTTAAAATAATTATGAATGAAACCATAATATGCACAACTGAGCCATATGGTATACTTCTTTGCACAGATAAAGGAATATCTGTGAATCAGCTATACATATACATATATCCCCAAATCTCTACCCTTTTGCATCTCCCTCCCACCCTCCCTATCCCACTCTCTAGGTTGACGCAAAGCACCAGGCTGATCTTCCTGTGCCATGCTGCTGCTTCCCACTAGCAATCTATTTTACATTTGGTAGTGTATATATTGTCAATGCTACTCTCACTTCACCCCAGCTTCCCCTGTGTCTTCAAGTCCATTCTCTATGTCTGTGTCTTTATTCCTGCCCTGCCACTAGGTTCATCAGTACCAGTTTTTTGTATTCCATATATATGCGTTAGCATATGATATTTGTTTTTCTCTTTCTGACTTACTTCACTCTGTATGACAGACCCTAGGTCCATCCACTTCACTACAAATAACTCAATTTCATTTCTTTTTATGGCTGAGTAATATTCCATTGTATATATGTGCCACATCTTCTTATCCATTCATCTGTTGATGGACATTTAGGTTGCTTCCATGTCCCAGCTATTGTAAATAGTGCTGCAAAGAACATTGTGGTACATGTCTCTTTAACTTTGTTAAATCATACAAGAGTAATAATTTTATTAATTCAAATCATGCTAGAGCAATAATTTTATCTACTTAGCACAAATATAAAATTTATGTATTTTTGATACAATATATTTTTGACCAAATCTTGATAAATTAACTGATGAGACTTTTCCATCAAATGTTATAAATTTAAACACTACTAAATTTTACATCTGTCACTCTTTGTGACCTATGAAATTATCTGAAAAAAATTTTAACTGATTTTGAAACAGCAAAACCCAAAAGTTCTTATTCTTCATAAGTAAAAACTTATGTATTTGTAGGAGAATTTGTCTCCTTCTCAAGACAATTATCTGTTCTTTGTCTCTGATACAGTAGTTCTCTTTCTCATTTCCTTTTTCAGAGTTTTTCCAAAGACTCTTCTAAAATATACATATATATATATTTGTTTCCCCTTGTTTTGTTATTGAGCGTAATAGTTTTCCCCATTTTAAAAAATGTTTTTGGTATTACTTTTTCAACATTTTGCTTCTGCAGCATAAACTCAACATATAGTATTTAATGCAAGCATAATCTTATTAATGTTGATAGGAAGGTTACTTGCATAGTTATTTTTCAGTCTTCAACAAGACAAGAGTTATAGGTACAATTTGTAATTTAATTTAGTTAAATAACTTGGTTACATTCTTGTTCATTTACAGTGGGTTTGACTGTCTTAAGATAATTTTGTTGGTTCTATAATGAGATTATAAAAGTTAATAGTTCTTCCTAGCTGTCCAATCATTATAGCTGTAGAAAGTAGAGTCCTCTATATATTGCTTTATTCCTATTGTTTTTATGGTTATTTTTATGGTTACTTACACTTACATTTTATTCTATTTTGTCTGACATTAAATTTGCTACATTAGCCTTATTTTGTATTTAGCTACTTAACTGATTTTCATCTATTTTCAATTTCTATATTTTTCAGATTTTAAAGCTATTGTTTATTTAATAGCAGTCTTCAATGTGCCATGTTTAAAAACAGAGTTAAGATGTGTATATATATTTATTCCACCAAACAGCTGAAATAAATTTATAATCATTTATTGAAGTAAATACGTAAAGAAACTGCATATATCATAACTGTAAACTTGATGAATTGTCACTAACCAAACACACTCGTGCAACCAGCACCCAGGTTAAGACATCAGATATTATCAGCTACAGAAACGTAACTCATGTTCCTTCTAGTCAAGACCAGCCCTTCCTCAAGGGCAACCACTACCTTAACTTGTAATAGCATAGATTTCTCTTGCCATATTTAGTATTTTTAATCAATAGAATCGTATAGTGTATACTCTTATCTTGGCTTCTGTTAATAAATATGAACTTTGTGAGATGCATCCATGTTATGGACTGTATGTATATCCCGAAAGTCATATGTTGAGACCTTAAATCACAATGTGACTGTATTTGGGATTAAGTCCTTTAGGAGATAATTAAGGTTAATCAGATCGTAAAGGTGGGGCTCTTACCTGATAGGATTACTGTTCTTATAAAAAGAGAAACATTGTGCTTGCTCTGTCTCTGAGACCTAAGGACACAGCAAGAAGGCAGCCCTCTGTAAGTTAAGTAGCGCACTCCGACTAGAAACTGAACCCTGCCAAGAACTTTGGTCTTAGACTTGCCAGGCACCAGAATTATAAGTAATTTTTGTTGTTTAAGAAATGACACTGTCTGAGGTGTTTTGTTTGTTTGTTTTTTAATGGCAGCCTGAGCAGATGAAAACAATCCATGTTGTTATGTAGATTTAAAGATTGTTATTCCTGTAGATTATTCCACTGTGAATATGCCACAACTTATCCATTTGCTTGTAGAAGAGCATATCTGTAGTTTCCAGATTTTGGTAATTATGAAGCATGATTCCATGAACATTCTTGTACATATGTATTAGTGAAATACTACTCCATTGTCTCATAGCATTTACTTTCCCAGTGTAAAATAAATTTGATTGTGGCTCCAATTATGCAATTACTGACACTGATGCATAGAAAGCATCTATAAGCTCCCAAGAAACTTTTGAAGGAAATAGAGTGCAGTCCATAATTGCCACACTGAAAATTCTAATCCTGTTGTGTCAGTTTCATATTTCACTGAGATAGGTTACTTCAAGATTTATTTTTAGATATGGTCAGGATTTTTATTTGTATTGTTTTAAATAAAATTAAGGAGTTTGTAGTTTTTACCATCATGTTTGCATTCCTAAAAAGGCTGTTATTTAATATTTACAATATTATGAAGTTTACATACAAAGGATACTATCGTATACTTTGAGTTCCTTTTTCTTATATTTTTAGATGCATTCATACTGATACGCATTTCATTTTATTTTGATTTTGATAGCTTAGAATGTATCTAACAATTATGCCTCCTTTCTACCCTTAATAACTATTAGGTTTTTTCCGTTTCTTGTTATTACAAAAAATCCCATTAGAAATAAGGGAGGCTTAGGATATGAATAGGATAAACTATTATCCTATCCCAAGCAGTTTTCCAGAGCAGTTGGTCCTAAAATTATCACTGGATGAACTTTGATTGCCCTCCAATCTTGCCAAATGTTAATATATATTGAAATTTACATACCTATAAGAAATTAAATATTTAACCTTGTGTTTTTAGTTTGCATTTTCCTGACTTGCTAATAACTTTGGTAAATTTTTGTTTTTTTGAATACTCCTGTTTCCAAAGCCTTTCATGAATTTAGCCTTTTTTTTTCTAATGTAATATTTGTCATCTTAATGTTTTGTTGGAGTTCACTGTATTTTCTGGACACTAATTTTATGCTAGTTAAATGTGTAGGAAAATCATCCCAATATGTAGCTTATGTTTTTTCCCTCTTTTTAAAATTTTAAATGAACATACATAAATCTATTATCTTTTCTTCAAAGTCACAAATATAATTCCTTACATTCTCTTCCAACAATTAAAGGACTAATTTCATCTTTCAACTTTTTATCTACTTGAAATACATAAATGCACATGCTTCTGTTTTGCCTATTTTGATTTATATATCTTAGATATATATCATAGCATATTAATTGCCATAGCTTTGAATGTGTCATTACATCTGGACAGGTAGATTTACTCTCCGCATATTCTATAAGACTAAGAAAAAGTTGAAACTTATATTGAAATTTAATTGAATCTATAGATATTTTACTAGTAGATAATATTTTATAGTGTTAACTTTTTAATCCAAGAACATTATTTTTATATTCCATTTATTTTTATAGTCTTTAGAATATTTTCATTCTTTTATGACTTCTCCATGAAAAGTTTATATAATATTTATTGCTAACTTTCTGTACATTTTCTTTATTTTCTTATTCTCTGGCTTAATATATTAATGCTGATAATTTGTCAATTTCTCCTTATATTTCTATAAATTTTTCATTGTATTTCAGGTTCTAATGGCATACTATTTTGAAATGGTCAAATCTTTTTTTAAACATCTTTATTGGAGTATAATGGCTTTACACTGGTGTGTTAGTTTCTGCTTTATAAAAAATTGAATCAGCCATACATACACATATACCCCCATATCTCCTCCCTCTTGCGATACCCTCCCACACTCCCTATCCCACCAATCTAGGTGGTCACAGAGCACCGAGCTGATCTCCCTGTGCTATGTGGCTGCTTCCCACTAGCTATCTATTTTACATTTGGTAGTGTATATATGTCCATGCCACTCTCTCACTTTGTCCCAGCTTACCCTTCCTGCTCCCCGTGTCCACAAGTCCATTCTCTATGTCTGCATCTTTATTCCTGTCCTGCCCTTAGGTTCTTCATAACCAATTTTTTTTTTTTTAGATTCCATGTATATGTGTTAGCATATGGTATTTGTCCTTCTCTTTCTGACTTACTTCATTCTGTATGACAGACTCTAGGTCCATCCACCTCACTACGAATAACTCAGTTTCTTTTCTTTTTATGGCTGAGTAATATTCCATTGTATATATGTGCCACACCTTTTTTATCCATTCATCTGTCGATGGACACTTAGGTTGCTTCCATGTCCTGGCTATTGTAAACAGTGCTGCAGTGAACATTGTGGTACATGACTCTTTTTGAATTATGGTTTTCTCAGGGTATATACCCAGTAGTGGGATTGCTGGGTCATATGGTAGTTCTATTTTTACTTTTTTAAGGAACTTCCATACTGTTCTCCATAGTGGCTGTATCAATTTACATTCCCACCAACAGTGCAAGAGGATTCCCTTTTCTCCACACCCTCTCCAGCATTTATTGTTTGTAGATTTTTTGATGATGGCCATTCTGACTGGTGTGAGGTGATACCTCATTGTAGTTTTGATTTGCATTCCTCTAATGATTAGTGATGTTGAGCATCCTTTCGTGTGTTTGTTGGCAATCTGTATATTTTCTTTGGAGAAATTTTGGATTGGGTTGTTTGCTTTTTTGCTATTGAACTGCATTAGCTGCTTGTAAATATTGAAGATAAATCCTTTGTCAATTGCTACATTTGCAAATATTTTCTCCCATTCTGAGGGTTTTCTTTTCATCTTATTTATGGTTTCCTTTGCTGTGCAAAAGCTTTTAAGTTTCATTAGGTCCCATTTGTTTATGTTTGTTTTTATTTCCATTTCTCTAGGAGGTGGGTCAAAAAGGATCTTGATGTGATTTATGTCATAGAATGTTCTGCCTATGTTTTCCTCTAAGAGTTTTATAGTGTCTGGCCTTACATTTATGTCTTTAATCCATTTTGAGTTTATTTTTGTGTATGGTGTTAGGGAGTGTTCTAATTTCATTCTTTTACCTGTAGCTGTCCAGTTTTCCCAGCACCACTTATTGAAGAGGCTGTCTTTTCTCCATTGAATATTTTGGCCTCCTTTATCAAAGGTAAGGTGACCATATGTGCATGGGTTTATCTCTGGGCTTTCTATCCTGTTCCATTGATCTATATTTCTATTTTTGTGACAATACCATACTGTCTTGATTACTATAGCTTTGTTGTATAGCCTGAAGTCAGGGAGCCTGGTTCCTCTAGCTCCGTTTTTCTTTCTCGATTGTACATCAAGTTGATTGTGGAGATTTAATCTGCTGCTCCTGCGGCTGCTGGGAGAGTTTTCCCTTTCTCTTCTTTGTTCACACAGCTCCTGGGATTCAGCTTTGGTTTTGGCCCCACCTCTGCCTGTAGGTCGCCTGAGGGCGTCTTGTTCTTTGCTCAGACAGGACGGGTTAAAGGAGCAGCTGATTAGGGGGCTCTGGCTCACTCAGGCAGGGGGGAGGGAGGGGTACAGAATGTCAGGTGAGCCTGTGGTGGCAGAGGCTGGCATGATGTTGCAACAGTCTGAGGTGTGCCATGTGTTCTCCCAGGGAAGTTATCCCTGGATCATGGGACCCTGGCAGTGGCGGGCTGCACAGGTTCCTGGGAGGGGAGGTGTGGATGGTGACCTATGCTTGCACACAGGCTTCTTGGTGGCTGCAGCAGCAGCCTTAGCGTTTCATGCCCGTCTCTGGTGTCTGCACTGATAGCTGCAGCTCGTGCCCGTCTCTGGAGCTTGTTTAGGTGGTTCTCTGAATCCCCTCTCCTCATGCACCCCGAAACAATGGTCTCTTTCCTCTTAGACAGGTCCAGACTTTATCCAGAACTCCCTCCTGGCTAGCTGTGGCTCGCTAGTCCCCTTCAGGCTGTGTTCACGTAGCCAACCCCAGTCCTCTCCCTGGCATCTGACCTCCGAAGCCCAAGTCTCAGCTCCCAGTCCCCACCTGGCTCAGTGTGTGAGTGCTTTGCCCTTTGCACCCCTGTTGCTGCATTCTCCTCTGTGGCTCCGAAGCTTCCCTGTCTCTGCCAGTGAAGGGGCTTCCTAGTGTGTGGAAACTTTTCCTCCTTCACAGCTCCCTCCCAGTGGTGCAGGTTCCATCCCTATTCTTTTATCTCTGTTTTTCCTTTTTTCTTTTGTCCTACCCAGGTACGTGGGGAGTTTCTTGCCTTTCGGGAAGTCTGAGGTCTTCTGCCAGTGTTTAATAGGTGTTCTTTAGGAGTTGTTCCACCAGTAGATGTATTTCTGATGTATTTGTGGGGAGGAAGGTGATCTCCATGTCTTACTCTTCCGCCATCTTGAAGGTCTCTGAAATGGTCAAATCTTTTGATTTCACAGAAACTTTTTTATTACATGGTAATCATCTTTTTCAAAGTTTTGTTTTTGTTTTTGTTTTTGCCTTAAAGCATATTTGACTCATAGTAATATAATTGTATCTGATTTGTATTAGTTGCTTTTTGGGATGGTATGTCTTTATACACCATTTATCTTTTAATTTTTTTAGGTTTTTTATGTTTAGGTGTATTTCTTGTATACATAATTTTCATAGTTAAATTTAGAGCTTATATCTCTTACAGTTTTATCTCTTATGTTTTAGATGTAGCTCATGTTCAAAAAGCAAAATTTAAGTGAGTAAATTTGAAGAGCTAATTTGCTTTATTAGGCAATTCATGAATCCAGCAGTATCCCATCTAGCAACTAGAAGGGTGCTCTGAGGGGCTTTACTAAATAAAAGATTTTTATAGCAAGGAAGTGGGACAAGAAGTTATTAGCAAAAAAAAAAATAAAGGGTTATTTTGTGTCAGGACAACTTCTTCTGAGGGAGAAAGGAACTGGCATGGGTTTTATCAGGCAGATTACCTTACTAGTCCAACTCAGGAAATTTCAGATTGTTTAAAGATCACATTCCTGACAAGTGAAGTGAATCAGAGAGAGACAAATAATATATCGTTTATATGTGGAATCTAAAAAACTGGTACAAATGAACCTATTTACAAAACAGAAATAGAGTCACAGATGTACAAAACAAACTTATGGTTAGCAAGGGGGAAAGTGGGGGGTGGGATAAATTGGGAGATTGGGACTGACATATAGACACTACTATATATATAATAGGTAACTAATAAGAACTTACTGTACAGCACAGAGAACTCTACTCAATACTCTGTAGTGACCTATATGGGAATAGAATCTAAAAAAGAGTGGATATATGTATATGTATAACTGATTCTTTGTGCTGTACAGCAGAAACTAACACAACATTGTAAATCAACTACAATAAAAGTTACTTAAAAAAAACACAAAGATCACATTCCTGAGAGGGGCTGAAAACTGCAATTAAGTTTGTGTTTGCTGCTCTGGTGGCCAATTTGGATCTGTTATTTCTTAACACTCACATCAAGCAAAATTATCTAATATATTAACCAGCTTTTTTGAAACTTTATTTTATAGAACAGTTTTAGGTTTACCATAAAACAAAGGGAACATACAGAGATTTCCCATATACTCTCTACCTCCACATTGGCAGAGACACTCCAGTTATCAAAATCACTCACCAGAATGACACATTTTTCACCAAGGATGAACTGATATTAACACATCACAATCACCCTAAGTCCGTAGTTTACCTAAAAGTGTACTGTTGTGGTACATTCAATGAGTTTGGACAAAAGTGCAATGGCATATATCCATCATTATATATCGTATAGAGGATTTTTACTACTCTAATCTTCTCTGCTTTGCCAAATCATTTATTCCTCTTCCCCCATCCCTGGTAACCACTGGTCATTTTATAGTTTTGCCTTTTCCAGAATGTTATGTAGTTGAAATCATATAACATGTAACCTTTTAAGATTTGTTTCTTTCACTTATTAATAAGCATTTACGGTTCCTCCATGTCTTTTCACAGCTCGATAGCCCCTTACTTGTTAGCACTGAATAAGATTCCATTGTATAGATGTACCGCAGTTTATCCATACACCTAGAGAAGCACATCTTGGCTGCTTCACAGTTTTGGCAATTATCAAAAAAGCTGTTTATAAACATCCTTGTGCAGGCATGGACATAACTCCTTTGTGTAAATACCAAAGGGAACCACTGTTATATCATATGGTAAATGTATGTTTACTTACACGTTTTTTGTGGTTTTGTGGGAAACCACCAAACTGTCTTGCAAAGTGGCTGTACCATTTTGCATTCCCATCAGCAATGAATGAATGTTCCAATTATTTCACATCCTCACCAGCCTTTGGTGTTGCCATTGTTCCAGATTTTGGTCATTCTAATTGTTATATAATGGTGTCTCATGGTTGTCTTAATTTATATTTCCAGATGTCATAGGTGCAGCATCTTATCCTATTTTATTTGACAAGTGCATATATTCTTGGGTGAGTAGTTTGTTAGGTCTTTGGCCCATTTTTTAGTCAGGTTGCTTTCTTTTTTTTTTTTTTAAAGGAATTCCTTTATTTTTATTATTTATTTATTTATTTATTTATTTTTGGCTGTGTTGGGTCTTCGTTTCTGTGCAAGGGCTTTCTCTAGTTGTGGCGAGTGGGGGCCACTCTTCATCGCGGTGCGTGGGCCTCTCACTATCGCGGCCTCTCCCGTTGCAGAGCACAGGCTCCAGACGCGCAGGCTCAGTAGCTGTGGCTCACGGGCCTAGTTGCTCCGTGGCATGTGGGATCTTCCCAGACCAGGGCTCGAACCCGTGTCCCCTGTATTGGCAGGCAGATTCTCAACCACTACACCACCAGGGAAGCCCCAGGTTGCTTTCTTATTATTGAGAGCTTTAAGAGTTCTTTGTATATTTTGGATAATAGTCCTTTATCAGATATGTCTTTGCAAATATTTTCTCCCATTCTGTGTCTTGTCTTCTCATTCTTTTGTCTTTTGCAGAGAAGAAGCCTTTAATTATAATGAAGTCGAGCTTATCAGTATTTCCTCCATGGATTATGTCTTTGGTGGTATACCTAAAACGCTGTCCTCATACTCAGTCATATAATTTTCTCTTATGTTATCATCTAGAAGTCTGTAGTTTCACGTTTTAAATTTATGTTCTATTATGAGTTAATTTTTGAAAGGTGGAAGGTCTATGTCTAAATTCTTCATTTCTTTTCACATGTGGATATTCAGTTGTTCCATTTGTTGAAGAGACTATCTTTTCTGCTATGGATTGCCTTTACTCACTTGTCAAAGATCACCTGACCATATTTTTGTGAGTCTATTTGCGGGCTATCTATTCCATTTATTGATCTATTTGTCTATTCATTTGTCAATACTGTACAGTCTTGATTAACTTTTTACTAAGTCTTAACATTGGGTAGTGTCATTCTTCCAATTTTGTTCTATTCCTTCAATATTGTGTTAGCTATTCTGGGTCTTTTGCCTCTCCATATAAACTTTAGAAACAGTTTGTTGATGTCCATGTAGTAACATGCAGTAATTTTGATTGGGATTGCAATGATCTATACATCAGTTTGGAAAGAATTGACATCTTGACAATATTGGGTCTTCGTATTTATAAACATAGAATATCTCTCCATCAATTTGTTCTTTGATTTCATTCATCACAGTTTTACAGTTTTCTTCATATAGAACTTGTACATATTTTGTTAGTTTTATCCCTAAGTATGTTATTTTTGGTTGTTGATGTAAAAAGATTTGTTTGTTTGCAGTTTCAAATTCTACTTGTTCACTGTTGGTTTATAGGAAAGCAATTGACTTTTGTATATTAAGCTTCTACTCTGCAACCTTGTTATAGTCACTCATTAATTCTGAGAGTTTCTTTGTCAATTCTTTCATGCTTTTTTATATAGACAATCAAGTCACCTACGAACAAGACAGTTTTATGTCTTCCTTCTCAATCTATGTACCTTTTTGTTCTTCTTTTCTTGCCATATTGTATTGTAAAGGACTTCCAGTATGATGTTGAAAAGGAGTGATGAGAGAAGGGATCCTTGTCTTGTAACTGATCTTAGTGGATAAGCTTTGGGTTTCTCACCATTAAGTAATGTTAGCTATAGGTTTTTTGAGGACAGTCTTTATCAAGTTGTGAATATTCCATGCTATTTTTATTTCTCTGATAGTTTTTATTATGAATTTTATTATTTGATTTTTGTCAAATGCTTTTTCTACATTTACTAATTTAATCATGTGATTTTTCTATTCTGTTGTGTGATGGATTACATTAATTTATTTTCAAATGTTGAACCAGCCTTGCATACCTGGGATAAATCCCAGTTGGTTTTGGTGTATAATACTTTTTATCTTTTTTTAGATTTGAACTGCTAATATTTTGTTGCCATCTATGTTCATGAGAAATAATGGTCTATAGTTACATTTTCTGTAATATTTGTGTGTGTGTGTGTGTGTGTGTGTGTGTGTTTGTATTAGCATAATCCTGGCCTCATTGAATGAAATAGGAAGTATTCTACCTGCTTCTATCTTCTGAAAGAGATTGTAGAGAACTTGTATAATTTCTTCCTTAAAATTTTGTTAGAATTCACCAGTGAACCCATCTGGGCCTGGTGCTTTCTGTTTTGGAAAGTTGTTTTTGATTCAATTTCTTCAGTAGATAGTAGACTGCAGTTCAGATTGCCTATTCTGTGAGTTTTAGCAGATTGTGTTTTTCAAGGACTTGGTCCATTTCATTTAGGTTATCAAATTGGTGAGCATAGAGTTGTTCATAGATTATCATTTTATGCATTATGGTACCTATAATCATTTCCCCTTTTTCATTTCTCATTTTAGTACAATAATTTGAGTCTTTTATTTTTTATTTTTTAGTTATTCTGTCTATAGGGTTATTCATTTAACTTATCTCTTTAAAGAACAAGCATTTGCTTCATTGATATTTCTCTTTTGATTCCCCATTTTCAATTTTATTGCTTTCTGTTCTACTTCTATTATGAATTTTCTTGTGCTTACTTTGGATTTAATTTATTTTTCTCTTTCTAGTTCTAAGGTGAAAATTTTGATTACTAATGTTGTATCTTTCTTTTTTTCTGATATATTCACTCAGTGCTATAAATTTTCCTGTAAGCACTGTTTTTGCTGAATTCTATAAATTTTGATAAATTGTATATTTATTTTCTTTTAGTTCAATATATTTTAAAATTTCTCTTGAGATTTCTTCTTTGACACATGTTATTTAGAAGTGTGTTGTTTACTCTCCATGTATTTGGGGATTTTCCAGTTATCTTTCTGTTATTGCTTTCTACTTTAATTCCATGGTTGTCTGAGAGCAGGCAATGTATTATTTCTATTCTTTCAAATGTGTTAAGGTGTGTTTTATGGTGCAACCAATGTATTATTTCTATTCATCCAAATGTGTTAAGGTGTGTCTATGTTGATTAATGCTGCATGTGACTTGAGGAATGTGTATTCTACTGTTGTTGGAGGAAGCAGTCTATAGATATTCATTATATCTAGTTGACTGATGGTGGTGCTGTTCAACAATATCCTTATTGATTTTCTGCCTGCTGGATCTGACCATTTATGAGAGAGGGCTTTTAAATTCTCCAACTACTAGAGTTGATTTACCTATTTCTCCTTGTAATTCTATCAGTTTTTGCCTCACATAGTTTTTTGCTGTTCTTATGCACATACACATTAAGAGTTGCCATTTCTTGGAGAATTGACTCCTTTTTCATTATGTAATGCCCCTCTTTGCCTCTGAAAATTATATATCTACTACTGCTGTTTTTTTTAATTAGTAGGGTATATTTTCTCCATCCTTTTACTTTAATCTTTTACTGTTGTTATATTTAAAGTGAGTTTCTTTTAGACAACATATAGTTGGGTCATTTTTTGATGTACTCTGACAATCTTAGTCTTTAAATTGGTGCACTTAGACAATTGACATTCAAAGAATATTGATATAGTTGGAGTAATATTTACCCTATTTGTTATTTGGGGTTTTTTTTGTTTGTTTGTTAACACTTGTTACTTGTTTCTATTTTTGTCTTCCACTATTTTTCCATATTTTGTTTTTTTAAAATTAGTATTATATATGATTCCATTTTCTCTCCTTTCTTAGCATACCAATTATACTTCTTTATATACTTTTCTTAGTGGTTGCCTTAAGTTTGCAATATACATTTATAACTAAACCAAGACCACTTCAAAATAGCACTGTACCCTCAAAGGTAGTGTGAGCAACTTATAATAACGAACTTTCCTAATTCCTTCCTTTTTTCCCTTGTGTCATTGCTCTTATTCATTTATCTTAATATAAGTATACATAAATATATATATAATATATACATAAGCATACATAATCATATGCATTATTTCTGTTATTGAACAAGCTATTATCTGTGAGATCAATTAAGAATAAGAAAAATTAAAGTTTTTAAAATTTTTTACATATTCCTTCTCAATATTCTTCCTTTTTTATGTAGATCCAAATTTTTAACCTCTAATATAGTCCTTCTCTTTAAAGAATATTTTTTTAACATCCCTTGCAAGGCAGGTCAACTAGCAACACAGTCCCTCAATTTTTGTTTGAGAAAGTATTTATTTCTCCTTCACTTTTGAAGGATAATTTCACAGTGTACAGAATTCTACATTATGGTCTTTAAATATTGTTGTTACTCATGTCTTTCCTAAGCCATCTTTTTCTTCTTGAGTCCATTTTCTTGCCCAATAGAATCCACCTGAATAGCATTACTTGCCACCCATTTCTTTATGAGACCTAAGTCTTTCCATAATCTCACTTCTAAGCCTTCAAGCTTGTATCATCTCCAGAGTGGTCACCTGTTCATGGATGTTTCACACAAATACACAAAATAATATTTATCATCTACCTATAGCTCTGTCACCTGTGTCTACACTATTGTGCTCTGACCCCATGAATGACACCAAAATCCAGTCATCTATGCCATCCTTTATAGTTACATCACTTGTGCTGTCACTGGCACTAACTTAGTTCCTGTCACATTAACTCTTTCTAATTACCATACCAGCCTTAATAGTGGTCTTTCTTCCCCTGTTTTGACCAATGCAAAAATTCCTGAAACAGGAGTTAAAGTGAACTTTTAAAATGCCAATCTAATAAAGTGGATATTAGAATAGTAGTGATATTTTAAAAAGAAACAACAATTATTTGTGCTCTTCGTATAATACAGGTGATAAGGTATTTTATATTAAAAATAATTTTAGGGAGTGCTACTATAAAGAATATATAAAATGTCAATAGAACAGAAATGGGGGGATAGGAAAATATACCACATTTAAGTTATACTTCTTTATAGACTCTATTTTGAAAAAGCACCATGATTTATATTTTTTTGCATTTCAGAGCAGAGTTTGGTTAAAGGACATGGATTTTGGAACCATACTACCTGTATTTGTTATGATTGTAACTTATGTTACCATAGAAATCACTTTAACTACTTAGAACTTAATTTCTTTCTTTTTTTTTTTTTTTATTGATTGATTGATTGATTGATTGCTATGTTGGGTCTTCGTTTCTGTGCTAGGGCTTTCTCTAGTTGTGGCAAGAGGGAGCCACTCTTCATCACGGTGCGCGGGCCTCTCACTATCGTGGCCTCTCTTGTTGTGGAGCACACGCTCCAGACGCGCAGGCTCAGTAGTTGTGGCTCACGGGCCTAGTTGCTCCGCAGCATGTGGGATCTTCCCAGACCAGGGCTCGAACCCATGTCCCCTGCATTAGCAGGCAGATTCTCAACCACTGTGCCACCAGGGAAGCCCAGAACTTAATTTCTTTATCTACTATAAAAAGTAAAAATATATAAGAAAACTAATCTCAAGAGGGTTGATGATAAAAAATGCTATCTAACTCCTAGACTCACCTTGAGTTTGTGAAAGTTTAATGGATTAATCGACTCACAACGCTTAGAATAGATGTTGGCATATTGAAGTACTTAGTGTTAGATGACATTATTATTATTGTTGTTATTAAATTATTGAATTAAAGAAAATTGTGTTTTATTTTTATTCTCTCAATTTATCCTGAATTAGTAAAAAATTAATGTGAGGGAAAGTCAGTTTATAAACATATTACCTCACACACCAATATGCTCCACCAATTTGAGCATTTAACATAAGCTTTTATAAAAAATAATAGTAAAGCATCAATTTGAATGTAGGATTTTGACCATATTATGTCATAGTAGCTGAAATTCTACAATTAAAGATTTTATTTTAGATTTTGAAAAGTTTTGCTTTCAACATTATATTTAAAAATAAATGTCACTAGTAAAATCAATACCCTAATTTAAATAACCTTTACATTAAAATTCTTATATGATAATAGCTTTAGTCATTTTCTAATACAATTTTTTATATAAAAGATCTCCTTCCATTTCCTGTATGTAGAGGAAACTATGAAGAGGGCAAAAAACCTACAATCCACTAAGACATTATTGTTTTGTTTGCTATATCTACAAAAGATTTTACAGTAAATGATTCATTATTATATTTTTTTTCCAGAATCAGGCTTCCTCATTAAAACAAACAAAGACTTTAGTAAACTGAAATAACATTGCTAGTGGCAGTGTTAAGTTTAAAATTTTAGTTTTTCCATGATAAAATAAAAAGAGGTGTGAGATCACATTTTTGAATTTATAATTTACTATATATTATAGGGCATGTATTGATATTTAAATTCAGAAAATTTGAAAGGTAAAACTAAAAATTTCTTGTATCCCAATGCTCAGATGTAATCTTTTGATTTTCTTAATATACAAAGTAATATATATACATCTTTTAAAATTCAAAGCAGAAGAGACATGCTTAGAATGAAAAGAAAAAAATCTTCTTCCCTCCAACATCCTCTCCTCATATATAAGCCTGTTAAGTTTCCTGTATTCATTCTTTAAAAATATTTTAGTGCTTATGTCAATATTTTAATGCTTATGTCAGTATTGTCACTTACTGATATTATTTTCTATATCAAAATAATTATATTTACCTCATGCTTTAAAAAAACCACTTTATTATGTTGTATGAACGCATCATAACCTTTTAAACCAGTGCACTATAAAATCAAGTCATCTCCATTACAAGTTTATATTTAACATTTTGATGACATATTTTCAACAAAAGGAAACCTTCCACAGTAAGAATGATATTGTAATTTTCTTATGCTTATTATTTTGAGATTATTTCATAATAGACTAAACATAATTGGATTAATTGGATTATAATTTAGAGAAACAGTTAGCAAATCATATAACCTCTGTTGTACAAGTATGAAACAATATTTTTTTAGCCTTTTCTACCCTGAGATTTATAATTTAGAAATCCGATGGATTATGAGCACAAGTGTGTGAACATTTCTCACTCCATGTTTTACTAACACAATATGAATGAAAAACAAAATGGGCACCACTTTTAACAGATTCTCCACTTTCACATCTAAGTTCTTGATCTCCTGTCACTAAGAGGAGCCAAGGTCAAAGAGATCAACAGTGGTTCACCTTGGATACAAACCTGACCATCAAAATGCAAGCTGTTATACAATGCTGGACATTTGTCACAGGCTGGTGAACATGTGTCCCACATTCACATTTGTGCATGCAAAGCATATTAGAATTGGAGAAATTTAATAAATTGATATGCTGAAGAGCAAAATTATGGTAATTAGTGTAAGTGGGAGAGTTACTCATTTAGCAAAGAATTTGAGATATCAGTGATCCAGATGATAGAGATGGGATATCAGCACACTCATTTCCAGAATTATAATTTTAATAAAATGAATTAATAAATGCCTCAGCTTATTCTCAAGCAACATTTTAAGATCGTTCTTTTTTTCTGCAACTGAGGGTAAAATTGCCAAATAGAAAAAAAAAAAAAAAATTAAAGCCTCATCAGGAAATTGTTTGATTCAGTAATGCATAGTTCCCTGTGATGGGGAAAATGGTAATGCAGTCATTCTGAGTGTTGAAGTAGATGAACTGGGAAGGGAGTACTAAAATTTGTATCAGTATAATTGGTATTGACTTTAACATATGAAAGAAGTAAACTCAGAAATCAGAGCATAAGCACAGAACATTCTGGGAGCCTTTTATTTTCCAAGTATCTGTAATGTAAATAATGTCTTTTCATTTTCTTAACTGGCAAAAGGTGCTTTTTTGCAAAACTCTTTTGCAAATAAAATTGTCTTTGCTTTCACCTGAATATTAATGAACAAAACAATTTTTAAAAGTGGGAAAAAAAATCAATGAATATATAGTATAAATAATGTTAAAGTTTAGAGTTGATAATTAGGAAAAAATGTGGTTTTCATTTATCTTCATATAAAACAAATATTTTCAAGCATTGGTTATTATTGTATTTTGATATATATTACTTTTGTTTCTCAAATTTTACTAACCATTTAATATAATTGTTTCATCTTATAATATGGGATATGTATTTTAGGAACAGCAAAGTTCTTATTAATATATAACTGGATCAGCTAGTAGTAAACATTGGAAAGGCAGCAGCTGCTCTCATTTTTACAAACAACTTCTTATTTAAGATTTAGTTTAAAGTGAACTAATACATATTTTTAGGAAAATGGGAAATTTGGAAGAGAGTTCAAATTACCTGTTTTTTAAAATCTCATCAAATCCTTGAGAATGTATTCAGTATCTTCTTGTATAAGAAATTCTCATTTAAAAGTTACTTGACTTGGAGTCCAAAGAGTTGTGTTTGTTGTACAATATATTTTACAGGCTGATGGTATTTTGCCATCAGGGTGAACATCCCTAATTCTAAATATTCCTGATACTAAATTTTAAGAAAACCTAAGCAACTGGTTATATTCATATTATTACAGATTTTCTCTTATTCATGTTTTAATTATGTCCTGTACATGTAAGTTTTAAGTCAAATTGAAAAACAGCTATATAATACAGAGAACTGGGAACAGAAGCTTCATCAACTAATTGAGAAAAAACTTAGAGCTTCATATGCTCAGCTATGTTTAAGTAAGCCAATTACAGCCAAACTGAAAGCACTTTAAATGTATGATATAACGTCAAAAGACCATGTGCAGAAGTAATGTTTATATTAAAATCTGAGATTTGTTCAGTGTTTAAATTTAATGAACTGCAGAACTACAAGGTGGAAGCAAATCTGTGCTTTCAGCAAATTTTATGTCTAATTGATCTTCTTGTCTCATACTTTGCTTTTGTCAATATAACTAGAGCATTTACTGTAAACTCATTCTAAACTTCTGTAGCTGAAGAAGAGAAATATGTTAAAAAGATTTATTGTTTTTTCCTGTCCATTTGGTGCTTAACTCTAGATTGTTTACAAGTTTAATTCTTGCTTCTCTCACTACAAATGGGTCATCTTTTCCACCCAGTTGCAACTACATTGACTAATAATGATCCTGTTCAATCTATTAAATAGAGTTTTTCTCTTACCAAAGCTTCAGTACACAGGATTAAATCTTACAAATCTCTATTTGCAATGGACCTTTCTCAGAAACAAAGAGTAATTTTAATATGAGTAAATATTGCAGTGTTTGAAGCTGGCTAAGAGTTAATAGTTTCTCCAGTGCTCAGTATTTATTTTTTTATGTTTAACTCTGGTGAAATCACTTACCCTTCAAAACATAAGAAGCTTTCTCTGGTATCATATCAAAATTCCTCAGTGTTACTTCCAAGAATCAACTTTTAATCTCTCCACATACTATGTTTCTCATGATATCCAAAATTATTTTTGTATAGACTATGGTCCTTAGAGATGCATCAATTACCCAGTATTGTTATCTTTACAAATAAACTTTCTCCCTTTCCACTGTGCAGCTTTTGAAATATCCTTGTCACTTCTTTCTTCCTTTTTAAACTCCACTCAACTTTCTTCCTCTAGTGGCTCTTTCACACCTCAGGTCTTTCCTGACACCCATAATTATCTTTTTCTCAATTTAAATTTAACTTCTGTATAATATATTATTCCATGATATGCTAATACTTCCCAACCACCTAAATTAGACCCTTTGTCTCCTATAATTTTTTCATGTTTTGAAACCTTGGAGGTACTCCATAAATGTATTTGTGGAATAGAGATATGAATTAATTTATTTGAAATTCTTCCTTAATTTATTTGAGACGAAGAGTATCTCTGTGGTACTTACTTTTAGAAATCAAAGAATGGTAAATCTCATATTTTTAGGACCTCTCAACTATGAGGTTCAGTCTCTTTTCATAGCAAATAGAACTTATTCTTACATGTTAGTTAACATTCATTTAACAAGTGTTTATTTTGCCAACAGTTCCAGGTTTGGGGAATATAAAGAATAATAAAATATTCCCTGAAAAGAAGATTATAGAAAATAGAATAATTTAGAAAGTAAAAAGACAAATACAAAAAAATTTATCATTTTATAATTAAGCACATTGTGCTCCCTTGGTATATAGAAATTAAAACTAACTGAAACGAGTTTTGTTGCAGACAGAGACAGGGGAATATAAGTTTCCAGGCTATGGGAGCATAAAAAAGACATAAATAAGAGTTTCAGTGTCATCCTTTATGAAACTACATATATTCAATGCTAAGAAGCAAAGTAGATATGCATCTATCCATGCATATAAATGTACGTATGTATGCATATAAAATAGATGATATAATCAAGTTTCTAACCAAATATATGTAATACAATATCATTCATCTTAAAAAGATATCAAATATCTGAGACTTTTAAATAATTTTCAAGAGATAATGCTGGGGGATAGCTTCAAGATGATGGAGGAGTAAGAAGTGGAGATCACCTTTCTCCCAACAAATACATCAAAAATACATCTACATGTGGAACAACTCCTACAGAACACGTACTGAACGCTGGCAGAAGACCTCAGACTTCCCAAAAGGCAAGAAATTTCCCACGTACCTGGGTAGGGCAAAAGAAAAAAGAAAAAACAGAGACAAAAGAATAGGGACAGGACCTGCACCAGTGGGAGGGAGCTGCGAAGGAGGAAAGGTTTCCACACACTAGGAAGCCCCTTCACTGGTGGAGATGGGCGGGGGGCGTGGTGGGGGGCAAGCTTAGGAGCCACGGAGGAGAGCACAGCAACAGGGGTGCAGAGCACAAAGCAGAGAGAGTCCCACACAGAGGATCACTGCCGACCAGCACTCACCAGCCCGAGAGGATTGTCTGCTCACCGGCAGGGGCGGGTGGGGGCTGGGAGCTGAGGCTCAGGCTTCGGAGGTCGGATCCCAGGGAGAGGACTGGGGTTGGCTGCGTGAACACAGCCTGACGGACGCTAGTGCACCACAGCTGGCTGGGAGGGAGTCTGGGAAAAAGTCTGAAACTGCCTAAGAGGCAAGAGACCAATGCTTCAGGGTGCGTGAGGAGACGGGATTCAGAGCACCACCTAAATGAGCTCCAGCGATGGGTGTGAGCCACGGCTATCAGCACAGACACCAGAAACGGGCATGAAATGGTATGGCTGCTGCTGCAGCCACCAAGAAGCCTGTGTGCAAGCACAGGCCACTATTCACACCTCCCCTCCCAGGAGCCTGTGCAGCCCACCATTGCCAGGGCCCCATGATCCAGGGACAACTTACCCCGGGAGAACACACGGAGTGCCTCAGGCTGTTACAATCTCATGCCACCACAGGCTCACCCTGCATTCCGTACCCCTCTCTCCCCACAGACTGAGTGAGCCAGAGCCCCCTATCAGCTGCTACTTTAACCCTGTCCTGTCTGGGCAGGAACAGACGCCCTCAGGTGACCCACATGCAGAGGTGGGGCCAAATCCAAAGCTGAACCCCAGGACTTGTGTGAACAAAGAAGAGAAGGGAAAATTTCTCCCAGCAGCCTCAGGAGCAGTGGATTAAATCTCCACAATCAATTTGATGTACCCTGCATCTGTGGAATACCTGAACAGACAACAAATCATCCCAAAATTGAGTCGGTGGACGTTGGGAGCAGCTGTAGACTTGGGGTTTTCTCTCTGCATCTAATTTGTTTCTGGTTTTAGGTTTATGTTAGTTTAGTATTTAGAGCTTATTATCACTGGTAGATTTGTTTATTGATTTGGTTGCTCTCCATTTTTTTTTTAACATCTTTATTGGAGTATAATTGCTTTACAATGGTGTGTTAGTTTCTGTTTTATAACAAAGTGAATCAGGTTTATGTATACATATATCCCCACAACTCCACCCTCTTGTGTCTCCCTCCCACCCTCCCTATCCCACCAATCTAGGTGGTCACAAAGCACCAAGCTGATCTCCCTGTGCTATGTGGCTGCTTCCCACTAGCTATCTATTTTACATTTGGTAGTGTATATATGTCCATGCCACTCTCTCACTTCGTCCCAGCTTACCATTCCCCCTCCCCATGTCCCCATGTCCATTCGCAACATCTGTGTCTTAATTCCTGTCCTGACCCTACGTTCTTCAGAACCATTTTATTTTTAAGATCCATATGTATGTGTTAGTATACGATTTTTATTTTTCTCTTTCTGACTTACTTCATTCTGTATGACAGTCTCTAGGTCCATCCACCTCACTACAAATAACTCAATTTCATTTCTTTCTATGGATGACTAGTATTCCATTGTATATATGTGCCACACCTTCTTTATCCATTCATCTGTTGATGGACACTTAGGTTGCTTCCATGTCCTAGCTATTGTAAAGAGCTGCAATGAACACTGTGGTACATGACTCTTTTTGAATTATGGTTTTCTCAGGGTATATGCCCAGTAGTGGGATTGCTGGGTCATATGGTAGTTCTATTTTTAGTTTTTTAAGGAACCTCCATACTGTTCTCCATAGTGGCTGTATCAATTTACATTCCCACCAGCAGTGCAAGAGGGTTCCGTTTTCTCCACACCCTCTCCAGCATTTATTGTTTGTAGATTTTTTGATGATGGCCATTCTGACTGGTGTGAGGTGATACCTCATTGTAGTTTTCATTTGCATTTCTCTAATGATTAGTGATGTTGAGCATTCTTTCATATGTTTGTTAGCAATCTGTATATCTTCTTTAGAGAAATGTCTATTTAGGTCTTCTGCCCATTTTTGAATTGCATTGTTTGTTTTTTTGATATTGAGCTGCCTGAGCTGCTTGTAAATTTTGGAGATTAATCCTTTGTCAGCTGATTCATTTACAAATATATTCTCCCATTCTGAGGGTTGTCTTTTCATCTTGTTTATGGTTTCCTTTGTCTTGCAAAAGATTTTAAGTTTCAATAGGTCCCGTTTGTTTAATTTTGTTTATATTTCCATTTCTCTAGGAGGTGGGTCAAAAAGGATCTTGCTGTGATTTATGTCCTAGAGTGTTCTGCCTATGTTTTCCTCTAAGAGTTTTATAGTGTCTGGCCCTACATTTAGGTCTTTAATCCGTTTTGAGTTTATTTTTGTGTATGGTGTTAGGGAGTGTCCTAATTTCATTCTTTTACCTGTAGGTGTCAAGTTTTCCCAGCACCACTTATTGAAGAGGCTTTCGTTTCTCCATTGTATATTGTTGCTTCCTTTATCAAAAATAAGGTGACCATATTTGTGTGGGTTTATCTCTGGGCTTTCTATCCTGTTCCATTGACCTATATTTCTGTTTTTGTGACAGTACCATACTGTCTTGATTAGTGTAGCTTTGTAGTATAGTCTGAAGTCCAGGAAGCTGATTCCTCCAGCTCCGTTTTTCTTTCTCAAGATTGCTTTGGCTATTCGGGGTCTTTTGTGTTTCCATACAAATTGTGAATTTTTTGGTTCTAGTTCTGTGATAAATGCCTTTCATAGTTTGATAGGAATTGCATTGAATCTGTACATTGTTTTGGGTACTATAGTCATGTTCACAATGTTGATTCTTCTAATCCAAGAACATGATATATCTCTCCATCATGTTTGTATCATCTTGAATTTCTTTCATCAGTGTCTTATAGTTTTCTGCATACAGGTCTTTTGTCTCCTTAGGAAGGTTTATTCCTAGGTATTTTATTCTTTTTGTTGCAATGGTAAATGGGAGTGTTTCCTTACTTTCTCTTTCAGATTTTTCTTAATTAGTGTATAGGAATGCCAGAGATTTCAGTGCATTAATTTTGTGTCCTGCTACTTTACCAAATTCATTGATTAGCTCTAGTAGTTTTCTGGTAGCAACTTTAGGATTCTCTATGTATAGTATCATGTCATCGGCAAACAGTGACAGCTTTACTTCTTCTTTTCTGATTTGGATTCCTTTTATTTCTTTTTCTTCTCTGATTGCTGTGGCTAAAACTTCCAAAACTATGTTGAATAATGGTGCTGAGAGTGGGCAACCTTGTCTTGTTCCTGATCTTAGTGGAAATGTTTTCAGCTTTTTGCCATTGAGAACGATGTTGGCTGTCAGTTTTTCATATATGGCCTTTATTATGTTGAGTTAAGTTCCCTCTATGCCTACCTTCTGGAGAGTGTTTATCATGAATGGTGTTGAATTTTGTCGAAAGCTTTTCCTGCATCTATTGAGATGATCATATGGTTTTTCTCCTTCAATTTCTTAATATGGTTTATCACATTGATTCATTTGCATATATTGAAGAATCCATGCATTCCTGGGATAAACCCCACTTGCGTTTTGTGCTTTGTGTCCACCCAGAGGTGTGGGATAGGGAGGGTGGGAGGGAGAAGCAAGAGGGGGGAGATATGGGCTATATGTATATGTATGTCTGATTCACTTTGTTATACAGCAAAAACTAACACACCATTGTAAAGCAATTATACTCCAATAAAGATGGTGAAAAACAAAAGAGATTATGCTGGGATATAAACTACTATATGTAAATATGTAAGCAATAAGGATATATTTTACAAAATAGTAAATTATAGCCATTATTTTGTAGTAACTTTTAATGCAGTTCAATCTATTAAAAAAAAAAAGAAAGAAAACTGAATCACAATGCTGGATGAGGGTATTAAGTAGATGTATTTTTGAATTGCTTTTAATTAAATACACTTACATTTGAGGATATTTAATTTTCTTTACTGACCCTTTTTTTTATTATAAAATTACCTTCTTTCTGTCTGTTAATACTTCTCAATTTGACTTCTAACTTGTAATTAATAAAGCCAAACCAACTTTCTATACTTTTTCTTCCAATGTTTTACTTTCAATGTGCTAGTGTCTTTATACTTAAAATTCATTTCTTTTAAAGAGCTTACAGTTTCACCTTGCTCTTTTAATCCTGCTAGGTTATCTTTGCTTGTAATTGGAGGTTTTACTTCACTTATATTTAACATAATTCTTGGTATGTTTGGTTTTATGTTTGCTATTATGTTACATACTTTCCATTTTTTCTCTCTTCTTTCTTTTCTGTCTTCTTTAAAATCAAAGAAATTTTGTTGTTATGCCATTCTCTCTCCTCTGTTGACATTTCAACTATCTTGCTTTTTGTTATTTTTAGGGATTTCTTTAGGGAAAAAAATAGGCCATCTTAATTTATCAGTCTTTAGCTTGAATTGATACTTACCACTTTATTTATAATGTATGAATCTTACAACAGTCATTTAAAATAAAAAGTTCTTTTCTTGATATCAAATATTTTACAAACATACTTGTTATAAAGCCTCACAGATTCCCTTAAAATCTCATGTAGTGCAGGTCTGGCATATCTTGTTTAATTGCACTTCACAAATTGTGCTTTTTACAGCCTGCATATAACAAGTCTATCGGTGCCAATTTTCCAGCAGCATTTGCTGACTTCATGTTTCTTTGTCATATTTTGAAAGTTCCCATAATATTTTAAACTTTTTTCATTATTACCATATTTGTTATAGTTATGTATGATCATTGATCTTTAACGTTAACTATTGAGACTTGTTGAAGGCGCAGATGATCATTAACATTTTTTAGCAATAAAGTATTTTTAAATGAAGGTTTGTATATTAATTTTTTAGACATAATGCTATTGCACATATAATAGTCTACATAATAGACTACAGTGTAGTGTAAACATAACTTTTATATGCACTGGGAAACCAAAAACTTCGTGTGACTCTTTTTTTGAGATATTCACTTTAATTTGGTGTTGTCTGGAACCGAACCTGCAATATCTCCAAGGTTTATGTGTACTAGAGACAAATTATCTCTGCTTACATGTGAAAAACCTATACTTCAACTTTACTGTTGAGAACTTTTACTACAAAATTAAATTTGCAGAAATAATGTGGAGAGTAGAAGCAGATTCCATAAACTCTGCACCCAGTTTCCCTTATATTTAAAATCGTAACATTTGTATGATACACTTGTTAGAATTAAAAACCAGTATTGATTATTAAGTAAAGTCTATGTATTATTCAGATTTTCTTAACATGCACTTAATGTCCTTTCTCGGTTCCAGGATCTCATCCAAAATAGCATGCTGAATTTAATCATCATGTATCCTTAGGCAACTCCAGGCTGTAACAGTTGCCCAGACATTTCTTGTTTTCAGTGAACTTGAAAGTCTCAGAATACTGGTCAAATATTTTGTAGAAAGTCTCTCAATTATAACTGAATATTTTTCTCATTTTTAGACTGGTGTTATACAAGAAAGACCACTGAGGTAAAAGTGTCATTTTCAACACATCATATCAAGAGAACACAAAACCAAGGTAAGTAATGACTGCTGATGTTGATCGTAATCACCTGCCTGAGTTAGTGTTTGTCAGCTTCCTCTACTTTAAAGTTGTTCTTTATCACCATTTTTCAGTACTGTACTATCTGAAAGGAGTTCACTATCTACAGTCCATACCTAAACAGTGGGGAGTTAGGCTTTACCTCTGTGGTACTGGATTATCTACATAAATTATTTGGAATCTTTATTCATGGGACATAAGTCTCTTACCCCTGCCCCATTTATTAATTTAATCATCTAATTGTATCAGTATGGATTCATGGATACTTATTTTGTACTTTGGTTAGTATCCAGTACTATTTTATTGATTTTATGGTTCAAAATATTCCAGTTTTTTGCCATTGGAAACTCTTTCAGTTGGCTTCTGTAATCCTATTTACTTACCCCTTCCCATTATTGTGTGTGTTTTGGGAGGAGCTGTTTTGTTTTTTTAGCACTCTCTTACTTTCTGGTGCTACAGGATGATTCAGGAACATCTGGTAGACTTCCTATTCAGGCCTAGAATCAGCCACTTCTCCAGGAGCTCAGTTTCATTTTATTGGAGGATGATATTTGAAACCAAGATCTGGGTGCTAGATGTGCTTGTCATTTCTGTAGTATCATTGTTTCTAGGGCATCTTGGCTGATAGAGCAAAGAAATATATGTGTGTGTACTAACCCATAAATATACATATATCTATAAATATTTCTCTATCTATACTAAGCTAGAGATGATTCATACTGGTATCTCCAATTCTAATTCCCTACTGCGTGGATCATTCTAGCCTCTCCCCCTTGCTTGTGTGTGAACTCCCATTCTAAAAGTCATACAGTGGTATCAAAAAATTTTAACCTATGTCCCCATAGGCAAGAAAAGTAATCAACTAGAATTCAATTCTTATGAACAGTTTCTTTTGCCTTTATTCTTGCTAACCTAAGTAACTTTGAAAGTGAATGGAACATGCAATTTTCTCCCCCACCCACCTCAGTGAGAGTGTTTCATACATTTATAATATAGTTAAATTGTTTTTGTAATAGTTCACATTCCTTCATGGGACCTCCCAACATCCTAAATGATTTTTGTTTGTTTCATACATAAAGTTCAGTCTTTGTGTTGTAAATTCTATGGATTTTGATGAATTCATAGTGTAATGTATCAACCATTACAGTATCATACAGAATAGTTTTACCACCCTAAAAATTGTCCTATGTTTTACATATTCAATCCTATTCATCCCACTCCCAATACACCTGGAAACTATTGATCATTTATTGTTGCTGTAGCTGTGCCGTTTCCAGAATGTTATATAATTGGGATCATACAGTAGGTAGATTTTTTAGACTGGCTTATTTTGCTCATCAGTATGCATTTTTAACTCATTAGTGGCTTTGCATGGCTTGATATTTCCATGACATTCCTTTTTATAGCTGAATAGTATTCCATTGGATAGGTTAAAACATTGTTAGTTTATCCATTTCACCTATTGGAGGGCCTCTTAGTTGCTTCCATTGCTTCTAGTTTTTTGGTGATTCCAAAGTTGCTCTAAACATTTGTTTGCAGGTTTTTGTATGGACATAAGTTTTCATATAAGTTGGGTAAATACCTAGGAGTGATACTGTTTTATCATATGGGAGACTATATTTACCTATTAAGAAACTGCCAAACTGTTTTCCAAAGTGCCTGTACCATTTTACATTCTCAGCAGAAATGAATGAGAATTTTTATTGCTTCTCATCCATACCAGCTGTTGGTATTATTAGTATTTTGGATTTTAGCCATTCTAATAGATGTGTAGTGATATTTCACTGTTGCTTTAATTTAAAATTTCCTTATGCCATATGTTGTTGAGTATCATTTTATATGCTTTCTGGCATATGCTGTAAATGTTGTATACATTATGGTGAGATATCTGTTCTGATAGTTGGTCCGTATTTTTTATTGTGCAATTATTTAAAAATTTTTATTGGAGTATAGTTGATTTACAACGTTGTGTTAGTTTTAGGTGTATAGCAAAGTGAATCAGTTATATATGTACATATAACCACTCTTATTTTTTTTAGATTCTTTGTCCATATTTTAATTGGATTGTTTTTATTGTTGAGTTTTGAATTCTCTGTATAGTTGTATGTATTTTGCAAATGTTGTCTCTACATAAGTGGCTTCTCTTTCAAGTTTCTTGATACTGTTTTCACAGAGCAGAAGTTTTTAATTTTAATTAAGCTCAAATTGTCATTTTTTCTTTCATGTTTTGTAGTTTGGTGTTGAGTTAAATAATGAAATCTTAGATACAAAATCACACAGATTGTCTCCTATGTTTTCTTCCAGAATTTTTTGTTTTTGTTGTATATTAGAGTCTATGAACCATTTTGAGTTAACTTTTATAAAAAGTGTAGGGTCAGTGTCTATGTCATTTTATTTTTCCTTTTGTACCTTTGGGTTTGTGTCTGTTTTTTTTTGGTTTGTTTGTTTTATTTTGTTGCATATGCACATCCTTGTTCCAGCACCATTTATTGAAAAGTCTATCATTTCTACTTTGTATTGTCTTTGTTCCTTTGTCAAAGATCTGTTCACTATATTTGTGTGTCTTTTTCTGACATCTCTATTCTGTTCCATTGACCTATGGGTCTATTCTTTCACCAGTACCATAATGTTTTCATGATTTCCTACATAGATAATCATGTCATGTGCAAATGAAGACAGACTTATCTTTTTTCATATCCATATGTGCTATATTTTCTGTTCTTGTCTTATTGCACAAATAGAAAATCCAGTGTGTTATTGAATAGGATTATTCAATAGAGATAATTGCCTACTTTCTGACCTTAAGATAAAAATGTCCAGTTTCTTACCATTAAGTATACTGTTAGCTGTAGGTTTTTGTTGACATACTTTATCAAGTTGAGGAAGTTCTTTATTTCTAGTTTGCTGAGAATTTTAATGAAGAATGAGTGTTGGAATTTGTTAAATGCTTTTTATGCCTGAATTGATAGGATCATATGATTTTTCTTCCTTATCCCATAATGTGGTGAATTATACTGATTTTTAAATATTGAACCACCCTTACATACCTGGAAGAAATCTCACTTGATTGAGATGTATAATTTTTTAATATATTATTGGATTGGATTTGTTAATACTTTGTGAGGATTTTTGAGTATAAGTTTATGAGAGATACTGGTCTGTAGTATGCTTTTTTTCAATGTCTTTATCAAGTTTTGGTATTTGGAGTAATGTTAAACTCACAAAATGAGCTTGGAAGTGGAAACTATTACCTCTGCTTCTGTGTTCTGGAAGATAATAATGGCTTTATTTTTGAAGGTTATTAATAATTGACTTTATGTAATTGATAAAGGTCTAGTCTTATTGTGCATTTCTCCTAATTTGAGTGCTGGTAGTTTGTGTCTTTCAATGAATAGATCCAAATTAAGTTAATTCGATTTAAGTTACCAAATATGTGGGCATGGAGTTGTTAATAGTAAGTTTTTATTATACTTTTAGTGCCCATGGGATCACTATTGATAACCCTTCTTTTATTTCTGATAATGGTTATTTGTATTTCCTGTATTTCTTTCTTAATTAACCTGGCTGAGTTTATCAATTTTTTGATCTTTTTAAAGAAACAGCTTTGATTTTGTTCATTATGCCAATTTTTTTTTTTGCTTTTAATTTCGTTGGTTTCTGCTCCAATTTTTATTTCCTTCTACTTGTTTAGATTTAAATTGCTATTATTTCCCTAGTTTCCTAAAGTAGAATCTTAATTATTGATGATAGATATTTTTAAAATATATTCATTCAATGCTATAAATTTCCCTCTAAGCATTGCTTTTACTACATTGCACAAATTTTTATAAGTTGTATATTCATTATACTTCAAAATATTTTTATTTTTCTTAAAATTTCTTCTTTAAACCATACATCATAACAAGTATATTGCCTAATTTCCACTTATTTGAGGATTTTCCAACTATCTGTTCTTGATTCTAGTTGAATTCAACTGTGACCTGAGAAAAGATTTGATAATCTTTTCTATTCATTAATATTTCTTTAAAAGAAATTTCTATTCTTTTAAATTTGTTGCAGTGTGTTGTGTGGCCCAAATATGGTCTATCTTGATGAATGTTACATGGGCTTTACAAGAATGTGTGTTCTGCAAGCCTTTTGGAGTATTCTGTAAATATCTATTGAATCATTTTTAAAATGCTGTTCCAGCCAAATACATCCTAAGTAAGTCTATAACTGCTTGATTTATCAATTATTGAAATTGGAGTATTAAAATTTCCAACTATAATAGTGGATGTGTCTATTTCTTGCTGTAGTTCTAGCAGTTTTGCCTCATGAACTTTGAAGTTCTTTTGTTAGGTGCATATGCATTTAGGATTGTTGTGGCTTCTTGGAGCATTAACCCCTTTATCATTATGTAATTTTCATGTTAATCCCCATAATTGTCCTTGTTCTGAAGTCAGATTTGTCTGAATGTAGTACAGCTACTTCAGCTTTTCTTTGATTAGTATTAGCATTGTACATCTTTCTCAATTCTTTTAATATGTGAGTCTTTATAGAGTCCTTAAAATTGAAGTGGGTTTCTTTAGACAACAGATATAGTTGGGTCTTGATTTTCATATTCTCTGACAATCTCTGTATTTAATCAGTTTATCTAGATCATTCACACTTAAAGTGATAATTGCTGTAGTTGGATTAATGTCTGCCATGCTTGTAACTGCTTTATCTTTGTTAACTTACTCCTAGTTTCTTTTATTTCTACTTTTTCTACTTTCTTTGGTTTTTAATTGAATATTTTATGATTTCATTTATTTCTTTTTTGAGCATATCAATTATATAGTATTTTTAGCTGTTGATTTAGATTTTGCAATATATATTTTAACTATTTTTAAGTCTGTCTTAAAATAACACAATACTACTTCACATGTCCCTTGTAACATTGCATCATTCATTTCATTTAGTCACAAGTTATGAATACCCAATATATTTTTATTACTACCTAAACAGATAGTTATTTTAGATAAATATAAGAATAGAGAAATAAAATATTTATCTTCATTTATTAATTTTCCAGTGCTATTTCTTTCTTTATGTAGATACAAATTTCTGATCTATATCATTTTCTTTCTCCATGGGAATTTTAAAAAGAAACCATTTCTTTCTGGACAGGTCTGCTAGCCTTGAATATCCTTTTTTGTTTGTTTTTTCCTGAGAAAGGATTTATTTATCTTTCATTTTTGAAAAATAATTTTTCTGGACATAGAGTTCTAAATTGGTGGATGCTTTTCTTTCAACACTTTAAATATTTTACTCTACTTTCTTCTTGATTGTGTGGTTTTGACATAAAGTTGGTTGCGATTCTTTTCGCTTTATTCTGTATAGGTAGGGTGGTTTTTGTTACCTGTTCAACTTCTTTCAAGACTTTCCCTTTGTCTTCGGTTTTCTGCATTTTGACCATGATATGCCTAATGCAGAATTTTTTGGTACTTATTCTGCCTGATGTTCTTTGTAGAACTGTAGTTTGATACTTGTTGTTAACTTTGGAAAATACTTGCAGGACATTTGGTCCTGTCCAAAACATCCATTACATACACTTAACATTTAATCATATTTAGACCTGTCCAAAATGTCCATAAGACATTTGGTCTATGTGAAAAGTCCTTGATATTTGGTTCTGTTGTCCAAAACCATTTGGAATGAACCAAAAATGCTCATAGACATTTTAGATAGGATCAAACTTCAGGGACATTTTCACGTGGACAAATATCTTATGGACATTTTGGAAAGGACCAAATGTCTGCTAACCTTAGATAACTCTTTACAATTATCAGTTCTAGTATTTGTTCTGCTCTATTCTCTCTTCTGGACAGTCATGTTTATGTTAAGCTTTTGAAATGGCCCCTTAGTTTCTGGATGTTCTATCTGTTGTCTTTCTTTCAGTTTTTCTTTTTGTATTTCAGTTTGGGAAGTTTCTGTTAACCTATCTTCAAGCTCACTGATTCTTTCCTTGGACATATCTACTTTATTTATAAATCCATCAAAGGCATTTTTCAAACTTTTTACAATGTTTTTTAAAAAATTAAAGTGTTTTAGATTTTTTTGAGTTTCTATCTTTTTAGATTACCTATATATTATTGTACAGTGTACATTTTTTAACATAAATGATATTTAAATTAGATTTGTGATAATAGTTTTATGTCATATTTCAGTCTGGTTCTCATGTTTGCTTTGCCTCATCTTGCCTTTTAGGATGGCTTATAATTGTTTTTGTTCAAAGCTGGACATGATTACTCAGTAACAGAGACTGAGGTATAATTAGGTCTTTATGTAAATCTAGTTAGGAGTTGGGCTATTTTGTAATGTTAGCTATGAGAGCCAGAGACTTCAAATTCATCTAGTTTTTTTGGTTTTTGTCTCCCCTGTTAACTTTGGACTTCCCTAAATACTTATCCTCCAAGTGGATCTGTGTTTCATAGCTCTTTGGTCTGTAGTCCACTGTTATTACACTGGAGTCTTGCTGGTTTGGTGGTAAGGTGTGGGGGCAGGGAAGCGTTCTAAAATATTTTGATTAAATTTCATTATTTTAATGAGTCTATGTGTCCTTGGCTGTAACCTTAACAAGTGTTTCTTAGTTTTCCACTCACAAGACTACACTGAGCTAGAATGGGAGAAATGCCGTGTCCCCAGGTGGAATAAGGCTCTGGAGATTACACCTTTGTTATGAAGAAGGTGCTTGGAGTATATTTCACAAGTACTATTAGTCCCCTTCCTGTATCAGAGCCATAAGGGAACCTTTCTTGAATTGTTACCATGATAATCTTTGCTTTGTAGCAGAGAAAGGTCAGTATGCTGATGACTTTCCTCCCTGGTACTCACCAGTTACCTTATACTAACTTATTAGAGTCTTCTAGTGCTTCTAGGGGTCTTCAGATTTTCCTTTTCCCCTTCAAATCTTGGCAAGCCCTGCAGACTTGCACCATGGGGGGGCAGTAGTCTATCAAGTCTCCAGCCCTACATTATTGTTTCTCATGAGACCTTGGGGAAAAATAATAATAAGGTGCAGATTAACTTTGTAGTCAAGGTTTCCAGTGACTTTAAAATGTAATACTAGTTCTCTCTAAGATTAAAAAAAAAAAAAATTCATCTGTTTCTTCTTACTATCTTCCATGATGGACTCCTATTCATGTTCTGACAAAGGTGAATCTGTTTGTATGCCTAATCTCCACATAGATGTTTATCAACCTTTGGAATTCAGTTAGCATGCTTACCTTGTGACCTCAGATATCTGTTGGGCTCAAAACCAACGATTTAATAGACTAGCTTATTTTATTACTAGAATGGAAGACATTGTCTTGCAGCTTTTTATCCCTGAGAGAACAGGTGTTCCTGAATTTATATTTAAATAATACACTTTTCCGTATTTTGACCTCTGTTTGTTTTTATTTTCCTTGTTTCTGCACATAATCATATCCAAAATCAATGTATTGTATTAACTTATACAATCAGTTTGTACTAATTAGAAAATACCCTCAGTATATCTCTTCTAGAAGTCCTCAATTACTCATAGAATAATTATTTTAGTATTACATTTTCAAGTCCCTTTAGAATTCTTTACTTTATCCCCCCTTTGGCAGGTTCTGGATGTATGTTTATTTATTTTAAAGAAAATGTCCCAGGAATTGTGTTAAATGCTATGAACATTTAACAAAATAGCACAAAATCCTTTTTCTCAAGGGGGTCTCAAATAAGTATAGGAGATAGACCGTTTCAAAACAATTTAACATATGTTAAAAGAGTGGCATGGACTAAGGAGCCCTATTTCTGTTTGAGGACATAACGGAGCCCTAGACTGAAGAGATGATGCCTGAGCTCAGTTATGCTAGCATCTCTCAAGGGTTAGAATTCCAAAACTTTAAATTGTTAAATTTATACTACAATCACTGTCTAGAATACAAGATATACTTATTTGGATAATGGTTAATGGTTTATTTCATGCCTAATGTTTTTAATCTTTATTAAGAATAATCATCCTACACTTAAAGATTAGTACATTATTCTTGTTGAACATAAATGCAAATACTTAGTTTGATAATCACCATTCCAACTACCTGCAAAACATCTGATATGGTCATGAAACAATATTGAAAACAGTATCAATAAGCATTTGATTTATTTGAAATTAATAATAAACAGTTATTTGCTAATTTTTAAACTACAATTTAATAAGTCATAACATATGATACACCATTCTCACAGCCATTTCTAACCTTGACCTATAGCCTTGGTTTAATCCAAACTCCTTGGTTCTACCATATTACCTAATTCACTACAGCAGTGACAGCTGTTATTTTTCACTATATTGGAGATGAAACAATCACTTTGAGCCAGACAGGCTGTCACTTCTCATTATTCTTGGTTAGCATGATATGCCATACAAAATTAACCAACATATTATAGGAAATATCATAAGAGGTTTCATGGTAATAATCAATATAAATCTGGCATTTGATTCTGGAATCAATTACTGCCAAAGACATCTTAGACCCAGACTTCCAGCAAGGGAATCTGCTGAACTATAGTGAGTAAGTGTAAATAAAGAATGATAAGGCTTAAACTCTAGAGATGTCATAAAATCCTATGGTTATGTGCCTCAGAGTTTTAATCAATATGACTTTAAAAGAGTAGAAATGTCAGGAATGTTCACACTTAACCATAAATGATGAAAATGTGAAAATGTGTTTGTAGTAACAACTCAGGGAAATCTAAAACTACTTGTGTAGAAGAAAAATAAATAATGCAGTCTAGTCTGTGCTAGTCTTTTCTATTCTCTTAACAGTGTCTTTCTCAAGCAAAACAAAAAAAATTAACAAAGTTAAATTTATCCAATTTTATTTTATTGATGGATTATACTGTAATGTTTTATGTAAGAAATCTAATACTAGATAATCTATAGATAATTAAATATCTGGTAAATAGATATTTATTAGATAATAGATTATGTAAGCTACCCAAAGTCATAAAGATTTCTCCTTATTTTTTCTTCTAGAACATTTATGGTTAAGTTTTCACGTGTATTCCTGAAATCTATTTTGATTTACATTTTGTATTTGGCTCAAGTTGTGGATTGAAACTTACATTCCTATTTTCTGTATAGATTGAAACTTAGATTTCTTTTTCAGAATAGATTTACAATTTTTCTATCTCCATTTGGTATTAAAAAGAAAAAACCTTCTTGTTTTCTCCATTGAATAACCCTTACGCCATGTCAAATATTGACAAAAATGGATGTGTCGATCCACTTCTGAGCTTCATATTCCTTTCTACTGATATATTTGCCTATCTTGATGCTACCACCAAACTATCTTGATTTATAGCTTTATAATATGATGCGAAGTGAGCTAGTATAGTCATATAATTTTGTTCTTCTTTTAAAAGTTGATTTGGGCTCCTATACAAATCCTTAGACTCCATGACTCTCTTCTAACATGGCCCAAGATAACGTTTCAAACAATACCATAGCAACAAAGCATAGAGGCAGACGCACCAGCTTCACAGAAGATCATCTGAAAATCCTCACTGACACATTCAACAAAACCCCTTACATAGGTTATGCTTCCAGACAAAGACTTGCTTTAGAAACCAACACCGAAGAGTTTACAATCCAGTATTGCTTTCAGAATCGAAGAACTAGGCATGGATTCCAGAAAAAATCAGAACCTGAGGAGCACTTAGAATCAAGCCAAAACCGAGATCACGCTGAAGAGAAGATTCAAAGTAGAAATGACAGACAGCCTCGCATCAAGTACACTTGCTCCCAATTACACACCCTCAACAAGGCATTTATAGGCAACAATTATCCTGGGAGAGATTCCATAGAGAAACTTGCAAAAGAAATTGGGGTCTCAGAGTCAAGAGTTAAAGTTTGGTTTCAAAATCACAGATCTAGTTGCTGTATCCAAAGAAAAAAAGAAGCTAATGAGGGCTTAGAACAAAGACAAAACCAGGGACAAGATCTCTGCGATGAGAGCCTTGAAGGTATAGAAAGTACGTAGAATGGCACCAATCTCATTAGAGACAACTATCTTATTTCCCTGGAGTCAGAACAGGGTGAAAAGGGAGACAGATTCAGTGTATTTTATGTCATCAGCCTGGGATCCAAATTTTTCAGTCTTCCTGGGAACATACCCTGCTAAACATACCTTCAGCTTCTCCAGAGGCAGAGCCTTCTGGAGATGGTAAAAAGGACTTCAGGAGGCAGAGGCAGATTAAAAACACCACACAACCCTACTGACTGAGCCTGGCTCCAGAGTTCAGCAGGTCTTGAGGACAATGAAAATAAATGTATTAATATCAGTTTTCAGTCATCATAGTAATGACTGATTCAGGCAAAAATCATCAATACATGTGTGGTATTGTGACGTTTGATAAGAAATAAATATTGGTCTTCATCTTTTCTGGTACAGAACTCCTAAAGCCCTTGGGATTTTCTGTGATAAGAGCAATAAATGTGTTTTTTGTTATGTGAAAAAAAAAGTGTTCAAGGTCCACACACACACACGTACACACACACACTCACATATATATTTTAGAATCAACTAGTCATTTGGTTAAGAAAACAAGCCTGCTGGGATTTTGACTGGAATTGCATTGAATGTGTAGATAAACCTGTAGACAAATTTAGGAAGAATTGGCATGTAAATGATAGTGAATTTTTTGATTGATGAAAATTTCTCTTAGCGATTTTTTTGTAGCTTTCAGTATACAAGTCTTTATACATCTTTAGTTTATACTTAAGTATTTCAGATTTTGATGACATTTTAAGTTTTCCCTTTGTAATTATTTTATATAGAAAATAATTGGTGTATATATTGATCTTTTATTGTGCAACCTTGCTAAATTTATTGTTTATAGTAGCAGTCTTGTAGGATCTGTTATGTTTTCTACATAGATGATCTTGTGTTCTAGGAATAACATTTATGTCTTCCTTTCAAATCTGGACATTTTTATTTCTTTAATTTTCCCCATTTCATTGAATGGAACCTACAAGACATTGTTGAAGAGAAGTGATGAACATGGACATTCTTGTCTTATACCTGATATCAGGGGAATTCCTTTAGTATTTCTCCATCAGATATGATGCCAGCTGTAGGGTTATTTGTAAATGTACTTTTATCACATTGATGGGGTTCCCTTCTACTTTGCGTTTTCTCTGATTTTTATTAGGAATGGATGTGGAATTTCACCAAATGCCTTTTCATCAATTAGTATGTGTTTCTTTCCTAGTTTGTTAATATGGTGAAATGCATTAGACAATTTGGAAAGTCAATTCAACCTTATATTTCTGGGAGAAACAAAACTTAGACATGATGTATTGTTGATTTCAGTTTGGTAAAACTTTGTTTAGAATTTTTACTTATATGTTCATGTTAATTTGGGACATTGGTCTGTAGTTTTATTTTAATGTCTTTCTCTGATATCAGTACAAAAGTGAGGTGAACTTCATAGAATGAACTAGGAAGTATTTCCTTACCTCTAATATTCAGGGAGATTCTCTGTAGATTTATTAGTGTTTCTCCCTTACATGTTTAGAAAAATTCTCCAGTGAAGCCATCAAGGCCTCAAACTATTTTGTTGGAAGCTTTATTTTGTTCTGTTTATAAGAAATATGATGTATTCAATAGTACTGAGCAATTCCTATTTCTTCTTGAATGAGCTTTGATGCTTTGTGTCTTTTAAGAAATCTATCTAGATTGTCAAACTTATTTGAATAGTTTGTATTATACCCTCTTAATATACTTTTAATATATAGAGAGTTTGTAGTGATGTCACTTGTCTCGTTCATGACATTCTAATTGGTGTCTTTATATCCTTTTTTTAATTATGGATTTAATTGATCTCCTGAAAAAAAAATTTATATAATTTAATTTATCAATTTTTTGTTTTCTTTTTCTTCAATTTCTGCTCTGATCTTTCATTTTTTCCTGCTTATATTGTTTTGCTTATTTTTTAAATTCTCAAGGTAGAGGCTGAGATCACTGTTCCTTTCTGAAACAGGTCTTATTGTTACAAATTATCTTCTAATAACTACCTTAGTAACATTTCACACATTTCAACATATTGTTTTTAGTTTCATTCTACTTAAAAATAATTTCCAGTTTCTTTTTTTTTTTTTTACAGATCTTTATTGGAGTATAATTGCTTTACAATGTTGTGTTAGTTTTTGCTGTACCACAAAGTGAATCAGCTGTATGCATACATGTATCCCCATATCCCCTTCCTCTTGAGCCTCCCTCCCACCCTCCTTAACCCACCCCTCTAGGTCACAAAGCACAGAGCTGATCCTCCTGTGCTTTGCAGCAGCTTCCCACTAGCTATTTTACCTTTGGTAGTGTATATATGTCAGTGCTACTCTATCACTACGTCCCAGGCTCCCCTTCCCCCACTGTGTCCTCAAGTCCATTCTCAGCGTCTGCATCTTTATTACTGCCCTACCACTAGGTTCCTCAGTACCATTTTTCTAGATTCCATATATATGCTTTAGCATATGGTATTTGTTTTTCTCTTTCTGACTTACTGCACTCTGTATGACAGATTTTAGGTCCATCCACCTCACTACAAGTAACTCAATTTCGTTCCTTTTTATGGCTGAGTAATATTTTATTGTTTTAAACTTCTTCTATGATCCATATGTCACTTAGAATTGTATTATGTTTTCAAATATTTAGAAATATCCCAAATAGTTTTCTGATATTGATTACTTAAGGTTTAATTTTATTGTGGAAAATAGGATGTGCATAGTTTTAATCCTTTTATATATATATTAAGACGTATTTTCTGCTGGTGTTGGGTTTGAGGTGGAGTGTGCAATAAATGTCAGTTGCACCAAGTTGGTTTCAAGTGTTGTTCAAGACTTCTATATATCCCTTACTGATATTTTTTCTAGTCTATCAACTATTGAGATTTTTTTTTTAATCCCTGAGTATACTTGTAGAATTACCTATTTTTCTTTGCAGATATATCAGTTCTGTTTCATTTATTTTTAAGCTCAGTTATTATGTACATAATAATTGTAGACTTATATATCCCCACATATAAATTGTTGCCTTAGTCAATGAGTAAATTTTATCCTTGGTAATAGTATTTGCTCTAAAACCTATTTTGTCTGATGTTAATATAGCCACCTTAGATTTTAATTTAGTGTTAGCATGACAAACCCTCTTCCATTAAAAAAAAATCTATCAATGACTTTAATGTGAGTTTCTCTTAATGAGTATAGAGATGATCTTGCTTTTATATTTATTATCAAAGTCTTTGCCTTTAAATGGGGTGTTTTAAACCTTTATATTTAATATTATCATTGAAATAGTTGGATTGAAATCTATGTTCTTGCTATTTGGTTTTCACTTGTCAAATATCTTCTATCTTTCCTTTTCCCTCTCCTTCTGACTTCTTTTCTATAAATTGCTTAATTTTTATATTTTCATTTCCTTTCCTTTTTGACTTACTAGCATTTATCTGTAATATTTTATTGTGATACTTTGGTGGTTGCTTCAGGGTTTGCCATATATCTTCAACTTACCACAGTCTGCCTTCATATGATATACTTCATCTATAGGACAATAAACTTCTTGCTGGCTTTTTGCTATTATAGTCATTCATTACATTTCTACATATATAATAAATCATACAGTTCATTATCTTTTTTCCCATTAAATCTTTGATTATCTTTTAAAGAAATTTCAATAATATGGGGAAAAACTCCACATTTTCTCAGTATTTGTGATGTTCTTCATTCCTTTTCCTTGTCCCACATTTCTATTTGGTATCATTTTCCTTTGGTTTAATGACTAGCTTTATCATTTCTTTTAGTGCAGTATGGCTGAGGATGGACATTGTCAGATTTTGTGTGTCTAAAAAGATTATTTCTCCTTCCATTATTTTTGAAAGATATTTCTTGCTTAATAAAGATCTCTAGGTTGACATATTTTTAGGGTTTAAATGCATTGCTTTGCTATCTTCTAATGAAAAACCCACTGTATTTCTTACATTAACATAGAGAAGATTTAAATTGTCTTTTTGTTTATGGGCTTATTTTAAGATTTTCTCTCTTTTTAAAATATACAATACAGTATTACTGTTAACTTTTATTTACTATAGTCACCATGTTGTACATTACATTCCCATGACTTATTTAGATTATAAGTGGAAGTTTGTACCTTTTGACTTCTTCACCCATTTGGCCCACTCCCCACCCTCCTGTTTCTGGAAACCACCAATCTGTTTTCTCTTGCTATGAGCTCATTTTATTTTGTTTGTTTTAGATATTACATATACATGAGATCATATGTTATTTATTGTTCTCCCTGACTTCTTTCACTCAGCATAATGTCCTCAAGGTTCATCCATTTTGTCAAAAATGGCAAGATTTCATTCTTTTTTATGGCTAGATAATCCATTGTACAGCACATTTTTTTTTATTCCTTTATCTATCAATGGAAACTTAGGTTTTTTCCATATCTTGTATATTGTAAATAATGCTGAAATGAACATGGGAGTGCATATATGTTTTCAAGTTAGTGTTTTTATTTTCTTCAGATAACTACCCCAAAATGGAATTGCTAGATCATATGGTAGTTCTATTTTTAACTTTTGGGGAACCTCTATACTGTTTCCCATTGTAGCTGCACCAATATACATCACCACCAACAGTGCACTAGGGTTCCCTTTTCTCCACATCCCCACCAACAGTTATCTCCTGTCATTTTGATAATAGCCATTCTGACATGTGTGAGGTGATATCTCATTGTGGTTTTGATTTGCATTTTCCTGATGATTAGTGATACTGAGCACCTATTCATGTACCTTTTGGTCATCTGTATGTCTTCTTTGGAAAAATAACTATTCAGATATTTTGCTCATTTTTAATTGGATAGATTTTTTGTTCTTTATTTTTTTGTTTGTTTTTGCTATTGAGTTGTATGAGTTTTTTCATATTTTGGATATTAACCCCTTATCAGATATATGATTTATAAATATTTTCTCCCATTCAGTATGATGTCTTTTCATTTTTGTTGATGGTTTCCTTTGCTGTGAGGATTTTTAGTAGGTTGTAGTTCCACTTGTTTATTTTTACGTTTGTTGCCTTTGTTTTTGATGTGAGTTCCAAAAAAATCATTGCCGAGAGTGATGTCAATTTGCTTATTGCCTGTTTTTCTTCTAGAAGTTTTATAGTTTCAGGTCTTGTGTTCAACTCTTTAATCCATATTGAATTAATTTTTGTGCATTGTTAATTTTGTACATTTTTTGTTAATTTTGTATAAGATAGCAGTCCAATTTTGGTTTTTTTTTTAATGTGGCTGTCCACTTTTCCCAGAACCATTTATTGAAGGGACCGTACTTAGCCCATTGCATATTCTTGGCTCCTTTGTTGTAAATTAATTGACCATGTAAGTGTGGGTTTGTTTCTGAACTCTATTCTGTTCCATTGGTCTATTTGTCTGTTTTTATGCCAATACCATACTGTTTTAATTACTGTATCTTGTGATACAGTTTTAAGTCAGGGAGGATGATGCCTCTAGCTTTGTTTCTTCAAAGTTTGCTCTGGGTCTTTTATGGTCCTATGTAAATTCTTGAATTGTTTGTTTTATTTCTGTAAAAATGCCATTGGAATTTTGATAGGGATTTCATTGACTCTGTAAATTGTGTTGGGTAGTATGGACATTTAATGATATTAATTAATTTTTTAATGATATTAATTTTCTAATCCATGAGCAAAGAATATCTTTCCATTTATTTTTGTCTTCTTCAGTTTCTTTCAACAATATCTTATAGTCTTAAATACAATATACTGAAACTTATAGGATGCAGCAAAAGCAGTTCTAAGAGGAATGTTCATAGAGGTATATGCCTACCTCAGGAAGCAAGAAAAATCTCAAATAAACATCCTGACTTTACACCTCAAGGAACTAGAAAAAGAAAAACAAATGAGGCCCAAGTTAGTAAAAAGAAGGAAATAACAAAGATCAGAGCAGTAATAAACTGAAACCAAAAAGACAATAGAAAAGATCAATGAAACCAAGAGCTGGTTTTTTGAAAAGATAAACAGAATCGACAAACCTTCAGCTAGACTCACCAAGAAAAACAGAGAGAGGACTCAAATAAATAAAATCAGAAATGAAAGAGGAGACATTACAAATTATACCACAGAAATACAAAGGATCATAAGGGTCTACTGTGAACAATTATACACCAACTAGTTGGACAACCTAAAAGAAATGGATAAATACTTAGAAACATACAACCTTCCAAGATTCCTCTTCTGTGAATCAAGATGGCAGAATACAAGGACATGGAACTCACCTCCTCCTACAAATACATCAAAAATACATCCACATGTGGAATAATTCTCACACTATACCTACTGAACACTGGCAGAAGATCTCATACAACCAAAGCTGCAAGAAAGTCCACCACATAATCAGGTAGGATGAAAGAAAAATAAAAAGGAATCTGATGGGACCTGTGCTCCTAGGAGGGAGCTGTAAAAGAGGAAATGTTCCCTAACCCTGAGAACCTCCTTCAGTGGCTGAAAGATCAGCTGGAACAGATAGGGATCTCCAGAGGCTCAGAGGAGAATGCAACATCTGGCTTGTGGCAGGCAGAACAGAAAGAGACCAGCACAGATGCTACTGGCCACCTCACTACAGTCCCCAGCTCGAGACATGTGTGTGTGCTTCAACAGACAGATCTGGGGGGAGGACTGGGGCTGGCTGCATGAACATAGCCTCAAGGGGCTGGAGTGTGGTCTGAGCTGCAAACAGGGAAGAACCCAGGTCCACCATGGAAGCCCCATTGTGAACACAAGCATGAAGGGAGGGGTAGGGTCCTGCAATAGTAGCCTCATTCTCAAAGTGCTCACAGTAGGCCCAACTCTACCTCTACAAGCTCAGGTTGCCCACATGCAGAGAAGGGGCCAAAATCTGAGCCAATCCCCAGGGACCATCGGATTTTGGAAACAGGGCTGAAATCTAAGCCATGTCCTGGTGGCTTTGAAGGATTTACGCCACAGGCACCTTGTAAGCCCAATGCCTGTGTGATGTCTGAGCAGATTACTGGTGCTCCTTTGGCTGGGACTGGGACAGATCCAGCATTAGTAGCCTTGGACCTTGCATGTGGAGGTGGGGCTGGGGTCTGGGCTGACTCCATAGCTTCCATGGTGGGTCCAGGTGTGCGACTACAGTTGTCCCAATGCCTGACTTCATCAGCAGATCTGTGTGGTGGCTTTGGGAGCACAGTGACGGATGGACATCCAGGATGATTGCATGCATTCCCACAGCTGAGGCAGAACTGAGGACAGTGCCAATAATAGTGTACTTTGTGAGCACACACAATGGGTGATGGGCAACAACACAGAGTGCACTTCCCAGTGGAAAGCTCCTGTGGAGGAATACTCAGTGGCTCTTCTCCCAACAGAAGTGCTCCAGTCCCACCTAACTCACACTGCAGCTCAGGAACTGATCTGGGGGTTTCTACTCCAACAACTGGGGAGCAGACCCTGACCTCAACAGGGATGTGACAACCACAGAGCAAAGAGGAGGTCACACTCAACATCCAGTGCAGGCTCTGGTCACCACAGTAATCACAAACCCTATCAAGGGGATAGCAATCAGCACACACTAAGCTAAGACATGGCAGGTATCTATACTAAAAACAGCCCTCGAGTCAAAAATATTGGACTCAACGTAGGCTACACAAGGATGCTTCCACATAAAAACACTCCTTCAAGACCACAGTAGATGACTGTTTCTCCTAAATTCATAGAATCAGAGAAATATAAATAAAATGAAGGAGAAACCACTCCTAATTAAAAGAACAAGAGAAATCTACTGAGAGAACAAACAATGAAACAGACCTCCCCAGTCTACCCAATCCTGAGTTCAAAAAGTAGGTAATAAAAATATTGAAGGAATAAAGAAAGACTATCAATACAAAGGCAGATCAGTGTAACACGGAAGTAGAAACTATAAAGAAGAGCCAGTTAAAATTAGAAAACTCATTTGCCGAGATGAAAGCTGAGCTAAAGGCAATAAACAAATAATGCAGAACAAATAAGTGATCTGGAAGATAGAGTAAAGAAATCACCCAATCAGAACAGCAGACAGAAAGACAAATTAAAAAAAAAAAAAGAAAGCAATATAAGAGACCTATGGGATAATATGAATTGAGCCAATCTATGCGTAATAGGGATCCCAGAAGGAGAAGAAAGAGAAAAGGGGAACAAAAATGCATCTGAAGAAATTATGACTTTAAATTGCCCAAATCCAGGTACAGGAAGCACAGAGGGGCCCAAACAAGATGAACCCAAACAGAACTACACCAAGACATTTTTATAATTAAAATGGCAAAAGTTAAAGAGAAGGTTCTAATAGCAGCAAGAGAAAAGCAAAGAGTTAGTTACAAGGGAATCCCAATAGGCTATCAGCTGATATCTCTATGGAAATGTTGCAGGCCAGAAGGGAGTGGCAATATGCATTCAAAGTCCTAAAAAGAAAAAATATGCAACCTAGGATACTCTACCCAGCAAGATTATCATTTAGATTAGAAGGAGAGATAAAGAATCCCTCAGACAAGCAAAAACTAAAAGAATACAGCAATACTAAACTTATTGTAAAAGAGATATTGAAAGGTCTTCTCTAAATAGAAAAAAAGCAATAATGTATAGGAAAGAGAAAATCACAATTGAAAAGAAAATCACTTAAATAAGCAGTACATAGATTAAAAAAAATTGTGAAACAATAATAACTACAACAAACAGTAAAAGAATAAACATGAAGATGTAAAAGAGGACATCAAAATCATAAAAGGGGAGGGTGTAAAAATATAGATTAAAAAAAAAAAAGTGTTTGAGCCTATATGACTACCAGTCTAGAGCAAGCAGATGTAGTAATGAGTTAACATCCTTGAAAAACAGTGTAACCACAATCAAAAACATACAGTAGATTCACAAAAACCAAAAAGAAGAGAACTCAAGCATAGTACAAAAGAAAATCATCAAACCACAAAAGGAAAGAAGAAAGGAACAAAGAAGGAATACAAAATCATCTGGAAAATAAGATTTCAAATGGCAATAAATTCATGTCTAGCAATAATTGCCTTAAATGCCAATGGACTATATTCTGTGATCTAAAGACATATAATAGCATATTGGACGGTTAAAATAAGAGCCTAGAATATGCTGCCTACAAGAGACACACTTTAGCTTAAAGGACACACAAAGATTAAAAGGGAGGGGATGGAAAAATATGTTGCATGCAAACAGAAATGACAAGAAAGTGGGGGTAGCAATACTCAGATCAGACAAAATAGACTTTAGAACAAAGACATAAAGAAAGATAAAGGACATTATATAATGATAAAAGGACCAATACAAGAAGAGGGTATTATATTCATTAACATATATGCACCCAATATAGAAGCCCCTAAATACAATAAAATGCTAATGGACATAAATGGAGAAATTGGTGGGAATACAGTAATAATAGGAGACTTAGACACCCCACTCACATCAATGGACAGATATTCCAGATAGAAAATCAATATGGCAACAGAGATCCTAAATGACACAATAGAAAGTTAATTGATAGTTTCAGGATATTACATCCAAAAGAACCCGGAATATACATTCTTTTTAAGTGCACACAGAACATTTTCTAGGATAGACCAAGTATGAGGACACAAAACAAGCCTCAACAAATTTAAGAGATTAGAAATTATTTCAACTATCTTTTCTGGACAAAATGGAATGAAACTAAAGACCAACCAAAAGAAATGAAAGAAAGGGAAATGAGATTAAAAAAGGTTACATGGAGACTAAACCACATGCTACTAAAAATCCAATGGGTCAATGATGAAATCAAAGAGGAAATTAAAAAATACCTTGAGATAAATGACAATGAAAACACAACCATAGAAAATCTGAGACACAGCAAAAGAAGTTTTAAGAGGGAAATTCATAGAGATACAGGCCTTCCTCAGAAAAGCAAGAAAAATTTCAAACAACCTAACCCACCACCTAAAAGAATTAGAAAAAGAAGAACAAACATCGCCTAAAGCCTGCAGAAGGAAGGAAATAATATCAGAGAGGAAATAAATAAAATGTAGATAAAAAGCAATAGAAAAAAATCAATAAAACCAAGAGCTGATTTTTTGAAAGGGTAAATAAAATTGACAAACCTCTGGCCTGGCTCACCAAGAAGAAAAGAGAGATAACATAAATAAAATAAAAAATAAAAGAAGAAGAAATAACCAATACTGCAGAAATACAAAACAAACAAACAAACAAGAATACAATTAGATGCCAACAAATTGGACAACCTAAAAGAAATGGACAAGTCTCTAGAAACATATAACTAACTCACCAAAACTGAATCAAGAAGAAATAGATAATTTGAACAGACTGAACACAAGCAGTGAAATAGAATGTATTAAAAAAAAAAAAAAAGAGTGTAAACAAATTTCAGGAGCAAAAGACTTCACTGGGGAATTCTACCAAACATACATAGAAGATATTATACTGATCCTTCTCAAACTCTTTCAAAAGATTGAAGAGGAGGAGGGAACACTCCCAGAGTCATTCTATGAAGCCACCATAATACAAATATCAAAACCAGACAAAACAATACCAAAAATATAGATGCAAAAATTCTTTTTTTCTCTGTAATTATTTTCTTTTTATTGGAGTATAGTTGCTTTACAATGTTGTGTTAGTTTCTGCTGTACAACAAAGTAAATCAAGTATGTATACATATATCCCCTCCCTCTTGAACCCCTCTCCCACTCTCCCCCTTCATCCCACCCATTTAGGTCAACACAGAGCACAAAGCTGAGCTCCCTATGCTATACAGCATGTTCCCACTAGCTATCTATTTTACACATGGTAGTATATATATGTCAATCCTAATCTCCCAGTTTGTCCCACCCTCCCCTTCCCACCCTGTGTCCACATGTCCATTCTCTGCATCTGCCTCTGTTCCTGCCCTGCAAATGGGACCTAATTAAGCTTACAGGCTTTTGCAGAGCAAAGGAAACCATAAACAAGACAAAAAGACAATGCTCAGAATGGGAGAAAATATTTGCAAATGAAGCAACTGACAAATGATTAATCTCCAAAATATATGAACAGCTCATGCAGCTCAATATCAGAAAAACAAACAATCCAATCAAAAATTCTTAACAAAATATTATCAAACTGAATCCAACAACACATAAAAAAATGTCATACACCATAATCAAGTTAAATTTCTCCCAGGGTCACAAAGATGGTTCAACATATGCAAATCAATGTGATATACCACGTCAACAAAAAAATGAGAAAAAAAAAACTCATGATTATCTCAATAGATGCAGAAAAAGCATTTGATAGAATTCAACATCTATTCATGATAAAAGCTCTTACCAAAGTGGGTATAGAGGGAACACATCTCAACATAGTAAAAGCCATTTATGACAAACCCACAGCCAACATGATACCCAATGGTGAAAAGCTGAAAGCCTTCCTGCTAAAATCTGGAATAAGACAAGGATTGCCCACTCTAACCAATTCTATTCAACATAGTATTGGATGTCCTAGCCACAGCAGTCAAACAAGAAAAAGAAATAAAAGGTGTCCAAATTAGAAGGGAACAGGTAAAATAGTCATCATATGCAGGTGACATGATACTCTATATAGAAAATGCTAAAGACTCCACACAAAAACTACTAGAACTTATAAATGAATTCAGCAAGATAGCAGGATACATGTAACATACAGAAATCTGTTGCATACTTTTATACTAACAAGGAAATATCAGAAAGGGAGAGTAAAAAAAAAAATCCCTTTTAAAATCACATCAAAAAGAATAAAATAATAAAATAATTAGGAATAAACCTGAACAAGGAATTGAAAGACTTCTATGCTGAGAACAATAAAACATTGATAAGTGAAACTGAAGATGATTTAAAGAAATGGAAAGATAGCCCATGCTCTTGGATTAGAAGAATTAATATTATTAAAATGGCCATACTTCCCAAAGTAACCTACAGATTTAATGAGATCCCTATCAAATTACCCATGAGATTTTTCACAGAACTAGAACAAATAATCCTAAAATTTATATGCAACCATAAAAGAACCAGAATTTCCAAAGCAATCCTGAGGAAAAAGAATAAAGCTGGAAGCATAACCTTCCTAGACCTCAGACAATACTACAAAACTACAATAATAAAAATATAATAGTATTGGCACAAAAACAGACGTATGGATTAATGGAACAGAATAGAGAGCCCAGAAATAAATCACACACCTATGGTCAATTAATCTTGGACAAAGGAGGAGAGAATATACAGTGGAGAAAAGACAGTCTCTTCTACAAGTGGTGATGAGAAAGCTAGACAGCCACATGTAAATCAATGAATTTAGAACACTCCCTCACACCATACACAGAAATAAACTCAAAATGGCTTAATGACTTAAATATAAGACATGATACCACAAAACTCCTAGAAGAGAACATAGGCAATATGATTTATTCTCTGACATAAATTGTAGCAATGTTTTCTTAGCTCAGTCTCCCAAGGCAATAGAAATAAATGAAAAAGTAAACAAATGGGACCTAATCAAACTTATAAGCTTTTGCACAGCAAATGAAACCCTAAACAAAACGAAAAAAACAACCTATGGGCTGGAAGAAAATACTTGCAAATGATGCGACCAATAAGGACTTAATTTCCAATATATACAAACAGCTCATCCAACTCAATAATCAAAAAACAAATAACCCAATCAAAAAATGGCAGAAGACCTAAGTAGACATTTCTCCAAAGAAGACATACAGATGGACAAGAGGCACATGAAAATATGCTCAACATCACTGACAATTAGAGAAATGCTGATCAAAACTACAAAGAAGTATCACATCACACCGGTCAGAATGGCCATCATTAAAAAGTCTACAAATAAATGCTGGAGAAGGTGTGGAGAAAAGGAAACCCTCATAAACTGTTGGTGGCAATGTAAACTGGTTCAGCCACTATGGAAAACAGTATACAGGTTCCTTAAAAAACTAAAAATAGAGTTTCCATATGATCCAACAATCCCACTCCAGGTCATCTATCCAGAGAAAACTCGTAATTTGAAAGGATATATGCACCTCAATATTAATAGCAACACTATTTACAATAGCCAAGACATGGAAGCAACCTAAATGTCCATCAACAGATGAATGGATAAAGAAGACCTGGTGTGTCTATATATATATATATATGAATGAAATAATGCCATTTGCAGCAACTTGGATGGACCTAGAGATTGTCATACCGGGTGAAATAAGTCAGACACAGAAAGACAAACATCATATGATATCACTTGTATGTGGAATCTAAAATATGATACAAATTAACTTATATACAAAACAGAAATAGACTCACAGACATATGGTTACCAAAGGAGAAAGGGGAGGTGGAGGGATAAGTTAGGAGTTGGGATTAGCAGATATAAACTACTATATATAAAATAGATAAACAGCAAGATCCTACTGTATAGCACAGATAATTATGTTCAATATCTTATAATAGTCTATAATGGAAAAGAATATGAAAAAGAAATATATGTGTGTGTGTGTGTGTGTATATGTGTGTGTATATATATGTATAACTGAATCACTTTGCTGTGTACCCAGAACTAACTCAACATTGTAAATCAACTATACTTCACTAAAAAATATGAAAGTTAAAAAAAAAAAAAGAAAATCTAAACAGACTGATTACTAGTATAGGAAACTGAGTCAGTAATCAAACTCTCCCAACAAACAAAAGTCCAGAACCAGACAACTTCACTGATTAATTCTACCAAACATTCATAGTATTAATATCAATCCTTCTTAAACTTTTCCAAAAATAGAACTGGAGGGAACACTTCCAAACTCACTTTATGAGGCCAGCATTACCCTGATACCAACACCAGACAAGGATGCCACAAGAAAAGTACACACCTGATGAACATATATGCAAATATCATCAGCAAAATATTAGTAAACCAAATTCAACAAAAGGTTAAAAGGATCATATACCATGATCAAGTGGGATTTATTTCAGGGATGCAAAGATGGTTCAACATATCCACATATCGGTGTGATACACCGGGATAACAACATATTTAAAAACCATATGATCACCTGAATAGCTGCAGAAAAATCATTTGACAAAATTCAACATTCATTTATGATAAAAACTCGATACAAAGTGGGTATAGGGGGAACATAACCTCAACATAATAAAGGCTAAATATGACAAGCTCACAGCTAACATCATTCTCAAGGTGAAAAACTGAGGCTTTTCATCAAAGATCAGGAACAAAACAAGGATGCCCACTCCTGACACTTTTATTCAACATAATATTAGAAGGTCTAGTTAGAGCAATTAGGCCAGAAAAAGAAATAAAAGGCATCCAAATTGCCAAGGAAAATGTATAACTGTCAATATTTGCAGATGACATATTATGTATAGAAAACCCTAGACTTGGGCTTCCCTGGTGGCGCAGTGGTTGAGAATCTGCCTGCTAATGCAGGGGACACGGGTTCGAGCCATGGTCTGGGAAGATCCCACATGCTGCGGAGCAACTAGGCCCGTGAGCCACAATTACTGAGCCTGCACATCTGGAGACTGTGCTCCGCAACAAGAGAGGCCACGATAATGAGAGGCCCGCGCACCACGATGAAGAGTGGCCCCCACTTGCCACAACTAGAGAAAGCCCTCACACAGAAACGAAGACCCAACACAGCCATAAATAAATTAATTAATTAAAAAAAAAAAAGAAAACCCTAGACTCCACAAAATGCTATTATAACTAATAAATTCAGTAAAGGTGTAGGATACAAAATCAGTGTGTAAAATTCATATGTTACTAATGAACTCTCTGGAAGAGAAATTAAGAAAACAGTCCTAAATATACATTTAACCAAGGATGTTAAAGTACTGAATATTGAAAACTATCAGATTTTCTCTTCATCACTGATTTTAACTAATTGAATTATGATGTGCCTTTTAGGGGTTTTTTTGTGTGTGTGCTTGTGATTCATTTCGTTTTTCAGTCTGTAGCTTTTTACTTTTCATAAAATTTGGGAAAAAAATTAGTCATTCATCATTTATTTAAACACTTTTCTGCATCTGCCCAAATTTCAGTTCTCTTTTTTTTTCAGTTTTTTTTCCTCTGTGCTTCATTTTGGGTAGTTTCTATTCCACTGCCTTCAAGTCACTGATATTTTCTTATGAAATATTTAATTAGCATTAACCCCAATTAGAGCATTTTTTAATCTCAGACATTATAATTTTAATCTCTAAAAGCTTGAGTCTTAATCCATAATTACCATGTCTCTGTTTAACATGTGCAATCTTTCCTCTGACTTTTCAACATGGAAACACTTTTAACAACTACTTTAGTGTCAGTGTCTACTGATTCTCATATGTTCACATCTGAGTCATTTTAAAATGATGGATTTTTTTCACTTTGTTTTATGAGTTTGTTGTCCTGCTTTTATGGTGTCTGGTAATTTTTGTTTGTTTTTCTAGGTTTTTTTTTTGTCAGGCATTGTGAATTTTACTTTGTTGGATTGTGATTTTTATTGCATTTCTTTATTTTGGAGCTTTGTTCTGGGACATGTTTGAGTAAATGGAAAATGCCCTGATCCTTTAGAGTCTTGCTTTTAAGCAGTTTTAGGTTAGACCAGAGTAGTGTTTGGTCTAGGGCTAATTTTTCTCCACTATTTAACTAAACTCTTCTGAATACTTTACCCAATGTTAACAAACTGTGAGGAGGGTTTCTACTCTGGCTAGTGGGAAGAGCACGCAATAACTTCCTTTGATCAACTCAAGGAGTTTTAGTTTTCCCTCTAATTATCTGTGTGTTTGTTTGTTTTCCTCCTAGCCTTGAGTCATTGCCTGACATATATATATGAGCTGATCAAGTATTCAGCTGATCAAGTATTCAGCTGATTCAAGTATTCAGGGGTTTAAAAGTATTCAGATACTAAAAAGGGAACCTTCAAAGCTATCCAGAGCTCTCTCTCTCTGCAGTTCTCTCCCTGCCAATACTCCACTTCTAGCTGCGTTAGCCTTCATAAAAGCCCAGCTCCATTTCACAACTCATGCGGACTGCTGAGCTTGCCTGTGTTTGTCCTTCTGTACGATAATCAGAAAACATTCTATAGGCAAGATGTGAAAATTATTGCATTAATCTCTTTTGTGTGCGTTTTTTTTTAACCTCTCAAGGATTATAGTCCTTTCTTGTCTGATATAAAACTTGAGACCATTAATGCATATACCTTGTCCATTTTTAAAAAAAGTTTTTCATGCTGAAAGGCATTGTTTCTGTTCAGGTTTTAGGCTCTGGTACTCCATCTTGGTCTGATATTCCCCTTTATTTCATTTTTCCTTTTCCTACCATCCTAGATTAACCTGACCCCTGTCTATTTTGAAAACATAAAAATTTTATCCTATCCTTATTAGGTAGGATAAATTACCTAATTCTTTCTTGCATTGACCAAATATGACCCTCATAATTTTAAAAGCTAAGGCAGCCCTGCTGTGTCAGCCATCCAACGATGGATCAGTCTATGATATCTCACATGGTAATCTTCTTCAGTGTTATTAAAGGATGCTGAAGATTTGCTTTGTCATGGTAAAAACTGTTGTTTGTGGGCAGATTATTTAAAAATACAGTAAATACATGTATGTTTATGTGTGTGTGCACATACGTGTGTGTACATGTATCCATGTCAAAATATTGGGACATCTGTATTAACTGTATGTTGTGCTTTGGGAAGACTTTCTTATCAGTTGATCAGATATAAATTATTATAAGAGTTTCAGCAGGAGTTGGCAAACTATTTTTCTAAGTTTCATGTAGTAAATATTTTAGGCTTTGAGGGTTGTATTATTTCTGTGACTGCTCAACTCCTCAGTTATAGTGAGAAAACAGCCACAAATAATACAAAGGAATGGGAATGGCTGTAGTCCAGTAGACTTTATTTATAGAAAACAACTGATGGACCACATTTGGCCTGTGGGTCATAGTTTGCTGGTACTTAATCTAGAGAATGTCTTGAATATTTATGGTAGACAGAATAACTTTTGTGGCCCCTTTAGATAGTAAATATTTTGGAAGTTTAAATTCATATAGGGACATATTATCTTAAAATGTCCTTCAAAATAATTTTAGGTTCTTTGAGAGCAGGAAAAAAGGGTCATATCTGAGCCATATTAATTCCATACGTGAGACCTTTGGACAATTACAAGGAAATTGTTTCCTTTAAAGAACAAAGGCCACTTGACAATTTTAAATTAGTTTTTTTGTGCAGTTTCTTGCTCTTTCTGACAGATCCTGTGTGATGCTACTGCTAAAAACTGTCCTATCTGCTTCCTTCCTTGTTTGTTCTCTTTGAACTGTATTTTCCTGGCATGTAAAGATAAGGTTTAGGAGATTTCTGACACGTAATTCCTGACAAGTTGGGTAAACACACTTACAAAATTTATTGAAACTTTTTAGAATATGTTGGATATTTTCTTTAATACCTTTAAGTCTTGTTGGTGCCAGAATTAAAACCTGATATGTATCAATTAGATAGGATATCAGAATAAGCATTTTAAAGAACTTACTGAAATTTATGTGGTATTTATATGTGTGAATATTCTTTTTGGTCAATTTCCTTAGTTCCTAAGCAGGAATTATTCCTTTTAGCAACTTTCTTTGGTTCTGCCCAGTGTGGTACTGTTTGTGGGTGGGAGAATCAGTGATAGTAAGACAAATATTGTAAGGCATTATTGTAGCATTCTTCAGAGAAATGAACTGACCTTTCTCCCTGAATCCACTTCCTAAGCCTGTGATGCCATCACAGGTGTATATCATTGTTGCAACCTGCTAGACCTCATTGCCATGGAAAAAAACAAATAAAAAATAAATGATTCAAAAATAGCAAAGTTGCAAATATTAATAAATTATTGTTGACTTATATGCCAAAAAGAATACATGGAAATCTAATAGGTAATTTTTTACCTTATTTTAAAATTGATGATACTTGAATTCTCTATCACTTTACTCATTTTCTGTCATAAGACTTACTGCCAGATGGTAAACCAGACACTGGACTGGGCAGGACGAATGCAACGTATCATATTCCCTGTACTTTAGACAAGCGAACTGAAGATTAAAATATAGACTACTATGTGCTATGATAGAGACATACTCAGAATACTATGGAACCATAGAAAAGGGGTTAAGCAAATCAGATTGAAGCATCAGAAAAAGACTGAGGGGTTTCCTTGTCTGAATTTTGAAAGAAAATAATGTGCTATGCAAACCAAGATAAACTTGAGGCAGGATAGAAAGTATTTCACGTCAAAGGGCCCAAATATAACAGTGAACATGATCCATTGGGGTGCTAAAAGTAGTTGGGTATGGTTGTAGCATAGAATGTAAGAGTAGTACTGATGAGAGGTAGCTCTGGAGAAGTAGAAGAAAATCTTGAATGCTTTACACAGGGGTTTAAAAGTATTCAGTAAAGATATGCAAAACCTTGAATGAATTTAAATAAACTGCTATGAATCATTTTGTTCTTTTAGAATATTTTCTTGGAATTTTTGAAAACTGAACTTGAAAGGTGAGGGTCTTATTAGAAGGATATTTCAGCAATACAAGCCAGATATGTTGACTATATTCCCTGTGTTGACTATATTCCCTGTGTTGTACAATATGTCCTTGTAGCTTATTGACCGTATTCATAACAGTTTGTACCTCTTAACCCCCTACCCCTATCTTGCCCCTCCTCCTTTCCCTCTTCCACTGGAAACCACAAGGTTGTTCTCTTTATCTGTAGTCTGTTTTCCTTTTGTTATGTTCACTAGTTTTTTTATTTTTTAGATTCCACATGTAAGTGATTTCATACGATATTTTTCTTTCTCTATCTGACTTACTTCACTTAGCATAATACCCTCGAAGTCCATCCATGTTGTTATAAATGGTAAAATTCCATTCTTCTTTATGGCTGAGTAGTATTCCATATATATATATATATACACACACACACACATGCACACACACACTCAATGGAATATACCACATCTTTATCCATTCATCTGTTACTGGACACTTAGGTGCTTGACAATTGTAAGTAATGCTATAAACATTGGTGTGCATGTATCTTTTAGAATTAGTGTTTTTGTTTTATTTGGATATATGCTCGGGAGTGGAGTTGCTGGATCACATGGTAGTTCTACTTTTAGATTTTTGAGAAACCACCATTCTGTTTTCCACAGTGGCTGTACCAATTTGCATTCCCAACAATAGTGTATGAGGGTTCCCTTTTCTTCACAACCTTGCCAACATTAGATATTTGTGGTCTTTTTGATGATAGCCATTCTGACAGGGGTGAGGTGATATCTCAGTGTTGTTTTAATTTGCATTTTTCTGATGATTAACATAGTTGAACATTCTTCCATGTCCCTGTTGGCCATCTGTATGTCTTCATTGGAAAAATGTCTATTCAGATCTTCTGCCCTTTTATAGTCAGGTTGTTTGTTTTTTTGATGTTGAGTTGTATAAGCCTTTATGTATTTTGGATGTTAACCCCTTTTTGCTACAATTCATGTCAAAGAGTGTTTTGCCTATGTTTTCTTCTAGGAGTTTTATGTTTTCTCATCTTACATTTAGGTATTTAATCCATTTGGTGTTTATTTTTGAATATGGTCTAAGATGTTCTACTTCCATTCTTTCACATGTAGCTCTTTAGTTTCACCAGCACCACATATTGAGGAGACTGTTTTTTCTCCATTGTGTATTCTTGCCTCCTTTGTCATAGATTAATTGACCATATAAGTATGTTGGTTTATTCTGGGCTCTCTATTCTGTTCCATTGATCTCTGTGTCCGTTTTTGTGCCAGTACCATACTGTTTTGATTACTTAGTTTTGTACTAGAGTCTGAAGACAGGGAGAATGATTTCTTCAGCCCTGTTCTTTCTCAAGGTTGTTTTGGCTATTCAGGACCTTTTGTGTTTCCATACAAATTAAAAATTTTTTTGTTCTAGTTGTGTGAAAAATGCCATAGGTAATTTGTTAGGGATTGCATTGAATATGTAGATTGTCCTGGATAGTCTGGTCATTTTAACAATATAAATTCTTCCAGTTCATGAACACAATATATCTTTCCATCTGTTTGTTTCATCTTTAATTTCTTTCATTAATGTCTTATAGTTTTCTGAGTACAGGTCTTTTATGTCTTTACTTAGGTTTATTCGTAGGTATTTTATTCTTCTTGATTCAGTGGTAAATGGGAGTGTTTCCTTAATTTCTCTTTCTGATACGTCTTTGTTAGTGTATAGAAATGCAACAGATTTCTGTATATTAATTTCATATCCTGCAACTTTACCAAATTCATTAATGAACTCTAGTAGTTCTCTGTTGGTGTCTTTAGGATTTTCTATGTACAGTATCATGTCATCTGCAGACAGTGACTGTTTTACTTCTTCCTTTCCAATTTGGATTTATTTTATTTCTTTTTTTCCTCTGATTACTGTGGCTAGGACTTCCAATACTGTGTTTAATAAAAGTGGTGAGAGTAGGCATCCTTGTCTTATTCCTGATCTTAGAGGAAATGCTTTCAACTTTTCACTGTTGAGTATGATTTTAGCTGTGGTTTTGCGATGTATGTCCTTTATTATGTTGAGGTATGTTCTCTATATGCCCATTTTGTGGATAGGTTTTATCGTAATTGGATGTTGAATTTTGTCAAAAGGTTTTTCTGCATCTACTGAGATGATCATATGATTTTTATTCTTCTATTTGATAATGCAGTGTATCACATTGATTTTTGTAGATACTGAAAAATCCTTGTATCTCTGGGGTAAAACCCACTTGATCATGGTGTATGATCTTTTAAATGTAACATTGGATTGGTTTACTAACATTTTGTTCAGGATGTTTGCATTTATGTTCATCTGTGATACTAGCCTGTAAATTAGTATGTGTGTGTGTGTGTTTGTGTGTACGTGTGTGTGATAATCTTTGTCTGGTTTGGTATCAGGGTGATGCTGGCCTCATAGAATGAGTTTGGAAGCATTCCTTCCTCTACAATTTTTTGGAATAGTTTGAGAAGGTAAGATGTTAACACTTCTCTAAATGTTTGGTTTGGTAGAATTCACCTGTGAAGCCATCTGGTCCTGTCCTGGATTTTAGTTTCCTGGAAGTTTTTAAATTGCTGATTCAATTTCATTACTGGTAATATGTCTGTTAACATTTTCTCTTTTTTCCTGGTTCACTCTTAGCAGATTGTATGTTTCTAAGAATTTGTCCATTTCTTCTAGGTTGTACACTTTATTGCCTTATAGTTGTTGGCAAATTTTATTTTTTAAGAAGTATTTGCTTACTATGGGCCAATATCTATTATATGTGCTTTTTGAATATTAACTCAATTTTAAGTGCATTGAGTTTGATATGCACATGATACAATAATGATTAAGTGCTAATAAAAGTATGTGTATGTTTATTTGTTTGAATATATAAATTTTACAGTCTTCAGGCTCTAGGTTTTTAAAATTTATTTTATTTTTTTAATTAGAAAATTATTTTTTATTTTTTATTTTTAATTGGAGTTTAGTTGCTTTACAATATTGTGTCAGGCTATAGTTTTTATGTAAATATTTCAAAGGGAGTAAGGACATGTGGAAAAGAGATTATTTGTAGCTTCTCTTGAGAAATTGGCTGGGGAATAAGATCACTGAAAGAAAAGAAATGGAGAAGCCAAAATAATTTTTTGGAAGCCATATAAAGAAAAAGAGTAATGAATGAGAGACAGAGTATAATAGTCTCACCTCTGGCCAGTTTTAGGTAGTAATGAGCCATATTTTCTATTGGCCTTAGCAAGAAAATCATCTAGATCATTGGTTGGGTGGTGGGAGCAGAAACCCATGTGCAGAGATTTGAAGTAGGAAGGAGACTGTAGTTAGATACATGAGCTGGGTCTGCAAAAACTGATATGACATGAGAAAAGGAAGAGAGAGGCTGCTGAGTAGAAGTGGATTGGCAAGTTTCTTGGAGGAAGAGTGACAAGAATAGGATAACAGACATAGTGCAGAATACTAAAACAACCCGAAGTTCAGAGATAAAATATTTCAAGTGTGGGACAGCTGTATGTAAATCAATGAAGTTAGAACACCCCCTCACACCATAAACAAAAATAAATTCAAAATGGCTTAATGACTTAAATATAAGACATGACACCATAAGACTCCTAGAAGAGAACATAGGCAAAAGACTCTTTGATATAAATTGTAGCAATGTTTTCTTAGGTTAGTCTCCCAAGGCAAAAGATATTAAAGCAAAAATAAACAAATGGGGCCTAATCAAACTTATAAGTTTTTCACATCAAAGGAAACCATGAACAAAATGAAAAGACAACCTACAGACTGGGAGAAAATAGTTGCAAATGTTGCAACCAACAAGCGCTTAATGTGCAAAATATACAAACAGCTCATACAACTCAGTAACACAGAAAAAATAAACAACCCAATCAAAAAGTGGGCAGAAAACCTAAATAGTCATTTCTCCAAAGAAGACATATATATATGGCCGACAGGCACATGAAAAATGTTCCACGTTGCTAAGTATTAGAAAATGCAAGTCAAAACTACAATGAGGTATCACATCACACTGGTCAGAATGGCCATCATCCAAAGGTCTACAAATAATAAATGCTGGAGAGGGTGTAGAGAAAAGGGAACCCTTCTACACTGTTGGTGGGAATGTAAATCGGTACAGCCTCTATGGAGAACAATATGGAGGTTTCTTAAAAAACTAAAAAGAGAGTTTCTGTGTGATCCAGCAATCCCACTCCTGGGCATATATCCAGAAAAGACAAAAACTCTAATTCGAGAAGATACATGCACCCCAATGTTCATAGCAGCACTATTTATGATAGCAAAGACATGGAAGCAACCTAAATGTCCATCAACAGATGATTGGATAAAGAAGATGTGGTAAATATCTATATATCTATATATCTATATATATAGATATATAGATATATATATATATAGATACAATGGAATATTACTGAGCCATAAAAAAGAATGAAATAATGCCATTTGCAGCAACATGGGTGAACCTAGAGATTATCATACTAAGTGAAATCAGACAGAGAAAGACAAATATTACATGATATCACTCATATGTGGAATTTTAAAAATAGTACAAATGAATTTATATACAAAATAGAAACAGACTAACAGACATAGGAAACAAACTCATGGTTACCAAAGGGGAAGGGATAAATTAGGAGTATGGTATTAACAAATACACACTACCAAAAATAAAATAGATAAACAACAAGGATTTACTGTATAGCACAGGGAACTATATTCACTATCTTGTAATCACCTATAATTGAAAATAACTCACTTTGCTGGATACTTTGCTGTACACCTGAAACAATTACAATATTGTAAATCAGCTGTACTTCAATAAAAAAATATTTCAAGTGTGTTCAGGGTACAGGATTTAGTTTTCTAAAACAGAGGATAACATTATGCATGCTTCCCCAACAGAATGTTGCAAATAACGGGTTACTTAGGGGAGGCAGGTGTAATGAATTGTTCTTCTGAGTGTCCTTTAAATGGGACAAATGAGTCTCATGAATCAAGCATGGTAGAATTTGCTTATGTCTGAATTACTTTGACTTTTCTAGAATTTTATTACTTGCAAAATTTGAAAATGACTTTTTAAAGAGGAGGAATGCTGATATTTCTGTTTAACTTGTCTATGAGTGTTTAGTGAGGAGGAGAGTTATATTTAATTTTTACAACATTAAAAATTAATTGGTATATAAATATGAAGTAAAATTTAGATAAAAATATCTATAGGGCCAGAAAGTACCAAAATTTTCTTTCACCCATCATAATTTCTCTGTGTTTAAATATAATTAGCAATGTGTTTTATGCACTTGGGTATAGCTAACTGCATTTCATAATTACACTCAAGTCCCCAATGTAGGTTTTTCCTAAGCAAGAAGGAAAAACTATTGGTTTTCCTTTCCATGTTTTTATATCACAGACAGTAGGGAAAGAAAGACCAATAAATCACTACAGCCTTTATGTATATCATATATATATATATATATATATATATGTATGTGTATATATATATGTATGTATATATAAATAAATATTCAGCCAGCTGGCAGAGCCCATGCAGCTGAGAACCACAAATGAGCTGACCTGACCTACTTGTGGTTTGGTGCAGTTTTCCCTTTTCCATCTCAGTTAATTATACCTTTAGAGACAACTCAGATTTGTTTATTAAAAAAAAAGAAAAAGAAAATCCTCTATTTTTTTCTCAGTAATTTTGATAACCTTATATTTCTTGTGATTCTCCTTGTTTTTTTAATATAAAACTATTTTCTTCCTTTGAGGAAATTTTCTTTTAAGCTTTTTAAATTTTTTTCATTTATAATTACTGCATTTTCTGTGTCAGAAAAGAAAAGTCATTCAAATTGGGGAAATGGCAGTCAAGTCTCTGCCAAGTTTATCAATGTCATTTTGTTCCCAGGAGAGATGATTTTCTCTCATTTCACAAATGTCACATAGATACCAGAGAATAAGCTTATACAAGTTGAAAAATAGAAAGCATGTGAGGGTCAGAACAAGGGACATAGACTCGGGCTAGTGTTTTAGTCTTTATGTGCTTCTGCATAACTATCTATAAAATGGGTATTATGATTGTGCCTGTCTCACATTTGTACCAAAGGAATTAATAAGCTATTTCTTATGAAATTATTTGAGGTTCCCACAGTAAACATCTAATAAGTTATATGGAATATATATAAAATAATATATGACTATGAAACTATATATATATATATGTGATATATTATTTCACAGTATCAGAGCAAAACATTTTTAGGTATTCATAAAATGTGTAATTTCACAGAGAGGACAGTTTCTAACATGGCCCATCTGTGCTTAGCACAGTGCTGTGCAGAGAGTAGATAATAAAGAAAAAAAGTAGGAAGCATGTAAAATGACAATTGTTAGATATATTTACTACTATTAATTTTCCTGTGCTCAGCAGTACCTTAAAAACATCAGAATATTTCTATAGTAGTCAGGATAGAGTTAGCTATATCCCCAATATAGCTAAATCCCCAAATCTTTATGGATTAAGAATACAAGCTTTTATTGTTCCTTCGTTTAAAGTCAAGTGCATCCAAACCTGCCATCCTCTTTTGAAACTGACCGATTTTGAACACATCGGTCTGTAACCTGTTATGAATGGTGAAAAAAAATAATTAAAGTCACTTTTATTTACTAAATGTAATTGAGACAGGATGTAATACATCTTGTCTAGCTTCTAATCTTGAGAATCAAAGACATGAGCCTACTGAGATGCAAGGTGGTTCAAAAAGGCAACTTTGGGGCTTCCATGGTGGTGCAGTGGTTAAGAATCAACCTGCCAATGCAGGGGACATGGGTTCAAGCCCTGGTCCAGGAAGATCCCACATGCCGGGAAGCAACTAAGCCTGCGCACCACAACTACTGAGCCTGCGCACTACAGCCCGCAAGCCACAACTGTTGAGCCCACGTGCCACAACTATGGAAGCCCGAGCACCTAGAGCCCGTGCTGTGCAACAAGAGAGGCCACTGCAATGAGAAGCCTGAGCACCACAATGAAGAGTAGCCAGCACTCACTGCCACTACAGAAAGCCCATGCACAACAATGAAGACCCAATGCAACCAAAAATAAATAAATAAATAAAAGGCAGCTTTGCTCTATACCTAGGAAAATGAAGTTATTTAGTAAACTCATAGCATTATGTTATAATTCCTCTTAGAAGTATAATTCTGAAAACTAAAGTTTCACAAACAGACATTATCTAAAATGAACTGGTAGACGCATACACAGAACCACACACACAACCACATACACACATAGATATACAGGTTGGTATTTTAATAATTTGAGGCACATTAACCCTTAATTCCTGAAATATTTTTTAATTGCAAACATAACTAAAAAGAACTCTTCTTTAATGCTATGAAATTAGAAATCAATTACAGGAAAAACACCATAAAAAACACAAACGCATAGAGGCTAAACAGTGCACTGCTAAACAACCAAGAGATCACTGAAGAAATCAAAGAAGAAATAAAAAAATACCTAGAAACAAATGGCAATGAAAACATGATGATCCAAAACCTATGGGACACAGCAAAAGTTGTTCTAAGAGGGAAGTTACAGCAATTCAAGCTAACCTTGAGAAAAAAATAAAAATCTCAAAAAAACAATCTAACCTTACAGCTAAAGCAACTAGAGAAAGAAGAAGAAGAGAAAAAAAACCCCAAAGGTAGTAGAAGGAAAGAAATCATAAACATCAGAGCAGAAATAAATGAAAAGGAAATGAAGAAAACAATAGCAAAGATCAATAAAACTAAAAGTTGGTTCTTTGAGAAGATAAACAAAATTGATAAACCTTTACCCAGACTCATCAAGAAAAAAAGGGAGAGGACTCAAATCAATAAAATTAGAAATGAAAAAGGAGAAATTACAACTGACACCGCAGAAATACAAAGGATCATAAGAGACTACTACAAGCAACTATATGCCAATAAAATGGACAACCTGGATGAAATGGACAAATTCTCGGAAAGGTACAACTTTCTAAGACTGAAGCAGGAAGAATTAGAATATAGAAACCGACCAATCACAAGTAATGAAATTGATACTGTAATTAAAAATTTTCCAGCAAACAAAAGTCCAGTACCAGATGGCTTCACAGGCGAATTCTATCAAACATTTAGAGAATAGTTAACACCTATCCTTCTCAAACTCTTCCAGAAAATTGCAGACGGAGGAGCACTTCCAAACTCATTCTATGAGGCCACCATCACCCTGATACCAAAACCAGACAAATATGTCACAAAAAAAGAAAATTACAGATCAATATCACTGATGAACATAGACACAAAAATCCTCAACAAAATACTAGCAAACAGAATCCAACAGCACATTAAAAAGATCATACACCATGATCAAGTGGGATTTATCCCAGGGATGCAAGGATTCTTCAACATGCAAAACAATGTGATACACCACATTAACTAATTTAAGAACAAAAACCATAGGATATCTCAATAGATGAAGAAAAAGCTTTTGACAAAATTCAACATCCATTTATGATAAAAACTCTCCAAAAAGTGGGCATTGAAGGAACCTAACTCAACATAATAAAGGCAATATATGACAAACCCACAGCAAATATCATTTTCAATTGTGAAAACCTGAAAGCATTTCCTCTAATATCAGGAACAAGACAAGGATGTCCACTCTCACCACTGTTATTCAACATAGTATTGGAAGTCCTAGGCATGGCAATCAGAGAATAAAAAGAAATAAAAGAATACAAATTGAAAAAGAAGAAGTAAAACTGTCACTGTTTGCAGATGACATGATACTATACATAGAAAATCCTACAGATGCCACCAGAAAACTAATAGAGCTCATCAGTGAATTTGGTAAAGTTGCAGGATACAAAATTAACGCACAGAAATCTCTTGCATTCCTATACACTGACAACAAAAGATCAGAAAGAGAAACCAAGGAAATAATCCCATATACCATCACATCAAAAAGAATAAAATGCCTAGGAAAAAAACCTACCTAAGGAGGCAAAAAACCTGTACTCAGAAAACTATAAAACACTGATGAAAGAAATCAAAGATTACACAAACAGATAGAGAGGTATACCATGCTCCTGTATTGGAAGAATAAATACTGTGAAAATGACTATACTACCCAAAGCAATCTACAGATTCAATGCAATCCCTACCAAATTACCAATGGCCTTTTTCATAGTATTGGAACAAAAAATTATACAATTTGTATGGAAACACAAAAGACCTCGAATTGCCAAAGCAATCTTGAGAAGGAAAAATGGAGCTGGAGGAATCAGGCTCCCCGATTTCAGACTATACTACAAAGCTACAATAATCAAGACAATATGGTATTGGCACAAAAACAGAAATATAGATCAATGGTACAAGATAGAAAGCCCAGAGGTAAACCCATGAACCTATGATCATCCAGTCTATGACAAAGGAGGCAAGAAAGTGCAATGGAGACAAGACAGCCTCTTCAATAAATGGTGCTGGGAAAACTGGACAACTACATGTAAAACAATGAAATTAGAACACTCCCTAACACCATACACAAAAATAAACTCAAAATGGATTATGGACATAAATGTAAGACCAGACACAATAAAACTCTTAGAAGATAACATGGAAAAACACTCTTTGACATAAATCACAGCAAGATCTTTTATGACCCAGCTCCTAGAGTAATGAAAATAAAAATGAAAATAAGAGAATGGGACCTAATGAAACTTAAAAGCTTTTGCACAGCAAAGGAAACCATAAACAAGACGAAAAGACAACCCACAGAATGGGAGAAAATATTTGCAAATGAAGCAATGGACAAAGGATTAATCTCCAAAATATACAAACAGTTCGTGCAGCTCAATATCAAAAAAACAAACAACCCAATTTAAAAAATGGACGGAAGACCTAAATAGACATTTCAGCAAAGAAGACATACAGATGGCCAAGAGGCACATGAAAAGATGCTCAACAGAAGTAATTAATAGAGAAATGCAAATCATAACTGTAATGAGATATCACCTCACACCAGTCAGAATGGCCATCATCAAAAAATCTACAAACAATAAATGCTAGAGAGGATGCAGGGTAAAGGGAGCCCTCTTGCACTGTTGGTGGGAATGTAAATTGATACAGCCACTGTGGAGAACAGTAGGGAGGTTCCTTAAAAAACTAAAAATAGAACTACCATATGACCCAGCAATCCCACTACTGGGCATATACCCTGAGAAAACCTTAATTCAAAAAGACACAGGTACCCCAATATTCATTGTAGCACTATTTACAATATCCAGGGCATGGAAACATCCAAAATGTCCATTGACAGATGAATGGATAAAGAAGATGTGGTACATATATACAATGGAATATTACTCAGCCATAGAAAGAAATGAAATTGGGTCATTTGTAGAGATGTGGATGGACCTTGAGTCTGTCATACAGAGTGAAGTAAGTCAGAAAGAGCAAAACAAATATCGTATATTAATGCATATATGTGGAATCTAGAAAAATGGTACAGATGAACTTATTTGCAGGGCAGGAATAGAAAGGCAGACGTCGAGAACAGACATGTGAACACAGTGGGGGGAGGGGAGGGTGGGACGAATTGGGAGATTAGGTGTGACATAAATACACTACCATGTGTAAAATAGATAGCTAGTGGGAACATGCTGTATAGCACAGGAAGCTCAGCTCAGTGCTCTGGGATGACCTAGAAGGGTTTGATGAGGGGGTGAGGGAGGTCCAAGAGGAAGGGGATATATGCATACATATAGCTGATTCACTTCATTGTACAGCAGAAACTCACACAACATTGTAAATCAATTATACTCCAATAAAAAAAAAGAAGAAACCTTTAGTACTCTGAGCCATGACTTATACCTACATTAGTGATTTAAATTTAATTCAACTGTCAAGGAATATATTTCCTTTGTGTTAACTGTATTTATCTCTATATCCTTCTAATTTTTTGTTTTTTTCCACAAAGTTTGGAAGCTTAGAAACTCCATTTCCAAGTGTTGTGTTCATCAGAGTTCTCTAAGTGATTTATGGTCTGTCCTTGAGAAGCATTAGTTTGAGATTTGGAAGGGGAATTGGAATCTTTTTCACTCTTTGATCAGCAGTGACAGCAGATATGTGGGTTTCTCAGGGTCACACTTTACAGAGTCCTTTGTCCCTTTGTCATCCACTTTAGAGTGAGACACAGTAAGCAAAGTATGCAGAAGTTTCTTGAATGTTCCTGATATAGAAGCATCAAAAACTCTTTTGAAGAAATGTAATTGTGATAGTCAGAATAATGACTACCTCTGCGCGCGCGTGCACGTGCACACACACACACACACACACACGTTCATACCTTAATTCCCAGAATCTGTATGTTATTTTACATGACAAAAGGGACTCTTCAGTTGTGATTAAGATTAAGGAAATTAAGATGAGAAACAATCCTGGAATATCCAGGTAGGCTCAATCTAATCCCACTGGTCCTTAAAAGCTGTGAACCTTTCTGGTGTGGTCAAAGGGAGATGTAAATATGGGGGGGAAAAAGTCAAAGATACAATACTAATGGCTTTGAAGACAGAGGAAGGGGGCCAGGAGCCAAGATGTGCAGACAGCCTCTAGAAGCTAGAAAAGGCAAACAGTCTCTCCTAGAGTCTCCAGAAATGAATGCAGCCTTGCTGACATTATAGCCTGATGCAACCTGTTGTGGTCTTCAGACTTTCAGAACTGTAAAACAACAAATTTTTATTTTTAACCCACAATTTATAGTAATTTATTATAGCAGCAATAGGAAACTAATAGAGGTAATTTCCTACATCCTAGATAAAAATAGATATTATCAATTTTTTTAGGAATAAAAAAATTATGTAGTGCTGTTTGAATATTCACTTTAATTGTGTCTAAATTTGAGTCTGTATTCATATTTGAGTGGATATTCTGCTATTTAGTAATTTTTCATATTTTATAATCTTCCCACATCTGTCAACATGCCAACATATGTGTATGGGAGCAGTGGATGAGTGAGGTCTTCATAAAAGAAGAATCGAGGCAAAAACAGTGTTTTTCTTTTCTCTGGCCTGTTTCACTTCAGTCAAGAGGGTTCCATCAATTCTAGTAGACAGACTATCCTCTCCTTTCTTAAGTACGTGGATCCTCATTTCTCCAAATATTCAAAGCTAGATCCTTCATTCACTACTTATACTAGCTGAATGTAAGGAAGTTTCTGCCAATTTAGCAGCAGAATTAATATTAATAAATTGTATCATCAAATAAATCACCTTTTCCATGTAACAGTTTAATAAACTGCCAGCAGGCCAATTAGCATTTGCGCATAGCTGACTTGTTCTTGAATACCCTTTTATTTCCAAGTCACTTGAAAAGACAAGATGTTTTTGTTAGTTAATGTCCAGTTTAATTAGCTTCCATTGAAATATTCATTTTACATTAAGGAAGATAAATGCTAAAGTATTGGCAGCTGAATGTTGTTTTTATAAAAAACTGACGGTTTGCAGAAAGAAAAGACATTGTGCTGTCATTGCTCTGTCACTTCTGGGCAATTTCAATATGTACATTACTCTCTATATACAGCAGTACTTAGAGTAGCGCTCCTGAACTTTTAATATCTTGGTTGAAGAGGCCAGGTCAAAATCTTTACATCTGGATTAAATAAACATGCAACCCTACCCATTTATATATCAGGAATATCACATACATGTTTTTTCTCTAAGGAAATCTATACTTGGAAAACTTACAGGACTTGTTTATGGTGTAGCAGCGACTTCCCTTGAACTTGTTGAACTCTATCTAGTAACTGCAAGTATATTTTAATCTTGGCTTTAATAATGGCTGTGGTGATGCCCCAAAAAAGCAAGAGATGATTGAGGCAATGCCTTTGATAAGTTTCATTCTGTTCTTTTCCTTGTATGTGTGTGTGTATGTCTATGTAGATATGTGCATATGTTTTCCTCTGTGGAGAAATGGTTATGAATGAAAATTTTGCATTATTTTATTGAAATTAGATTATTATCTTACTGGGATATTAAGTGAATAAAACAAAAATTAAGTTCTTAAAAAAGTCTACTAACAATATAGGTATTGAGGGCTTATAATCTTTGTTTTTTAGAAAATGTGACATGGAGAATGGAAATTTGCATGCTCAGAACCCTGTATTATGCTATTTTTAAATTAATATTTTATGATAGTGTTATAATAAACATTTTTTTATAATTATTTTGACATCTTTATTGGAGTATAGTTGCTTTACAATGGTGTGTTAGTTTCTGCTTTATGACAAATTGAATCAGCTATACATATCCCTATATCCCCATATCTCTTCCCTCTTGTGTCTCAGTCCCACCCTCCCTATCCCACCCCTCTAGGTGGTCACAAAGCACTGAGCTGATCTCCCTGTGCTATGCGGCTGCTTCCCACTAGCTATCTATTTTACATTTGGTAGTATATATAAGTCCATGCCATTCTCTCACTTCGTCCCAGCTTACCCTTCCCCCTCCCCATGTCCTCAAGTCCATTCTCAACGTCTGCGTCTTTATTCCTGTCCTGTCCCTACGTTCTTCATAACCATTTTTTTTTTTTTAGATTCCATATATATGTGTTAGCATATGGTGTTTGTTTTTCTCTTTCTGACTTACTTCACTCTGTATGACAGACTCTAGGTCCATCCACCTCCATACAAATAACTCAATTTCATTTCTTTTTATGGCTGACTAATATTCCATTGTATATATGTGCCACATCTTCTTTATCCATTCATCTGTCAATGGACACTTAGGTTGCTTCCATGTCCTGGCTACTGTAAATAGAGCTGCAATGAACATTGTGGTACATGACTGTTTTTGAATTAGGGTTTTCTCAGGGTATATGCCCAGTAGTGGGATTGCTGGGTCATATGGTAGTTCTATTTTTAATCTTTTAAGGAACCTCCATACTGTTCTCCATAGTGGCTGTATCAATTACATTCCCACCAACAGTGCAAGAGGATTCCCTTTGCTCCACACCCTCTCCAGCGTTTATTGTTTGTAGATTTTTTGATGATGGGCATTCTGACTGGTGTGAGGTGATACCTCATTGTAGTTTTGATTTGCATTTCTCTAATGATTAGTGATGTTGAGCATCCTTTCATGTGTTTGTTGGCAATCTGTATATCTTCTTTGGAGAAATATCTATTTAGGTCTTCTGCCCATTTTGGGATTGGGTTGTTTGTTTTTTTGATATTGAGCTGCTTGTAAATTTTGGAGATTAATTCTTTGTCAGTTGCTTCATTTGCAAATATTTTCTCCCATTCTGAGGGTTGTCTTTTTGTCTTGTTTATGGTTTTTCCTTTGCTGTGCAAAAGCTTTTAAGTTTCATTAGGTCCCATTTGTTTATTTTTGTTTTTATTTCCATTTCTCTAGGAGGTGGGTCAAAAAGGATCTTTCTGTGATTTATGTCATAGAGTGTTCTGCCTAAGGCCAGACACTATAAGCATTTTTCTGAGTCAAACTGTCCTGGGTATTTGGACATGATGGAAGATGGTTGCCTAAATGACATCTCCAGAGTCATCTTTGATCTTTTGCTGCATAAATCTACCTGCTTGTGAGAAATCTCTTCTTGGCTGAATGACAGGCATTTTAATTGTACTTAGAGTCACCATATTGTTCCCATGTTACAAACAACTTATTTGCTTCTGTTCCCTATCACAGTGAATAGCACCATCAGAAGACGGCATCAGTTTTAACACACTCTCTACCTCTTCTTTCTCCATCCCTACTGTGATCCTTGGAAGCCCTGCCAATTTTGTGCCAGGCTTGTATAGGGTAAACTTCTTCCAATTCTATCCAAAAGCCTAGATTCTGCCTTCCTAAATGCAGTGGTCGATGGTTCTCTAAGAGGTCTTGCAAACCTCCTCAGGATTGTTCCTTGAAGCAGGGTGTGGATTCCAATCATTTCCAAGACTTACAGAGTGCTGGCTCATTCCAATCCTTGGAAATCTCCCCAAGTTGCTTGCCTGATTCTCAAAGGCAATGCCTTTTTACAATACCTAACACATCTCCTCCACTCAGTTCAAGCTTTTGGGAAAAGTCTATTCTTTCAGATTATGTTTGCTTCCCATGGTCCCTTCTTAGGACTTATCCCAATGCCACTACAATCCTTAAGGCAGACAATCAAAAGTGTTACTTACAGTAAGATAAAAAGAAAAGAATTGAGAGGAAAATATGAAATTTAATATCTCAAAATATGCTTGGCTGCAAGTATGTGTGACTTTGTTTATTGCATGTAGTTTTAAAAATTTTATTTTATATATAGTAGTGTGTATATGTTAATCCCAACCTCCTAATTTATCCCTCCCCCCCTTTCCCATTTGGTCAGTTTGTTTTCTATGGCTGTGGGTCTATTTCTGTTCTGTAAATAAGTTCATTTATATCTTTTTTTTAGATTCCACATATAAGCAATATAATATGATATTTCTCTGTCTGGCTTGCTTCACTTACTATGATAATCTCTAGGTCCATCTATGTTGTTGCAAATGGCATTATTTCATTCTTTTTTTATGGTTCAGTAATAGTTCATTGTGTGTATATGTATGTGTGTGTGTGTGTGTGTGTGTGTATATATATATATATGTATATATATATACACACACACATACACCACATCCTCTTTATCCATTCATTTGTCAGTGAACATTTTGTTTACTTCCATCTCTTGGCTATTGTAAATAGTGCTCCTATGAACACTGGGTGAATGTATGTTTTTTAATTTTAATTTTATTGGAGTGTAGTTGATTTACAATGTTGTGTTAATTTCAGGTGTACAGCAAAGTGATTCAGTTATATACATATACATATATTAATTCTTTTTTAGACTTTTGTCTCATATAGTTTATCACAGAATATTGGGTAGAGTTCCCTGTCCTATACAGTAGGTCCTTGTTGGTTATCCTATATATAGTAGTGTGTGTATGTTCATCCCAAGCTCCTGATTTATCCCTCCCTACCACATTTCTCCTTTGGTAACCCTAAGTTTGTTTTTGATATCTGTAACTTTGTTTCTGTTTTGTAAATGAGTTCATTTGTATCATTTTTAAAATTAGATTCCACATATGAGTGATATCATATGATATTTGTCTTTCTCTGACTTACTTCATTTAGTATGATAATCTCTAGGCCCATCAATGTTGCTGCAAATGGCATTATTTCATTCTTTTTTATGGCTGAGTAGTATTCCATTGTGTATATATACCACATGTTCTTTATCCATTCATCTGTCAATGGACATTTAGGTTGCTTCCATGTCCTGGCTATTGTAAATAGTGCTGCAATGAACATTGAGGTGCATGTATCCTTTTGTATTATGATTTTCTCTGGATATATGCCCAACATTGCTGGATCATATGGTAGTTCTCGTTTTAGTTTTTTAGGAACCTCCATACTGTTCTCCCTAGTGGTTGTACCAATTTACATTCCCACCAACAGTGTAGGAGGATTCCCTTTTCTCCACACCCTCTCCAGCATTTATTGTTTGTAGACTTTTTGATGATGGACATTCTGACAGGTGTGAGGTCATTGCAGTTTTGATTTGCATTTCTCTGGTGATTAATGATGTTCAGCATCTTTTTCATGTGCTTTTTGGCCATCTATATATCTTCTATGGAGAAATGTATATTTAGATCTTCTGCCTATTTTTTGATTGGGTTGTTTGTTTGATATTGAGCTGTATGAGCTGTTTGTATATTTTGGAAATTAAGCCCTTGTCGGTTGCATTGTTTGCAAATATTTTCTCCCATTCTGTAGGTTGTCTTTTGGGGTTGTTTATGGTCTCCTTTGCTGTGCAAAAGCTTTTAAGTTTGATTGGATCCCAGTTTTTAATTGCTGTTTTTATTTCCATTACTCTAGGAGACAGAGCCAGAAAGACAGTGCTGTGATTTACGTCAAAGAGTGTTCTGCCTATGTTTTACTCTAGGAGTTTTATAGTGTCCTTCCTTACGTTTAGGTCTTCAATCCATTTTGAGTTTATTTTTGTATATGGTGTTAGAGAATGTTCTATGTCATTCTTTTACATATAGGTGTCCAGTTTTCCCAGCACCGCTTATTGAAGAGACTGTCTTTTCTCCATTGTATATCCTTGCCTTCTTTGTTGTAGATTAATTGACCATAAGTGCATGAGCTTATTTGGCTTTCTATCCTGTTCCGTGGATCTATATTTCTGTTTTTGTGCCAGTTCTACACTGTTTTGATGACTGTAGCTTTGTAGTATATTCTGAAGTCAGGGAGCCTGATTCCTCCAGCTCTGTTCTTCTTTCTCAAGATTGCTTTGGCTATTCAGGGTCTTTTGTTTTTCCATTCAAATTAAAAATTTGTTTTGTTTTTATTCTGTGAAAAATGCCATTGGTAATTTGATAGGGATTGCATTGAATCTGTAGATTCCCTTCAGTAGTATAGTCATTTTAACAATATTGATTCTTCCAATCCAAGAACACAGTATATTTTTCTGTATGTTTGTGTTATCTTCAATTTCTTTCATCAGTTTCTTATAGTTTTCTTAGTATGGATCTTTGCCTCCTTAGGTAGGTTTATTCCTAGGTATTTTAGTCTTTTTCATGTGATGGTTAATGGGAAGTTTTCCTTAGTTTCTCTTTCTGGACTTTTATTGTTAGTGTATAGAAATGCAACATATTTCTGTGTAATATTTTTCTATCCTGCAACATGACTGAATTCGTTGATGAGCTCTAGTAGTTTTCTGGTAGCATCTTTAGGATTTTCTATGTATAGTATCATGTCACCTGCAAACAGTGGCAGTTTTATTTTTTCTTTTACAATTTGGATTTGTTTTATTTCTTTTTCTTTTCTGATTGCTGTGGCTAGGACTTCCAAAACTATTTTGAATAAAAGTGGAGAGAGTAGGCACCCTTGTCTTGTTCCTGATTTTAGAGGAAGAAATAATTACAGAGGAAGGAACACTTCAGAACTCATTCTGTGAGGCCACCATCACCGTGACACCAAAACCAGACAAAGGTACCACAAAAAAAGAAAATTATAGGCCAATATCACGGAAGAACATAGATACAAAATTCTCAGCAAAATAATAGCAAACCAAATTCAACAATACATTAAAAGGATCATACACTATGATCAAGTGGAATTTATCCCAGGGATGCAAGGATTTTTCAATATCTGCAAATTAATCAGCGTAATACACCACATTAACAAATTGAAGAATAAAAACCGTATGATCACTATGATCTCATTAAAACTATATGGCTTTTTAATGATCTCACTTGATGCAGAAAAAGCTTTTGATAAAATTCAACATCCATTTATAATAAAAACCCTCCAGAAAGTGGGCACAGAGGGAACATACCTCAACATAATAAAGGCCATATATGACAAACCCACAGCTAACATAATACTCAATTGTGAAAAGCTGAAAATAGTTCCTCTAAGATCAGGAATTAGAGAAGGATGCCCACTCTGCGTGTGTGTGTGTGTTTTTAAATATATTGTACTTCCTCAGTTGTGGGTAGAGTTAATGTAAGATGGCAATAAGTTGATCATTTTTTTCTTAAAACAAATGGTAAAAAGAGGGTTTTTTGGTTCTCTCCGAAGTTTATTACTGATCTGTAGAACTATCCAATAACAATTTTATATCAAATGTAAGGTATAGATATATAGATGTAGATATAAAATACATATATATATTCGGTTATCAGAATGGGTAAATTTTTAACCCATGGACCCTAGAAGGTCTATGAATATGATTTATGGGATCGATTAGCTCCTTGATATGGTATATGGTATACAGAAAATTGCGTATTTCAATTCTTCTATGTCTAGTGACTGTAGTTCTAATCAAATTTTCAAATGGCCCATGATCCTCATAAAAGCCTTGATAAAAAGTGTTTGACTTTCTCACATTACCTGGATTAGATATGCCAGGGTATCCAAGAAAGTAACTGTGTCATTCCTTCTAGGAGTGAAATGAGGAGGGAATAAGTTTAGGATTTTTTAAACAAGAAATGGAGCAAATGGTGTGCTTTATGAAAACTGAGATTAATGCAAACAGATTGATTGTGTTTTTCATTAAACTAATGAGAAAGCTAAAAAGCTCCTCAAAGAACTGAAAGTGTCCAGTTTGTCTGAGTACCAGAAAGGCAGAGATAAATTGGATAGAAAACACCACAATCTCTTTCATATTCCAGCTTATTTTAGGCCCCAAAATGATTTACATTTACTTCTCTGTGGACTAAAACTTGTTTGGGTCAGTCTGAAGTCAAGTACCAATGGTGGCATACCCTAAAGGATAGATACTGGAAAGTTATCCATGGAAATGTCTTTACACAGTTCTGTTCCATGCAGCGTTTTCACTTTAAATAATAACTGTATTAAACCTCTTTCACATCAAGCCACTTATACTTTTAATAGCAATATATCCTGGTTCTATCTGAGTATTTGATTTCTGTTAATATTTTTATTTTATGTCCTATTATCATATTAACATCACATACAATCCTTACATTTCGAAACATTTCCCTCAGAGGTCAAAGTATAAGCAACCTGAAATATCTGAGTGCATATGCATACTCATATTATGAGTTTTGAATAACATAAAATATACCTAGTTAACAGTTGCCTGAATTAACACTAGAGAGTTTGAATCAGTAAAAGGGAAAGATTGGAATTATCAAGAGAACATAGAGGTTAACAAAGTGTTTCCCATTAGTCTCATGATGCTTGACATAAATACGATAGTGAGGAAACAGATTCAGTCTCCTGTGGGTATGAACCACTGCCAGAAGGTGCTATTCAGTGCCAAGGTAGTTATAGTATCTGATACCTTGATCATTGAGCATATTGCCTCCAGTTTATTCCTATGATAATGGGACTTTTTTTTAAAAGTTGGAAGAAAGTATCAAAGATACAAAATATCCTGAACCCCCGGGAGGAGAGAAATAACTTCAGTAGGGAAAAATAGAAAATGAAGAGTACATGAAAAGTTAAGGTTGAACTCAATAACTGATAAATCCATCTGTGCCTAAGATGAAGGGTTTTACTTTGTGTCTAGTCATATAAATACATATATATAACTATCAGAAGGAGTTTTTGGCTGATGCACCCTAGAAAGTGTGTGTGTGTGTAATTCTGTTTTGTTTTGGTTTTTGGATGATGGTGACATTTTCTTGTGTTAGTAATAACATTGTTTAACATAAGTTTTATGTATATATGTAAAAGTATATACATATATTTTAAAAGACATAAAAATATGTATGTGTGTATACATATGTAGTTGATATATATGTAACATATACATGAATTATTTGTCTGTAAACTACTTCTATTTGGGTCATCCTACTAGTTTGATTTAGCTGTCAGCTTCATTTGATCTGTAACTTTTTTTTTTTTTGGAAAATCTTCACTTCCTGCCCCCAAGCACCTCATGAAAATTTAGCACATTATTTTGACATTGTTGATGACGCAAGGTGAAACCATTCGTTAGAAACACTATTGTTGTCTCTGGGGAATACTTAGTTTTGGTGAATAAACTGAACCCCAAATTAATATGTATTAATTAGCAGGGCTTTATTTTAGCAAGTTTTTTGTATATGTCATTTTCTTCATAAGCATATTCTTTTTAAATTTCTTCTTTTCTCTTCTTCCTCTCTCCATCAATTGATCTATTTCTTTCATTTTTAGCATCATGAGTAGATAGTACCATATAGAATAAGACCTGAAACCATCCTACTCTTTTTCAAATGAATGACATCACTGATGATCCCAAGCAATAATCCATATATGGAAACACTCTCAGTATCAATGAGTGGAATAGGCTGACTGAAAGATAGTGAGATCAGAACTAAGGAATCTGTTTTCTAATATGTGCAAATCTGGTCAAGACGATAAAATTAAATTTCCTATTTACAGGTATGGCATGGCATCCATAGATAAGCATCTTGGTCAAAGGTTTCATTTCCTTTCTACCATTTATTAACCTCTCACCTTCTTCGTGCCCAAAGCAGAGCTTTACAAATCTTTTCAACCTGTACCCTCACTGAGAACTGCCAAAATGTTCAGTCTACTAGAATCACTTGTTATGGCGTTGGCCTGCAATGACTAATACCTCTTATAGACACTTTGTTTTTCAATGTGACTTCTTTATTTCTCTCCTCAATATTTGGAGTACCTTTTCTGCTCCTTGTATCTAGATTGCTCACGTGAATTTCTTTGACCATTACAACATGGTTGTAAGTGATATTGTGTCACTTCCGAGTTAAGGCCTTAGAGGCTTTGCGAATTCTGCTTTGACCCTCTTGGAACCCAGTTGCCATGTGAGCTAGCATGTGGAGAGGCATAACTAGGTGTCCCAGCCAAAAGTTCCGCACAACATCCATACTTGTGAAGGAGATGGCATGTGATCAGCCATCACAGTGAACCTGCCAGCAGCAGACGTGGGCCCTACTGACCCCAGGGGAAGCAGGGAAGAGACATCTAGTTGAGAATTGCCCAAATATTAAAACTACAGATTTGTGAGGAAATGAACAGAGATTAAATTTTGGGGTGATTTTTTTCGGTATGTATGTTAAACATATATAGTTGAGGTGATTTTATATATATATATAGATAGATAGAGAGAGAGAGATTTGATACCTTCACACATTGAGTGAGACAGAGAAAGAATGGAGATTCCTTCTAAAATTTGTTGTATGAATACATAATTATTTTAATGTATTTAGGATAATTCTTCCCTTAGTATATAATTAAAAATAGCACACCATTAGATAATTTATATGTAATAGCTGTTGAATTTGCATTGTTAATAATATTGTTAAACATAGAGTTCAAAATTAGTGCTATGTAAATAAAATGTGATTTATCAACACTTATGGATATTATATTGCCTATGGTACATGTTAACTTTTTTTCATGAGGAATACTGAGTGGATTCACATATGGATGATTCCTGGAGGGTCATTATATGTTTTTTCTGACTTGGATTAGCATTTAATTTTATTTTGAATGTTTACCATATAGAATGTTGTAATTTTAGTAGTTATTTAATCAATTTTTGATTGAATATTTCCAATTTTTAAAGTAACTTTATTTTGAGAGCAGCTTTAGTTTCTAGCAAAATTGAATAGAACGCTCACAGATTTCACATATACCCTCTGCCCCTAAACTGCATAGCCCCCACAATTATCAATATCCCTCATGGTACATTTGTTACAGTTGATGGACCTACACTGACACATCGTTATCCCCCAAAGTCCATAGTTCATATTAGGTTTCACTCTTGGTGGTGTACCTTCTGTGGATTTGGACAAATGTATTGACATGTATCTACCATTATAGTTTTAGACAGAATAGTTTTGCTGTGATAAAAAGCCTTTGTGTTCTTTCTATTAACTTCTCCCTTCACATTATCCACTGGAAGCCACTAGTCTTTTTATTTTCTCCGCAGTTTTGCTTTGCTGAAATGTCATCTAGTTGAAATCATACAGTATGTAGCCTTTTCAGATTGCTTCTTTCGCTTAGTCATAATCATTTAAGGTTCCTCCACGTCTTTTCATAGCTTGATAGCTCATTTCTTTATAGCACTGAATAATATTCCATTGTATGGATGTACCACAATTTATATATCAGTCCTATTAAAGATCATTTTGTTTGCTTCCAAGTTTTGGCAATTATGAATAAAGCTGCAATAAACACGTATGAGTAGGTTTTTGTGTGGACATAAGTTTTCAACTCCTTGGGTAAATACTAAGGAGCCTCATTACTGGATCACGTGGTAAGAACATGATTACCTTTGTAAGAAACTTCCAAACTGTCCTCCTCCAAAGTGGCCATCCCATTTTGCATTCCCACCAGCAATGAATCAGAGTTCTGTTGCTCCACATTCATGACAGATTTGGTAGTGTCAGTGTTCTGGATTTTGGCCTTTCTAATAGGTGTAGTGGTATCTCACTGTTTTAATTTGCATTTACCTAGTAACAAATGATGTGGAAAATCTTTTCATGTACTTATTTGTCATCTGTATATCTTCTTTGGTGAAGTGTCTATAAAGGTATTTGGCCCTTTCTTTAACTGGGCTGTTTTCTTATTGTTGACTCTGAAATGTTCTTTGTATATTTTAGGTAACAGTCTTTCATCAGATGGACTGTTATTTTTAAAATATATTTTCCCAGTTTGTGGCTTTTCTTCTCATTCTCTTGCAATTGTCTATTGCAAATCAGAAATTTCTAATTTAATGAAGTCCAGCTTAGCAACTATTTCTTTAATGTATCATGCCTTTGGTATTGAATCAAAAAGGTCATTACCAAACCCCAAGTTATGTAGATTTTCTCATACGTTATCTTCTAGGAATATTATAGTTTTATGTTTTTTATTGAGGTCTGAGATTCACTTTGAATTGTTCTGATGGTTGTAAGTTCTGGTATAGATTCTTTTTTTTTTTTTTTTTTTGCACGTGGGTATCCAGTTGTTCCAGCACTATTTGTTCAAAAGACTATATTTTTCCATTGTATTGTCTTTATCCTTTGTCAAAGATCAGTTAACTGTATTTCTGAGGGTCTATTTCTGAGCTCTCCACTCTCTTCTATTGATCTATTTATCTATTTTTTGGCCAACACCACATCATATTGACTATTATAGCTTTCTAGTTAGTCTTGAAGCCAGGTAGTTCTTTGACTTTATTCTTCTGCTTCAATATTGTGTTGCCTGTTCTGGTATTTTGCCTCTCTGTTTATACCTTAGCATTAATTTGTTGATATCCACAAATTTAACTTGCTGGGATTTTTATTGAGAGTGCATTGAATCTACAAATCAAGTTGAGAAGAATTGACATCCTGACAATATTGTTATCCTGTGCATAGACATGGAATATTTCTCCATATTCTTCTCATTTAAATTCTTTCATCAGTGTATTATAGTTTTTCTCGTACACATTTTCTTATACACATTTTCTTAGATTAATACTAAGAATTTCATTTTTTAGGGTGCTAATGTAAATGGCATTATGTTTTTAATTTCAATTCTACCTGTTCACTGATAGTCCCCTCCTTTAAGAGTAGGAAAGGACCTCAAGAGGTTATCCAGGTCAATGTTCATGCTGTACAGACCAGGAAATTGAGGTCCAGCAAAGGGGAGGTGCCTCATCAAAGCTTGACTTGAGAGCAGGAGTCGGGAAAACAGGGCCTGCATCTCTCTCTCTATCTATACACACACACACACACACACACACACACACACACACACACACACACACACACAAGGTATTTGCACTACCAATGAAGTGATACAATGTTACAAATATATATACTTTTTATCAGTTTTATGAGAAAATATAAATTTCTATATTTAATATGTATGTCTATATATCAAATAACACTTTATTATATAAATATTTATATATTTTCATCAGAAAATATGCTTATATATTTACATGCACATAGATATTATTGCACCACTTCATAGGTAGTAAAAGTACCTTATAATAACAAAATAATCCTAACTCCTCTCTCTCTCCTGTACCATATTTTATTGCTGTCATTTATTTCATTTTATATAACCATATATATATATATATATATATATATATATATATATATATATATATATATATTCAGCTTTTTATATTTTGTTAGGATGGAATGGAGACTTCCAAACTCCTTACATGCCAGACTGGAAACCAGAAGTGTTTTCATATACTTTTACTACTTGCAAACCTCAGTACCGTATGAATAACTAAATGTTCATAACTGTTTGCTTCAAGCCATGTTTTTTATATTGATACATTTAATCTAGCTGAAAATAGTATCAATATAAAGTATGAGGTGTGAAAAATACTATTTTCTCCCAAATTATAGCCAGGTTTCTTAGTAACTTCTACCGAATAACTTACCTATTTTCTCTACTAATTTTAAATGCTACTTTTGCTGTTGGGGAAGAATTTTTTCTAGGTGCCCAATCTTCTACTTTTATCAATTTGACTTTTTTTTGCATAAGTAATACATTGTAATAATTACAGCAGGTTTATATTATATTTCTTGACTAATAGGTCACAGCCCTCCTTTTTCTGGTCAAAATGCATCTGGATATTCTTGCCTATTTTTTCAGAAAAGCATGAAAATTTTCAAATGTCTCCTCTATCCTCCCAACGGCTCCCCACAGTTTTGCCTGAAAGTATAAGAAAAATTACATTAAGCCTATACATTCATTTAGAAAAGAACGGATTAAAAAAAAAATAATATCAGGAACAATATATGCTTTCACTTCAAAATTCATTTGTTATATGTTCTAGTAAATTTCTGTCAAATAATTATCAAATTTATTCTTTCTTATTTGTATAAGTGTTTACATTAATAAACACATGCATATATATATATATATATATATATATATATATATATATATAATTGTCCATATTTTTAAGTGGGACAACCATTGGTTTAATTATCATCAATATATGATCTAGTCTTCACATATTAAAATTCAGTTATGTGAAATTTAGCAGTTTGTTCAATTCCATTGCCTTAATATATAGTCATTTTCACTAAAAATTGAAGGAAGTAGATATACATAATGCAATCTTCTATGTTCCTTATATTCCTTCTTAAACTTTAAATGAGAACAATCTGTATTATTTGTTAAGATTTGAGAGTTACTCAAAGAGCACTTCAGAGACTACTAATATAGTATATATCTCCTCTAGTAAATAAATATATATCATATAAAAACATTACTAACAGTTTATAATTTTATATACTATAAAACTCATATAAATTCAGAACCTTAGTAGTTTGAATGAACTCAATCCCAACATCTGAGCTAATGTCAGAAGGTAAATATTCTAATACCCGACTTTTAAATTGCCTACTGTTAATCACATCAGAACATTTCATAGAAAACTATATGAACTATGTCAACTATTTGTCTTCAGTAGAGTTATACTTATTACTAGGCTGCTCATTCTCTGAACTTTGGGGTAACTTGGCATTCTTTGCTTAACACTTGCTATAGAGCAGCTCACATCTTGGCACCACCATATAAACTGTTCATTTTTTCAAACCTATGAAATATAAGTTGGTACTGTTTATTCCCAGCCTCACATAACCACCAGGAGGGTTTGAAAGCCAGTAAGAATAATTAATTACAGAATTCTGTTGAATATACTCATCTAATCCAACATTGCTATTTTACATCTGGATACAGTGTAGAAGAGGCTATATAGTTTGCTTATGACTAGGTGACAAAAAGCAGAGTGCCATTATGGAGACAGTTATAGGCAATGGGTCCACTTGAGTTTGAATTAAGATGCAGACAATTAGTAGCTATAAACATAGGAAAATTTATTTTACTCCTGTTGCCTCAGTTTGCTCATTTAAGATATAGGAAATATAATATGTACCTTTCTTTCTTATTTTAAAGATTATGAAACATAATGTAAGTAAAGCATTCAGTAGATACTCAGGAAGTCTAAGCTCAGAGTAACATTAGGAATACATAGTAGAAGGACTCTGGTCTGTGAATGAAATGAATGAAATTTCCTTAAATATATTTAACTCTTTAATCAGATAGAATACAATTTAAAATATACATACCACACATGCATATAAAAGAAACAAAATTTGTAAGTCTTCTCACTATCTGACCACATTAGTAAGACTATTCTGGATTCACTCTTTTTTAATTGGGGTAAAATTCACATAACATAAAATTAACCATTTTAAAATGTACAATTCTCTGGCATTTAATGTATTCACTACATTGTAAAATGATCACCTCTATCTAGGTCCGAAACATTTTCATCACCCCAAATGAAAACTCCTTACCCATCAAGTGGTCCACTCTTTATTCATTTTTCTCCCAATCCCTGTAAACTACTAATCTGCTTTAAGTCTATATGGATTTACACATTCTGGATATTTCATATGAATGGCATCATGCAATATGTGATTTTTTTTTCTGTTTGCCTTTTTTCACTTAGCGTAAAGTTTTCAAGTTTCATTCACATTATAGCATGTATCAGTATTTCATTTATTACTGGCTGAATAAGATCCTATAATAAATGTATGTAACATTTTTCCTTTCATCATTTGATGGACATTTGAGTGTTTTCCATATTGTGCTATTGTGAATAGTGCTAATATAAACATCTGTATACAAGTTTATGTTTGACTATCTTTTAAAAATTATATTAGATAGATACCTGAGGAAGAATTTTTGGATATTGTGGTAATTTTTGTTTAAATTATTTTTAAAAAATCACAAACCTGATTTCTACAGAAGCTTTGCCATTTTATATTCCCACCATCAATCTACAAGTGTTCTAATTTTTCCTTACCAAGACTTGTTTTTTTTTTCCCTGTCAGGGTTTTTGATTATAGCCATCCTACTGAGTATGAAGTGATATATCTCATTGTTGTCTGGATTTGCATTTTTCAAATGAAGAGCTGTGTTTAGGATCTTTTCACGTGCTTGTTGGACATTTGTATATCTTCTTTGGAAAGATGCCTATTCAAGCCTTTTCTCCTTTGTTTATTTGGGTTGTCATTTTGTTGCCAAATGGAAGAGTTCTTTATAAAGTCTAGGTACTAGACCATTGTCAGGTAAAAGATTTGCAGTATTTTCTACCATTTTATAGGTTGTTTTTTCATTCTCTTCATGATGTACTTTGAAGACCAAAAAAATTTAATTTTGATGAAATCCAGTTTACCTCTTTTTCTGACATACCTAAGAAACCGTTGCCAAATCCAACATCCTAAAGAATTATCACTATGTTTTCTAAGAAGTTTGCACTTTCAGCTCTCTTACATTCAGGTCTTGGATACATTTTTAGTTGATTTTTGTATGTGATGTGAGATACTTCATTCTTTTGCATGTGTATATATAGTTTCCCCAGCAATATTTGCATCACTCTGATAAATAGTAACGTTGAGCACATTTTTATGCCTGTTGGCCATTGGTATTGCTCCATTTGAGAAACGTCTCTTTAGTTCTTCCCCCTTCTGCCAACTCTTTCTCTTTTTAAAAAGTTTAGGTATAATTAACATAAAACATTATATTAGTTTCAGGTATAAAACACAATGATTTGATGTGTGTATACACTATAAAATCATCACAAGAAATCTAGTCAGCATGTCACCTTACATGGTTTTAACAATATTTTTTCTTGTGTTGAGAACCCTTCAGATTTACTATCTTAGCAATTGTAAAAAAAGCAGTATGGTGTTATTAACTATAGTCACCATGCTATAGTTTATATCCCCATGACTTACTTATTTTAAAACTGAAAGTTTGTATCTTTTGACCTTCTTCCCCTATTCCTCTCCCCCCACAACCAGCCTCTGGCAAAAAAACTGTTCTCTGTATCTATGAGGTTGGTTATTTTCTGTGTTTGTGCTGTAGATTCCACATATAAGTGAGATCCTACAGTATTTGTCCTTCTGTCTGACTTATTTTACTTAGGGTAATGCCCTTAAGGCCCATCCATGTTGTCACAAATGGCAAGATTTCATTCCTTTTTATGGCTGAATAGTATTACAAGATTTTAAAAATCCATTCATCTATTAATGGACACTTAGATTGTTTCCATATCTTGTATGTTGTAAATAATGCTGCAATGAACATAGGGGATTGTATATCTTTAAGAATTTGTGTTTTCATTTTCTTCAGATAAATACCCGGAGGTGGAATTGCTGGATCATATTGTTAATATTTTGAGGAACCTTGATACTGTTTTCTATATTGGCTGTACCAATTTACATTCCCACCAACAGTGCACAAGCCTTCCCTTTTCTCCACATCTTTGCCAATACTTGTTATCTCTTGTTTTTTTGATAATAGCCATTCCAGCAGGTGTGTGGTGATAGCTCCTTGTGGTTTTGATCTGCATTTCCCTAATGATTAGTGATGCTGAGTATCTTTTCATGTACTTGTTGGCCATATGTATGTCTTCTTTAAAAAAATGTCTGTTCAAATTCTATGCCCATTTTTTAATCAGACTGTTTATTTGCTCTTGAGTCTTATGAGTTCTTTAGATAGTTTGATATTAACCCATATGAGATATGTGATTTGCAGATATTTTTTCCTGTTCATTTTGTTTATGGATTCCTTGGCTGGGCAGAAGATTTTTAGTTTTATGTAGTCCCACTTGTTTATTTTTGCTTTAGGTTTTGGTGTCAGATTAAAAAAAAAAATCTTTGTCAAGGAGTTTACCATCTGTCTTTTCTTCTAGGAGTTTCATGACTTCAGGCCTTACATTCAAGTCTTTAATGTAAAGACTTCAATTCCTCAGGCTTTGCTCTTCTTTCTCAAGATTGTTCAGCAATTCTATGTCTCTTATGGTTACATAAATATTTTAGAATTGTTTTTTCTATTTCTGTGAAGAATGCCATAGGAGTTCGGATAGATATTACACTGAATCTGTAGGCAGCTTTGGGTAATATGGACATTTTAACAATATTAAATCTTCTGATCTGTGAATGAGGGATGTCTTTCCACTTGTTAATGTCTTCTTCAATTTCTTTCAACAAAATCTTGTACATTTTGTTGGACAAATCTTTTATTTTCTTGGTTAAATTTATTCCTGGGTATTTTGCTTTTTGACACTATTGTAAACTGGAGAGTTTTCTTTATTTCTTTTTCAGATATTTCATTCTTAGCATATGAAAATGCAACTGATTTCTGTATGTTGCTTTTATATCCTGCAACTTTACTGAATTAGTTGATCTAAGCATTTTTTGTGGGGTCTTTAGGGTTTTCTATGTATGATAACATGTCATCTGCAAATGGTGACAGTTTTACTTCTTCCTTTCCAATTTGGATGCCTTTTATTTATTTTTCTTGCCTACTTGCTCTGGCTAGAACTTCCAATAGTGTGTTGAATAAAAGTGGCAAGAGTGGGCATCCTTGTCTTGTTTCTGATCCTTTAGGAAAAGCTTTCATCTTTTCACCTTTGAGTATGATATTAGCTGTGGGCTTGTCATATTTAGCCTCTATGATGATGTGGTAGTTTCCCTCCATACCGATTTTGTTGAGAGGTTTTTTTTTATTGTTAACATAAATGGATGCCATATTTTGTCAAGTGCCTTTTCTGCATTTATTGAGATGATCATATAATTCTTATCCTTCATTTTGTAAATGTGGTATATCATGTTGATCAATTTGTGGGTTAAAACTATCTTCCAATCTCTGGAATAAATCCCACTTAATCATGGTGTATGATCCTTTAAATGTATTGTTGAATTCAGTTTGTTAATATTTTATTGAGAATTTTTGCCTCTATTTTCATCTGGGATATTGACCTGTATTTTTCTTTTCTTGTGGCATCGTTGTCTGGCGTTAGTATCAGGGTAACATTCTATTCTATTTTTTGGAAGAGTTTAAGAAAGATTGTATTAATTCCTTTTTAAATGTTTGGTGGAATTCACCAGTGAAGCCATCTGGTCCTGGGCTTCTATTTGTTGGGATGTTTTTGATTATTGATTCAATCTCTTTACTAGTAATCTGTCTGTTCAGATTTTCTATTTCTTTATGATTCAATCTTGGAAGTTTGTATGTTTCTAGAAATTTATTCAATTCTTCTAAGTTATCCAATATTTAGCTGTAAAATTGTTCATAGTAGTGTCATGACCTTTTGTATTTCTGTGGTATCAGTTAGAACCTCTCTTCTTACATTTAAAAAAATTTTTATTTTTATACAGTTTTTAAAGGTTACACTCAGTTTAAAGTTATTACAAAATGTTGGCTATATCCCCCATGTTGTACAATGCATTCTTGCAGCCTGTTTTACACCTAGTAATTTGTACCTCCCACTCTCCTACCTTGTATTGCCCACCCCCACCACTGGTAACCACTAGTTTGTCCTCTATATCTTGGCAATTATAAATAATGCTGCTATGAACATGTGGGTGCATGCATCTTTTCAAATTAGTGTTCTTTTATATATATATATATATATATATATATATATATATATACACACACACACACATATATATATATATATATATATATATATATATATATATATATATATACACACATACACACCAAGGATTGGAATTGGTGGGTCATACAGTAGTTCTATTTTTAGTTTTTTAAAGAAAACTCCATACTGTTTTCCACAGTGGCTACACCAATTTAAATTCCCACCAGCAGTGTACCAGGTTGCTTTTTCTCCACATCCTTGCCAACATTTGTTATTTGTGTTTTTTGTTGATCACCATTCTGACAGGTTTTAGGTGATATCTAATTGTGGTTTTGATGTTCATTTCCCTGATGATTAGTGATGCTCAGCATTTTTCATGTGCCTGTTGGCCATCTGCTTATCCTCTTTGAAAAAATGTCTGTTAAGTTATTCCACCCATTTGTAATTAGGCTGTTTTTTTTTTGTTTGTTCTGTTTTTTGATGCTAAATTGTATGAGCTGTAGATATATGTTGGATATTAATTCTTTATGGGTCATATCATTCGCAAATATTTTCTTCCATTCCCTAGGTTGTCTTTTCATTTTGTCGATGGTTTCCTTTGCTGTGCAAAAGTTTTTAAGTTTAATTAGGTCCCACTTGTTTATATTTTGCATATATTTCCTTTGTTTTAGGAGACGTATCCAAAAAAATATTGCTGCAATTTATGTCACAGAGGGTTCTGCTTATGATTTCCTCTAGGAGTTTTATAGTATCTGGTCTTACATTTAGGTCTTTAATATATTTTTAGTTTATTTTGTATATGATGTTAGAGAATGTTCTAATTTCATTCTTTTTACATATAGCTGTCCAGTTCTTATTTTATTTGAGGATTCTCTTTTCTTGGTAATCTTGATAAGTCTTGATAAAGGTTTGTCAATTTGCTTAACTTTTCAAAGAACAGATTCATAGTTTCATCATTCCTGTTGTCTTTTTAGTCTATATTTCCTTTATTTCTGTTCTGATCTTTATTATTTCCTATCTTCTAGTAACTTTGAGCTTCACTGTTTTCTTTTTCTAGTTTTTTGAGGTGTAAATTTAGGTTGTTTCTTGTTTCTTGAGGTAGGTATTTATTGCTATGCTCTTCCCTCTTAGAACTGTTTTTGCTGCATCCTATAAATATTGATATGTCATATTTCCATTTTCACTTCTCTCAAAGTATTTTTTAATTTCTCTTCTGATTTCTTCTTTGAACCACTTTGGTTTTTCAAAAGCATGTCATTTAATATCCACATATTTGTAACTACATATTTGTAAATTTTCCAGTTTTTTTCCTTATAAATTGATTTCTAGTTTCATACCATTGTGGCCAGAGACATGCTTGATATGATTTAGTCCTCTTAAGTGTATTAAGACTTGTTTTGTGGTCTAACATATTATAACCTGTAGAATGTTCCATGTGCACTTGAGAAGAATGTGCATTCTGCTGATTTTAGGTAAAATGATTTGTGTATATCTGTTAACCTATCTTGTGTAATGTGTCATTTAAGGGCAATGTTGCCTTATTAAGTTTCTGTCCAGATGATCTATTCATTGATGTAAGTGGAGTATTAAAGTCCCCTATTACTGTTTTCCCGTCCATTTCTCCCTTTAAGTCTCTTAATATTTGCTTTATATGTTTAGGTGCTCCTTTGTTGTGTACATAAATATTTACAAATGTTATATCCTCTCATTAGATTTACCTTTTTATTATTATGTACTGTCCTTCTTTGTCTATTACATTTTTGTTTTAAGTATATTTTGTATTATATAAGTATTGCTACCCCAGCTATACCCCAGTTTCCATTTGCATGTAATATGTTTTTCTATCCCTTCATTTTCAGTCTCTGCATGTCCTTATAGCTGAAGTTAGTCTCTTGTAGGCAACATATAGATGGGTCTTGTTTACGTATCCATTTAGGCACTTTGTGTCTTTGGTTAGAGAATTTAGTCCATTTACATTTAAAGCAATTATTGATAGGTATATAGTTGTTGCCATTTTGTTAATTGTTTTTAGGCTGCTTGGAGTTCTTCCATGTTTGAGTCTTCTTTTCTAGCTCTCTTTCTTAGTCATTTGATGACTGTTTTAGTGACTCACTTATATTCCTTTATCTTTTGTGTATCTACTCTAGGACTTTGTTTCATAGATACACTGAGTCTTCATATAACAACTTTTATCTATAGCAGTCTATTTTAACTTGATAACATCTAAAGTTTGATCCCATTCTAATGTTCAATATTTTTACTCTCCCTCCTTCATGTTTTATATTTTTGATGTCACATTTTACATCTATTTATATTGTGTTTCCCTTAATTAATTTTTACAGTTGTAGCTATTTTTACTATTTTTTGTGTTTAACCTTTACACCAGCTTTATTAGTGATAAATCCACTATCTTTACTATATATTTACCTTTCTAGTGAGATTTATTATTTTATATGTTTTCTTCTTACTAATTAGCACCCTTTCTTTTCAGCTTAAATAAGTTCTTTAATATTCCTTGTAAGGCTGGGTTAGTGATAATCAGCTGTTTAGCTTTTACTTATCTGAAAAACTCTTTACCCCTCCTTCAATTCTCAATAATGATTTGATTTTTTCTCCCCAGCACTTTAACTGTATTGTGCCAATCTATTCTGGCCTGCAAAGTTTCTGCTGAAAAATCTGCTTATAATTTTATGGGGGTTCCCTTATATATAACAAATTGTTTTTCTCTTGCTTCTTTTAAGATTTTCTCCTTGTCTTTACTTTTTGGCTTTTTAATTATAATGTGTCTTGGAGTGGATCTCTTTGGGTTCATCTTGTCAGAAACTCTCTGGGCTTCCTGGTTCTGGATGTCTATTTTCTTCCCCAGGTTAGGAAAGTTTTCAGCCATTATTTCTTCAAATGATTTTTCTGCTCCTTTCTCTTCTCCTTCTGGGACCCCTATAATGCAAATGTTATTCCACTTGGTGTTGTCTCATAATTCCTTTAAGCTTTCTTCACTTTTTTCTTTTTTCTTTTTTTTTTTTTCTATTTTCTTCTCTGTTCGATGAGTACCACTGCCTTGTCTTGAAGTTCATTGATCCTTTCATCTGCTTCATCTAGACTGACACTGAACCCCTCTACTATGTTTTTCAGTTTAGTTATTGTATTTGTCAGCTCTGTGACTTCTGTTTAGTACTTTCTTTTTTTCTTTTTATATATTTTCTCTCTTTGTTGAAGTTCTCAGAGTGTTCATTCTCCTAAATTCAGTATCTTTATGATCATTGCTTTGAACTCTTCATCAGGTAAATTACTTATCTCTGTTCCATTAAGGGTTTTTTTCCCCTGAGGTTTATGTTTCTCTTTTTTTTTTTTTTTGGATCATATCCCTTTGTGTCTTCATTTTGCTTGACTCTCTGTGTTTGTTACTATGTATTAGATAAAACAACTTTCCCAGTCTTGAGGAAGTGGCCTTGTGTAGAAGATGAACCTTGTCATTCAGCCCTGCCCTAGTTCTTGGTTGTCTCTCAAGCCTTTGAGACTGTTCCAGCACCCTATTATGTTTTAATAGCTCTCAGTTGTTGAGAGTGTGCCAAGACCTGTCAGTATTCCAAAAGGGAGGATCTTAGTTGGCACCTAGATTTAGGCTGATTGGAAGCCAGACCTTTAGTCAGTAGCTTTTAAAGTATGCAAATACATACAATTCTATGGGGCTGCAAGCATAAGCGGTCACAGGAGCCAGGCAATCTAGAGGTTTCCCCTAGGTGGCAGTCACAAATGAATAGGATCTCTACTCAATTGGATAAACTCTTTTCTAGGAGATATCAGAGGGAGATCCCAAAGATGGCATCTGCTTTGCCATTCCCTGAGAGCAGCTTCATAGTCCCCTAAGTGTGTGCCAAACCTGAAGCTTGCCCCTCGGGCCAAAGCTCCAGAACTAAGAAGCCTCTTTCCCAGAAATAATAGGGGTGTGTTTCAGTCTGTTGTCTGTGTAGTGCTTTGGGGGTAGTACCTGGCTAAAAACTGTCTCCAATTGTTACAGTTTTATGGGACACAGAAACAAAAGCCACTGTGGCCACCAGAACCAGGTGGTCAAAGGGCACCCCCTGAATGGCAGCCATGAAAACTATGACACCTGATGTAAATACCAGGACAGCAGATGCATGTAAGAGCTCCCCTCTGGGAGATGCTGCTGTTCTACAGTGCAGCAGAGGGAGAGCTCCATGATAGCACCTGCCTTCTGAGGTCTCTAGAAGGGATTATAGTCAGTCCTTAGTTACATATTTAATTAAAGCCTGTCCCTCAGGCTGCATCTATGATTAGCTAATAGACCTCCTTCACAGAGAGTCTAAGCTCCTGGATCTGTTGCCTCTTGCTGCACCCTAGGGTTTGTAGCTGTTTAAGGACTCTTTTTTCATTGTTTATAGTCCTGTGGGACCTGTGAACATAAGCCCTGCTAGCCACCAGAGAGCCAGGCCATGTAGAGGTGTCCCAGGTGATTGCTGCAAAAATTGGGGCACCAGATAAGGTTACAAGTACCTTTCTGGGAGATTCTGTCTTGTCCATTGTGAGTCAAAAAGATACTTGGTATGCTTTCTGTCTTCTTAAATGTGTCGAGACGTGTTTTGTAACCTAACAAAATATGATCTATCCTGAGAATGTTTTGTGTGCTTGAAAACAATGTGTATTCTGCTACTTTTGGACTGAAATTTCTGTATGTGTCTTCTAGGTCAATTTGCTCTATAATATTGTTCAAATCAGCTGTCTCTTTATTGATTTTTTTGCCTCCATGTTCTATGACTTATTTTAAGTGGTGTATTTATTCACTGACTATTATTGTACTGCTTTCTATTTCTCCCTTCACATCTTGAATATCTACTTTATATATTAAAGTACTTTTATATTGGGTGTGTGTACGTTAATACTTGTTAAATTTCCAGTTTAATTGTCCAAATTTGTCATTATAAATAACCTTCTGTGATTATAGAGAGTTTTGGACATAAAATCTATCTTATTGGATAGAAATGTAGTCACTGATGCTTCCTTTGTTTATCATTTGCATAGAATATCTTTTCCCATCTCTTTACTTTCAGCCTGTGTGTGTTTTAAGATAAAGTGAATATCTTATAGAGAGTATATCCTTGAATTGTGTTTTTTGCACTATTAAGCAACTCTATGATTTCTGATGAGGGAGTTGAATCCACTTACATTTAAATTAATTATAGGAAGGACTTACTATTGCTATTTGGTTTATTGTTGTTTGTCTTTTTTGTAGTTGTTTTGTCCTCTTTTCATCTATTCCTGTCTTCCTTTGCTATTTGATGGTTTTTTGTAGTGATTTGTTTATTAATTTTTCTTTATCTTTTGTGCATCTATTACAGTATTTTGTCCTTTGTTACTAGCTCAAGGCTTCCATAAAATATCTTCAAGTTATAATCATCTATTTTAAGTTGATAGCATTTAACTTGTTTTCTTAATTGAAATATATTTGAAATACAGCATTGTACAAGTTTAAGGTGTATAATATTTTAATTTGATACATTTATATATTTTAATATGATTGCCACTGTAGCTGTAATTAGCATGTCCATTATGTTACATAATTATAATTCCTTTTTAGTGCTTGAATGCTTACGTTCTAGTCATAACAAGTTTGATAACTGAGGTACAATATTGTTGTCTGTATTCACTATTGTGCACTAGATCTCTAAGACTTATTTACTACTCACTGTAAGTCTATACCCTTAAGCAACATCTATCTTATTCCCCTGGTAACCACCATTTTACCCTCTGGTGTCACAAATTTGGCTTTTCCAAACTCCACATATAAGTGGTATCATATAGTACTTGTCTTTGTCTGACTTTTCTCACTTAGCATAATGTGCTTAAGGTCCATTCATGCTGTTGCAAATGGCAGAATATCCTTTTTCTCATGCCTGATTAATATTCCAGTGTATATATACTCCACATCTTTTTTATCCATTCATCACTTGATGGGCACTTAGGTTGTTCCATATCTTGACTATTATGAATAATACTACAATAAACATGAGAATGCATATATCTCTTTGATTTCCTGTTTTCATATCCTTTGGGTATATACCCAGAAGTGAACTGCTGGATCAAATGGTACATCTATTTTTAATTTTTTGAAAAACCTCCATTGTTTTCCATTGTGGCTGCACCAATTTACCTACATTCCTATCAGTGGTACTCAAGGGTCCCCTTTTCTCTACACCCTCACCAACCATTGATATTTCTTGTCTTGATGATAGCCATTCTAGCAATTTTGAGGTGGTATCTCCTTGTGGTTTTCATTTGCATTTCCCTGATAATTAGTGATATGGAGCCCCTTTTTATGTACCTATTGGCCCTTTGGATGTCCTCTTTGGAAAAATGTCTATTTAGTTCCTCTGACCATTTATCAAGCAAATTGATGTTATTGTTGTTGTAACTGAGTTGTATAAGTGCTTTATACATTTTAGATATTAACCACTTACCCAATATATGGTTTGCAAAAGATTTTTTCTCATCTGTAGGTAGCCTTCTGGTTTGTTAAATTTTTGCAGAAGATTTTAAGTTTGATGTAGTCTCATTTGATTTTTACTATTGCTATTTGTGCTTTTCATGTTACACCTAAAATTATTGTCAAGACCCATGTTGTGAAGCTTCCTCCCTAAGTTTTCTCCTAGGAGTTTTATGGTATCAGGTCTTATATTTTAGTCCTTGATCCAATTTTAGTATGTGGTACAAGATAAGGTCCAATTTCATTGTTCTGTTTATGTGTATCCAGTTTTCCCAGCACCATTTATTGAAGAGACTATCTTTTCCTCGTTGTGTGTTCTTGGCTCCTTTGTTGAATATCTGTTGACCATATTTCTGGGGGATTAATTCTGAGCTCTTCATTCTGTTCCATTGGTTGATGTCTATTTTTATGCCATAGTTGTGTAGTATAGGTTGAAGTCAGAAAGTGTGATACCTCTGTCTTTGTTCTTCTTTTTCAGGATTGTGATGAATATTTGATGTCTCTTGTCATTCCACACAAGTTTTAAGATTGTTTTTTCTATTTCTGTGAAGAATGTCATCAGAATTTTGATAGGGATGGCATTGAATCTAAGATGGCTTTGGTAGTATTTTAACAATATTAATCCTTTTGATCCATGAACACAGGATGTCTTTCCATTTGTTTGTGTGTTCTTCAGTGTTTTTCCTCAAAGTCTTGTACTTTTTATTGTACTGATCTTTCACTTCCTTGGTTAAATTTATTCCTGGGTATTTTATTATTTTGATGCCATTGTGAATGGGGTAGTTTTATTTTTTTTTCAGTTATTTATTGTTATTATATGGAAATGAAACTGATTTCCATATGTTGATTTAATACCCTGTAACTTTAATGAATTCATTGATTAGTTCCAACAATTTTTCGGTTGAGTATTTGAGATTTTAATTATATAAAAACATATCATCTCCAAATAATGACAATTTCACTTCTTCCTTTGCAATTTGGGTTTCTTTTATTTCTTTGTATTGCCAGATTGCTCTAGTTGGCATTTCCAGTACTATATTGAATAAGAGAGATGAGAGTGTGAATTCTTATCTTTTTCCTGAATTTAGAGAAAAGGATTTCAGTATTTCACCATTAATTATAATGTTAGCTGTGGTTTTGTCATATATGGTGTTTATTATGTTGAGGTAAGATCTTTCTGTACCCAACCTACTGAAGGTTTTTATCATAAAAGGATAATATATTTTGTAAAATGCTTTTTCTGCACCAGGTGAGATGATCATGTAATTTTTATCTTTTATTTCATTAATATGATTTATTACATTTATCCATTTGTGTAGGTTGAACCACTTTGCATCCCAGAGATAAATCCCATTTTGTCATTGTGTATAATACTTTTAATGCATTCTTGAATTCAGTTTAATATTTTGGTTGAAAATTTTTGAATCTATATTCATCAGGGACATTGGTCTATAGTTTGCTTGTAGTGTCCTTATCTGGCTTTATTGTCAGGGTAATACAGCCTCGTAGAATGAATTTGGAGTTCAATTCTTTGGAAGTGGTTGAGGAAAATTAGCATTAATTCTTAAAATATTTGGTGTAATTCTCTAGTGAAGCTGTCTGGTCCTGCAGTTTTCTGTTTGGAGTTTCTGTATTGGGAGTTTTTTGATTACTGATTCAATCTCTTTGTTTTTATTCTGTCCAGATTTTCTATTTCTTGCTGATTCAGTGTTGGTAAATTGTATGTTTCTAAGAATTTATCCATTTCTTCTAGATTATCTAAATTGTTGGCATATAATTGTTAATAGTAGTCAATTGTGATCCTATACATTTCTGTAGTACCAGTTGTAATGCCTTCTTTTTCATTTCTTATTTATTTGAGTCTTCTCCCTTTCTCTCCATTCCATACTCCCTCCTCCCCTCCCATCTCTCTTTAATAGAGTCTAGCTAAAAGTTTGTCAATTTTATTTACTTTTTGGCAGAATCAGCTCTTAGATCCTTTCTATTGATCCTTCTGTTCTCTGTTTCACTTATTTCCACTCATCTTTATTATTTCCTTCCTTCTGCTAACTTAGTACTTAATTTTTTCTTCTTTTTCTAATACCTTGAGATATAAAGTTAGGTTATTTAAGAACTTTCTAATTTCTTAATATATGCATTTGTCACTTTATAGTGATAAAGTTTATACTTTTTAAAGTTTATGCTTTCTTCTCAGAACTGCTTTGGCAGCATTCCATAGGATTTGCTATTTTGACATTTGATATTTTATGTTTATATTTTCATTTGTTTCAAGACAATTTTTTAAAATTTCCCTTTTGATTTTTCCTTTTATCCATTGGTTGTTCCGAATGGTGCTGTTTAGTTGTCACATATTTATAGATTTTGCAGCTGTACTCTTTTCGTTGATTTCTAGTTTCTTACTATTGGGGTAAGAAAAGATTGTTGGTATGATTTCAGTCTTCTTAAATTTGCTACGACGTTTGGTGTCCTTTCACATGATCTATCCTGGGGAGTGTTCCATATGCACTTGAGAAGAATGTGTATTCTGCTGATGTTGAAGAGACAGTTCTATATGTTTCTTTTAAAACCATTTGGTCTAAAGTGTGATTCATTTTCAACATTTTCTTGATTTTTCCATTTGGATGATCTATCCATTGCTGACAGTGGAGTAGTAAAGTCCCTTCTATTGTATTGTCAACTTCTTCCTTCAGATCCGTTAGCATTTGCTTACTATGTTTAGGTGTTCGGTACATATATATCTACCAAGGTTGGATGCATATATTTTTCATTTTATGCCATCTTGATGACCTTTTTCTCTTGTTACCATTTCTGGCTTACAGACCATTTTTTCTGATATAGTAAGTATGGCTATCCTTACTTTGGTTTCCCTTGCATGGAATATCTTCTGCCATCCTTTTACTTAAGCTTAAGTGTGTCTTTAAAGCTGAAATGAGTCTACTGTAGGCAGCATATAGTTGGGTCATTCAGCAACTGTGTGACTTTTGGTTGGTAATTTCAATATGTTTACATTTAGAGTGATTATTGATAGGTAATGACTTACTACTGCCATCTTATTCTTTGCCTTCTGGTTGTTTTGTGTTGTTGTTGTTTCTTTTTCCTTAGGTCTCTGCCTACCTATGTAAATTGGTGAGTTTCCATAGTGGTATGCTCTGTCATTCCTTTTTTTTATGTGTCATGAATTTACTCTAGATCTTTGCTTTGTGGTTACCGTGAGACTTAGATAAAACAGTCCATTTTATGTTGACAGCTCTTACCTTGTTTTGCATATAGAGGTTCCACGCTTTTACTCATCCCCTTTATTTATATATATGTTTATTTATTTACTTATGTATTTATTTATTTAACAGCACCACGTGGCATGCAGGATCTTAGTTCCCCTACCAGGGGTCGAACCCATGCCCCCTACAGTGGAAGCATGGAGTCTTAACCACTGGACCCCCAGGGAAGTCCCTCATCCCCTTTTATATTTTGATATCATAATTTACCTTTTAATTCTGTGTTTTCATTAATAATAGTTGCTATATTTATTTTTAATGTTCTTTTTCTTTAACATCTATAGTTAAGTGGCTAACACACCATCCTAATATAGTTAGTTTTCTAATACTATTTTCACCTTTATCAGAATGTTGTGTACTTTCATATGTTTTCATGTTGCAGATTAGCATCCTTTCATTTCAGCTTGAAGAACTAACTCCTTTCTGTGTTTCTGCGAGTCAAGTCTAGTGGTGATGAGCTCCCTCTGCTTTTGTTTGGGAAAGCTCTCTTTCTTCTTCATATCTGAAGGATAACTTTGTGAGATAAAGTATTCTTGGCTGGCAATTTCTGTTTTTCAATACTTTAAATTTTTTATTCCACTCTCTTCTGGCCTGTGGAGTTTCTGTTGAGGAATCTGCTGATAGCTTATTGGTAGTTATTTGTAAGTTACATTATTTTTTTTTCCCTAGATGCCTTTAAAGTTCTTTCTTATCATTGAGTTTTGATAGTTTCATTACAATGTGCCTTGGAGAAGGTCTTTTTGCGTTGAGATAATAGAGTGTTCTGTTAGCTTTGTGGAATTGTATGTCCAATTACTTCCCCAGGTTTGGGAATTTCTCAGCTATTATTTCTTTAAATAAAATCTCTGCCTCCTTCACCCTCTCTTCCCCTTTTTATATACCAATTATTCTTAGATGTGCCTTTTTGACTAAATCCCATAGCTCTCATAGGGTTTCTTCAGTTTCTTCATTTAAAAAACAATCTTAGTTCTCTCTCCTCTTCTACCTGAATTATTTCTATATTCCTATTTTCCAAAACCCTTATTTTTTCCTCCATCTCATCTGCCCTGTTACCAATATTATTTATTGGTATTTCTGTATTCCTACTTTCCAAAACCCTTATTTTTTCCTCCATCTCATCTGCCCTGTTACCAATACTCTCTATTGCAATCTTCACTTCATTCATTGAATTCTTCAGCTCTAGAATTTCTGTATGATTTTTTTTTATAATTTCATTTTCTTTAGTAAAGAACTTTTTTTGTTAATTAATGTTATTCCTGAGTTGATTGAATTTCCTTTCTGATTTTTCATGTAGTTTTAAAATTTCATTATAACAGCTATTTTGAAACTTTTATTATCATTTGGATCACAATATTCTGTGCATTTATGTTTAGTTGCTGGAAAATTATCATTTTCTTTTTGTGATACAATATTTCCTTTATTTTTCATAGTGTTTGAGGTGTGCGCTTTTGCTTTCACATTTGAAGTAGCAGACACCCTCCTTACATAAAGTTTATGTCTGCTTTGGTTCTTTCAATTCAAGAGTTTGGTTACTAGAAACTTTTCTTTTGTATTCCAATATACAAATTCCAGGTGGCACTATAGCTCAAGTTTGTGGTTTCTCCTACCTGGTCTGGCTATCTAAGATGTACTTGTGAGCATGCACACGGTGCCAGCAGCAGGGTGGGGGGAGTTGTGGGCTTAGCACCTGGGGCTTTGTGGGGACCCATGGTCCCAGTGAGGGAAAAACATGAGTGGGTTACTCCTAGGCATTCATGGGTGGACCACCAACTAATGTCCCAAAGAAGACAGCAGGAAATGCATTCCTTTAATGCCCTTTTATATTCTTATCTGGATCCTTCTCTTTCCTTTCCCTCCTCCCAGTCATTGAGGTCCCTCCTCGGAAATCTGGGTCCTGCTAGAGAAAAATCAGGTCTCTCCAGCCACAACCTGAACAACTGGGGCAGCCAGGCAGTCATTCACCACTTTTGCTTTCTACCTCCTCTGTGGGGGATGTCACCACTGCCAAAAGCCAAGCCCCTTGCAGTGTCACCCTGGGGAGGTGGGCCTCCTTAGCAAGTTCCTCCCTCTCCTGTGCATCCAAGCATGTCTCTGTCCCACTCGAATTGTATGTCAGATTCTTCCCTCAGGCAGGCTGGTCCTCCACAAATGCTCTCTCACCCATGGGTATCTATATAGTTTTGTACTCTCTAGTTTCCCTTTTTCCTGATTGTGGCAAGTGGGGTTAGGGCAGATTCACTAGCTTCCTTGGATCCACAGTTCCCACTGAGATTCAATCTGTCCCCTTTCAGATGTACAGGTGGGTAGAAACCTGCTGGGTATGTGGTATGATTTGCAGAAGTAGTTTCGTTCAGTTAAGAATGTTCAGTTAGCTGTTAATCAAAAAGGAGAAGAAAGAGGAAGGACTCACACTACCCTGAATGCTGACGTAACCCACCAATAAAGCAATAACATCTTAATTTTAATAATATACAAAAACTCTAAATTTCTACGCTCTCTTCACACTCTGTGTTTTTGTAATGTTTGCTTCTTTTTATACTGTTTATCCATTAGCAAATTTTTATCTTTTAACTTTTTATTAGGATCAAAAATAATTTATGCACTACCATTACTGTGTTTCATTATTCTGTGTTTGTCTATATATTTACCATTACTAGAGGATTTATGCTTTCAGATGATTTTGCATTACTATTTGCCATGTTTTCTTTTCAATTTAAGAATTTGGTTAAACATTTGTTGTAAGGCAGGTATAATGATGATCAAATCCTTCAGTTTTTATTGTCTTGGGAAGACTATCTCATTTTCTTTTTCAAAAAGAATTTTGCAGGATATAGTATTCTTGATTTTCAATTTTTTTAATTTAATACTTTGAATATATAATCCCACTCTTTCCTGGCCTGCACGGTTTCTGCTTAGAAATCCAATCATAGCCTTATTCAGGAGTTCCTTGCATGTAATGTGTTATTTTTCTCTTGATGCTTTCAAATTTTTTCTTTGTCCTTATCTTTTGACAATTCTATTATAATGTGTCTTGGTGTAGTCATCTTCCAGTTGATCCTATTTGGAGTTTCATGGACTTCATGAATCTGGAGGCCATTTTCCTCCTAAGACTTGGTGCATTTTCAGCCACCATTTCATTAAATAAGTTTTCTGCCCCCCCCCCACTTTTTTTTTTCATTTTAGGACTCCTGTGATGCAAATATTGTTTCACAGGATAGTGACCCATTATTCATGTAGGCTTTCTTCACTCTTTCATTCTTTTTTTCTGTTTTTGCTTCTTACTGGATCATTTCACATGATCTCTCTTTGAGTTCACAGATTCGTTCTTCTGATTGATCATGTCTGCTGCTGAAGCTCTATATTATACTTTCCATTTCCTTGTTTTTCATGTTACTAGTATTCTTTAATTGATGTCTGCTCATTTGAATGAGTAGTCACCTCTTCCAGACTTTACAGACTGATTTTGGGTTAGTGCAAGGGCACTGGCTGTTTGGTGTGCAAAAGCTCTGGCCCCAGGGATTGCAAAAGTGGCTCCATCTCCAGGGCGATACTGTGGCATGGACTCTGGCCAGCTCCACCAGCTGAAGTCAGTGACTGTGAAGATTGCAGGGGTCCTTGGTCACTAAAAGGCTGAGTGTCTCTGCAATAGTTTCAGGGCTTCTGGGTTCTTTGATAGTGAAGTGAGGTATGCTGGGATTATCCTATTCTCATTTTCTTAGATGTGGTAACATCATGGCTGAGGGATCCCTCTTGGTAGTAAGCTCTTGGTGGTGGTGGGGAGTTGTGCAGTAGTGACTCCTGTTTTGGAGGGTTGCGGCAGTATGGACTCTGGACAGCTCTGTCCACTGGGGTCAGTGTGGGTGAAGATGGTGGGGGGTCCTCCTCTCCTTCTTTTCCCCATGATGGCGGTCCCAGCTGAGGATATTGAGAGTATCCTTCTTAGTGCTGAGCTGTTCTGGGACAGTGAATGGAGTGACAGATGTAAAATGCTTCGTGTTTTTCTGTACAGCCATCCTTGGTTTGGGTGTCCCACTGGGTTGCTTCAGCTTCTTAATTTTTATCTGGACTTATTCCAGAGATATTTTCATCAGTGAGCAGTTGTTTTATCACTATTTTTTGGGAGGATGAAGCCTGACCTCCCAACCTACCATCTTGCTGACATCATTCTACTGTATGTCCTATCTATTATTGATAGTGTGGTATTGAAGTCTCCAGATACTATTGTAGAATTGTTTCTGCCTTCAACTCTGGAAGGTTTTGCTTTACATATTTTTCAGTAGATTTCATAAATGGACTGTCATTCTACGTAATTCTTTATGGCTTCTTCTTCTTGTCTCTATTCAGCAAGGCAAAAATTGCTACTCTTAAAAAATAGTAACTCATTTTTCCTTTGAAATTTACATTGTTTCAGTTATTACCCTTTCCAAGTATTGAGATATCATTGTCTATATATAGATGATTTCTATCTTGGCCTTGAGAGTATAGTGTGATAGTTAAGAGCATCAGTTGGTTCTGCCACTTGCTTGCCCTATGACACTCGGTAACATAGTTTCTTTTGTTAGCAGTTTACTTTTAAGATAATGGGATAATGGGGACATCAATATCTAGCATACTAAGTTATTCATAGGATCAAACAATAATAAGTACAGGAAGTGTGTACTGCAGTGACTAAGCTATAGTAACATGCAATTATTTGGAAACTATCTATATTACTATAATAAATATAAGTATGATTTCCAGTATACTTCTTTTGTTATATGTATTTAACATAGTAGTAAAATGCATACTCAACAATATGATTACATAGTTAAGGAAGTACTAAACTATACATTTACTTATACTTTAAAGTCATAACAATCAATTTGAATTACCAACATTATTGTGATTTTTATATCATATAATCCTATCATAAACATTAAATATATTATTAAAATGTCAGCAAGTATATACATCCTATTTTTTGGAAAATTGTATCTTTTATTTTTGCCATGATAGGCCCCAGATCTTTGAAAGAATAATAGGTGTATTAAAGAAAATTTGAGAACCACTGTTCAGAAGCATTCCCCAGGTGGAATATTTGAAACAACATTATATCTGGAATTGGAAAGCTTGAGGATAAATCCTGTCTCAGCTGTCACCAGTTCTGTGGCTTTGAAAACCAGTTCAACCTCTTTAAATGTCTTGAATCATTTCTAAATAGGCATAATAGTTATTGTGTAACCTCAAAGGGTTATGTAATCATCAACTTAATTAGGAATACATTGTGTGCTTTGATACAAATGCTATTCTTTTTTAAAAAAAAAATCAGCTTGGTGTACTTGGATTAAAAGTATAGTAAGACTGGCTTGGGGTCTAATCTTGGCTCCAGTCACTTACTAGTTATGTTAATGTGAGCACATACTGAACCTACTGATCTTATCTGTAAAATGTGGTTAATTTTATTTTCTTGCTGGGTTATTGAGAGGATTAAATGAGATGGCTAATTCTAAACAAAGATCTGACTCTTAATAAAGAGGAATTGTTGTTACAGTCGTCGTTGGTAATTATGATTGCTGATTTTCTTATTACCCACCCAGTAAACACATTTTACTGTGCCTTAGTTTACATACCTACTATTTGACAATTGGCTAGGAATGCCAGTTCAGTCATATGTTCCTAGGCAAGTAGACAAGGGCTAGGCATTGTCCATTATCTTGTGCTTCACTCTTCACTCTCCTATTTCACTAATGTAAAATTCAAAGCTATACGTTGTTCTCATATATTTAAGGACAAAATAATTTGGAGCTATCAGCTTAAGGACACTCAACTCTCATACTTCATTTTACTTATATTGACTAATGGTGACATAACCTTTGTAGAATTTATAGAATGTGGCTCAGGTTCATTATTTTTACTCTTTCAACATGCAGCTCTTGAAAGCTAATCTGAAATGTTCATTACTATCTCCACTAGTGCTGTTTTCTCTTGGATATTCTTTAATTGGAATCCTGGATAGAGATAATAATAGCTTTCTGCTTGAGGTTAAAATGATTCCCGTTTCAGCCTTTTGTGTGAGCTCTTTGCTCCTCAACACAAACCACAAGGATGTATTTGCGAAATCCATATCATCTTTTGAAAAGCTTAACTTGGCGAAAGCATTGCAGGTGTATCTAGAGACTGTCTTCTTGTCCTGAGTGGCAGTACTAAGGTTTAGGATAAGGAATTATTGCTCTCTCATGTAAAGTGAAAGTGCTGAAGTGTCCTTAAGATCTCAGCGGGAGTGATTTTACTTATAATAAAGGAAACTGCATCCATTATGGTTGTCACATGCTTTGCTACAATTTCTTTAAAAAATACACAATGTGGAAAAAGGGATTTGATACTAAAAGAAAAATTTTAAAACCTGAAAAACAACAACAGCATCCCTGTTATTTTTTCAAGAATCAAAATGAAAATTATGCCTTTTTAATGCCACCTTCTGAGTGTTTTTAGGTATGGATCATATTAAGTGTGCTAGAATACATCAGACCCAGACACTTTGGTCCATTCTGCTTTTCCAGTGTTATCTGATGGTCATTGTGCAATCACTGGCCTTTCACAACAGTAAGATTTTAGATTAAACAAAAGGACTTAGTATCCTCGTACAAAAATAATAATTGTTCTGTCTCTGGAGTGTCAGTCCCCAGTGCCTATGTGATCAGAGCCTTCTGAAGAGTAACTTCATTGTGCTCACAGATGTATTGCTAAGCTTTTAAATTAGTAGACCGACACCTGAAAGTGCTGTACTATAAATAAGTCACAGACTATTGGCTCTGAAATAAAGGAAACATTTAAGTAATGAAGATCTATAATGAATGTACTCAGGGTAATACTGTACTGTACTAATGGTCATGTTAGGTAGTCTGGTGAAATGTAAGCCAGAGTAATTCTGTTAAAAGATTTCAGGAGTCAGTAACTTAGCTTCATCCTGATTCCAAGAAAAGGTGTTCCTGTTGAAATGATATGCCATTTCTGAGGTTTGTGGCATTTATGGTGCTCATGAAACTGTACAACCATAAAATATCAAAGTTTTACAAAATCAGCCTCAAGGAACAATTTAAAATCAGCTGGTTAAATGAAACTGCCTTGGCAATTTTTTTTTAGGACACATGAGAGCCTGAGAGGAGGTTAAATCGGGGTTCACTCTCTCTCCTAACTCCCCAAATGTCATGACTTCATAAGTCATTCCTACCTTTTGGTCCTCAGTTTTTATTCTCCTCTATATCAGTCTTCTAAGGGAAGTGATTTATTTGAAAAATACGTTGTAAAAGCTACATTTTGGCCTAAATCCTTTACAGTTGCTGCTTTGCCAGTAGTCACATTGACTTCCATTCAACTGGACCAGGAAGCTTACAGTTCAAAGTGAAGCATTAGAGAAAAATTAACACTCTCATAGCTTTGAAGGCATTCCCATGCCTTCAAATGTATGAAATTCATACATTTCAGGGTTGTTTTCTTCACTTTTGTTGTGATTGCTGTTATAGGGTTTTGTATAAAATGAAATACTTCCTATCTGTATTTGCATTACTGAAAAAAAATTTACCTGAAAAGGTAATGCAAATGTACATCCGTTTCACAAAGGATAAGAAGATATTTCAACTTAACACACATACTAATTAGGAAAAGGAAAAATTAACATATACTAAATGTCTTATAATAAATAAATAATTAAGACTGAATATATTCAAATGACTACAGGCAGTCATTGTAAACTTTATATAAAAACTTTTAATTGTGGGAAAACAGAATTAAATGCAAGATAAAATGATTTATTCAGTATGATGCCAAATTTGTTTAAATGTGTTTAAAAGTGTGTAAATTTGGTATTGATGATTTCAGGTTTGTAGGAATTTAAAAATTAGTTTTCTTACTTGCATTTCTAATAATTTCCCAGTATCATAAATTAAAGAAACATTATTTTTAAAAACTTAAGCAGGAGATCTTAAAAAAAAAAAAAAAAACAAAAAACCTTAGAAACAGCAAGTAAGTGTAAAATGCTGTATTATCTTTGACTCTTTCAAAATGTCACCGATTGTCACCAACCATAGCACTGGATTAAGAAATTAAGACTTAAGGGTGTTGCTTTCTATAAATTTACTTGAAATTGTCTCTTTTTGTCATTATGTCATTTTTCAGTTGTTCTGTACAAATATTACCAATTATATTTAGCTGGAATAATGTTTCTATTAGACATTAAAACTAGTTAATACTGTCATGATTCTATAGTACAACTTTTCTGGTTACACACACACACACAACTACCTAATGGGAAAGCCTGATATATTTTTACATACATATTGTACCTAGCCAGTGTTGAGGCAATGTTGCCTGAAGGTTATATAACTTTGAGTTTAGTGTAAAAATAATGCATAATTTTACAGAAGTGTCTTGTTTTGCTTATTGGCAGTGGCTGTTTTTCCAGTAGATTGGATTTTGAATTTGTCATGAAAATTGTATTTTGAAAGAAAATTCTGATACCTAGAAAATAACTTATTCCACATGAGATGTTTATGATTTGGAACCTACTGTTGTGTGATTCAGGATTAGACAGTGATTTCAAAAATATTTTTTTCAGATGAATAGCTATTCAGGCAAGAAAGACTTTGCCATTAGATTGTCCAAATAAGAAAAATATCATTAGAATGGAATTAAATAAAATGAAACACCAGAGCAAAGCACCCCGTGTTTTGCTAAACTACATCTAAAAAATAGTTTAATAGTATCTCAAGATTTATTCTAATCAAGATTCATTTTCCAAGTTATGAACTTTGATGCCACTACACCTGATATGAATAGAACAGAATTTATGTAGATATATTTTACTCACTTGTGGTAACTTCAAACTTTTCAATCGCAATATCATAAGAGAAATTTTAAGTTAAAAGCATATTTAATGGTATTTAAAATGTTTGAGGGCTTTATACTTTACCTGGTACACATTTATTTAATTTCCAAAACATCTCATTGGTGTTTCAGGACAGACATTATTTTTACTATTTCACCACTGAGGCATAAAGAGGGTAACATGTGGCTACTGCAAACTGTATTCAGAACTTGACCCTGGGTCTAGTGGCTTCAAACTAGTAGTTCTTCTTTTCTGTATTAGAATTCGTGATTATTCTTAGTAAAATAAAGAGCCCATCAATTGTCATTTTGTTTTTATAAATAATATAAATGGTATGTAGTGGCTGCTTGTGTATGTGAGAGGTAGTCCAATTCCTTTGTTCACCTCTAGGAAAAGCAACAGCGATACTCCTTAAGATATTCTCTAGTACAGTAACCAAAACAAAGAATGAAATTAATGCTTGTTGAATGAATTGTGTCATCCCATTAGTTGGAGTAGCAAATGGAATTGTTTCATCATAGCTCCTTTTCCCTATATTCTTATTCATTCAGCTAGATATCATGAACTGAACATTGAGCAGAGATGCAAGTTCAAGTTGTTTATAGAAAGCTGACCCAGCTACTCTGTACAACAGCTATGACTAACATAAATATCAGGAGATTCTTCAATAATCATCAGCTTACAGGATGTGGGCTATAGTTAGGGGATAGGTCTCCAGCTCATAAAAATTGTAATCCCTCTTGTGGAGCCCTATTTTGATATCCATAACATTCAATTGTTTGTGCTCTTTGAGATTGCTAGTTTGAGATAGCAAACTATTTATCTAGTTTTTTAATCTATTTTTTTATTTATCTATTTTTGGTATTTTTTTCTTATATTTTTAACATCTTTATTGGAGTATAATTGCTTTACAATGTTGTGTTATTTTCCTCTGTATAACAAAGTGAATCAGGTATACGTATACATATATCCCCATATACCCTCCCTCTTGCGTCTCCCTCCCACTCTCCCTATCCTGCCCCTCTAGGTGGTCACAAAGCCCCAAGCTGATCTCCCTGTGCTATGCGGCTGCTTCCCACTAGCTAGCTATTTTACATTTGGTAGTGTATATATGTCCATGCCACTCTCTCACTTTGTCCCAGCTTACCCTTCCCCCTCTCCATATCCTCAAGTCCATTCTCTACACCTGCATCGTTATTCCTGTCCTGCCCTGCCCCAGGTTCTTCAGAACCTTTTTTTTTTTTTTTTTAGATTCCATATATACGTGTTAGCATATGGTATTTGTTTTTCTCTTTCTGACTTACTTCACTCCGTATGACAGACTCTAGGTCCATCCACTGCACTACAAATAACTCAATTTCATTTCTTTTTATGGCTGAGTAATATTCCATTGTGTATGTGTGCCACATCTTCTTTATCCATTCATCTGTCGATGGACACTTAGGTTGCTTCCATGTCCTGGCTATTGTAAATAGTGAAACTAGAGCTTCCATGTCCTGGCTATTGTAAATAGTGAAACTAGATTATTTTTAAAGGAAAAAAAGGGAAATATAATATACATCAGGAAACTAAATTAGGCTGTTGGATGTTTTCTTTGAGAATTCTGCATAAATACAGATATTTCAAAATTAGGAGACAATTTTTCCACTAAAACAGCATTTCTAAAGCTGAGTTTAGTAGAAACTGTTTCTTGCAATGTTAATAAAATGGCAAGGTCTCTGGTCAAACAAGTTTACAGAGTTATGTCTACAAGTATCTTCATCATGCACATTAGCCCTTTAAAAGACTCTGGGAAGCTGTTCTTTATAGAAATCAGTTAGAACAACCCCTCAAATTTATTGCCTATGAATATTCCATTCCTTTTTTTTCATTCATGGAATTCCTCTTATCAGCTCCAGAAATCACTGCTGCTTGGATCACAGGTTGGGAAATGCTGTTCTAGCATTGTAGTGTAAAAAACACTAGAAGTGAGATCAGAAAACGTGGGTTTGAGTCCTAACTCTATCAATTAAATTAGCTCCATGGTTTGGGGCAAGATCCTTCTCTGGATATCAAATTAGAACATTATCTTCTCAGGGCAGTTTTTTTTTTCCTTGAAAATAAATTTTAAATTGTTTAATATACGTGTGTGTATGTATGTGTGTGTGTGTGTGTATACCTCCTAATGCCTTTTATCCTTTTTTAATTGGGATATCATTGATCTATAACATGGTATTGGTTATATGTGTTTGATAGATGTATATATTGCAAAATTATTAACTCAAGTTAACTAGCATCACCACACATCGTTAATTTTTCTTTTTTCTGTAATGAGAACTTTTTGGGTGTACACTCTAAGCAACTTTCAGATATACATACAGTATTGTTAATGATACTTATCATGCTGTACATTACAGGATAGAAGTTTGTACCATTTGACCTCTTTCACCCATTTTGCCTACCCTCTACTCCCAATCTCTGGCAACTACCAACCTGTTTTCTGTATCAATGAGTTTGTTTAAGATTCCACATATAAATGATACCTTACAATATTTATCTTTCTCTGTCTGATTTAGTTTACTTAGCATAATGTCTATAGGGTCCAACCATGGTGTCTTAGATGTCAAGATTTCCTTCTTTTTTTATAGCTAAGTAATATGTGTATATATACCACATCTTCTTTATACATTCATCCATGGACGCTTAAGTTGTTTCCATTTCTTGGCTATTGTAAATAATGCTGCAATGAATATGCGGGTGCTGGCAGATTGGGGGTACAGATAGATTTCTGAGATGGTGATTTTTTTTCCTTTCGATAAACACTTAGAAGTAGGATTGCTGGATCATATAGTAGTTCTATTTTTAAATTTTGAGGAGCATCCATACTGTTTTCCATAGTGGCTGCAAATATTTACATTCCCATAAACGGTGCACATGGGTTCTTTTTTCTCCACATCCTATGCAACACTTGTTATCCCTTGTGTCTTGATAATAGCCCTCCTGTTATCTCTTGTCTCTTGGTATTAGCCACACTAACAGGTTTGAGCTGATATCTCATTAATCCATTTCGAGTTATTCAACTCATTAATCCATTTTGAGTTGTTCTCTGTGTATGATGTCGATAGTGGTCCCATTTCATTCTTTTGCATGTGGCTGTCTGGTTTCTCAACCCCATGAACTGAAGAGGCTGTCTTTTGCCCATTGTATGTTCTTGGCTCCTTTGACATAAATTAATTGACCATTTATGTGTGGGTCAATTTCTTTACTTTCTATTCTGTTCCGTTGATCTGTGTGTCTGTTTTTATGCTGATGCATTACTGTTTTGATTACCATAGTCTTGTAATATAGTTTTTCATCAGTAAATGTGATGCCTCCAGCTTTGTTCTCTCTCAGGATGGCTTTGGGTATTTGGGGGTCTTCTGTGGGTCCATACACATTTTAGGATAGTTTGTTCTATACCTGTGAAAAATGCCATTGGAATTTTGATAGTGATTGCATTGAATCTGTAAATTGTTTTGGGTAGTATGGACATCTTAACAATATTAATTCACTAAAACATGAGCATGGAATATGTTTCCGTTTATTTGTATCTTTTTCATCAATGTCTTCTAGGTTTCAATGTACAGGCCTTTAACCTTGGTTAAATTCTCTGAGGTATTTTATTCTTTTTGATGTAATTTTAAATGGGATTGTTCTCTTGCTTTCTCTTTGTGATAGTTCATTATTAGTGTATAGAAACACAACTTATTTTTGTATATTAACTTTGCATCCTGAAACTTTACTGAATTTATTTCTTCTAACAGTTTCTTGGTGGAATCTTTACAGTTTTTAATGTATAATGTCATTTATTTGCAAGCATATATATATATGTATAAATGATATATATTTATATATTATATATATGTATAAATCATTTGTAGATGGTATATATTGATAGATAATAGTAGCAAACAAAGAGGCAGTTTTTAATTGGCTGTCTGCCCAGGGATCAACACAAAAGGAGCAGACAAAAATGTCCATCTCCCAGTCTTTCCCTGAAAGGGGTTTATCTGCATTCTTTAAAAGCTGTTGACTGAGGGCCAGCTTTCTAACTTAGCATACGTCTAGGGGCTGGCTGCAATCCTCCATAGGGACCAGGGCAGCTGGAGAACACATCCCCCACTTTCTTCCTCCAACCAGTTCCAACAATAAAACCAAGTTGCCAATATCTTCTGGTAAAGAGCTTGTACATACTTCTGGTGTCAAATCTTTTGTGGCTGCCACCTGAGAGTCAGCCCTCTGGATCACTAGCACTGATAGCCAATGAGTTTTGCATTTAGTAGTCCCACAGGACTATAGAAAACCAAGAAGCAGTTCTAAAGGGTGCAGGAGCACCACTTCTGTGGCTTTATACATCAGTCCAGCACAGAGGGAGCAGGCAAAAGTGCCCACCCCCCAGTTTCTTCCAGGAAGGGGCTTAGCTACTACTTTCTCAGCAGCTACCTGAGGGTCCAGCTTCTAATCAGCCTGTGCAAGGTGCTGAATGTAATTCTCCCCTTTGGGACACTGGTGCTTTAGCAAATCCTTAACTACTAGGTACCTCTAAGAACAAAGGGAGTGACTTGAACAATCACAAAAGTTTAGAGACAAATAGCAGCACGGGCCAGGTATATTATCAAAGTTCATCTCCAATACCAGACCATTCTGTCAACACTGGGAGAAGTGGATGTTTCATCTAATGCACAGAAACCAAAACAGATAGTTGAGGAAAATAAAGAAATGGAGGGGTATGTTCCAAATAAGTAACATGACAGCACTCTAGAAACAGATCTTAATGAAATGGAGATATGTAATTTACCTGAGAGTTCAAATTAGTGGTCATAAAGATGCTCACCAGGTGGCACAGTGGTTAAGAATCCGCCTGCCAATGCAGGAGACACGGGTTCGAGCCCTGGTCCGGGAAGATCCCACATGCCGCAGAGCAACTAAGCCCATGTGCCACAACTACTGAGCCTGTGCTCTAGAGCCCATAAGCCACAACTACTGAGCCTGTGTGCCACAACTACTGAAGCCCGCGTGCCCTAGAGCCTGTGCTCTGCAACAAGAGAAGCCACCGCAATGAGAAGCCTGTGCACCACAACGAAGAGTAGCCCCCGTTCACCTCAACTAGAGAAAGCCCCGGAGCAGCAACGAAGACCCAACGCAGCCAAAAATAAATTAAATAAATTAAAAAAAAAAAAAAAAGATGCTCACCAAGATCAGGAAGGCCATTCGTAAACAAATTGAGAATATCAAAAGAGAAATAGAAAATATTTAAAAGTACCAAACAGAAATCACAGAGCTGAAGAATATAACAACTGAATAATACAATAGTAGTGTTCAGTAGCAGACTAGATTAAAAGAAAGAAAGAATTGGTAAATTTGAAAACAGGGCAGTGGAATTCAGTCTGTCAGAGAAGAAAGGATGAAAAAGAGTGAAGATACCTATAGGGACCTATGGGATACCATCAAATGGTCCACTATATGTATTAAAGGGGTTTCAGAGGGAGAATAGAGTAAGCAAGAGGCATAAAGCTTCTTCAAAGAAATAATGGCTGAAAACTTCTCTAACTTGGGGGAAGAAATTGACATCTATATCCAGGAGGCCCACAGAATACCAAAAAAACAAAAAAGATGACTCTAAAGAGACACAAACCAGACACATTATAATTAAATTCTTGTAAGTTAAAGACATAGAATCTTAAAAGCAGCAAGAAAAAAGCAATTTGTTACTTACAAGGAAGCCCTCATAGACTATCATAGGAATTTTCAGCAGAAACCTTGTAGGCCAGAATGAAGTGGGATGATATATTCATAGTGCTGGAAAAAACTGCCAACCAAGAAATCTACCCAGCAATATTATTCTTCAGAGTTGAAGGAGAGATAAAGAGTTTTCCACCAAACAAAAGTAAAGGAAATTGGTGAAGTGAAGGCCATGATACTGGCCTTATAAGAAATCTTAAAGAGCCTTCTTCAAGTGGAAATGAAAGGATGTTAATTAATAACATGAAGCATGAAAGTATAAAACTCACTGGTAAAGGTAAATATGTAGTTAAATTCATAATACTCTAATATGGTAATGATGGTGGGTGAATTTCTTATAAATATAGTATAAAATTTAAAAGACAAAAGTATATATTGAAAAATATTATATTGAAAATATAATTTCAATAATTTATTAATGGATACAAAATATAAAAAGAGGAAAATTGTGACATCAAAACATAAGATGAGTAAAGTTTGTAGAGCTTTAGTATGTGTTCAAAATAAAGTTGTTAATGTTATAAAATAGACTCTTATACCTATAAGACTTTTTAAGAAAGCGTCATGGTAACTACAAAACAAAAACCTATAGTAGACTCACAAAAGATAAAGGAATCAAAGCGTACCACTACAGAAAATAATCAAATCACAAAGGAAGTGAAAAAGAAAGTAAGGAACAATGCAGCAATAAAAACAACCAGAAAACAATTAACAAAATGGCAGTAGTAAGTACTTACCTACCAATAACTACTTTAAATGTAAATAGACTAAATTCTCCAATCAAAAAACAGAGTGGCTGAATGGATTGAAAAAACAATTCCCAACTATATGTTGCCTCCAAGGGACTCACTTCAGTTTTAAGGACACATGTGGACTGAAAGTGAAGGGATAGAAAAAGATAGTCGATGCAAATGGAAGCCCAAAGAAAGCAGGAGTACCTATACTTATATTAGACAAAGTAGACTTTAGCCAAAGGATGTAACAAGAGGCACTTTATTATAGAGTGATAAAGGGGTTAATTCATTAGGAAGATAAAACACTTGTGAATATGCACCCAAAAATAGGAGCATCTAAATATACAAAGTGAATATTAAGAAATCTGAAGGGAGAAATAGACAGCAATACAACAATAGTAGCAGATTTCAATACTCCAATTTAAATAATGGATAGATCATCCAGACAGAAATCAATAAAGAAACATTTAATTGATTTACACATTAGACTAGATGAATCTAACAGACATATACAGAACATTCCATCAAACAGTAGCAGAAAGCACTAGCAGAAAGCACAATATTCTCAAGAACACATTCTCCAGGATAGATCAGGTTAGGCCACAGAACAAGTCTTGAACTTAAGAAGATTGAAGTCATACCGCATATCTCTTCTGACCACAATGTTATGACATTAGAAATTAGTTTCATGAAGAAAATGGAAGAGTCATAAATACATGGAGATTAAACAACATGATCTTGAAAATCCAATGGGTCAAAGAAGAAATCAAAGGGAAATTTCAAAAAATATCTTAAGACAAATGAAAATTGAAACAACATGCCAAATCTTATGGGATGCAGCAAGCACAGTTCTAAGAGGGAAGTTTATCATGATAAAAGCCTACATCAATAAACAAGAAAAACCTCAAGTAAAAAAACCTAATTCTACACCTCAAGGAACCTGCCCAAAACAAGAATAAACCCGAGTTAGTGGAATGAAGGAAATAATAAATATCAGAGCAGAAATAGAGACTGAGAGGACAATGGAAAAGATCAATGAAACTAAGAGCTGTTTTTTGTAAAGGTAATGAAAATAGAAAAACTTTTAGCTAGACTTACCAAGAAAAAAGTGAAAGTGCTCTAATAAATAAAATTATAAATATAAAAAAGAGACATTACTGTTGATAACATAAAAATACAAAGAATCACAAGAGATTCCTGCCATTTTGGATAGAATTAATAGGATTTGTAAACTTTGGCTAAGGCAAAACTTAATTGAATAACTAGATATGAAAATCTTCAAATAGATTTTGCAAGATTTCCAAATTGTTTTTCATATGAAGTTTTTGTTATTGAAGTATGGTTGAATTACAATGTTGTGTTAATTACTGATATACAGCAAAGTGACTCAGTTATACATGTATATATGTTATTTTTCATATTCTTTTATGGTTTATCACAGGATATTAAATATAGTTTTCTGGGCTATATAGTAGGACCTTGTTGTGTATCCATTCTATATATACCAGTTTCTATCTGCTAATCCCACACTCCCAATCCATCCATCTCCCACCCCCTTGGCAACTACCAGTCTGTTCTCTATGTATGTGATTCTGTTTCTGTTTCATAGATAGGTTCATTTGTGCCATATTTTAGATTCCACATATAAATGATATCATGTGGCATTTGTCTTTTCTTTCTGATTTACTTCACTTAGTATGATAATCTCTAGTTGCATCCATGTTGCTGCAAATGATATTATTTCATTCTTTTTTTTTATCTCTGAGTAGTTTTCCATTGTATTTACGTACCACATCTTCTTTATCCATTCATCTGTCGATGGACACTTAGGTTGTTTCCATGTCTTGGCTATTGTGACTACTGCTGCTATGAACATAACTACGGTATGAACATACTACTGCTGCATGTATCTTTTTGATTATAGTTTTCTCCAGATATATGCCCAGGAATGGATTGCTGGATCATATGGTAATTCTATTTTTAGTTTTCTGAGGAACCTCCATACTGTTTTCCACAGTGTTTACACTGACTTAATTTCCCACCAACAGTGTAGGAGGGTTCCCTTTTCTCTACACCCTCTCCAGCATTTGTTATTTGTAAACTTTTTAATGATGGCCGTTCTGACCAGTGTGAAGTGGTACCTCATTGTAGTTTTGATTTCTTTAATAATTAGCAATGTTTAGCATCTTTTCATGTGCCTATTGGCCATCTGTATTTCTTCTTTAGAGAAATGTCTCTTTATGTCTCCTGCCCAGTTTTCTATTGGGTTGTTTGGGGGTTTTTTGTTGTTGTTGAATTGTGTGAGCTGTTTGTATATTTTGAAAATTAAGTCCTTGTCAGTCACATCATTTTGCAAATATTTCCTCCCATTCTTTAGGTTGTCTTTTCATTTTGTTGATGGTTTCTTTTGCTGTGCAAAAGCTTGTAAGTTTGATTAGGTCCCATTTGTTTATCTTTGTTTCTATTTCTATTGCCTTGGGAGGCTGACCTAAGAAAATATTGGGAGGATTCACGTCAGAGAATATAGGCAAAACATTCTATTCTAGGAGTTTTATAGTGTCATGTGTTATTTTTAAGTCTTTAAGCCATTTTGAGTTTATTTTTGTTTGCAGTGAGAGGGTGTGCTCTATTTTCATTGATTGACATATGGCTGTCCAACTCTCCCAATACAACTTGCTGAAGAGAGTGTCTTTTTTCCCATTGTATATTCTTGCCTCCTTTGTCTAAGATTTATAGACCATAGGTGTGTGGGTTTATTTCTTGGCTTTCTATTCTGTTCCATTGATCCCTATGTCTGTTTTTGTGCAAATACTGTGCTGTTTTGATTACTGTAGCTTTGTAATATTGTCTGGAGTCTAGGAGGGTTATGCCTCCTGTTTGTTTGTTTGTTTCTCCCCCAGGATTGCTTTGGCAATTCTGGGTCTTTTATGGTTCCATATGAATTTTAGGATTATTTATTCTAGTTCTGTAAAAAATGTCATGGGTAATTTTATAGGGATCACATTAAATCTGTAGATTGCTTTGGGTAGTATGGACATTTTAACAATATTAATTCTTCTAACCCCAGAGCATGGGATATCTTTCCATTTCTTTGAATCATCTTCAATTTCCTTTATTAGTGTTTTATAGCTCTCAGTGTATAAGTCTTTCATTCCTTGGTGAGGTTTATTCCTTAGTATTTTATTTTTGGGGGTTGCAATTTGAAAAGATATTGTTTTTATGCATTCCCTTTCTGATATTTCATTGTTGGTGTAAACAAATGCAACTGATTTCTGTATGTTAATCTTGTATCCTGCTGCCTTGCTGAATTTGTTTACCAATTCTAGCAGTTTTTGTATGGAGTCTTTAGGGTTTTCTGTATATAGTATCATATCATTTGCATATAATGACAATGTTACCTCTTCCCCTCTTCCCTTATAATTTAGATACCTTTTTTTTTTTCTTTTTCTCTTCTGATCACTGTGGCTAGGACTTCCAATACTATGTTGTATAGAAGTGGTGAGAGTGAGCATTGTTGTCTTGTTGCAGATTTTAGTGGGAAGGCTTTCAGCTTTTCACCTTTGAGTATTATTTTGGCTGTGGGTTTGTCATAAATAGCTTCTATTATGTTGAGATACTTTCCCTCTATAACCACTTTCATAAGGGTTTTTATCATGAATGGATGTTGAATTCTAACAGATGCTTTTTCTGCATCTATTTTGATGATCATGTGGTTTTGTCTTTTCTTTTGTTGATGTGGTGTGTCACATTGATTGATTTGCATATGTTGAACCATTCTTGTGAACTTGGGGTGAATCCCACTCGGTCGTGGTGTATGATTTTTTTTTTTTTACGTGTTGTTGGATTTAGTTTGCTAATATTTTGTTGAGAATTTTTGCATCTATATTCATCAAATATATTGGTCTGTAAATGTCTTTATTTGGTGGTGTCTTTGTCCAATTTTGTTATCAGGGTGATGGTGGCTTCATAGAATGCCCTTGGGAGTGTTCCCTCCTCTTCAATCTTTTGGAAGAGTTTGAGAAGGATCAGTATGTTATTCTTTGTTTGTTTGGTAGAATTTGCCTGTGAAGCCATCTGGTCCTGGACTTTTGTTTGCAGGGAATGGGGTTTTTTTTGTTGTTGTTGTTGTTGTTTTTTAATTACAGATTCTATTTCACTTTTAGTGATCGGTCTGTTCAAATTATCTATTTCTCCTTGAATCAGTTTTGGTGGGCTGTATGTTTCTAGAAACTTGTCCATTTCTTCCAGGTTGTCAAATTTTTGGGCGTATAATTGTTCATAGTATTCCCTTATGGTTGTTTTGTATTTCTGCAGTAACAGTTGTTATGTCTCCTCTTTCATTTATTATTTTATTTATTTGGGTTCTCTCTCTTTTATTCTTGGTGAGCCTGGCCAGTGGTTTCTCAATCTTGTTTATCCTTTCAAAGAACCAGCTCTTAGTGTTAATCTCTATTTTATTTATTTCCTCTCTGATGTTTATTCTTTCCTTCCTTCTGCTGACTTTAGGTTTTGTTTGTTTTTCTTTTTCTAATACTTTTAACTGGTAGGTTAGGTTGTTTATTTGAGATTTTTCTTGTTTTTTGAGGAAGGCCTATTTCGCTATGAACTTCCTCTAAGAACTGCTTTTGCTGCATCCCATGGATTTTGTATGGTTGTATTTTCATTGTCATTTGTCTCAAGGATTTGTTAATTTCCTCTTTGATTTCATCATTGACCCATTGGTCTTCTAGTAGCATGTTGTTTAGTCTCCATATAATCATTTGTTTTCTCACTTATTTTTCCTGTGGTTAATTTCTAGTTTCACGCTGTTGTGGTCAGAAAAGATGCTTGAGATAATTTCTACACTCTTAAATTTGTTGAGGCTTCTTTTGTGCCCTACTATGTGGTCAGTCCTAGAGAATATACCATGTGCACTTGAAATGAATGTGTCTTCTCTTTTTGGGGGATGTAATGTACTGAAAATATCACTCAAGTCTAACTGTTCTATTTTATCATTTAGGATCTCTGTTGCCTTATTGATTCTCTGTCTGAAATATATGTCCGTTGATGTGAGTGAGGTGTTAATCTCCTACTATTATTGTATTCCTGTCAATTTTTCCCCATATGTCTGTTAGTATTTGTTTTATGTATTTGGGTGCTCCTATATTAGGTGCATATATGTTGATGAGTGTAAAATCTTCTTCATGTATTGATCCTTTATCATTATACAGTGTCCTTTATCTTTCTCTATGGCCTTTGTTTTAAAGTCTATTTTGTCTGAGTATAGTGACCCCTGCTTTCTTGTCATTTCCATTTGCATGAAATATCTTTTTCCACCTGCTCACTTTCAATCTATGTGTGTCCTTTGCCCTAAAGTGGATCTCTTGTAGGCAGCATACTGTAGGCTCTTGTTTTTTTTGTCCAATCTGCTACTCTGTGTCTTTTGATTGGAGCATTTAGTCCATTGACATTTAAGGTAATTATTGATAGATATGCATTTATTGCCCTTTTAAACCTTGTTTTCCCATTGATTTTATATTTCTTCTTTGTCCCTTCCTTTTTCTCTTTGTTTTTCCTTTGGTGGCTTGATGATTTTCTTTTGTATTATATTTATGTTCTCTTCTTTTTCGGTTTTTGTAAATCTATTGTATGTTTTTGATTTGTGGTTATCCTGTTTTTCAAGTGTGTTAACCCCTTCCTATATCTACTTGCCTTAGACTGGTAGTCATATAGGCTCAAACACATTCTAGGAAAAAAAGTCTGATTTTCTTACTCTCCTCCCCCACATCTTTTGACTTTGATGTCCTCTTTTACATCTTCATGTCCATCTTTTGCTGTTCACTGTGGTTATCGTCACTTTCACAGAAAAATTTTTTGATTTTTTAAAAAATCTTTGTTCTGGCTTATTTAAGTGATTTATGTTCCACTTGTAATTTTCTCTTTCCTATAGATTCTTACTTCTTTCCTATTTAAAGAAGACCTTTCTTTGTTTTTTATCTTTTACTTTCTGGCCGCACCACATGGCCTGAGGGATCTTAGTTCCCCAACCAGGGATCGAACCCATGCCCCCTGCAGTGGAAGTGTGGAGTCTTAATCACTTAAAGGGAAATCCCAGAGAACCTTTCAATATTTCCTTTAGGATAGGTTTAGTATTGCTGTATTCTTTTAGTTTTTGCTTGTCTGAGAAATTCTTTCTCTCTCCTTCTCTTCTAAATGGTAATCTTGCTGGGTAGAGTATCCTAGGTTGCAGATTTTTCCCTTGTAGGGCTTTGAATACATCTTGCCGCTCCCTTCTGGCCTACAAAGTTTCTGTAGACCAATCAGCTGATAGCCTTACGGGGGTTCCCTTATATTTAACTCTTTGTTTTTCTCTTCCTGCCTTTAGAATCCTCTCTTTATTTTTAACTTTTGCCATTTTTATTATAATATGTCTTGGTGTAGGTCTGTTTGGCTTTATCTTGTTTGGAATCCTCTATGCTTCCTGTACCTGGATGTCTGTTTCCTTCTTTAGGTTTGGGAAGTTTTTAGCCATAATTTCTTCAAATACATTTTCGATCCCCTTTTCTCTTTCTTCCTCTTCTAGAATCCCTATTATGTGTAGGTTTGCACACTTCATATTATCCCATAGGTCTATTATATTGCTTTCTTTTTTTTTTTTTTTTTTTTCGTTTGGCTTTCTGTGTTCTGTCCCAGTTGAGTGATTTCCATTATTCTATCTTCCAGGTCACTTTTCGTTCTTCTGCATTACTCATTCTGCTCTTCATAGCCTTTAGCTTGGTTTTCATCTCTGCAAATGAGTTTTCTAATTTTTCTTGGTTCCTCTTTGTAGTTTCTAGTTTCTTTTTACAGTAACTCTGCCTTTCTGTCGATAGTCTTTCTTATTCCTTCAGTATTTTCATTATCAATTCAGTGTCAGACTGAAGAGGTCTGCTTCATTGTTTGTTCTTTTAGGGGAATGCTCTTGGTGTTTTAACTGGAAGTGGTCCCTCTGCTTCTTCATTTTACTTATATTTCTCTTATTCTGTGAGTTTAGGAGAAACAATTATCTACTGTGGTCTTGGAGGGCTATTTATATGTGCGGGCATCCCTGTGTAGCTTGTGAGTTTAGTATATTTGGTGCGAGGGCTATTTTCACTATGTATATCTGGCGCCTCTTTCTTCAGCATGTGCTGGCCGTTATCCCTTGCTAAGGGGTATGTAGATGTGGTGGCTGGTGTCCGGTTCTGGGGTTCTCAGCTGAGGTGGCAGCTCAGGCGCACCACCAGAGCATGGGATGGGAGCGGAGGTGGCTCACGACCACTCCTGGAGTTTGGATGGGTGGCGGCTCCTGACCACTCCAGGATTCCACAAGGGTGGCGGCTGCCTGCGACCACTCCCGGGGTCTGGGAGGGAGGTGGAGGGGGGCCTGTGACCAGTCCCAGGGTCCAGGTGGGCATGGGTAGTGGCTCATGACAGCTCCTGGAGCCTGTGCAGGCAGTGTCCTCCTGCCCTCTGGGAGCGAGTGCACCCAGGGAAAAAGGCTACAATCTGGTCCTGCCCCTCCCCTCGTGCACCCCTCAAACAATGGCAACTGACCTCTAAGGCAGCCCAGGCTTCTTCCACGTAAAGCCCAGCTGTGGTCACACTGGATTCCAGCATCCCCAGTCTGTCTCCAGACAGACAACCCCAGTCCTCTCCCCATTTCTGATCTCCAAAGCCCAAATTCCAGCATGCAGCCCCCTCCAGAAGAGGGAGTCAGGCTGGGGACTGCAGCGTGGTGACACTGACCATCTGTGCAGTTCTTCCTCTGCTCTGGCTGCTGCTAACTGACTGCTGTGCTCTCCCCCAAGGCTCTGAAGCTCCCTTTCTGTCCAGGCCAATCTCCTAGCCAGGTAAGGGGCTACCCAGGGGGCAGGAACTTTCCCTATTTCACGGCTCTCTCCCAGGGGCACAAATCCCATCCCAATTCCTTTCTCACTTTCTTTTTTGTTTCTTTCTTTTTTCTTTTTTCCTACCTGGTTATGTGGAGAGTTTCTTGCCCTTTCAGCCGTCTGTGGTCTTCTGCCAGCATTCAGTAGATATTCTGTGAGAATTGTTTCACATGTAGATATATTATTTTTTAATTTTTATTGGAGTATAGTTGATTTACAATGTGTTAGTTTCAGGTGTACAGTGAAGTGAATCAGTTATACATATATCCACTCTTTTTTTAGATATTTTTCCTATATAGGTCATTACAGACTATTGAGTAGAGTTCCCTTTACTATACAGTAGGTCTTATTAGTTATATATATTGTATATAGTAGTGTGTACATATCGATTCCAATCTTCCAATTTATCCCTGCCTCCCTTACCCCCTGGTAACCATAAGTGTGTTTTCTACATCTCTAACACTATTTCTGTTTTGTAGATAAGTTCATTTGTACACTGTTTTTTAGATTCCACATATAAGTGATATTTATTATATGATATTTGTCTTTCTCTTTAGGACTTACTTCACTCAGTATGACAATCACTAGGTCCATCCAGGTTGCTGCAAATGGCATTATTTTGTTATTTGTTTTGGCTGAGTAATATTCCATTGTATATATGTACCACAATGTCTTTATCCTTTCCTCTAGCGATGAACATTTAGGCTGCTTCCACATCCTGGCTATTGTAAATAGTACTGCAATGAACACTGCGGTGCATATATCTTCTTGAATTATGGTCTCTTCTGGATATATGCCCAGGAGTGGGATTGCTGGGTCATATGGTAGTTATATTTTTAGTTTTTTAAGGAACCTCCATACTGTTCTCCATAGTGACTGTATCAATTTACATTCCCACCAACAGTGCAAGAGGGTTCCCTTTTCTCCACACCTTCTCCAGCATTTATTGTTTGTAGATTTTTTGATGACGGCCATTCTGACTGGTGTGAGGTGATACCTCATTTTAGTTTTGATTTGCATTTCTGGACACAATCTTCTACCCTGCTACTAGCATATCATTTGGGGCACAATATGTCTTTTCAAATTATAAGCTGCAACTTTTACACAAGTTCTACTTGTGAAATGGCTTGTGAACTTTCACTTTTATTCATTTCATTGCAAAGTATCTGAATTTTTTTTTAACATCTTTATTGGAGTAAAATTGTTTTACAATGGTGTGTTAGTTTTTGCTTTATAACAAAGTGAATCTGCTATACATATACATATATCCCCATATCTCTTCCCTCTTGCATCTCCCTCCCTCCCACCCTCCCTATCCCATCCCTCTAGGTGGTCACAAAGCACCGAGCTGATCTCCCTGTGCTATGTGGCTGCTTCCTACTAGCTATCTATGTTACATTTAGTAGTGTATATATGTCCATGCCACTCTCTCACTTTGTCCCAGCTTACCCGTCCCCCTCCCTGTGTCCTCAAGTCCATTCTCTAGTAGGTCTGCGTCTTTATTCCTGTCCTGCCCCTAGGTTCTTCAGAACCATTTTTTTTTTTTTTTGGATTCCATATATATGTGTTAGCATATGGTATTTGTTTTTCTCTTTCTGACTTACTTCACTCTGTATGACAGACTCTAGGTCCATCCACCTCACTACAAATAGCTCAATTTCATTTCTTTTTATGGCTGAGTAATATTCCATTGTATATATGTGCCACATCTTCTTTATCCATTCATCCGATGATGGACACTTAGGTTGCTTCCATGTCCTGGCTATTGTAAATAGAGCTGCAATGAACATTTTGGTCCATGACTCTTTTTGAATTATGGTTTTGTCAGGGTATATGCCCAGTAGTGGGATTGCTGGGTCGTATGGTAGTTCTATTTGTAGTTTTTTTAAGGAACCTCCGTACTGTTCTCCAAAGTGGCTGTACCATTTACATTCCCACCAGCAGTGTAGGAGGATTGCCTTTTCTCCACACCCTCTCCAGCATTTGTTTGTAGATTTTCTGATGATGAACATTCTGACCAGTGTGAGATGATACCTCATTATAGTTTTGACTTGCATTTCTCTAATAATTAGTTCTGTTGAGTATCTTTTCATGTACCTCTTGGCCATCTGTAGGTCATCTTGAAATTGGGTTGGTTTTTTTTTTTGATGTTGAGCTCCATGAGCTGTTTGTCTATTTTGGAGATTAATCCTTTGTCCATTGCTTCATTTGAAAATATTTTCTGAGGGTTGTCTTTTCATCTTGTTTATGGTTTCCTTTGCTGTCCAAAAGTTTTAAGTTTCATTAGTTCCCATTTGTTTCTTTTTGTTTTAATTTCCATTTCTCTAGGAGGTGGGCCAAAACGGATTTTGCTGTGATTTATGTCATAGAGTGTTCTGCCTATGTTTTCCTCTAAGAGTTTTATAGAGTCTGGTCTTACATTTAGGTCTTTAATCTATTTTGAGTTTATTTTTGTGTATGGTGTTAGGGAGTGTTTTAATTTCATTGTTTTACATGTAGCTGTCCAGTTTTCCCAGCACCACTTATTGAAGAGACTGTCTTTTCTCCATTGTATATTATTGCCTCCCTTATCAAAGATAAGGTGACCATATGTGACTGGGTTTACCTCTGGGCTTTGTCTCCTGTTCCGTTGATCTATATTTCTGTTTTTGTGCCAGCACCATACTGTCTTGATTACTGTAGCTTTGTAGTATAGTGTGAAGTCAGGGAGCCTGATTCCTCCAGCTCTGTTTTTCTTTCTCAAGATTGCTTTGTGTATTCAGGGTCTTTTTGTTTCCATACAAATTGTAAAATTTTTTGTTCTAATTCTGTGAAAAATGCCATTGGTAATTTGATAGGGATTGCATTGAATCTGTAGATTGCTTTGGGTAGTAGAGTCATTTTCACAATGTTGAATCTCCCAATCCAGGAGCATGGTATACCTCTCCATCTGTTTGTGTCATCTTTGATTTCTTTCATCAGTATGGTATAGTTTTCTGAGTTCAGGTCTTTTGTCTCCTTAGGTAGGTTTATTCCTAGGTATTTTATTCTTTTTATTGCAATGGTAAATGGGAGTGTTTCCTTAATTTCTCTTTCAGATTTTTCATCATTAGTGTATAGGAATGCAAGAGATTTCTGTGCATTAATTTTGTATCCTGCTACTTTACCAAATTCATTGATTAGCTCTAGTAGTTTTCTGGTGGCATCTTTAGGATTCTTTATGTATAGTATCATGTTATCTGCAAACAGTGACAGTTTTACCTCTTCTTTTCCAATTTGTAATCCTTTTCTTCTCTGATTGCTGTGGCTAGGACTTCCAAAACTAAGTTGAATAATAGTGGTGAGAGTGGACATCCTTGTCTTGTTCCTGATCTTAGAGGAAATGCTTTCAGTTTATCACCATTGAGAATGATGTTGGCTGTGGGTTTGTCATATATGGCCTTTGTTATGTTGAGGTAGGTTCCCTCTATGTCCACTTCCTGGAGAATTTTTATCATAAATGGGTGTTGAATTTTGACAAAAGCATTTTCTGTATCTATTGATATGATCATATGGTTTTTATTCTTCAATTTGTTGATGCGGTGTATTACACTGATTGATTTGTAGATATTGAAGAATCCTTGCATCCCTGGGATACATCCCACTTGATCGTGGTGTATGATCCTTTTAATGTGTTGTTGGATTCTGTTTGCTAGTATTTTGTTGAGGATTTTTGCATCTATATTCATCAGTGATACTGGTCTGTAATTTTCTTTTCTGTGTGATGTTTTTGTCTGATTTTGGTATCAGGGTGATGGGTGGCCTCATAGAATGAGCTTGGGACTGTTCCTTCTTCTGTAATTTTCAGGAAGAGTTTCAGAAGGATGGATGTTAGCTCTTCTGTAAATGTTTGATAGAATTCGCCCATGAAGTCATCTGGTCCTTGATTTTTGTTTGTCAAAAGCTTTTTAAGCACAGTTTCAATTTTTGTACTTGTGATTGGTCTGTTCACATTTTCTATTTCTTCTGGGTTTGGTCTCAGAAGGTTGTACCTTTCTAAGGATTTGTCCATGTCTTCTAGGTTGTCCATTTTATTGGCATAGAGTTGCTTGTAGTAGTCTCTTATGATCCTTTGTATTTCTGTGGTGTCAGTTCTAACTTCTTTTTCATTTCTAATTTTATTGATTTGAGTCCTGTCCCTTTTTTTTTCTTGATAAGTCTGGCTAAATGTTTATCTTCTCAAAGAACCAGCTTTTAGTTTCATTGATCTTTGCTATTGTTTTCTTTGTCTCCATTTCATTTATTTCTTCTCTCATCTTTTGATTTCTTTCCTTCTATTAACCTTTGGTTTAATTTGTTCTTCTTTACTTGCTTTAGGTGTAAGGTTAGGTTGTTTCTTTGAGAGTTGTCTTATTTCCTGAGGTAAGATTGTATTGTTACAAACTTCCCATTTAGAACTGCTTTTGCTTCATCCCATAGGTTTCGGATCATCATTTATCTCTAGGTATTTCTTGATTTCCTCTTTGATTTCTTCAGTGAGTCACTGGTTACTTAATAACACATTTAGCCTCCATGTGTTTGTGTTTTTTACATTTATCTCCTGTAATTGACTTCTAAACTCATAGCATTGTGGTTAGAGAAGTTGCTTGATATGATGTGTTTTCTTAAATTTACCAGGGCTTGATGTGACCCAAGATGTGATCTATCCTGGAGAACATTCCCTGTGCTCTTGAGAAGAAAGTGTATTCTTCCTTTTTCATAGAATGTCCTACAAGTATCAATTAAGTCTATCTGGTCTAATGTGTCATTTAGTCTTGTGTTTCCTTATTGCTTTTCTGTCTGGATGATCTGTCCATTGGTGTAGGTGAGGTGTTAAAGTCCCCTACTATGATTGTGTTACTGTCAATTTCTCCTTTTATGGCTGTTAGCATTTGCCATATGTATTGAGGTGCTCCTATGTTGGGTGCATAAATATTTAGAATTGTTATATCTTCTGCTTGGATTGATCCCTTGATCATTATGTAGTGCCCATCCTTATTGCTTGTAACAGTCTTTAAAGTCTATTTAGTCTGATATGAGTATTACTACTCCAGCTTTCTTTTGATTTCCAGTTGCATGGGATATCTTTTTCCCATCCCCTCATTGTCTGTATGTGTCCCTAGGTCTGACGTGGGTCTCTTGTAGACAGTGTGTGTGTGTGTGTGTGTGTGTGTGTGTGTGTGTGTATATATATATATATATATATATATATATATATATATATATATACAGGTCATGTGCTACTACTCTGCCGTCTTGATAGCTACTTAGAGCATAGTTATTAATAATAGCAGACAGGTGTGGTCTTTTAAGCAAACATCATCAGAAAATTCGAATAACATTATGAACATTATTTTTTCATAATGCAATTTGCTTTAAGTAATTTCTGCCCATGACGAAGCAATTAAAAACAAAATAGAAGGCTATGATTTCAGTGGCAAGAGGAATTTCTAGCTTACATGTAAAGGGATAGTTGCTATCTAACTGAAAATGATTGTAATGAAATCTAAATTCAGAGTCTGTTTAGACATGTGATGGCATATATTTCTAAATTGGGTGACGTTTCATCTCATATTTCTACCACCACAGCATTAAAATATACTTATTATGTACTTTTGGCCAGAGGACAATGAATAGTTTTCTTCCCTCTAGAATTTCAGCTTCTCAAGGGGTAAGGGTATGAATTTTCTCTGTACCTATACTGTCAGAAAAATGAATGAAGTATTAGTTCTGCCAAAACCTGCTAAGTAAATTTGAGAAATAATAACAGCTACATGTTTTTGCTTATTACTATGTTCCAGGAGCTTTAAAAAAGACTTAGGCATAAAATTTAATTTTTGTGGGCCACAGTTTAATTATCTCTAAAATGAAGCTGTAGAAAGAGATGGTGTAAAAAGACCCTGCCCAGTTATCTCCTGGAACTGTATATGTAAACAGAACAGCAATACCCACCCTAGAGTAAAATGACTCTTCCTGGCAAAACTTTTCACTTTATTGGAAACTTACAATTTTTAAGCCACATTCATATTTGTTGCCTCATTAAATCCCTCCATCAAACCTATGAGGCAGATTTTATTACTTGCTCTTAGTGTGTGAATGACGGATTGAAAGATTCTTGACTTGACCAAGGTCATCCATCAAGTAAGTAGAAGATAACTGAATACTGTCTTGTTTAGTCTGAGACCAGTTCTTTTACCTCTATACTAATGGCTTTCCTTGTTTTTATTTTCTGGTTTTGAATTATATTTGCATATAATATTTTCCACTCTCATATTTACTTACATTCTCTGGCTATTTTATGTTCATACAATTTATTTCCTCAATCAAAATTAAGTACCTTGTGAACAGGGAAAATTTCTCGTTTGTATATATGTGTGTCTTTCCTGGTTTAGTCCCTACATTGCTCTGCACATAGTAGGTAACTAATAGAGGCTTATTTGATCCGTTTTATGTTTAGATAGTTTTGCTTGGAAATTTGCTATGAATTACAGGAGGTTAAACTGCTCAAATATATGAAAAAAACAATTCCTCTTTTAAAAAAAAATATATCAGGTAGCCTATAGATCCTTACTAGGTTGTTAAATTAGTCTTGATTCAGCTCTGGTAAAGCCTGCATTTTTGAACTAGTTGGGTCATTTCATTCGCTTTCACTGCCTGGAATTTGATAAGACCTTTTAGTCTTCTCTGGGCTTTAATGGTATTCATGGAAAAGCAGACTAAATTTTTTTTAAAGCGAATGAGGTGTCAGCTTCCTTAGTGATTCATTTTCTCTTTTGTCTGTCACTATTTTACATTCTCTGCCTCAGAGCCAATATAGAGTAACCAAATCGTAAGAGGCTATTAAGAAAGCATTTGGGATCCTCATGAAAACACTTAAAAAAATCAGAACCAGGACTCGACTCAACATTAATTTTAATATTTTCCTCAATATCTATCTATCTCCACGTTTACATCACAGAAAGAATGCATATTGATAACAGCATTCATCAGATGATCTTTCAGCTCCTTCAACATTTTACCATTTAGGTTCTTCTAACACTCTGGTGAAATATGTTTGTTTTAGAGAATAGATGTGAATAGGCTGACTGAGCCTCTGCCCACTAACTAACAAACAAACACTTATTTGTAGTTTTCTAAAAGTCTTCTTGTAAGAAATAGATAGATCTCTTTGGCCAGTGTTGTCCGAAATTCTTGTATTTATTTCCATAAGTTGAGTAAGCTCCTTATCAAAATGAAAATATTTTGACTTGATGTTATTATACTGATCCACTTATATATAAGCATGTAGTAACCAACAGCACATGGGCAGCACCCTGGGGAATGAATGTTGATGCCCTACGGAATTGGTCTCCCAGCACAGGTCCACATGGGGCACAATTTAGAAAGCAAGGATGAGGGGTGGTGATGAAATTATTAGGAGTATCACACATCATGGTCAGGCCCTCTCTTCGCTCACATACTCTGGTGTGAATATTTTGATAACCACTAGATCTTTGGCATTGAGGATTTACCAGTCCTGTTGTTGACTCTGTCTGTTAGCAATTGCAAAGGCTCATGACATGTAGAAATTTGTAATTTTTCTCAGGCACAACACAAAACTTTACATAACAAGTTTTATGACTGATGTGGATAAATGAAATGCCTATTTGGTAAAGGGGTCACTCACTTGATAAGGGAGTATCTCCTATCAATCAATCAATCATCAAAAATCCTGGGTTTTTTTCATGTTGTAATTTCTATTTGAATTTCTAAAGTTTTGGCTCATTTCTTCTTAATTTTCAAGCAGTTTAGATTTTTTTCCAGGCCATATTTTTAGAGGGTAAATTTTTATTATGTATTTCTAATTTTTATTATGATTTGAGAAAATGGCTTGTCTCTAATTTTGATCCTTTGATCTTCCTACACAAACATACATACATATAAACAATATACCCAGAGTTCATTAATATCAGTATTCAGGTCCTCCTTTTCAATACTTTTTGGTCTACTGAACTGGTCCCCTTTCTTTGAGATAATGACTTTAAAATACATTAATATTGGAAGTATTATATGTTAAGCTAACTCTATTCTTCCTCCCTTCCTTTCTAGTTTCCCTTTATAGCTTTTGAATATATAGATTTGGGAGTTTCTATGTCTTAATAATAGACAATTCTGTTACTTATGTACTCTTTTTGCATCTCTCTCATTTATTGAGTTTCTTCTTTAACTTCTGAGTGTTTGTTAGATTGTCTGGAGCTATCCTCCAATTTTGTTTTTTCCTACTTCTTGCAACTTCCACGTTTAGATTTTTCCTCCATTGCTTTAAGACATTTTCTGTGGTATCATATTTTTTATTCTTAGAAAGCTTTGTTTGAGCTACTTACATTTCCTAATTATTATCTTCTTTATCTAATTTTGTCTTCTATCAATCAGCTCTAGTTCTTTCTTTAGCACTGTGACTGCACACTTTTTTGGATTGAGTTGTTTTTCTCTCTGGTTGAAGAAGAAACTTTAATGACTCTACTATGCTTTTGTTAGCCCACAAAGCCAGCTTAAAGTCTGAGATAGTTAGTTATTGAAGGGCATGGTGTTTGGTAGAAGGCAGTTTTTTCCCCCAGCTTATTGGGTAGAAACAGGAACCCTTGCTGAAGAGCCTGGAAGAGGCTGCCTGACACTTGAGTCGAGTCTTCTAATAGTCTCTCAGCCTGGGGACAGTAGGACTCAGGCTATAATGCCAGTTCCTTTATCTAGAGTGGTCCAGAGCCATCGGGCACATTATACAGAATGCATGTAGACTTTGCAGGTTCCCACATCAGTGTTGTAGTAACTTACTCCATTTCTTATGCCTTGAGGCTCTCTCTCAATGTTGTGGTGCTGACTCCAAACATAGTAGCACAAACCTGACTGACAGAAGACGATCTCCCTGTCGGGTGTCTTGTAGGGCTGAGGTGGCACTGGTACCAAGTAGCAGGTCTTCTTAGAAAGTGAAATTGGAGTTGTGAGGGTTTGGGAAGAGAGGTGCATCATAGGTCCTATCCTATTTTGGTTGCTGGAGTCACAATAGCAAACGGGGAAGCCATTGTTCCTACTCTTACAACTCCTGTGCTTAAGACGGGGAAGGAAATTGTAACTCATGTGTGAAAAAGAGTTAATCTCAGATAGTGATGTGCTATGAAGATAAATAAAGGATATAAGATATCTGGGAGATTTCAGAGTTGCGTATACTTGGATTGTGAGGGAAGTGATCTGAAATAGATAATAAGGTGAGACCTGAATGTGAAAGAGCTAGACATGCAAACATTCTGGAGATAAACATTCAAGGCATAGAAACAGCACAGGCAATAGCCCCAAAATAGGATTGGACTTAATGTGTTTGTTAGAATTAAAAGAAGGAAGGCCAATGGAGTTGAAAGATAGATAGTGCTCTGAGCATAGTGGTTGGTACAGATAAATGCAATGATATCTGAAAAAGGGATGAAAATGTTTTCTGTGTCCTTAATATAAAGCCAGTTGCAGGTGTTGGCATTAAATACAAAAGATGTCTTAAGCAGAAAGAAAATATTAGGTCAAATATAAGCATAAAAATATTTAAAGTGTGTAACTCTTTGCAAAAAGGTGCTGCTTTAGTAAAATATATAGTAAATATATATATATATATATATACACACTGCAAATTTGGTTATCTTATCAGTAAATATACAAAGCTCTCTGGATAGAATGTCCATCATCAGGATAGATTATATTTATAATTTCAAACATGTTAGACAGTTTCATACTTTGTATCCTATTCTCATGTTACTCCTTTTGATTGGTAAACACTTTTTCTTTTCATCTTCTTCAAGAATAAATTATAGGATAAAGACCAAAATGGAGATGTAGAAGAACCAGGCCTCTATCCCCTGACAAAGATCAACAAAGAAAGAAACAGCTGTCCACAAAGAAAGACTGGCAGAGCTCTGGAGTCTGCGTAAGAAAATTGAGCAACACAGCAGAACAAAAAACCAGAAGAAGGGAGACAGCTTCATCTTGCCTGCATCATCCCTCCACCAAGCTGGTACTGCTTAGCACCAAGAGGGAACTTCCCATCTAGAAAGAGTTTCCAGCAAAAGGAGGAGTACGGTGAGTAATTAGTGTCCCCAGGCTTTTGGGACACCCAGTGAAGGTCTTTCTATGGTTTCACCCCATGCAAGCTAGCAAAGCCGAGACATATAGAGATGACTAGCAACAAGAAAGAAAACAGTGCCTACCAATAGCAGCCATGTAGCAGGAGTGATGGTGGATCACACTGACCTGCTCTATAGGAAATCCCAGCAAATTCCACCATGGACGATACTAAAGGGGCCAGCATGGTCACACCAAAGGTAACTATCTTATTTTACCTGCTTTTACACCACAGATATTTGCTGCTGTCAGCCCAGGTCTCTGTGGCTGTAAGACACCAGTCTAGAACCCCCTACTGCAGACCACCTGGCATGCACTCTGGACAAGCCTCTCCACCTGTACACCCACGACTGTGCAAGTCCAGGAGTAGAAAGTATCCACCCACAAGAGAGCATGCCTATAGCCAGGGCCCCTGCAGCTGCCAGTGAGCCTGTAGCTGGCCCCAGTCCTTAGCTGCTGAACTAAGAGGTGCCACTGAGGACACACCCCACACTTGTAGCCCTGCACCACTCGAGTCAGACTCATACTATGCTTAAGCATGCCCCTGTCCACGGGTAAAAAAGTCTTCTCTTACCAAAGTCAGTCCGTGAAGTCTGGAAGAGGTAACTGCTGCTTCAAATGTGCTGATACCTATGCAGGGCTACAGGGGACATAAAGAATTCAAGTAATTGTTATGAAGATGGTCAGAGAGAACACAGATAAGCAATTTAATAAAAAATCAGAAAAAAAGTACATGAACAAAATGAAAAGGTCAACCAAAAGAAAACGTGAAAAAGAACTGAACAGAAACTTTGGAGCTGTAGAATACAACGAGTGGATTAAAGAATTCAACAGAGTTTTCAACAGCAGACTTGACAAAGAATCAGAAGATAGATCAATTGAAATTGTCCAATCAATCAGAGAAGAAAAAAGAAAATGTCTATGGGACTTACAGGCCAACATCAAGATAACAGCAGAGTCCCAGAAGGAAAAATAAGACAGTTTCTATCCCTAAGGAAATAAGGGCTGAGAAATTTACAAACCTGGGAAGGGATTTGGACATCCAAGTATGTGAAGCTAATAGGTGACCCCCAAACTTTAACCCCAAATGATCTTCTCCAAGACACATTATGATAAAACAGTCAAAGAAAGGATTTTAAAGGTAAGATAATTTTGTAAGGTATTCAAGAGTACTTCTATAAGGCTATCAAGCAGCTTTCTCAGTCAGTAGAGACCTCGTAGGCCAGGAGAGAAAGGGATGATACATTCCAAGTACTAAGAGAGAAACAGCCAACCAAGACTATTTTACCAAGCAAACATATCCTTCATAAATGACAGTGAGATAAAGACTGCCTAACAAACAAAAAGCTGAGGGTATTTATTAACACTAAGCCTACCTCACAAAAAAATGCCGACAGGAGTTCATCAAGCTGAAGGTACCATGAAAATATACGATACACTGGTAAAGGTAAGCATATAGTCATATTCGGAATACTCTAATATTTCAATTTAGGGATGCGTTAACTACTTTAATATAAAGGTACTACTTTAATATAAAGGTTAAAGAACGAAAGTATTAAAATAGCTGTAGTTGGATGTCACTGTCATGGCATGAAATGTTTTTTTCTCTTCCTTTCGATTTATAACTAACTGGACATCTATAACCAAACAAAAGGGCCTCTGCACAGTACACCAGGACGCCTGAGAGATCACCCAGTGGACATCTAAAAGTGGATCTGTTACCTCGAAGGATGCTGCAGCTCCAGGTCATGAGCCTGCCTCACCCTCAAGTAAGTACCACCACAGGAAAAAACATAATCTGGAGAGTACAAAACTGGGAAGACACTCATGGGAGATAGAGAATTTGTGGTGCTCTCGCCAGTCTGACAGAAGAACTCGGCAAGCCAGCTGAGCAGGATAGAAACAAGTTTGGAGGCAGACAAAGGGAGGAATGGCCTGAGTAGACCCCTCTCCCCAGAGCTCACTTGGGGATTGCAGTGGAGGCAGTAGTGTGACAGCAGCTACTTCTCTGGCAGAGGAAGTGAAAAGTGCAACCACCTGCAAACGTTATAGCTGGAGGTTTCTCAGGCAGATTTCTGAGAAGGGGCCTCTGTGACTGGGAGAGGGACAGGAAAGGAAAGAAGGCAGACAAAAAAAATGTTCAAGGAAAGCGTTACCTGCTATCTGTTCAGGATTTCAGCAGGAGATCCATCAATAGACCTCTGAGAGTCTTCCAATCAGAGACTCCCCTAACAGGTGTGTTGGGGACCCTCAAAGCCCCAGGTGCTAAGCCCACACGTCCCGCAACTCTGCAATAACTTTCGTTTTTGTATGTACTCTCCCAAGTGTAGTAGCAGGGACAGTCAGGGCCAGCGAGAAGTCAAAAACTTGTGCTATATCACCACCTTCTGGTAAACAAAAGGAAGTTTGTTCGTTTACTTAACATGCTGACAAAAAACAAAGATTTTTGTAACTAAGAAAGGTGTTTGCTACTTTACATGTTACATACAGCAAAGGCATAGTTAATGACATGACACACTATGAAAAATCATGGTAATATGGTACCACCAAAAGAAAATGACTATTCTCCAGCAACTGAAATCAAAGATATTGAATACTACAGTCCAACAGATAAATACCTCAACATAGCTGTTTTGAAGAAACTCAACAAGCTACAAGAAAAAAAACTCAGAAAGATAACTCAAAAAACTCGAATATAATTAATGACTAGAAGGAGTACTTTACCACAGAAATTGAAATTATAAAAAAGAACCAAACAAATTCTGAAGCAGAAGAACTCAGTGAGTGAGCTAAAGAATGCATCAGTACTAGAGAAGATCAGAAGAAAGAAAAAGTGAACTAGATGACCGGAATTTAGAAATGATTTAGATGGAAGAGGAGAGAGAACTAAGATTTGAATAAAGTGAAGAAACTCTATCAGCGCTATTAGACTGAATTAATTAGGAAAACCAATATAATAATAATGGGTATACCAGAGGTAATACCAGAGGTAAAAAGAGAGAGAGAAGGGGGCAGAGGGTTTATTTAAAGAAATAATAGCTAAGAACTTACTTACCAAAGAAGGAACTGGACATAATAAGGCATTCTATTGGCCTTGTGGATTAAAAAAAAGACCTTCTTCAAGATACATCATAAGGAAACTGTAAAAAATCAATGATAAAGAATTTTAAAAGTGGCCAAAGGGGGGAAAAAAGTAACTTACAAAATGATCCCCCATTTAGACTACCAGCAGATTTCTCAGCAACAGGCTAGGAAGGAGAGAGTGGAATGACATATCCAAAATATTAAAAGATAAAAAATTGCCAGCCAGGCATACTCTTATCTGGCAAAATTACCCTTCAGATGTGAAGGAGGAATAACAGCTTTCCCAGACAAGCTGAGTGAGTTCACTACCACAAGACCACCATTGAGAGAAATGCTGAAGGGAGTTATTCAAACAAACAGAAACAAAAAGGCACTAATTAGAGACACACACAAAATGAAAGAACATAAAACACTGAAAAGGGTACTAGACAGTCAGAATTAGAAAACTGCGACCATTTTACAACAGTGTGTTAAATAATTATACCATAAAAGTTAAAGGAAAAAAGCATTAAAATACACTACTACAATATGACTGAACTCATAATATAAAAGCAGTAATTTGTGAAATCACATACAGAAAAGGGGAGGGGTAAAAGAATGGAACCTTTGTAGGCAAATGAAGATAAAATACTATCAGCAGAAAAAGCACTGTTTTACCTATGAGATGTTTTATGTAAGCCTCCTGGTAACCACAAAGCAAAAATATAGAGACATAAGATAAAAATAGGGGTGACTGAGCAAATCACCATGGAAAACCAAAAATTTATAAAGGTAGTTTGAAACAGAAGGATAAAGACACAAAATGAGAAGAAGGCAAAAGATAAGGTGGCAGTAGTAAGTCCTTACACATCAGTAATCAACCTTAATGTAAATGGATCAAACTCACCAATCAAAAGGCATAGAGTTCATCAAGCCTGAGTGGATTTAAAAAAAAAAAAATAAGATGCAACTATGTGCTGGGTATAGGAGACGAATTTAAACTCTAAAGACACACAAAGGCCCAAAGAGAAGATGATAATATTCCAAGCAAATGGAAACCAAAAGAAAGGGGGCATAGTGATATTATATCAAACAAAATAGACTTCAAGGCAAAAATGGTAACAAGAGACAAAGGCGGTCATTATACAATGAGGAAGGACTCCAATACCCCACTGTCAGCAAGGATAGATCACCAAGACAGAAAATCAAGAAAACATCTGAACCGAACCATACTTTAGATGCAATGGGCTTCACACACACAACCTATAAAAACTGAATCAGGAAGAAACAGAAAAAACCAGGACCAGCTGGTTTCACTGTCAAATTCTACCAAACATTTAAAGAAGACTTAACACCACCCATTCTGAAACTCATCCAAAAAATCCAAATTCATTCTATGAGGCCAGTATTCCCCTAATCCCAAAGCCAGATAAGGACATCACAACAAAGGAAAACGATAGACCAATACCCCTAGTGAATAGAGGTGCAAAACTTCCCAACAGATATTAGCAAACCAATTCATAAAGACATTAAAAGGATTCTAAACAATGAAGAAGTGGGATTCATCCCTCAGATATAAGAATGGTTCAAAATACACAAATAAATCACACCAATACGATGAAAGATAATCACATGATCATCTCAATAAATGTAGAAAAACCGTTTGACAAAATACAACATTCTTTCATTATAAAAACACTTGATAGACTAGGTATAAGAAGGAAAATCCCTCAACATAATAAAGGCCATATATAACAAAACTACAGCTAACTTTATACTCAATGGAGAAAAAACTGAAAGCATTTTCTCTGAGATCAGGAACAAGGCAAAGCTGTCTACTCCCACCACTCCAGTTCAATGTACTACTGGAAGTCCTAGCTAGAACAATTAGGCAAGACAAAGAAATAAAAGACATCCAATAGAAAAAGAAGTTAAAGTGTCACTGTTTGCAGATGATGCGATTTTATGTATAGAAACCCCAAAGACTCAACCAAAAGACTGGGGGAACTAAGCAGTGATTGTAGTAAAGTTGCAGGGTACAAAATGAACATACAGAAATCAGGTGCATTTCTATACACTGAAAATACATTTGAAAAACACTACCCTATTCACAATAGCATTAAAAATATACTTAGATATAAATTTATCCAAAAAGGTTAAAGACCTGTGGACTGAAAACTGGAAGACATTGACGAAAGAAACTGAAGAAGAAAACTGAAGAAGACACAAACAAATCCCATCTTCATGGCTCAGAAGAATTAATATTGTGAAATTATCCATAATATCTATACATCAATGTAAGCTCCATCAAAATACCAAAGGTATTCTTCAGAGAAATAGAAGAAACAATTCTAAAATTTCTATGGAACCACAAAAGACCTCAGATAGCCAAAGCAATCTGGAGAATTAAAAACAAAGCTGGAGCTATCACTCTTCCTGTTTCAAAGTACACTACTAAGCTATAGTACTAAAAACAGTGTGGTATTGGCAGAGAAATAGTCACATAGACCAATGCCATAAAATAGAGTCCTCAGAGTCAACTAATTTTGACAAGGGAGTTAAAAGCACCCACTGGGGAAAGAATAATCTCTTTGACAAATGGTGTGGAAAAACTGGATAAGTACATGATGAACAATGAAATTTGATGACTATCATCTCATGCCACTTATGAAAACTAACTTGAAATGGATCAAAGACTTAAACGTAAGACCCTGGTACTCTAAAACTCCTAGAAGGAAATGTGTGGAAGAAGCTCCTTGACACTGTTTTTGGCAGAGATTTTTCTGGATATGACTAAAAGCACAAATAACAGCAGCAAAAATCAGCAAATGGGACTACATCCCATTTAAAAGCTTCTGCAAAGCAAGAGAAAGAAACAATTACCAAAATAAAATGGCAATGTACAGAATGAGAGAAAAGTTTTGCAAACTATATATTGGATAATGGGGTTAATTTCTAAAATATATAAATAACTCATATACAGTTGAAACTTGAACTGTGCAGGTCGACTTATTCATGGATTTTTTTCAGTAGTAACTACTACAGTACTACACGATCCATGATTAGTTGAACCCATTAGTGCATAGGAACTGTGGATATGGCAGACTCACATATATGGAGGGCCGACTATAAGTTATACACAGACTTTCCACTAGGCAGAGGGGCAGTGCCCTTATCCCCCACATTGTTTCAGGGTCAACTGTACTCAATAACAACAACCAAAAAACAATATACAACCTGATTAAAAATGGGCAGAATAACTAAGTAAACACTTTCCCAAAGAGGATATCCAAATGGACAACAGGCACATGAAAAGGTGCAGAACATCACTGATCATCAGGGAGATGCAAATCCAACTTACAATGAGATATCACCTCACACCTGTTACAGTGGCTACCATCAAGAAGATGAGACACAACAGGTGCTGGAAAAAATTTGGTAAAAAGGGATCTTTTGTTCACTTTGGTGAGAATATAAATTGATCCAACAACTATGGAAAACAATATAAAGTTTCCTCAAAAATTAAAAATAGATCTACCATATGATACAGCAATACCACTTCTGGGTATATGCAAAGGAAATGAAAAACAGGATTTCCAAGAGATATATGCACTCTCATGTTTACTGCATCATTAGTCCCAATAGCCAAGATATGAAATCGACCTAAATGCCCACTGCCAGATAAAGGATGAAGAAGATGTTATGTGGTGTGTGTGTGTGTGTGTGTATACCTGCCATTTGCTACAGGTATACACCTTTTGGTCCATTTGGATGGGCCTTGAGCACATTATGCTGAGATAAGTCCGAGAGAGGAAAGACAAGTACTGTATGATATCAATAATATGTGTAATCTAAAAAAGTCAAACCTGTGAAAACAGAGAGTAAAATAGTGATTACTGGTGGGGGTGGGTAAGACAGATGATGTTTCAGGGTACAAATTTGCAATGAGTAACAGCTACGCTGTAGAGATATAATGCACAGTATAATGAATATAGACAGCAATATCATATATATTTATCAAACCTGCAAAGAGACTAGAACTTAATTATTATGACTACTAAAAAGGGATAATTATGTAATGTGATAAAGGTGCTAAATTGCCAAGAATGGCCATGATATTACATGATATAAATATATCAAATTAATATATATTTTACACCTTAAATTTACACAATGTTATGTGTCAAATATATTCAACAATTTGTTAATGGATATGCAGTATAAAAAGATGTAAATTGTGACCTCAAAAACATAAAAGGGGGTGTTAAAAAGTCAAGTTTTGATTGCAGCTGAAGTTAAATTGTTATCAGGATAAAACAGACCGTTGTTATAAAACATTGTTTGTAAGGCTCATGGAAACCATAAAACAAACCCTACAGTAGATTCATAAAAGATAAATAGAAGGCAGTGGAAGCATACCACAATAGAAAATCACCAATCACAAAGAAACGCAGCAAGAAGCAGCAGCAAGGGATCTACCTGTAGCCTGAAACAGTTAATAAGGTGACATTTGTAAGGGCTTACCTAGCAATAATTATTCTAAATGTAAAGGGATTGAATTCTTCAATCAAAATACATGGAGTGGCTGGAGAGATTAAAAACAAAATAGACCCTACTATATGCTACCTAAAGAGACTCACTTCAGCTTTAAGGCTGACTCTTATAGGCTCCAAGTGAAGAGATAACAAAGGTACTGCATGCAAGTGGAAACCAAGAGTAGGAATAGCTATACTTGTAAGAGACAAAATTGACTTAAACCAAAAATGGTAACAAGAGACAAATAAGGTCACTGTATATGTAAAGGGGTCAATTCAACAAGAGAATATATCATAAATATATATGAACCCAACACTGCAGCACCTAAATATACTGAGCAAATAAACAGCTCTGAAGGGAGAAATAGACACCACCACCATAATAGTAGGGAACGTCACTCTACCTTTCAATATAGATAGATCATTCAGATAGAAAATCGACAAGTAAATGGTGGACCTGAAATAGACTTTACCAAGTGGATCTAACAGACAAGAAAACATTTCATCCAATAGCAGCAGAATACACTTTCCTCTCAAGTGCACGTGGAACATTCTCCATAATATGTCATCTGATAGGTCACAAAACAAGTCTTAGCAAACACAAGAAGATTAAAATTATACGAAGTATCTTTTCCTACCACGATGGTATGAAATTCACAAATATGTGGAAATTAAACAATACAATACTGAATAACCAATGAGTCAAAGAAGAAATCAAAGGGGCAATCAAAAGTATCTTGACACCAACAAAAATAAAAACACAACATATCAAAACATGGGATGCTGCAAAAGGAGTTCTAAGAGGGAAATGTAAAGCAATACTGAGAGAAAAGAAGGATGTCTACTAAACAACCTAACTTTATACCTCAAAGAAAGAACTAGAAAAACAAGAACAAACTAATCTAGACCCTGTCAGGAGGAAGGAAATAAAGATCATGGCAGAAAAAGAGACCAAAAACAAAGAAAAGATAAAACTTAAGACCAGTTTTTTGAAACAATAAATAAAATTAACTACCTTTAGCTAGACTAAGAAAAAACCCTCAAATTTATAGATATGAGAAATGAAAGGGGTACATTAAAACTGACTGCATAGAAATACAAAGGTTAATAAGATATTATCATGAATAATTATACACCAACCATTTGATTATCCTAAAAGAAATGGATGAATTCCTATAGACATACAACCTCACAAGGTTAAATCATGAAGAAATAGAAAATATGAATAGACCTATAATGAGTAAGGAGGTTGAATGAGCATTCAAAAACCTCCCAAGACAAAAGCCAAGGACCACATGGTTTCCCTGGTGAGTCTACCAAACATTTAAAGAAGAACTAATGCCAGTTCTTCTTAAACTCTTCCAAAAAACCTTGAAGAAGTGGGAACACTCCTAAAATCCTTTCACTGGAACAGCATTGCCCTGATTCCATAGACAAATAAGGACACTAGAAGAAAAGTATACTACAAACCAATATACCTGATTACTATATATGTAAAAATCCTCAGTGAAATATTAGCAAACCAAATTCAATAGCATATTAAAAGACTCATATACTATGATCAAGTGGATTTATCCCTGGGCTACAAGGTTGTTTCAACATATGCAAATCAATAAATGTGTTCATTAATAGAAAAATAAAAATCGTATGATCATCTCAATAGATACAGAAAAAGCATTTGACAAATACATCTTTTACAATAAATAGATTTTAAAAAGGTATAGAATCAACATACCTGAGTAATATAAGGGTACTATATGACAATCCCACAACTAACATCATACTCCATCATACAATGAAAGATTAAAAGCTTTTCCTTTAAGATCAGTAATAAGACAAGTGTGCCACTCTTACCATACCTATTAAATATAGTGCTAGAAGTCCAACCCAGAGCCATCGGGCAAGAAAAATATATGAAGGACATCCAAATCAGAAAGAAAGAAAGAAAATTATGTTTGTGTATGATATGATCTTATGTATGGAAAATTCTAAAGACTTCACCAAAAAACTGTAAGAACTAATCAACAAATTCAACAAAGTCACAGGATACAAAATCAGTATACAAAAACTAGTTGCATTTCTATATAACAACAAGGAACCATCAAGAAAGAAATAAAGTAATCTCATTCAATTCAATTTTAATAACATTAAAAACAATAAAAATCCTTAGGAATAAATTTAGACAAGGAGGTGAAAGGTCTGTGCACTGAAAACTACAAGCCTTTGATGAAAATTGTTGAAGACACAAGAGTGGAAAGATAGTCTATGTTCAGGAATCAGAAAAATTAATATTGTTTAAAAGTCCACACTACCCAAAGCCATCTATAGACTCAATGCAGTACCATCAAAATTCCAATGGTATTTTTCCTTAAAAAAAAAAAAAAATCCTAAAATTTGTTATGTAACCACAAAAACTTCTAAGAGCCAAAGCAATCCTGAGAAAGAAAAAAGCAGGAGGCATCACACTTCTTCATTTCAAACTATACTAAAAAGCTATAGTAATAAAAAAGTAAAATACTGGGATAAAGATAGACATAGACCAGTGGAACAGAATCAAGAGCCCCAAAATAAACCCATGCATATTCAATTGACTAACATTTCACAACGGAGCCAAGAATACTAAATGTAGAAAGTATGGTCTTTTCAACAAATAGTTTTAGGAAAACTAGATAAACATATGCAGAAACGTAAAATTGGACCTCTATCTTACACCATTCACAAAACCTTACTCTTAATGGATTAAAGACTCAAACATAAAACCTAAAATCATAAAACTCCTAGAAGAAAATGAGCAAAACTGATTTGAGACATTGCTCTTGGCAACGATTTTTATATATGGTAACAAAAGCACAAGCAACAAAAGCATAAATTAATAAGTGGGACTACATCAAACCAAAAAGCTTCTGCACAGCAAATGAAACAATCAACAAAATGAAAAGTCAATTTATTGAATAGGTGGAAATATTTATAAATCATATATCTGATGAGTTTAATATTCAAAATATGTAAATAATTCGTATAACTCAATAGCAGAAAAACAATACAATTTAAAAAGGGGCCAAGGAAGTGAATATATATCTTTCCAAAGAAGATATACAAATAGCCAACAGGTACATGAAAATATGCTCAACATCTCTAATCAGAAGAGATAAGAAAATCAAAACCACAATAAGATATCATCTCACACCTGTTAGAATGGCTATCATCAAAGAGACAAGATATAAGTGTTGGCAAGGATGTGAAGAAAAGAGGACCCTTATGCACTGTTGGTGGGAATGTATATTGGTACAGCCCCTATGGAAATGAAATAGTATGGAGATTCCTCAAAAAATTAAAAATAGGATTACCATATGATCTAGCAATCCCACTTCTGCATATATATCCAAAGGAAATAAAAAGTTGATCTCGAAGAGTTATCTGAACTCCCATGATTATTGCAGTATTATTCACAATGGCCAAGATATAGAAACAACCTAAGTATCCATCAATGAAAAAATGGATAAAAAAAATAGAATACTATTCAGCCATGAGGACAAATGAAATACTGCTCTTCGTAACATCATAGATGGACCTTGAAGGCATTATGATAAGTGAAATAAGTCTGACAGAGAAAGAAAACTATACCAGCACTTATATATAGAATCTAAAAACAAAACAAAACAAAAACAAAGAACTCACAGAAACAGAGGTTAGAGTAGTTCTTGCCTGGGGATAATGGGAGATAGATATTGGTCAAAGGGTACAAACTTCTAGTTATAAGACAAACACATTTTGGATATCTAATATACTGCAGGTAATTTTAATTAATAAGTCTGTTATATTTTTGCAAGTTGCAAAAAGGTAAATCTACGTGATCTTGCCACAAAACAGAAATGTGATTATGTGAGGTGATGGAGGTGTTAACTAACCCTGTGTTAATTATTTTATAATACATATGTATTACATTATTTCACTGCATATCTTAAACTTACAGAATGTTGTATGTCAATTATATCTCAGTAAACCTAGGAAAATTTAAAGAGGAGTAAATCACAGATCATTTGTTATCCCCATATGATATCTCATCTATTCTCTTCTAAAACTTTGTGAGTACTCTTTTCTTTTACCCCATAGGTACCTCATACAAACCTTTATGATTTCACTTATAACACTTAACTGAACCTAAAACCCCCTCCTCCATGTGTGAGTTTTCCTGTTTAAATTATTTTCCTATACTTAAATCTTAGCCCAATAACTGGCACATATTATATGTTCAATAAACAATATTGGTAATGAATGAGGGAGAGAGAAGAATTCCAATGGACACGTGTAAAGGTCAAAAGAAGGGAAGTGAATAGTGTCAAAATACATTGATTGAGTAATGAATGAGGCTGGAAGGGAAAGGGAATTGAGATTTAGGTTGTGTACATGTGCTGGAAACTTTCAGCTGCATGATACTGTCAAAATGCTCATGTTGTTATTATCCAATTCCAAAAATCTGTTGTAAAGATACCAATCACTATGTAGGAAATGTGGAAATGTGGGATATTAAAACAGTGTAAAGATCTGCACTATGATTTTCTCATTGACTTATGAACATTATCATACAGTTTAGAACAAAAGAAACTAACATCTCTCTGTAAGTACTGATCAGTCTATTAAAAAAACTTCACAAGTAAGAGATATTTGCTTGGTTAAGGCATTTTTCTTACTCTTCCGAGATCATGTTGTAGAGGATTCATATTTTTGCTATCCTCACTCTTACACAATGGGTGATTGGCCACCTAAGTTGACTTACTCCTTGAGTTTAGCATGCTCACAGGAAGTGTCTTTTGTTCAAACACTACTGAATCCAAAGATCAATCTTCAGAATGCATCTTTTCTGGGTTGGACTTGAGAGAAACCCTAAATGACACTAGCACCCAAGCAGCTGTTATATGAAGAGAGATGAAATACTTAGTAGTGTTAGAAGTGCAATTTTGAGTGTATAAGCGTAACTGAGTTTGCAGAAAAACTAATACAGCAGACAAATAGGTTTATGAAGGACCTGCAATAAGAGATAGAATAGCTATGACTGAAATGTGGCTATGATCTGATCATCATGGAAACTGAAAAACCCTGAAGAAATACATATATTATTATTACTATGTTTAAAGGTCAGAGAATGAAGTTCTCCTGAGTACCATAGCAAGAGCGTCTGATGTTTTTTGTGTTAATAATGTGATTTTTAAAATTTTGTTTTGATCATGATAAGCCTACTTGAGCTAGCACAGTACATTAAGAAAAATAATACTTCAATACACTGTTTTAGGTGGCATGTATATATAAAATTTCCTTTAAGTAGAAACTCTCTGTATTCCAATATGGCTAAAGTTTGAGACTTGAGAGCTAAAGTTTGAAATAGTATTTTAGTATCGGAGGTCACTGGCTCTTCATCCATATACATTACACTTTCTGTGACTTTGGGCAAGTAACTTTGGGCGAGTAGTTCTTTAAGCCTCTGCCCATTTGTGAAGCCAGGTAAAACTTCTCACACTGAATGGCTTCCAGCAGATTAAATGGTGTCTATTACAGAGACTGACATATGAATGTTTGAATAATAGTTACAGCGGATATTCTAATCTGACTGATCAGAAAACATGTCCCAACCAACTTTTCCCTTACTGGCTTTTAGAAGAGAGCCAGGAAATGTAAATGCTCTTATTTCCAGCATTATTACAGCTGTGAGTAGGTTTTTGATACTGTTCTGGACAGTAATATATAGAAAAGTTTGGGGTGGGGGGCAAAAGCACGGGGTTCTGGAAAATCTCCAATGAGAGGGATCAGAAAGGATTGATATCACTCCTCCCCTGGCCCCCAACACATCTCCATTCTTAATTCCTATGTTGAATAATGCCTTCATTTTCAGAGTTGTGTCAGCGTTCTGCTGATAAAAATAGAAAGACTAACAGAATCACAGAGATAATACAGAATCACAATCGATTCAGCCCCATCCACTGGGTTCCAGGTTGCAGTGCCAAATCTTTATTGGAGGAGCTGCTGTTGCTGCCCTGGGCTTCACTCCTTGAGTCCCAAGTCATGTTTCAACTGCCATTATCAATCAGCACCATGCTGCTGCCTCCCTACCGCCCACCCATCCGCCACTTTCCAGGTTGCAGCTCTGAGTAGCCATTGCCAAGGGTGCTGCTACTGCCCTGAACACCACCCCTCACCCAAGATTAAGGTGCTAAGCTCTCATTGCTGAGAAGGGCTCTTGCTGCCCTAAGCCCCACCCTCTGGGGTTCCAGGTTACATCTGTGACCCATTCTTGCCAGGGGAGCTGCCACTACCCAGAGCCCTACCCCCATGGCAGGTTGAGGTGCTGACACATTATTACTGAGAATGAGCTGCCACCGATCTGGACCCTACCCCCAGGTCCTAAGTTGTGGCTCTGAACTGTCACTACCAGAGCCATGCTGCCACTGCTCTATGCCCAGCACCCCAGGTCCTGACATGTAGCTTTAACAGACTACCATGTGAATTGTGTTGCTGCTATCCTGTGACTGACCCCTGGGACCAGAGTTGAGACTTTGACATACTACTGTCCCCCAGCTGTGCTATTACTGCACCCTGCCTTCTGGGTCCAAGTCACCACTGCAACTTCTCATCCCAGGGCATGTGACACTGCTGCAATCCCCCCACCCTCACCAGCTGGATTCACAGCGGTAATCCCCTGAAACCCAGGTATTGGTTCTACAGGACATCTGCACACACCCTTATCCTAGACACCAGTGCCACAGTCATAGCAAATGCACCTGTGCATCAGGACCCAGGCACTGTGGTAGTTCCACATATGCCTGATGCTAGGATCCTGGCTCCAATACTGCTTTGTGGATTCTGAGCTTCAGCATGCCAACCCATTCTCCAAGAAGGATCCCCTTGGATATAACTTCCTCCCATGGGCGAATATTAAAAAAAAAAAAGAAAGAAGAGGAAGACCTCAGCATCTGAAGATCTGAATAGCCCTACCTGCCATTCCCACCCGCAGGTCCTCTGCAGCCTTGGCCAAAAAGACACCCCCCCCCACCATCTGGCCAACATCAATCTCAACCAGCAGAGTGGCATGGGGACTATGCCACTGTGACTTCCCAGGAACAAAAGATGCTGCATCCCACCCAGCTAGCACCCTTACAGCCACCTCCAGGTGAATATCTTTCCTTACTAAAGTCAATCCAGAAAGACTGAAAGAGATGAATGTGCCCTCAAATGCAGAGATATCAGTAATACTCCAACAACTGACCCAAGGATACAATCTGCACATCATCTGAGAAAGAATTGAAAACAATTTTAAGGAAGCTCAGCAAGATTCAGGACAACACAGATAGACAAATCAATGAACTCAGGAAATAATACATGACTAAAATAAGAAATTCAATAAAAAATAGAAGTCATAAAAAAGAGAGCCAAAAATAAATTCTGGAGATGAAGAATACAATAAATAAAATGAAAAATGCAATACACAGCTTCAAATGAAGTCTCAATCAGGCAATAGAAAGAATCTGTGAGCTTGAAGACGTTTCCTTATATAATTTAATCAGAGGAAAATAAAGAAACTAGCAGGAAAAAGCATGAAGAAAGCCTACGTGAGCTTGGGACCAGATCAACAGAAACATTATGGGAGTCCCAGAAGGAGAAGAGAGGGAGAAAGGGAAAGAAACTTCAGTTAAATAATGGCTAAAAATTCTTAAATCTAGGGCGACAGATGTCCATCCAGGTACAGGTGCCATACAAGAAATGCTAAAGAAAGATCTTCAAGGTAATACAAAAATATGCTAATGAGTAACACAAGAACATACAAAAATATAAAATTTACTGGTAAGGTAAATATGTAGTCAAATTCAAAACACTCTCATACTGCCATGGTAGTGTATAAGTCACTTTGAAATCTACCGTATAGGCCAACAGAAGAAAGTTTTGAAAATAGGTATATCTCCAATATTATATTAATGGAAACAATATAAAAAGATGAAAATTGGGAACTCAACATAAATTGGGTGGGGATAGATTGGGAGTTGGGGACTAACATGTATACACTGCTATATTTAAAATACATAACCAACAAGGACCTACCATAGAGCCCAGGGAACTCTGCTCAATATTCTGTAATAACCTAAATAGGAAAAGAATTAGAAAAAGAATAGATACATATATGTGTATAGCTGAATCACTTTGCTGCACACCTGAAACTAGCACACCATTGTTAATCAACTATGCTCCAAAATAAAATAAAAATTTAAAAATCTGTGGGGGTGGCAAGTAAATGGGTAAAACTTTCTTGTGCAGTGAAGTTGTTATCAGCTTAAAATAGATGGTTATAAACCTATAAGCTGATTTATTAAAGACTCATGGTAACCACCAAGCAAAAACCTAAAATAGACATACAAGTGGTAGAGAGAAAAGAGTCAAAGCAAACCACTTCAAAATATCACCAACTAACAGAAAAAAAATCAGCAAGAAAGGAAGAAAGAAACTAAGGAATTACAAAACGATCAGAGAGCAGTGAACAAAATAATGATAGGAAGTCTTTATCTATCAATAATAACTTTAAATATTACTGGTTTAAATTCTCCAATTAAAAGACATAGAGAGACTGAATGTATTACAAACAAGACCCATTTATATGCTGCCTACAGGAGACGTACTTCAGTTTTAAATATACTCACAAGCTGAAAGTAAAGTGATGAAAAAAAGATATTTCAAGCAAATAGAAACCCAAAGAGAACAGGGTAGCTATACTTTTCAGAGTAAAGAGACTTTAAGTTAAACTATCATAAGAGACAATGAAGGTCATTATATAATGATAAAGGGGTCAATTTATCAGAAGGAGATAACAATTGTAAATATACACTCTCTAATAATGGAGCACCTAAGTATATTAAACAATCATTAACAGAAATGAAGGGAGAAAGAGACAGCAATGCAGTGATAGTAGCCAATACCTGGCTTTAAACAATGGAGAGATCATCCAGACAAATTAAATAAGGAAATAATGGATTTGAATGATACTTTAGATGATATGCCCTAACAGACACATAAAGAACATTCTACCCAACAACAGTAGAAAATACATTCTTCTCAAATTCACACAGAACATTCTCCAGGAAAGATCACATGAGAGGTGATCTTTACACAATATGTCTTAACAAATTGAGATCATTCTAAGTGTGTTTTCTGACCACATGGTATGAAACTAGAAATCAATTAGAGGAGGAAACCTGGAAAATTCACAAATATGTGGAAATTAAAAAATATAAACCTGAACAACCAATGGGTCAAATAAGAAATTAAAAGGCAAATCAAGAAATATCTTGAAACCAACAAAAATGGGAGCATAACATACCTAAACCTATGGGATGTTGCAAACGGATTTCTGAGAGGGAAGTTTATATTGATAAACACATTCAGAAACAAGAAAAATCTCAAACTCACTTGACGTTTCCATGAACTAGAAAGTTTCTGTTCAACATAGTACTAGAAGTCCTAGCCAGAATAATTAGTCAAGAAAATGAAAGGCATGCATATTTGCTTGGAAGAAGTAAAATTTTCTCTGTTTGCAGATGACAAACTCTACTAAAAACCGTTAGAACTAATAAATTCAGTAAAATTGCAGCGTACAAAATGAACATACAGAAAATGATTGCATTTCTGTACACTAACAACACATTACTTGAAAGAAATTAAGAAAGCAATCCCATTTGTAATAGCATAAAAATATTTAGAAGTAAATTTAACCAAGGAGGTGAAAGATTTGCACACTAAAAATGATAAAACATTGATAAAAAGAGATTAAAGAAGACTCCCCAAAATGGAAAGATCCATGTTCCTGTATTGAAAGAATTAATATTTTGAAAATGTCTATACTACTCAAAAGTGATCTATAGATTTAATGAATTCCCAATCAAAATTTCAATGTTTTTTACAGAAATGGACAAACTATCCAGAAATTTGTTTGGAACTATAAAGGGCTCCCATAGCCAAAGCAATCCTGAGAAAGAACAAATTGGAAGCATCATAATACCTTATTTCATGCTAGATTACTAAGCTTTAGTAGCCACAACAGTATGGTATAGGCACAAAAACAGACACATAGATCAATGGAACAGAGTAGAAAGCCCAGAAATAAACCCACACATATACGGTCAATTAATTTATGATGACGGAGCCAAGAATGACTAAATGAAATAAGTCAGACAGAGGGAGACAAACACTGTATGATCTCACTTATATGTGGAATCTTAAAAAAAAAAAAAAAAAAAGGAAGGTGAGATCAGATTTGTGGTCACCAGAAGAGGCAGGGGGTAGGGAGAGGGGAAATAGGAGAAAGGTGGTCAAAAGTTACAAACCTCCAGTTTCAACATAAATAAGTACTAGGGATGTAATGCACAACATGATGACTCTAGTTAACACTGCTGTATCGTACATATGACGATTGTTAAGAGAGTAAACCCTAAGAGTTCTCACCACAAGGAATTATTTTTTCTTGTTTTGTCTTCTCCGTATTGTATCTATATGAGATGATGGATGCTAACTATAAACTTATACCAGTAAATATTTAACACTAAATTTAAGTCAAACCATTATGACATATACCTTAAACTTATACAGTGATATATAAAAATTATATCTCAATAAAGCTGGAGGGAAAAAAACCTAAAAAAACAAATGTTGGTAATGATGTGGAGAAAAGAGAACCCTTGAACACTGTTGGTGGGAATGTAAATTGTGCAGCCACTATTGGAACACCATGGAGGTTCCACAAAAGATTAAAAATTTAATTACCATATGATCCTGAAATCCCACTCCTTGGTATATAACGAAAGAAAGTGAAATCAATTTCAATTTCAATCAATATCCCTCGAAGGGATATCTGCACACCCATGTTCAGTGAAGCATTATTTATATTAGCCAAGCTATAGAAACAACCTAAGGGTCCAATTACAGATGAATAAAGAAGATGTGGTATATATATGATGAATTATTATCCAACCCTGAGAAAGAAGGAAATTCTGCCGTTTGCCACAACATGGATGGAACTTGAAGGCGTCCTAAGTGAGGTAAGTCAGACAGAGAAAGGAAATATTGTGTGGTAACATTTATAGGTGGAATCTCAAAGAAAACTGAACTTGTGAAAACAGAGAAATGGTAACGAGGGGCTGGGGGAATTAGGGAGATGCTGTTTAAGAGTACTAACTTACACCTAGTAGGTAAATAAGTTCGGGGGAGCTAATGCACAACATACTGATTATAGTCAACAATACTATATCATAAACTTTAAAGTTGCTAAGAGACTAACTCTTCTCAACCCAAAAAAGAAATGATAAAAGTGTGCCATGATAAAGGTGTTAGCTAATATTACTGTAGTAATTATATTGGAATATATAAATGTATCACCAACATGTTATACAACACTATGTTATGGTCAATTATATATCAATTAAAAAAAAAGAGTCCAGGAACTGTAAATGCTCTTTTTTCCAATCTTACTATGGCTGGGGATAAGCATAATCTTCAGGGCAATAATGGATAGAAAAGTTTGGGGGTAGAGAAAGGGGAAGTGTTCTAAAAAATCTCTGAGGAGAGGGATCAGAAATGGTTGATGCCACTCTTCCCCCACCCCTCCAACAACACACACTTACCTCCATTCTGCCTATGTTGAATGATGCCTTATTGTTCAGAGTTGTGGCAGAATTCTACTGATAAAAATAAAGGGATAACAGAATTAGAGATACCAATCAATTCATCATTAAGTTGACTAGAACTGATTTTTCACAAAAATGAATAATTTCTATTTTAAACCACTTTAAGTAAGGTTTTCTGCTACACAGAGCTAAATCCAAGCCAAATTGATAAAATGACTAATTCTAATATTACTTTTGTAGGAAAAAAACCTCTCTATAGTGATATCTTCACCTTCCCAATGAAAAATATGAATTGTGTGCTCAACACAGACCACTCTGAGAGATGAATGGAAGCATTGATATTTTCACGAAAAATAGAAATAACGTTGTAGGATTGTATATATTAACATTAAATATCAGGAAGAGTATAAACTAAAGATGTTACAGCATACATTTCTTGATTGTTTTCTCCATTATGCAGAGATGAAAACAAATAGATTTCCAATTTTATATACTACTCAAGGTATTAATTAAAATTATGAGTTGTGATTTACACTGACTATAACCATATTTAAATATTTACATACTAATATCATCTTATATGTGACCATATCACAGTTTTAGAGCATATGAGTTTATATTAGTTAGAACTGACTAGGTATTACTGCAAGGTTTGACCCTACCATGTTAAACCAAAGATTTCTTTACGATTTCCTGATAACACATGAGGGATGTAGAGAGTCTCATACTGAACTTTAAATACTTTGGAGAAGAAGTAACACACATCATTTCACTTGCCATATTGTCGAGAACTAGTCAGAGGCCCATGTAAAACTACAAGCGTTCAAGTCAATGTGTTCCTGTGTGTGCCTCAAAGTACAGGAGGCTCAGATATTGATGAGTTAGCAATATCTATCCAAGGGCCTAAATATTTACTAAATTGGCCTAACCCAACTAAATGAGCCAACCAGTGTTCTTGTAATAATTTAACTTTTAATAATTATCATCTTTTAAATTGGTTATCCAGGGACAAACAATCAAAACAAGCCCAAACAGTGGATATTAGAATATTCAGTGTTCTATCAAGCACCCTCTGAAATATTGTATATCTTACAATGATGAGTGGCATTTATTTTAATAAATGATAGAGTTATTTAACATCTGAACTACTTTGGTTTCTTTCCTTTACTAGTCTCAAAATTACCTACCAAGTTGGAGAGCATAGTTTGAGCAACATTTGTCTCATATCAAAATATTTTACCAACTGCACAGCACCTTTCAATCAATTCGTTCTGGATCAGGACTATCAACACTCTCTCTAAATCATACTTTCTTTATATGAGCTTAAAAAAATCTGACCTCTGACCTGATGATACAAACTCCTTGCCTAATACGAGCTTTGATTTTTCTCTCCTATATCTAAATCTTTGTATAAATTCTTAAATGGTGGAAGAAGAGATACACAGGCAAATTCAGAGATATATACTTTACTGTGTAAATTTTAATGGCTTTAAATTTAAATCATAAATTTAATTAAATTTAAAATTAAATCACTTTATTTGTAAATGAACTAAATGCTCCAATCAAAAGACATAGGGTGGCTATTATCAAAAAGTCTACAAATAAAAAAGGTTGGCAAGGATGTGGAGAAAAGGGAACCTTTGTACACTGTTGGTGTGAATGTAAATTGGTGCAGCCACTATGGAAAACAGTATGGAGGTTCCTCAAAAAACTAAAAATAGAACTACCATATGATCCAGCAATTTCACTCATGGGTATATCTCCAAAGAAAACAAAAACAGTAATTTGAAAAGATACATACATCCCAGTGTTCATAGCTATATTATTTAAAATAGCCAAGATCCGGAAGCAACCCAAACACCATCAAAAGATGATTGGTTTAAGAATAAGAATTAGTGAGATATATATATATATATATATATATATATAGAGAGAGAGAGAGAGAGAGAGAGAGAGAGAGAGAGAGAGAGGAGAGAGAGAGAGAGAGAGAGAGAGAGAGAGAGAGAGAATGGAGTATTACTCAGCCATAAAAAGAATGAAATTCTGCCACTTACAACAATGATTCTGCCACTTACAACAATGTGGATAGACCTAGAAGGTATTATGCTTAGTGAAATAAGTCATACAGAGAAAGGCAAATACCGTATGATATCACATATATTTGAAATCTAAAAAATAAAATAAACAAAGGAATATAATGAAACAAAAACAAACTCACAGATATAGAGAACAAACTAGTAATTACCAGAGGAGAGAGGGAAGGGGGAGGGACAAATAGGAATAGGGAATTAAGAGGTACAAACTACTATGTATAAAATAAATAAATAACAAGGATATATTGTGTAGCATAGGGAAATATAGCCATTATTTTGTAATAGCTTTAAATGGAGTATAATCTATAAAAATACTAAATCACTATGTTGTACACCTAAAACTAATATAATATTGTAACTCAGCTATATTTCAATTAAAAAATAAAACAAAAATGACAATGAGTGTTTTTGTGCTATATCCTTTTTACATTTTAAATACTGAAACCATTTAAATGAGAATCCTCCTTTTTCCAACGATGTAATAACAAGGACATGACTTACTCTATGCCTGAAATAAGTTAAAAAATTAGACACAATATAAAAAACTATAGTTTTAGAGATGCTGAACCTCAGACAATAATGAATAGTGACCCATGAGAAATACAGAAGAAGCCTGGGAACCTTATGACTGTCCCAGCCTACTGCCTTGAGAGACTTTACAGGCTGCAGTACTGGTGGAAGAAACTCAGATGTAGCCTGGTGGATACTCTGAAATGAGGAAAGGAAGAGGAGATCCACAGAGATCAAGACGGTTAGAGTTCACAGGAAGAGGGCTGAGGAAGAGAGAGCTGAACAGAAAGAGAGCTCTGGAGATATGCATAGATCAGGAGAGTACTAATCAGTGAATATATGTGAGGCAACTACCAAAAGCAGGGTAAAAACTTCTGAAAATATTAGAGAACAGTGTCAGGCAGTCAGGGCCAGGAATAGAGCCTGTTCCCCCCCAAAAAACTTGAGAATTTCTCAAGGAATTGGGTAGAATACTCAAGAAGGTCTTGCCTTATTACTGAGAAACACTTAACCCTAGGCTAGGCGGTAATTTGGATTGGCCTAATAAATCATAAAATCAGGATCAAAAAGGATCAACCTGTTTTAAGTAATGCAACTGCATTTTAGAAAAAAGCTGAAGAGTTTTTATAGGAATACAGACATATCCAGTCCAGGGGGGAAGATTATCTTTAAGGTTTTCCCATCCCCATCCTCTCCACATAAAGAAACCTCGGGAGGTAACTGAGGGAGACTTCATCCCAGTGTCTCAGATAAGCAGACCTAGGAATGAAGGTGTCTGAGATAGGAATGTAAATATGGCATGGCTGGCCAGTGGAGCTTAAGACTTTGACAGCAATTCCCATCTGAGATTGAAATACACTGTGCATCAGACTCTGAATGCTTTGCAAATGAATCCTACAGAATATTTATGTAAGGAATTCTACCAATTCTACACGAATTCTTCCAGAAAAAATTGAAGCTGAGGAAATAGTTTCCAGCACATTCTTTGAGGCAAGATTTAACCTGATACCAATTTTAGACAAAAACACTCCAATGAGAGAAAACTATAGACTGATATTCACAAAAGCAAAGATTCTAAACAAAATTTTAGCAAACTAAATCCAGCAATATATACAAAGGATAATACATCATAATCAAGTGGGGTTTAATACCAGGAACACAGGTTTGGATTTAATATTTGAAAAATCAATCAATGTCATTCACCATAATAGCAAACTGAAAATTAAAATCCATACGGTTATTACAAAAATGTAAGAAAAAGCATCTGAGAATATCCAACATCAATTCCTGAAAACAAGTCTCTGTAAAATATACATGAATAGATGGTAATTTCCTCAATAGTAAAGGAAATCTATGAAACACCAACAGCTAACTTCAGACTTGATGGTGAAGGGCTGAATGTTTTCCACTTAAAATCAGGAATGAGAAAAGGATGTTTATAACGATAAGCATCTTGTCGAGGGTGCTGTCCATGGTGGCATTTATGTAGTAGTGGCAGAACCAGTGGTACTCTTATCTATCCAGAATATTCCTGTGGCCTATGCTCTCACTGCCTAACCTCTTTTGCTTCCTGTGTATTTTATGAGATTGGGGAACCAATGTTCCTATCATGTCTGTGTGCATTGGTTAGCTAGAGTTTGTGAACATTGGCAGCATCCAAGGATTCTTATCCAAAATTAAAATTTATTTAGATTGACAATCATATTAATAGCTATTTTCATTTTTTCAGTCTTAAGATTTTTAAAAATATATTATGTATTAAAAAAATTAAGGCAGCAACATATAAAATTATGTAATTTTAAATAATGGAGAGTCAATATGGCAGAGTTGCACTGACCTTTTATAAACACACATTAGATACATATCTTGACTCTAACCAAACATATTGAGATATATATAAGAACTCAATTTTCCTATCTATAAAATGAAGAAAAATGCTTACCTTTTGCTGTCATTGAATTAAATAAACTCTATACAAAATTTAAATAATAATATGTTTTTTGGGACATTGAAAGCATTTAACAAGCAGTGAGAGGTGTGTGTATGTATGTGTGTATGCGTGTATGTGTGTGTGTGTGTGTGTGTGTGTGTGTGTGTTTGTTGTTTAAGGTGGCATAGTAACACCCCCTCCTCCCCAACAATTGAGCAGCATATCTCCTCCAAAAACAATTCAAAATCAAACTATGGCTATAAGGAGTAAAAAAGCACTAAAAATATAGTCAGGCATCAGTTTGCAAAGATTCATAACTATGAATGTTAGAAATGTGGACACTTGGGGAGTGTCCACTTGGGTGGGGAGAGGTGGAATCAAATTAAGCATAAAACATGTGAGCTCAGAATCCAGTTCACTCAGAGGAATTTTCGACATTCAAGACCATTACTGTGTTATATTTATAGTCTCTTGAACTATTCTTCTTTTCTGTGGGAAAAATTCAGAATTTTTTCAATAAAATATCAAGCTTCACAATTATTTTTGGGTTGTACATATATGTAGAGATTTAGAATGTTTGCCTTTTTTCCAGGTTATAAAAAGGTACAGGGAGATTAGAAATGCTTGAATGTAAGTCTATCACCTTCTCCGTTTATGACTTCGAAATGCATATTGTGTTTCTTTCATCTCTGAAGTGATGAAGGCACATCAAATTATTTCCTGAGAAGATTTTAAAAATGTTCCTGCATGGAGTGTGTGAAAGTCTTAAGAATGTACTACATACCCAGTTGGTACAAGTAGTTTTTTCACAGATCATTTCAGTGCTTTAACTTTCAGTCAGTGCTTAAGATCTCAAGCTTATCAATGGAAATTATAATGTTACAGGAAGGCTGGTATGGTGGTAAAGCACTGACTTACAACTTTAGGATCTTGGGTTCAGTCTCAACTCTACCAATACCATGCTACTGCTCTCAAATAGGTTCAAGAATATAAAAATTTGGCATTAGACTCCCACTTTTTAAAAACTCATCCTAGCAGGTAGCCTCAGGATATACTGAGGATGAGTTTTGTGTGAGTCAGCACACAAAATATAGATGTAGACCTATTTTCTTTCTATGTTAATGTTAGGGTGGCTTGAATTTTTATTTAATTTGTGAATACTCTGACGGGTCCTTGTTGACACTGTGGAAACACATTACAAATTGTCACATGTAGTCTCTGATATGTTAATTCCTTAAGGATTAATATACTGTCTATTCCTATTTTCTTACTTTTCTTTTTGAAAATTAAAGAAGAAAAATGATTGAGCACAGAAATAAAATGAATGCATAAGTATAATAATTCTGATAAGAATCAAAGAACAATAAGGAAATGTATGGCATTTGCATTTAGAAATGCTTCTCCATAGAGGAAGTGTTAGAGATTTTTAGTAAGAAGAGGTCTGACCTAAATAGACATTTCTCCAAAGAAGATATACAGATTGCCAACAAACACGTGAAAGAATGCTCAACATCACTAATCATTAGAGAAATGCAAATCAAAACTACAATGAGGTATCACCTCACACCTGTCAGAATGGCCATAATCAAAAAGTCTACAAATAACAAGTGTTGGTGAGGATGTGGAAAAAAGGGAACTCTTGTACACTACTGTACATTGCCATTGTACTGTGGCAATGTAAATTGGTGCAGTCACTATAGAAAACAGTATGAAAGTGCCTTGAAAAACTAAAAATAGAACTCCCCTATGATCCAGCAATTTCACTCTTGGGTGTATGCCAGAAAAAAATGAAAACAATAATTTGAAAAGATTCAGGCACCCCAATGTTCATAGCAGGACTATTTACAATAACCAAGATATGGCAGCAACCCAAATGTCCATCAACAGACAAGTGGACAAAGAAGATGTGGTATGTATATATGTGTATATATATATATATATATATATATATATATATATATATATATATATATATATACACATACCACATATACATATATATACAATGGAATATTACTCAGCCATAATAAAGAATGGAATTCTGCCATTTGCAGCAATGTGGATGGAGCTAGAGAATATTATGCTTAATGAAATTAGTCTGACAGAGAAAGACAAATACTTTATGATATCATTTATATGTTAAACCTAAAAAATACTACAAATGACTGTATATAGTAAAACTAAAACAGACTCACAGGTACAGAAAACAAACTAGTGGTTACCAGAAGGGAGAAGGAAGGGGAAGGGCAAGTTAGGGTTATGGGATTAAGAGATACAAACTATTGTGTATAAAATAGATGAGCAACACAGGCATATTGTATTGCACAGGGAATTATAGCCATTATCTTATAGTAAGTGTTAATGGAGTATAATCTATAAAACTATGAATCACTATGCTATACACCTGAAACTAATAGAGTGTAAATCAAATATACTTCAATAAAATAAAAAAAATTTTAAAAATATGGTTATGTATAAACTATAGAATATTATTCAGCCATAAAAAAGAATAAAATCTTGCCATTTGCAACAATGTGGATGGACCTTGAGGACATTATGCCAAGTGAAGGAAGTCACAGAAAGACAAATACCATATGATCTTACTTATATGTGGAATCTTAAAAACAAGGCAAAACAAAACAAAAATGAGTTCATAGATACAGAGAACATATTGGTGGCTGCCAGAGGTGGGAGGTAAAGAGGGTCAAAAGGTATAAACTTTCCACTTGTAAAATAAATAAGTCATGGGAATATAACATAGAGAATGCTGACTATAGTTAATAATACTGTACTGTATATTTGAAAGTTGCTGAGAGTAGATTTTAAAAGTTCTCATCATAAGAAAAAAATTTTATAACCATGTATGGTGTCAGATGTTAACTAAACTTACTGTGGTGATCGTTTTGCAATATACACAAAGATCAAATCATTACATTTTATACCTGAATCTAATATAAAGTTGCATGTCAATTATACCTCAATTTTTAAAGTTTATATGAAAATATTACCACTTTATGAGTTTAGGCATGGTATCAGAGAATGACATCCATAATCTTCTAAAACAGCCAATAAAATATTGCTCCCTTTTCCAATTACATATCTGTGTGAGGCCAGATTATCTCCAATACCTTCACCAAAATAGCATATTGTAAGAGATTGCATGTGGAAGCAGAAAAGCCAGACATCAAATAGATTTGGAAAAAAATGTAATATAATGCAACTCTTCTCAGTATATTTTTGTTATGGAAAATCATTCTTATTTGTAAAAGATATTATTTATCTTAACATGTAATAGGATTATTTTGTCATTATAAAATCAATTAATAAATATTTTAACAGTTAGTGGCTTTGATTTTATAGTGTGTTAAATACTGATATAATCAACATAAAACTCTTTGGAGAACTCAATTTTTAAGGGAGCAAAGGACTCCTTACACCAAAATATTTAAGAATGCCTGGTATAGATCACTTATTATTGCAATAAGTTCAGTGATATCATCAACCATAAATGATGAGACTTATTTAGAAGAATTTGAAGAAAGTTATTGTATATGAAGACAAAGAACACTTTTTAAAAATACAAAATAAATCTTTCTCCAGAAGAGAAGCAAGATGACTGTTAAGTCCAGAGGCTGTGGACAGACTTTAATTCTGATGATCTGAGATGACATTAATACTGAAGAGACAGAATTGGATGGAATTTGTTGGAATCCGGCTAATCAATTTCTTTTTGGCTTCATATGGAGACTGGTTTGTCAAAAGTGGATTTAGCTAGATTAAACACAAGGAGATTGTTAACAGAACCCAGCTTGAAAATACCAAAATGGTTAAGAACTTGGCAGAAATCTCCAGCCATTCATCAGGAGTATAAAGATTCCTATAGATATGAGAAAAAAATAGCAACAGAACTTAGTTTTAAGAGTCTGAAATCAGAATGTGTGGTACCCTATACTATCACCTATAGTTCTTAATCAGGGCCCTAGTACCCCACAGCAGATCCAACGAAACAGAACACCCCAAAATGACTTACTAGGTTACTAAGTCATGTTGTATCCTTAAGGAGAATTTTAGGAAAAAAGAGTGCCTCAAAATTTTTTGATAAATCTAGGGTTTGTTCTTTTTTGTTTCTCCTTTTACATTCAGGATATTTCTAGGCCTCCAATCTGACTTCTCTAGGGCTTGGATCGTTTGGCCTAAACAGTATGAGTAGATGAAAACCTGAAAATGGCTAGACCTTATGAGATAGAGGAGAATGACAGCTGTAGCCTTTCTTAGGAAAGTTAATTTTTAAGATTGCACTGTAAAATAATGACTATGCTCAGTTGATTTTTCTGTTCCCTGAGAAACAATGTTCCTTTTATTTATAATATATATATGCATATATATGTATGTATACATTAAAAACGGTAAATATGTGAAGGCAGTAAGCCCTCTTCTCACCTTGCCCAAGGCACATAAGATGATTCATGTTACCTCCAACTTGCTTAAAAAAGGAATTGATTAGACAGGAAATAAATTAAAGATCTAGTCTTATTTTCAAAACAAATCGAGTTACAAATAGTAAATATTTCTCTGTTAAAAATTAGTTCTCTCTCCATAGACATGACCTATACGTTTTTTCGTTGCTGTTTTTGTATTAGGCTTAATAAGAACTTTAATTCTGTAACACATATCTGACATTTAATTTCAAAGTCATATTTAAATGGACTCTTTCTCTCATTATCAAATACATATTTATTAAGCCTCTGGAAGAACAGCAAGCTGAATTTATTTTTTTCTATATTTCTTTCTATGACTATAGAATAGTAGAAAACTACCTCCTCATAAACCATCAGCTTATTTTGTACTCATAGTTTTTTTAATTGATGATGCCTCAAATACAAATTTTAAAGGATTTGATTTTAATAATAAAACAAAACCAATTTTACCTTTACTAAGAAAAATCTGACAAAACACCCTTCCAATTTTGAACTATTCAGCTCATAATGACAGAGCTTCAGTGTTCTTCTGTGGATCATAAAATGTGACGTAATTCCAAATAAATCATATCCATAGACGTAAAAAAAAAAAAAAAAAAAAAAAGGGAAAATGGGTTACCCTAGAAGTTGAGCTTAATGTAGAGTTGTGTTAGTAATCACTAAAATATACTTTATTAGACTTAAAGAATTTTAAACAACTCTTTATTAGAACTTCCAAATATGTCTAATATAATCAACATAGAAAATATAGCTAATATTTTATCAGAAAACCTTCTCCACATTGTATTCTCACTAGCAGTATGGACAACATACAGGTCATTGCCATGTGGTTCCTTTAAGTTGTAGGAAGATTCAAACAGAAAAACATAGATGCAGCAAGATTCCTCAAATAGTGAGATTCTGCCAACTAAGATTTACTTGAAATAGCCCACTTTCATTATACACTTGTTTCTCCAAGTTTTATGAACACATTTCTCTTTTCAAGTTGTAATTATGTCTGGCTTTTAATTTGTTCATCCATTTAGCTTAGTATTCCTTTGAGGCTTGTGGTAACGGCTCTTAATTACACTTACTGAGCCCACCCTTTCGACTGTTTTGGATCTCAGCTTTTCTTACTACTTCTCCAGAACTAAGTGCAGCTTGTCCTTAACCTGTGGCTTATGATACTTTAATTTATTGCTGTAAGCAAGAGCAGCAGGACAAATGAAAAGAAATTCTCATATTTTGGGTATCAGCTAACAGCGCAATTCAATGAATTTATGTTTGTGTTACAGTTATAGAAAACATGTCAGCAAATATATAGGCAGGCCTGCCACTTGTATAGCCCAGATGCAATATCTTACTGATTTTTTCATATTCTGGTCTCACTGAATATTAACGTAATTTTGAAAATATTAGCATCAGTAAATAAAATGACGCTTCCTTAGTGCTTCATAAAGTTGTTAACAAGGAGGCTAGCAAAAATTAGATTTTCTTGAATATTTGATAAACTATGAAATATATTTTTATATCGAGTTTGGCAATGACACTTTCTTTTTTCTTACAATCTAACTAAGCACTGGGAAATTTGTTGATCTTTTCAAGGAACCAATATTTGACTTAATTTTTTTCATTATTTGTGTATAAATTCATTTATTTCTTCTCTTACACTTATTATTTCCTTCCTTCTCCATATTTTGTGTTTACTTTGCTCTTCTTTCCCCAGCTTCCTTAAGAAAAACATTAGATTGATTCTGGAGATTTCTTTCATCTATACAAATATTTAAAGCTCTCAAGTTCCCTTCAAGCACTGTTTTAGCTGAATCCCCCAAATGATATATTACATTATCAGATTACTTTATATTATTTTTCAAATAAACTTGACCCATTGATTATTTACATATATGTGGCCTAATTTTAAAATATTTTTTCTAAATATCTTATTGTTTTAATCTCTAGTTTCATTTCTTTGGATTCAGAGAATATACACAATAAAACCTTATTTTAAATGCATTAGATATGCTTTATGTATTGACATTTAGCTATCCCCACTTTGCTTTATGTTTTTAGAATCTTCTCAAATTAAAATATTCACCTTTAACTTTTCATGGACAACAGAATTAATTTTGTATTACTTCATATAAAATAATTTGCAATACTCTAAGTTTTTTTTACCTCTGACTTTATGCAATAGTTCAGGCATTGACAAACTACTCACCACAGGCCTCAAACTAAAAATGACTTTAACGTTTTACAAGAGCATAAATTTTAATGATGGAAAAAGAAAAGGGAAGGGCGGAGGAGGAGAATGAAAATTCAGCAAAGACTATGAGTGGCCAATAAATCCTAAATTTGACCATTTGACATTTTGTAGAAAGAATGCACTTACCTCTGACACACAGACACACACACATACACACGTATGTTAATTGTCAAAACAGTAATTGCAATTTATAAGTATTTATATACACCTTAAACTATTAAGAGGAATGTTGCCTTTAATTTTATTTACCACTTCTATAAAGAAAGAAGGAAAGAAGGAAGAAACAAAGGAAGAAAGATACATCATATAGAGTGAGTGAAACAGGAAATAAATGTTAATCGGATGTATTCTGTCCTATCATATGTGATGATCTTTCAATAAAATTCTAATCAAATCCTCAAAAACAATAAACCAGTATGGAATATCTGCATTGTTCCATGCTTTTTATTGTGATTATGTCTATCTATTCTACCTTTTTCCATATTTATTCATTTGGTTTTAATTTTTTTTTCTCTCTTTTAGGACCAACCCTTAGATTTAAAAATATCTTGCTAGATTAGCAATTCTGCTTCTTTAAAAATATCCCCCACTAAGTACTAGACCTTCATTTTGAGCTATTTTCTTTGGTGAAATACTACCATTGCCTCTATTAGTTCTTCATTATTTTTATTTTGCAGTAAGTATTATAGAGGTTACTTTGTGCAGTGTTACTGTGTTATGTTGTGTGTAATAAAAAATTGGTTTGGCCTTCATCTTGGTCCCTGGGAAGTAGCCTCTAAACCTTTGGAATTTTCCAAGTGAATAGAAATGTCTGTGTTATTCATGGTGTGCTCAGATAGTTTATGCCAACTAGAAGACTTAGGACAGGGAAATGTCATGCCAGGAAGGCCAACAGTGTGATTAAAGGGTTGGGAGTTTGAGCCACATGATAACACTCTGACATCCAGAGAGTGGAGGTAGGCTGGATTAAGGACATAGTTGAACTCAATAGCACTCAATAAACTGAAAAAAGCACATGGAACATTCACCAAGATAGACTATATTTTGGGCCATAAAATACACTTTAACCATTTTTAAAGGATATAAATCATATAATGCAGACCACAATGAAGTTAAACTAGACATCAATAAGAGAAGAGTAACTGGAAAATCCCAAAATATGTGGAGATTAAATATCACACTTCTAAGTAACACATGAGTCAAAGAAGAAATATCAAAGAAATTAAAAATATTTTTAACTAAATGAAAATGGAAATACAACTTATCAAAATTTATGAGATACAGCAAAAGAGGTGATTAGAGGGAAATTTATAGCATTGAACACATGTATTAGAAAAGAGAAATCTAAAATTAATAACCTAAGCTTCCACCTTAGGAAACTAGAAAAAGAAGAGCAAATTAAAATCCCAAGTAAGAGCAAGAAAAATAATAATAAAAATTAGGGTAGCAATCAATAAATTTGAAAACAGAAATCAAGAAAGAAAACCCACAAAAGCAAAAGCTCTTTCCTTGTTAAGACCAATAATATCGATAAGCTTCTAGCCAAGCTAAGAGAAAAGAGAAAAGGCACAAATTACCAATACCAGCAATGAAAGAAGGGGCATCACTGCAGATCCCACTGGACTTTAAAAGGATAATAAAGAACAAAGTTGGAGGACTAAAGCTGCCCAACTTCAAGACTTACTCTAAGCTACTACAGCAATCAAGATGTGTGGTTTTGGTGGAAAAAAAAAAGACAAATAGATCGATGAAACAGAATAAAGAGCCAAGAAATAGACCCAAATAAATATAGTTTGCTAATCTTTGACCAAGGAACAAAGGTAATACAATGGAGCAAGATAATGGAATATTATTCCGTGCTAAAAAGAAATCAAGCCATGAAAAGACATGGAGGACTCTCAAAGGCTGATTACTAAGGGAAAGAAGCCAATCTGCAAAAGCTATAGACTGTATGATTCCAACTCTATGACCTTCTGGAAAAGGCAAAACTATGGATACAGTAAAGATCAGTGTTTGCCAGAGGTTAGTGGGGAGGTAGGGATGAATATACGGAGCACAGAAAAGTTTTAGAACAGTGAAAATACTCTGCATGATATTATAATGATGAATACATACCATTAAATATTTGTCTAAACTTTTTGAATGTACAACACCTGGAGTGAACCCTAACGTAAACTATGGATGTTGGGCGATGATGATGTATCAAATTAGGTTCATCCTTGGTAAAAAGTGTACCATTCTGGTGAGTGATGTTGATAATAGGGGAGGCCCTGCATGTGTGGGGGTAGGGGCCAAATGGGAAGTCTCTGTACCATCCTGTCATTTTTATAGTATATCTCTAACTGCTCTAAAACATAAAGTATTTTAAAAAAGGATCAATGGCTCCCAGAGGTGAGCAGAGAGGGAGAGATGAAAAGGCAAAAAATAGAGAATTTTTAGGGCAGTGAAATTACTCTGTATGATATTATAATGTCATTATATACTTTTCAGAAGCCATAGAATGTACAATACCAAGAGTGAACCCCTAATGTAAAGTATGAGCTTTGAGTGATTGTGTCATGCAGGTTCATTAATTCTAACAAATGTACCACTCTGGTGGGGGATGTTGATAGTGGAAAGGCTTTACATATGTGGAGTAGGGAATATATGGGACATCTCTATGCCTTCCATTCAATTTTGCTGTCAACTTGAAACTGCTTTAAAAAAGAAAGTCTATTTTTAAAGTGTAATAGTAAGTGTAACACTTTCTTGTGTTCTGTGAGTTTTTCTAGTGAATTATCAAACTGGTATAGGTAGTGGGAGACCCTGATATCAGATGTAAGTGGCTTGAGGACCCCTCAAACTTTCAGCTGGTGTCTAAAGTGAAGTCTGTCTTGTGGAGGATTGTGCCTTTAACCAACAAAGGGTGGCCTAACTCCAAGTAGTTGGTTTCAAAAGTAATTGCAGATTGAAACAAGACAAAATAGAAGGCAATGAAACTGAACATGAACCTCAAATCACTTCCTGAAGTTTGCCTTTATTTCGATTTCTCCTGAAATTTTACCTATCATTGACCTTCTGTTTTAGAGCATAATGAGGAATTTCTGACAGTGAAATGATGAGAATTTTGTACCCCAAATTTTAATACTTCCAAGGAGGAACTCCCTTCATTTTCAGTTAAAAAAATGCTAAGGTAATAGGAGGTTATGGATGACTTAAATTATTTTTCAGAAATAATGTGAATATACTCTGCTACAGGTCCCTCTGGGGATTAAATCAATTCCCTATGCTCTTACTTTTTTATAAAGGTCCTGAGAACCCAGCTGGTTTTCCATTTTTTAGTACTTAATACCATTCACTTTATCTTTTATACTGTTTTCTTTCTATTCAACAAAACTTTTTTAAGTTTTAAGAATCTCTTTTTTATCGAGGTATAGTTGATTGACAATATTATATTAGTTTCAGATGGGCAGCATAATGATTCAATTTTTTTTTATAGATTATACTCCTTTTAAAGTTACAAAACAATGGCTATATTTCTCTGTGCTATGCAATGTATTCTTGTTGCTTATCTATGTTATATCAATACATAGCACTTTGTATCTATTCAATAAATTTTTTAGAGAACTTCAGTAGTATACTCATTTCAAATACTAAAAATTCAAATTTATTATACTGGTACAGTCATATTGACACATATGTAAGACTTAAACTAAAACAACTTTATAATTATAAATCATCAAGAGTGGTAAAATTAAAACATCCATAATTAAATGCAAACTATAGATAAAGAAAATTTAAGTTTACAAAATTAACTTGGTAACAGTCAATTCTTTCATTCCTCTGACAAGGTTTGTTTCAGACTGTGCTCTCTCTCAGGATACAATAGTGAGCAAAGGCAGCCATGACCTATGATTTCTTAGAGCTTACATTTTACTGGATGGAACAGTCAGTAATCAATAATCACAATAATTGTCTAATTATAAACTTTGATAAATGCTATGAAGGGAATATACCTTGTATCATAACACCTCAAAATAGGGACTTTGAAGAACTTGAGTCTGTAATGAGGTAATAGGTTTGCTGCAAAAGCTAAAAGATGAATCAAGTAAATCATACATACAGAATTTAGGAAGATTATCATGACGGGGAAATGTATGTCATGTTTGAGGACCAGAAAGAAGGTTGCTGTTCTTGGGAAAGAGAGAGATTTGTGACTTGATGGGAATCGGGCTGGAGGAGAAGTTCAAGACCTAGCTCATGAGGGCATAAAAGACTGCCTTCAGTCTCCTGATGTTTATCTTTAGAGCAGTGCAAAGCTATTGAAGGTAATTTTCCATGGGATCATGTAAAGATTTTTTTGTTTAGTAAAAATCACTCTAGCTGGGGTGTGAAGCCCAGTCTGCAGGTAAGAGTGAATGAATGTAGAAAATGCAGGGGGTTACTGAAATAGACCAGCAGAAGGAGAGAGCCACACTATCAGCATGATGTGGACACTGGTATGAAAGATGGAAAGGAACAGATGAGAAGTATTTCAGAAGTAAAATAAATAGTCCTTGGTGACTGACCATTCCTGATGGGAGCAATTCACCAAAAACAATGAGAAAAACAGAGCTGGTTGCTAGGAAATGGAACAGTTTGAGTTCCACTTTCCCACAATTAAAGTAGTATGTGATTGTCTAATTCTCTCACATTTTTCTTTATTCAATTTTGTGAAAAAATAATTGAATCTTATGTCAAAAAAATTGTCTTCCTTAATATAAATGTATCATTCACCTATCATTTTTACTCCCATACTTTCTTTAGTAATCTGAATGTATTACATTACCACAGTTAGGCTTTACTACATACCAAAAGCACAAACGCATATTGGAGTTACTGTAATCACATGACAATATATTAAGAATTATAACAAAAGCACAAACAAAATTCCATAGATTATATCTGAATAGATGTTTGAGAAATATTGCTGGTAGTGCTTTCTTTCTCATGGTCCATGTGTGACTGCTGAATGAAAGATTTCTGTCATTCCCAATATACAGTCATTTTGAATTTTTTTTACTAACATTTTTTTCTACTAAACACTCAAGAATGAACAGGAGACCTTCAATATGGTGGAGGAGTAAGACATCGAGATCATCTTCCTCCTCATAAATACATCAGAAACACATCTATATGTGGAACAACTCCTACAGAACACCTACTGAATGCTGGCAGAAGACCTCAGACTTCCCAAAAGGCAAGAAACTCCCCACGTACCTGGATAGGACAAAAGAAAAAAGAAAAAAGAGAGACAAAAGAATAGGAACAGGACCTGCACCTCCGGGAGGGAGCTGTGAAGGCGGAAAAGCTTCCACACACTAGGAAGCCCCTTCACTGGCAGAGATGGGGGGTGGGCGACGGGGGGGGGGGGAAGCTTCAGAGCCTTGGAGGAGAGCGCAGCAACAGGGGTGCGGAGGGCAAAGCAGAGAGATTCTCCTACAGAGGATTGGTGCCGACCAGCACTCACCAGCCTGAGAGGCTTGTCTGCTCACCCACTGGGGTGGGCGGGGGCTGGGAGCTGAGGCTCTGGCTTCGGAGGTCAGATCCATGGAAGAGGACTGGGGTTGGCTGCATGAACACAACTTGAAGGGGGCTAGTGTGCCACAGCAAGCCATGAGGGAGTCCGAGAAAAAGTCTGGAACTGCCTAACATGCAAGAGACCATTGTTTCAGGGTACACAAGGAGAGGGGATTCAGAGCACCACCTATACGAGCTCCAGAGACAGGCGTGAGCCACGGCTATCAGCATGGACACCAGAGATGGGCATGAAACGCTAAGGCTGCTGCTGCAGCCACCAAGAATCCTGTGTGCAAGTACAGGTCACTGTCCACACCTCCCCTCCTGGGAGCCTGTGCACCCCCCCACTGCCAGGGTCTGGTGATCCAGGGACAACTTCCCTGGGAGAACACACGGTGCACCTCAGGCTGTTGCAACATCACGCAGGCGTCTGCTGCTGCTGGCTTGCCCCTCATCCATAACCCTCCATCTCCGAGGCCTGAGTGAGCCAGAGCCACCTAATCAGCTACTACTTTAACCCCATCCTGTCTGAGGGAAGAACAGATGCCCTCAGGTGACCTAAATACAGAGACAGGGCCAAATCCAAAGCTGAACCCCAGGAGCTGTGCGAACAAAGAAGAGAAAGGGAAATTTCTCCAGGCAGCCTCAGGAGCAGTGGATTAAATCTCCACAATCAACTTGTTGTACCCTGCATCTCTGGAATACCTGAATAGACAATGAATCATCCCAAAATCGAGGCAGTGGATTTTGCTTTCTGCATCTAATTTGTTTCTGGTTTTATGTTTATCTTAGTTTAGTATTTAGAGTCTATTATCACTAGTAGATTTGTCTATTGATTTGGTTGCTCTCTTCTTTTTTTTTTTAATATACAGATATATACATAAATATTTTTTCTTTTCTCTTTTTGTGAGTGTGTATGTGTATGCTTCTTTGTGTGAGTATGTCTGTATAGCTTTGCTTTTAACATTTCTCCTAGGGTTCTGTCTGTCCGTTTGTTTTGGTTTTTTTTTTTAGTGTAGTTTTTAGTGCTTGCCATCATTGGTGGATTCGTTTTTTGGTTTGGTTGTTCTCTTCTTTCTTGCTTGCTTTTTTGTTTTTTACTTTTTAAATTTTTATTAATTAAAAAACTTTTTATTTTAATAACTTTATTTTATTTTCTTTTTTTCTTTCTTTCTTTCTTTTTTCTCCCTTTTCTTCTGAGTCATGTGGCTGACAGGGTCTTAGTGCGCCAGCTGGGTGTCAGACCTGTGCCTCTGAGGTGGGAGAGCCGAGTACAGGACATTGGTCCACCAGAGACCTTCCAACTACATGTAATATCAAACAGCAAAAAACTCTCCCAGAGGTCTCCATCTCAATGCCAAGACTCAGCTTCACTCAATGACCAGCAAGCTACAGTGCTGGACACCCTATGCCAGTCAACTAGCAAAACAAGAACTCAACCCCAGCCATTGGCAGAGAGGCTGCCTAAGATCATAATAAGGTCACAGACACCCCAAAACAACATCGGACGTGGTCCTGCTCACCAGAAAGACAAGATATCCAGCATCATCCACCAAAACACAGGCACCAGTCCCCTCCACCAGGAAGCCTACACATCCAAGGAACCAAACTTTGCAACTGGGGGCAGACACCAAAAACAATGGGAACTATGAACCTGCAGCCTGTGAAAAGGAGACCCACAAACACAGTAAGTTAAGCAAAATGAGAAGACAGAGAAACACACAGCAGATGAAAGAGCAAGGTAAAAACCCACCAGACCAAACAAATGAAGAGGAGACAGGCAGTCTACCTGAAAAAGAATTCAGAGTAATGATAGTAAAGATGATCCAAAATCTTGGAAATAGAATGGAGAAAATACAAGAAATATTTAACAAGGAACTAGAAGAACTAAAGAGCAAAATACCAGTGATGAGCAACACAATAAATGAAATTAAAAATTCTCTAGAAGGAATCAATAGCAGAATAACTGAGGTAGAAGAACGGATAAGTGACCTGGAAGATAAAATAGTGGAAATAACTACCACAGAGCAGAATAAAGAAAAATGAATGAAAATAATTGAGGACAGTCTCAGAGACCTCTGGGACAACATTAAACGCACCAACATTCGAATTATAGGGGTCCCAGAAGAAGAAGAGAATAAGAAAGGGACTGAGAAAATAATTGAAGAGATTATAGAAGAAAACTTCCTTAATATGGGGAAGGTAATAGTCAATCAAGAACAGGAGGCACAGAGAGTCACATACAAGATAAATCCAAGCAGAAATACGCTAAGACACATATTAATCAAACTATCAAAAATTAAATAAAAAGAAAAAATACTAAAAGCAGCAAAGGAAAAGCAACAAATAACATACAAGTGAATCCCCATAAGGTTAACAGCTGATCTTTCAGCAGAAACTCTGCAAGCCAGAAGGGAGTGGCAGGACATATTTAAAGTGATAGAAGGGAAAGACCTACAAACAAGATTACTCTACCCAGCAAGGATCTCATTCAGATTCAACGGAGAAATTAAAACCTTTACAGACAAGCAAAAGCTAAGAGAATTCAGCACCACCAAACCAGCTTTACAACAAATGCTAAAGGAACTTCTCTAGGCAGGAAACACAAGAGAAGGAAAAGACCTACAATAACAAATCCAAAACAATTAAGAAAATGGTAATAGAAACATACATAGCAATAACTACCTTAAATGAAAATGAAATTAATGCTCCAGCCAAAAGACACAGACTGGCTGAATGGATACAAAACAAGACCCATATATATGCTGTCTTATAGAGAACCACTTCAGACTTAGGGATACATACAGACTGACAGTGAGGGCATGGAAAAAGATATTCCATGCAAATGGAAATCAAAAGAAACCTGCAGTAGCATTTCTCATATCAGACAAAATAGACTATAAAATAAAGACTATCACAAGAGACAAAGAAGGACACTATATAATGATCAAGGGATCAATCCAAGAAGAAGATATAAAAATTGTAAATATTTATGACCCCAACACAGGAGCACCTCAATACATAAGACAAATGCTAACAGCCATAAAAGGGGAAATCAACAGTAACACAAGCTTAGTAGGAGACTTTAACACCCCACTTTCACCAATGGACAGATCATCCAAAATGAAAATAAATAAGGAAACACAAGCTTTAAATGACACATTAAAAGGATGGACTTAATTGATATTTATAGGACATTCCATCCAAAAACAACAGACTACACCTTCTTCTCAAGTGCTCATGGAACATTCTCCAGGATAGATCATATCTTGGGTCACAAACCAAGCCTTGGTAAATTTAAGAAAATTGAAATTGTATCCAGTATCTTTTCTGACCACAACGCTATGAGACTAGATATCAATTACAGGAAAAAATCTGTTAAAAAAATACAAACACATGGAGGCTAAACAATACACTACTAAATAACCAGGAAATCACTGAAGAAATTAAAGGGGAAATCAAAAAATACCTAGAAACAAACATCAATGAAAACATGATGAGCCGAAACCTAAGGGAAGCAGCAAAAGCAGTTCTAACAGGGAAGTTTATAGCAATACAATCCTACCTCAAGAAACGAGAAATATCTTAAATAAACAACCTAAACTTACACCTAAAGCAATTAGAGAAAGAAAAACAAAACAAAACAAAAAAACCCAGAGTTAGCAGAAGGAAAGAAATCCTAAAGATCAGATCAGAAATAAATGAAAAAGAAATGAAGGAAACAGCAGCAAAGATCAACAAAACTAAAAGCTGGTTCTTTGAGAAGATAAACAAAATTGATAAACCATTAGCTAGACTCATCAAGAAAAAAAAAGGGAGAAGACTGAAATCAATAGAATTAGAAATGAAAAAGGAGAAGTAACAACTGACACTGCAGAAATACAAAGGATCATGAGAGATTACTACAAGCAACTAAATGCCAATAAAATGGACAACCTGGAAGAAATGGACAAATTCTTAGAAAAGCACAACCTTCTGAGACTGAACCAGGAAGAAATAGAAAATATAAACAGACCAATCACAAGCACTGAAATTGAGACTGTAATTAAAATTCTTCCAACAAACAAAAGCCCAGGACCAGATTGCTTCACAGGTGAATTCTTTCAAACATTTAGAGAAGAGCTAACACCTATCATTCTCAAACTCCTCCAAAATACCAAGCTCATTCTATGAGGCCACCATCACCCTGAAACCAAAACCAGACAAAGATGTCACAAACAAAGAAAACTACAGGCCAGTATCACTGATGAACATACATGCAAAAATCCTCAACAAAATACTGGCAAACAGAATCCAACAGCACATTAAAAGGATCATACTCCATGATCAAGTGGGGTTTATCCCAGGAATGCAAGGATTTTTCAATATATGCCAATCAATGTGAAACACCATATTAACAAATTGAAGGAGAAAAACCATATGATCATCTCAATAGATGCAGAAACAGCTTTCGACAGAATTCAACACCGATTCATGATAAAAACCTTCCAGAAAGTAGGCATAGAGGGAACTTACCTCAACATAATAAAGGCCATATATGACAAACCCACAGCCAACATCGTTCTCAATAGTGAAAAACTGAAACCATTTCCTCTAAGATCAGGAAGAAGATAAGGTTGCCCACTCTCCACACTATTATTTAACATAATTTTGGAAGTTTTAGCCACAGCAATTAGAGAAGAAAAGCAAATAAAGGAATCCAAATCAAAAAGAAGAAGTAAAGCTGTCACTGTTTGCAGATGACATGATACTATACATAGAGAATCCTAAAGATGCTACCAGTAAAGTACTAGAGTTAACCAATGAATTTGGTAAAGTAGCAGGATACAAAATTAATGCCCAGAAATCTCTTGCATTCCTATACACTAATGATGAAAAAATCTGAAAGAGAAATTAAGGAAACACTCCCATTTACCACTGCAACAAAAAGAATAAAATACCTAGAAATAAACCTACCTAAGGAGACAAAAGACCTGCATGCAGAAAACTATAAGATACTGATGAAAGAAATTAAAGATGATACAAACAGATGGAGAGATATACCATGTTCCTGGATTGGAAGAATCAACATTGTGAAAATGAGTATACTACCCAAAGCAATCTACAGATTCAATGCAATATCTATCAAACTACCAATGGCATTTTTCACAGTACTAGAACAAAAAATTTCACAATCTGTATAGAAACACAAGACCCTGAATAGCCAAAGCAATCTTGAGAAAGAAAAATGGAGCTGGAGGAATCAGGCTCCCTGACTTCAGACTATACTACAAAGCTACAATAATCAAGACAGTATTGTATTGGCACAAAAACAGAAATATAGATCAATGGAACAGGATAGAAAGCCCAGAGATAAACCCACGCACATATGGTCACCTTACCTTTGATAAAGGAGGCCAAAATATTCAATGGAGAAAAGACAGCCTCTTCAATAAGTGGTGCTGGGAGAACTGGACAGCTACACGTAAAAGAATGAAATTAGAACACTCCCTAACACCACAGACAAAGCAATTAGAGATTAAAGATGGATTAAAGACCTAAATGTAAGGCCAGACACTATAAAACTCTTAGAGGAAAACATAGGCAGAACACTCTATGAAATAAATCACAGCAAGATCCTTTTTGACCCTCCTCCTAGAGAAATCCAAATAAAAACAAAAATAAACAAATGGGACCTAATGAAACTTAAAAGCTTTTGCACAGCAAAGGTAACCATAAACAAGACAGAAAGACAACCCTCAGAATGGGAGAAAATATTTGCAAATGAAGCAACTGACAAAGGATTAATATCAAAAATTACAAGCAGCTCATGCAGCTCAATATCAAAAAACAAAGAACCCAATCCAAAAATGGGCAGAAGACCTAAATAGACATTTCTCCAAAGAAGTTAAACAGATTGCCAACAAACACATGAAAGGATGCTCAACATCACTAATCATTAGAGTAATGCAAATCAAAACTACAATGAGGTTATCACCTCACACCAGTCAGAATGGCCATCATCAAAAAATCTACAAACAATAAATGCTGGAAGGGTGTGGAGAAAAGGGAACCCTCTTGCACTGTTGGTGGGAATGTAAATTGATACGGCCACTATGGAGAACAGTATGGAGGTTCCTTAAAAAACTAAAAATAGAACTACCATACGACCCAGCAATCCCACTACTGGGCATATACCCTGAGAAAACCATAATTCAAAAAGAGTCATGGACCACAGTGTTCATTGCAGCTCTATTTACAGTAGCCAGGACATGGAAGCAACCTAAGTGTCCATCGACAGATGAATGGATAAAGAAGATGTGGCACATATATACAATGGAATATTACTCAGCCATAAAAAGAAACAAAATTGAATATTTGTAGTGAGGTCAATGGACCTAGAGACTGTCATACAGAGTGAAGTAAGTCAGAAAGAGAAAAACAAATACCGTATGCTAACACATATATGGGGAATCTAAAAAAAAAAAAAAAAAAAAGGTTCTGAAAAACCTAGGGGCAGGAGAGGAAGAAAGATGCAGACGTAGAGAATGGACCTGAGGACACAGGGAAGGGGATGGGTAAGCTGGGATGAAGTGAGAGAGTGTCATAGACATATATACACTACCAAATGTAAAATTGATAGCTAGTTGGAAGCAGCCACATAGCACAGGGAGATCAGCTCAGTGCTTTATGTCCACCTAGAGGTGTGGGATAGGGAGGGAGGGTGGGGAGCTGCAAGAGGGAGGAGATATGCGGATATATGTATATGTTTGGCTGATTCACTTTGTTATAAAGCAGAAACTAACACACCATTGTAGAGCAATTATATTGCAATAAAGATGTTAAAAAAAAAAAAGAATGAACAAAAGTAGCAAACATGAATTAGTTAAAAAGCTTAAGAAATGCTGTGGAAATGATCTCTCTTTTCTAGTCTCAGGATCCTTTGGAGAAGGCAAATTTAGAGTTTATTAAGCTTCTGCTCTAATTTTTTTTCTAAGAATCAGGCTTCCTTAATGTCTCCAAACCCCTCCCTTCAAAGGAGAGGCCAAGGGAGCTCATTTCCCCAAAGTCTTTTCTGCCTAAACTGAAAATGTTCCTGCAAAGCACAGGTGAAATAAATAAATTTTTTTAATTAATTGTGTATTAGGATAAAATGTAATGGACATTTTCATAAATTATATACTATATATAATTTATTTCATAGAATAACCTATACATGTATATCTTTTCCTGACTCTGGGTTATAAAATAAAATGGGTGAAAAGGGTGATTTCAATTTTTTTAAACACTGCCTTTAAGCCATTTTTTTCATTTCTTGTTCTAAGGAATGAAAAATATTGTTTTTATTAACTTCATGTAAGGATAAAGTATCTAAGAAATAAAATTGTATTTATATATTTTTGATAGAATGATCTATGCATGCATACCTTTTTTAAAAACTCTGGATTATAAAATATAATCTGTAAAAGAGTAATTTTAGTTTTAAAAACTTCCTTTTAAGCCACACATTTTTTTGTTCATTTCTTACTCTAAGGAATAAAATATGCAGCTCCTAAGCTCTATGAAACACCACGTATTTTAGGAAGCTCTTTTAGCTACCAATACTATTCAATAAATAGCAAAAACAAAGCTTTATCAAATTACATACTCTGAAAAGTGTATACATGGACTCAAGGTCATAGGATACCCATTTGAGGGCAAGTTTTCATTTTTGAAACAGGCTGAACCTAATATCTCCTTGAAGTATATCTGTCTGTTTTGAGGATGAAAATCTTGAAAGATCTCAGATACATTAGAGAAGAAAGGTCATATCTCTCATTAAAGATCAATATTACTTACTTCATAAAATATATGTAGTCTGAGTCCATTTAGAGACCTGCAAGGATCCTCCAAAATCATATTACGGAATTTTAAATCTCCCTGGAGGGTGGGGCATGGAGTGGGAGATAAATCATTACTTACTGAATTCCCTTTCAATTCTCAGACAGTATACTGACTGTGTGCCTGCCACTGTACCCGACCATGCTGTATCAGGCAATAAATACCAGGGGTTCCTGACCTTGAATTAACTGAATAGTTTTGAAAAGTTAATGTGATTTGCTCATGGTATAATTTAGAAGGGAAGTTGGTCCAAAATGCGTTAAGTATTGACTGCAAAAGCTCCCACATTGTGGGAGCTGTGCCAGATTGTAGAAGAGAATAAAATCTGTCATCTGCAATATTCTCTAACCTGTAATTTCTAAATTTGAATTTTTCTTTTAAGTTTTGAAACTATTTAGAAGCCAATAGGAAAAAATAAACTATCAAAAAGGCTGACTTAACAGTGAGATTTCTTTTATGATATGCTTGGTGCTAAATATGGAAACAGCATCTTTACAGTAAATAAGGACTTGGGGAAGAATCTTGCAGATTTCTGTATATTCTAATAATATAATAAATAAGGAATAAGGTATTTTTTGTGCTGCTTGAGAATATCTGCAGTAGAAATACATCAGTTTCAGATCTTTGCAGTACAATGACAATTATGAAGAATACCTGTGTGTCAAGACAAGTGCCTGACAGGGATTGTCCTTTTGTATTTTACTATTCATGTTTAGGATAAATCAGCCATTCTCTTATTAAGCAGGAATTATCCTGCCTGTATGCTGGAGCCTGGCATAACTAGGCTCTTAACAATGCTATAAAAGCTTTGAGAAATAAAATGTCTGTGAGGTGTTAATTTCCTCTTTTTTTCCAGTATTGCTTGGTAACAGTAAAAAAACAACTTTCCTTTAGTTACTCCATTCATAATCCAATTATAGCTTCAAATTTATGTTATGTAGGCTAACAAGAAAATTCATAGAGAAGACATGTTCTCTTCAACAAATAACTGTTAGTACAGAAAGGAAGTATTTGAAAATTGACTTTTATTTCCTGCAGACTAATTGACATTTTGATACATTAAAAAGGTACAAAATATGGAATTGCTCTTTGGTGATGGCCATTTTATATGTATTGCTTGATAAATTATTCTGAGTATCCTGCAATATCTTGAAGAGGTAAGCACTTCGTGTCTGTACAAGTGATAAAATAAACCAAAAATCCTGATTAAGTTAGAATGAAACCAGATCATGGTTCAACTTAACCACCATGTGGCTGTACTCTGCTTGATCATTCAGACGCCCCTGTTCCCAACTTTTAATTGCTATGATATACAATGATTAATTAAGGGCAGTTTATTTCTGGAAAAGTCAAACCCTGGCAGTTCTTCCTGCTGATCCTGATGCTTTTGGAAACCTCAGCCCTGTAACTAATTAGAATGTCAGAATGTGCTGATGACCTTTGCATTGAAGAGAACTATAGAGAAGTTAACAGGAATGAGCTATTTAGACTGTAATCATCTCCTCATTAACTCAAACATGTGCTATAGCCAACAATAATGTATGGCTAGCTTTTTATTACCACAAACAGTGGGAGAAGATTCACATGGTTAAGTGGTAAGAGCGCAAATATTTGCCTATCCCTTTTTTCAATATAGTCTAAAGGAATTATAGAAAACAAAATAAAGTAAAATAATAGAAATATACCATTACCGTGAGTTCAAGGTGCAAAAAGGGAGTGGCCAACTTTAACACACACACTCATACAACAATTATAAATCATTCTCTCTTCACTTCTCTCTCTTCACCTTTTTCTCACTCCTGTTATTTGATTGGACTCTACCAACTCCATATTTACAAAAAAAAGTTAACTGCAAACACTTTTGTTGTTAACGAATGAATTGATCTTGTTAATAAAATGGTTGATACAACTAGATTTTAATGTCATAATGGATTATCTAATTTTATTCCATAAAAACAGCTGATTGTTTTTAAAGTATACATAATGACTCTAAGAAAAGGAGGGCTAGGGACTTGTAGAAAGGAAAGAACGGAGAAACAACAGAATTGGTGAAAAGGAAAAAGGAGAAGAGAGATGTCTAATCCCATCTAATCAAGCACAATATGTGTTTGTTCCCTGTCTCTGGTTGTTTTCTTTTTGGATCAGATTAACCATCCAAATTTATCCAGGAATTCCTAGATTATACCTAGAATACTGAGGTTTCTATTAATAACATTTTATTTATTTCACTCATTTTTATTTCACTCTCACCAGTGGTTAGAATTAGACAATAAACTATTTGGTCATTTAAGTATATTGTGGCAATAAGCAAAGACCACCCAAATGAGAACAGGCAGAAGATATTTATTCAGAGTTTGCTAAAGCAAGGGTGTCAGCCATCATTGTTTGCATTTGGGAGAGACTCAAATGCAGGCAGGGTAGTATAAAAGCTTTATAGTGGAAAAAAGGTAAGGCTTTACTTATGCTCTGATTGGAAGTTGTTCGCATGGGTGAGCTGGAGAGGAGACATCCTATGTGATTGGGTAAGGGAGCATATTTGGCTTTCTCTGATTGGTTCTAAATTGGAATAAGGGCAAATGATTAGGAAAGCTAGTAGTTAAGGACCAAGTCCTGACTGTTTTCAGTCTACAGTTGCTAAAATTGGTTGCTGCAGACAGTGGGTCAGAGTTCTGTTTTGTACATATGGTTTGACCGATGTCAGTTTGTATATTTGGTCTCTGAATAGTTGCTCAGACGAGTGCTTCTTTCCTCAAACACAAGCAGTCATTTATGCTTTGCCTTTCAATTTGGATGCTGAGATAGAACTGAAATGGTAATGAATAACTATTGCTGTAACTGCCTGTATCTCAGTTGACTCAAGTAAGATATAATTTTCTCAGAGACAACAATGATTATGTTCATAAAGATTTATAGTTAAACTTCAAAGATAAGTTGTAAATAAAACTTTGTTTTTCTTTAGAACGCTAATGCTAAAGAATGCAGGTTATTTTCTTGAACTCCAGTTTCCATATCTACAAGAAAAACACAGGATGCCTGAGTTCCTGTCTAGCTCTCACATGCTGATTTTGTGAAGTGTCTTGGTGTGCACAAAATTACAAAATTTCAGACATTTACTCTGGAACTTTAAGGATGGCAGTTAGTTCAGAATTCCAGCTTGTGATCATTTCCTTAGCATCCAGTTTTCTATTTGCCTTTGGAGTAACAGACTGCATCTGAATGAGGCCTGCCTCAGTCAACAATATCCAAGGACTATAATTTTCTTTAAAGATTCACTTAATTGTTTCTGTTTAATCTCTGTTCCATTTCCCCTCTCCCCATACACAGAAGTGCCTCAAATACTTCACTTTTTTCTCAGATTGGTCCTAGATTTAAATATGACACGAGGAAAGATAATTAATTATATATAAAAAAACCTTTTAAAAGCTATTTAGGGAAAAGAAGAAAGCTTACTTCAGTTTGCAGCTAATCAATTCTCCTTGTTAAATATTCAGAAGTTCCATTCTGCTTGGATGGTACAGAAACCTCAATTTAAAAATACTGAATCCTGGGACCGCTGTTAAAGTCCTTCAGGGAAATCCCAAAACCCCCTTCACAGAGAGAAACCACAACTGGTGAATTATTAACTATCAACAAAAGTATTCAATGTGGAAAATAAATAGCACAATGCCTGCTCATCTCTTAAAAATTATATATTTAAAGAAAGAGTATGAAAACAGGCATTGCCAATGTAGCAAACTAACCTTAAAGAAAAACACTAAGGTAGAATAGAAATAATTAGATGGGGAAAGAGGATTAAACATATGCTTTTTTGTGTTTTATGTTGTCAGAAAATGTGCCCTTATTTTAAAAATATACATTTTATTCACTTACTAGGAAAACTGATATAAAGTGACTATACATAATATATGAAAAGATTTGCTGATTTTCTGAGACAACATTTGAAAAATTTACTTTTTCTATTTTTTTTTTTTTTTAATTTTATTTATTTATTTATTTATTTATGGCTGTGTTGGGTCTTCGTTTCTGTGCGAGGGCTTTCTGTAGTTGTGGCAAGTGGGGGCCACTCTTCATTGCGGTGCGCGGGCCTTTCACTATCGCAGCCTCTCTTGTTGCGGAGCACGGGCTCCAGACGCGCAGGCTCAGTAATTGTGGCTCACGGGCCTAGTTGCTCCGTGGCATGTGGGATCTTCCCAGACCAGGGCTTGAACCCGTGTCCCCTGCATTGGCAGGCAGATTCTCAACCACTGCGCCACCAGGGAAGCCCTACTTTTTCTATTTTATTTTGTGATAGCTTTATTTTTTTCAACTTTTTATTTTATATTGGAGTATAGCCAATTAACAATGTTGTGATAGTTTCAGGTGCACAGCAAAGTGACTCAAACATACATATACGTGTATCCTTTCTCCCCCAGATTCCCCCCCCCATCCAGGCTGCCACATAACATTGAGCAGAGTTCCCTGTGCTATACAGTAGGTCCTTGTTGGTTATCCTTTTTAAATATAGCTGTGTGTACATGTCAATCCCAAACTCCCTAACTATCCCTTCCCTCCACCCTTTCCCCTGGTAAGATTTACTTTTAAACATAAAAGAGTCACTTATAAAATATATAAATATAAAATTTTAGATCATCACATAAGATGTGATTTTTTAAAAACAAATTTTTATGCTGTAGAAAATTACTTTAAAAATTATTATAAACTGTAATCCTTATATATAAAGATAATCAGCATTCATATTTTTAAATGTTTCCTTCAGGTCTGTTCCTTCCAGTGTGTGTTCATGTGTGTGTTCATAGTATGTGGTGTGTTTGTTTTAGCTTATTTTACAAAATGGGATAACCTACTTATATACTATTTCATCCTGATTTTTTTTACTTGAAGTTATATTTTTACCATTTAACCCTGTCAATTTTTTCAGCAGCATTGTTTTAAATAATAGCATAGTAATCTATTTCAAAATTTGAGTTTCCAATTTATGCTATTATAAAGAAGAACTCAATATGGTTCCTTCAATGGACAATTCATGAAATCAATATAGTATTCCTATATTTTTCTTTTACAAAATTATTAGTCAGATAGAGTCTTTGGATTATAAGGAGGCTCTTGACTCATATTACCATATTAATATTCACAAAATTTAGACCAATTTAATTTCCAGCCAGCTTTACTATGAAAAACTCTCACCAAACAATTGCAAACATGGCATTTGATCAGTTACAGAAATATTTGATAATTTCATGGATGACAATTAATATCCTATTTATAAAAAACAGAATAACTGTTAAAACACATTTCATTAGTCACTAATAGGTTCTGGGAGGTCCTAAAGATTTTATTCCTAATATGCTTTTATTATTGAGCTGCATATTATTACTTTGAGTATTGAGATAAATAAAATCAATTATATTGTGATGTTGCATATTTGCAGTAGCATTAATTGTTCACATTCCAGCAATAACTAATAAACTCTCAAGCCAGGAAGGCAATAATACCTGATTGTATCGTTCAGAGAACATTTGGGTTTTATCAACAGATAAAACCCAAGTATCAACAGGGACATAATGTATTCAATTTTAGAAAGCTTGGATTTTAGCTTTCAAATTCTGTCTTAATACCTGATATGATACTTAATATTCTGTCAATAATACCTGATTGTATCGTTCAGAAAACATTTGGGTTTTATCAACAGATAAAACCCAAATATCAACAGGGACATAATGTATTCAACTTTAGAAAGCTTGGATTTTAGCTTTCAAATTCTGTCTTCGATTTTCAGATGCTGACACAGAGTTCATTCACAGGGTTAATTTGTTAACCTTTTTAGTTTATTTGAGCTTCAAAATTACACTATGAACTTGGCTAGGTAATTTATTTGTTTTAAACTCTGCTTCAACACTTTGACCATGTAGAAAAATTACTAGAATTCTCTCATAAAGTTTCTTTGTAGCAAATTGACAGAATTTTGGAGTACTTTACATCATTAGTGTCCTCCTAATGCTAAATGACTAATATTTCAACTACCACTTTCTCATGCATAAAATTAATAATATTTCAGGATTTAGTGTTAGAAGGTAACAGAAAATGAACTGGAGTTGAAAGCAGAGTATCTGAATTATATTTCCAATTTTTCCATTTACTTCATGACACCTTAGAAATACAAAACTTCTATAAGGTTACAAGTCTATCCTCAAAGTGAATAAAATAACCTTCTTAATTCCATTTACAATAGCATCAAAAAGAATAACATACTTAGGAATCAACCAGAGTGGTGAAAGACTTGTAAAATGAAAACTACAAAACAATGCTGAAAGAAATTAAAGACATAAATAAATGGAAAGGCACTCCATGTTTAATCCGTATTGTTAAGATGCCAATACTACTCTAGGCACTCTACAGACTCAATGCAATCCCTATTAAAATCCCAAGAATGTTTTTGCAGAAATAGAAAAATCCCTTCTAAAATTTATAGGGTATCTCAAGGGACCCCAAGTAGACAAAACAATCTTGAGAAAGAGAACAGTCTTTTCAACAAATGGTGCTGGAGAAAAGTGGATATCCATATGCAAAGGATCAAGTTGGATCCTTACCTAACACCGTATACAAAAATGAATTCAAATGGATCAAAGACCTAAAGTCAAGAGCTAAAATTATGAAACTCTTAGAAGAAAACATAAGAGGAAAGCTTCATGACATTGGTCTTGACAATGATTTCTTGTATATGACACCAAAAGCACAGGCAGCAAAAGAAGAAATAGACACGTTGGACTTCATCAAAGTTCAAAACTTTTGTGCAAAGAATACTATCATCAGAGTAAAGAGGCAACCCACAGAATGGAAGGAAATATTTGTAAATTGTATATCAGATATGGATTGGTATCCAAATAGATAGAGAACTCCTAAACCTTAACAATAACAACAAAATACAGTCCAATTAAAAATAATCAAAGATGAATAAACATTTCTCCAAAGAAGACATAGAAATAGTCAAAAGAACATAAAAAAGTGCTCAGCATCACTAATTATCAGGCAAATGCAAATCCAAACTACAATGAGATACTACTTCATACTCATTAGAATGCTTATTATTTTTTGAAGTAATAATAGCAAGTATTAGTAAGGATGTGGAGAAATTGGAACCCTTGTGCACCGGTAGTGAGAATATTTAAAAATGTTGCAACCACTATGGAAAACAGTAAGTTAGTTCCTCTAAAAACTGAAAGTAGAATTACCATATGATCCAGCAATCTCACTGCTGGGTATACATCCAAAGTAATTAAACCCAGGGACATAAACAGATATCTTTATACCCATGTTTATAGCAACTTTATTCACAATTGACAAAAGGTGGAAGCAACCCACGTGTACATTGACAATTGAATGAATAAAGTATGGTATACATATAGAATGGAAGATTATTCAACTTTAAAAGGAAATGAATTCTGAGACGTGTTACCACATGCATGAACCTTAAAGACATTATGCTAAGTTAAATAAGCCAGTCAAAAAGGACAAATACTGTATGCACATATATGAGGTACTTAAAATAGTCAAATTCATAGAGAAAAAAGGTAGAATGGTGGTTATCAGGGGCTGAGTGGAACAGAGAATGCAGATTTATTGTGTAAAAAGTGCAGGGTTTCAGTTTTGCAAGATGAAAAAAGTTCTAGAGATGGATGGTAGTGATAGTTACACACCAATGTGAATGTACTTCATGCCAGTGAACTGTACACTTATAAATGATTAAAGTGGTAAATTTTGTTATATATAATTTAATGAAATTTAAAGAATTAAAAATCAACAAAAAAACAAATGCTGCAAAGAGAATCATTTTATAGTGGTGCAGACAGAGTTCAAGCTAGGTAATATAGATGGGTCAATGTTTTGAAGCCTCTTAGGTACTTAGGTAATTAAAATAAAATTAAGGAAGAGGTGCATTCCTTTCTAATAGTCTCTCTATTGGCTTTTTAGAAAACCAAGTAAGTGCTAAATGGCTGAGTCATCAGGAGGATTACTCATATTTACAACTTTGAAGCTTGCCTAAATGTTTTCACTTGAAGTATTCATCTGACAAGGGCCAACAGTGTGAACAATTTTGCTTTCCACTAAAAATCTCATGTTCTTTGTATTTTGAAAATATACCAACAAATTGGAGAAACTCATAGACTAGTAAATGTAGACTGGCATTTTGTTATTTCCTTGGTAAATATAACTAGAGGATTTACCTATAAAAGCAATATAAAAAAATTCATTCTGAAAAAGTAAAAATCACAAAAACTAAATGTGTTAAATAAAACAAAAAATTTTAGAATTCATGTGTTTGGATTTACCTCCCTTAAGGTAATGCTATATAAAGGAGGGTATATAGATTCTTTTTCTTTCCTTCTTAAAGAATAAATTTTTTACCATCTTACTGCTGTGGAAGCAATTGCTAAGCAGAATAGCCTTGGCGCTTTAGGTGCAAGTACTGGAAACATACTCTAGCTAACTAAAGCAGGTAAGGGAATTATTAAAAGAGGTAAGTGACTCAAGTTTTTGAAGAACAAAAGAACGAACTTTGGGGGTCACATATCTAAGAGAAATGCTAAAAATAATGCCAAATAACCCTTGAATTTATTCCTGAAAGCTTGTACCACCTCCTGAGCATTAACTGCCTCAGTACTTCTGCTACTATACCCACTTGCAGTTAGATGTGGCTCCTGCTGCCATGCTTCCCAAGATGGGTTGTGATAATCCCCTGCTTGTTCACCTCCGTTGTGATTTAGATCATGGGATGGACATATCTGACTTGTACAGCCTTCTGAATATGCTAAGTCTTACAAACATGACAAGCTGGGAAAGTAAAGAACTAGTATTATCAGCTTTGATGATGGGAGAGGCAGAGTTGTCAACACAGAAATGGAGGTCAAATGCTGGGCAGTGGAAGAGAATGACAAATGTTAGCAACAAGGGTGAGTACTGAAAAGAAATTCAGAGAGCGATGTCAAAATTAAGTTTTATTATTCGCTTGTTGTGTGAAACTTGACAAATGACCAAGCTTGCCTTAATGTTTTCCTCAGCTTGACTAAACTTTAGACAGGCTCCTTCCTGACCCTTGGTCCCTGAATTCCCTTGTCCTAGAGCATTTACTCTAGAAAACATCATAGTGTATTTTCTTTCCCTGCTCCTTTCAGATGTAAAATTTCTTCCAGACTCTCATCAGTTTCACACCTGAGGAATGTTCTCAAGGAGCTGGGAACCATCCCATTGAAATCATCAAGAAAGTTAGGGCCTCTATCTCCTAGTCTCTATGGGAGGGTAGGGGCTTAACTTCAATAGGCACAAATTTGCAAACAAAGGTGGGCCTAATCACATAGACCAAGCTTCCTCCTAATGTCCACCCTGCAGTACTTTTTCACTATCTGACTCTAGCACTTAAAAACACTCTAACCTCTTCTTTCAATGGAGTTGAGTTAAATCCCTCTCCCCTATTGCAATAGTTTTTATCCCTACTTCTATAATCTTAAAGTCTTCCCTGTCTAACTCCATCCAGTGCAATGTTCCTTTGACATAAATGATTAAAATATGCATAATTATATAAATAGGTAGATAGATACGGATAGATAGGTATGATACATGTATACACACACACATACACTACATGGCATATCTGTATGCCTGTATACTCTTAAAATGTAATTTTTATAAGAAGATAAAATCATGACTCACATAGAAATATAAATATGAACCAGGTTAAAACATTTGTTTTACTCAATGATATGACAGAACTTGGCAGATATTTTTACTGATTCAAAGGAAAAATAAAAAGAGCCTAAATTAATGTGGAATAAAAGAATATTAAGACAAAGGTTATTTTTGGTAGTGGCAAGTCAATTAAATCATTAATAGACAGGACAGAATCTACATATCTCCCAGTTACCTACAACTTACAGAGTTGGAAGTTACACGATAGCTCAAAGTTAATGCATAGAAGTGGAACCTCATAACCTGGGAGGGTAAACTTTAGACAATGAATAGTTTTGTATTGGAAGACAAATTTGTTTTTTCTAAAGTGCACAATAGTGGGTGTGGGTGTGCGTGTGTGTGTGTACATATTATGAATGGTATGCTAATAACTTTCTCCTAAGATACTGACAAAGATCAAATGGATAAGAGTAGACATTAGCAGCCAAAGTGCAAGAAATGCACTTATTAATCAACGGTTGAAACCTAAATTATTTCAATATCATCAGAAGGAAATCTGGCAATATGTCACACATTTTTAAGTCATCTAGCTGTTGACATAGCAAATCTAATTTTGGAAATTTTTCTTACACAAATATAGGCACATGGATGCAAATGTGTGTGTACACACACACATACACACATACAGCATTTACCCTGTTTTTAGAATAGTAAAAGGCTGAAACAACATACATATTCATCAGTAGGGAGAGGCTTAACAAATTGTGGTAGAGCTACACAAGAAAATATTTTACGAATGATAAGAAGAATGTGATAAATAAGCAATCTATAAAATAATCTTCAAAAATTTAGTCTTAAGTGAGAGAAATGAGGTTTATATAATATAAGCAGCTATAAGTAAATAAATAAATCTATTATTCCCTTATGCTTACACAGCAAGTTTCTTGTTCTGTTTAGTGCATGTGTCATTTTGCCTTCTAAATGTTTCTTCCACCTAGCTTTCTCCAGGATTGTGTTTTGATCAACCTCCTGTCAGGGCTGGGGACTTGCTCTTCTTTGCTTCTAGCATACATATATATATTGCTCAGATTTTGTTGTTTTTACTGTTTTGTGGAATTGAGTAGAATGGTAGAATGACATATTCCTTTGGGGAAATGAGCTCCAGAGTTGACCCACAAAATAACATAATGCTTTTTTGGTTTGCTGTCTTAGCTGTGCAGTAAAGACCTTCTGAAGAACAGTCTGAAAGGGTATTTCAAAGTCCATGAAAAAATGTACAAAATATTGAAAGAAATGATATTGTCAATAAAGGTATAGAGAATATGTTGCTTGCTCTGTGTGTGTGTGTGTGTGTGTGTGTGTGTGTGTGTGTGTGCTATAGTCCTCAATGCAGTGCTATGATATTCATGGCCAACTTTGACCCAAGAGAATGAATGTAGTGCACTTCTAATTAGAATTTCTTGTATGGGAGAAATGAAACATAATTTCCATCCCTGATACATAGCATTTTAGTATTCTGACCTTTTGGTAAAGGTACGTGCATGATTAGAAAACATTTGAACACCCTTGCCATTGGAAGACAGGGCTGTAAATGGTAAAAGCAATGAAATGAACCCCCAACTTAGTACAGACTCTCCAAAGGTCAAGATGAAGCAGCCCATCTATTTAACTACCCAAATATATGAGGCATTCATCCTAGTACAAGGCAGTTTCATGACAAAGACTATAAAACAAAAGCAATGGCACTATATTAACTGAGTTTATAGTCTGTATTAATAAGATAAAATTCCATATATTTATATATACATGTATGTAATATTCTAGAAACTATAATTCTGAAGGTGTTCTTCTTTGCCATCACATGATATCAGATTAATTTAAGAAAGCTGCCAATGAATTAGAAGTTTCATCAACAAGAAAGGATTTCTAATAGCTTCCTATAAGAAAAACTTCCCTCACTAAAGTTTGTTGTTGTTTTCCTGTTCTGTGAGAATTAATGGATTGTTTTCTGCTCTGCTGAATTATTAAGCTTCCTGATATTATACATTTTCAAGCCACTTCTGAAAGGCCACCTTCAGAATTGTTGCTTCACTGCAAATAAGTGAGCTTGAAAAAGAAAATAAAAGTAAAACAATTGACTTAAAAAAAATTGAGAGAAAATAGAAACAAATAACTTCATCACTAGACTTTCAGTGTTTCATATAGTATGTTCTTAAATCATATTTTGGGACCCACTAAGATATATCTAGTTACCTGAAGGGAACTTTGTAAAGTGAACTTTTTTTTTTTTTTAACATCTTTGTTGGAGTATAGTTGCTTTACAATAGTGTGTTAGTGTCTGCTTTATAACAGTGATGAAGCTGTTATAACAGCTGATAAAGTGAATCAGCTATACATATAATTATATCCCTATATCTCCTCCCTCTTGCGTCTCCCTCCCATCCTCCCTATCCCACCCCTCTAGGTGGTCACAAAGCACCGAGCTGATCTCCCTGTGCTATGCGGCTGCTTCTCACTAGCTATCTATTTGTAAAGTGAACTTTTTATTCACTTCAATTTATAAAATAGGAAAAGCTGATATAGCTTTTAAAAAGGATTAGGCACTGTAATAAAACAGAGAGGAGATGCAAGTTCCTAAAATCCTGCGAATGGCTGTTTGAACTATTTAAATAAGGATTTATTGGTTTAAAAAAAAAATTTCCCTTATACTAAATTCAATATAAACAAATAGATTGTTTCAGTTTTTATTCCACATTTTATACTACTGAACATAAATTCTAGAAAGGCTTTTTCCATTATTCACAAATATTTGTGTATTTGAACACCTATTACATAAATATTCTTCTTCATATCCTCTGTGCTTCTGATGTAGAGCTAAATTTCCTCACTATATAATTGTCTTCTTTTGTCTTTCATGGAATACATTTTCCTGATCTTCTTATTTACACCTTTGATCTATATATAGCATAATGGGATTTATGTGAAATGTTCTCTGGTACTCTTAAACAGGATGATCATTTAACATGAATTCACATTTTTGGTCTCATTACTTGTCATTGATGAGAACTGAGTGTCATACTCTAATATAGGAAAAAAATGGGAAAACTTGCAGTAATTTAAATTATAATACCATGAGATATCTTCCGTGAAAATAACATGAACTGTGTACATTTGTGGGACATAAAATAAAAAATCAGCACCAACATTATAAAATCTTTAAAGGGTTCAAAACACTGTAACAATATTGACTAGTGAAACTAAGCAAGAGTCTGCTGACGTAGATAAAGTAAGGCTACTGTTCCTATGTTAAAAATGAGAACCCAGAGAAAAAATAAAGAAAGAGAAAAGGAATAGATGACTTTCATAGGTCTGAAAAGCAATTTAGTAATCAAGGTGACCATTTTACAATGGCACTAGTGCAAGAAGTCCAAAGCATCATTTTCCCTCAAATTTTCAGACTGCTAGAGTGTAAACATTGTAGCAATAGAAGTTAGCATAAGCTAACATAAAAGGAAATGGAAGGAGGACCTGATATGGTAAGGGTTAGAGGTTGGGAAAGAAGTCAGTGTTGGAAGCAGATGGCCCAGGATTGCTCCCACTCAGAAAAGTATTGTGATTGAGTTCGTAGCTGTCAAAATAGCTGGGGTCGTGTCAGTTTTAACCAGAGGTCTACATACATAAAAACATCTAACCCCTTCCTTGACTCTTTACCCACGTTTCAGCATGTCATTTAGGAATCAAATTTGCTTTTATAATGAACCTGACCTTACCATAAAACAAGTGAGCAATTAGCAGAGGGAGTTTAGGTATCCTTAGCAAAGAAAGTTGAATTATTAACCACTCCATTGAAAAGAAGATAAAAAGATGGTATTTCTGACACCATATCAGAACAAGGAAGGGCTGGGGAGTAAGTGGATGGAATAGCCAGGTGTGAGGGCAAGATCTCGGATATACAAGGCTGATTAAGCATTTGGTAATTGGAAACATGGAATGAATAAATGGAATTACAATTTTGATTCTCAGCACAATGGTTGAAGAATGTGTTTAAGTCTCTTGCATATCTCATAGATGAATAAAGGACCAATTGTTATTTAGTGATTTTCTTTAATTAAAGCATATATTTAATTAAAATGTATCACTTATCTTTTTAAAGATAAGGTTTTAAGCCAATTCTTCTCTATACTATTGTGTTTTGCAGGCTGTCCCCAGAGCACAAGAGTAACCTCTATTCCATCCATAATTAATGTGTCCACACGATGACACCACACATACACTAACGGGATAAGAAAAGATTTTTTACTTATATATGGAAATTTTTTTGAAGAGAAGAACGTAGTCATTTAAGCTGGTCGGAAATGGCTTAATGGTCAGAAGGGCTTTGGTTTCCCTTGTGGTTTGCAGGGGGAGCAGGCTGAAGGTTTTGCGGGCTGCAGTTCCCATGGTTTGAACTTTCTCATCAGGGGTAACGGAGGCCACAAGCAGGCATTATTTGCTTGTCCACATGTGGGGCAAGAGGGGAAGAGAGAAGAGTGGGGTCTAAAAGTGGTCAGCATTCAAGTGTCAAAAGTGGAGTCAGACTCTCCTCTTTAGAAGGATTAAAAAACTACAATTTTATTTGGAGCCAGAAATGTCAGGAATGAAATAAAAATGTCAAGGCATCTTATACTTTAGTTTTCTGTTTTAGTCATGAGGTCTAATAGAAACTTTCTTCTATAAAATGATCCCCTTCTTATGACCCATTTGAAGTACAGCTGCGTATCCTTAATAATCGCTGCAAATAACAAATGGTTTTTAATCTAAAAAGACCTATCTTGCATCTCCAAATGGAGTTTAATTTCCCCTCTGTGTGTCCTTAGTGACTCATTTATACTTCTACTATTACATTTCCTATTCCATGTAATTATTTGTTACATGTTGTCGAACCATGTTTTTCCTATTCTCCAGAATTTTGGATGAAGGCCTAAAGCTTGGAAAACATGTTTACAAGGTTTCTGTGTGAGATGTCTCTCATTTGCTCATCAAGATCTGCTCTCCAATTTTCTCCATCTTTCTCCATTCCTCTCTCTACACCATATGAAAATCACTGGATTCTTTTGCCCTCTGGCTCCTGTTTGGTTTTAGCCAATGGGGGACTCTGGCAGATATGGAAAGTATAAGAGAGGAAGGTGTGTGGGTCACTTTGGTATGACTGCAACTTCAAGGGAAGGTCACATCCCCTCTCAAGGCAGCCTCTCATTAACTTTCTTCTGTAGTTTCTGATAAATTCTTCCTCTTCATTTGTTAAGGTTGTCAGAGCCTTAGGGTTCTGCACCATCTTTTATGATTTTCTTTACTCTTTCTACACATTTGTCAGTTGTCCTGTTATTAAACTCTTTATGAAAAATATTGAATGTGCCATTTATTTGCTGCTGGGAATCTGATTTACACACACCCTAAGATTACTGAGAAGTGTAATACACATCTATGCCAGAATCACCAAGGGAGAGAACAGATGAAATTGGAAACTTAATCTTTATCACTCCATCAAACTTAAGAGAAGACCAGAAATTCAGAAGGAGATTCATTGATAAATTTTATGAGAGTGTTTTGACTTTTCTCCTCTACTCCCCAAATTATGGGTATATATATATATATATTGTTTTCAAGAAGGAAAGCCAGGACTTTCAGCCTTGAGTTACAGAATTTTTGGGCTGCAGAAACTAGAGAACCATCTTCATATAGCTTCTTGAATATAGTTTGGTGTATTTGTTTTTGATTGTTGCTGAAACAGATTAGAAACTAGTGGTTTAAAGCTACACAAATTTACTATTGTTTTGTTCTGGAAGTCAGAAATCTGAAATGGGTCTTATAGGGTTAAAATCAAGGTATCTCTCGAGCTTCATTCCTTCTGCAGGCTATAGGGGGAAATATCTTTGCCTTTTTTAATTTTTATAGGCTGCTGGCATTCCTTGTCCACATCACTCCAACCACTGCTTCCTGCATCTCATTTCCTTCTCTACCCTTCTGCTTCCCTGTTACATGGACCTTGGAGATTATACTGGGCCTACCTGGAAAATCCAGGATAATCTATCCATTTCAAGATACTTAATAAAATCACATATGCAAAGTCCTTTCTGCCACATAATTTAACACATTTCCAAGGTCTGAAAATTAGGGCATAGATATCTTTGGGGGGGGGTCATTATTCGACCCATCACATAGAGTGAGAGACTTTTGAGTACAGAGGGTTATTTGTACCCTGGAAATTGGGAATTGTGTGAGCACAGCTGCTGGTTCTGTTTCTTAAGTGAAAAATATAAAGACTAAATGCAAGCTGCAACAGTTTGCAAACATGGGATAAAGAGACTGATTGTCATTTGGAAAATTGTACTTTCACCATTTAGCGGAACTAGGATGTGTAGCATTCTATGGACTAAGTGAAGTCCATGGAAATGGAAGGCTTGAGTCATTATGAAGGGACCCAACCTAGGAGGGGTTACCAGGGTGGAGGAACTTCAGAAGTAAGAAATTCTGTGTGGCAGACCACAGAACATACAGCGAGAGGGAGGGTGCTGTCACAGATCACAATGGGGGAGGTCATGTCCCAAGTCAGAGGATAGGGCAGTATGTCACTGTAGAGGGTTGAAAAGTAAACATAAATGCAGTGAAGCAACCACATGAGTGTCTGCAACAACAGCAGGCACATGGCCAGAAAATATCATCCAAAGAGATAATTAATACAGCAACAGGCAAATAAAATAACCTTAGCACCTTTCCTTCTGTCCTCTCACAGCCAAGACCCTAGAATAATAAGAAGGGAAAAGGGGGCGGAAAGGGAATATTGCAGAGTGGACCACTCTTCCTTTGCCACTGATGATTCCTGAACCAAAGGAAAGAACTGAGTTGAGGAAAGACAAATTATTGGCCTGGTATTCGAGACTGAATTTTTAGAAAATATCTATTAGACTCTACTGGATGTTTTAATAAGTAAACCCAATTTTCTTCTAATTACAGAAATACCTTCTGATATATGTTTATGACTAGGGACAGTAAAATCAGAGAGAACACATTTGAAAATAATGAAATATTGTCATACTTTATTTTTAGCCTATCAAGTCCAGCCCATTCCAGAAAAAAAAATTAAAAAGCTATGCAGAAGAGCACTGTTAATGTTAAGCTCTTTTTCTTTACCTTTAGATTCTGAGTACAAAGAGAAGAAGGTCTCCTTCTAATAATTTTAGTATGATAGGGCTGTGTTTCTATATTCCTCCTTTTGTTTATTTCATTCTACTCCTGAGGAAAAGGGACTCTTTTTGTATTGTTTTGTTTAGTTTGGCTGCACAGCGTGGTATGTGGGATCTTTGTTCCCCCACCAGAGATTGAACCCATGTCCCCTGCGTTGGAAGCACAGAGTCTGAACAACTGCACTGCCAGGGAAGTCCAGGGAGTCTTTAAAACTAGAAATACATCAACTTATGCTCTGATACATGGTGTATATTACATAGAAAAAGGTATTTTTAAATTATTATTTTTTTAATTTTTATTGAAATATAGTTGATTTACAATGTTGTGTTAGTTTTAGATATACAGCAAAGTGATTCAATTATACATATATATGTATATTCTTTTTTTTACATTATCTTCCATTTATAGGTTACAAGATATTGAGTACAGTTCCCCGTGCTATCCAATAGGTCCTTGTTAGTTATCTATTTTATATATAATAGGGTGTATATGTAAATGCTCTTTTCTGATGCATGTGAAAAACCTAAAATACCCACAAAAGACTAAAAGGATGTTGTCAGCTTTCTAGGATGTAATCTAGAAAATTAGTTTTGACTTTGTAGCACACTTAGGTGGAATAAAGTTAATGAGAGGAATGATAAAAACAATAACACAAACACATAGAGCAACAAACCCAACAAGTAAACAAGCAAATGAAAAAACACCTTTGGAGTTGGTAAGAAGGTAAAGGAATAAAACTATAAGAAAGAAGGAAAATTATAGGAATGCCCTTTATATAATGAAAAAGGAAGAGTACCTTTTATGTCATTTTCTAGAAATCGTAGGTGTTCATCATCATCAAATATGATACAATAGGTAGTGAATAGAAGCTTTCAGAAAACAAAAGTTTCCATCATAAAAATTATATTTCATAGATTTATTTCTTAGTCTTGCATTCTACAACTATCCATAGAATTTTCTAAAAACTGATAGGTTTGCCAGTATGTTAAGCTTGAAAAAATTTTGAAAACAAAATTTAGTTTTAACTAAAGCAAGGTATAAAATCATCATGTCAGAATTTCAAGAGGAGTGAAAGAATAAAATAGTTTTCTTAATCTGTGTAAATATTGTCTATAAATATATCATTACAGAATAATTTGAATCAATTACATTTAGTTGGAATAATAATTTTTTGACTTTGTTCACGATTTCTCAAGGAAGCCTACCTTTTCTATATACAATCGTCTAATAATAGGATGTCGACATTTACCACTAATCAATAGTCACAGTTTCTCCACCCTTATTCTCAGAAAACCAAAAGAAAATGAAAAAGAAATAGAGCAGTTAAATAGCATACAACTATCATTATGCCTGCTTCCTGGTTTTCATGACATTGGAATGATGAATTTTTTATGGAAAATCTGCCTATCATAGACCACATACTCAGTGATAAAGTTATCCTATGCAGTCCATGAAGAGCTCTCCAGACATTATTTTAGATTTTTTTGAAATTAATTGTAGCAAATGAATTGCTTGAAGTATAGAAAATCTCAATTTTCATACTTTACTATAAATGTAGAAATTATAGAAAATGAAATGTGCAATCTGTATATAATGATCAATTCAGAAATCTAGTCCACTATTAGAGTCTTTTTTTTTTTTTACATTGAAGTATAGCTGATTTACAATGCTGTGTTAGTTTCTGGTGTATACCAAAGTGATTCAGTTATACATGTATACATATATTCTTTTTCATATTCTTTTCCATTATGGTTATTTTTTTTTTACAGGATACTGAATACAGTCCCCTGTGCTATATAGTGGGTCCTTGTTGTTTATTTATTTTATATATAGGAGTTGTATCTGCTAATCCCAAACTCCTAATTTACCCTACCCCCTTTCCCCTTTGGTAACCATAAGTTTGTTTTCTATGTCTGTGAGTCTATTTCTGTTTTGTAATTAAGTATGTTTGTGTCATATTTTAGAGTCCACATATAAGTAATATCATATGGTATTTGTCTTTCTCTGTCTGACTTACTTCACTTAGTGTGATAATCTCTAGGTCTATCAATGTTGCTGCAAATGGCATTATTTCATTCTTTTTTATGGCTGAGTAGTATTCCATTGTGTATATATACCACATGTTCTTTATCCATTCATCTGTCAATGGACATTTAGGTTGCTTCCACGTCTTGGCTACTGTAAATAGTGCTGCTATGAACACTGCAGTGCATGTATCTTTTTGAATTATAGTTTTATCTGGATATATGCCCAGGAGTATGGGATGGGCTTTAGAGAAGTTCCTGGCAATTAGGTCTTCATTAAATTGTGACCATTATTGTATTGTGATTGTTGGTTTGATTTGGAAAATTGACAAAATGCCTGAAACCTCTTACAAGAACAAGGCCAAGAGCACTTGTAGTGATAAAATCACTTTGTTTTTTTGGGAATTAGTGATCATGTTCAGTCTGGACTTTAATTTCTGTGAGGATTCACAGATGGATTAATATTTGAATATGGAAGACATTTTTCTTTACACCCATTTGACACATCCGTAAATGGTATTCTCCTTTCCTCCAAAAACACCAATATAATTTTATAGATTTAAAATTAAAGTTTCTATCCCACAGAAACTTCTTTGGGATATCCTAAGGATATTTTAAAAAATTGAAACCCCATCTGTAATCTTAAGTATCAATGGTGAAATAAAGCAGGAGATAAACATTACTTACTTGAAGTGATCAGTTTTAGAGATAAATTACCTAATTTGATAAGCCATTTAATTCTGTAAAAGAGATAACTTACCTTGTAAAGGGCCTTGCTCTAGTTCCAAAGGGAAGAACACTTTATTCTTCTATCTGTAACATGATGCTCACATCCAACAAGAATTAAGAGAAATGGCACCACTTAGCCTCTTGAACTGCAGCAAACACAAGAGAGCAAAGAATTGGAGAAAGAAATGTTAAATGATTGAGTGCAAATGAAGCATTGTATGAAGCAATTCAGATAAAGTATTTTAAATCCAAAAATAATGTTTTCAGGGAAGAGTACTTTGACTACTAATTATATAACTTATAACTTACAATGCCAATGACCCTGGCTTTTGAGGTTTTGTGAACAATTTTAATTTAGAAGTATATTGTTGGCAAACCACACAGTTTTCAGCAAGTCAGTTAGAAACAAGCAGGAAGTTACCTTAATAGAATCACAGATTATAGTGTCTTTCCCCAGTACTTTTGACTTAAGTAACATCTATTATAGGCTAAGCAAGCGATATCATTGTTTCAATTTTTCTCAGCCCATTTTTTTTTAAACTCCAGAGAACTAATTCTGACAAAGATTTCTCAGAACATGTGTTTGTGATTCCCTTACAAGACTCCTGGGTCACTAGGAAACTGTTAACATTTAGTGAACTTTATGCAATTAGCTCTGTCCTTTGGGTGTTCAAACACATTTTCTTTATCCTTACTCTGTGTATGGGAAAAGAAAATTTATAGTAGAAATGTAGTCTTGCAATCTTCATTAAAGTCTCCCAGGGCACTTTACAATCATTAAAAGTTATAATTAGCACTGAAGAACATTCAACTCCTAAAAGGATCGTTTTGTAAACTAATAATTTTTTTTTAACATCTGTATTTTAAAACCTCAAAACAGTTTAAGTGCTCCTGACTTCAACTGATAATGACTTCCTAAGTATAGAGGAAAGAACCCAAAGTGTTTTTAAATGCTCTGAGACATATTTCCTGATCCCCTCTAGATTCTGTTCATTGAAAACAGTCAATTATTTATGTAGGTTAAGAAGGGTTTCTTTATTTAAAAGAAAGGCTTCAAGCAAAGAGATAAGTAAACTATAGGAGTAGGTTGGCTAAGGAGACTATGATGAGTTATGAATTTTACTCTATGTCTTAAGTATGCAACTAGTTAAAATTAGGCCTTTATATTGATATCTTCTGTTATATTTTTAGGAGTTTAGCTTTATATGGTAGATGTTGTTGGGTGGGAACTCAAGCTATGTATACAATCATTTCTTCCCAGCCATCATCCAGCTGGGGTTATATATATGACACAATTCTAGTCAATATCATTGTCAAGAACTCTGAAAGATCTGATATTTTACACTATTTGCAAACTAACAAATGTGCCTGTCACAGTTTATTGGATGCTGGTAGAAGACACAAATCTTCTGGATCAAAGAAAAAGGACAATTATTATTCACAAAATAGCAGTAGCCAGAGTATCATGTTCTTGTACTGATTCTTTACCAATGCAAGTCTGTAAAACTTGACCAATAACGAAAGGGAAAGCTCTTTTAAAATTATGACTGTTCATCACATATATAGGCAGCAAAAAGAAAGAGAAGTAAAGGTGCCTGTGTCTATGTCATCTGTCCCTTAGGATAGCACTGAAACAAAAGGAAACAGATGACATGACTATACAGCATGAGCGTTGGGAACTCCTTTTGCAGAGAAGCTGATGTCATGCTGTAGCTAAACAGTCTCAGAGTCTGCAGCAGTACCCTAAGGAGGCAAGGCAGACAGCCTCATAGCTCATCAGAAACTGGAAGGCTAAGAAAAAATGTCTCATGACAGTATCCCAGGGGAAATAGGAAGCAAGTAGAAAATGGCCTTTTAACAGCTCTTCACAAACATCATGATCTCACGTTCCAGGAGGATCACAGGGCATTCTGCAAAGACTTAGTCAAGTTGAAGTCAAGTCTTGCCTATGTGGTCTACATAGAAATGTGCAAGGTTGCTAGGGTGCCATGGTAGAGTCATTCTCACAGATTCTGCAAGCGTCAGCTCCTACAGGCAATACAGTAATAGTCAAGAGAACCCAGAACACACTGTGGGTTGCATTACAGAAGAGGCACTCTGAGCCTAGGAAACCTCAACCTTTTATAAAAGCTGCAATCAAATATGACTGCCCTTTATCCCAGAAGTAGATACAATATTATATTGATTTTATTGGACAACACACAAACTTGCCCTCTGCTCTGCTGGGAGATTCTACTTCCCAAGGCTATTTCCCACATAAATACCTTTGAACGATTTTATATAACAAAACACTGTTGGTGCCTTTGCAAACATGCAAAATCATAAGAGACTCATGGAAAATTGTCTCCAAATATTCATGTATTAAGAAGTAGCAGGTGAGAGTGGCCAAGATGGTGGAGTAGGAAGACCCTGAGTTCACCTCCTCCCATGGGCACACCAAAATTACAGCTATTTACAGAGGAAATATTGATGAGAAAGACCAGAGAACTAGAAAAATCTGCATCTAAATATATAAAGAAGGAACCATCATGAAGCAGGTAGGAGGGGCAGAGATGCAGTAGAGTCAAGTCTCACATACCTGGGTGGGCAACCTGCAAACAGGAAGATAATTTAAATTGCAGAAGTTCTCTCCAAGGCACGAGGAGCAACAGGCCCACATCGTGCTCCCCAGCCCAGGGGTCCTGTACCAGGAAGACAATCCCCCCAGAACATGTGGCTATGAAGGCTAGCAGGGATTATTTTGGGGAGATACAGAGGGCTGTGGGGAAAAGAAACTCTACTCTTAAAGGACACATACAAAATCTCATATGCTCCAGGACCAAGGACATAAGTAATGACTTGAAAGGAGCCTGGGTCAGACCCACGTGCTGATTCTGGGGAGACACCCAGAGAGGCGAGAGGCAACTAGAGCTCACCCTGGGGACACAGACATTGGTGGCAGCCATTTTTTGGAGCTTGTTCTCCTAAGAGGATACTATTGCTGGCAAACACCATTTTGGAATTCTCCCTCTAGTTTATTAGTGCTGGAATGCAGCCCTACCCACCAACCTGTCAGAACCATTACTGGGATACCTCAGACCAAGCAACTAGTGGATGGGGAAACAGTCCCACCCATCAGCAGGCCAGTTGTCTTAAGACTGCCTGAGCCCACAGTGGCCACAAGAACTAGCCCCATCCATCACAGGACCTAGGACATGGTCCTATATACCAGTGCATGGGCACTAGCTCCAGAACCCCCAGGGCCCTGCACCAGAGACCCTGGGACCCAGCTCTGCCCACCAGTTGGCAAGCATAAGGCCCAGGGCTCCATGGGCCTTGGTCCACCCACCAAAGAGCCAACACCAGCTCTGGGTCACCCTGGGCCCTGCAGCCAGAGACCACAGGACTTAGCTACACCCACCAGTGGGCCAGCACGAGTGATAGGACCCAGTTTCATCACCAGTGGGCAGGTACCAGCCACAGGATCACCTGATTCACAGCCCCATCCACCAGCAAGTAGACACCATTTCCAGGACCACCACAGCACTGCAGCCTGCCATGTTAGCACCCAGTCCACCTACCTGCAGGCCAGCACTAGCCCAGGAATCCCCTGAGCTCTGGCCCTACCCATCAGCAGGCCAACACCAGCCCTGGAACCCCCCTGCCAGGTCCCAATTCCACCCACCAGGAAGCCAACACCAGCTTCAAGACACCTTGGATCCCTCAGTCAGCTGCCCCAGGATCCAGCCCCACTCAACAGTGACCAACACCAGATTTGAGCCCCATAGACTGCATAGACAGCCATTTCAGGAACTGGCCTCACACACCAGCAGGCTGACACTAGATCCAGATAATCCAGCCTTGCAACTATTGATCCCAGGACTCAGCTCTGCCCACCAGTGGACCAGCAATAGACCTGTGACCCTCGGGACTCTGCAGTGACTTACCTCATGAATTGGTCTTGTGTACCAGCAGCCTCAGCACAAGGCAGGACTTGGCAACCAAACAGACTGGGGGCCTGTCACACATACCAGACCACCCACAGTACTCAGACTCCCACAAGAGAAGGACCCACACAGCCCACAGAGGGTGCACAGCTAGAGCACATAGCTCTGGTGACAAAAGGGGAGTTCACTGCTGGGATGCATATGATTTCTTCTACAAAAAGCCACTTCTTCAAGATCAGGAATCACAAACAAACCTCCAAATACATAGAAATAAACACAGCAAATCAGGCAAAATGAAGTGACAGAGGAATATTTTCCAAATGAAGAAGCAAGATAAAACCCCAGAAAAAGAACTAAGATAAGAGAAGATAAGCTATCTACCTAATAAGATTTCAAGGTAATGATTATAAAGATACTTAAAGAACCTAGGAGAAGATTGGATGAACAGAATGAGAAGTTACATGTTTTTAACAAAGAATTAGAAGATATAAAAAAGAACCAAAGTGAAATGAAGAATACAATAACTGAAAGAAAAAATACTCTAGAAGGAATCAACATCAGATTAGATGATATAGAGGGACAAATCAGCAACCTGGGAGACAAAGTAGTGGAAATCCCTGACGCTAAACAGGAAAAAAAAAAAAAGAATAAAAAGAAATAAGGACAGTTTAAGAGACCTCTGGGACAACATCAAGCTATTAATATTTACATTATAGGGGTCCCAGAAGGCAAAGAAGAGAAAAAGGAGCAGAGAACATACTTGAAAACATAATGAATGAAAACTTCTCTTACCTGGGAAAGGAAACAGACATCCAGGTCCCAGAATTATAGAGAGTACCAAACATGATCAATCATGAGAGGACCACACCAAGACACATTGTAAATAAATGACAAAAAAAATAAGATAAACTACTAAAACCAGCAACAGAAAAGCAACAAGTTATGTACAAGGGAATTCCAATAAGGCTATCTACTGATTTTCAGCAGAAACTCTGCAGGCCAGAAGGCAGTGGTACAATATATTTAAAGTGATGAAAAGGAAAACCCTACAACTAAGAACATGCTACAGAGCATGGTTTTCATTCAGATTTGATTGAGAGATCAAAAGTTTTACAGACAAGCAAAAGCTAAGAGTTTAACACCAGGAAATAAGGTTTACAAGAAATGTTAAAGGGACTTCTCTAATCAAAGAAAGGCCACAACTAGAAAAATTAAAATTATGAAAGAAAAAAGCTCATTGTTAAAGGCAAATATACAGCAAAAGTAGTAAATCAAGCATGTAAAGAGCTAGTAGGGAGGTTAAAAGAAAAATGTAGTAAAGTCATCTATATCTGCAATAAGTAGTTAAGGTATACACAAAACAAAAAGCTGTAAAATAAAATGTCAAAAACAGTAAACATGGGAGGGGAGTAGATTCAGAGTTGTTACAATGCATTTGAACTTAAGACATGAGCCACTTAAAATAATCATACACACACACACACACACACACACACATACTGCTCTATATAAATTTGCATGGCAACCACAAACGAAAAATCCATAATAGATACACACACACAAAAGAGAAAGGAATCCAAACAAAATACTAAAGATAATTATCAAATCACAAGGGAAGAAGAACAAAAGAAGAAAGGAATAAAAAGAACTACATAAACAATCCAAAAGCAATTAACAAAATGGCAATAAGTACATACCTAGCATTAATTGCTTTAAAAGTAAATTGACTAAATGCTCCAATCAAAAGACACAGAGTGGCTGAATGGATACAAAAACAAGACCCATGTATATGCTGACTACAATAGACTCACTTCAGATCTAAAGACACACAGAGACTGAAAGTGAGGGAATGGTAAAAGGTATTCCATGCAAATGGAAATGAAAGGAAAGCAGGGGTAGTAATACATATATCAAACATAACAGACTTCAAAACAAAGACTGTAACAGGAGACAAAGAAGGACATTATGTAATGATCAAGGGATCAATCCAAGAAGAAGATATAACAATTGTAAACATAATGCACCCAACATAGGAGCACCTAAGTAAAACACAAATATTAATAGACATAAAGTGAGAAATTGACAGTAATACAATAATAGTAGGGAACCTTAACATCCCAAGTATATCAATGGACAAATCATCAGTAATAAAACACTGACCTCAGATGACTCATTAGATCAATTGGACTTAATAGATGTAAATAGAACATTCAACCAAAAGCAGCAGAATACATATTCTTTTCAAGCTCACATGGGACATTCTCTAGGATATCTCACATGCTAGGCTGAAAAACGAGTCTCAGTAAATATAAGGAAACTGAAATAATATCAAGCATCTTTTCCAACCACAATATTATGAGACTAGAAATCAACTACAAGAAAAAAAAGCAAAAAAACACAAACATGTAGAGGCTAAACAATATACTACTAAACAAACAATAAATCATTGAAGAAATCAAAGAAGAAATAAAAAAATACATGAGACAAATGAAAACAAAGACATCAATTCAAAAATCTGTGGGATGCAGCAAAAGCAGTTTTAAGATGGAAGTTTATAGTGATACAAGCTTACCTCAAGAAACAAGAAAAATCTCAAATAAACAACCAGACCTTACCCCTGGGAACTAGTTCAAGTTCCAGTTCAAAACCTGGAACTAGTTTTCTAGTTCAAGGGAACTAGAAAAAGAACAACTAAAACCTAAATTTAGTAGAAAAAAGAAATTATAAAGATCAGGGCAGAAATAAATAAAATAGAGACTAAAAGAACAATAGAAAAGATCAATGAAAGTAAGAGCCAATTCTTTGAAAAGATAAACAGAATTGATAATCTTTACCCAGAAAAAATGAAAGATTGTCCAAATCAATAAATTCAGAAATGAAAAAGAAGTTACAATCAACACCACAGAAACATGAAGGATCTTAAGAGATTACTATGAACAATTATACTCCAATAAAATGGACAACCTAGAAGAAATGGACAAATTTCTAGAAATGTAAAATCTCCCAAGGCTGAACTAGGAAAAAACAGAAAATATGACCAGATCAACTACCAATAATGAAATTTCATCAGTAATTAAAAAAAATCCCAACTAACAAAAGTTCAGGACCATATGGCTTTAGAAGTGAATTCTACCAAACATTTAGAGAAGAGTGAACACCTATCTTTCTCAAACTAATCCCCAAAATTGCAGAGGACGGAATTCTTCTGAACTTACTCTGCAAGACCAGCATCATTCTGATACAAAAATCAGACAATAATGTTACAAAAAAGAAAATTACAGACCAATATTACTGATAAACATAGATGCAAAAATCCTCAACAAACTATTAGCAAATGAAATTCAACAATACCTTAAAAGGATCATACGCCATGATCAAGTGGGATTTCTCCCAGGGATGCAAGGATGTTTAAACATATGCAAATTTATAAATTCTATATACCACATTAACAACTGAGGAATAAAAATCATCTCAATAGATTCTGAAAAATCTTTCAGCAAAATTTAACATCTATTCATGATAAAAACTCTCAAAAAAGTGGTTATAGGGGAAATACACCTTAAGAAAATAAAGGCCATATACGGCAACTCCACAGATAAAAATCTTAGCCATTGGTGAAAAGATGAATTATTTCGTCTAAGATAAGGAACATGACAAGGATGACCCCTCTCACCACTTCTCTTCAACATGGTATTGGAAGCCCTAGCCACAGCAACCAGAAGAAAAAGAAATAAAAGAAATCCAAATTAGAAAGAAAACTGCTTGTAGTTGACATGATACTAAACATAGAAAATTCTAAAGATGCAACCTAGAAAACTAGGAAAAGCTAGCTCTAGAAAACTACTAGAGCTCATCACTGAATTTGGTAAAGTTGCAGAATACAAAATCAATATACAGAAATCTGTTGTATTTCTAAACACTAACAAGTAACTGTCAGAAAGAAAAATTAAGAAAACGATTCTCTTTACAATCTCATCTGAAAGAATAAAGTACCCAGGAATAAATCTAACTAAGGATATAAAATACCTGTACTAAGAAAACTATAAGACACTGATGAAAGACAGTGAAGATGACACAAACAGATGGAAAGTTTACCGTGTTCATGTATTAGAAGAATTTGTATTGTTCAAATGACCATACAACCCAAAGCAATCTACAGATTCAATGCAATTCCTATCAAAATACCAATGGTATTTTTTACAGAAATAGAACAAATAATTCTAAAATATGGAAACACAAAAAACCCAATAGCCAAAACCATCTTGAGAAAGAAGAACAAAGTTGTTATCTCACTTTCTGATTTCAAACTACACTACAAAGCTACAGTAATCAAAACAGTATGATATTGGAACAAAAACAGACACATAGATCAATGGAACCAAACAGCCCAGTAATAAACTCACACTCATATGGGCAATTAATCTATGACAAAGGAACCAAAATATACAATGAGGCTAAGATAACCTCTTCAATAAATGGTATTGGGAAAACTGGACAGCTCCATGTAAAAGAATCAAACTAGACTACTCTCTCACACCATGCATGAAAATAAATTCAAAGTACATTAAAGACTTTAATATAAGATCTGAAACCATAAAACTTCTAGAAGAAAACTTAGGCAGTAAGTTATTTGACATGAGTCTTAGTAATATGTTTTTGGATATGTCTTCTCAGGCAAAGGAAACAAAAGCAAAAATAAACAAATGGGACCATATCAAACTAAAAAAATTGCTTGCACACTGAAGGAAATCATCAACAAAATAAAAATGCCACCTACTAAATGAAAGAATATATTTGTAAATGATATATCTGATAAGGGGTTCAAATGCAAAATGTACAAAGAACTTACACAGCTCAACATAAATAAAACAAACAACCTGACTAAAAATGGGCAGAGTATGTGAGTAGACATTTTTCCAGAGAAGACATACAGATCACCAACAAACATATGAAAAGATGCTCAACGTTGTTAATCATCAGAAAAATGCAAATTAAAACAACAATGAGATACCACCTCACACCTGTCAGATGACTATCATCAAAAAAGACCACAAATATCATTATCATAATCATTTCATGGTGTATGTAAGTCAAATCATTATGCTGATCACCTTAAACTCATACGGTGCTGTATGCCAATTATATCTCAATAAAAGTGGAAAAAAAAGAAGAAAAAGAAAAAAGAAGTAGCAGGTGTTAATGCTTAGTAAAGCTTCTCAGATTTTGCTTTCCTTACTAAAACAAAACAAAATAAAACAAAACAAAACAAAAATAGACTAAGCAGGCCCAACCTGGGCTTCATTGCCCTTGCACCCACTCCCTTCCTTGAACATAAATATAACGTCTAATATATTGTAGGACCGAGGGGCCAAGAGCAAAATGATTCCACATAAGGATGGTAGAATGGAAAAATAGGAGCCCATTTCCACAGAATATTGTTAAACGTCTTCAGTTGCCCTGGACTGCCCTCCTTCTCTTTGTGTGTGTGTGTGCGCACATGTGCGTGCATGCATGCATGCATGTGCCAATGAGAGAGAGAGAGAGAGAGAGAGAGAGAGAGAGAGGAGAGGGAAGATGCTATTTGCTTAAGCAACCATGAGCCAAATATTCTGTTGCTTGCATTTGAAAACATTCCAAATCAAAAAAACTTTAATTCAGAAGAAACTGTATGTCATAATTCCTCGACATTGAATGTTATCTCCAAATCTCCATTATTAGATGGAACCAAACTCTCATTTGATGCTATTATTTCTAAGTTATCATTACTACCTTATGCTTAGTTGTGTGACTTTATGACATATACTCAGTCCACATTGGACTATTTCCTCTTCTGTTGCATTTGAGATATTATAATTGGCTTGGTGGGGAGAGTAAGTTATAATGGTTATAAATGTATCTCCTGAGGCCTATATAGATGCTTAATAAACATCAGTATCCTTAGAGCAAAATGCTCCTGATAACCTCCTGTGAAGATAATGGTAACTAAAATTTCCTTTATTCAGTATATGCAAAAGTGTTTTTATCAATTTCTAAACACATCATTTAATTCAAAGGTTTAACAGGATTTTTAGATGTTTTGATCCCTAAGTCATGTTTCTTAATAATTTATGTTCATGGGTTTTTTTCAAACGAATTATCATGGAACCAAATAGAACAGCAGTAATTATTTTACCTTTATTCTAGTGGCAAATAAATTTACTGAATTGCTTTAAAAACTCTTAGAAAAATTAGGTATTTTAAACTTACCCACAAGTGAGGAAATATTTAATTTTTATTTTGTCATCTTTGTTGTTTTCCTCACCCTCATAACATTATTTTAGGTAAACATGTTTACCTTTAGGGAAAAATAAGAATGATTTTGAGACAAGCAATGATTTGGAGTGTGGGTAAATTAATATGTATTTTAAAATGTACACTTTTGGATTCAACTTGTTAATATTTTGTTAAGAACATTCGAATCTATGTTCATGAGATATATTGGTATGCAGTTTTCCTTTCTTGTAGTGTACATCTGATTTTGTTTAGGACAATGATGGCTTCAAAGGTTGCATTAGCAAGTATTTCCTTTGCTCCTAATATCTGGCAGAGATTGTGTAGAAATTATTTCTTAAATGATTGGTACAGATATCTCAAAAAATAATACTATAGGAATAGAGGAAATTATTAATGATGAGTGCACACAAAAAGTAGAGAAAAATTAACTATAGTCCAAAGAGTTCAGTTATAAAAAGGTTAACAGTGATTATAACATTATTATAATTATACTTACTATAACAAATTAATCATAATAATTATACTAAGATAAAGGATATTATTCTAGTACATCTATCAAAATGAACTGGGGCATAAAATTTTCATGAATAACTTATTGGAAATAAAATAAGAATGTAAGTGTGAGGGAGAGAGTTACGTATTACCAGCACTTGAACTGAATAGGAGACCTACCCTGATGATACGGGGCAGTAAAGGAATTTGCATTCAGCGATTGAATATTATTTGTCAAGTACATCCCTAATTATCACAATAATCTCATAAAGTTGTGTAATCAATCCCCTTATTTTACAAAGGATAATGTGCCTGAAGAGAACGAGAACTAGCAAGTTGAGTTTCCTTCACTCCAGAACCCTGCTACCTCTATAAGATAGCATGCTGATACCCTGGATCAGTAGACAGACCTCCCTGGAAAGGTATCAGATGATAGGATTTGGGAACCTTCTGCTAATTTGTGATAAGCTTCTCCCTATGACAGCTTTAATACTAAAATTACCCTAGTATTAGTGATTAGAAGGCTGAATGAATGGGTAGATGAATGGATAGAATAATATCACAAACAGGAGGCTTTCAAGAGTGTCAAAAAATCTGTATCTCTTTTCCATTCCCTGTCACTCATATGACCACTGAACCGGATCCTACAGGTCTTAAATTTGAATCCTAGGGAGAAGGCAATGCAATTTAAACAAAAGGGCCATTCTCCAAGATGTTGTAAACCTGAGGAGCTATGGTTTTGTGTCTCCTCATATAAATGAGATTGGAACTTAAGTTGGGTAGAACTATTCTACTCACTTCATCAGAGTTAGGATCCTGGCAGTACTGGCAGGAGGGCCTCTGCACATTAATGCTTCAGGTTCTGGGAGATCTGGGTGAAGTGAATCACATTCAGTTCTGCAGTGCATTAATGCGGGACTGTTCAGATGGATGTTAATGTTAGACGTTAGTAGTAGCCTTGGAAGGTGACTTCATTAAGATTGCAAAATGTATATATTACTTCTAAAATATATGAAGAAAATATAACTTTATATTTTATAACTAATTTTAGCTTTTTTAAAGAGCTCTTACCCCATTCATTGGTAGCAGGTGTCAGAAAACTTGTGAAGACACTGAATTGGGCAAAAATGATTACTGTCCCATTGAGTATACCCTTCCAAGTTATCTCTGCCTTTCATTGACTTTGAGCCATTTTAAATCTCTGAAATCTGTAGAACACAAATAGGAATAAAGTGTTTCTTGTCCATAAAAATACAAATTGTGTCTGGTGGAGACACACAAAAAATTACCCTAAGGATATTTATCACTGTTTTGTAAATCATTTCAGCCTTCCTGAAAGACGTTAATATGTATGTTTTTAAAATTCTCCTATGAACTGGTTGTAACATCTACTAGTTACCTCATTAATTAATGAATTAATAAAATCTTTGAAACATAAGAAAATATTTTATTTCCTTCCAATAAAATTATTTAGACTTGGTGTTTTCTTTTGTGAACTGTTATTAATTAACGATTCAAGTTTTAAATATATATAAGCACATCCAAGTTATCTATTCTCCTTGCATAAATTTTGGTAGTTTGTATCTTTCAAGAAATTGATCCACTTTATATAAGTTATCAAATTTATGGGCATAGATGTGCTCATAATATTTCTTTGTTATCCTTTAATATCCACAAGTCAGTAATGATGACCTAACTTTTATTTCTGATATTGGTAATCTGTGTTTTCTATTATTTCTTAGTTAGCCAAAGTGGAAATTTATTAATTTTATTGATCTTTTAAAAAACTGGCTTTTTCACTTTTCTCTATTTTTTTCATTTTAAATTTTATTGATTTCTGCTCTGTTTTTATTTATTTTCCTTCTGCTTGCTTTGTGTTTAAAGTGCTCTTATTGAATTTTTCTTCTTTTCTTACACATACATTCAATGCTCTAAGTTTCCCCCATGTACAGTTTTCACTATGTTTCACAAATTTGGATCAGTTTAATTTTTATTTAGATCAAAATACTTTTAATTTCTCTTGAGATTTCTTTAACCCATGATTTATTTTAAAGTGTGACTTCATCTCTCTCTCCAGCTACCATTGTATCACTCTCCTTCTTCACAAGAGTCATCTCCATGCTTCTCCCAAGGGTTCAATTGCTATTCTCTCTCAAAGTTAGCCAAATGGACCAATTTTTGTTACACAATAATCTTAATTGTCCCTGTTTGCAGATGACCTGATCTTATATATAGAAAACCTTGAAGATTTCACAAAAAATTAAAATATCAGAATAAACTTATTCATTACAATGGTAGGATACAAAACGAACAAACAAAAATCAGCTATGTTTTTATACACTAACATGAAACTATCCAAAAACGAAATTAGGAAAACAATCCCATTTAAAATTGCATCAAAAAAGAATAAAATACTCAGGAATAAACTTAACTAAGGAGGTGAAAGACTTCTATATTGAAAAGTACAAAATATTAATGAAAAAAATTAAGGAAGACACAAACAATGAAAATACATCATGTATTCATGGATTGGAAGACATAATATTATTAAAATGTTCATACTATCCAAAGCAGTCTACATGTTCAATGAAATTCCTATCAAAATCTCAATGTCTTTTTTGCAGAAATAGAAAAAAAGCAATTCTAAAATTCAGATGGAATCACAAAAGACCCCTAAGTAGTCAAATCAATCTGAGAGAGAAGACGGAAGCTGGAGGCATCACACATCCTAATTTCAAAATATATTGCAAAGCCATAGTACTTAAAATAGTGTGGTACCAGCATAAAGACAGACATGTAGACCAAAGGAACAGAACAGAGAGCCCAGAAATAATTACTTACATATACAGTCAACTGTTCATCAAGGGTACCAAAAATACACAGTGGGCAAAGGGCAGTCTTTTCAATAAATGGTGCTGGGAACTGGATAGGAACATGCAAAATTATGAAATTGGACTGATTTTTTACTATACACAAAGAAACAACTCAAAATGGATTAAAGACTTAAATGTAAGACCTGAAACTGTAAGACTCCTGAGAATGAAGGGAAAAATCTCCTTGATATTGATCTTGACAGTACTTTGATAGATATGACACCATAAGCACTGGCACCAAAAGCAAAAATAGACAAGTAGGACTATGTCAAACAATAAAAAATTCTGCACAGCAAAAGAAATAATCAAGAGTGAAAGACAACCTGCAGAATGAGAGAAAATACTTGAAAACCATATATTTGATAAGGGATCTATTTCCAAAATATATAGGGAAGTGCTACAACTCCATAGCAAAACAAACAACGTTTAAAAATGGGCTGTGGACTTGAGTAGACATTTCTCCAAAGAAGACATACAAATGGCCAACAGGAATATGAAAACATGCTCAACGTCACTAATCATCAAGGAAATGCACATCTAAACCACAATGATATACCACCTCACACCTTTCAGGATGGCAATTAATGAAAAAAAAATGTTGGCAGGATGTGAAGAAATTGGAACATTTATACACTGTTGGTGGGAATGTAAAATGGTGCATCTGCTATAGAAAGCAGTAAGAAAGTTCCTCAAAAAAAAAAAAAAAAAAAAGGACCCACCACATGATCCAGCAATCCCACATTTGGATATTTATCCAAAATATAATATATGAAATCAGGATCTGAAAGAGATATTAGCGATTCTATGTTCACTGCAGCACTATTCATAATAGCCAAAAACCTGAATGTCTACCAGTAGATGAATGTAAAAAGAAAATGTGTTATATGTACACATAATGAAATATTATTCAAACTTAAAAGGAACGACATTCTGCAATATGCAACAATAGGGATGAATAAACATATTATAAAAACAAAACTCAATACAAACAATATCTCATGAAAACAGTTGCAAAAAATCCCCAACAAAATATTAGCAAATCAAATTCAACAATGTATCAACAGAAGTATACACCATGATTAGCTGGGATTTCCCCCAGGTATGCAAGACTAGCTCAACATTCAAAAATTAATGTAACCAATCATATTAATAGGCTAAAGAAGAAAAAAAACACATGATCACACCAAAAGTTACAGAATAGCATTTGACAAAAATCCAACACACATTCCTAATAAACATTCTCAGTAAACCAGGAGCTCAGGGAAACACTCTCTAATGATAAAGAATATTTACAAAAATCTTACAGTTCTAATATCATAGTTAATGATGATAAGCTCAAATCTTTCCTAATCAGATCAGGAACAGGCAAGGAAAGTCTTTCTGTCACTATTGTTTTTGAACATCATCCTGGAAGCCTTAGCTAATGCAATATGACAAGGGGAAATAAAAGGTATAGAGATTAACAAGGAAAAAATAAAACTATGTTCACAGATCACACGATTGTTTATGTAGAATATCCAAAAGAATCAGCAAAGAAATTCCTGTAATTAGTAAGTTATTATAGCAAGATTGTAGCATGTAAGGTTAATACACAAAATTAAATACATATGTGTGTGTATATGTACGTGTGTATACTTGGAGTATGCAAATAGGTAAAATAAGGCAAATTGTTAATAGCTGGAAAAATTTTTTTAATGTGGGAATAAAATACACAACAAATAATTAACTAGAACTTTAGACTGGATTCAGTTGAGGAGAGAACATCAGTAAATTACATAGAGAACAAAGGAAGGCACTTGTAACATTGTACAGAAAGACAAAATTATAAAAGTAGTAAAATATCTGGATGTAATATGGAAAGGTTGAATATTCTAAGAAGTAGTCCAGAAAAAAAAGAGAATATAGAGTATAAAAGAAAACCATTTTGGAAAAGATTACTTTTGAAAACTTTTTTGAATTGTGGAAACACATAGGTTTGCAGATAAAAAAATGTACTTCAAATACCAAATGAGTTTAATACATACATTCAAACCAAGACATATTATAGTATAATTGAGTATCAGGAAAGCTAAAGTGGTACCCTTAAAAGCTATCAAGGGTTCAGACATAGTACAGACTACCTTCAAACGAACAATTAAACAGGGAAGAGTTTTCTCACTGGAAATATAATTTCTCTATGATATTGAAAAGATATGTATGAATGCTGAGGAATAATAACTGTAAACTAGGATTGTACATAGTCAAGTTACCATATGAGTGAAGGCAGATTAATAAAATTTTATATATAAAAGCTGAACTACATTACCATTCACTAATCTCTATTTAAACACATATTATGCAATATAGTTCATCATGATGCCAACTGAAGAAAGAAGAAAGAAGAAAGGCTTGGGAATAAAACAAAAGCCATAGAAACTTATAAAATCTATTTTAAATTTATTTAACTATTTACTATATGATAATAATATTCACATATTTTGTGTTAGAGAGATATATAATACCATCTAAAAGGATAGCATTTTGGAGCAATGTTCAATGGGGAGTTCAAGAACATTAAAAAAATCCGGGCAAAAGAAGGGTATTAATGCTGAATAACTCTAGATTTTGTTTAAAAATATATTCTAACTTCAAAAAGTTAAAGAGAAGCACTAAAACAATGAAATAATAAACATATAATCTATAGTTTATGAATCAAGAAAGGGAAACAAGAGAAGTTAAAATTATATCTAATTAAAGGCAGAGAGGGAATACATCAAGAATCAAAGTTGAGGGAAGGTACACAGCAAAAGAAACCATAAACATAATGAAAAGACAGCCCTCAGAATGGGAGAAAATATTTGCAAACGAAGCAACTGACAAGGGATTAATCTCAAAAATCTACAAACAGGTCATGCAGCTCAATATCAAAAAAAACAAAAAACCCAATCAAAAACTGGGCAGAAGACCTAAATAGACATTCCTCCAAAGAAGACATACAGATGGCCAACAAACACATGAAAAGATGCTCAACATCACTAATTATTAGAGAAATGCAAATCAAAACTATAATGAGGTATCACCTCACACCAGTTAGAATGGGCATCATCAGAAAATCTACAAGGGCTTCCCTGGTGGCGCAGTGGTTAAGAAAATCTACAAACAACAAATGCTGGAGAGGGTGTGGAGAAAAGGGAACCCTCTTGCACTGTTGGTGGGAATGTAAATTGATACAGCCACTTTGGAGAACAGTATGGAGGCTCCTTAAAAAACTAAAAATAGAATTACCATATGACCCAGCAATCCTACTACTGGGCATATACCCTGAGAAAACCATAATTCAAAAAGATGCATGCACCCCAATGTTCATTGCAGCACTATTTACAATATCCAGGACATGGAAGCAACCTAAATGTCCATCAACAGAGGAACAGATAAAGAAGATGTGGTACGTATATACAATGGAATGTTACTCAGCCATAAAAAGGAACAAAATTGTGTCATTTGCAGAGATGTGGATGGACCTAGAGACTGACATACAGAGTGAAGTAAGTCAGAAAGAGAAAAACAAATATTGTATATTAACACATATATGTGGAAACTAGAAGAATGGTATAGATGATCTTATTTGCAAAGCAGAAATAGAGACACAGATGTAGAGAACAAATGTATGGATACCAAAGGGGAAGAGAGGGTTGAGATGAATTGGGAGATTGGGATTGACATATATACATTACTATGTATAAAGTAGATAACTAATGACAACCTACTGTATACAGTAGGTTCAGAGGGAACTCTACTCGGTGCTATGTGGTGATCTAAATGGGAAGGAAATCCAAATAGAGGGGATATATGTATACATATGGCTGATTCACTTTGCTGTACAGCAGAAACTGACACAGCAGTGTAAAGCAACTATATTCCAATTTTAAAAAAAGAAAAAAGATGAAGGTAAAGAAACATATAAAATTTAAAAAAGTAAACATGGATCAAAAATTTAAAAGTTAACAAAGTTATATTGTGTTTGTGAATGATACACCAAAACCAAAATCACGTGGAAACATATATTCTAAACTACAAATTATTACTGAGTAAAATTAATGAACTAAAAAATTGAAGGACAGGGAAAACTGAATAAAATTGCAAATTTAGCCAGAGCAAACCATATATATAATACAACCCCAATCAAAGTCATAGCTCTGTGTGTGTGTGTGTTCATAGATTTGTGAAGGATTGGGGAGGTGCTAAAAACTGATTCTTAAATTCATTTGGAAACTCTAAGGGTAAAAGTGCCACAGGGACTTGAAGTAGTGCCAACGCTATACAACTTACACCACCAGATACCAAGACCCATTATAAAACACATTAATCAAGAAGTGTAGTGTTTGCATTGCACTGGGATATATAAACTCATCAGCAGAATATCATAGAGATTTCCAAAATCTACCCATACATAAATGTTCACCGCATTATGACAACAGTAAAGTAGAGAAGAGAAATAGTTATGTTTCAATAAATTGCCTGTGCCAAATGGATATTCAAATGGAAAAAAAGAAAACTGTCTTGATCCGTACTCCCATTTTAAGTGAAAATAAATTCAAGAGGAAGGGAAAATGCAAATATGAAAGTTAAAACAGCAGAGCAGGTTAGAGGAAAACATAGCAAGACATATTGATACCTTGGATTTGGCAAGTATTTCCTTACTGTCACACAAAAGATATTATCATTAACTTAAAATTACCTCTGTAACTATATTAACACTAAAAATGTCTATTTATCAAGAGAAACAGCATTGAGAAAAGTCAACCCATAGGGTGATTGAAGATATTTGCAAATGCAACAAATGTCATTATTGAGAATATAAGTAAGAAACTCAAAATTGGCAAGTAATTGAACAGACATTTTGCAAAAGAGGATATCTAAATAGTCACTGAATGTATGAAAATAAACTCAACTTCATTTTTCATCAAGAAAATGCAAATATTCATGATGACACTGTTAATGTCAACCAGTGAGGATAAAGTGAAAGAGATAATACCAAGTTTGGTGAGAATATGGACGAACAAGAGTCCTCTGCTGAACTAATGCATAGCTCATGACTCAGCTTTCACTCATGCATATATAAACAAAAATGGGTGCATTCGTTTACCAGTACACATGCACAAGAATGCTCATAGAAGCATGATTCATAATTACTAAAATCCGGAAACTACTGAAATGCATCATCAAGGGAATAAATTGTGGCATTTCACATAATGGAATAATCTATAGCAAAAACAATCTAAATTTACATGACAATATGCATTGTCTTAGTTTGGGCTGACCACAGACTGTTTGTGGCTTAAACAACAAAAACTGATTTTCTCATATGTCTGGAAGTTGAAAAGTCCAGGATCAAGGTTTTCTCAGGATTTAGTTTCTGGTGAGAGTGCTCTTCTTGCTCTGTTGTGTCCTCTCATGGCAGAGAGAGCAAAAGCTCTCTGGTTTCTCGTTTTAGAGGAACACTAATTCGATTGAAAAAGAGCCCTACCCTTTTGACCTCATTTAATCTTAATTACCTCCTAAGGCCCTATTTTCAAATGTAGTCATTTTATGGGTTAAGGCTTCAACATATGAATTTTTGGGAGGACACATTCAGTCTATAACATGGACACATCTCACAAACATACTACTAAGTCACAGAAACCAAACACAAATAACATTCGCTATATGCTTCTATTAATGTAAAATGAAAAATATGGAAAGAGAAATCTATGCTGTTAGCAGTTAAGATAGTGGTTGCCCTTGAGGAAGAGGCTGGTATTAACTGGAAGGGAGCATGAGTTATGTTTCTGCATCTGGTAACATCAGGTGTCTTAAACTGGGTCCTGACTGCTCAGGTGTGTTTGATTAGTGAAAATTCATCAAGGTTTGCAGCTATGATATGTTCATTTTCTGTTATGCATTTACTTCAATAAAATGTTCATAAAACTTATTTCAGCTTTTGGTGACATAGAGACATGCACTTTATCTCATTTTTAAACAAGGAACATAGAAGGCTGCTATTAAATAAATACAGCAGTGCTTGTAAAATATAAAAGAATGTTTAAGTTTGAGACCAAATAGAATTTTAATATCAGAATATAATTTAAAAGTTATAAGTACACATAAACTTGAAGTTAACCATGAAAACAACAGGAATAAGGCAAACTATATAAAAAAAAACTAGTCCTTGAATATTGGCAATGATAGAGTCCTCAAATATAAAAATCAAGAAGTGGCAAAATTACAAGGAGAAGTGAGAAATTCAGGGCTATAGTGGGAGATGTTAACATGTCCATATCAGAACAGAGATTCTGCTGGCCAAAAAAAAGAAATCAATGTATTAGAAATTTGAGCAAGAAAATTAGCTTTTTCAAATTAAAAAATGGCTGCAAAGAACTCTGCAAGCAAGAAGTGGAGACATCATTTGCAAATAAAAATTCAGTTGCCTCTTGTTACCAGGAGGGCATTGGTTCCAAGACACTCGGGGACACCAAGATCCGTAGATGCTCAAGTCCCTTACATAAAATGGCATAGTGCAGTCGGCACTATATATCCACGTGTTCTGCACCCACAGAGTCAACCAACAGTGGATTGAATTCATCAGAAAAAGTAAGATTTATATTACAACATGGTGGCCACTGACTTACCAAGTATTTATAGATTATATATTACTGAACAAATTACACTTTCTTCCTAAAGTGTGTTAAATTTTGTCATTACAGTTTAAGTGACTTTTCCATTAAATCCAAAGGAATTTGTCAAAATCAGCAGCCTGGATTAGAAATCTATATCTAATCAATCAGAGCTAAATTATTTTAGATGTCAAGTGTAAATCTTTATTGGACTGAAAAACTTATTCCTCTGTGTGACCATTAATTTTCTCTACAACTTCATCTACTTTAGGGCGTGTTCCACTCCATCAGATTACAAATTTCCCAACTTGATTATTAATCACATTTAGGCTTTGCTCACCTAGAAATTTAATCCAGCTTTACATTCTTTATGTTGAGAAGCTATTATAATCACCTTTCTATCTCTGAAGGAAAAATACTTTTTTCCCCTCACATCAGAGAGCATATTGGCCATAAAAAAGCTCGTTACTGTATCATGTATTCTTTAAAAAATACGTCACTTGTTAAATAATTGTACAATTTTTTCTATTCATATCAATGAACAATGGGTCTAATAGATAATAGAATAGGTTACTCCCCATATAAGATACTTTCTTGACTTTATACAGGTATAATGATTGGACAATTAGAGAGAACTATTAACTTCTATAATCTCATTGTGAAACCAAAGAAATTATCTTAATAAAACAGCCAAACACATTACATAATAATAAGTGAACAGCCAAATTATTTGGCTAAATTTATTAAATTACAAATTGTACCTTTAATTCTAGGCCTGCTGAGGACTGAAAAATAATTTTATAATACTCTTCATAATAGTATTAATAAGATAATGCTTGCTTGAAATACTAAATGTTGATTTAATGCTAAAGAGGCAAAATGTTGAAAGAGTAATACCAAATAGTTTTTAAGTGGGGGAAAATATTACATTCATTAAGGGAACAAGGGGAAAAAAATATATGTTTTAGAAAAATTTCTTTGGAAAAACTCTAAAAAATAAAATGCTAAATAGAACTACTGTATGGGAGACTAAGACCAGATAATTGTCTTGAGAAGGAGAAAATTTCTCCTACAACTATATTTATAAATATTTGGTTATGAAGAGTAAGAACTTCTGTTTTTTCCTGTTTTAAAAATCAGTTAAAATAATTTTCAGATCATTTCAAAGGTCACAAATTATAACATATGTAAAAGTTAATAGTGTTTAAAATTTTAACATTTGATAGAAAAGATTCATCAATAAATTTATGAATCTTTAGTCAAAAATATATTGTATGAAATGTATAAATTTGTGTTGATTGGATAAAGATGAGTATTTGAAATGATAAAATTATTAATGTAGTACATATTAAAAAGGTAGACCCTATGCAATGTGCTTCTTACTTGGTAAATTTAATTTACCATAGCCAGAAACACTTCACAAATACACTTACATATATAACTTTCCCCCCCAAAAATTAAAAAATTTTTAAAACTCACAATCATTTTTGTTTCAAGAATGAGTTTAGCATTGTATCTCAAGAAATGTAATTATTATTTCTACTAAATAAACACACACATGGACACACATATGCCTTATGTGCCAAGTAGTATGCCACATGGCTCAGCTATGCATATCATGGTTTCATTCATAATTTTAACATGATAGTGTTATACATATCCTATGTGTATATATATTATTGAGGTGTAATGGACAAAGAGAGTTATATTTTTATCTTAAGCAGTGGTAAGTGCCTACGTAATACCTAAATCTAAAATACAAAGCACTAAAATTATAAACATGTTGTCTAGAGATAGAGAGATAAATGCCAAAAGAAGTGGCTAAAAGTCTACCTCTGGGAAATCGTCATGTAGGGGAGGAAAGCAAGAGCAATGGAAAGACTTACATAAGAACTTGTGTAATTTTGGTAGAAATATAAGTTAAATTGAAGAAACATAAGGGTACATAAATCTACATCAATTTTGAAATGTATCTTCTTTATTTTGTGTTAGCAAAAACTTCATAATAGCTAACATGGGGAAACAGCTCTTCTATTACTTTAGTTTCCTTCCACAGATACCATAAGTTGTTTGATTTCTTTTGCAAGTTTTGATTTTTCCCTATGTTGCCTTTTTTTTTTTCAACATCAGCAGTTTGTTAACTAAGTACCGATCAGATTGTGGAGACTTGCTCTTGTTAGCTAAAAAAGAAATGTGACAAATTTGATGAATTGAATTTTAATAGAAGCCACTCAATATAGCAGACCAAGCCATTACATAATACACATAATCTGTCCCACAAATGAAATCTACTCTTCCCAAGTAAGCAAGATTTGTACAATGAACCTGCAGTCACTGCAGAAAAAGGGTATGATATTCTTTACCGGCCTTGTTTTGCTTCTGACAAATTAGTTCTGCCTTTCTTTGGCTTCAGCAGCTGAGGGACATCCCTTCTGAGTACATTTTTTTCCCAGATTTGTTTAGTATATTTATTCAGACTATATTCAACTTGGGCTAATTTGAAAGTCTCCCTTTTTCTATGAGATGGCTTTGTATCTTTCTTAGAGATTCAACTGACACTCAGCAAAGATTTCAAACATTTTTAAAACTGGGAAGTTATCACTAAGCTTTATGGGACCATCAATATGTTACAATCATTTCTTTTTCTCAGTTGGCTATCAATGTTGATTCTCCTTTCACCATTTTAACACAAATTTCACATCATATTTCAATATAAAGATATAATATTTAAAATAAATAACTTCTCATGCCAGGCTTTATTTCAGTGGCTTTTCTCTGTGCATTTTCTTTCTTTCATGGGAATATTTCTGAGTGACATTTTAAGTGATCTCAAGCAAAACTCAAAACTGTCAGTTCAGTCCTCTCAGTCTCAGAGAAAACTAAGTTCATTAATTTTGGAAGTACACATTTTTTTTATTCAGATTAAAAACAGAATGAAATCTTGCCATTTGTGACAACACAAATAGAACTTGAAGGCATTATGCTAAGTGACACAAGTCAAACAACACTGTACAATCTCTCTTAGATGTAGAATCTTAAAAATAAAACAAAGCAAAAAACTAAGCTCAGTGATACAGAGAAGAGATTGGTGGTTGCCAAAGATGGGTCATGAGGAGTTGGGTGGGAGAAATGAGTGAACTACTTTTTAAAATTTTTTCTTAGTGTAAATAAATTGAATAATTTTAAAAAGTGTACCTGAGATGTCTAAATTCTTGGTTCAAGTCCATCCAACTGAGAAAGTTTAACAGGAGCTGATTTGGCTGCACTGGACCCCAAATCCCTCCCTTTGTCTTGTGGTTCAATTATAGTTTTATATTGAACAGTATCCAAAAAAAAAAAAAAAAAGTACAGATACATCACAGTTTTGATGTGGTCCCTGCTCTTGTTTTATTAAATTAAATCTAATAGACATATTCATCTTCCACCTCCTCACATTTTTGTTCTTTCCTGTAACATAAACACCTTGAAAACATCTTAGGTATCACAAGAAAAAGCATGGAGAATTTTTAAAAATGTCCTCATCTGAAGTTATTTTAGGTTGATAAAGTCTATTTGCTTCATCATGTTTTAAATCACAAAATTCATCACGAATAAGGAAACTTGAGAATAGTCATGTCTATGTCAATGGTATACTATCATGAATATCTGGAATGAGAAATAATTTACATGATGTTTTGTAGAACTGTACTTTAAGACTGAAAGCATTTCTGTCCTCAAACTGTGCTCATTGAGATAATTTGAAATGTGACAAAGGAAATCTCACTTCAGGAATGTAAAAGAAACCAAAGTATTTGGAAATTTAACTTAAGACATTTTGGACTTTTTAAAAGTGCATCCCACTTAAAGCAATCATGTTGATGTTGAGACATAGTGTGTGCTAAGGTAAATAATACTGACAAACTGGTGTGTATAATTAAAGCTCCACTAGAAATACCAAGAAACCTGTGAGCATTGAGGAGGAAGAAAGAAAACTTAACAATTCAAGTGTAATTTTAATTAAATCATTAAAATTGTTCTATTTATGCCATAGCTAATAGCACCTTTACACTGAAAAACAAACATGAAATTCTGCAGCCCATATCACCAATATTATATATATATTAAGTCTAATTGCAACATCTGCAATGAATATGCATTTAAATATTTCCTTTTAAGATAAAAACAAATTCGATATAACGTTTTCTTACTGTCTTTCAAAGAGCCATTCCAACTATAAATATCAGGTATTCTGAGAAATCACCTCTGGACTGCTCAAAATTTTTGTAATGTAGTGCATATAATCAAATGGGAAACAATTATCAACTCTATTAATCCATGTAAAAACCAGGTAACTTCATATGAAAGAGGCTCTGCTAAAATCTCAGTTGGCTGAGGCAAATTATACCATTTACTTTGCCTAAATCCTCACCATAAATCTTGCCTTTGAATTATCAAGATTATAATTATAATAAAAAAATTATAAAATAGTAGATCAAATTTACCACCCAGAGCCTCAGGAATGTTGTGATTAGTATAGATAGAGGGAGACTGTGACCAGTCCAGGAGGAGAGAACAAAATAGAGAGAATGTTATATTTGAGTGAAGGAGGTGATAAAAAAAAAAGGGTGCTTCGGATCCTTCTTTGAAGCAAATTAGTAAAAGTTGACCACATTTTACTAAAGATCACATTCCAATCAATCAGGTTACACACAGTTCCCTCGGGGAGGATGAGTTAACAAGATAAAGACTCAACAGAAATTTCCTTGCACGTTATATAAGGTTAGAATATGGGCAGAAATCAATAGTTCTTCCAACCATGAACACACTTTTCTAGTATTTCTGTCATATTAGACTATTTGTATAAAACTATTTGTTGATATTAGGAGAGCAAAGTATTTAATAAAAGTTTCTGTCTCAATGCTTCAATTCTCCTCTGCTCCTACTTCTGAAATCTCCATTGGACTTTAAGAACACCAGTTACTTTTAATACATTTTTTTCTGGCAGGAAGTCAGATTACATATTTTAGTAATGGGTGAGAAAAATAAGGCATTGGAACAACAGCACAGGGGCCACAGGGAGAATAAGAGACTGAGAGCTAGCATTTGACCTAAATCTTACAAATAAATATAAAAGAATCTGTCTACAGTAACAAAACATCAAAGGTTTATAAGAGCAGTCTTATATACAGAACAAAGAATTGTACAGCAGAAACTAACACAAGATTGTAAAGCAATTTTACTCCAATAAAAAAAAAAAAAAAAGAAGAAGAAAAAAAAGAAAAAATATTGCTTCCCTTGCAAACAGATTCCCGACCAGATTGGGAGACAAGACTCAGAGGAGGCCACAGGGAGGAGAGTGGAGAGCTCACTGTACGCGAAAAAGGAGAGTGAGATGGGGAGAGGGGTCTTTTCCCAGCATAAGTTTATAGGCAGGAGCTGGGGTCAGCCATGCATGGGAGAAGTTGAAGCTGGCTGTGTGGGGCGGGGAGCAGGAGACACTCAGAGCTGAGAGTGTTTGCCTGCTCTGTCCCCCTGGTGCCTTGCTCTTGGCTTCAGCCTGGAGAGGGTTTCAGGGTGGGGGCCAGGGGTCAGCTGGGCCGACTGGCCAGAGAGATGTAAAACTTAGATTTCTGAAAAAAATGCTTTTCTACTCTTTAAGATTTTGACCATGCTTGCATTTCTAACAAATTTGATTTTCTTGTGTGCGTGTGTGTGCATGTGTAAGAGACTCTTATTCTAGCATATGAGTATTTCCCCCAAATTCCAAACTGTGAACTTTTAATACTAATGTGTTACATCTGAATCATAAAAGGAAATAAAATGTTTTTACCACTATCTTCCATTTCTTTAAAATAATTTCCCACCTCTCAAATTATATGTAGCTGTCAAATGTATTACAAATGCTGAATAAGGAAAAAAAGTTCTGAGTTTTGTCCTCTTTGGCCTTCATAGCTACTTACATACATATTTTTATAAATTTTAATAATTTAACATTTATAAACCCAAACCCAGCCTGTTTGAGGCTTAGAAGTTGACAAGCTGTCCTAACAAGAGGCTAAGCAAACTGAAAATCAACCACTCTTACATTCTTAAGAGAAGTGAGGACACAGAGCAAACCACTGCCTAAAATTTGGAAACACAGGCAATTACAGAAAATCACAACACAGAAGAAACATGCTGATAACCAATGACTGGTAGGGAAATGAGAACTGTAATTGACAAATTCCTGGAGGCTCAGCATGGACTACATTGAGTGTTAAAAAATTCAGAGGGACCCAGTGATCGGGAGCTCTCCACACTTTTGAAGCTTTAACTAGGTTCTCTCAATGAATATCTGAGAAAAATCCCCTTGTGTTTCCAGCACAGGGAGAGGAAAGGGAACTATTTTTAAATACACCAGGGCATTCAGTTCCTCTTAATAAGGTCAGCCTTCCGGAGAAACTAATTAACCAGATCTTAATCAGGGGGGTATTATCAGAGCCTAATTGACCTGGAGTGAGAGAAATATCCAGCTCTAGGAGGCTACCCAATTTCAGCCCACTCTAGCCATCCTGTCCCACTAAGGAGGGGAAAAAACTGACTAGCACATGTGTAGCTTACAGTACAGAGGCAGAGACTCACTAAAAGACCGAGACCCAATCATAGGATTAGAGAACACTTCCACTCCCCCAATACCTCATCACCATGTTACTAAAGGTCTACCTAGAGCAGTTCTTTTCACCTGGTACATCATGTCCAGCTATTAATGAACAATTACAAGGAATACCAAAAAACAAACAAACAATAAACCCCACAAAAACAATACAATTTGAGGAGGCAGGGCAAGCAACAGAACTAGACATAGCAGAGATGTTAGGATTATAAGACCAGGAATTTAAAACAACCATGATTAATAGCCTAAAGGCTCTAATAGATAAAGTAGACAGTAGGTAAGCAGAGAGATGTAAATCCTAAGACAAAATAAAAAGAAATGTAGAGATCAAAAATACTGTAAAGACGTAACAGAAATGAAGAATGCCTTGGCCTGGGCTTAGTAGAGTGGACGCAACTAAGGAAAGAATCCCTGGCCTTGAGCATTTCTTCATAGAAACCTCCAAAACTGAAAACAAAACAGAAAAAAAAAAAAGTTAAAAAAATAACAGAATATCCACTACAAGTAAGACAACTACAAAAGGTATATGTCAGATGCAAAACCAAAGATCCAGGAGGCTTAGAGAATGCCAAACAGGATAAATGTCAAAAATACTCTTCCTAGGCATATCAGTTTCAAAATACTGAAAAACAAATAATGAAAAAATCCTGAAAGAAGACGGAAGTGAGAACAAAACAAAACCTTACCTATAGAGAAACAAAGAATTACATCCCACATTTCTAGAAAAAAAAATGCAAGCAAACAGAGAATGGGGTGAAATATTTAAATAGTTCAGAGGAAAAAACCAAAAACAACAACAAAAAACCCCACAAAATTATGTACCCTGAGAAATTATCCTTCAAAAATAAGGAAGAAATAAACACTTGTCAGACAAACAAAAATTGAGAGAATTTGTGACAAATAGACCTGCCTTGCAAGAAATGTTAAAAAAAATTTTTTTTACAACAAAGGAAAATGACATAGGTGAGACATAGATATATATAAACAAAGGAATAACACTGGAGAATAAGTAAATGTAAAATACAAACTTTTTTTCTTACTTTTTCTAACAGAAAACAGTTTGTTCAAAATAATAGTGACAATGTATTAAATTATGCATGAATATATATTTATATATTATTACACAAGTATATATAATTGAAATGAATGACATCAATGATATGGGAAGAAGGAATTAGGATTATTTTGTTATAAAAATGTGCTCGTACTACTGGTGAAGTAATATAGTGTTATTTGAAGGTGGACTTGGATTAGATGTAAATGTATATTGTATATGCTAGGGCAACCACTTAAAAAAAGGAGAAAAAAAAGTATAACATATATGCTAAGAAAGGAGTGAATATGGAATCATATTAAATGCTCAGTTAAAACCACAAAAGGCAGAAAAAAATTGGAAGACAAATATAGGAAAGAAGAACAAGGGCAACAAATAGCAAACTAACAAATATTGTAGATATGCATCCAACTACCTTAATAATTTCTTTGAACACCAGTGATCTAAATGCACAAAGATAGAGATTGTTAAGAGTGGATCAAAAAAGAAACCTAAATATATGTCATTTACAAGAAAACCACTATTAACAATAAATACATGTATAGATTAAAAGTAAATGGATGGATAAAGATGTACCTTGTTAACACTAATCGAAAGAAAGTGGGAGTAGCTATATCAGTTTCAAATAGAACAAACTTCAAAGAAAGGAAAGTCAACAGGGAAAAAGAGGGGCATTTTATAATGAGAAAAGGATCAAATAACCAAAAACATGTTACAACCTTTGAAGTTTATGTGCCTAAAAAGTAAGTGTCAAAATATGTGAAGCCAAAACTGGACACATAGAACTGCAGGAAGGAACAGATGAATCCACTATTACAGTAGAGACTTTAACTTCCCTCTTGGAAATGGACAGATTCAGTGGGCAAAATATCAGTAAAGACATAGTTGAACTCTACAACACCATTAATCAACTGGATATAATAAACATTTATAGACTACTTCATCCAACAATAGCAGAATACATATTATTCTCAAGTTCATATAGAACATTTACTAAGATAGACACCATTCTGGACATACACAGAAAATCTCAAAGTACTTCAAGACTAAACAACACAGTCTTAAATAACACATAGGTCAAAGAAGAAATATCAAGAGATTAAACAGATTTTAGCTAAATAAAAATAAAAATACAACTTATCAAAATTTGTGGAATGCAGTGAAAGCAGTTCATAGAGGGAAATTTACAACACTGAGTGCATATTATTAGATAAGAAGAAATATCTTCCACCTTAGAACTAAAAGAGAAGTACAAATTAAATCAAAAGTAAGCACAAGAAAAAAATAATAAAAATTAGAAATGAATGTCTTCCAATCTTTTTCTGCCTTTTGTGGTTTTTACTGAAAACTTTACCCAGCAGCATTAGACAAAAATCAACAAAATCAAAAGCTGGTTCACTGGAAAGGTCAGTACAGTATATAAGCATTTAGACAGACTAATGAAGAAAAAAAGAGAAGATACAAATTACTAATATCATAAATAAAGAAGAGGACAACACTACAGATGTTATGGAAATTAAAAATACATTAAAGGAAAACTATGAACAACTCTATGCTGAAAATTTTGATAACTTAGAATGCACCAATTCCTTGAAAGACATAATTTACCAAAACTTACACATGCAGAAATAGACAACGTTAATAGGTATATATCTATTAAAGATATTGAATCAATAATAGCCTTCTAAAACAGAAAGTACCAGGTCCAGATGGCTTCACTGGTTAATTAAAAATATATGTAAGGAAGAAATTATATCGTCTCTACAATCTCTTTCAGAAGATAGAAGCAGAGAGAATACTTCTTATCCCATTTAATGAAGCCAACATTACTCTAATACTAAAAGCAGACAAGACATTACAAGAAAACTAAGTAAAGACTAATACTGCTCATGAACATAGATGCAAAAAATCTTAGCAAATAAAATCCAACCATACATAAAAATAATTATACATTATGACTAAGTGGGATTTATTCCAGATATGCAAGGCTGGTTCAGTATTTGAAAATCAATTAATACAATTCATAACATCAAAAAGCTAAAGGAGAAAAGGTATATGACCATATCAATAAATGCAGAAAAAGCATTTGACAAAACCCAGTACCCATTCATAATACAAATTCTCAATAAACTAAAAACAGAGGGGAACTTTCTCAGCTTGATAATTTATCCACAAAAACCCTACAGCTAAGATCATACTTAACGGTGAGAAATTCAAAGTTTTCCCACTAAGATCAGGTACAGCATAGATGTCTCCTCTCACCACTCCTTTTCATCATTGTACTGGAAGAGCTTGCTAATATAATAAGGCAAGAAAAAGAAGCAAAAGGTATAAAGATTTAGAAGGAAGACATAAAACTGTCTTTATGTGCAGATGACATAATTGTCTATGTAGAAAATCCAAGAGGGGTTAGTGAGGAGGGAGGGATGAATATGTGGAACACAGATGATTTTTGGAACAGTGAAAATACTCTGCGTGACACTATAATGATGGATATATGACGTTAAACTTTTGTCCAAACTTATATAATGTATACACCTGGAGTGAACCCTAAGGTAAACTGTGGACTTTGGGTGATTATAGTGTATCAATGTAGGTTCATCAATTTTATCAAATGTACCACTCTGGTAGGGGATGTTAACAATGGGGAAGCTATGCATGCATGGGGGCAGGGGATATATAACAAATCTCTGTACCTCCCTCTTAGTTTTGTTGTAAACCTAAAATTGCTGTAAATATATATATACAAAAAGCAAAAAATAAAAACACTTAATAAGTCACACGAATGAATATGAAGAAAGCAGACACAGGCCAAAATAACTATGCTTATTATTTTCACGAATAAAAAACAGAGTACCAAGAATTTTGGCAGAAAAAATTTTTTAAACTATTTTAAAAATAAGTTGGGGATATTATAGAGATTAAAAAGTACTGAAATTGCAAACCTAGTGGGTAGATTAATGCCAGATTAGATACCACTAAATTTAAAAAATTGTAAAACTGATTATGGTTTTAAAGAAAATATCCACAATACACATGCATAAACAAAAGAAGGAAACTATAGGAAAGAACACAGAAGACCTATTTAATAGTATGAAAAGCTCTGACATGTTCTTTGCATTCCAGATGGAGATGAGAGCGAGAATTAGGCAGAAGCAATATTCAAATGGGATAATGGCTGAAAGGTTTTCAAAAATACTAATAAAATACACTTCCTGTCACAGAGGAAGTCTGACAATATGACAATTGCTAAAAATAAAAGCCAAAGACAATAATCTGAAAGGAAGGGGTGCAGTGATAGGTAGGCTCAGGGAGGAACTTGAAAAGAATATCAATAAAATGATAGTTGGCTTCTCAAAAGAAAGAATGGACACCAGAAGACTATAGAATTATATTACCTTTGCTTCAAGAGTTTAACTTTAAAGATAAAATGAAGCCTAGATAAAGACATTTTCAGGCAAACTAAATAAAGAAAATTCACCAGCAACAGACCTGCTCTAAAGATAATGGAAAATACTATCCTTCACTCAAAGAAATGTAACCTGGAACGAAGGTTGAAGATAAAGAATATATATGATTAATAGGAAGTTTTCACATAGTTGTAAATTTAATAAAAATACTGACTGCATAAAACAGTAATAAAAATACTTGTGTAGTGTACAACATGGAGGACATTGAAATGCATAAAAATAATCATATATAAGTTAAGAAGAAAGTACATGGTGCTAATGTAAAAAAATACATATTTAATACTAATATATTTATAGTATAATAACTACAACTCACAATGAAGATATAAGAGTTGTTGGTAGCTGTGCACTTAAAAATCTGGAGCCACCTTCAAAAAGAAGAGACTAGAAGATATACAAGGAAGAAGATACAGAAACTGCCCAGAAACTCTCTTCAGGACTGAAAGGCCTTTCCCTCAGCTGCTTGAAACGCTGCCAGTTGGCAACTCCCAGTTGTTAGCCCTTGCTGGAAATTATCTTGGCTGGAGAGAGTTGGCTCTCCTAAGAAAAGCCCTGTTTCTGGTGACAGACTACATCCAGAGAGCCATCAATGTAAGAACATAAATGCCTGACCCATGGATGTAACATGGGAGAACTCTGAAGGCCCATCCCATCTTCAGTGCACCCCTTAGGTTTGCTGGCTGAAGTCTTTGTAGAGATTGCAGGACAGCCCAACTACTTCCTTGGCCTATTCTGGCTCTTTCCATTTCTATCAGTAAATATTGATCCCAAGAGCACTTTTTACTATACCTCCAGCACACTATTTTGTTTCAGATAAAATTGATACAATATTGAGTAAAGATGAAAAACATCTGAATAGCAATCAATAAAGAGGCTCTTACTGTTACATCTAATTTTGAACTCAGATAGTAGAAAATACAGCTACTTTTTATGTGCTCATGGAACATTCCAGTATTTATTCATTTATTTATTTATCAAAGTATAGTTGATTTACAATGCTGTGTAATACAATGTTGTGTTAGTTTCTGGTGTACCACCAACCTAAAAATAAAAACAATAAAAACGGAACTGCAGAAAAATCAGTAGTAGAAGGAAGAACTAAAAAATATTTTCCATTGATATCATAGTCAAAGTCCCATTATGTAAAATGCTCTGAAAAAGAGAGAAAAAAAGAACAAGTTGACAGAATAAAAGGGCAAAAGGAAGTTAACTGGGGAAAGAAAATGGTCCTTAGGAACATGAAATTATGTTTAACATAATAATAACACCAATACATAAAACTACACAGTGACACCATTTCTCTTTTATCAGATTGGCAAAATCAGAAAGACCAAAAGCATCCTCTGTTGGCAGGCTGTAGAAGGGAGGAATTTTATATGCTGTGGGAATATTTCAAAATGTTAGAACCTCTATTAAATAGAGTTTGATTCAATTCTATAAATATAAAACAATATAATATGTAAGTATATTGTTATTACATATTAGAGCAAAGATTGGAAAAAATCTGCAATTTCAATACCATAATAGGTAACTAGCTGGGTACACTACAATACACGCATACTAATCATAATTAAAAGAACTAATTAGTTATAAAAAGAAATAAGATGTTCATTGTGGATTTATTTCTAGCATATATGGTTAATTTAAAAATGCAGGTTACAGGTACATTGTATAGTTTGCTAAAATTGTTTAAAGTATAAGGGACAGGGCTTCCCTGGTGGCGCAGTGGTGGAGAATCTGCCTGCCAATGCAAAGGACATGGGTTCGAGCCCTGGTCTGGGAGGATCCCACATGCCGTGGAGCAACTGGGCCCGTGAGCCATGGTTACTGAGCCTGCGTGTCTGGAGCCTGTGCTCCACAACAAGAGAGGCCACGACAGTGAGAGGCCCGTGCACTGCGATGAAGAGTGGCCCCACTTGCCGCAACTAGAGAAAGCCCTCGCACAGAAACGAAGACCCAACACAGCCATAAATAAATAAATTTAAAAAAAAAGAATTGAAGGATGCATGTTTCATCTAAAGGCAGTAACTTCAAAAAAATATATATATAAGGGACAGTATGAAAAATATATATTCTTTCAAAAGAGGACAAAGTACAAAATACTGAAAATGATTTGTTAATGGGGAGGACAGAGCTAAAGAGATGCAAATAGAGTAATATTTCCCTGAATATACCATTTTGTGAAAGTTTTTATATTTGAACCATGTCAGTTTTACATATTAAAACTATAAATTTCAAATTTTTAAGGAAAAATTAAGCCTAAAAAATTTAACCAAAGGAGAAAAAAACAGAGAGAGAAAATTAACAGGACTATATATCAGGTAGTTAACATAACTATGAAAAGACAATAAGTGTTTTGTAATTAATTTGAATACAGTACACTGACTAAATACTCTTTGTGGGGCATACTCTAAGGACAAAAGGAATTACTAAGGAATCTTAAACTACAATGTTAGTATTATAACTTTAAAATTCTTTTAAGCATATCATAGGAAAACATACATCCATACTTACGAAATAATGTTGCTAATCAAAGAAATGTTCCATATTAGAGAAAAAAAGATAAACGTAAAATCAATAAAGGTATGAAAAATGTTGCATACTGTATTTAAATTGGAAATATTAATAAAAGCTCAGGTTTTAAAACATATACATCAAGAGATTTCTGGTTTAAGCTTCAATCTGTAAAGAACTTGGAAGTTTTACTCTCTTTCTTACAGCCAGAAACAGCTGAGCAAATTGAGAATCAATGACCTATCTTGGACTCACCAGAGGACTGAGGGTGCAAAGGCTAACTGCCACTTTGAAAGTCAGAAAGACAGGCAAATCTAAGGAGTCACAGCTCTTTACCAGGGGAAGAAACAGCTGGAGCCATTACAACTGGTAGGGAGAGTTAAAAGGACATTTTGAAGAATTGCTGGAGTCTGAATATAGACCAGCATGAGGGTGAAAGTGAGAAACTCTTGGGGTTTAGAGTATTGAGAGGGCACAAACTTCTGTAGATTTATCTCCAAGGAACCAACCAGATTCTTGTGGTGAAGAGCTGTCATTCCCATTATCAGTTTGTCAGAGGAAGGGGGAAAGTAACCATTGTGAACTAGGTTAGAGCTTTCTCCATAACAAAGGCCTACTCTCCAAGGAAAAAAGACCTTGTCAAAGCCTTATTGGACTTAGGGAGAGAATTTTTCCCCAAATCTCTGTCCTTCCTGTCTCATGGAGGGTGGGGGGAGGGAGCTAAGAAATGTTTATTAAAAAACACAGTTCAGGGCACAGTTCTACTATAACACTGAGATGTAATCATAATATTATAGAATGCTTTTCTTTCCCCATACCTGATCCCCACACCAGCAGAGAGACTGTACAGTAACAGGGATTACAGTAAAGATCTGCAAGACTCCATTTAAGAAGTAGTTCTTAGGGAAGCTCAAAGACAACAGGGAAGACCAAAGCAGGAATAGTCTAGGAATTCAAATGTGCCTACAGGTATAGCAAACATTATAAACACCTCAACTCCTAGTCAGAATGACATAAATGCTCACACTAAGGCTATTTACCTCAATCGCTTTTCATCACACCTGGCATTCAAGAAAAATATAAAAATGAAAAGACATGCTAAAAAGTTGAGAAGAAACAAAGTCTGAAGACACAAAGAAAGCATCAGAAACAGATATGACACAGATGTTAGAAATATCAGACAGGGAATTTAAAATAACTATAATTAATATAATAAAGACTCTAATGGAAAAAATAAATAACATGCAAGAACAGATGAGAAATGTAAGGATTGAGATGGCAATTCTAAGGAAGAATCAAAAGAATAAGCTAGAAATCAAAAACACTGTAACAGTACTGAAGAATGCTATCAATGAGCCCTTCAGTATACTAAACATGGCCTAGGAAACAATCAGTGATCTTGAAAAAGCATTATCTTAATTATAGAGGAACAGGGAGATTTTTTTATACAGTTGACTCTTCATCAGAAACCATACAAGGAAGAAAAGAGTAGAGTAATATATATATATATATATATATATATATATATATATATATATATATATATATATCTCAGCAAGCTAATCCTTCATAAGAGAAGGAGATATAAAGACTTTCCTTTTTTAAAAAAAATATTCCCAGACATATTTTTTTAATTAAAAAAAAAATTTTTTTTTTATTTTTGGCTGCGTTGGCTCTTGGTTCCTGCACTCAGGCTTTCTCTAGTTGTGGTGAGCGGGGGCTGCTCTTTGTTACCGTGCACAGGCTCTAGGAGCACAGGCTTCAGTAGTTGTGGCACACAGGCTCAGTAGTTGTGTCTCACGGGCTCTAGAGCACAGGCTCAGTAGTTGTGGCTCATGGGCTTAGTTGCTCCGCAGCATGTGGGATCTTCCTGGACTAGGGCTCAAACCCGTGTCCCTTGCATTGGCAGGCAGATTCTTAACCACTGCACCACCAGGGAAGTCCAAAGACTTTCTTTTAAACAAAATTTAGGGAATTCATTGTGAGCAGTCCTGCAAATAAGGTTAAAAGTTCTTCATGGAGAAAGAAAAGGATATATGTCAGAAACTCAGATCCACACAGAGAAAGAGAGAGTGTCATGGAAGAATTAAATATAAATAAAATATTTTGTTTTTCTTATTCTTAATTAAGATAATCTAAAAGATAACTGCTTCTTTGAAGTAAAACAAGTAACAATGTATTGTGTGATTATAGGGTATGGATAAGTGAAAGGGATGACTAAAATGCCATAAGGAATGAGGCAGGAAGGGATTGGGAATATTTTGTTATCAGGTACACCCATTACAAGAGAAGCAGTATGTGTTTTGTGAAGGTGGATTAGATTAGTTAAAATGTATATTGTAAACTACAGGGGAACCACACACAAGCAAAAAAAGGGATAGTGAAAGTAATACAACCAATAGTCTAAGAGAGGAGAATAAATTAAATCATATAAAATATTAAATCAAATCAGATTAGGCAGAAAACAAAAGGAAAGGAAACAAAGAACTAACACTAGGCACAGAAAACAGTTACAAACATAGTAGTATTAGTCTAACTAAATCATTAATCACTTTAAATCTGAATGGTCTAAATACCATTAATACAATTATAAAACAGAGATTGTTAGAATGAATTTTAAAAAGACACAATTGTATTTTGCCTATAGAAAATCCAATTTAAATATGAAGTTTCATATAGGTTAAAAGAAAAGTGTTAGAGGAAGGTATAGCATGTCAATGCTAATCAAAAGAAATCTGGAGTAGCCGTAGGAATTTAAGATAAATTAGACTTTGGAGCAAGGAAAGTTATTAGGGATAAAGGTAGACATTAAAGAGTGATAAACAGGTCAATTCAAGAAGAGATTAACAGCTCGGTGCTTTGTGACCACCTAGAGGGGTGGGATAGGGAGGGTGGGAGGGAGATGCAAGAGGGAGGAGATATGGGGATATATGTATATGTATAGCTGATTCACTTTGTTATAAAGCAGAAACGAACACACTATTGTAAAGCAATTATACTCCAATAAATATGTTAAAAAAAAAAAAAGAAGAGATTAAAATCCTTAATGTCTATGCACCTAACAACAGAGAGACAAAAGACATGAGGAAAAATGTATATATTCAAGGAAAATTAGACAAATCCACTATTATAATTAAAATTTTCAACAGCCTTCTATGCCCACAAATTTGATAACTCAGAGGAAATGAAACATATCTTTGATAGACTCAAACTACCAAAACCCACAGTGAAAAATAAATAATCCAAATCGGCCAATATCTAGTAAAGGAACTGAATTAATAGCCAGTAACATTCTAAAGAGCAAAGCACACCATCTAAGTTGTTTCACTGGTGATTTCTTCCAAATATTTAAGGAAAAAATGATACCAATTATCCACAATATATTCCAGAATATAGAATCATAAGGAATACTTCCTAGCTCATTCTATGAATTCATCAATCATTAACCTAATGCCAAATGAGAGACTTATGTCATGAAAAGAAAACTATGGACTAACACCTCTCATGAAAGTAAATGCAATAAATTCTCAACCAAATGTTAGCAGATGAAATACAGTAATATTTTAAAACAATTATAAACTACATCAAAGTCAGATTTTTCTAGGTATTCAGGGCTGTTTCAACATTCAAAAATCAATGTATAATATCTACCACATTGACAACTGAAGCAGAAAGATACGTTTGATAAAACTCAATATCCATTAATGATAAAAACTCAGCATACTAGGAATAGAAAAGAGCTTTCTCAACTCATTAAAGAACATCCATAAAAACATACAGCAAACACCACATTTAATGGTGAAACATTAATGCTTTCCCCCCAAGGATGAGAACAAGCCAAGGGTGTCTTCTCTCAACACTTCTATTCAACCTTGTACTGGAAGTTCTACCTAGTTCAATAAGCTAAGAAAAGGAAATAACATGTATACAGATTGGGAAGGAAGCAATAAAACTGTCTTTGTTCTCAGACAGGATAATCTTTGTAGAAATTCTCAAAGAATCAACAAAGAAATTCTTGGAACTAATAATCAAGTACAGCAAGGTCACAGGACACAAAGTTATTATACAAAAGTCAGTTACATTCTATACACAATATACTAACAATGAACAAATTTTGAAATTAAAAATACAATATCATTTATAATAGAACCAAAAAAGAGAAATAATTAGGTATAAATCTAACAAATTATGTAAAGATTCTTTATGTAAAAAACTATAGAGGTCTAATGAGAGAAAGCAAGATCTAAATAAATAGAGAGATATTTCATGAACTGGAAGACTCAGTATTGTTAAAAATGTCAATGTTTCCCAACTTGACTTATAGATTCAATACAATCCCAATCAGTATCTCAGGAAGATATTTTGTTGATATTGAGAAATTTATTCTAAGTTAATATGGAAATGCAAAGGACCTAAGATAATCAACACAATACTGGAAAAGAAGAAAAATATACTTGGAGATTTCATACTACTCAGTTCCAATACTTAATATAAAACTGCAGTATTTGTTGTTTCAAAAATGTGTGCGTTCCCCAGGTGAAATCTGAAACTGGTCCCCATACACGAAGGGGAAGGAGAGACCTAAGAAAGAGGAAGCCCACTCCAGATTGATAGGTGGCAGGTTTAGTAAACAAGGGAACTTGCATACAAGGCTTATCTTGGGTGGCTGCAAGATGAGTATATCTCTGCACCCACCCACCAGAATCTTAAAAGTTTATATAGAGACTTTAACTGGGTTCAGTAACATGTTCAGTCCACACGGTCTCCGGCAGCACTTTCTCAAGTCTGTTTTTGATACAGGTCCAGCTATGGGAATGGTGGGCAGAATGTACATTCCAACTATAGAAGAAAGGGTAAGGAGTCTCTGACTGCCTGGGTTCAGCTCTTGGTCAACCAGTGGTCATGTCCTCCCAATGACCTCCTCTAACAGTAATCAAGGCAACATAGTACTAGCAAAAGAATAGACACATAATTCAATAAAACAGAATAGGAAGCCTAGAGACAGACCCATAGAAAGATGATCCAATGGAGAAAAGTTTTTTCCACAAATGGTGCTGGAATATTAAATATTCATATGTAATAATGATAATAAAATGATAACAATATAATAAATCTCATCTCAGAATTTACAATTTTCACAAAAAATAAATAGAGATGGATCAAGGACCTAAAAGAAAATGCAAAACCACAAAACTTCTAGGAGAGAGCACAGGAGAAAATTTAAGTGACCTTGGAGTTGGGTATGAGTTTCTAGATAAAGTATCCAAAACACAATTCATGAAAAAAATTGATAGATGGATTTCTTAAAGTGAAAACTTTTCTCTCTGAAAAACAGTTAAGGGAATGAAGAGAAAAACCACATACTGGGAGAAAAGATTATCAAAACACACATATCTACTAAAGAACTACAAAAGAACTCTGAATTAGAAAAAGGAACAACCCAAATAAAAAGTAGTAACGAATCTGAAGAGATACCTCACCAAAGAAGACATACAGATGGCAAATAAGCATATGAAAAGATTCTATACATAAAACGCCATTAGGGAGTTACAAGTTAAAACAAGATATCATTAAACACCTATTAGATTAACCAAAACCCAAAAATCTGAAAATATCATTTCTGGTGCAGAAGTGAAGGAACAGTTACATGCATTACTTGTGGGAATGCAAAATAGTACAACCACTTTGGGAGCGTTTGGAAGTTTCTTACAAAGGTTTACATTTAACATGTGATTCATTAATTGCATTCCTCAGTGTTTACCCAACTGACTTGAAAAATTATGTCTGCACAAAACTTGCATGCAAATGTTACAGCAGCTTTTTTCACGGCCGCCAAAAATAAAAGATACCAAGATGCCCTTCAGTAGATAAGTGGAGAATCCACTGTGATACATCCAAACTATAGAATATGTATTCAGTGATAAAAACATGAGCAATCAAGCCACAAAAAAAGTATGAATCTTAAATGCATATTTATAAGTAAAAGGCTAAAAAGGCTATACACTTTGATTCCAATTAGATGAAACTTTGGAAAAGCCAAAAGTACATAGACAATAAATCCAGTGTTGCCAGGGATTTGGGGAAAGGGGAGGTAGGGTTTAATATATGAAGCACTGGGGAGTTTTTAGGAATGTGAATCTATTAAGTATAATACTACATTTTTGGATAAGTGACAATATTCATTTTTTAAAATCCATTTATCAACATAGCACAAAGTGTGAACCTTAATACTCAAAAACTTTAAAAATAATAATTTAGTAGGTCAGTGACTCCCAGAATGGAATGCAGAATGTGACAAGACAATTGAAATTTATTACAAATATATGAAGCAACCTCACTGAATGGGGTGGGGGAAATGTTCTGAGGTAAGTAACCTTGGAAATGAGTGGAGACTATAAAACTAAAGGAGGAAAAAAAACTACAAAATCGGCAGGGAGGAGATGGCGGAAGAGTAAGATGTGGAGATCACCTTCCTCCCCACAGAAACATCAGAAATACATCTACACGTGGAACTGCTCCTACAGAACACCCACTGAACGCTGGCAGAAGACATCAGACCTCCCAAAAGGCAAAAAACTCCCCAAGTACCTGGGTAGGGCAAAAGAAAAAAGAAATAACAGAGGCAAAAGAATAGGGACGGTACCTGCACCAGTGGGAGGGAGCTGTGAAGGAGGAAAGGTTTCCACACACTAGGAGCCCCTTCACTGGTGGAGACTGCGGGTGGCGGAGGGGGAAGCGTCTGAGCCACGGAGGAGAGCGCAGCAACAGGGGTGCGGAGGGCAAAGCGGAGAGATTCCCGCACAGAGGAGCAGTGCCGACCAGCACTCACCAGCCCGAGAGGCTTGTCTGCTCACCCGCCGGGGCGGGCAGGGCTGGGAGCTGAGGCTCAGGCTTTGGTTGGATCCCAGAGAGAGGACTGGGGTTGGCTGCGTGAACACAGCCTGAAGGGGTTAGTGCGCCACAGCTGGCCGGGAGGGAGTCCAGGAAAAGGTCTGGAGCTGCCAAACAGGCAAGAGACTTTTTCTTGCCTCCTTGTTTCCTGGTGCACGAGGAGAGGGGATTAAGAGCGCCGCCTAAATGAGCTCCAGAGACGGGCGCGAGCCGCAGCTATCAGCGCGGACCCCAGAGGCGGGCGCGAGCCATGGCTATCAGCGCGGATCCCACAGCAACAGGGGCACAGAGGGAAAAACGGAGAGATTCCCGCACAGAGGCTCGGCGCCGAGCAGCACTCACCAGCCCGAGAGGCTTGTCTGCTCAGCCGCCGGGGCGGGCGGGGCTGGGAGGTGAGGCTCCGGCTTCGGTGCTAGCCGGGAGGGAGTCCGGAAAAAGTCTGCAGCTGCCGAAGAGGCAAGAGACTTTTTCTTGCCTCTTTGGAGACAGGCATGAAACGCTAAGGCTGCTGCTGCTGCAACCAAGAAGCCTGTGTGCAAGCACAGGTCACTCTCCACACCGCCCCTCCCGGGAGCCTGTGCAGCCCGCCACTGCCAGGGTTCCATGATCCAGGGACAACTTCCCCGGGAGAAAGCACGGCAAGCCTCAGGCTGCTGCAACGTCACGCTGGCCTCTGCCAGGATCGCCTTGCATCCGTACCCCTCCCTCCCCCCAGGCCTGAGTAAGCCAGAGCCCCCGAAGCAGCTGCTCCTTTAACCCTGTCCTGTGTGAGCAAAAAACAGACGGCCTCAGGTGACCTACACGCAGAGGCAGGTCCAAATCCAAAGCTGAAACCTGGGAGCTGTAGGAACAAAGAAGAGAAAGGGAAATCTCTCCCAGCAGTCTCAGAAGTGGCGGATTAAAGCTCCACAAACAACTTGAAGTACCTGTATCTGCGAAATACCTGAATAGACAACGAATCATCCCAAATTGAGGAGGTGGACTTTGGGAGCAAGATATATTATTTTTTCCCCTTTTCCTCTTTTTCTGAGTGTGTATGTGTATGCTTCTGTGTGAGATTTTGTCTGTATAGCTTTGCTGTCACTGTTTATCCTAGGGTTCTGTCCGTCCGTTTTTTCATTTGTTTGTTTTTATTTTACTTTAAAAAATATATATATTTTTTCTTAATAATTATTTTTTTATTTTTTATTTTAATAACGTTATTTTATTTTAACTTATTTTATTTTATTTTATTATAGCCTCTTTCTTTTTATTTTTTCTCCTTTTTATTCTGAGCCGTGTGGATGAAAGGCTCTTGGTGCTCCAGCCAGGCATCAGGGCTGTGCCTCTGAGGTGGGAGATCCCACTTCAGGACACTGGTCCACAAGAGACCTCCCAGCTCCACGTAATACCAAATAACGAAAATCTCCCAGAGATCTCCATCTCAACACCAAGACCCAGCATCACTCAATGACCAGTAAGCTATAGTGCTGGACACCCTATGCCAAACAACTAGCAAGACAGGAACACAACCACACCCATTAGCAGAGAGGCTGCCTAAAATCATAATAAGGCCACAGACACCCCAAAACACACCACCAGACGTGGACCTGCCCACCAGAAAGACAAGATCCAGCCTCATCCACCAGAACACAGGCACTAGTCCCCTCCACCAGGAAGCCTACACAACCCACTGAACCAACCTTAGCCATTGGGGACAGATAACAAAAACAACGGGAACTACGAACCTGCAGCCTGCGAAAAGGAGACCCCAAACACAGTAAGATAAGCAAAATGAGAAGACAGAAAAACACACAGCAGATGAAGGAGCACGGTAAAAACACACCAGACTTAACAAATGAAGAGGAAATAGGCAGTCTACCTGAAAAAGAATTCAGAATAATGATAGTAAAGATGATCCAAAATCTTGGAAATAGAATAGACAAAATGAAAGAAACATTTAACAAGGACCTAGAAGAACTAAACAGGAACCAAGCAACAATGAACAACACAATAAATGAAATTAAGAATACTCTAGAAGGGATCAATAGCAGAATAACTGAGGCAGAAGAAAGGATAAGTGACCTGGAAGATAAAATAGTGGAAATAAAAACTGCAGAGCAGGATAAAGAGAAAAGAATGAAAAGAACTGAGGACAGTCTCAGAGACCTCTGGGACAACATTAAACACACCAACATACGAATTATAGGGGTCCCAGAAGAAGAAGAGAAAAAGAAAGGGACTGAGAAAATATTTGAAGAGATTATAGTTGAAAACTTCCCTAATATGGGAAAGGAAATAGTTAATCAAGTCCTGGAAGCACAGAGAGTCCCATACAGGATAAATCCAAGGAGAAACACGCCAAGACACATATTAATCAAACTATCCAAAATTAAATACAAAGAAAACATATTAAAAGCAGCAAGGGAAAAACAACAAATAACACACAAGGGAATCCCCATAAGGTTAACAGCTGATCTTTCAGCAGAAACTCTGCAAGCCAGAAGGGAGTGGCAGGATATACTTAAAGTGATGAAGGAGAAAAACCTACAACCAAGGTTACTCTACCCAGCAAGGATCTCATTCAGATTTGATGGAGAAATTAAAACCTTTACAGACAAGCAAAAGCTGAGAGAGTTTAACACCACCAAACCAGCTTTACAACAAATGCTAAAGGAACTTCTCTAGGCAAGAAACACAAGAGAAGGAAAATACCTACAATAACAAACCCAAAACATTTAAGAAAATGGGAATAGAAACATACATATCGATAATTACCTTAAATGTAAATGGATTAAATGCTCCCACCAAAAGACATAGACTGGCTGAATGGATACAAAAACAAGATCCGTATATATGCTGTCTAAAAGAGACCCACTTCAGACCTAGGGACCCATACAGACTGAAAGTGAGGGGATGGAAAAAGATATTCCATGCAAATGGAAATCAAAAGAAAGCTGGAGTAGCAATTCTCATATCAGACAAAATAGACTTTAAAACAAAGACTATTACAAGAGACAAAGGACACTACATAATGATCAAGGGATAGATTCAAGAGGAAGATATAACAATTGTAAATATTTATGCACCCAACATAGGAACACCTCAATACATAAGGCAAATACTAACAGCCATAAAAGGGGAAATCGACAGTAACACAATCATAGTAGGGGACTTTAACACCCCACTTTCACAAATGGACAGATCATCCAAAATGCAAATAAATAAGGAAACACAAGCTTTAAACGATACATTAAACAAGATGGACCTAATTGATATTTATAGGACATTCCACCCAAAAACAACAGAATACACATTTTTCTCAAGTGCTCATGGAACATTCTCCAGGATAGATTATATCTTGGGTCACAAATCAAGCCTTGGTCAATTTAAGAAAATTGAAATCATATCAAGTATCTTTTCCGACCACAACGCTATGAGACTAGATATCAATTACAGGAAAAGATCTGTAAAAAATACAAACACATGGAGGCTACACAATACACTACTTAATAACGAAGTGATCACTGAAGAAATCAAAGGGGAAATCAAAAAATACCTAGAAACAAATGACAATGGAGACACGACAACCCAAAACCTATGGGATGCAGCAAAAGCAGTTCTAAGAGGAAAGTTTATAGCAATACAAGCCTACCTCAAGAAACAGGAAACATCTCGAACAAACAACCTAACCTTGCACCTAAAGCAATTAGAGAAAGAAGAGCAAAAAAACCCAAAGTTAGCAGAAGGAAAGAAATCATAAAGATCAGATCAGAAATAAATGAAAAAGAAATGAAGGAAACAATAGCAACGATCAATAAAACTAAAAGCTGGTTCTTTGAGAAGATAAACAAAATTGATAAACCATTAGCCAGACTCATCAAGAAAAAAAGGGAGAAGACTCAAATCAGTAGAATTAGAAATGAAAAAGGAGAAGTAACAACTGTCACTGCAGAAATACAAATGATCATGAGGGATTACTACAAGCAACTGTATCCTAATAAAATGGACAACCTGAAAGAAATGGACAGATTCTAAGAAATGCACAACCTGCCGAGACTGAACCAGGAAGAAATAGAAAATATGAACAGACCAATCACAAGCACTGAAATTGAAACTGTGATTAAAAACCTACCAACAAACAAAAGCCCAGGACCAGATGGCTTCACAGGCGAATTCTATCAAGCATTTAGAGAAGAGCTAACACCTATCCTTCTCAAACTCTTCCAAAATATTGCAGAGGGAGGAACACTCCCCAACTCATTCTACGAGGGTACCATCACCCTGATACCAAAACCAGACAAAGATGTCACAAAGAAAGAAAACTACAGGCCAACATCACTGATGAACATAGATGCAAAAATCCTCAACAAAATACTAGCAAACAGAATCCAACAGCACATTAAAAGGATCATACACCATGATCAAGTGGGGTTTATTCCAGGAATGTAAGGATTCTTCAATATATGCAAATCAATCAACGTGATACACCATATTAACAAATTGAAGGAGAAAAACCATACGATCATCTCAATAGATGCAGAGAAAACTTTTGACAAAATTCATGACCCATTGATGATAAAAGCCCTGCAGAAAGTAGGCATAGAAGGAACTTTCCTCAACATAATAAAGGCCATATATGACAAACCCACAGCCAACATCGTCCTCAATGGTGAAAACCTGAAATCATTTCCACTAAGATCAGGAATGAGACAAGGTTGCCCACTCTTACCACTATTATTCAACATAGTTTTGGAAGTTTTAGACACAGCAATCAGAGAAGAAAAAGAAATAAAAGGAATCCATATCGGAAAAGAAGAAGTAAAGCTGTCACTGTTTGCAGATGACATGATACTATACATAGAGAATCCTAAAGATGCTACCAGAAAAGTACCAGAGCTAATCAATGAATTTGGTAAGGTAGCAGGATACAAAATTAATGCACAGAAATCTCTTGCATTCCTATACACTAATGATGAAAAATCTGAGAGTGAAATTAAGAAAACACTGCCATTTACCATTGCAACAAAAAGAATAAAATATCTAGGAATAAACCTACCTAAGGAGACAAAAGACCTGTATGCAGAAAATTATAAAACACTGATAAAAGAAATTAAAGATGATACAAATAGATGGAGAGATATACCATGTTCCTGGATTGGAAGAATCAACATTGTGAAAATGACTCTACTACCCAAAGCAATCTACAGACTCAGTGCAATCCCCATCGAACTACCACTGGCATTCTTCACAGAACTAGAACAAAAAATTTCACAATTTGTATGGAAACACAAAAGACCCTGAATAGCCAAAGCAATCTTGAGAACGAAAAATGGAGCTGGAGGAATCCGGCTCCCTGACTTAAGACTATACTACAAAGCTACAGTTATCAAGACAATATGGTACTGGCACAAAAACAGAAACATAGATCTATGGAACAGGATAGAAAGCCCAGAGATAAACCCACGCACATATGGTCACCTTATCTTTGATAAAGGAGGCAAGCATATACAGTGGAGAAATGACAGCCTCTTCAATAAGTGGTGCTGGGAAAACTGGACAGGTACCTGTAAAGGTATGAAATTAGAGCACTTCCTAACACCATACACAAAAATAAACTCAAAATGGATTAAAGACCTAAATGTAAGGACAGACACTGTCAAACTCTTAGAGGAAAACATAGGTAGAACACTCTATGACATAAATCACAGCAAGATCCTTTTTGACCCACCTCCTAGAGAAATGGAAATAAAAACACAAAGAAACAAATGGGACCTAATGAAACTTAAAAGCTTTTGCACAGCAAAGGAAACCATAAAGAAGACCAAAAGACAACCCTCAGAATGGGAGAAAATATTTGCAAATGAAACAACTGACAAAGGATTAATCTCCAATATTTACAAGCAGCTCATGCAGCTCAATAACAAAAAAACAAACAACCCAATCCAAAAATCGGCACAAGACCTAAATAGACATTTCTCCAAAGAAGATATACAGATGGCCAACAAACACATGAAAGAATGCTCAACATCATTAATGATTAGAGAAATGAAAATCAAAACTACAATGAGATATCATCTCACACAGGTCAGAATGGCCATCGTCAAAAAATCTAGAAACAATAAAAGCTGGAGAGGGTATGGAGAAAAGGGAACCCTCCTGCACTGTTGGTGGGAATGTAAATTGATACAGCCACTATGGAGAACAGTATGGCGGTTCCTTAAAAAACTAAAAATAGAACTACCATACGACCCAGCAATCCCACTACTGGGCATATACCCTGAGAAAACCATAATTAAAAAAGAGTCATGTACCAAAATGTTCATTGCAGCTCTATTTACAATAGCCAGGACATGGAAGCAACCTAAATGTCCATCATCGGATGAATGGATAAAGAAGATGTGGCACATATATACAATGGAATATTACTCAGCCATGAAAAGAAACGAAATTGAGATATCTGTAGGGAGGTGGATGGACCTAGAGTCTGTCATACAGAGTGAACTAAGTCAGAAAGAAAAACAAATACAGTATGCTAACACATATATATGGAACTAAGGGGGAAAAAAAATGTCATGAAGAACCTAGTGGCAAGACAGGAATAAAGACACAGACCTACTAGAGAATGGACTTGAGGATATGGGGAGGGGGAAGGGTAAGATATGACAAAGTGAGAGAGTGGCATGGACATATATACACTACCAAACGTAAAATAGATAGCTGGTGGGAAGCAACCGCATAGCACAGGGAGATCAGCTCTGTGCTTTGTGACCACCTAGAGGGGTGGGATAGGGAGGGTGGGAGGGAGGGAGATGCAAGAGGGAAAAGATATGGGAACATATGTATATGTATAACTGATTCACTTTGTTATAAAGCAGAAACTAACACACCATTGTAAAGCAATTATACTCCAATAAAGATGTTAAAAAAAAAAAACTATACAGAATCACTGAACTTGAGTTGAAAACGGTATATCCCATCTGGTATGAGTTAACAATTCTGAATACATTTGTTTACTAGAATTAAAGTAAATGGAAGGTGGATGATGAAAAACCAGTTTCCTCACTTTTGTAGTGGTAGCTTAGAGATAAGCAACAGGAAGGAGCCAAAATGAATGAAGTGGTAGTAAATTAGAATGGGATACATCAGTATGGACTCATATTTAGATAAATATCGATATATATGGTGACATAAGGTATCTATAAATATAGATATGTATATATACATGGGTTAGTATACAAACATATATTTTTCCTGCACTGACACTGATAAGGGGGCCTAAAGATACCCCAGTAGCAAAGAGTAAACTTATATTAGGGTTTACTAAGCTAAACCTATATTACTAACTATGTTTACTAACTAAACCTATATTAGGGTTCTCCAGAGAGCAGAACTAATAGGATATACATAGATATATAGAAAGGTATTTATAATGAGGGATTGGCTCACACAGTTGTGGAGACTGAGAAGTCTCACCATCTGCTATCTGCAAGCTAGAGGCCCAGGAAAGCTGGTGGTGTAGTTCTAGTTTAAACTCAAAGGCCCTAGGACCAGGGGAGTCAATGGTGTAAGTAAGACCAAGTCCAAATGTCCAAGAATCAGGAGAACCAATGTCCAAGAACAGAAGAAATTTTATGTCCCAGCTCAAGCAGAGAGCAAATTTACCCTTCCTCTGCATTGCTGTTCTATTCAGGCCCTCAATGAATTGGATGACATCCATCTGTATTGGAAAAGGTCTTTCTTTACTCAGTCTACCCATTCAATGTTAACCTCATCTGGAGACACTCTCACAGACACACTCAGAAATGTGTTCTACCAGCTATCTGGTTATCCCTTAAGCCAGTCAAGTTGATACATGAAATTAATCATCGTTTCACCTATTGCCCAGATTTTGGTTTCTAAGTCCAAACTCCAAACCTCCAAAATAAGGAACTAGAACTTTGGATAAATGGCTGATTCTAGGACTAAGGCAGGAAATATACCAAATGAGCCTGGAAAAAATCTTGTGGTGCCAGAAATAAGAGTTCTAAAAACAAAACAAAACAAAACAAAACAAAATTCCACATAATGTGGAATTTAATGAACCAGAACCAACTGAAAGATCTCCCAAACAATTTGAACAACAAAATAAATAAGCATTGCCTTCTAACCCAAAGTAGAATATAAATATTCTTGAGTATTTACTACTATAAATAAGTTGTTGAATAAAGAAAGAAGCAAATGAGGGATAAGACACAAATTTCCAATGCAGAATGAAATCCAATTTATGTAGTTAATTTGCCTCATTGGAGGTGGAAATTCATTCCACAATCTTCAAGTGTTGTTTTCATATTGTGACTTCTCTCCAAAGTGTACAGTATAGAAATGAGGAAAAAGAGTAACTGGACAGTGGAGAAACCTGACAAGCCACCACCTCAACCAGAGGATCAGGTTAACAGCAACAACATCAGGATCCTACATACGCTTGATGTGATGTGATGTGCTAAAAATGGCACTTCACCTCTGGTCTTCCTTCCAAAAGCCCATGACCTCAGTCTAATCATAAGAAAAACATCAGACTTTCTAACTCTAATTGAGACCATTCTAACTGAGAAACTTTCTATAAAATACCTGAACAGCACTCTTCACAGCTTTTAAGGTCATTGAAAACACGAAATGCCTGGGAAACTTACAGCCAAGAGAAGCCTAAGGAGACATGAGACTAAATGCAATATGGTATCTTGGATGAGATCCTGGAACAGAACAGGTACACTAAATGAAAGTTAATAAAATCTGAACAGGATGTGGACTTTAGTTAATAACAGTGTTTCAATATGGAGTAATTAATTATAACAAATATATCATACTAAATTTAGATGTTAATTATAAGGGAAACTGAGTGCAGAGTTTATAAAAACTGTACTATCTTTGCAATATTTCTGTAAATCTAAAAGTGTTCTAAAATATAAAACTTATTTAAAAAATATATCCTACATCTGTCCACTGAAAAGTTCTAAAAGCTATGATATTCCAAGAGCAATTAGCACACTTAGCACCCAGGGCTGGGTTTGCAACTACCATTTGACACGTTAAAAAACTAGGACTCTGGGCTTCCCTGGTGGTACAGTGGTTAAGAATCCGCCTGCTAATTCAGGGGACACGGGTTCAAGCCCTGGTCCGGGAAGATCCCACATGCTGTGGAGCAACTAAGCCCATGCACCACAACTACTGAGCCTGTGCTCTAGAACCTGCAAGCCACAACTATTGAAGCCTGTGCACCTAGAGCCCATGCTCGGCAACAAGAGAAGCCACTGCAATGAGAAGCCCGTGCACCGCAACAAAGAGTAGCCCCCGCTCACCGCAGCTAGAGAAAGCCCACGTGCAGCAATGAAGACCGAACGCAGCCAAAAATAAAATAAATAAAATAAATTTATAAAAAATAAAAAAATAAATTACAAAAAAACTAGGACTTTGAAGATATAGCTGAATATAGTTCTATGGCAGGAAAAAAATGCAAATAAAACTGATAAATGTTGTTAGGCAAGAAGCACTCAAAGTCTAATGGAATCATGTAAAAAGAATGAACTCTACTTGAAAGAGGTCCTATTGGTCACATTTGGTGCAAACTGAGCATCAAAATGAATATTTCCAGTGATCATTAAATAATAAAAGCATGTGAATCCATAATGATGTATAATTAGATAGATATTTAGAGAGAAAAAGGGAAAGAACATTTTATACACGTTTAGTTCACTTTAGTTCCTAAACTTTCCAATACATTTAAAAAACTCATATCAGTAAGTCACTTAAGCCTCACGAGCACAAACACAATCTTTTAATGTATACACACCCACACAAACACAAACACAAGTTTAGATTTTAAAAACAACATAAAGCCAAAATACAGTAAACCTTGCAGATAAGCAGATATATATTAGAAATGTTGATTCATAATTAAACATTTGATAATAATGTTAAGAACATCATTTAATCATAAGAGCATTTCATTGTACTTATTAAGGATGAAATAAAGTAATACATTTAAAGTACTTAGAATTATGCCTCATATTCAATATACTTTCATATAGTAATTATTATTTAATAGTGAGCAGAAAATCAAAATGGTTTGAAAGACAGATATCTATACCTAGCGATTTTTTAAAATTAATTAATTAATTTATTTATGGCTGTGTTGGGTCTTCGTTTGTGTGCGAGGGCTTTCTCCAGTTGCGGCGAGCGGGGGCCACTCTTTATCGTGGTGCGCGGGCCTCTCACTGTCGCGGCCTCTCCCGTTGCGGAGCACAGGCTCCAGACGCGCAGGCTCAGCAGTTGTGGCTCACGGGCCTAGTTGCTCCGCGGCATGTGGGATCTTCCCGGACCGGGGCTCGAACCCGTGTCCCCTGCATTGGCAGGCGGATTCCGAACCACTGTGCCACCAGGGAAGCCCCCGATTTTCTTATTCATACCCATTCTCTAGGTCAGTTGTTTTTAAATCATTTTTTTCCATAAAATTTACTGTACACAATTCCATCTATAGTTTATATTACAGGATATTTGAAGGACGCACATTATCATTTTTTTATCCAAGTAATTTTCACCTTAATTTTGAACCAGAGTTTCAAGAAATATGTGACTCTACATTCTACAGTACTTTTGAAGAACATTTCACTATTTTCATTTCATTTCATTATATTGCACAGGTGTTACTGCTCATCCTCTAGGCTTGTTTCAGCAAGATAAAGTTTAGAAAATGTGATTCACTTTTCCCTGGTATGTAACATTACTAGACACATGGAATTTCAGTTCAATGAAACATTCACAGGCTCATTTTTATTAAAAAAAAAAATTGTTCAGTATTGTTTTTCAAGTCTAGAGTGAAGTCAATGTAAAAGAATTATTAGTGTTTATGTAAATCACATACCAATGTACATCACCAACTGAATATTGAAACTCTAAGATATAAATGGTGATTATTTGTGTTTTAATAAGCCTTTCAGATGAGCAGAAAACTTATTTAATAAAATGGAAAAATGATACACTTGCAACATAAAATAATATATATAGTTACCATGTCAATATCAATTTTGCTCTACACATTTTTATTAGTTACATACGGTTTTTATTGTTATTATTGAAGTATTTTGGAAATTCAACTCTCCACTCCTTTTTCACCATTCATTATGGTGATCAGTATGGACAAAACATAAATGTCAGATGTTTGACTTCCTGTCCTTGGAAATTTCCATGCACTTGCCTTGAAATTCCCAATAGTACAGACATAGAGAAGACAAATCCCTTTCACATATTTCTGCTAAATTCCCAAGATACTTAAACTATCTGGGCCTCCTAGGAATTTAGGTCAGTGATGAACCAGCCTGGCTGCTGAACAGAATTATTTTGCAGCAGTTTAACTAATAGCCATGCCCAAGTCACACCCCAGATTAGTTTACACAATCAATTAGAATGGGTCCCAGGTATAGATATTTATTTAAAGCTCTAAAAGTAATGTTAATCTGTAAGCATGGCTGAATCACCCCAGTGTTTTGGCTTAATCATGTTGTTCTTATCCAGTACTGTATTGATTCCAACATGGAACTTAGGCACTTCTTCATGTTCTACAGTGTATATTTAGCGTATACTACTGAATTTGGTATACCTTACCAAATATCATTTGTTAATTACTTAAATATTTGAATATTAAATAATTTTTCAACAGGCAACTTGGAACTTACAGTGTTGTATTGATTATTTTATGTGTTCCTTTAACACTTTGAATATAGTTCCTAAAGAATACACCACCTTCTATTGTAATGATCTGTAAAATTGCCAGTCTCCTATCATATACTGGGAGCATTATGCAGGCAAAGATCTTTGTACACCTGGATTGATTATATTTCCAGAAAGGCTTAGTCCTTGGCACAAAAATATGCTTAATATATGCTGGATGAATAAATAATAAATAAATGTACCATAATTCTGTGTGGATATTATTTCTTTCCCAAATGTTTATGTTCCCCCTAATATCTAATATACAAATACACTGAGATTCTTGTGCAATAGTTGGGTATCTATTTGTAAGTGACAAAACTCCAATTTAAATAGATGAGTAAAGATCAAAAATCTTTTCTTCAGTCCAAACAAAAGATTTGAGCTTCTATCAAGGATAAACAAAACTAAGGACATGAAGGCTTGTACACTACTTCTCCCTCCTTCTCTCCCTCCCTCCCTCCCTCCCTCTCTCTCTCTCTCTCTCTCTCCTGCCCCTACCCCCAACTACTCATCACTTCATCTTTCTGGATGTGGTCTTCATTTTGTTCAATACATAATCTTCAAGAAGCACACCCATTACTACAGTGTTAAAAGCAGTTCTGGATTATATATTTTCTATCAAAGCAAAAGGAAAGACTTCCTTGCCATCTCTAGTAAGAAAAACATGCCAAGAACTTATTCAGATTGGTCCAGATCACAAATGAGCTCAGCCTGAATCAGAGTTATTTTGAGAGTAACAGTTGGCCCATCCCAGTTTATACGTTCAGCTTTATCCAAAGAGGCAAGTCTATCACCATAAGGACAGGGAAAGCACAGGCACAGCAATGAGAGAATGACAAGGTTGGCAGTAACTTCAGATTTTCTCTATTGTATCTGATAAAGCTTGCATTCAAAGGCTCCAAGACCACAGGTAAACTAAAGATAAAACATGAGAGAAAGAAAAATACAGAGCTATAATGATTGTGTGGTGTGAAATTTAAAAACATATCTGTATTGTTTCTACATGTTCTTCAAAGTATATTAGACTGAATGAAATGATTAAAGCAAGTAATACAGCCAGAAGTAGAGACTGAAAACATAAATAGTGAAAGTGGACATAATGATTAATCAAATGAAAAATTATTTACCTAGTGGCTAAATTAGTTAGCTAAAATGGAATATTTCAGACAGAAAGAAAATTTAGAATGTATCTCTTTTTTGTGCTTTCTTTTCCACATACAAAATGAGACTTCTTGGTGCTTTCAGACTTGTGGAAAGAAAATTAAGTAGATAGAATTTAAGAGATTTGGAAAGGTCTTAATGAAGGATTTGGAAATGAACAATGATGAACTCTACGATCTGTTAGCACGGTGACACAGTAAAACTTCATCCGTTCAACAGTTTCATATAATCTTTCAGTTAACAAGTCCCCTGCATGTAAAATGGATATAATTCTTCCTGACCCGGAAGTAGGAGAAGGGGTGAAGAAGACCAGAAGTAGCATTTATTATCACCTTCTGTGTTAGACTCTATATATTTTTGAGTATAGTTTATTCTCACAACTACCTCGGGATAATAAACCCCATTTAAAAGGTTAGAAAATTTTCTCAGAGAAGATTTAGGTTATCAAAAGTTCACATATGCTGGCATATCTGTTTTTGAGCAGTTATTTTTAAATCTACCTAGACATACACAGAACAAGACAAGGTGCCTTATTAACAATCCTGAGCATAGGAAGAATTTAAAGAAACAATTTGAATGAATATGATCCTGAAATGCACTGTCATCAAATTATACAATTTACATTTATAAATACAATATAATACAATTTAGAGTCAACACTGTAATGAGATATTGATATTACAAATTTCACATATTACAAAAACAATACAGTATATATGAGAAAATATTTTATAATAACAACTTCTTTGTCATCTTTACTGTATACCAAACAAGAAAATACATTTGCAAAATATTAGAATAAATAATTATTAAAGTAACTTCCATTGGGTAAATTTTAAAATACTGTAGTAAACACTGCTACCCTCAGCATAATTTTTTTCTTTTCACTTTTTCATTAGAAACCCTCCAAGTCTTATCTAGGCATTTGTCTACCTAGTTAGAAACTATCTGCTAGCTTCTCTTGCTGGTAAGTGTGTCATTGATTTAGGTCCATCCTGTGGGATGTGCTAGAAGAGATGTGTGTGACTTCTGGCGACATTTATCCTGAACTTCCTCCATAATCCTTCCTGGGGAATGGATGACAAATAAGTCAGCTTCAAATATGTATATAAGGATAATACTCAAAGGAATGACAGTGCAATAAGAAGGTGTAAACAAGTTACCATAGCCCGGGTCCTTGAGATACTTCGTTGAGGAACACTGTCCTAATAGCCTGTATTGCTCAACAACCAACTGCTATGTGTAAGAGAAATAGACAATATGTGTAAACTACCATTTCAGCAACTTAATTGGCACCTCACTAATAAAATATTAATTATGTTTTTTTCTTCTACTCCCTGTTCCCCACTTGGCCCTCTTCCCACCACTTTTCTGATAGCGTATAAGTCATTCTATTCTCACATCTAAAAGAAAAAATGTGCAAACACAAATCAGGGAAAAGCAAATTTCTTCAGATTTCTAACTTACAAAGCCACTCTGGTAAGATTAGGGGGATAATAATAGTAATGTAAGACCTTTACAGTCGTAAAGGTCTTATTATGTGCCAGACAAATTTCTGGTTATTTACACATATCACATTTTGTGAGGGAAATACTATAATCATTCCTACTTATCAAATGAAGAAAGCAAAGTGCAGAGTGAAATAACAAAGCTGAGAAGCTAGTAAGTGGACAAGTGGATGTTTAGGATTCAACCCTAGTCTGACTTCAGACTTCAGAGTTCATGCTTTAAATAATTCCTAATGCAATAAATCCACTTTATAGGCAATAGAAATGGGAGAATATAGGTAAGAAACTATCAATATAAAAATTCCGGACAATGGGACTAGAAAAGGATCACCTTGCTTGTAGAGAGGAATGAAATCTCATTGATTTCAGTGATTATGACAGATTTATAGGTACATCCTTTCCAAATCTGTCAGGCCCCAGGGTTCTACATGCTACCAAAGTATGAGAACATTAGGATTATCCCAAAATGTGGTTGCGAGAGGGAGCTTTAGGAAATGGTGGCGTATCCTAGGCCTACTGAAAGACAGAAGGAGCAATCAAAGCCTTGGACTTGAAGGAGATTATGAATAGGTTTGAGGGATGACTCTGCAGTGACCTACATGAACCAACAAGAGAACACCAGAGAAAACATTAATACCTCAGTGGTTATTAGATTATATTATGTGGTCACTGAAGAACTTCCAAGCATCCTTGCCACCAACTAAGGTATTATCCTTACACAAACTCCTAGAAGTTAGAAACAACCTCCTAAAAAGGGGAAAAAACCCAAATGGCAGAGATAAAATTACTACCACTCAAGTAAAATAGGAGTCAAAAGAAAATAATTTTAGTGTATTGAATGAGATTACTACCTGCCACAGAAAATTTCCAATATTTTAATGGGCTTTGGGATAGATGATAGATAGATAGATAGATAGATAGATAGATGACAGATAGGTAGCTTTCACATACATTATATCAATTGATATTCACATTACACTAACTTAACTACGGAGAAAATTGAGACTCAAATTTGCCCAAGGTCACGTGACTTGTATTACAAGACCTATTCTAAGAACCTGTATCTTCTAATTTCTAAGTCATGATACCACATCATCTAATATTAAATATTAGAATATATCTAAGGAAAGCTTTCAACTCTTTCATTCTTTAGTCTTTTTTAGTGAGTAAGTTTCATCTGTCATGAACAGCTTAATACAGTACTAGCTACAAGCTCAAAAATAGACATTTTGACCTCTTGAAATTTATTAAATCAGAACAGGAATATTGGAGAAAAAAATCTGTGCAAGGAATCTGTATCTGCTCAAACTGAAACTTTTAAACGCCGTTAGTCTTAACTAATTTTTTTTCCCTGAAATATGACTCTGTGATATGGTCACCACAATAGATATACTAGACATACCTAACACCTACTAAAATATTTGCATATAGTAAACTCACCAAGTTGTACATGTTAAATATGTTCAGTTATTTAACATATCAATTATACCTCAATAAGGCTACTTTTAAAAGGTTAAAAAACATGCCACTACTACATTTACTACCTCTCAATGTATTATTCTGATTTTAATTGTTTATTATTTGAAGAATACTTCCCAAAATTCTAAAGCCCAAGATAACTCTTTAGCTAATAATGTACAAATTCTACCTTTCACAAGGAGATCATTTAAATTTGTGTGGCTATCACCATTATACTTAATGTGATATTCTAACAAATGTTTGGACAAAACAAGTAATTTTTTTCAACATTATATCAATAATTTCTAATATTATGTCATGAATAAAAACTCAATGATATTTTGCCTAATTTCAATATCTAAAAGAATAAGAGAAATCAGTCAGTTATAACACTTCTGCACCGTATGTTAATTTTCAGAGATGTGATACATGCAAAATGTCAACCACTGTTATGCAAATGAGCAAACAAAACACTTTTAGAATACACAGAGAAGAAAAATAAATTAGAATTTGTTCAACTCTTTTCATGTTTTTATAGAAATTTTCAAATAAACAGAAACAAGAATAGTATAAAGAATCATCATGACCTCATTATCCAGTTTCAATAAAACAGCATTATGCCTTTCTAACTTCATTGCACCCCTCTTTTATTTGTGAAGTATTTTAAAGCACATTATACACAAAATTAAATTAAATTATAAACAGTATATATACTAACATATAAGGAATTTTAAAAAATATAATATCAAAATGATTAATACAAACAACAAAATTAAATGTAATTCCTTATTATTAGTTAAAAATAATCTCCATTAAATTTTTACTGATGGTTTTATAAATATTATTTTTAGCTAATTTTATTTATTTTTTAGAATTCAGATCCAAATGAAATCTATGTATTGTGTTTGGCTTATATCTATTTAGTCTGTTTCATTTTTCCCCTGTGGCATTACTTTAAAAAAACATGTCAATTGTCAGAAATTGTTTTCCGTATTCTGGGCTCAGCTGACTGTATCTTTACAGTGTCATTTAGCATGTTTTTCTCTCCCAGTCTTTCTTCTAAACTGACAGAGTTAAAAGTGTGATCCATGTTCAATGTTTGGAAAGAATATGCCATGGGTAGTACTGTCTAATTCATATTATATCATATCAGGAAATACATGATATTTGTTTGCCTATTGTTTAATAATTTTAGCATTGATGAGAAATTCAAGTGCATTAGCCTGATCCTTCTATAATATTCCACATCAACATCCCACAATGGTTAGCAGCTATTGATGACTAACTAGCATTTATTAGCTGTGATTTCTCTAGAAGGTTGATTTTTCATCAGCATCCATTTGGTTACCTTCAAATACTCTCCATATATGAATAGCAGGATAAGTACCTGATTTTATTCATAAATCACAAGGTTATATATTATTATTATATTATATATGTATAATAAAGAGTATATACATGACATGTATAATATCAGGAAACTGCGGTATGGAGTTCAAAAAAAAGTCATGGAGATAATATTTATTAGTTTATCATGCTTTTTATGAGAGTTGAAGCAATGGGAGTGAATGTGTTTGACCAAAGACAGAGAAACGAGAGCAAAAACAATAGAAGGCCAATAAAAATATCTGAAGTAAGTTTCCATTTTTAGGGTAGACTATAACAGAAGTTGAGATGGTAAAGGAAATAGAAACCATTTGGCTTGAGAGGCAGCCAGGAAACCAGTGAATATTCACTACTTGGAAAGTAAAAGAAAAAGATATTTGCATCAGGAGAAGATTAATGTTTGGGAGTTTCAAAATATAAAGTAGAACTACATTTGACACGAGGTAAACATTATTAACATTTGAAAACTAATGTCCCTAGATTAGAAAAGTCTACAGTTAGGATTAGAAATGTTTGATGAGAAGCTGGAAGCATTGAAAATAGATTATTGATTTTCAGAATTTTAAAATAAAATAATCAGCTGGATAATAACTAAAAAGGGAAGCATAAAATACAAAACAAGACTTGATCAAATTTTTAGTGTATGGACAGGTTTTTTTAAGTAGAGATGGAACACATTGTCAAAACTTGTCTAGGTAGAGAACAAAAGTGCCCATGGGACATGAATGTTTTTTCTTTTTTGATTTACAGCCATGATTTTTGCCAAAACTGAGTAATGGCCCCTGAGAAAGCATATATGTTTATATCTACGTCTATGTATATAGACAGACACACATATCGGAAAAGACAAAGAGTGTGTGTGCGTGTGTGTGTGTGTTTACTTGTATGATGAAAGATATGTGGCTAATTGTTGTGTTTTCCTATATAATTACCCAAATAACTAATTGGTAAATTTCCTTTGAAAAGTATTTCATGGGGGGATGTGTCCCTATAGCTCATTTTACTTATCCTGAAGGAAGTCATTTCAACAAAATCCAATGCAAATTATTTCAAATCATGTGGATTTATCTGATTATTACATGCTTGAGGGATCCCTTGAAGCACAAAATGTTGTTAAATACATTATTACAGACTCTTTACCAATCATTTATGCCTTAAAAGTATCACTTCATCAAAAACAAAAATTCCTCAGTGGAGTGTTAATGTTATGGTCTGCATTTTATGGAATTACTTTATGATGACAAATTTACCATAGGAAGGATGGCCTTTATTGTTTCACATTTATTTTGCTCAAGTAATTATTGCATCTATCCCATGTCCTCAATCTTCATGCTGGTACCCAGAGATTGTATCAAATGCTTTCATATAAGAGCTGCTTTTCATATTTTTAGTTTCAGCACTGCATAATATTCAACATATCATTCAATTTCTACTCTCTAAAGTGCTTTATGAATATCCTATACAGTCATTATTCCTCTCAAATTAGTCTACTAAATACTCCTCATATGACAGTATATAGGGGATCTATGAAAGCTGCAGGAAAACAAAACAAAATAAAAATGATCCTTGTTATTCAAATGCTAAGAAAACTCAAAAATTTTAATGTAAAAACATTATTTTACGTTAAAACAAATCAATGTGTTATGGAGTAAAATGTAAATTTCACATGAACTTATAAGGAAATTATTAAACCTCAAAGAAAATTAAGGGTTGGAGTAATGGATTCTAGATGTGTCCTCTAGACCCCTGGAGGTCCATGCTTACTTTTTTCTAACATGATAATTTCTTCAGGAAGGAAGAAAGGAAAGAAGGAAAAGAAATAAAATGTGAATAAAGATATGTGCATTACAGCTATATTTGTAGAATACCTATCCTTTAAATTATCCTTCAAATTTGTTTATTCATAGCTTTTGTAACTAATTTTACTTTTTGATAATCCCCAACCCTTTGCTCAAAATAGTTTCGTTCATTATTCTCAAACAGTTTTCCAATTTGTTTATGTGATTTCTTGCTTATTTTGAACAATTGGTGATAGTTGCAGATGGGCTTAAGAGATAAAGAAAGAAGAGAAAGTAAAGAGTGGAGATGAAGGAGAAGGATGAGGAGGAAGAGGAGGAGAAGAGCTATGTCTTGTTCTGTCCTTGTCTTTCAAGTCTACCACATGTTACATGAGATGCTAAAAAATCTAATAACCTTGAATTCACTCACCCCCAAATCTGTTTTATTCTCCTTGTTTCTGGATTACATACATTCTTTTAACAGAAATTGCTGAACAGTTTTCAGCCTACTACACTCTCCCTATCAAAGATTTTATGTATGTGTTTTCAATCAACCATCCATCATCTAGTAAATATTTATTGATAACAATCTATATATAAACTGAAATATCTCCCTAAGGTAGTGATCTCAACAGAGGCACAATTTTTGCTTAAAATTTCATCCTCTCTTTTTAAGAGTGCTGTATGACTATTCTAAATGATTTTTTAAAATATAGTTAAAGGTTTACTCTATAATGTTTTCACCAGGAAATGTAGCCAAAATTGTGGCATATATTGCATTGTAATCTGGGCAATTTGAAAACTTGAATAAAGTACGTTTCTCAAATAATTTATACTCATTGAACTATATGCTTATCTTTAAATAAGACTAAATATATTCATTAATCCATAACACAACTTTAACATAAGCCTTAATACACTGGTAACACATGAAATAGTAAATGAGCTGTTTCTTTCAGTATTTATTCAAAAAAACTTCATTCACTAAAAAAATATTTATTCACTGCTTGCTAGAAACTAAGCTAGGTAATGTAGCCAATAGAGAGAAGAATAAAATAAAGATCACAGAGTAGTAGAGTATATTGGGATAAATGATTTTCAGAAGCCCTCATGACCCAGGTGGACATGGCTACTTGTATTATTCATTTTTTTGTGCTAGTGTCTTGGAATTAATCATAGAAATGTCATGTATGGGACAGTGTTGGTGAAACTATTGTGTAATCATTCATGCCTTAGAATCTCCTGGGTTGAGCAGATATGTGTGAGAAAATGACAAGGAAATCACAAGGGTCAGATTGGAGATACATGAGAAGGGCCAGGAATTTTTCTAATAATGGATTATAGGCAAAATGCCCATGAATGACTGATCCCCTCTCTTTACAGATGACTGGGCAGTGTCTAAGTCACAAGAGAATATCTCATCTATGACTTTCAGGGGCTAAATATTGAAGACATAATGCTAGGTTGCCTAGTTAGAAGGGTTTGTTAGCTGCAGTGGTGACTTTCCAGAGACAGGTGACTGAGGAGGTTCATTCCAATTTATCCAATTTATCAGCAGCTTCTGTTCCATGCTGTTTCCTGGGGGTCCACAATCCTGGGCACTTCTGACAAGAGTGGTTTCCTAATCTCAAGGGCAAGGAGTAGGGGTAGATTTTGAGAGGTTTTATCATATGACTGGTTTCACACTGTACCCCCATAAAATTTTTTTGCTTTAAGAAAAAGGAGTGCCAAGAATATTTGAATTGATCAACTTCAAGGAATTATTGAGGGAAGAAAACATCAGAGGAAATGATAAGAATGTTAGCTTCTCTTTGTGGTGTCAGAAGTAATACAAATATTAAGAAATATGATTATCTTAAGTGAATAGCACTATATTACAATAAATTTTGAGAATTATGAGAAGTAAGAATAAGAATAATCAGTGATGCCTTGGTATATCTACTCTGTTTCCCCACTTCCTCCAATTCCTTCTCTGTTCTACTTAGCCTAAATTATACATCACTACATCCATGAATGTCTTCCTAATGAGCTTACCTGGAAAAGTACTATCACCTACTTCTAAGTTTTTAATATTTTGCACTTTCTTATTTATAGCACTTATCACACTTGACCATATATTGTAATATTTTGACCTAAAAGAAAAACATAAGTGAAAGAGTTCAGAACAACTGCTTTATAACTCCTTATTGCTAATAGTGTTTCAGCATGTACCTTTACTTTGCTTACCCTTACAATGGGCTCTTAGGTCTATGTAGTTTCTTAAGGGCAGTTACTGTGTCATTTAATCCTTACAACTGAGCCAAAACTTTCACATATATTTCAGAATAGTCTGATTGTTACTAAAGAATAATAAATATTTAATTTTCTTCTGTTTTCAGTTAGCCATCTAATAAGTTAATTCATTCTAATGTAATCATGGGAATGTCCATTATTAATAATATGTCCATAGGGAAAATTGATATGTTAATGTGGCATCTAGCATCTTAAATGCAGTGATATTTAAAACACTTCCAGAGAAGGCTAGGGTTCATTCAGTAGAAGTGTTTTGGAGATCACTGTGGGGGACAGGGCTAGGTGAGGTTGTTGTGAAAAAATAAATGGACTACTCCTCATCCCAATTGAGCAGTGTAGCTCAATTTTTATTATAATTTAACTTGGTCCTGTCTAATTCAATAAAAAATCAACTGTAAAAATAGTTTGAAAGCCATTGGTGTAGTAATTGTAACAAAGGTAGTGTTTGGTCAATCTCAGTTTTAATTCTGGCTCTGCCACTTAGAAGCTTACAGACCTTGAAATAGTTATGCTTTCTCTTGTCCTATGAAAATCAGATGATTTATTCCTACCATCCTTCAGATACACCTGATGAACAATTTCCCATTCTTCCCAAGAAAAATCTTGGCCCTAAGGTTGACCAGTTGTGGACTGAAAATGTCAACTGGCATTTCAGCATTACATGTTGGTTCTGTGGGCAGGAACACAGTTAGTTGAAGCAAATTCTAAATTTTCCTAACTTCCTATGGAACATCATTTTACCAAGTCTACTAATACTGCAGTTCTTTTTATGAACTTCAAGACTCATATCCTCTCTGATTTCTTAGTTAACGTATTTTCTCTGAAGACACAATTATCTAAGCTAAGATTTTTCCCATTAGTTACATAAAAACATTGTTGTTTATTTCATTATGTGTCTACAATTCAGATTGAAAACTATGATTTAGGCTGAGATCTAAAACAGCGAATTAAACTGTCATAAAGAATGTACATGTCATTAGACTTAGAAGTTGAAACTTATTTATATAAAATGGAAATTTATTTCAGGCTAGGTATCAAAATCATGGGTCCATCTTGATTTACCACTTTCTATTTACCACTTAACCACCATCTGATCTACGTATGAAACTGATCGTCTTATAGTCCTGCTCCATGAATGAAAGAGATCCTTTGGAGCCTTTTCCAAACATATCTTTGGGATGTAGAGATCAAGCTGTTACTTCAAGCAGTCAAATAAGTAATAAAAGGTCCATCAGGAAAGGTGATACTGAGAACCAGGTTTGATAACTGTGTCTTCCTACACAATCAAACTGGGCTTGATCCAAAATTCTTTAACTTTCTACTGGTGTAAAATTGAGTTCATTAATGTCCGTAAGAGTAAAATTGCTCAACTATAAAATGGATATAATACTCACCTACTGTGATTGAGTAGTGCTTGAAAAACATGAAACACTGTATGTGACATAAAGAATCAGTTATAGTCATTCAGAAATGGATATAGACAGAAGATAAACTGAACTGAGAGAAATGCTTTATTTTTTCATTTACCATTTTCACCAGTACTGCTTGCCTCAAATTTACTTAAACTACGATTCAGTTTGTGTCAAATATGAGTTAATAAAAAAAAATTTATATAAAATCATTAAGGTCTGTACCCTCGGAAATAACATGGTGAATATGCAATCTCAGAATCAGAAGCAGAAATATTCTCTGTACCTTTAGAATTTTTATTGAATTATAACATACATATAGAAAATGTGGAACTGAGATTTGTGGAATCCAATAGTAGGTACTTATTTTTTTTTGGCCACTTTCCACCAATATTTTACCTGTGAGATATATGTAGTTTTCTATGGCATGAATGTACCACAATTATGCACTATAAGACTGATGGATACTTCAGTTATTTTCATTTTGGAGAACATATATACCTGATTTCATTGGGTGTTTAACTAGGAATTGAATTGCTGAGTTATGGGGTAAATATGGGTTTAGCTTTATAGATAATACCAAATGTTTTATTCAAGTTATTAGTATAAACTTACTTTGCTGTGGCAGTTATGATAATTCAATTTTTCCCACATCTTATCAATATTTGGTATTGTCTGCCTTTTAAAAATTTAGTCATTCTTTTGGGTGTATAATAATTTGCATTGTGGCTTTAATTTACATTTCCCTAATAACTAATAAAATTCAGTCCCATTTCAAAGCCTTATCTATCATGTTTTTTTTCTGTTGTATGAAATGCCTGTTGAAATTCCTTATCCATCATTTTATTAGTTTGTCTGCTTAAGTTATTTGTGTGAAGAGTTTTAAAATGTATTATGGACTTGAGTCTTTTGATATGTGTGTATCAATGTATATCAATACATGCATATTTATAATGGATATAAAGGATTTAGATATGAGTCTTTTTAGTCTTTCTGTGGTTTTGTTTAATAAATAGAGATAAATAGGTATAGAGACTATACTACAAAGCTACAGTAATCAAAACAGCATGGTACTGGCACAAAAACAGACACATAGATCAATGGAACAGAATAGAGAGCCCAGATAAACTCATGCATTTATAGTCAATAATCTACAACAAAGAATGCAAGAATATACAATAGTGAAAAGACAGTCTCATAAATAAGTGGTGCAGGGAAAACAGGACAGCTACATGTTAAAGAATCAAATTAGAACATTCTCTAACACCATACACAAAAATAAACTCAAGATGGATTAAAGATCTAAATGTAAAACATGAAACTATAAAATGCCTAGGAGAAAACATAAACAGAACACACTTTGACATTTATTTTGGCAATATTTTTTTGGATCTGTTTCCTAAGAGCAAAAATAAACAAATGGGACTTAATTAAAAGGTTTTGCACAGCAAAGGAAACCATCGACAAAATGAAAAGACAACCTACTGAATGGGAGAAAATATTTTTAAATGATATGTCTGATAAGGGGTTAATATCCAAATTATATAAAGAGCTCATACAACTCAATATCAAAAGCAAACAATTCGATTAAAAAATGGGCAGAAGATCTGAATAGACATTTTTTTCCAAAGAATATATAAATGCCCAACAGGGACAGGAGAAGATGCTCAACACTGTTAATCTAATTATCCAAGAAATGTAAATCAAACCCACAATGATATATCACCTCACACCTGTCAGAATGATTATCATCAAAAAGAACACAAATAACAAGTATTGGGTAGGATGTGGTGAAAAGAAAACCCTATTACACTGTTGGTGGAAATTTAAATTGTTGCAGCCACTATGGAGAACAGTATGGAGGTTCTTCAAAAATTAAAAATAGAACTACCATATGACCCGGCAATTCCACTCTTTGGTATATATCCAAAGAAAACAAAAACACTAATTTGAAAAGATACATGCACCACAATGTTCACAGAAGCATGATTTACAATAGCTATGACATGAAAGAAACCTAAGTGCCCATCAACAGATAAATGGATAAAGAAGATGTGGTATGTAAATCTACAACAAAATATCACTCAGCCATAAAAAAGAATGAAATTTTGCCATTTGCAACAACATGGATGGACCTGTAATGTATTATACTCAGCCAAACAAGTCAGACAAAGAAAGACAAATACTCTGTATTATCACTTACCTGTGAAATCTAAAAAATAAAACAAATGAATGAATACAACAATACAGTACAGACTCACAGATATAGAGAACAAACTAGTGGTTACCAGTGGGGAGAGAGAGGTGGGGAGGGGCAAGATAGGGGTAAGGGATTAAGAGATATCAACTACTATGCCTAAAATAAATAAGCTACAAGGATATATTGTACAGCACAGAGAAATATAGCCATTATTTTGTAATAACTTTAACTGGTGTATAATCTATAAAAATATTGAATACTATGTTGTACATCTGAAACTAATATTATATTGTAAATCAGCTATTCTTCAGTTTAAAAGACCATCCTTATTCCAATGCACTATGATGTCAACTTAGATATAAATAGGTGACAATGAATGTGTTATTTCCAGATGTCCTTTTATGTTCTATTCATCTATTTTTTTCCATCATCGCACCAGTAACAAATACCAAACAGTCTTAATCCCCATAACTTTATGTACAAATATTGATAAACTAGTGGTATAAATTTTCAGGCTTCTTTCATTGCCTTAAAGATGGCCTTTATGCAATAAATATATCTTTAAATGCTAGAATCAGTTTGATAATTTCTATAAAACAACTGGGTACATTGATAGAAATTGCCATAGATCTATAGACTAATTTGGAGTCAACTTTAATAATTTGAAGTTATCTCACTACTTTACTTTATTCCTAGACTTTAACATGTGTATGGTATATAAAAAAAAGCTTTACAAAACATTTATATATTCTACTTATTTGTTGCTGATTGCTTCTATTATCAATATTTATGTAACACAAACTACCCCTCAGTATAATGGCTTAAAACAAAGACAACATTTGTCTTGTTCACAATTCTTCTACATGTACAAGCACATGGGAGAAAGGTAACCTTGGGTTCTCTAGATGTCAGTGAGGCTCGCTCAAGGGCACTTCATTCCGGCTGGCAGCTTTATTGTCTACCAGAGAAAGGCACACTCTATGGGGAAGAATGATATCACTTTGTGTCTTTATGTTTTTAAAAAGATAAAAAACTTGAAACACCAAAATACTGTAATCAAAACCAAGACATTAAAACAGACAAAAGATCCAGGCTTAGATTTAATACAGAATCTGGTGTTAGCTGCCAAGGTCTTTAACAATTTTGTCTTCCAAAATTTTTTTAAATGGATTACCAGAGGTTAGAATCAATTTTTTAAGCAGTGAAATGTAACTATTATAATTATAAAATATACAATGAGCTATTTAAAAGGCACATAATTTTCTTGAAAAGTAAAAACTATATTTTTAAGATATACTTCATTTTGTATTGAAATATGACATTTAAAATATCCTGGTATCTTTTATCTCAAAATTATTCTTGCAATAATCAGATTTAAATTTCTAATACAACCCAATTTAAGATTTATTGAGGCAAAGTTATCATTGACAATAACCGTAATCCTGTTTTGATAAGAAGCAGAATCAGACAACTAAATTAAGATATGAACTCTGCTCATGAACCATAATAATACATTTAAAATACTTGTACATACTGCCTTTAAGTGTGTCACCTCTGCTTATGACAAGATTTATTTGAATTATACAGCATTCTTTATGGAATAGGGACTTCTCTGTGTCATAAGTATCATTAGCAATTTTAATGTCTCTGTTATGAAGAAAATGTGATATGTGTTATAAAACAAATGCACATCTTTTCCAATACAGAAGAATGAGATGAAAGGAAGAAAAATTAGGCTGAACCATAAACTGTCACTTTTTGCACATTTATCAAGAACACTCTCAGAGTAACTTCCATCTTGGTTCCTGAATAAAATAATGATAGTGATTATCAATCTTGTATTTTATAGTTGTTTACAAGTTTATAACGTAGTTTTTAATAGCTATGATTTATCGAATGCCTGTCACATATAATGATGTTTTATAAAACCATAATCTCTAATGTCATAGTTGCACTTATTCCCATTTTTGCAACAGGAAAATGAGGCTTTGATGACTTAATAAAGTCACACCTATAGTAAGGACCAGATTTGGGGTTTTCTGCCTTTCCAATTCCAAGGTCTTGCTTCTTAAGCACAATAAAATACTACCACATACAGTATCCCTTAGATCCTAACAACACCGGGAGATTTTTAAGGATTTTTTTCTATTCATTTCATAGGTATAAAACTTAATCATGAAACAATAAGTGATAATTAGATTATGATGTAGAGAAAATATTTGCCCAATTCAATTGACTGCAAATCTGATTTTCTCTTTTTCCTTATAACTATTATATCCTTTAAAAACTGAGTTTTACTTAGCTTTATTGGTCTTTTGCTGCATTAGGTCTGAATTTCACACAGTATTGTTTTAGTTGGATGTTTGTGGTCATCATCATAAACAAAATTAAAAATCACATTCAACATCAGAGTTATGAAGGTGCACTGATTTAAACTAGATTGCTGCAATTAAACTGCTTGAAACATCTCTTCAAGGAAAAATGGTTCATCCTAAGAAAGAAGAGAGGTATTCTGCTTTGCCTAAAAAACTCAAGACCAAATTCTAATTAAAACCAAAAATAACACATGCACCGCAATGTTCATTGCAGCACTATTTACAACAGCCAGGTCATGGAAGCAACCTAAATGCCCATCGACAGATGAATGGATAAAGAAGATGTGGTACATATATACAATGGAATATTACTCAGCCATAAAAAAGAACGAAATTGGGTCATTTGTTGAGACGTGGTTGGATCTACAGACTGTCATACGGAGTGAAGTAAGTCAGAAAGAGAAAATTTATAAAAAAACAACAAAAATAAATGTATTTTCTATTATCAATGACTAGAAACACTTCTTCAAAAGTTTTTTTGAGACAAGAAAAATAGAAATCAAGTAATATTGAGGAAGTTCAACTTAGGAATCAAGAGGAATTTTCTGAATTGACATAAAAGGGAATATCACTCTTTAGGTGAGAAAGTTAATTCTTTGCTATTATAAGAAGAACATAGACAGTTACCTTTCTGAGGTAATTTAATTGTAGTTTTGTCAAAAGCCCAAAGTATTGATGAGATTAACATTCAATGATATAATAAGACTTAGTTGTCTATAAATTCTTCTTAAAATAGAAATAGGAACATTTTTAGATATTGGCATTTTAAATAAGACTAAATCTGAATGATCCACATATTCAAGGTGTGAGAAAGTGTCACCAACCAAACATAAACAGCAAATAGTTAGATTGTTTCACAGAAAGAGTCATAGGAAATTTCCTAAATATACATTGCCATTAGAATAAAATATGGTAAATTACTTTTTATTGAAGTGTAGCTGATTTATAATATATTAGTTTCAGGGGTATGACACAGTGGTTCAATATTTTTATAGATTATACTCCATATAAAGTTATTATAAAATATTGCCTATAATCCCTGTGCTATACATTACATCCTTATAACGTACTTATTTTATACCTAGTAGTTTGTACTTCTTAATCCCGTTCACCTACCATGGCCCTTTCCCAACCCCTCTCTCTCTCTCTGGTAACCATTAGTTTGTTATCTGTATCTGTGAGTCCATCTCTGTTTTGCTATAGTCATTTGACTTATTTTTTAGATTCCACATATAAGTGAAAGCATACTGTATTTGTCTTTCTCTGTCTGATTTATTTCACTAAGCATAATACCCTCCAGGTCCATACATCTTGTTGAAAATGGCAAAATTTCATTCTTTTTTATGGCTGAGTAGTATTCCATTTTGTGTGTGTGTGTGCATAAACACGTATATGTATACACACACATATACATACATATACATACCACAACTTCTTTATCCGTTCACCTATTGATGTATGGTTGTTTCCATATCATGACTATTGTACATAATGCTGCTATGTATACTGGGGTGCAAGTTAGTGTTTTCATTTTTTTTGGATAAATACCCAGGAGGGGAATTGCTGGAGCATATGCTAATTCTATTTTTAACTTTTTGAGGAACCTTCATACTGTTTTCCTTAGTGGCTGTACCAATTTACATTTCCTCTGACAGTGTACTAGGGTTCCCTTTTCTCCACATCACCCCTAAAACTTATTTCCTTTTTCACAACAGCCAGTCTGACAGGTGTGAGGTGATATCTCACTGTGGTTTTGATTTGTGTTTTCCTGATGATTACAGATGTTGAGCATCTTTTCATGTGCCTGATGGCTATCTGTATATCTTTTTTGGAAAAATGACTATTGAGGTCCTCTGCCCATTTTTTAATATCTGGTTGTTTGTTTTTTTGATATTGAGTTGTATGAATTCTTTATGTATTTTGGATATTAACCCCTTATCAGACTGGGAAATTATTTTTAAAGCACTCAAAATCCATACTCAAGAATTGGAACAATGGCAATGTGTTTTGGATTAAGTTATAAATATATGTATATATTTAAGGCCAAGCTGTGGAACTAGAGAATTTCCACTATATGATCTATCATATGCATTTTCTACTTTATTAGAACAGACATCATATTGAAATAATAAACATAGGAAGCCTTCACTTCTTCTCTGATGTATATTGCTAAATGTCTGACTGGCTCAAATATAAAATAAACTTTGGTATGTTTATACTTGAAAAGAAATCCATACTCATTCTACATAGAAATTAAGAAACATGATATAACCTAATATATTTTTAAAATGTAACTTAACATAAATTTTACATATGGTGGCTCTTGATTGACCAGGATTTCAATTCCAACAATTATTAGTCATACTAGGCTGGGCAATTTATTCATTGATTAGGATGAATCCTCACATTTAAAGGAGGATGCCAATTTAGCCAATGGGAGATGCAGAGCAGTTATTCTTTTAGGAACCCATTGGCAAGAGTCTCACTGATCCACATAAACCCTGGAGTGGTAAGCAACGGATCATCCTGTGCTTAGACTTGCATTATCCACCAGGTTTCATTGCTTTAGACTGTTAACTAACAGTGAAATTTTGCTAATAACCAAGGAAAGGCTCAAGATCGAGATAGGCCTCCATTTGCTGTAGGATAAACAGGTTAGAGACAAGAAAAAAACTTTACAGAAGTGACAACAATTTTCTATTTTGAATTCCATAATAAGTTCTTGAGAATCAGCAAAGAAGACTAAAATGGGAACAAAACAAAGAATAAACGCCATAACAATAATGGAAAGTGGAATAGAGAGAAAATGTAAATTACCTTGTTTCTGATCCCTAGAAGACAAGAAGGGAAACATAAGGGTCTCAAAATCTGGTAATAAGATAAAAAGATTAAGCAGTTCAGGTTTCCTGATAGAGGAGATAGAAAGCGAGGAGCTACTGGGAAAAAGGGAGTCAGTCAAGCTCCTTTGGTGGCAAATTATATGATGCCAAGCATTCCGGAGAGCAGGTAAACAAATCCCACTCAGCCCAGATTAAGTGAGATGAGGTCCAAGTCCAGCAGTGCATCAGATCAGTTTGGGAAAGGCATTTGGATCATATTCTTAGTGGAATGGGATACTATGGGAGAGTTTAAGCAAATAAGTGATGTGATGTGATTTACCTTTGTGAAAGACCCCTCTGGCTGCTTGGCAAACATTGAGCAGTAGGAGCATATCAGAGAAACCAGTTAAAAAGTTCTTATTGTAATCTTGGTGGGGATAAATATTGGTTAGTCTAGAACAATGGTTGTGTAAAAGGTGAAAATTGAGGAAATTTACAACTTAATTTTAGAAATAGAGTCAAAAGGAAGAATCAGAATAAGTGACAGGATTTTGTCTTAAGCAACTGAAAGGGTGTAAGTGTCAATTGCTAAGATGGAAATCAGTGAAGGATTTGACAGACTAGGGGAGGAGAAGGAAAAAAAAAAAAAATCAACATTTCTGTTTTAGACATGGAGAGATTAAGTTGCCTGCTGGGTATCCGGCTGGATGGAGGACCTGTCTAGCAGGCAATTGGATACATGAAATTTGAGTTCAGGGGAGACATTATATATATTCATATATAATATAATAATTATATTATTGCATTATAATTAATATATTAATATAATTTTACAGATATAATTTATATATAAAGTCTCTCCTAAATATATGTGTGTACATTTGAAAAGATATATAACACATATGTGATGTATATATGTGTGTGTGTGTGTGTGTGTGTGTGTGTGAGAGAGAGAGAGGGAGAAAGAGAAAGAAATAGAGAGAGAGAGAGACTAAATGTGATTACTTAACACTCCAGGAACTCTGAAATCTTGATTTCACATTCAAACACCCTGCTTTACAATCTACAACACATTATCCAGCTTAATTATAAGAGAAAATAGCCAATTTAGCTGTGGCTCTGCTCTTTGCTATAATCTAGTCCATTTCATACTTCACACGGATAAAAATGAAGGAAAAGCAATTTGAAACATTTTTAGTGACTGTTTCAGTCATTATGTATATTTAATTTAATGAGGAAAACTATATGCTTATTAATATTTTAAAATATGGGAGTTAGCTAATCATACAGGAAGTTTTGATAAATTAGATACAATGAAATTAATTGGAATTAAATTGGAATTTAATTAATTGGAATGTAATTGAAATTCCAATACATATATCTAACTAAGTATTCAGGCCCACAACATAAAAGCTACTACAAATCTATTTTTAAAAGTAGACAATCCAACAGGAAAATACATAAAAAGCTCAGGCAGAAATTTCACACATGATGATATGAAAGAAGTCAATAAATAGAGCTTAACTTTGACATCAGTGAAATGCAAATTAATACCACAATATGGTATTGCTATTCATTTACTAAAATGGCTAACATGAAAAGAAAAGGCAGATGATATCAATACCAACTAGGGTGTGTAAAAAACAAAAGTCATTATAGATAGATTAGATAGATAGATCTATCTATCTAATCTAATATATCTAATTTAATCTACCTATCTATCTATCTAATCTATGTATCTATCTACCTACTTACCTATCTCATACTGATGGCAAATGACATATGCCATAATGTCTAGAAGAAAATATATCAAATCTTATTACCTAGAGGAAAATATGAGTATCATAGCTTCTTGCTTTTTGAAATTTAGAAGGTCCTTAGGTGCCTATTAATTTGTCTAAACACAAGTGTCCATTTATTCTCAGATTAAACTTGATTTGTAACTGCATATTCAAATGGTTTACTGGCACATTTACTTGAAAAGATCGAACGAGTATTCTTTGTATGAAAGGAATATTAAAGCATACCTATGATATAGTGAAATATCTTAGCATTAACCAAGAATACATTCATCTCAGTTTCTTGGTTATGAATACCTTATAAACACAGAACTGTCATCACCTCCAGCTCAATCCTGTTTCACCTATCCAAGAAGTTCACACTTGTAGCTTGTTAGAAATAAACAGCATGAAAGACATTCAGTCTCAGTGTGACTAAAACCTTATCACCTCAATCATGAGGAAACTCTTTCCATCTTTATTATTTAGATGAATTTTTCCTCCACCTTTAATTACATTTTTTTTCTATTTTGTATAAATATTACTTTACCAGGCATTTAGTTCTTCCATGCAAACCACAAATAAACACAACATAAACCCAGTCCACATGCCAATACACAGTAATGTTCAAATTACATTTCTGATAAAGTTTCATTTAACAGGAAGAAAATGTTAGAAGAGGTTACAAGACATACCAGAATATTAGAATATTAACATCCACACATCTCCCTTAGGTGATCATTTACTTTTAACCACAGTACATAAAGATTTAATTTTTGCCATGCTTTGCATGGGGAAACGTATTTTGAGATTTTAAAGTATTTTTTTCTTCAATATACTCAACAATCCCTTTTCCCAAAGACTAGGCAATAGAAAAATAGAAAACGTTCTTATCAGCAAAAGTAACACTTGTGCTGAGTTATTCATGGAAAATCAAATACAATAAAACAGTTATAAATCATTTTTCAGTTCCCCAATCCAGTTATATAGTAAGTCAAACAAGGAACTCTAAAAAGTAGTCTCAAACATAGGTTTTACTATAATAATGACAACATTAGACAGAGATGGTTTTCTTTATCCAGACTTATTTGTACTTCTCAATATTCTAAGAAAGGTCTAAAAAAAGGCAATTTACAAATAGGGAACCTCTCAGCTGGTGTGTCCTTACAAACAGAGCAAAAAGTAGTAGCTAAAAGCTACAAATGATGTTTTTGAGATACAGAACAATACAGGGCAGCAAACCGTAATGGAATAACTCTGCCATATTATGTAAATACTTCAATTTCTAGTCCTCACTTTCTTCATCTTTACAGATGAGGAAGATGGTGATAACTCTAACCTCCTATGTTGTTTGACAGGATAAAATTATATGTAAGTTAAAATACTTTAAGTACAGTTCCTGACAAAATATTCCATAAAGAATAGTATTAATATAGCATTAGGATAAACTTCTGTAAAATTTTTAGTATTAATTTTAGAATTTTAGTCACTCTTTCATTCTTCAAAATACATATACCTTCTTTCCCCTTTTAAAATCTCTAACATGTTATTTCCCATTATCAGTGTCATCTGTTATATCCTGGTTCTCATTCAAATATCAATTATTCATTAATTTATTATTAAAACCATTATTGAAATTTTTCTTTGATGCTCAGATTGTCCAAGATTTGGCCAATGGGAGGACAATCAAGCCTGTTTCTGTATCTTCTTGACATGTCCCCACTGTTTTTTTGAGTACTTTATTGCTTTCTGATACAAAAAGATACCCTAGGTTCATCTTATACTTACCCTTCCCAGCCACTCAATCAGTCATTTTCAGAGGAATCTTTGCCCCTTTTTATGTTCTTAGAGGCCAAGATTTAGGTGCTAGCTCTACTCATCAATATGATGGTGTTGCTGCTCCTACATTCTATCATTGGACAGAAATATGCATACACACAGCAATTTACACCTATGTTTATTTCTGTATGTATCTACATATTTTAAAACCATGAGTTTAGACCTATACCTCCAATTACAGTCCAATATTACAGGCTTTAATCTAGTTTTCTCCCTTTTCATATTTGTAACATCTTTTTCTGAAAGAGATATACTTAGATCCCTTATTCTTAATATATTTACTCTTTTGATCAAACTCCCTGTGAATCTCCCTTCTTCATCACCAACACTATCCCCATAAAGTGCCGCCATCACCCTGCTTAAACTACAACCACCTCACTACGGGTTTCCTGCTGAAACTGCTTGGACTGTGACATCTGTTCTGGATCATCCCCATATGTGCTCTGACTCCCTATGCTAAGCAGTCCTCTGTGTGGACTCCACCTTTGTCTTGCTTGGATTCTAATTTGCTTTTTCAAGCCAGGTGCCTCATCCCCAACTTCTGACACAGATGCTTGCCTCTATCTGCCCCATCAAATGGATTTATGTTGAAATTGTTCAGGCAGAGAAGAGAAGATAAATGAATAAAAGAGAATGGAAAGTTGAGAAAAAAGGAGAGAAGTGATCACTACTATAGTTTAAATAACAAGTAGATGATGAAAAATATTCTCAATGTGATATATACACAGATATGTTATTTACATTAACTTAGGTCATCACCAAACTCTCAAGTTTATTATCTAAATCTATGTAATCAACTAACACACATACTACACAAAATGTCATTTTTGTGTTCTCAGTCTGACACTCCTAAAATATTATGTCTCATTAAGTTGCTTTGTAGAGTTTTGAGTTTCTGGTTGAATTAACAATTAGTAAATATAATTTGATATTACTGACGCTTTTTTGAGAATGTGGTTTGTCGGCTTGTTAAAGAAGATGTTGAACTAATTCTTAATAGAGGACAGAAAGGGTGCAGTTTGGAGGATGAGAAGTTAGGCTGTCTCTTGGTCAATGCAAAGTTCAGAGATATCAAACATACCAGACATGTCAAACACTAGGGATGAAAGTATGTAGATCATTATTCAGAATCAATTTTAATAAGACTCTCTGGTAGGTTTAGTTTTTAAGAATTACCATTCACCTAAAAGATAGGTGGCTGAAGGACTTTTCTCTTTAGCCCAAAGCGCCATGGGTTGAATTCAGTATTATATAAAGGGTTTTACATTTTTTCTAGATTAACATTTATTATAAAAACAAAAATATTTTAAAGAGGTTACTAATATGATATCAAATCTTTCTGACAGGTTTATGCTACTTATGTAATGTACAGAAAAATTATTTCTGCATCTAACTTAGCCTGAGACCTATGATTATCTAAAGTTCTTGAAATAAATTCCTTTTTTTACTTTGCAATATCAACTAAGAGTTTGAAAAATTCTAATTGTCTTGTTAAAATTACTTAAAGTAATTTATTGATAATACCCTGCTCCTCAAGTTTCAGGGTACGACTTGAGAGAAAGTAATTTTGCAATTAATAATTCATTTATTATTCCTCACATCAAATGAAATTTTGTTTTTATTATTAAATAAATGTGTTTCTTCTAGTGATTTAAAGTACATAGTGATAATATATAAGTACATTATTTAACAAAACAATGAAATAATCTTAGTTAAAAAATCTGTTAGAATAATAAAATATATTTGCTACTTTCTCTTCTTTAGTGGATATAAAATGGAAATATATAGCTTGACTACCATAACCACTGGCCCAGATTTTGAAAAAAAATGTTATTTTATTTTTTTGATGTAATGAATTTTGTTCATTCAAATACCCATTAAGAGAATAAAAATATATGGGACCATATATTTATGTATAATACACATATCTAACAGTTGACTAGTATTCATAAGGAATTTCTAAATATCAATAATTTTAAAAATACTTAAAGAATTAAATATACTTTTCGCAAAAGAGGAAAACAAAACGTCCAATAAACATATAAAAATTCCATCATCCCTGTTACTCAGTAGGGAAATGCAAATCAAAACCACAGTGAAATATTGGCACACATAACAGAATGACAACAATTTTTAAAGTCAATATTATTATTTCTTGACAATCATGTGAAGCAACTATATCATATAATTCTGATGGAAATATGCACTGACAAAACATTACTGGGAAACTATTTAGCATTATCTACTAAAGCTTTAATTATTCTATGATCCAAAAAGCATTCCTAGCAGAACAGATATGAGAATAGTCTCAGCAACAGTCTTGACAATGACCCAAAGTGGACACAACCCACAGCTCCATCAACATTAAAATGGGTCAATACATATATATATATAGTACATATACAGACATATGTATATACACAGGTATATGATATATGAATATATATATATATATATATATATATATATATATATATATATATATATATATATATATACACCTAAACATATATATACTTGTCATTATATCTCATTCTAAGACAGGCTGGGACCTGGAACCCTTTGCTGCAGTGCTGCAATGCTTGCACCTGGACAAACGTCTCCTCGAGCAACAAAATACAAAGAAACTATAAGGAACTAAAAATAACTGCATGCATGCACAGTTGGGGAAAATTATGGACAACAAGATACAAAAAGACCAAAAAGACCAATTGCCACTTCTGAAGAGCCAGGAGCAAAAGCAGGGAGTCAGAAGCCAAAGCAGGGTACTGTACATGCCCCCTGCACACACCACCACTAAAGGGGTGGGCAAACCACCTAAGCTACCCCTCCAGCCCAACCCCTGGGCACACCCCTACCCTCACTCCATATAAGGAATCAGCTCACCCCCCTTCAGGGTGCGAGTAAGCAAGGGAACTTGTTGCTTGTTTTCGTTTCCCCCCTGTTGCAGCAGGGGCCCCAGTAAAGCCTTGCCTGAATTTCTTGTCTGACCTCTAATCAATTTCTATTGATTATGAAGGCCAAGAACCCTGGTCGGTAACAATTCTGTGATATAGATATAGATATATTGTAGATAGATATATAATCAGTACCATACAGCAATGAGAATGAAAAACTCTATATGCAAAAAAAAATAGATGAATGTCAATTATCAGGTTAAGTGGAAAAGTCAGATGTACTGCATTTTTAAAAGCAAATCTATGATGATAAAAGTCATCATATTATTTAGCTTTGGGGTGTAGTGACTGTATGGAACAATAGGAGAACTCCGACGGTATCGGAAATATTCTATATCTTGATCTGGCTTCTGGTTAAATAGACTTTTTTAGTTTTTGAAAATTTGAGCTGTAAGCATGATATTCAACAAAACATGTCAAAATAGTCTCTTCACATTTGTCTAAGGTATAGTATTCTAGGCTTGGATTTTTCATTTGTGCAGTTATAATCATGAGTAGTACTATAAAAAGTGTTCTAGAAATAATCTGACCAAACTCCACTGCAAAAAGAGGAAAATAAGGTCTTGAAAGATTAAATGACTGGTACATACTGAGGCAGGAAACAAGTCTAAGAACCTATACTCAAATGTAAGCCTCCTAGTTTCTGAGGTCATTCTATTTCATTAGGGCTTATATTCATTCAACAATGTCTTTTCATTGAATACATTTACTTCTATTATATACCATAGTTCTTATACTTCCCACTACACATTGCTAACATGTGTGATAAATGACAATTTATTAATCTGTTCTGAGAAATAAATAATATGGATCATACATATGTCAAATTAGCCTGTATTTATTTTTTTTTGTTTACTGCATAAAAATAGTTTATTGCAATGGTGCTTCATAATCATACAATCAGAACATGGGATATTACGAATCTCTACATATGTTATGTACCTTCCAGGTAGATAAGACCTGCTATGTTGCCTGTTTATTCTTGACAGTGTAGAAAAGGCACTTGAAATATTTAGTTCAAGGAGAATTTATACTGGGTCATGTTCTTACTTGATACAGATCTTTACATAAAATAGTCATATTGTTACAAAATAGTATAGAGCTAGAGGTATAATACAAATTGTCAAAGACTCCTACTGTCCAGTTATTTAATGGTCCTTCTCTAAAGAGCATGCAGCCTTTTCCAGCAAGAGATCACAAATGAAGTGTTCTGTGGTTCTGCACACTTCATTATGTTACACACACACACAGTAAACTTGATATGGCTACCGTGTTTAAGCTCAATAGTAACCTTAAAGATGCAAATGGAAAAGGAATATGTTTGACAGTTAAACTCAATATTCATATCTCTCTGCAAGCTTCTGGGTACAATGGCATGAGTAAGCCAACAAGAGGGGAACAGGGACCAAAAGGTAATTCCAAAGAAATTGTGTTAGCGTAATGTTATGAACAGAATGATTGTGTTCCCCCAAAATCATATGTTGAAACCCTACCCTCCAATGTGGTAGTATTAGGAGGTGGGGTCTTTGGGAGGTACTGAGGATTAGAAGAGGTCATAATGGTGGAGTCCCCCACGATGGGATTAGTGCTTTTACAAGAAGAGACAAAAGAGTTTGCTTCCTCTCTCTGCTCTCTGCCATATAAGGAGACAATGAGAAAAGGGCCCTCTGTAAATTAAGAGCCCTTCCCCAGACACCAGATCTTCTGGCACCTTGATCTTGAATATCCAAGCCCCCAGAACTGTGAGACATAAATTTTGTTGTTTAACCTACCCAGTCTGTGGTGATCTGTTACAGCAGCCTGAACTGACAAAAACACTATCACATCTGAAGTGAATTCTATCAGTTTTTGTTTCATAAACTGAACATAGCCTGAACTCATCCTCAGCCTAAAAACCTATACTGTATTCAGGGCTTGCTGAACTTATTACAATTGATACCATCTCCTTTCTTCTTCTAAAATTCTTTTCCCAGTATCCATATAATACCTTAGACATATGGGCACCATGAAATAGTTTGATTGACATTAACCACTGGCCCTCTAGGCACCCTGAAACCTTATAGAGTTATAGAAAATAGCCACTTGCATCCTAGGAGTGACAGGTAAAAAATAAATTCTGGGTTGTTAGGGAAACTGCACAAAGGATTGAAAACACATTGCTCTATATCCAGAGGAAGAGAATTATCTCCAGAAAAGTGCTCTTGTCAGCAATGAATCAAATAAATGGTTTGTTTTACTGAAGTCAGAGGAAAAGAGATTCTTAAAAATATCAACATGAACCTCCTATTTAGTTGGATAAATAATAAAAATGCCTTTCCCCTCTCCCTTAATTCTATTTTCAACAATGAGAATATCATCCAGTTTATAGTTCTTTGGACTTGATGTGTTTGTACAATGCAGATGAATCCATGAAGTTAGAAAACAGCATCGAAAAGTATGCTTCACTTTATCATTTGACTCTCTCAGACTGACAACCAAAAACTTAACTGAAGATGATGTTAGAAGTAGTCAGTCTCTTTCTTTTTCTCTCTCTCCCTCCCTCCATCCCCACCAGCCCATTCTTTTTTTTTAAAGACTGTACACCTTTGAGCTTCTTATTTCCTGAATTATACTGGGAGGTTTTCATTTAGTTTTTTACATTTTGATATCCTAGATACAAAAGGTATTTTCAATGATTCATCTGAAAAACTTGCTAGAATGGGAAACAAACAAAAATAATGTAAGCTGGGACTTCCCTGGTGGCTCAGTCATTAAGAATCCTCCTGCCAATGCAGGGAACACGGGTTCCATCCCTGGCCTGGGGAGATCCCACATACTGCAGAGCAACTAAGCCCATGCACCACAACTAATGAGCCTGTGCTCTAGAGCCCGCGAGCCACAACGACTGAGCCCATGTGCCACAACTACTGAAGCCCGTGCACCTAGAGCCCATGCTTTGCAACAAGAGAAGCCACCGCAATGAGAAGCCCATGCACCGCAACGGAGAGTAGCCCCCGCTCACCGCAACTAAGGAAGCCGCATGCAGCAACGAAGACCAAACGCAGCCAAAAATAAATAAATAAATAAAACATATATTGTCCCCCCAAAAATGTAAGCATTCATTTATAGATGCTATAATATCTAGTGACTATTTAAAATAAAAATTATATTTTATAATTTGATGTATTAACAGTGATTAAGAAGCTTCTTTGCTATAATCCCCTTTTGAAAAAATGTGCCAAAATATATGTTGTTTCATAAAAGAAAGCTGATTAAAACAAGCCTTTGTATTATGCAAATTCTGTTATGTTGGCAACTATATTTTCTGAATATTGTATGCAAATTAGAGAAAACCAGGATAAACCATTTTCTGTGGGAGAATCGAATAATCTAAAACTGTTCGTCCCTTGGTTGAAAGAATTATTAGTTATATGACCCTTAATCAACAGTACATCATCTAAAAGTCACTTGTGAACAGTTCAATGCACTAGTTTCCATAAAAATCACTTTACAAATATTTTGATTAAAATTTCAAGAATTGTTCCCTATTATTACTTCAACACTTCATTAAAGTACATCCAAACTATAACATTTACATATTCTTAATTTTACCAGGACTACCCTCACCACAACATCTGAAAATTTATCTAACTTTGATAAGCTTTCTATTTTTAAGAACTGATTTTTGAGAAAAGGAAACATTTTAAAAAATTGTGTAAATCCTAATACATCTTAATCTAATGAATATTTCAGTAAACGTGTCCATAAGTTGAGTTGAATCAAACATAAAATTGTATTATTCTAGAATATGTATTTATATACGTAATATAATCTTCAACCATTTATAAAATATATATGTAATCTTCAATCATACGTATAATATATATCCCCTTTATATATATAGTATGTTATATATGTAATCTTCAAATGTATATAATCTCTGATCATATATATATAATATATATCCCCTTTATATAGGTTGTAGGTTATATATATCTACTTTTTAATATTTCAACACTTTATAATGAATGATCTGTCACATCAATACAGAGATGCAACAACTCATTGTTTTAATAAACTATAAAATGTTCTATAAAATAGATACATTAATTTATTTATCCAGTATCTCTTTGATTTTTTTTTTTTGCTTAAATGAATATATTTGTCAATATACTCTTTAATTAATTCCATGAGTATCTATCAAATAGACCCATAGAAGCTGACTGTATAATTATTATATGAGTAGACATGAACAAATTGCTTTCTGAAAGTCTGCAACTATACATATACCGTTGAATGTGAGGGTTAAGCAATCACATCATCTGAAAATAATGCATTTTATCTCTTTTTAAATATTCATCTTGCTCTATTTTTGCCTTATCATATTGGTTATTATCAGGACATATTAAAATTATACCAATGATTATAGGTTTCCACATCTTGTTCCTAATTTCAATAGAAATGTTTTTAAGAGTTTCCATATTAGGTATCATGTTTGTTGATTTCTAAAATATATCTCTTTCACAAGATAAGAATTTTCTAATTTTACATGCATAAGAGTTTTAAACTTAATCAAGACTGAGTGTTGAAATTATCAAATTTCTTTTTATATCTATGGTAATTACATAAATCTATTAATGTAGTGAAGCACATAAGTGGTTTTTCCCATCACTGATGATCCTTGCAATCCTAGATTAAAAATTTCTAAATCATACCACACAATTTTTTTAATATGATGCTGTATTAAGTTACTTATATTTCATTTAGAATATTTTTCTATGTTCATACATCAGTTTGGTTTATAGCATTCTGTCATATTCAATATTTTACTAGATTGTATGTCAGAGATATGGTAATACCATGTAATAAAGTATTTATCTGCTCTGAATATTTAAAATTAAAGGTATCATTTCTTATTTGAAAGTTTGGTAGAATTCTAAATCCTATACAGTCATCCCTCCATATCCAATAGGAATCGGTTCCAAGACAGCCCTGAGGATACCAAAATCTGTGAATAGTCAAGTGCCTTATAGAATAAGGTGAATATTCACATAATGTAATCCACACACATCCTCCCGCATACTTTAAATCATCTCTACATTACCTATAATACCTAATAGAATGTAAATGTTATGTAGTTACCGATGTATGGCAAATTAGAAGTTGTAATAACCTTAAATGGAGTATAACCTATAAAAATACTGAATCACTATGTTGTACACCACAAACAATATAATATTGTAAATCAACTCGACTTCAATTTAAAAAAAGGAAAAAAAACTATGTCAGCAACAACTGCAATCAGCAATAATGGCTCTTCTGGAAATGTCAAGAACCAGTTGATAAAGAAAAGATGTGAGGCTTTCTGAGCTAAGAGAAGGGAAGATATGTAAAGGATTATCTTACATATCAGTAACTTTTGGGAATGGCAAGATCAAAGAAGTATCTCATGACTAGTTATCAAAACTAATATCAGAGATTACCAAATAACAGTAATACTGATCATTTTAACTTTTTACTGCCTTGCTAAATAATCTGTAAATACATATGGAGTAATGAGATATTGAGAGGGCAGCAGTTGGGAAAAGAAAGAACACACAATAATTTATCATATGGCCAATTTAACCTTCATTTGTGAAGAATATATTCCTAGAAAGCAAAGGGACATGTCAAATTGAAATTGTCTCCCATGAATCAAGCCATGATAAACAGAAACTCATGTCCAACCTTCCTAAAGATGCCATTTAAATTTTTTTTTAATTCTTAAAATGAGCAGATTGTCCTATTCACTAAATCACCTTCCAGACCCAACAATTTATGAGTTTAGTTATTTCTTCCTTTTACAAATAGGGATCAACAGACTTAAGATAAATTAGGAACATACTGTCGCATACATTTTTAAAAAGCTAGTAATAATTATTAAGTACTTTGATACATTATATTTCTCAAGGATTATCATTTATAAGGTATTTTCATGCATATTCTCACTAAATTTTAAAACACTGAATCAAAAGAGGTCATTAGTCTCATTTTATAGATTAAGATTGTAGGTGTACAGATTTGTTCCCTGAACCAACATGGCAGAGTAGAAGGACGTGTTCTCACTCCCTTTTGTGAGACCACCAGAATCACAACTAACTGCTGGACAATAATCGACAGGAAGACACTGGAACTCACCAAAAAAGATACCCCATATCCAAAGACAAAGGAGAAGCCAAAATGAGATGGTAGGAGGGGCGCAATCACAGTAAAACCAAATCCCATAACTGCTGGGTGGGTGACTCACAGACGGGAGAACACTTATACCATAGAAGTCCACAAACTGGAGTGAAGGTTCTGAGCCCCATGTCAGGCTTCCCAACCTGGGGGTCTGGCAATGGGAGGAGGAATTCCTAGAGAATCATACTTTGAAGTCTAGTGGGATTTGATTGCAGGACATCGACAGGACTGGGGGAAACAGAGACTCCACTCCTGGAGGGCACACACACAGTAGTGTGCACATAGGGACCCAGGAGAAGGAGCAGTGACCCCAGGGGAGACTGAACCAGACCTAACTGCCAGTGTTGGAGGGTCTCCTGCAGAGGCAGGGGTGGCTGTGTCTCATGGTGGGGACAAGGACACTGGCAGCAGAAATTCTGGGAAGTACTCCTTGGTGTGAGCCCTCCCAGAGTCCGCCATTAACCCCAACAAAGGGCTGGGTAGTCTCCAGTGTTGGGTTGCCTCAGGCCAAACAACAAACAGGGAGGGAACCCAGCCCCACCCATCAGCAGAAAAGCAGATTAAAGTTTTACTGAGCTCTGCCCACCACAGCAAGAGTCAGCTCTACCCACCACCAGTCCCTCCCATCAGGAAACTTCCACAAGCCTCTTAGATAGCCTCATCCACCAGAGGGCAAACAGCAGAAGCAAGAAGAACTACAATCCTGCAGCCTGTAGAACAAAAACCACATTCACAGAAAGATAGACAAGGTGAAAAGACAGAGGGCTATGTACCAGGTGAAAGAACAAGACAAAACCCCAGAAAAACAACTAAATGAAGTGGAGATAGGCAACCTTCCAGAGAAAGAATTCAGAATAATGATAGTGAAGATGATCCAGGACCTCGGAAAATGAATGGAGGCAAAGATCGAGACGATGCAAGAAATGTTTAACAAAGACCTAGAAGAATTAAAGAACAAACAAACAGAGAAGAACAATACAATAACTGAAATGAAAACTACACGAGTAGAAATCAATACCAGACTAAGTGAGGCAGAAGAACGGATAAGTGACCTGGAAGACAGAATGGTGGAATTCACTGCTGCGGAACCGAATAAAGAAAAAAGGATGAAAAGAAATGAAGACAGACTAACAGACATCTGGGATAACATTAAACACAACAACATTCGCATTCTAGGGATCCCAGAAGGAGAAGAGAGAGAGAAAGGACCAGAGAAAATATTTGAAGAGATTATAGTCAAAAACTTCCCTAACAGGGGAAAGGGAATACCCACCCAAGTCCAGGAAGCACAGAGAGTCCCATACAGGATAAACCCAAGGAGAAACATGCTGAGACACACAGTAATCAAATTGGAAAAATTAAAGACAAAGAGAAATTACTGAAAGTAACAAGGGAAAAATGACAAAAAACACACAAGGGAATTCCCATAAGGTTAACAGTTGATTTCTCAGCAGAAACACTACAAGCCAGAAGGGAGTGGCATGATATACTGAAAGTGATGAAAGGGAAGAACGTACAACCAAGATTACTCTACCCCATAAGGATCTCATTCAGATTCAATGGAGAAATCAAAAGCTTTACAGACAAGCAAAAGCTAAGAGAATTCAGCACCACCAAACCAGCTCTACAACAAATGCCAAAGGAACTTCTCTAACTGGGAAACACAAGAGAAGAAAAGGACCTACAAAAACAAACCCAAAACAATTAAGAAAATGGTCATAGGAACATACATATTGATAATTACCTTAAATGGGAATGGATTAAATGCTCCAATGAAAAGACACAGGCTTGATGAATGGATACAAAAACAAGACCCAAATATATGCTGTTTACAAGAGACCCAGTTCAGACCTAGGGACACATACAGACTGAAAGTGAGAGGATGGAAAATGATATTCCATGCAAATGGAAATCAAAAGAAAGCTGGAGTAGCAATACTCATATCAGATAAAATAGACTTTAAAATAAAGAATGTTACAAGAGACAAGGAAGGACACTACATAATGATCAAGGGATCAATCCAAGAAGAAGATATAACAATTATAAATATATATGCACCCAACATAGGAGCACCTCAATACATAAGGCAACTGCTAACAGCTATAAAAGAGGAAATTGACAGTAACACAATAATAGTGGGGGACTTTAACATCTCACTTACACCAATGCACAGATCATCCAAACAGAAAATTAATAAGGAAACAGAAGCTTTAAATGACACAATAGACCAGATAGATTTAATTGATATTTATAGGACATTCCATCCAAAAACAGCAGATTACACTTTCTTCTCAAGTGCGCATGGAACATTCTCCAGGATAGATCACATCTTGGGTCACAAATCAAGCCTCAGTAAATTTAAGAAAATTGAAATCATATCAAGCATCTTTTCTGACCACAACGCTATGAGATTAGAAATCAATTACAGGGAAAAAAAGGTAAAAAACACAAACACATGGAGGCGAAACAATACATTACTAAATAACCAAGAGATCACTGAAGAAATCAAAGAGGAAATCAAAAAATACCTAGAGACAAATGACAATGAAAACACGACGATCCAAAACCTATGGGATGCAGCAAAAGCAGTTCTAAGAGGGAAGCTTATAGCTATCCAAGCCTACCTCAAGAAACAAGAAAGATCTCAAATACACAATCTAACCTTACACCTAAAGGAACTAGAGAAAGAAGAACAAACAAAACTCAAATCTAGAAGAAGGAAGGAAATCATAAACATAAGAGCAGAAATAAATGAAATAGAAACAAAACAATAGCAAAGATCAATAAAACTAAAAGCTGGTTCTTTGAGAAGATAAACAAAATTGATAAACCATTAGCCAGATGCATCAAGAAAAAGAGGGAGAGGACTCAAATTAATAAAATTAGAAATGAAAAAGGAGATGTTACAACAGACACTGCAGAAATACAAAGCATCCTAAGAGACAACTACAAGCAACACTATGCCAATATAATAGACAACCTGGAAGAAATGGACAAATTCTTAGAAAGGTATAACCTTCCAAGATTGAACCAGGAAGAAATAGAAAATATGAACAGACCAATCACAAGTAATGAAATTGAAACTGTGTTTAAAATCTTCCAACAAACAAAAGTCCAGGACCAGATGGATTCACAGGTGAATTCTATCAAACATTTAGAGAAGAGTTAACACCCATCTTTCTCAAGCTCTTCCAAAAAATTGCAGAGGAAGGAAAACTCCCAAACTCATTCTATGAGGCCACCATCACCCTGAAAGCAAAACCAGACAAAGACACTACAAAAAAACAAAATTACAGACCAATATCACTGATGAATATAGATGCAAAAATCCTCAACAAAATACTAGCAAACAGACTCCAACAACACATTAAAAGGATCATACACCATGATCAAGTGGGATTTATCCCAGCGATGCAAGGATTCTTCAATATACGCAAATCAGTCAATGTGATACACCATATTAACAAACTGAAGCATAAAAACCATATGATCATCTCAGTAGATGCATAAAAAGCTTTTGACAAAATTCAACACCCATTTATGATAAAAACTCTCCAGAAAGTGGGCATAGAGGGAACCTACCTCAACATAATAAAGGCCATATATGACAAACCCACAGCCAATATCATTCTCAATGGTGAAAAACTGAAAGCATTTCCTCTAAGATCAAGAAGAAGACAAGGATGCCCACTCTCACCACTATTATTCAACATAGATTTGGAAGTCCTAGCCATGGTAATCAGAGAAGAAAAAGAAATAAAAGGAATACAAATTGGAAAAGAAGAAGTAAAACTGTCACTGTTTGCAGATGATATGATAATATACATAGAGTAACCTAAAGATGCCACCAGAAAACTACTAGAGCTAATCAATGAATCTGGTAAAGTTGCAGGATACAAAACTAATGCACAGAAATCTCTTACATTCCTCTACACTAATGATGAAAAATCTGAAAGACAAATTAAAGAAACACTCCCATTTACCATTGCAACAAAAAGAATAAAATATCTAGGAATTAACCTATCTAGGGAGAAAAAAGACCTGTATGCAGAAAACTATAAGACACTGATGAAAGAAATTAAAGATGATACCAACAGATGGAGAGATATACCATGTTCTTGGATTGGAAGAATCAACATTGTGAAAATGACTATACTACCCAAAGCAATCTACAGATTCAATGCAATCCCTATCAAATTACCAATGGCATTTTTTACAGAACTGGAACAAAATATCTTAAAATTTGTATGGAGACACAAAACCTCGAATAACAAAAGCAGTCTTGAGGGATAAAAACGGAGCTTGAGGGGTCAGATTCCTTGACTTCAGACTATACTACAAAGCTACAGTAATCAAGACAATATGGTATTGGCACAAAAACAGAAACATAGATCAATGGAACAAGATAGAAAGCCCAGAGATAAACCCATGCACCTATGGTCAACTAATCTATGACAAAGGAGGCAAGGATATACAATGGAGAAAAGACAGTCTCTTCAATAAGTGGTGCTGGGAAAACTGGACAGCTACATGTAAAAAATTGAATTAGAACACTCCCTAACACCATACACAAAAATAAGTTCAAAATGGATTAGAGACCTAAATGTAAGACCAGACACTATAAAACTCTTAGAGGAAAACATAGGAAGAACACTCTTTGACATAAATCACAGCAAGATCTTTTTTGATCCACCTCCTAGAGTAATGGAAATATAAACAAAAGTAAACAAATGGGACCTAATGAAACTTCAAAGCTTTTGCACAGCAAAGGAAACCATAAACAAGAGGAAAAGACAATCCTCAGAATGGGAGAAAATATTTGCAAATGAAGCAACTGACAAAGGATTAATCTCCAAAATTTACAAGCAGCTCATGCAGCTCAATATTAAAAAAACAAACAACCCAATCCAAAAATGGGCAGAAGACCTAAACAGACATTTCTCAAAAGAAGACATACAGATGGCCAAGAAGCACATGAAAAGCTGCTCAACATCACTAATTATTAGAGAAATGTGAATCAAAATGACGAGGTATCACCTCACACCAGTTAGAATGGGCATCATCAGAAAATCTACAAACAACAAATGCTAGAGAGGGTGCGGAGAAAAGGGAACCCTCTTGCACTGTTGGTGGGAATGTAAATTGATACAGCCACTATGGAGAACAGTATGGAGGTTCCTTAAAAAACTAAAAATAGAATTACCATATGACCCAGCAATCCCAATACTGGGCACATACCCAGAGAAAAGCTTAATTCAAAAAGACACATGCACCCCAATGTTCAATGCAGCACTGTTTACAGTAGCCAGGTCATGGAAGCAACCTAAATGCCAATGGACAGACAAATGGATAAAGAAGGTGTGGTACATATATACAATGGAATATTACTCAGTCATAAAAAGGAACAAGATTGGGTCATTTGTTGAGACGTGGATGGATCTAGAGACTGTCATACAGAGTCAAGTAAGTCAGAGAGAGAAAAACAAATACGTAAATTAACGCATATATGTGGAACCTAGAAAAATGGTACAGATGAACTGGTTTGCAGGGCAGAAATTGAGACACAGATGTAGAGAACAAACATATGGACACCAAGGGGGGAAAGCGGCGGGGGGGGGGTGTGTGTGATGAATTGTACGATTGGGATTGACATGTATACACTGATGTGTATTAAACTGATGACTAGTAAGAACGTGCTGTAAAAAAAAAAAAAAAATTAAATTAAATTAAAGAAGAAAATGATTGTAGGTGTATGTGTTAAGTAAATCAACCAGCAATATGCAAACAAGCAACCAAAAATCAGTTATGGAAAAGTCAGCCTTCAGGGTCAGTTTAAAAAAAAAAAAAGGTTACTCAAATTATTGTTGTGATTTCTAATTATTCTTTGATCTTTGATAACACTATTTCCTAATTTTTTATCACACAGTTCTATAGAATTAACAAAACGCCATATTCTGATAATTGTCTTTTCACAAAAGGAATATTTCTAAAGGTTTTTGTTTTAAAAAAAAAGTGCACTTTTTCCACTTTCTTAGCAAGTGTCAGTGGAAGTGTTAAAGCAGTCAAATGTAAGTCTCCTAAAATAGCCAACCCATGAAATAATACCAAGTGTGTTAATTGGTACCAAGATTGAAAAATAAAATTAATTCAAAAAATAAGTAGTCATTTTTTGTGTGAGGTTGGTGGTATATGAATATAGTCTCACAGGATATTTTAACGAAGGCCAAATATTCCTTTCTTATTGATTGGTATAAATTACATATTGAAAATATAAAACCAAGACATTTTTATCCGGTTGAAGTAAAAGAATTGTTGTGTTTCTAACCCACTATATCAGTAAGTATTAACACTTGTAATGGGGTCAATTTTTAAATATGTTCTCTTGGAATGGTAAGTTTCCATGTAGGCATTATAATTATCATACGGTTTTATAATTGGGGTATATTACCTATTAATCATAGAACTCACTTCAGTGAAATGTGATGATATTATTTCCTCATATATTAAAGTATATTACTTTATTATTGTAAATAGAAAGGATAATTTCAATGTAACTTCACAGAAATCACAGATTAAAAATTTAAACTATCCAGCTCTGTAACATGAAGGCTTCACTAAAGATGAAAGCAATTGGACAACTTGCATAATTGACATTTTCTAATGAGTAGAAAGGAATGTCACTGTGTCCAGATGATTAAATGGATATCAGAATGTACAAAGGGACACACATCTCTTGATGCCCCCCAAATCCTTCTATCCATTCAAAGAGAACACTCTACTGCAGGAGGTTTTAGTCTAGTTTATTTTGTGAGTTCAGGCAGTTTGATTATGTGCAGAATGGAACTTTCACATTTGCCGTGAAATTTTCTTTAGTCAGAAAAAGCTAAAAAATTAAAGGATACTTTCTTCATGATACCTCATCTCTGTAGCCCAGTTGATTTTAGGAAACATAACTCACCAAATAGGTCACAGGGCACAGATCCTCTGGCCCATCAAAAGCCAATATAGATCCCCTGCATTCATACTTGACCTTACAATAGGTTGACAGAAGCTTTTGAGTTTGAGTGGCATAAATCAACAGAAAGTTGTAACTGAAAAACAGTAACATCACAAAATGGAAGAACTGAATTTCAAATCACTTCTCTAGCTCAACTGTAAATGAGAATGATATTTATGAAGCATTAGCACTATGTTTTTCTGTAATGAGTATCTAAATGTGTTTATCAGAGATTAAGTGGCAGTATAGCACATTAAACTACGGCAAACATCTGGAAGACTCTCCTTAGCAGTTTAATCACAGCACTTCCCAAAGTCTGTTTAGACCAGTGACAGTTATTTCAGACATATTTCAGAGTAAGCACATTGTAGACTTGATGCAGTGCAGTGAATATCTGCACCAGTTGAAGCATACTCATTCCTGAAGGGGACTCCCTGTTTCCCAGCAGCAAATGTGAAAAACTTTTATTTCTAAAATTAAGAATACTAGGGAAAATGATTATCTTAACTACTTTACTAAACTGCCAAACCTTGTTACTAGGTTTTGGTGGTACAAAGGGGATGAATATTATCCCAGGATCTGACCTTAGGGTCTAGCAGAAAAAAAATAGTTAAATAACAAGAAATTATTACAAACTCCGATAAACACTGCAACTGGAGATATATTGATACTATGTGATGTTGGAGTACAGTTCAGGAGCAACTAACCTAGTCAAAGGAAGTAATAAATATTTTACCTATTTTGTAAGTGAAGGTATGTGGGTGAAGAAGGGAGTTTGGCTTTTTTTTTTATACTAGGTAATTCCCAACTCTGAAAAAATGTTAAACATTTATACAGACTATAATCTCCTTAAGAGCAAGGGCCATGTTTATATTTTAGATTATAAGGCTTAGAAATTCCACCATAAATTATAGCATGATAAAATATTTGGTGGATTGGATTTATAGAAGAAGCAATGAATAAATGAATGAAGTAATGAATTAATAAATGAATCACTGACCGAGGGAGAGAGAGAGGACCTGAAGATAACGTCTTTGCAGAGGATCCCCAAGTATATCAAACATGAATGTAGGCAGACCCACTGTTTCTCCACATATGTCTCACACATTTAACTTGACCATCTCCATGGTGAAGAAATGAAAATCATCTTGCATTTTGTAATCAAGTCATTTTCCAATTCTTTTTGAGATTCAATTAACTAATACAAAACAAAAGATGAAGGAAGTAAAAGAGAAAAATTAAAAGTCACTAAATTCAAGGAATACTATCTTTTTCCATTTAATTTGTAATCACACCAAATGGAGGCACAGCACTGTCATCTGTATTTTCAATCAAGTGCCAAACACAGGGTTATGATTCTGTTCTAGTTGGAATATTTTCCATTATTCAACTTATTTAATAACCTGTCACTTGAAAGGGGGTCTGATAGGCTTTTTCACAATGAATCAAAGAGCTGCTCTGCCTTCCTCCTTTATTATGCATGCTACATTTGAAGCTAATGAAGCATAACCTGTGAGCTGTTACTTTTATAGATGAAAGAGACATCATGTCACATCTTCTATTTATTTCATCAGCTACTCTAGCCAACACAAAACACATTGATTGCCTTGCACTTCATTTTTGACAGATGATGGGCATTCTTGTTGCTGTCTTGTATAATTGTCCCATACCATATGCATATTTTAGTTATTAACTATGAATGAAACTACTAGAAAGAATAATCTGTGATAAAAATGATACATTTAAGAAATGTAGTGGGGATAATCCTGATTATTATATTTTACAGAACTGAATGTATTCTCCTCCTAGAGCAAATATTGCCTTGGAATAGTTATTTTTAAGAAGTATAATATCACCTAATACTGTTTTCATGAGGCTTTGTTATTTATTTTTTAAAAAATCTAGAAAATCAGTTCAGATAAAACCATATAATCTTCTCTGCAAGTAGGACAGCTTCATTATAAAAGGGCATCAAAAGGAAAAATTCATCACTAAAAAATGCTTTCATTGCAATAATAGTACTCAATGTCACTAACACTAGCCAATTCAATGTGTAATAGTACTCAGGCATAAGCTATATTTGATCCGTAACATGGTATAGGAGATAAATAGCCTTTACCATTTATAGAAGCACACAAATATATGTAACAAAAACCAGATTTTTATATATAACATTTAGCAGCTTTTTAAACTTTAAAAAATGTTAATGTAGGATATAACTTTTAAAAAAATTGGCTCCACAAGTAAAATTCCAAGAGTGTAAAGATATTTCCAGAATAGTAAAGTCTACCACTGTGAGTAGAAATACAGCTTTTACTCATAAGAATAGAAAAAAAAGTTTTGCCTACATGCACATATTCACACAGATTACTGGACAAATATAGAGCCTTCATTTTATTACATAACTTGCTTCTTTATAATCGATTGCTAGCTTGTTTACTTAATAAACCTCACTTGTTCCAAGCACAGTAAGTTTTACATTTGCAAGTGAGGAAAAGTATTTGAAGTGGGATTATAACATACTCCAAGACATATCATTACAGGGAATTGTATCATGAGTTATCACAATCAAAACAGAGAAGAAAAAGCTATGGTAAGTCCAGAGCAACTAACTGGAAGACTGTTCCACATGTGCATAATAACAAGTTACTGAAAACATACATAATAACAAGTTATTATAAGTCAGTGACAACAAAATTAATAGAGAACAAACACAGCCAGTGTACAAAAGCTATGTAAAGCCTCTCTTGCTAAAGACAACTGTCAAGGATCTTCACAGTTAAAATGACTACACAAAAAGGAATGAAAACGAAAATGCATAATTTACTCAACAATTAAAAATTGGACTCCAAATCTGTTATCTTTATATATTTGGAAAGTTGTGAAGTTTTAAAATATGTTTTAATGAAAGTAAAATGTTAAAAGTACAAATTATTTTTCAAAAAAAATGTTATTCATTTCAATTCAAAATTTGCTTTCTGTTATATCTTCTCTTCAGCTATACTATTCAATCAAAGTTGTATAAGTCACTGATTCAGGATCCATTATGGCTAAGGTCTTATTAACGCTGTAGTATTCTCAGTTTTCAGTCCACAAGAGACAACCTGGCTCTGTCTTTGCATGAAACTGGTCTGTTCCTTAATATAGTGCTGTCAAGTGTACTTCATTAGAAATCACAAGAAGCCCATTCTATTCATGGCTCATCTAGTCATCTATTCTGGGTCAGTACCCTCATTTGCAAAATAAAGCACTGAACCAACACCAAAGCTCTAAAATTTAGGAATTCTAAATCATCAAATACTATGAATTCTATTACTTAATTTTAAAGAATACTATATCAGAAATCCAAATATTAAATGTGTTAATGTACATCTGTTTTCTGTATATAAGACATAGTCATATGAAATATAGCTCTTCTTATGTATAATCAAACTCTTTATTGCTCAAATAAGCCTAGCTATCCCTATCATGGTATCACATAATTGAAAATATATTTACATTTTTCCCAAATCAAAGAAAGCTATTACATGATCATCCTTTAATCATCACTAGAATAAATAATAGTATTCTAGTAAAATTTTATATCAAGTTCAATTTCAATTTCTCTGTAAGAATCCCTTTGTTAACCCATTCTGACTTATAAAGTTTCTGTGAAACTTGATCTCATCAGGAGTATTATCTTCAAAATTGTTCATATTATCTTTAGTATATTCATCATGGTATCAAAGAGTTATATTAAAAGATTTTAATGTTGATTACACACCTATGGATTGTTTACTACCTAAGTTCAGTTTTAATAATCATTATGCGACCTCCTTGACTGTCTAGCTATGACCATCTAAAAAAAATAAATTTTCCATGTCTCCCTAAAATATATACTTCAACAGATAGGTCAGTATAATGAGAATTTAAGTGGTTAAGTATAGGTTCAAGAACAAAACCAAAACTTGAGTAGACTTCTTGTTGCTCTGCATTTGTACTTATCTCTAGACCTTATTTTCTTGTATATTAAATACATAGAAATAAAATACACCCCATATGATTTTCATTGGAATCATATACACTAAAGGGTAAGAGGTACCTAGAAGAATTTCTGGGTGTGTAATGATTGTCCTGTAAGTATTATTATATTTTAATTATATAAATATTATATCAAATATATTTATAATTTAATATTAAATTATATATGGCCATATTTACATACTAGATTTTATTGATATTCTTTAATGATATCATATATAATTATTATAGGCACCATAATATATATTATTTTATATAATGAGGAAAAATATATATAACCCTGAGGAAAAATCTATATATTTAAAACATTCCATTTGATATATGGAAATGTCCTCAAGTCTTTATTTTGCATTCCAGATATTTATAAGGTGAAGTTAAACTTTTTTTGAGTTTTTAATACACTCATATTAATAATCTCATCAAGTGGAAATACATATTCTCCACAAGTACAAGAGTGACTGAAAGGGTACATTTATGAGATCTACAACACAAAAATATAAATATGTTCATCTGTAACTACTCTAAACCTTTCTTATTCAAATACATTGAATCACAAACAAGATTTCTGTCAGTTTGATCATCATAGCACTAGTTTATCAACAAGCTACATTTCCGGCATGCTATTTAAAAACACACTTCACTGTTTCTGAGTTTCTGTACAATTACAAAACAACACTAACAGGATGTGACATAAAAAAACATGGTCCAGTCCTGAATGTGTAATAAAACAATGCAATATGCAATTCAACAAACAGGTATTAAATAGTTACTCTATACCAGATACTTTCCTAAGTGCTAGGGAGAGAGATTTGGCAAGTAAACCACAGACAATTTCAAAGTGTTTTAAAGGAGACTAAAGAGTGGGGTATTAGTGAGGGGATGGAAAAAGATATTCCATGCAAATGGAAATCAAAAGAAACCTGGAGTAGCAATACTCGTATCAAATAAAATAGAATTTATAGTAAAGAATGTTACAAGAGGCAAGGAAGGACACTACATAATGAACAAGGGATCAATCCAGGAAGAAGAGATAACAATTATAAATATATATGCACCCAATGTAGGACCACCTCAATACATAAGGCAACTGCTAACAGCTATAAAAGAGGAAATCGACAGTAACACAATAATAGTGGGGGACTTTAACACCTCACTTACACCAATGGAAAGATCATCCACACAGAAAAGTAATAAGGAAACACAAGCTTTAAATGACACAACAGACCAGATAGATTTAATTGATATTTATAGGACATTCCATCCAAAAACAGCAGATTACACTTTCTTCTCAAGTGTGCACGGAACATTCTCCAGGATTGATCACATCTTGGGTCACAAATCAAGCCTCAGTAAATTTAAGAAAATTGAATCATATCAAGCATCTTTTCTGACCACAACGCTATGAGATTAGACATCAATTACAGGGAAAAAAACGTAAAAAACACAAACACATGGAGGTGAAACAATACGTTACTAAATAACCAAGAGATCACTGAAGAAATCAAAGAGGAAATCAAAATATACCTAGAGAAAAATGACAATGAAAACACGACAATCCAAAACCTATGGGATGTAGCAAAAACAGTTCTAAGAGGGAATTTTACAGCTATCCAAGCCTACCTCAAGAAATAAGAAACATCTCAAATAAATAATCTAACCTTACACCTAAAGGAAATAGAGAAAGAAGACCAAACAAAACCCAAAGTTAGCAGAAGGAAAGAAATCATAAAGATCAGAGCAGAAATAAATGAAATAGAAACAAAAAAAACAACAACAAAGATCAATAAAATTAAAAGCTGGTTCTTTGAGAAGATAAACAAAATTGATAAACCATTAGCCAGACTCATCAAGAAATAGGGAGAGGACTCAAATTAATAAAATTAGAAATGAAAAAGGAGAAGTTACAACAGACACTGCAGAAATACAAAGCATCCTAAGAGACTACTACAAGCAACACTATGCCAATAAAATGGACAACCTGGAAGAAATGGACAAATTCTTAGAAAGGTATAACCTTCCAAGACTGAACCAGGAAGAAACAGAAAATATGAACAGAACAATCACAAGTAATGAAATTGAAACTGTGATTAAAATCTTCCAACAAACAAAAGTCCAGGACCAGATGGATTCACAGGTGAATTCTATCAAACATTTAGAGAAAAGTTAAAACCCATCCTTCTCAAGCTCTTCCAAAAATTTGCAGGGGAAGGAAAACTCCCAAACTCATTCTATGAGGCCACCATCACCCTGAAACCAAAACCAGACAAAGACACTACAAAAAAACAAAATTACAGACCAATATCACTGATGAATATAGATGCAAAATTCCTCAACAAAATACTAGCAAACAGAATTCAACAACACATTAAAAGGATCACACACCATGATCAAGTGGGATTTAGCCCAGGGATGCAAGGATTTTTCAATATATGCAGGTCAATCAATGTGATACACCATATTAAAATATTGAAGCATAAAAACCATATGATCATCTCAGTAGATGCAGAAAAAGCTTTTGACAAATTTCAACACTGATTTATGATAAAAACTCTCTGGAAAGTGGGCATAGAGGGAATCCACCTCAACATAATAAAGGCCATATACAACAAACCCACAGCAAACATCATTCTCAATGGTGAAAAATTGAAAGCATTTCCTCTAAGATCAGGAAGAAGACAAGGATGTCCACTCTCACCACTATTATTCAACATAGTTTTGGAAAGTCCTAGCCACGGCAATCAGAGAAGAAAAAGAAATAAAAGGAATACAAATTGGAAAAGAAGAACTAAAACTGTCACGGTTTGCAGATGACATGATACTATACATAAAGAATTCTAAAGATGCCACCAGAAAACTACTAGAGCTAGTCAATGAATCTGGTAAAGTTGCAGGATACAAAATTAATGCACAGAAATCTCTTGGACCCTATACACTAATGATGAAATATTTGAAAGAGAAATTAAGGAAACACTCTCAATTTACTACTGCAACAAAAATAATAAAATACCTAGGAATAAACCTACCTAGGGAGACAAAAGACCTGTGTGCAGAAAACTATAAGACACTGATGAAAGAAATTAAATATGATACCAGCAGATGGAGAGATATACCATGTTCTTGGATTGGAAGAATCAACACTGTGAAAATGACTATACTACCCAAAGCAATCTACAGATTCAATGCAATCCCTATCAAATTGCCAATGGCATTTTTTACAGAACTGGAACAAAATATCTTAAAATTTGTATGGAGATACAAAAGATCCCGAATAACCAAAGCAGTCTTGAGGGACAAAAACAGAGCTGGAGGAATCAGACTCCCTGACTTCAGACTATAGTGCAAAGCTACAGTAATCAAGACAATATGGTACTGACACAAAAACAGAAATATAGATCAATGGAACAAGATAGAAAGCCCAGAGATGAACCCACACACCTATGGTAAACTAATCTATGACAAAGGAGGCAAGGATATACAATGGAGAAAGGACAGTCTCTTCAATAAGTGGTGCTGGGAAAACTGGACAGCTACATGTAAAAGAATGAAATTAGAACACTCCCTAACACCATACACAAAAATAAACTCAAAATGGATTAGAGACCTAAATGTAAGACCAGACACTATAAAACTCTTAGAGGAAAACATAAGAAGAACACTCCATGACATAAATGACAGCAAGATCTTTTTTTGATCCACCTCCTAGAGTAATGGAAATAAAAACAAAAATAAACAAATGGGACCTAATGAAACTTCAAAGCTTTTGCACAGCAAAGGAAACCATAAACAAGAGGAAAAGACAACCCTCAGAATGGAGAAAATATTTGTAAATGAAGCAACTGACAAAGGATTAATCTCCAAAATATATAAACAGCTCATGCAGCTCAATATTAAAAAAAAAACAACCCAATCCAAGATTTGGCAGAAGAACTAAATAGATATTTCACCAAAGAAGACACACAGATGGCCAAGAAGCACATGAAAAGCTGCTCAACATCACTAATTATTAGAGAAATGCAAATCAAAACTACAATGAGGTGTCACCTCACACCAGTTAGAATGGGCATCATCAGAAAATCTACAAACAACAAATGCTAGAGAGGGTGTGGAGAAAAGGGAACCCTCTTGCACTGTTGGTGGGAATGTAAATTGATACAGCCACTATGGAGAACAGTATGGAGGTTCCTTAAAAAACTAAAAATAGAATTACCATATGACCCAGCAATCCCACTACTGGGCACACACTCAGAGAAAAGCTTAATTCAAAAAGACACATGCACCCCAATGTTCATTGCAACACTACTTACAATAGCCTGGACATGGAAGCAACCTAAATGCCCATCAACAGATGAATGGATAAAGAAGATCTGGTATATATATACAATGGAATATTACCCAGCCATAAAAAGGCACAAAATTTGGTCATTTCTAGAGACGTGGATGCATCTAGAGACTGTCATACAGAGTGAAGTAAGTCAGAAAGAGAAAAACAAATATCGTATATTAACGCATATATGTCGAACCTAGACATTGGTACAGATGAACCGGTTTGCAGGGCAGAAATTGAGACACAGAAGTAGAGAAAAAACGTATGGACACCAAGGGGGGAAAGTGGTGGGGGGTGGGGGTGATGGTGTGATGAATTGGGAGATTGGGATTGACATGTGTACACTGATGTGTATAAAATCGTTGACTAATAAGAACCTGCTGTATGTATAAAAAAATCAAAAAAATTAAATCAAAAAAATTAAAAGGGTAAAGAAGGTAAAATTCAAGGTTTCTTGCACTGCTTTAGTGGCACTGCTCTCAGAAAAAGTTATGAGAAAATTTCATATTAGAGTTACACGATCTTGTCATTTAGAAATAGATAATTTAAATTTTCTGCTCTTGTTCTTCTGTTCTCACCTACTCATAGACATTTTTGTGCTGGATATATACTCATATTATGAACTACCCCAGAGTATTTATTTAAATGATATTTCATTATGAAGTTAACATGAATTCCTTAGTGACTAAGATTTGATACCTGTTGTAAATAAATGACTCACATAACCAATGTATAATCAGGGTGTTACTTCAAATAAATGATTTAAAATGGCAAAAAAAAGAAGAGTGAGGTATTAAGGTTTATATAAGATACAGAGATAACAGATCTTATTAATGAAATCTATCTGAGGGTATATTTTGGAACTACGTGCAATTTTGTGTTGCTGGGCCATAAAGTATAATTAATGACTTTTATAATGTCCTACAAGGCCTTATTGAATTTGGCCTTTGGAAGATCCAATGGAAACCCTCTACTGGCCAAAAGAAGAAAAGCAACTGATGTTATAGAAGGTAAGCAACATGGGAATAGCTTGAAACAGATTATACTGGTTTTGTAGGCATTACTTTAATCTATTAAAGAGTATATAAGGAAGGGATACATGTAAATGGTGGCTTCCTACACATTTGGGAGAAATGGTTTGGAAACTGTGATAAGATGTGATATAGATCTCAAGTGAAAAGCCAAGCTGATGATTATATATGGATTGCAAAATCAAGATTCTAGCATATCTCAACATATCAAATGTCATCCCAGGAAAAGCATTGCTGATTATGTGCTGATTTTTCTTTTATAAAGTAGAATTTCAAGGAATTTTCAACATTTAAATGCTTAAAGTATGAGAACTCATTACTGTCACTTGACATTGGGAGACACATGGTGCTTTTTGAGAGTACCTGTTCCCACCCTCTTATAAACTCTGGGTAATCTCTTCCTGAATCTATCCTTAGAAACAACCTTACTTTTTATTGTGCATGCTCTTTGGTCCAGAGCTGGATGTCACACAGCACAACACACTTTCATTTACCCTCCATTCCTTTTTGTGCTGATACATCATTCAACAATGAATTTTACATATAGTACCAAGGAGTGTCAGCTTTAAGCCTTTTGTTTTCTATGAAAATCTGTCATCTTTTAAAGCTTGGTTGGTTAGATCAAAGTCTTCATTTTTCAGAAATGTTTCATATCCATCTGATATTCATGGTTGCCATGCAAAGATACAGCTTCTGATCATATATATGAGTGAAGTTAAAGAATGCAGACATCAGCATAATGCACATTGCTGGGTGACTGTCTCACTGGCTTTAGGTGATTCTCATTATCTTTTGAATTGGGGCAGAGGAGTTAGCTATGCTTGATAAAGCTGCATAGGTGTGAAAAAAAACCCAGTATGTGATATTTTATGCCTTTAAGAGTGTACAGAGTAAAAAGTATTAAACAGAATAGTTGAACCATGAAGGTCAGCATAGTATTTTATACAAGTGAAACATGTAGCTTCTTGATAGTTTTTCTAATCTGATTTTAACACATGTAATTTCTTGCCAAAGCTTAAAGGGTTTGAATGGAGATCTATTATACGTGTAAATCGATAGCCTGAATATATTTTTTTCTGTTATCTGGTTCAACACTGCTACAAAAAGATAAGTGTGAATTTGTACTGTATATTATCTCAAAAGAGATGCTTCCTAATCCTTTGGCAGTAGTGTTCAGAATAATAAGAGTTTCAGCAAAGAATTAAAAGATGAATCTTTGCTGATTTGTTGATGTGGATAGTGCTAAAAAACACAATAAAGACGGAAAACCAATATCTCTAACCGTTTTCACAGTGCAAATGAAGAGGTAATAAGTGGGAAAGAAAAACTGTTATTAATATAATTTATATAAATGTTTTTGTTTTGAAGGTTATCAAAGTTCTTTAAATTGGGACTTAATTTTATATTTTTTAATCCTTCATATCCAGTTCTTCATTTCTTCTTAGTTAAAGAAGAGATTAGAGTGTAGCAAAGTGTTGGAGTTGTTTACTCTCTCTACCTTTGTGTTTGTAAACATTCATAAATAAAATGATTAAAAAGAAAATATAGCTGACACTTGTTTGCCGTCCCATTGTAATAAATCATCCACATATATCTTACAATGAAACTCTTTCTAAAACTCTCTGCTGACCTCTCCAATTCTTTCTCCCCAGTTCCTCTGGAACATTTGCAATTACTGCATAGCTGTTGTTTGCTGGCTTCTGTTATTAAAAAAAAAAAAGTCTGGATTCTCCATTTATCTCTGTGATCACTTCTACCCAGTTTCCTTGCTGAACCCCTCTTACATTACTGTATCTTCACTTTGTAAAGATTATTCAAGTTATTACACTTTGCTCTGTTATCAGAATTTCTGAAAGTCCACCTATATCATGTTTTCCAGTACCATTATTATGTCAGTAGTTCCCAATTTTGTATCTCCATTCTTGCCCTATGTCCTGAGTATCAAGACCAAATTGTCAAACAGATGGGGACTATAACACACATATATCCATCACCACCAGAAACTAACCATGTTCAAAACTGAACTCATCTTCTTCCTCTCCAGAGTTATTCCTCCTTTTATTTTCTTTCTGCCTATTCCCTAGATTGTACACTTGAGTTGTCCTTTACTCATCCATCTCCCTTCTTATCTACCCTGGGTCACTAAATGCTGCCAAATTTCTTAACTCTCGCACATCTCACATCTATAGACTCCTTTCCATCCTACTGTCACAGTTCTATTACAGATCTCATTATCTCTCACCTGAATTATCATCTCAGTCTAATTGCTCTTCCTCTCCTCTCTCACCTCTGTTAACTATCTATGTGCTGTCAGGGTTATCTTTCTAAAGTACAGTTATGAGAATATCTTATATCTTATGATTCTCAGGACCAAGTAGGAAAAAGGTCAAACTCTAGTCTGGTCTACAAAGTTCTGCGGAGTAATAATTTTTGTGGAAATTATTTTCTGAAGATATTTAATCTCACATGTATGATATTTATATGCATTGGTTTGGGAATCAAGTCTTGTGATTGTTTTACCTTTACTCAATCTTAGTTCTGAAACATTAAAAACGTTCTTTAAGCATTTTAAACACCAGTTGCCTCACAGTGAAAGAGGTGTAACAAAGGATTTAACTCAGAACATTCTAACTGCCATCAATGAATAAACAATAAATATTATTTTCTGTGGTTTTTTTGTTAGTTTGAAGGATGTGAAATACCTAAAAGAATTTCCAAATGTTTCCAAAATCCATAAAGATAAACTGTTAAATATAACCAAGGGTAAGTTAAAAGAGTTCTTAATATTTGTATATGTTTATGAGCAACTTATTATTGGAAGATCATGTGCAGAGCATTAAAATAACACATTTTTTGCACAAATAATAAGAGGTACCATTGTTCCATTGTTTCAACTGTGAAATTTTTACCAGAGGTGAAATTCAGATATGCTGCCTTAAAGTGCACTGTTCTCTCTCAGTGTTACACTATTTAATATTTTCAAGAGAATTACTAAAAACTCCTATTTCATCCATCTCTGGAAGATGCCTTCTTTGTAAGAAATATTTTAATTTAGAAATGTTTAAACATATATTTTAAATACATTATAAAATAATTTTATTTTAAAATAATTTGGTCAAATTAATATAATTTTATACAGTACTTGAAACACTTGACCGATTCCTATGTTTTAAATATTTATAAATTAAGAGATATAAACACAGAAAGAAATATTTTGAGCAAACATAGGTTGCTTACTCCAAAACCTGAGAAATATAAATAAGCACATCAGGAGCCAAAACATGATTTTCACTAAGCATTACTTGGTGTGAATAGTGCCCCACAGAGTTGTTTCAGGATAATTCATTTCATCTATAATGAGAACGAATGTAGTAGATTTGCAAGCACTGAAGACACAGAAATGGCACTGCCAATTACCCAGTGCCATCACAACATGCTTCTTCCCTCTGACAAAATAGTGAGTGAAATTACAATAAGCACAGTCTAGGGACATATAGCAACTACCAAAGAAGTAGTTTGCCTAATCTTGGTAATTATGTCCTAAGTGCATTCCTTCCAACATTTACATTTGGATTTAGACATTTTTTTTCCTCTGTGTTTTTGAATACCGTGAAAGAAAAATGCTGTGCTTCAGCCTAGAGGTATCTGAGTTTCACTGGGAAATCTTTTCAAAAAGTTCTAGAAACCTTGGAACTGTATCACTCGTGGTGCATTCTAGGCAGAGATCAAGCTGAATCTCACTTGATCTTTTCTGAGATTGTGGACCTAGACTGCTGAGTTGTTTGAGTAGTATGGTTGGGAAGTCAACTGGTGGCTTATAAAGAGGCATTTCTGTAACCAAAGATCCAAATAAAATTTAACTTCACAGACTTAACCACAATAGCACCATATTCCTTTGGGATGCTGATTCACTGTTTCTAGCAACCGGTCAGAGGGAGGGAAAACCCCACCAACTGTGACTCAGCAACATAGTTTTGACTTCTGACAAAAATCTCATGTATTATTTTTCTAGTGCAAATAGACATGGCTTTTAAGAGACTTGCTATGTAGCCCTGTCACAAGGACCAGTTGTGTGACTCAACCCAGGTTATGCCACATTTCTGATCCCAATGACCTTTATCTATGAAATGAATGAGTTTGAGACTAGCACAAACAACATATGATTCCCTTCCTTCATGTGAGAAGACATTCATTTTCAGAACACTTCCCTTCATTATACTCTAGGATAACATATTTGGGTGAAAGACTTTGCAGTTGACTTTTCAATATGCTGACGATCTAGTCTTATTGCCCTAGGTAGTTCTCGATCATAAAATTGATAATGTGTGCCATAAAACTTTCATTGAACAAACATTCACTAAGTGCCAGTAAGTGCTAAGCACTGTGTTGAGTGCTGAGGGTAGAAGAAAAATATGATAAAGACCTTGCCCTAAAGACATTATAGAGAAAATAAAACATGAAATGATTCACTATTCCTTGTGTGTTTACTATACACTAAGTTGTATATTTCCAATTAATAGATAAGCAGAGCAATTTGTATTCAAGTCTATATTTGACTGCCTCCAAATTCTGTGTGTGGTCAACGATACACTACCACAACAGGCAAGAGGGTTTAGCAAATAATTATGCAGGCTCCTTTGCATTCCAAGCCCTGTTTATGTACATTTCTTGATGCCTTTAATATATAAGGCTTATCCCACCAAATTTCTTGAGCCAATCTTGGTCAATACAGACAGTTTACTCTAGGCCCTTGTCCCTTCCAATGGGAGTTTCAGAAATTAGTGATATTGCCTGTTAATCACACACTGTACAAAGTGTCACAGATAATCCTCATTAATGCCCTCTCAACTCCATTGCCTAGGAAGGTTTTGACCATTTGCTTTGCCCATGCCAACCCCCTCCTCCAAGAGTAGAACTGACTCTAAAAGCACAGTCTTCATCTGGAGTTCATACTACAACCCAGAACAAGCATCTATATGAAAAACAATACTGTCAATAATCAGCCAGAAGATATTACCTTCTTCAAACTTGATGCCTGTCCTCAGAATGCTAAAAATCATCCTGGCTTTTTGTCTAATGACTATTTTTCTTGGGGCTAACCATAAAGCTGGGCTTTTTCTTGGCCTCGGCCCTATTTGATTCTGAATTTCCTCCATTAGCCTCCATCCAGCTAAGGTCCTGAAAAATTCTCAACATTGCTTTCCTATTTAAGAATCGTATCACTATTCAATTTACAGTAATTACATTAAACTGATAAGCAGACCGTCTATCCAATATGTTTGGCTTAAATTAAATAAATACCTCTCACTTAAATAAGTATAATAAATTTACAACGTTTGTACATTTATCTTTATAGATTGAAACACAAATGACAACCCTTTGTTGAATAGCTTCTCTGGCTTTCTTCTATTTAGAATCAACACAGTAACTTTGATGACCACATCTTATGGATGCCAAACTCTTCTATGGCAAGTGTCTTTCTCTTTCTCTCTGTCATCTTATCTGTTTTGTGATCTCTATGGGCAATGGTTTCCATTACTCTGGAATTAGCTTGAAAATGTCTGTGTGACTAGGCAGTTGAAAACACCCTGTGTTTTATAGGGTTCCACGTTCTGATGGCTTAATTATACTTGATCTCTGGGAGGATGTACATTTTTAATTGAGGTGCAGATGCTACATTTGTAGGATCAATGAGTGGGTATTCTATATGCTCCTATTTGAAAATAGGAACTAGCTTCCTTTTAATGCAATTATATTCAAAATACAAAATGCAGTTATTCTGTGAAGTTTCCTTATCATAGAAGAGAGAATACATTGTACAAAAAAAGCATATTTATTACAATTTTATGGAAATTGCTAGACTTGAAACAAAACATATTTTCTCCCCTTATAACATTTTTAAAAAGAGATTCATTTTAGGTGTGCTCAGTTAGATAATGATTATATTCACTAAAATTCCATAATTAAGGGTAACAACACCAGTCATAATAGGATGTTGAAAATAATATACCACATTGCTGAAATGTTAAAATTTGCAAAGCTCCTTAGAACATGGGCCTTATAATACCTTAGATAGGAAGCCTATCGTTTACTAATTTTGTGACTTTAGTATAATCACAACCTCTCAGAACAGTTTCCTACCTACTTTATGGGTTGGCTTTAAGCCTCATCCTAGTTAATATAGGTAAAAAGCATATTTTTGTTAATAACAAATGCTTAATAAATATCAATTTGTATTAGAACAGATTTTATCCACAAAGCAACTCTGTGAGACCACCACCAACAAAGAAGCTCACTGGGAAAAGAAAAGATCTATATATGGATGTAATCATCATAAGTAGTGGTGATCAATTAGTTCTATGGTGTTTTGAGAAGCACTAGTGATACATATTTTGCTGGAATAACAGATGATACATGAGAGTAATAAAGAAAACATTCGGGAAGAATGAGAATGAGAGTTACACCAATTTTTCTGAAAAACAAATATTTTCACCATATAGAATAACCATCTTAAAAGACTTGGTGATGTTAACGTATAGAAATGCAGCTGATTTTTGAACATTCATTTTGCCTCATGCAAGTATGCTGATTTCATTTATTACCTCTAACTTGTTTTTGGAGTCTTTATGGTTTTCTACATATAAGATCATGTCATCTGCAAAAAGAAATAATTTTACATCTTCCTTTCCAATTTGGGTGTCTTTTATTTCTTTTTCTTGCCTTATTGTTTTGGCTAGATTTCCAGTACTATGTTGAATACAAATGGCAAGACTGGGCATCCTTGCCTTGTTCCAGATCTTAGAGAAAACTTTTTTACCTTTTCACTATTTAGAGTGATGTTGTATGTGAGCTTTGCATATATGGTCTATATTGGGTTAAGGTAATTTCCTTCTGTAACTAATTTGTAGAGTTGTTTTTTTTTTTTAAATCATAAAAGGGTATTGAGTTTTGCCAAAGGCTTTTTTATACATCTACATTCTGTTTTTACCCTACATTCTGTTAATGTTGTCTATCACCTTGATTGATTTGTGTACGTTGATCCATTCTTGCATTCCAGGCACAAATTCAATTTGGTCCTGGTGTATGATCATTTTAATAAGTTGTTCATTTCAGGTTTTCAATATTTCATTAGGATTTTTGTGTCTATGCTTATCAGGGATATTTCCTACAATTTTCTTGTGGTGCCTTTCTCAGTTTTTTTATCACAGAGAAACTTTTGAAGTAGTCCCTCTTCCATTTTTTGGAAGACTTTAAGAAGGATTGAAATATATTAAAAGGAAATTAAGGAAACAATATAATGTACAATCGCAGCAAATAGAATAAAATACTTAGGAATAAATTTATCTAAGAGGTAAAAGACTGATGAAAGAAATTATAGCAGACACAAATAAATAGAAAGACACCATATGTTAATGGATTAGAGTTATTAATATTGTTAAAATATCCATTCTACCCAAAGTGATCTACAGTTACAATGAAATCCATATAAAAATCCTAATGACATTTTTTACAGAAGCAGAAAAAATGATCCTCAAATTCATATAGAACACAAAGACTCTGAATGCCAAAGCAATTTTGAACAAGAAAACAAACCTGGAGGCATCACACTCCCTCATTTCAAAGTATATTAGAAAGCTACAATATGGAACTGGCATAAAAGAGATATATGGACAATGGAACAGCACATATAGAGAGCCCAGAAATAAACCCACACATATACAGTCAACTGATCTTTGACAAAGATGCCAGAATACACAATGGGGAAAGTTTATTCAATACATAAATGTTTCTTCAATAAATTGTATTAGGAAAAACGGATATACACATGCAAAAGAACGAAATTGGACTCATCTCACACCATACACAAAAATCAACTCAAATGGATTAGAGACTTAAAAAGATCCCAAACCATAAAACTTCCAGAAGAAAACAGAGGGAAAGAGCTTCTGAATATTGGCCTTGCCAATGATTTTTTGGACACCAAAGCACAGGCAACAAAAGCAAAAGTAGGTAAATGGGACTAACTCAACCAAAAAGTTCCTACACAGCAAAGGAAATAATCAACAGAGTGAAAAGGGAACTTAGAGAATGGGAGAAATATTTGTAAACCATATTTCTGATAAAGTGTTAATAGAGATAAATATAGATATCACCTATAACTTAATAGCAAAAAAACAAATTACCAGTTGAAAAACAACAAAGGAGCTGGATGTATATTTCTCCAAAGAAGACTTACAATTGGCTAACAGGTATATAACAAGGTGCTTAACATCACCAATGATCAGGGTGATGCAAATCAAAACCATAGTGAGATATTACTTCATACCCTTTAGGACAGGTATTATGAAAAGAAAAAAAAAATATTGGTGAGGATGTGGAGAAATGGGAACACTTGTACACGTTGGTGGGAATGCAAACTGCTGTAGCTATTATGGAAAACAATATGCAGGTTTAACAAAAAACTAAAAATAGAACTACCATATGACTCAGCAATCCCGCTTCTGGGTATTTAGCCAAAGGAATTGCAATCAGGATCTGCACTCCCATGTTCACTGCAATATTATCCAAAATAGCCAAGATATGGAAGCAACCTAAATGTCCATTGATGGATGAATGAATAAAGTATGGTATACACATACAGTGGAATATTATTCAGGCTTAAAAAGGAAGATAATTCTGCTATTTTCAACAACATGGATGAAACTAGAGAACATCGTGCTAAGTGAAATTAGCCAGACACAGTAGGCTTATTTCAAAATGTCACTTATGATATATAAAATACAACACACATAATACTACTTATGTATCTAAATTAATCAAACTCTTAGAGTCAGAGAGTTGAATGGTAGTTGCCATGGGCTGTAAGGAGGGGGCATTGGAGAGGTATTCGTCAAAGATTTAAAGTTCAGCTATACAAAATGAATAAGTTCTAGAGATCTACTCCACAGCAGAGTGCCTCTAGTTAACAATAATTAACACTTTGCAAAGAGTGTAACTCTTAAGTGTCCTTATTATAAAATAATAATACTAATAATAAATAAGAGATCTGGAAGAACCTTTTGGAGGCAGTAGATAGGTTTTGGCCATACATTATGGTGATGGTTTCACAGGTATATACATATCTCCAATCTCACATTGATACATTGCTTTAGTGCAGTTTTTGTATGTCAAAAAAAAAAAGTTAAAAAAAAAAATACTCAACTTTCAACTGACGTTACTCTAATAAATTATCCCGGACTTGCTTCTTACAACACTCATTGGAATTGTCTCAGGTTTTTAACTTAATCTAATATTTTGTGACTTTATTCAGTTGACAACTGGTTGATTTCATGGATATATTAATTTAAATATCAAAATATTCAGAATGAGCATTAAATCCAATTGAATATAATTTATTAATTGAACAAGTCATGCATGAGCGAATAGATGGGTGAATGAATCCTTCAACAAATTATTACAGCATATTATTGAAACTTTTCTATGTATTTCTCTGCCTGCTTCTGTTATTTCTAGCTTTCTTATCACCTCATTACCAAAATTTTTCACCTAAGTTGTGAACTTCACTTTATCACTGTATATTTTTTGTCCCTTATATTACTGAATTCACCAACTTAAGTTTTTCAGTATCACCTCTGTGCTGAAGACTCCCGAAGTTCTTTCCCAATCCTGATCTTTGTTGTTTTCCTGTTCGAAATCTCTAATTGTCTCCTAGGCAATCCCATTGGATGTTCTCTTTTTCCCTCAAATAGTTCAAAGCTAAAATGGATTGATTACACTGCCTTTCACTTCTTTTGTGCAGAGCTGTGCAGAACACCAAAGTTGGCACCAGCAAAATAAAATGAGCAACACTTTTCTGTTATATACCCCACTTCAAAACTCAGTGCTTGTTTCCTGACAGCATCTGGGATAATCTAGTTCCTCACTACTAGCCAAGCCCAAGAGTGTCATCACATGGGGTCCTCCCTCTGACAGTACTTTATATCCACTGATCTCTTTCCCTGCTAGACAATGTAAAGGTCTGTAATTTCTCTCCATCACATATATCAGTATTCATCAGGACGGGCCACACGACAGAATTATGTGGAAGATTTAAACAGATACTGGTGTTTAAACTACATCCCCAAGTATTCTTCTTTAATTGGTAAGAAGTAAGACTTGAGAATTTGAACTGTGATAAACTCCCTGGATGATTCTAACATGCATCCAGACTTTCCCATGACTGAATTACAAGAGAGATTCTGGATTATTTTGTTTAATAACACATGTTGTCCAGATGCTGCTTCCTTCGCTCTCCAGACTCACCTTCCCTGTATACATGGCACTTCAGCAGTATTGCACAACACTTGTCATTCCCTAAATATAGCATGTGATCTATTTCACAGTACTAAGGTGTTTCTCATGCTCTTATCATATTTTTCTACTTCCAAGTCATCCTTCAAACCTCTGTTCACACATTGCCTCTCCCAGGAAGCATCTCTGGATGACAATATCCCTTCACATCTGCCTATATCTTTACCTATGTTCATTTGTAATAAATTTGAGAATACAGAGTGGCATCTTCCTAAATTTTAATAAGTCAGACTCACACAGGTGTATCAGTCTTATATTCCCATCTGGTCACTAATGAAGGAGTTGGGCTGCTTACCTGAAGATGGAGTGAAAAGTTTGCTAAGGTTGACCAAACCAAGAGCTCAGAGTAATCATTGCTATTTAATCCAATGGTCCTAAACTGTGCTAAATATGTCCTATTATTTTCCCATTTCTGGAGGCGGAGAGTGACAAAGAAGTGGATGGAGATTAAAACTAGATGGATCCTGCATTAAAATAGAGAAGGAGAATTAGAATAGAGTATCCCTTCATAGAAAGGTAAAAATGATGGAATAAGAAATATTCTAACAGAATTAAATCTTCCTTACCAGCTGTGTCATCTGAGATTAAATTATTTAACTTTTTATTTCTATATTTTGCAAAATTCCTTCCTGTGTTATTGTTTTAGACCACAAGACTTTCTGCAACACTGGATTTTTTTTGTTTTATATTCTTTTGGTCGTTATGGTTCTGTCCAAACAATACATGTAGAACAAGATCAAACAAACAAATCCAAGACTTTGCTATAATGGGTCCCTGATTCCATAGCAAAAGTCATAAACAGTGAGTTAGAAGCACCTCAACTTCACAAAGCCACCATTGATGTCATATATGTTATCGCCAGTGGCCTGAATTTTTTTTTTCTGAATTTTTGAATTTTTATTTATTTTTTTTATACAGCAGGTCCTTATTAGTTATCCATTTTACACATATTAGTGTATATATGTCAATCTCAGTCTCCCAATTCATCACACCACCACCACCACCACCCTGCCACTTTCCCCCCTTGGTGCCCACGCGATTGTTCTCTATATCTTGCAACACTGGATTTTATTCTTCATTTTTCATTCACCCATTCCTCAAATTGTACTGTCTACTATTTATTGAGTGCCTACTAAATATTAGATAGCAATCAATTTAAATTCATTAACTCTACAAGATAAATGGATGTTTAATATAATCACACTGCCAGTAAAAAAATAATTTGATTTTAACATGTGTATCTTCATTATTTCTAAGTGATACAACCTCCAAACATTCTCAAGCTATTTAGAGTAAGCATGTCACAGTAAGTATTTAGTAAAATCTTTTACCCATAAGACATATTGAAAGGACTAGGTGAGATTAAAAAACATAAGAACAAAACAAAACAATTATAGCAAAAGGAACAAAAATTCAGAAATTAACTTTCCCAAAAATAGGCATAGAGTAAAGGGATTAGCTATGCACTCAGAAGAAAATAATAAAAGATATAAAGTTACCAATAAGGCAATAACTATTCATTGAGCACCTACAAAGTGTGTGCATGTATGTGTGATTATGTATACACTCACACATATATAAATATAGATACATATATTCACATATACTCATAAACATATGATAAATGAGTGTGTATATATAGACAAAAATATATGCACATATATATTAGTATCACACAATGAGATATATGTATATGTGTACATATGTACAAATATGTATATATACACACACAGACAACACAAACACATAGATATGTTACAACAGCACCTGGCAAATAATTAGTTATATTAACATTAGCCATTGTTGTCACTGTTGTTGCTAATATTGTTATTACATACTAGCCATTCTCTAAAACCTGAGGAGTTCATGAACTGATATGTGAAGGTAGAATCCTTATGACTGTTCAGTAGAGAAAGACTACAGGGATACAAGGATGGAAGTTGGAAAAATAATGAGGAGATAATTACAAGAAAACAGCTGTGATATGACAGTAATTTGACTATGTAGGTAGAGGAGAAGAGGGTAGGAAATTATGGATTTTTAGATATATTTCAAAGGAAGAATCCACAGGTTTGCCTATGGACTGGACAAAGAGTATTAAGGAAAGAGGAATGCCAAGGATCACTTCAAGAATGACAGTGATTAAAGAAGTACAGGTGAATATTGTCCAAATTCAGATGAAGAAAAAGTTTGCATCCAGCTAGAAATATACGAAATGCTACATCAATGAGATCATATTTTTGCTGGACCTTCTAAATCATTGTATGAGTAAATGTTTCATAGACATGAGGGTAAAATATAAATATATGTATGTTTTCATTTCTTTCTCTTAAACAATTTTACATTCTTCTAGACTCCCCAGTTGGTAACTGATGATAAATACAATTTCTGTTGCTTGTAGGACCTCCAATGTATGTACATGGGTCATGCATTGATCCAAAGTTTACAAGGAGCTGGAAAACTGGAAGGGACCAAATCCTTTGCCAATCCCTGTCACTATTGTTGTTATCACCAGTATTCATTATTACTCTAAGTTGTCTCTATGTGATAATCCACTGATATCTTTCAGAAACTATGGGGCAGGTCCCTTACAGAGAGACACTGTACAGAACATAGAGTCGCATAACATTTGAGGAGATGCTTCTGAGAATGTTTCATATCTTCTGCCACATGCAGAATCCCCCCCCCCACCGCAACCAAAAACCACCAAACATCTTAGTCTCTAGAAATATCAGATCAGTTAATGTGGCTCTATTTACTTGACATTTTCTTCAACAACAGCAGCAACAAAAACAAAACAACAATAAAAACCCATTGAGTAAGGATGCTAAGTACTTGGAAATTTCTCGTTTTGATCCTAAAATACAGAGACCAATAAATACCACCCATATTTCTTCTGCTTCCATTCAATGAACTAAAACTTAGGACCAATCTTAATTACTTCCTTAGAAAAGGAAATAGAAAAATATCAACAGCAGAAAAAATAAATCTCAATTTACTATTTCCATAAATTATCCTGATGTAGATTTTAATTTTTGGTATCTACAGACATTCTGAGAAGGTATTCAAGGTAACATTGCTAAAATAAATGATTATCCAGCAGTTAAGACTTCACTGTTGTAAAAGTGAAAGCAAATCTGCAACCCTGGGAATATCTTTGGTTTTTGTCAACTTTTGCATGCAATATTAAACCTAATCCCCAGGTGGATGATGGAATGCAGGATATAATTTTTTTCTTCTGTTCAGTCACTTTTATTAGAGTATTGTCACATATGGAAGAAGAAGGAGAGCACCATAAAAATAGCTATTAAAGCTAAAGATAGTCACAAAAAGACAAATAGAATTGAAATCATAGAGAATGTTATTACTCATCTAGGACTCCTCAGCTGCTATGTCTGATAAAAATAATTTCATCACAATCAAATTCAGAGAGAGACTACAGATTTACAATAACAGAATTATGCAAACTATATTTCACTCTTCAAGTGTTCTACAATATCTAATATTAAAAGTAATAAGATGTAGTTTGATTACTTTTTAAAATTCTCAAACCTCAGCTATTTTTAAATCTGATTTTAACCTACATGTGCCATACGTCCTATGCTCCTTATGTAGATGACAAAATAATGAAACATTACCCAGTTTTTCAATATGTACATTAGGTTACAGGATTATAGGATGAAATATGGAATAGTTAACCTGGAAAAAAAGACAGAGTCCTGGTTTTGTTGTTTTTCCTTCTTTCTTTGTTCCAGAAGCCACTTGACAAGTCTACCAACACGCTAACCTTTCTTCTCTCTCCCTACAGTTTCTAGTAATAGAGCAAATGTGCTACTTCCTATCAAAGATGAGCAATATGTTTGTGGGCTGGGAGGTTTGTACTTCCCCTTCAGCCTGATTAGCCTTGACTGCTTCGATCCGCACTTGAGTTTAGAATACATGTACAATCCTAAATCACTTTTCTTTCTGAAACGCAATTAAAAAAGGAAGGTGGGTAGAACATTTGTGTGTGTGTGTGTGTGTGTGTGTGTGTGTACAACGAGTTAAGCTTATCAAAATTATATTTACAATCTCATGTAATCATTGCAAAAACACTGCCAATGGGAGTTCCAGGAGACCCTTAGGAAATCTTTGTTATTTGCAACATAACAATAATCCTTATTTCACCTTTAAAAATTGAGATTGTAGTAATTTATTCTCCATTTGCCCCTTAGATCCACGTTCAATTCTTCTTGACCCTATAACACACCTCAGGAGACTGTCTATGGGACATATAACTCAGACTCCATTGTCACTGGACTTCCCCTTGGGTTTGGCCACTGGAGGTACTGACAGGAGATCAAAGAGGGGGAAGAGAACCAACCTAGGAGGTATGTTTTTCCCATCTTTCTTTCTCTGAAGGGGTTCTGACAGAGGTTGTGTCCCTTTATGAAACTAAATTCTGCATGGGAACTCCACTTGCCTGATCCCAGACCTTAGCCAGTCTTCAATACCACCCTTACAAACATTTAATGTAGGTTCAGATATGCTACTGCTAACACCACGTAGCCTCAAATCCTTAGTTGATTCTCATAACCTAGCCCACATGTCTATCAAAGGTCCCTTTATTACAAAAAATAACTCTTAAACATCACAGCTCAGTACACTATCTAATCCTTCTGTGGATTAGAGAGAAACAGTATTACAAGACTGAAGGTTTTACCTCAAAATAAAATGCAATCAAGTTACAACAAAGGAAAAATATGAATTATTCTAAACAGAAAAATTAACAAACAAAACACCTTTATATTTCTGTATCCTCAGTCCAAAGAAATTATATGGGTTGACTATTTTGTGATACTTCTGTTAGAGGATGCCATCTTTCAATTACCCAAGTTAAAAAGACAAATGTAATCAGATATTATCACTGTCAATCATATAGATGAGTGATTTTCAAATAGTAGGTTCTAATATTTAGTACACCATTAAATCAAAGTAATCAATCAAGACCAGCAATTTTTTAAGAGGTACAATAGATCAGACAAGTCAGAGATTTAATTAAAATAAAATGTAAATGATCATAATGAGTTGCACATAGTAAGGATCTTTTTTTCACGAATTTTGATTTATTAGAAACACACGTGTGTTTATGAATATGTCACAATGTAAAATATAGTTCTTACCATGAGTTACATTTTTAAAAGCCTGAAAATTTCTTTTATGAAATAGGGATCTGATCCATTCTTCCTTTGGAAGCATTTACAAGGTTGTGTCAACAGAAGTTGATTCTGTATGGATTACAATATATGTATGCCTTCTAAAATTGAAAGAGTCATCATTCTCCAGGATTTTGACACAAAACAAAGAAAACAGCTAAGAGTTGGGAGAGCACTGTGAGCTCATTTTTACTCAATGTATTTGAGCTCATTTTTACTCAATGTATTTTGTGTAGAATATAAATGAGGTTTTGTTTAACCTCAAAGTTCTGAATCTCTTGCTCACTGCTTAATTGAAAATACGTACATACATATATATTTGTGCATATACTCCCTTTATAAATAGTGAGCAGAAGATTTAAGACCTGGAAAATAGAAAGAAAATTCCTCAGATCACAGGCAAGGATTACCTGTAAAGTGTAGGAAATATTATTCATCTTTGAGAGAAGAAGGAATTTAGGTTTAGTAGGATAAAGTAATACCTACACCAAAACAAAGCCAATTTTAATGGTATTGATGTTGAAGTGGACGTATAACCTACTGATTTATATTATAGGTCCTAGGGACTGACTTTCTGGGTTTATAGCCTTGCTTTGCCATGGTTTAGCTATGTCATCTTGCACAAGTTTTTAATATCTTAATTTGTCAGTTTTTTTTTTCTTAAAATAGAGACAAAAATATTTAAGACTTGATTGTTCTGAGAATTATATAGTTAAATAAGTAAGTATTTAGTGCCATATATATCATAAGCATCCAATAAAGGCTAGTTACTATTCTTCCTAGTTTTCTCTTTCTTTTTACTCAGAGTTGCCATTTCTTAGTTCTTTCCCGTATGATAACATTGGCTTATAATGTTTAAAATCTACATATCTTTATGTATGACCATGGTAAGCTTACATACAAGCTTATTATGTATATATTATCTTTCATTTCTTACATATTTGAAGGAGATTAAAAAGATAGTCTTGGGACTTCCCTGGTGGTCCAGTGGTTAAGACTCCACGCTCCCAATGCAGGAGACATGGGTTTGATCCCTGGTCGGGGAACTAAGATCCCACATGCCACATGCCACACAGCTCAGGCAAAACAAAAAAAGATAGTCTTCTTGCTAACAAGAAAGATTGCATAATATTATATATAATATATGCTAACATACATACATATAAATAATACATAGCATATAGTTCATTTCTTTTTAATTTGAAGATTCTTGTGAGAGAATTGTAATACCCCCTTTCTACAACAATATCAGGGAATATGGTAATTCTTTCAAGTAAGTTATTCAGAGAATTTTAAACTGTTCAATCAATTTTGATAGGAAACTTTAGAAAAATATACATAGTATATTGACCAGGCAGAATGATGTGGTTCAAATAGCAGTGTATTAGATATTGGACCTAATTTCAGTTCTAAGTTAGCAACTTGTTATGTCCCTCTGGTAAGTTACTTGACTACACTGGACCTCAAAATTCATCAATAGAATGGAACTGTGGAACTACATAATATATAAAGTACTTTTCTGTAGTTCTCTGACTCAGGATAATAATTATGAATATAATTTATTAGTACTATTCCAATATATTAATTCTCTCAGGAACTATTCAGAAGTACTGCTTTTTCCCTCACAATAAAAAACTTCACTCTTTGATTTTCTCTGTTTTGATGCAGTAAAATTTTTCTCTCTCTTTCCCCATGGTATAAATATTTTCTATTACTTTTCACTGCCTCGTGATTGCATTTAGTTTCATCAAATAAAATACAGTGCAGTGATTAAGTGTAAGAATGTAATATCACTAATATCATTTCTTTTACTTACTAGTTACATAACTTTGGGCAAATTGCCTGAACCACTTAAGTCTTAGTTTTTCTTTTTTATACAAAAGAGATATTAAAAACAGTAATTATTTCACTTTTTGAGAAATGATTGATTATCCGACACATCACTGACTGAACTCTAGCCATAGACAAGCATTGTTCTATATGCTCCTGGGTTGCAGAATATGCATGACAAACTTAGTGCCCTCATGAATGGAACCCTGCTTTTAGGGAAAGAAAAAACAAACAAAAACGAATATAGTGTCAGAAGGCTGTAAATAAGGTGAAAATATAAAGTAGTGTAAACATTTAGAAAGTGACGGGCAGAAAGTCAGAGTGTGATGGGAACTATTTTAGATTGGTTAATTAACGTAAACTGATATATACTCCAAAGTCTCAATGGCTTAACATTGTTTAAATTTACATGCTGCTCGTGTCTTAGTCCCATTTGGGTTAGAATTTTCTCATAGACATCTCTGTATTAAGTCTGACTCAGATATTCAGGTTCTCTTCATAATGAGGCAACATCTGCCTTTGTTTTTGCAGTTGGGGAAGGGATGGTGGAAAATTCATGGAAAGTGTTTTTCAGCCACTCGGTATGTGGCATGCTTGATTTCTGACCACATCATATTTGTTAGAACCCAGTCACATGACCCCAACTTAATTATAAAAGAGACTGTGAAATTACCCTACTCTTGTACCCATTACACACACAAGAAGTGAACCTAGATTTGATGAACACTGAGTGGGACTCTTAGCCACTCCTAATGGAGAGTACTATACAGGCCTTTCTGAAGGCATTTGGATAGAAACACCCAATTTCCAGCTTTGCTAACATTGCAAGAATTTGGCCTCTGAATAAGTGAATATACTTTTAGTTAAGTTTTTTGAGGGAATGTAGAGTCAATGCTAGGAAAAAAAATGCCAATGATTTATTACTTGTCCTTCACTCTGTGGCCTGGCTCTGATCAATTAAGACTTCATACTTGATAGAAAAATTGTCAATGACTGGTCTATTATGATTGAGGTAAATTAATTGGTTTTGCAGTGACTCTTATTGCTTGATCCCCAAACTGTGTATCCCTTTTCCTGTACTCCAGAACCTAAGTATACCTCATTCTATTCCTCCAGTAATCAATCACTAATTCTTGGATTTCACTGGTTGCATTATATTTTAATCAGATATGTATTTTTGAATGAACTTAAACATTAGTAAATATCATATTAATATCAACAAATAAATAATTCATAGAATTAAATTCAAATTTCATCTTCAGAAAAGATAATTTTCTAGAAATTAAGTGTTCCTATATATGTGTGTATGTGTGCACACATCATACACACACACAAAACGTAAGTTTAAGTGCACTTAAGTTCAAGACTGCGTCTATCATTTTTTCTCAATAAAATTACTCAACTGGAAAAGATCCATTTGTTTCCAAGAGAGAAATTTTGTATGTAGAAGCCTATTGCTTGAAGTAGTTCCCTATGGGACTACTATCATCTGGCAAAGAAGTATGCACATCAAAGTAGAGAGAAAACAGCACCACTTAAAAAGTAATTTTCTCTGAGGGTTTTCTTCCTGGTATCCTGCCAACAACAATCTTTAAACCCTTAGCTTGCTACACAGAGAAAGGCTCCCAGCACTAGTCCCAGATTAGTGATGCCCAGGTTTATGCTTCTAGTTCTGAATAAAATACATACTAATATTTAGGGGAACCAACATAGAAACAAAAACTCTTAACTTTATAGTAGACAAGTAACTGGGTTATTTCTTTTCCTACATTAACCACAGATTTCTTCTGAAAATAAAATATGCACACCATTTTGGGTTAATGAGGCAAATCTAATCATTTACCAAAGTAAATAATTCATGCTGATGACTCTAAGATTATATAGAATGTAAGTTTATCTAGGTATAAAAGTAAAATAATAATAATGGGGAATGACAATACAAAGACAATAATGATAAATATACTAGTAACTCAATTTGTAATTACTGTGTGCCAGAAATGGTGCAAAGCATTCTCATGAGTTATTTACTTAAATCAGATAACAATTCTGAGATAGGTGTCATAACTACCTTCATTTTACAGATATGAAATGTGAGGCTCAAGACTTTAAATCATTTTTGCAAGATGGCAAAGTAGTAGAGATGTTTGATGCCACAACATTTGCTCTCTATCTCTCTGTCAACCCCCTTTTATTCAAAAAGACAGATGATGTATTCAGAATCCTTTCATCTCCATCCACTTTGTATTTTCTCTTCTTACTGTGCCTTCATTCTTTCCTTCATCTTGCCATATATATTTTCACCCACTCAACCTGCTTAAACCTCTTCTATTGTTAATGAGTTTTATTTGCTTAAAATCAAGTTTCATTTCTCCCTAGGGACTATACAAGAAATTCAATAACCCTACACATAGTGGTCAAGTCTTCTATAAACTAGTTTTAATCTTATATTTAAAACTCAGGGAATAGTGTACTTTGTTGAAAGAGCAAGGTTTAGGGGTAAGATTCTCTCGAACATAACTCATACCTCTAATATATACCACACACTGCTTAAATTTTTAAAGTATCTATTTTCTCACATTTGAACTTTGTATTACATTGTACATTGTGATTTTATTAGGAACAAATGTGATGTAATATATAAAATACAAGGTATAGAGTAATTATTTAATTTTTCTCTGGGTATTGTTCCTATTTTGATCCTGTAGGTTCCTATCTTGATCCCCTTCTCCAGCTAAAATACAGTACTTGTCATTTGCCGTTTCACAGCTATACGATGTCTTATTTGCCTTAACACTTTGCTGCATCCATTACTACTAAATAGACTTTTCCCGCAATTTTGTTCTCGGAAAAAAGAAATATATTTAAGGGCCAGTTAAAAAATCACCTCCTGACAAATGTGCTGAAATAAGAAAACAACTTCTTCTAAGACAAAATAAATACATCTACAAACAAAAAGGCTGAAGAAAATGATCTCTACTGGAAGCACAGACCTACTGGAAGGAAGGAAGAGCACTATGAAAGAGTAAGTATGGATGGCAGACAAAAATGAAGCAGTGACATAGGCAAATCCATCAAACGATGGCAGTACTTTAGACTAAACCACCAAAAAATATAAAGCAGTGGCTTGGACTATGGATTAGTATGATAGTATTCCTCGGGCATTTGTAACTGAGCAAATTCTGTCCTGATTTGTGTGTGTGTGTGTGTGTGTGTGTGTGTCTGTCTGTCTGTCTTATTGGAGTATTTCTCCTCTCTTTTTTTTTTTTTTTTAATTTTTTTTCATTTTGGCCTTTCAGCTTTTGGGATCTTAGTTCCCCGACCAGGGATTGAACCCAGGCCACACTAGTGAAAGCTCTGGATCCTAACCACTAGACCACCAGGGAACTCCCATCTCTACTCTTTTATAAACTAGAATAAGAGAGCTGTGAATATTATAATTCATTATATTTGTATAAATAGTTATATTTACTATGAGGGAACTAAATTTGAATGTTAAGCTTTTTAATATCATAATTTAAATACTTATGTAAAGCTTTTAACCCTGTCCCCTTCTGTTGGGAATATTATATATTTTAAATTTACATGATACATCTCAAACAAAAAAAACAAGAATTGAAAGAAAAGAAAAGATTATCATAATATTCAGGATATTGGTTACCTCAGTGAAGAAAGCAGCAGGGCGGGACACAGAAAAGAAACATGGTGGACTGAGCAGTACTGAATCTTAACCTCACTTTTTTTTTTTGTCTTGTTTTTTGTTTTTCTATATTTAAAAAAAAAATTTATTGGAGTATAGTTGCTTTACAACGTTGTGTTAGTTTCTGCTGTAAAGCAAAATGAATCAGTTATATGTATACATATATCCCACTTTTCAGATTTCCTTCCCATTTAGGTTACCACAGAGCACTGAGTAGAGTTCCCTGTGCTATACAGTAGGTTCTCATTAGTTATCTATTTTATACATAGTAATATATATATGTCAATCCCAATCTCCCAATTCATCCCACCTCTGACTCCCACCCTTGGTATCCATAAGTTTGTTCTATACATCTATGTCTCTATTTCTGCTTTGCAAATAAGTTTATCTGTACCATTTTTTCTAGATTCCACATATAAGCGATATTGTACGATATTTGTTTTTCTCATTCTGACTTACTTCACTCTGTATGACAGTCTCTAGGTCTATCCACGTCTCTACAAATGGCACTATTTCTTAATCTCACTTTTAAGATGGGTAGTGGGTTTCCCAATTTGCATGTCATTATTCATCAAAATTTGCATAGTTCTTTATGCATACCAATCTTTCCTTAATAAAAATTTTAAGAGAAGAGAGATAATGAAATGAGATAGTTTGATTTATTATTCCTAATCAAATAATTAAAGAAAAGTTTTGTAGAAGGAAAACCTGTTTCATTTCCTATTCCATGATCATTGTGGGTCTGCTGTGAGCCAGGAATTGCCCATGTTGTCAGATACCAAACAGCATGTAGGACATCTGTGGCATGTATACGATTGTGATCTAAAGTCACCAAAATGTTTTATAAAAATAATCATTCTGTTATTTTTAATGTAGGACATTTAAAAAGTACTTTCTAGTTGTACTGTATCCTTATAAATAAAATAGATGGCTTAGAATAATTCCCCACACACACAAATAATCACCTCCTGCAAGGAGTCTTCCCTGATCTTCCTAAGGAAACTTATCTCTCCAAACTCTAAATCTGATAACTTTATTATTTCTAGTATATTCTGCTTTGCAAGTTAGTTAATGGTTACTTTTTAGTCTATATAAAATAAATAGGCTTTTCTTGCCTACTGCATTGGAAACTCCAGGGCAGGAACCACATCTGAGATGTATCATGCCCTCTCATGCCTATCACGGTGACGTCTATGTAGCAGAAACTCAATAATCATTACTTATAGGTAATTCTCATATCTCCTTATTCATTTAACATTGTTTTGAACTTACAGCTCATTATGCACTAAATACAGTATAGATTTACCTACCAAGATAACATATAGTATAGTAACTCTACCTTTAATGCACTTAATAAATTTGTCTTTATTTTGATATTAATGCATCTTTTGATGACTCCTTCTTTGAATCCTAATTTACCAACTTAAAAGGATGGCTTAACCTCCATCTGCCATCTTCTGCCCTCTACTTCCTAAGTACTGTGCCATCATCCTCACTGTTTCCTCCAGATAATTATCATTATTGTCTACTCCTTTCTGATATTGCCACTTTTGTAGACTATGCATCTTTAAACTTTGGCTTGTCACCTAGTGCAGAAATTCTACCAAGCTGAAAAATAAAACCTTTTATCAGCTCTGGAACAATACTTGCAGTTATTTCCCAGATGTTTGGTTGGTCATATTAGTCAAAATGGGTTTATAACTATTAGAAATCACTGTGCAGTTTATTTGGGTTCAATTTTGTTTTGTGTCTGTCTGAGTACTCTCCACCCTTTAGGACTCAGAAGAGTAAGGAGGAAATGACAACTAATGATGCAGCTCCTACTGTGTTGCACTAGGAATAGCATTACATAGAAGAAATCAACCACTGTACAATTCTTGTAGTTAACTATCTTCAGTTAAGTAGAGTTTTAATTTAAATGAAGCTTAGCTAATTTTAAGTGTTAAGCAATTTTACATTAAAGTATTCATATAAGTGAGAAAAGAATTTTATTCTTCTACTTTAAGGATGACATGGCTTCCACACCATGAACTCAGAGTTTCTACACTTCCCTGACTGTGCTAAACTCCGGCTTAGTGCATTACCTGGGAAAAAGTGTGATTTTATTACATGCTAGAACTATGACCTTAAAAATGGAATATTATTTAACCTCTCTAGGTCTTAGTTCTCTCACCTTAAAATAAGGAATAAAATTTATCTTTCCTTGCCTTGAAAGTTTGGTTGTGAAGCATAAATATGATAAAGATCAAAGATGTATAATAAATTACAAGTGTTTTGTAATTATTATTTTTACAAATGAGAACTCAACATCACTATGAATTTTGAACTTGACATAAGCATTGTCTTAGCACAAATATCTTTCTGGTCACTTCAATTACCTCACCTCCTCTTTTATACACTGTGAGCCTGTTCTTCAACTACATGAGGACTACATTCATTTCCAATCATAACAACAAATGTTTTCAAACACCCTGTGTGGACAGAAGCTCCAAAGATGTTACCATATCTTTTTGACATTGACAAGCCACGTTTCTGGTATCATCTCTTTAATTCCTCAGTAGACCTTGCAAAGCAGCTCCTTCAAAGCTTGTTATCTCCATTCAAATATTTATTTCTAAATTTCTGAGTTAACTGAGAAAATTGAAAACATATACCCTAGTTGATCCACATTTACCTTGTTTTCCATTTCAGTACACATTTATTCTGTTTCTTCTAATGCAGCATTTCCTAAGCTGTGTTATAAAAATGCCTAGTCCCACAAGAATCTCCAAGGGAAAAAAGTCACAGGTATATTTTATTTGATTATTTGTCTCTATTTAACACTGTTTTCCATTCTATTTTTCATGAAAATCATTTCTGTTTTTTAGTATCTGTCTCATCATTCTCTCCTAATTCTCCTATTCTTTTAGCCCATACATTTCAAATTCATTGCAAAATTTTTTTCCTTCATTTTTCTTCTTAAACAGGTCTTTCACTGGTTACTTTGGTTTCCCCTCTCTTTCCCACGTTCCACAACTTATTCCTTTCATTTTATCTTGCCTTTAACTACTACACAGATATCATAAACTACACACACACATATTGCTGACTCAGCATCTCTACTCTAAGCCCCTACTCTATGCAAAAAAGAAAAAAGAAAAGAATTCAATGAAAACTCAACTCTATACTACAACTCCAAAATCTACCTAATCTTTTGAAGTATTTTGTTTTTTCACTGAGTTATTAAAGGAAACTAGCATAATACTAAGTATAAACTTTGCATGTAATTAATAGATGTTTACTTTTTAATGGTATTTAAATCTATCTGAAATTAGTGTGTGTCCCTAAAGCTATGTTAAGGCACATAAAAAGATAGGGCAGAGTTGGGAAACCTAATCCCCGTCACTATACAGTTCTTCTAAAGCCTAGAACATTCAACTAACATGATGTCTACAAGTATTTTCTTCAAAAGTTTAACTGTAGACTCTTTTGATGAATGAGGACTGAAGAAATCAGTTTAACTAGAAGAAACTTTACTTTCCCTCATTTCTACCGTGCTAAGTAAAACCATCTGAAATCCTTTCAAAAATATTCCTGCAAATATGCCACTTTTTAAAAACTTAATATAGTTGCTACACACAAGGCCACATTCTTGACTTAGATTTACTTATTTCGATGCATTATTTTTTAACCTCAGCCAGCATTTCTGAGCATACAGATACTGGCTAGCGAACAACCTGATCTCATGCATCAGCAACAAAATATTTAGCTACACTTTATTAGAGATGAGGGTGTAAAGGGTAAAAAGAACACAGTGTGAGTCACACATCTGGATTGAATTTGTCACACTAAACTGCAAATAAATAAATTTGCAAACTGCACAAGTTTTTATGGAAGATACTGATGGAGAACAAATATGAAATGTGAAGTGTTTTAACTCTCTTTTCTGGCTCTAAGGCTAATTTAAAGCCAAAAATAGTTTAAAATGAAATAGAGAAATAATAAAAAATCAAAGACCTACGATTTAATGTAGACCTAAGGCACATCTTAATGCACTCCTCTTTGTTCTTTAGATGAGGATTCTCAAAACTGTCTGTTTGCCCTGAAACTACTCTCCATAAAACTGAACACTCCCCCATCACTTATTTCCATGAAATATAAACCATAATAGACCTATATATAATTTGGTGTTCATTTTTTGAACATTTCTCAAATCAAATTAAAAAAAAAATCTACTTTCATAGTGCATCTTTTTATAGTCTTCATTTGTTCAGGTTCTATGAAAACTGTGAATTAGAATTTGGCTTTAATGTGTTTGGCTTCTAAATGTATAGTCTGAGGTATCATTTCTTTCCCTGTGGTTTCCTGATATTCTTTTAGTGAATTATTTTAAAGTTTTTTTTGGCTAATTTTTGTGTAATTTAAACTCATATTATCATATTATCTGAACTTAAACACATAGTCTCTATGTACAGAATTCCTTATGGAATAAATTCTCAATTATAGATGCCTGTACTTAGGTATCTTTCAGAAATTGATAATGTATTATTCATTAGAGCATAAATTAAATTTCATTTAAAATAAGTGATTAAAAACTATTAAATCTAGAATATATTGGCAAGGCAGTATAATTTTAGTGGAAGGGTCATCATATTTGAAACCAAAAATAAACTACTTTCCAACTGGAGCCACAATATTCATTTTGTAATTTTGACAAATTTATTTAGCTTCTTGGTTTCATTTCACTTATGTGTAAAAAGCACAATATAAAAAATCTAACTCTCTATGAGGAGTGATGTTCTAATGAATGTATGAATGTGAGGACAATATTCTGTAACCACAAATTATTATATATTTCCCAGTTATTGGAATTAATGTTTTCTTGCTTTGGTTCCTAGCAAATTGATATTTTTAGGACTTTCAGTCTCTTTCTGTAGGCCAAAGTGGGAGTTTAATGTTAGCTTTATGCATATAAGACACTAATAAAGCTGAATAATATTTAAATGTTTTCTTCTTTCTTATTCCCTTATGGATCCTCTCACCCCTTCTACTCACTCCCCACTGCCACTTGTGCACTGCTCACTGTGAACAATGAAGTGTCCCTGTCATTTGGATAACATCTGGAGAAAACACCTTGTCACAAAACACTGTAGATTCTTCACATGTATTTAAAGCAGTCATATGATTTTCATTATAAACTGTAGGAGAATGCAACCGTTTAAAATTTTTTTTGAAACTTTAATAGACTGTGAACATGATGGCAATCATGAAGTAGCAAACATATTTTGACTCTCCATGTAATCATATTTAAGTTTGTTACCTAAGGTTTATTTAAGATTCATTTTAAATGGTATGTTTTTGAGTAGTTACAATGTCTGTAATTCAAACTATGGAATTTATGTTTTGCAGTTTCTTGACCACTCTCATTTATCTTCTACATAGTCTCAATGTTTGCATTATCCTTGAGTTTTCACTTAGTAAAATTCTTAATGTTTTCTGAGAGATAAATCTAAATTAAATGTAATAAAAAGTATTCCATGAACTAATTCCTGTAAATTGTTATCATATCTAATTCTGGGCTGTAAAGAGACTCAAAAAAAGTAAGGTAGTTATTATAATGTATCTAATTAATTTTTCACTTCCATATACTTGAATTTTATCTAGTGAATATAAAAATCTGATATGGCAAAAAATTATATTTTATTGGATTAATTTTATATAGATAGAAAATGCATGTGAGGTGAAGGCTTAGCATTTAAAATGTAATTTAGTGTTCTTTTCCTTATTAAAAATCTAGAATTGGAGTCATATATGATTATATAAGATTGAACTCTATCATGAGAGATAATTCATGTCTAATGTAAGAAAAGTTTCTAAAAGCTCTACCTTATTTCCTAAACTAGATGGATACCATAGAAAAAACCAAAGTGGAGAGAGAGAGAGAGAGAAAGAGAATGATTGAAATTTACTTTGCAAATATCAGTGAAATTGAATAGCAAAGATATATGAGTACATGTAGAGCTTGTTAATGACAACGGGACATAGACTTTAGAGAGCAAACATTTAGATACTTAATGTTCATAAAAAAACAACAAAAAATACTTTAAAAATAATTCAAGATAGAACTCTTTAGAAGGTTGACCAAAGTAAATGGTAACATAAATTAATGATTGCCAAAACATCTTTTAATTTCAAGCACAAAGAAAAAATCCTATATGCATTCAAGAAAAATATTCAAATTACTTAAGTAGATAAGTTTGCAATAGACTTTTCCTGGCCAACATTCGAGGCAAAATCACCAAAGGATCCGGATTCTAAAGGATATAGATAGAAGAAAATTGTAATCCAGATGCTTCAACAAAGTTGTTCATCAGGACAGCAGCAGAAAATTCTCAAATGTGCTTGGCTTTGTTAACAAACCCATTTAAGAACAAAACCCCATTCCAGACTTCATTGTGTCTACAGAATCATAATGAAATAGATTGAAATATAATGTTGGGAAGTGAAACAACAGGTAAAGGTATAGCAGGAAAATATGCAAAAGGCAGAAAGTTAGTAAATTTAGTAATATCACATAAAGTTGAATAAAGAGAAAGCAAGATTCAATAACATTACAAACAACAACCATTTCAAAAATAAGAACAATGACAACAATTGACAACAATGGAAGGAAAATGTATAATAACTGCATATTTTTTCTTAGTTGAAAAATATAACATATAATATATAAAAATTAGGGAAACTACCAATATTAATTGGCAGACATAAAATAGTAAAGGAGGAGATTAGCATCTTGGTGCTAAGCTAATAAAAATGATAAAAATTAAAGATATAGAATAACATCTATCTACCTATCTAGCAACCTAGTCACCAAAATCCATTTTTTCATTGGCAAAAAATTTGTAAGAGAATATTAATTGTGACTTTCCTTTTAGCTTGGAATATCAGAAGAAAGCCTAAGACAGAAATAGTTGCATTCTTCTACAGTTTAATATGAAAATTATATAACTGCCCTAAAATACACATGAAGACTTTGCAGTATCCACTTAAACTATACAAAGTTATTATGAAACAGATTTTGAGACTCTTAACTCAATACTCATCTAGACAGTTTTAATTAGGTTAGACTATATATCTGACCCAGGGACACTGAAGAAACTAGGGAGGCTGCAGAATAAGAATGTCTTTGTAGAGAGTTATCAGATACCAAGGTGGATGGATCCTTGAAGAGGACTGAGGCTGCTTCTCCCCTAGTTTAATCTAGTGATTTTGATGTTTTGAGAAGCACATAGAGGATTTGGCATAAGTCTTTTGACATAGGTATGTCAGGGATTGCTATTTAATTTGCAAGCAAAAATCTGAATAACAATACACTGGCTACCAGGAAGGAAAGGAGGTCTACCTTGAGAACTGCCTGGACGTTGCAAGTTTGGTCAAGCGAAGACACTTACATGCCTTCTGTGAACCTGATATAGACACTGAAGAAGGGCTCTTGATGTGAGTTATTTTACAAAGAAGCACCCTCAAAAGAACTGCACTGAGAGGAGTAGACCACTGGAAGACAGGGACTGTAAGGAAGAGATCATAACAGGCTAAGATAAGGAGGCACTGTCCCTGTCAATGAACTACAGTCCAAAGAATCCAGAAAAAGGGTTTCTGAGGAAGCCAAAAAAGCATCCTCTAAGAGAAAGCAGAAGCTTGTGTGCCCATGATGTGCCAGATTGCATCTCTTCTAGTTGTATAAGTCCTTTCCCATTAGGCCTGACCCCAGAGGGACCACAGATAGCAGCTTGCAAGAAGAGAAGGAAGGAAAGAGGGCAAGAGAGGAGACCAGTCATTTATTCTTCTCCACTTATTACCAGTTTCCAGCCTAAAGAAGCATCAATTTGGGTATGCGATGACAGTAAGGAGTTTTGACAATAAACTGTATTTGTTTATTACCTGAGACTCATTATAAAAACCTGAGATTTCATCCAGAATTCAACCAACCAACCAACCAACTAAACAAACAAACAAACAGCAACAACAAAAAGTCAAGGGAACAATTTTAAAGGATAACTATAAAACTGAATAAATTTGCTTTACTTGTATCTTATTGAGACCAGCTTATTCAAGGCAATAGGAAAGAAGTAGAGTAAATACAATGCAAACCAGCAAACAAACAAACAAAAGAAAATGTTTCAATAATTTTTCAGGAATAACCAAAACACAGAAAGAAGAATTAAAATTTATTTTTTCTCATTTCTATAGTGTTTAGGAATGGAAGATATAAAACTCTGTAATTTAGTGTATGCTACCATATATTTCCTCTGTTAAAGCAAAAAAAGGAAGAAAGGAAGACTTTATTCAAGATTATTGTAATAGGGCCGAGATACCAGAACTCATTTGAGTTCAACTCCATTGAAACAAAGGGCTGGAGAGTTTGTAATAGCTGGAGTGGGAAGATCATAGGCTACCTGTTTTTCAATGGCCTCACAGAAAGGAAAAGTATTCTCTTACCTTCATGACAGGAGGTTGTTTTGTAACTTGGAGAAAAGCACCCACCCAAATTAGGATCCTGCCCTCCCACAAAGACCCTGACAAAGGGGTGCTATCTTCCTAGATGATGACATTTCAAAGGGATGGCTCCCAGGTACTTGGGTTATAAAATGGGCAGGGGTCTTTTAAAAAAGATTTACACGTCAAAGGGGCAGAGAAAGAATTTACAAATATTTTAAAGTAAATGCTCTAAGAAAAGGAAAGTGATTGCATATTAATACATAAACTGCATTTTACGCATTAATATGAGATGGACTGACATCTTTCTACAGCTGAATCTTAATACCTAAATTTCACTTTGTTATACTTTTTTATTCAATTAGCTTTCACTTACCTTAGAGATGAAAGGATCAAAATGAACAACCCAAGTGCATTTACTTAAACGAATCCAGTTAAAAGGACTCAAAGAGCTGAAAAAAATATTTTCCTAAAACATATTTTAGTAGTAAACCTACAGATTTAAATATTCATTGTTGAGATTCAAACAAGTGGCCTGGAAGATCAAGTGTTAGAAACATCTAAGCCTCAAGATAAAATGTAAATGACTGAAAAATGAGGGATAATTAAGAGATTTGCCAGCATTTTTTATTCAATTGATAAGTTCTATTCTTTCTTTAGCACTCTTAATCAGACACATGATTTTACTTTTATTTGTAAGCAATATTCATACTATTTCCCATCATAAAATACATTATTCTCTTTCCACTACCTCCCAATTTCTCCCCTATTTCTTCCTCTCATAGGTGAAAACGTTTTTTATCTTCCCCTTCCCCAATTCATCTTTTCCTTTTTATACCTCCAGTGAGTCTGTATCACTGCAAAAACAAACAAACAAAACAAACATAAATAATGCTTATATGTGTAAGAAAATGGGATTTAATTCAGGGAAACAGGTGTAAGGAAAGGTGTTGGATAGGTGTGGGAATCAAGAGGCTATGCATGATGCTGATGCCTTGTGCAGCTGACTTAGATGATTTGATTTTTGAGTCTGGCTGCTATTGCCACTGAAAGTGGTTTCTCAACAGTCAAGTCTCTACCTTGCTTGAGAACAGAAATAGACAAATCTGTATAAAGTCTGTTGCACAAACTTGGGAAGCGAATCCATTTAATGGAAACTTATTTGCAACCATAAATGTTGCAAAAGAGGATGAGATGTTGTGTTTTGTTTCACCTATCCAGCCTCTGCTACACCTAAACCCTTACTAGAAGGAAGTAGAAATGGGTACCGAATGTCAACTGATTACATACAACACAGTACAGCCTTTGTCTACTCAATATTTAAAATTTACCTATCTACTTACCCTAAATTCTAACTCAACAACAGCAGTAACAACATAATGCATCTCCTGCTCAAGAAACAAACACTGCTCAACCTCTCCCCCAAATGGATGAGCAAGGTCATTTCAGTCTTTGTAGTTCTTTCTGTATGTATTCTAGTTAAATACAATCTGTATCTGTATTCTAGTTAATTACAATCACCCTACATATTCTATAACCTAAGGAATAAATTATATAAGTAGCTACCAATAACAATCCTATAAAATAACTGGTAACAAAGTAAAAGGAAAAGGATAATTGGTTTATATATAACACATAAATAAATTTGGTAAGGTCAAAAATATGAATAGCTATTACATTCTTTATTTTTGCACTTTGTCATAACCTTATTTATAGCAGTCTTCCTTTATTGTTAAAATATTCTATCAGTTCTAAAATACCCCCTTTAGTTGACTAGCAATTTGTAACTGATGGGGTGACTTAAATGGTTATATATGAAATATCTGAGTGTTGAGGGTCCTGACTGGATGAGTTACTATAATTGTTTACTAATTTTATCACTGGTTATGGAAGTACCAGTGTCATCCCAAATAATTCCCTAGCTTCCAGATATATTCCTACTGCCCCAATCCCACGTTCCTTAACAATAAAAATGAATTACTCCAGATAACATAGTAACTTGCTTTTGACCTATTTGTTCAATGGCATGAGGAATCCATATTTTCAGAGAAGGGACCTCAATAACCAATTTAATAAAACCATTGTTCTGTCTTTTAATGGAAGCACCTCCCTAAGAATATTAAGTCCTCTTGATGAACAACGTCTAAAGATACAAAATGAGAAGAAAAAGTGTAGAAATTGGTCATTAGAAGTCATGTTGAAAACAGCCATTCCTATTCCCACCCCTTGGTTTTCAGGTCCATGCATATTGCCCATGGTGTAAATAGCATCAAATATCATTTGTTGGTTTAGAACATCTATAACCTTTAAAAGAGTATCCAAACTTGCATGGTATAGGTTACTGTCTGGTATTTTATTGAATCTTCCTAAAAAAAAAAAAAAAACACATAATAATATTATAGTAAGCTAGCTGACTCTCATTAAATCAATTACATCAAAAATAAAGAAGAGAAAAAAATCATTGTATCATATCAATAAATGCCAAAAGGGCATTTGATAAAATTCAACAGAGCCGTCTAATAAAAACTCCTAAGTATCACTGGACTAGAAGGCAATTAAATAAGTGTAATAAAGATTATCTACCAATACTCAAAAGGAAATATGTAATATGGTGACAAAATGAATTGTTTTCTGTTGAATAATTATCTAGACAAGTATGCCAACTATCACCATCAGAGTTTAACATTTCCTTGAAGGATTGGCAAATACAATAAGAGATGAAAATAAAATACCTTACACAAACTTCAGAAGGGACAAAATCACCTTGTTTTGCTAAATGAAAAGATGAAAATCTAGAAAATCCCTAAGTTAGTGTTGCTAGACTGAAGAAAATTTGTCTTCATTTTAATTCTAAATATTAGAGCTGAAATGAATAAAAACATTCTATTGGAAACAGTGAAGTTAATATGTGAAATACTTAAAGATACTTAAGAAATAATACTCAGGAAAGAAATAATATCTATATGAAATAAAATAATGAAAGCATTAGCAGAGATAAAACAGTATCAGAAAACAAATGTAGGGGCTTCCCTGGTGGCGCAGTGGTTAAGAATCCACCTGCCAATGCAGGGGACACGGGTTCAAGCCCTGGTCTGGAAGATCCCACATGCCACGGAGCAACTAAGCCTGTGCACCACAACTACTGAACCTGTGCTCTAGAGCCCGCAAGCCACAACTACTGAAGCCCAGGCACCTAGAGCCCATGCTCTGCCACAAGAGAAGCCACCACAATGAGAAGCCCACACACCACAACAAAGAGTAGCCCCCGCTCGCCACAACTAGAGAAAGCCTGCACTCAGCAACAAAGATCCAATGCAGCCAAAAATAAATAAAAATAAAAATAAATTTTAAAAAAATGTAAATTTGTGTATAATGAATACCTGGATATCATCATAAAAATATCAGTTCTCCCATAATTAATACAGTCATTTATTGTTATCCCAATGGAATCCTAAAAGAGGTTAAAATTATCATAAAAATCATTTTAGTTTGTATTCATTTGTACAAAAACCTAAGATAATGATTTGAGTGCAAGTGGTTTATATGGCAGATGATCTTAGGAAGAAAAAGTCAAGGAAGAGGGTGAATGAGGAAAGGAAAAAAAATCCATAAGAAGTGTGATCATGGTGTTTGTTTGAGGGTACTGGGGGCTCAATCCATTGGAGTTACCTGAAAAGTGAAAAAAATGTTTCTCAGAATTGTGCACTGTACCACTGGGAGGATTTTGTGTTTTCTACCATCTTTATTCCCCTGTTCTTTAAGGATGGATCCAGGAGGCATTAATTCAAGGCTGCACAAAACTTGGGCCAAACAGGCTGACAGTCTTGCAAAAGATCTGGAGTCAGAAATGGAAAGACTTTAGATGAGAGCTTGACTTTGTCTAGGGTCTAACAGAAGGAGGTAAGTCTGAGTTCTCAGGGAATTAGCCAATTCAGATGCTGCTGAAATGAGAGATGGGCCAAGGGGAAGTGACAAAGTGTAGTAAAAGTATCTGGAACAAAAATCAAATGAAAATAAATGATAACACTATTAAAATTTTAGTAGAGAATTTTCTTAGGATAATATTAAAATATATTAAGTAGACACTGTAACCAAATTTATTACTGAGGTAGGAATATACAAACCAATGAAACTCAATGGAGAAACTAGAATTAAATTCTCAAATATAACTTATTAATATATGTGAATATACAAAATTGATTCAGTGGAAAATAATGGTAAATAGTACCATAAAACAGTACCAGACATAAGATATTAAACAGAAAGAAAAAAAATTGATTCCAAGTTTTCATCATATTCAAAACTAAAATCAAGATGAATAAAATACTTAAATATTTTTAAAAATTAATGAAAACATTACAAGGAAATCTAGAATATTATACAAATTATTTGAGCATAGGAAAATATTTTCTAACAAGACTAGAAACCAAGGAGCTATAAAATTTTTTTTTGAGGAGAAAAGATATAAATATGGTCAATAAACAATAAACAAAACCAAAAAATGGAATCACAGTAGACAGAGAAAAGTTAGTTTTTATAATGCCTAAATTATTTATTAGAGATTAATAAGAGAAATAAATAACAAAAAAAGACCAGGACCAGATGGTTTTCCAGGTGAATTCTACCAAACATTTACAGAAGTGTTAACATCTATCCTTCTCAAACAATTCCAAAAAATTGCAGAGGAAGGAACACTTCCAAACTCATTCTATGAGGGCAGTATCACCCTGATATGAAAACCAGACAAAAATATTGCAAAAAAAGAAAATTACAGGTGAATATCACTGATAAACATACATGCAATAATCCCCAACAAAACATTAGCAAACCAAATCTAACAATCCATTAAAAGGATCATACACCATGATCAAGTGGGATTTATCCCAGGGATCAAGAATTTTTTAATATTTTTTAAATCAATCAATGTAATACATCACATTAACAAACTGAAGAATAAAAACCATGTGATCATCTCAACAGATGGAGAAAAAGCTTTTGACAAAATTCAACACGCATCTTTATGATAAAAACTCTCCACAAAGTGGGCATTGAGGGAACATACTTCAACACAATAAAGTCCATATATGACAAACCCACAGCTAACATCATACTCTGTGGTGAAAAGCTGAAAGTATTTCCACTAAGATCAGGAACAAGACAAGGATGCCCCCTTTCACTACTTTTATTCAACATAGTTTTGGAAGTCTTAGCCACAGCAATCAGAGAAAAAAAGAAATACAAGTAATCCAAATTGGAAAGGAAAAAGTAAACTGTCACTGTTTACAGACGACATGATACTTACTATACATAGAAAATCCTAAAGACACCACCAGAAAACTACTAGAGCTCATCAATGAATTCAGTAAAGTTGCAGGATACAAAATTAATACACAGGAATCTGTTACATTTCTATACACTAACAACAAAACATCAGAAAGATAACTTAAGGAAACAATCCCATTTACCATCACATCAAAAAGAACAAAAAAAAAACCTAAGAATAAGCCTACCTAAAGAAGTAAAAAACCTGTATTAGGAAAGCTATGAGACCCTGATGAAAGAAATTGAAGACAACAAAAACAGCTTGAAAGATACACCATGTTCTTGGATTGGGAGAATCAATATTGTTTAAACGACCATACTACCCAAGGCAATCTTCAGATTCAACGCAATCCCTATCAAGATACCAAAGGCATTTTTAACAGAACAGGAACAAATAATTTTAAAATTTGTATGGAAACACAAAAGATGTGGAATAGTCAAAACTATCTTGAGAAAGAACAGAGCTGGAGGACAGAGTCATGCTCCTTGACTTCAGACTACACTACAAGCTCCAGTAATCAAAGCAGTATGGTAATGGCACAAAAATAGACACAGAGATCAATGGAACAGAATGGAGAGCCCAGAAATAAACCCATGCACATGTGGTCAATGAATCTACAAGAAATGAGGCAAGAGTATACAATGGAGAAAAGACAGTCTCTTCAATAAGTGGTGCTGGGAAAACTGGACAGCTACAAGTAAAAGAATGAAATTAGAACATTCTCTAACAGTGTATACAAAAAGTAAATTAAAACTTTAAATGTAAGACCAGAAACCATAAAACTCCTGGAGGAAAACATAGGCAGAACACTCTTTTACATAAATTGTAGCAATATTTTTTTGGATCTGCCTCCTAAAGCAAAGGAAATAAAAGCAAAACTAAATAAATGGGACTTAATTAAACTTAAAAGCTTTTGCACAGCAAAGGAAACTATTGACAAAACAAAAAGACAATGTACTGAATGGGAGAAAATATTTGCAAATTATATGATCTATAAGGGGTTAATATACAAGTTATACAAACAGCTCGCACAATGCAACATCAAAAATACAAAGAGCCCAATTAAAAAATGGGCAGAAGAACTGAATAGGTATTTTTCCAAAGAGGCAATGCAGATTGCTAACAGGCAAATGAAAAGATGCTTAACATCACTAATCACCAAGGAAATGCAAATCAAAACCACAATGAGATATCACCTCACACCTGCCAGAATGGCTATCACCAAAAATGAAAGCAAATAACAAAGGTTGGCAAGGATTTGGATAAAAGGGAACCCTAGTACACTGTTGGTGGGAATTTAAATGGGTGCAGCCACCATGGAGAAGAGTGTGGAGGTTTCTCAAAAAACTCAAAATAGCACTACCATATCACCCAGCAATTCCACTCCTGGGTATATATCTGAAAAAAAGAAAAACACTAATTTGAAAAGATACATGCACCACAATGTTCATAGTATCATTATTTACAATTGCTGAGATATGGAAGCAACCTAAGTGTCCATCAAGAGATGAATGGATAAAGAAAAAGGGGTATATATACACAATGGAATACTACTCAGCCATAAAAAAAGAATGGAATATTGTCAGTTGCAGCAACATGGATGGATATGGAGGGTATTATGGTAAGTGAAATAAGTCAGACAGAGAAAGACAAACACTGTGTGATACCACTTACATGTGGAATCTTTAAAATATGGCAAACTAGTGTATATAACAAAAAAGAAACAGACTCACAAATACAAAGAACAAAGTAGTAGTTACCAGTGGGGAGAGGGAATGAGGAGGGGAAATATAGGCGTAAAAGATTAAGAGGTACAAACTATCAGGTATAAAATAAGTTACAAGGATATATTGTACAACATGGAGAATATAGCCAATATTTTATAATAGCTATAAATGGAATGTAACCTTTAAAAATTGTAAATCACTACATTGTACACCTATAACATATAATACTGTACATCAACTATACTTCAATTAAAAAAAGGAATAAAAACAAAATGTAATAAAAATTGAAAAGAGACGAAATGATATTACAAAGAGGAAAATATTCAGAAGATTGATAAAAAATGAAGAGATGCTCTAAATCAAGAATGATCAAAGAAAGGTGAATTAAACATACATTGTAATATCTCAAATATTGAAATATATTTAAAAAGTAGACATCATTCAGTCATTCCACATTGTAAATTTATAAATTACAAAGTACTTTTCGTTTCAAGTAAGAAAGAGGAACAAAGTGAAGGAAAATAGAAAAATAGATTTGGAAAAACTGCATATGGAACATATGTTACAATTAAAAGGCAGTTAAAACTGAAGAGAATGAAGAGAATTCCATAGTCAAGTTAGAAAAGCAAGATATTTTTAAAAAAGAATGTAAAATAATATTTTTTTAAAATTTATGATTACAATTAGAGACAATTTTGAGGTAAAAACATATATGATAATTGCCGTGGCTTATCTCTGTGTAGAGATGCAAGCCTGTACTGAAATGATTGGAGGAGATGCAGATGGATGTCATTGCCACAGAGAAAAACAACATCTATGCTATGAATTCAGTTAACTAAAATGTATGATTGGAATTAATTTACATATGATTGTAGGAATAATTAACTTTCTGTCATGTTAAATTTTTCTTGCTAAGCTATATACATCATACAAATTTTAGAACATATATGCTGAAATATAATACTAGCTGTTATTATTTTCATTTTTCTAATTATATAAGCAATATGTTATTAAAATCAAATAGTTAAGTAATTAATAATTAAATAATTCTAAATTTTATTTGCAATATTACACTTATAAGAACTCAGAACACCTGGACAAAGACAAGGTAATAATGAGTAAAGTCTTCAGATATAAAAATGTTACATAATCATATTAAAAAATATATATAACAATCTTTCAGTAATAGAAACGAAGATCAATGAAACAGAACAGAAAATCCAAAAGTAAGTAAATAGCATATATAATGTAATATATGATGAAGATGGAAGTTTAAATCATTTGAGAAAAGTTGAAATATTATAGGTAATATTGAGACATTTTGCTGGTTGTTTGAAACATAAAGTTCTGCTTCTCTCCTTGCATTAAAGGAAAGAGTGAATAAAAGAAGGGAAGGGAAGTCAGGGAAGAGAGATAATATCGAAATATAAAAGTGAAATAGTAAAATTACTTCAGTGAATTATATTTTTATAATGGGAAAGTCCTTTTATTTTGATACAAAAATCAATAAGCCATGATAGAAATTAATAAACTTGACTACCACAAATGTGGTAATCATAAAACATACACAGAACCAAAAACATATAAAAAATATATAAAACTAAAGACAAATTTTAACAAAAGATAATCTGTACAGATAATGGTTACAGTTAGCTCTGTACTTTGTAATTTTGGGTAATTAAAATTTTCTTCTTAATTATGTTGGATTGTTTCTTTTTCTACAGTAGCTTCTGAGGAAGTAGATTAGTTTCTGAGGGTTTCCATAGCAATGCGCTACAAACTAGGTAGCTTAACACAACATAAATGTATTCTTTCACAGTTCTGGAGGCCAGAAGTGTGAAATCAGATGGTGGCTCTGAGGCAGATCTGTTCCATGGCTTTCTCCTAGCATCAAATAGTTGCTGGCAATATTTGGCATTCCTTGGTTTGAAGTCACATCACTCTAATCTCTGCCTGCTTTCACATAACTTTCTCCCTGTGTCTCTGTTTCTCCTCTTATAAAGACACAAGTGTTTGGATTTAGGATCCACTCTTATCCAGCATGACTCATCTTAACTTGATTACATCTGTAAATGCCCTTTTTCCAAGTAAAGTCATTTTCATGGGATTCAGGAATTATGACTTCAACATATCATTTTGAGGGACACACACACACACACACATTGTAAATATATACAATTTATAAGGTAAAATTAATTTTTGCCAAAAAGCAACTTTAGCCTTCTGCTTTGTGCTGGCGTCACACTAAGAACTTACTGAACATTCCCCATGTATAATTAATAAAAGAAGATACTGATTCATTAACCCATTAAGCCACCTTTTGAAATCATTCATCTTTACTTTTGTGCCTTGATTTACTGTTAGTTGCAGTTCTCAATACTTTAGGAAACAAATTATCTCACAGAACCAAGTAATGGCTGTATAATGTGTGCACACATGTTCACATGCAAGAAAAGAGTGTATATAAAATACCTGCCTTGTATTTAAAGATTGCTTTGGGGGTAGAAGGAATCTTTAGAGGTAATGGATATAGATCATGGTGATGATTTCACAGATGTGTTCTTATCTCCAAACCCATTGGGCTGTGCACATTAAATACATACAGCTTTCTGTATGTTAATCATACCTAAATAAAGTCATTTTAAAAAATTGCTGTGGGTTATTCATTCTTGTTGTGCTGCTTTTCATTCAAAATAATCTAGAGTTTCTGAAAATACTTGTATTAGATGTTTAGTCTTCTTCATTAATGCTCTTAACAATGCCCCCTATCTCATGTAGTATACTTCCATACATTCTCAGTTTCTAAATGAAATGTGATTGATTCATTCCGGGTGCAACTGAAGATGTTTTTCTATGATATCACAATAAATAAATGTCAGTTTGCCTTGTAAGATTTTACATAACCAGCTGTAACCCTTTCAAACATTACCTGATTTACTAATCCCATATTCTAGGGATTTCTCTCACTGATATTTGCCCTAAGAGGACCATGAGTTTTAGAATAAATTATTCACAGATATGTTATTTTTAAATGTTTTCTCACATACGTGTGTGTGGAAATTCTTAATAAGAAGCCATTAAAATGAAGCCCAATCAGAACAATAGGAAGAAGCTATGAGATGATGCCTTTTTTTTCATAAAGTAATATTCTAGAATAACTAAGAAAAAAAGTTATTAGCAGTATCATTTTTTACCTAGACTTTTAGCATTAGAGACCAAACTGTGGACCCACTGATATGTCCTAAAAGAACTTGCTGAGAGAGACTGCTGTACAGACAGCCTACCAGGGACAAAGGGACTTGCATCTGGGTGTGCTGGATACTGGGGAATAGAGAAGAGGTGGAAACCCCTGTCAATCTCCCAGAGGTCTGTGTTTGGTCTAAACAGAGAGCTCTACTCACTGAAAGCTTGAGTCTCTTTGTCTCTCATAGGCATTCTTTTATTTCCAAACCTCATGACAGAGAAAAGAAAGTGCAGGGAGGCCCCTTTTCAGAATTCGCTTTTTAGTGCAGCTGTACACAGATTTAAAAACCATTCTTTGATTTTTCAATTTACTCTCCTCTAAAGCTGATAACGCTTGAGGGTTGTGCTGAAGAGAGATTAGAGGCAGGTAATGGAAAGAACAGAAGTAGAGACACTTGTTTTCTACTATGGTAAATATGAAAAATTATCCTACTTTGATGAATGGAAACCTGACGTGCTGAGAAACACAGAAATAAGACAAAATGTAAATTAAACGGCCCTTTTATATTCAAAGGAAAATTCAAGATATGTTTAGAATTGGGTTCTCTCCAGATGCAACTGAATGACAAGCTCTGTGTATCCTAAAAGAAATATTTTCTATAGACAGAAAAAAGGAATGAGGCCTGTATCTTTGTTTCTCTTTGTATGCTGTATGGCAAAAGTTTTGGAAGCTAATCATTTTTATGTACCGTAACTGCTAGAGTAGCATTTCACAAACTGTGCTGAGTAACTCTCATTTTCTGAGAAACATTACAAGGAGCCTCTAGCCACAAACTGCCAATTGTTTTTTAAATGTTAGTAACATATTTCTTCTAATAATTTGTTTTCAACATATATTGATTTATGATTTATTTACTTGTCCTTTAATTGTCTGATAAACGACCCTCTGGGAATTCAAGAGGGTAAAGGAGAGATGGAGAGATATCTGGCTACTTTTAAGCCAGATATTTCGAAAGACACACTAACATGTCATGTGCACTCACTATATGCTAGTCCCTGATCAGAAGTTCTATGCATTAATTCCTTTAATCTTCACAATTTGTAAGGTAGGTGTTAAATTAACTCAGCAAGGATGCTATTAGACTGAGATGGCTCTAATGCCATGGAGGCCTATGTAAGCAAACCAAAATCTAAGCCTTTAGATGCTTCTGGGTTACGAAATGTAAACGTAAGACTAACCAACCACAAACAGTCAAATAGGCATTAAATGATAGGTGATCAAATAATGTTCTTGCTTTATTTTCCACCTCTTCTCTATAAGAGTCTTTCCCTGAGTTCCTGAACAGTGGGCTTCTCCTAACTACTTCTGGTTTGGTGCTGTCAGATTTCAATCGATTTTTGCTCAAATAAATGCTTAAAATTGTTCTTATTCCTCAGTTTAACTTTTATCACAGGTAATGTAACTATCACCATTTTACCAAAGGTAAAGCAGTCCACCTCTTGGTGACAGGACTGAAATTAAGATAAGTCGATCAAAAGAGGCCAGAAATATGCCCATACAAGCATAGTCACTTGATTTTTAATGAAAGTGAAAACTTGGCTCAATTTCATGGAGAAAGAATATTCTTTTCAATAAAAGGTGTAGAAACAATTGAAACTCAAAATGCAAAACTTGAACCTTCACCCACAAAATAATAAAACTTCTAGAATGGAACATAGGAGAAAATATCTGTGACCTTAGATTCAGCAAAGTGTTTTTAAGTATGTCACCAAAAGCATGACCCATGAAAAAATGATAATTTTAACCTCATCAAAATTAAAAACAGTCTCTCACACTGTTAAGAAAATGAAAAGACAGACTGAAGACTGGAAGAGGATATATATATATATATATATATATATATATATATATATATACACATACACATATATACACAAATTATACACATATATACATTTATGTATATAGATCACATTTGTGACTAAGGATATGAAGCCAATGTATATAAATAACTTTTAAAATCAACAAAAAGAAGATATAATCAGATAAATTACAGGAATATGAAGAGACATTTCCACAAAAAGGATATACTTTATGGGTGGCAAACATATAAAAAGATGCTCAATGCCATTAATCATTGGGGAAATTCAAATTAAAATCAAAATGAGATACCGCTACCCATTCACTGGAATAGATAAAAATAAGATAAAATAAAACTGACAATAACAAGGAGGTAAGCAACTGAAACTCTCATACGTTGTTGGTGAGAACATCAAAAAGTACAGGTAATTTGGAAGAGAGTCTGGCAGCTTCCTGATTTATTTTTAAGCTTTGTTCTTAAGTAATTATTTACAAAAAATGGAATTATGTTCTGAAATTTTTTTGCACAAATTAATTTATATAACACTGAGTCACTAAGAAATACAATCTAATTATGTTTCACTATACAAATTCCCCTTGTGGGTGTATAATAATGTCATTTAAAATTTTTCCTTTTGTCAAATAATTTTAAGAAAACCTAGCAAGGAATAACAAGAATAACATATGAATTATGGGCAAATGGAAATGGTTTCTATATATGAAATAATAGATACAGTAACAGCAATATTGTTTACAATGTGTCACCATAGACATGCTAAAATTATTGAGGGGCATGTTCAGAAGGGTCCTTTCCCTTTATCAGTTTTCCCACTCACCAACCAGGATTCCTTAAACTTCTCAAATGCTTCTCGGAGTCTCTAAACTAAGACAATCTGAGTTAAAGTAACTATTGTTACTACCACTCATCTATCTTTTCAAATATACATCCAGACTGAAATCTTAAGTAGTTAGTGTACATATAGTTCTCTGATATATATTGGTAATGGAATAGATACTCAACTTGAATTTTCATGTTTTGATCTGAAATTCTGTTAATTCTCATATATTATTTTAATTGTGTCTTCTCCAAGGCTATTTAGAACACCCCAAGGTGCTGTGTTCTTCAATTTCTTTTCTAAAATACATTTCTATTGCTGATGATTACCAAATTTCTGAAGTTACTCAACTGGCTCAGAATTTTTTGGTAGATTATTAAGAACAACAACAACAATAAAAAGCACCTCTACATTGCTTCAAAATTGGCTCTGCATTCTTTAATAAACAAGATTTGAGAAATTATCAATGAAACAGATGTTCATTTACCTCAAACTGACTCTAAAATTTATTATTTAGAATGATATTTTGAATTACTCAATGTTTACACTATTTTCCCATTAATAGAGAAAAATAAGAACATATTGTATGTGTTTTTAATTATATCTGATCTTGTTCTCAAAAGCTTTTTTGAAAATTTCCAGAGAAACAAAATAAACCAAGGTAAGTTAAATTAGAAATACATGAGCCATTAAGAAGGAGAAAAATTTTAAATGAAGGTTAAAAATGAAATATATATACAACTGAGGCTCAGGGCTCCCTTATTATTTGTGTCTCAAAAACTAGGCTTTCAGACAAATAAAATACAGATAACAAGAAGATAGACTTAAAAATTTTTTGACTTTCCTTTACTTTCAGCAGAATCAAAGAGGATTATCTCTTAAAATGAAACATAATTAATCTTGATAACAAAACAGAATTTTCAAAAAGAAAATATATTTTAATATGTGCAAAATGGTTTCAAAAACATTTTATATATATAATAATAAGTGTAATAGGTTCTTTCAATTTAGATGGTTGAAATTTTATCAAAATACAATGAGAGCAACATCAATTACTGGATATAATTGACACTTATAGACAACATCAACAGCAGCAGACTACACATTCTTCTCAAGATCCCATGGAGCATTCACCAAGATAGTCCACATTCTGGGACCAAAACACATCTTAAGAAAGTTAAAAAATAGGAATCATACTATATCTGCTCTCAGACCACACTGCAGTTAAACTAGAAATCAATAACAGAAAGATAACTGGAAAATAACAAAATGTGTGGAAATTAAACAACACACTTCTAAACAACACATGGGTTAAAGAAAAAAATCTCAACAGAAATTAAAACATATTTTAAATGAGGTGAAAATACACTCATCAAAATTTATGAGATGAGCAAAAGCAGTAGAGAATAAAATTATAGAAATGAATGCATGTATTAGAAAAGATCAAAAATCAATATTCTAAGCCTCTACCATAGGAAACTAAAAAAGTAGAGTAAAATAAATCCAAAATAAGCACAAGAACACAAATAATGAAAATTAGAGCAAAAATCAATGAAATTAAAAACAAGAAATCAAGAGAAAAAATCAACAAAAACAAAAGCTGGTTCTTTGAAAAGATTATTCAAATTGATAAGCCTCTAGCCAGGCTAACTGAGAAGAAAAGATAAAGGACACAAATTACTATTATCAGAAATAAAATAGGGAACATCATTACAGATCCTATGGGCATTAAAAGGATAATAAAAGAATGCTATAAAAAATACTATGCTCACAAAATTGATAACCTAGATGAAACAGACCAATTCCTTAAAGGAACAATTTGCCAAACTGAACAAAAGAAGAAATAGACAATCTGAATTGGCCCATACCTATTAAGCAAACATTGGATAATAACAAATAACCTTCAAAAACAGAAAGCACCAGGCCCAGATGGATTCACTGGTGATTTCACTATATGTTTAAGAAAGAAATTATACCAATTCTCTACAATCTTTTTCAGAGGATAGAAACAAAGGGAATACTTCCTACCTCAGTCCATGAGGCCAGTATTACCCTAGTACCAAAACAAGATAAAGAAATTACAAGACAAAAACTATAAACAAATATCTCTCATGAACATAGAGGCAGGAGTCCTCAACAAAATATTAGCAAATAAATTCAAACAATGTATACAAAGAATTACACACCATAACCAAGTGGGATTTATCCCAGGTATGCAAAGCTGGCTAAACATTTGAAAGTTGATTAATGTAAGCCATCCAATTGACAAGTTAAAAAGAAAAATCATCACTCCTTTTCAATATCTTACTAATGATCCTAAATATTAGGATTAATAATTATCTTACTAATAATCCTACCTAATGCATGAAGGCAAGATAAGGAAATAAAAGCTATACAGATTGGAAAGAAAGACATAAAACCACCTTCATTTTAGGATGACGTGATCCTTTAGTTAGAAAATCAGAAAAAAATAAAGATAAAAAAATTCTGGATCTAATAAGCAGATATAGTAAGGTTGCAGAATACAAGGTTAATATAGAAAGGTCAATTGCTTTCCTGTTAACCAGCAATAAAGTGAAAATTCAAATTAAAAATATAATACCATTTATATTAGCATCCCCCAAAATAAAATACTTAGGTATAAATCTAACAAAATATTTATGAGAGCTATATGAGGAAAACTGTAAAACTCTGATGAATTAAGTCAAATAAGAACTAAATAAATGGTGAGACACTCCATGTATATGGATAGGAAAACTCAATATTGTCAATATATCAGTGCTGACCAATTTGGTCTATTGATTCAATGCAATTCCAATCAAAATCCCAGCAAGTTATTTTGTAGATATGAACAAACTGATTCTAAAGTTTATATGGAGAAGCTAAAGACCCAGAATGGCCAACTCAATACTGAAGGAAAAGAACTAAATAGAAAGACTGACACTACCCAACTTCAAGACTTACTATAAAGCTACAGAAGTCAAAACAGTATGGTATTGGTAAAAGAATAGAAAAATAAATCAATGTAGCAATAGAGAGCCCAGAAATAGACCCAGATAAATATAGTCAACTAATCTTTGACAAAGGAGCAAAAGCAATACAAGGAATAGTCTTTTCAACAAATGGTGCTGGAACAACTGGACATCCACATGCAAAAACAAAAACATGAATCTAGACAGAGACCTTACACCCTTCACAAAAATTAACTCAAAATGGATCACAGACATAAATGTAAAATACAAACTATAAAACTCCTAGAAGATAGCATAGAAGGGAACCTAAATGACCTTGGGTATGATAAGGACCTTTTAGAAACAACACTAAAAGCTCAGTCTATGAAAGGAACAACTGACAAGCTGGACTTCATTAAAATTTAAAAAACTTCTACCCTGTGAAAGAAAAGTCAAGAGAATGAGAATATAAGCCACAGACTGTGAAAAAATATTTGCAGAAGACATATCTGATAAAGGACTGTTATCCAAAATATAGGAAGAACTCTTAAAATTCAAGAGTCAGAAAACAAACAACCCAAATTTAAAAAATGGTACAAAAACTTTAACAGACACCTCTCCAAAGAAGATATACAGATGGCAAATAAGCATTTGAAAAGATGTTCTGAAGCATATGTTATCAAGGAAATGCAAATAAAACAACTAGATACCTCTGCATACCTATTAGAAAGGCCAAAATCAGGAACACTGACAACACCAAATGCTGTTGAGGATGTGGAGCAACAGTAATTCTCATTCATCACTGCTGGGAATGCAAAATGGTACAGCCACTCCACAAGACAGTTTGGTGTCTAAACATACTTTTACCATATGATCCAGCAAAGGCACTTTGTGTCATATACCCAAAGGATTAAAAAACTTATATCCACACAAAAACTTGCCTGTGGATAATTATAGTTATAGTTGAAATCAACCAAGATGTCTTTTAGTATGTGAATGGAGAAACTGTAGTACACCTAGACAATGGAATATGAAAGTCCAAAAAAGAAATGAGCTATCAAGGCATGAAAAGACATGGAGGAAGCTTAAATGCATATTACTAAGTGTAAAAAGCCAATCTGAAATGTCTTCGTACTGTGAGTCCAACTAAACTGCATTCTGGAAAAGGGAAAACTATGGAGACAGTAAATGATCAACAGTTGCCAAGAGTAAAACGAAGAAGAGTGAATTGGCAGAGCATAGAGGATTTTTAGAGCATTGAATACACCCTGTATGATACCGTAACAATGGATGCATATCATTTTACATTTGTCCAAACCCATAGAATTTTTAAGAGTGAACCCATTGTTTACTGGACTTTGTGTGATTGTGGTGTGACAATGTAGGTTCATCAATCGTAGCAAATGTACCACTCTAGTGAGGAATGCTGATAATGGGGGAGGTTATGTGTGTGTGGGGGCAGGAGGTATATGAGCAAACTCTGTACCTTCCCCTCAATTTTGCAGAGAACCTGAAACTGCTGTGAAAAACGGTCTTCAAACGAACAAACAACAACAAAAACCAAAGAGATTAAATACTATACTATAAGTTATGGTTTTGTTATACATTTCATCACTAAAATGGAGTATTTTGCAATAGATTTTTAAATGAGGCATATATTCACCACTTTTTGGTACCTATTTTTTATTAAATCTGCTATTTTAAAATATTATCCAAAATTATTTCACCATGTTTGATTTTCAAATTCAAAAGTAATAGAGAATTCATAACATGTAAATGCAGAAACAAAAATGTTTTCTTGGCCTTGGGTAAATGTATAGTATTATAAAAAGTCAGTAAGTCATTTTGTAGATGGAGAATATCAATGGAATTTAAATATGGTGTTTGTGATTTACCTGCTTTTCATGTAATTATGGTAAATATAAAAGGCAATATTTTTGCTAGGAAAACATCAGAATTTGAAATTTCAGAACAGAGATCTTTTCTAATATATTGTTTTTAAAGGATTCTGCTTTGTTTATTCATCTGTGTTTTGATTTCTGCTCTCTGTTGGAAATGTAGAAAAAGTTTAAAGATGTTCATTTTTTTATAAAGATCACAGGGTGCCATTTATAACTCCCCAGTAAATACAATTTATGTAAAATAGTTAATGTGAGAGACAAGGTAACAAATAGCTGATTCAAACACCTCACAAAATCCTCAATTCTATTGTAAAAAAGTACAAATAAACCAAGAAGGAAACTCACTGTGGTATAGCATATGTATCAGTTTTCATTTGATGAGTGTAAACTGGTAGAAATGACATTCTTTGACAGGAAGCTTTTGTTTATATGATTGAGAGAAAATGAAAAAACAAATCAAATAACTTGAAAAGAAAGGCTTTATTTACACAACAGGCTTATGAAACCAATGCTAGGCTCTGTCAAAGCAAAGCATAATATATATTTATTGTTATTTAAATTTTCTTTCCCTATGTGCATTTCCTAGAAACAAGAAATCAGCTTGAAGATTCTAAGTAGGCATTTATGCTTGAGATATAAAGGGTTTTTATTTTTTTTCACAAAATATTTCCTGTGTTATAGTGGATATATAGAGAGCTAAAATAAAAGTCATAATTATAAAGTAATCCAGAAATCAAACAAAATGAAATACAATAGGGAAATCTCTTGCTCTGTATCTCATTTTTAAAATAACTTTTTGTGGATAAAATGTTATACATATTCATTTTACAAATTATTTAAAAATAAAATTAAAAAAAATGATTACATGATATTCCAAGTAATCAGACATTGATGCATTTAGATTTGTGGGTCTTCCAGCCTTTTTTACTCTAGATGCTCTTATTAAATTGGAATATTTTTTCTTTCTCTTTCACCATCTCTTTTTATCTCTCTCAGTTTTTATTTAAAGACCACTTCCTATATCATCTAAACCCTTATAAACCATAGCTTAATTGACCACATATAGATATATAATTTCCTGTATTTTTATAATTTTTCTATTAAACATGTCTATTTCCAAATTTTCACTTTCATAAATAGTATAAAATATTTTACTCCTCACTTGTTATGCTTGTAGAATGAATTCCTAAAGTTAAGTTATTGATAAAAACATGAATATCATTATCACCTGTTTTATATTGGCAAAATAAGCTCAAAAAGTTATGCAAACTTACAATCACAGCATTCTTATAGTTGCTGATTTCATGATATATTATTAAAAATTACACAGAAAGATAATCTTTGTCTCATCAGTAGGAAAATATACTTTATAATTACCTTAATTTTCAAACAAAGCCTATAACCTCCAAATTTTAACATTTTATTTGTTATTGGAAATTATCTTTGGCTAAAGAGTTTGTTGATACACCTTTATTGTTAGCATTCTCCTCTCTTTATGATTTACAAGCACTTAATTTACAGAATGTCACCATTTTGGCTTATAAATGTTACAAATGTTGTTTGTTTAACGATCCACCATTTTAATTGCACTTTAATTATTTTTATCATGCAGTAATGTTTATGTGTTTACTGATATTTTCTTTCCTTTTCTTTTTGTACGTTTTTTCTTTATTGTTTTAAAAGGCTTACTACATTACAAACCATATAATGGTATATCATGGTTTGGTTGTGATCTTTTATATTTTTTCCCTTTTTACCATTTAATTCATTTGAAATATCTAGTGTTTCATTATGCTAAAATTTTAAATGATATATCATTTCAGATTTCATTTTCCTTGGGTCCAGGATATATTTATCTAATTTTTATATTTTAATAATTTCTAGTTTTTCTTCATTGTGCCTAGAGACATAACATTTTTAAAGTAAATGTTTTCTTTGCAGTTTATCAAATCGGTAATGTTATACTGATATAACATTTGGTAAAGCTGATACAGCTACTCTTTTATATATATTACTTATATCTGTCTAACACTTCCCTATTTGATCTACCAAAGCTCAAAGACATCTGTTGAAAACTATTAATATTTTGTGATAAATATCTAAATTATTTTTTACATGTTTGGAATCTTTTAGTTTAACAAAAAAAAAGATTCAAAACTACTATAACTCAATAGAAAGTTAATTTTAACATTATACTAAAGGCTTGCTTTACCTATAAACATAATTTTAAAATCTTAAATTTTAAGTTACAGTTAACTAAATATTATATGGATGGGGAAAATTGATATTGTAGGAATACACGGTTTAGCATCAGAAAATTCATCACTGACACTCAGCATGAACATAATACAAAGTTTAAAAAACCCTATGATAACTCTAACTGGTGGAAAAAGCAATTTGATGAGTTTTAACACCCCCTGATTGTAGGCATGTTTGTCTGGATTCCTCAAATGCAGAGCCTGAGGCAGGGACTTAGAGACAGGATATTTATTTAGGAGGTGATCCCAGGAAGAAAGAATGAGAGAGTGGAGAAAGTAAAACCCCAAGTAGGAAAAACTAATAAAGAATGTGTTTTGAAGCTGATTAATGGCATTTACAACTGGGAATCCTAGGCCTTTTCTGAGGAATCTGACCCAGAATAGTTCCTGCAAGAGATGAGAGACTGTGACAAAAGAGTTTTTAAGCTTTTAACAATTTCCCATGCTACTAAATTGTGAAAGATATCCTTTCATTAAGTTTAGACTAATAAAATAAAATCTATTATGGAATGATGTAGCACATCACAATATGTTAAATCAACAATTCTATGTGATCTCTGAACATGAGAAGATCCCTTTCACTGAAAAGAGTCTCATCCTTTGAAGGAGAAAAATAGAACCTTTCATACAGTTGCATGTTTGTTTCAGAAACCAATTTTAAGATTAAACAAATGCTCTGATATTTCTAACAAATTATATCAGTTATCACAAGTAGTTGAATGGAGATGATTTTTATGACATCAATACAATTTCTTTTAAAGAGAAAATGTTGGCATGACTATCTAAATAAATCAACATCCTGTTTTCAGCTGATTTTTGTGATGAAACAAATATGGCTATGAAACCGATGTGAATATTTGAAACCTAATATAGATTATTTTTCATCTCACCAATAGCAGTGTTTGGTCTTTTTTTTTTCCATAGTTTTCATGTGTTTTAAAGCTGCATGTGGCATTTTGTGTAATGTGCCTGAATAGAGGTTGCAATGATAGAAAATAAGGAGAATATAAAGCTAAAGCAGTTACACAAAAAGTGGTAAAGAATTAGAAAGAGAAACAAGAAAAAGAAAACAAATACAGATCTTCCTTGACTTACAATGAAGTTATATCCCAATAAACCCATCTTCCTTGACTTACAATGAGGTTATATCCCAATATAAGTTGAAAATATCTTAAGTCAAAAATGCACTTAAGCGGGGGGACCTTCAAGATGGCGGAGGAGTAAGACGTGGAGATCACCTTCCTCCCCACAAATACATCAAAAATACATCTACATGTGGAACAACTCCTACAGAACACCTACTGAACCCTAGCAGAAGACCTCAGACTTCCCAAAAGAGAAGAAACTCCCCACATACCAGGGTTGGGCAAAAGAAAAAAGAAAAAAGAGAGACAAAAGAATAGGGACAGGACCTGCACATTTGGGAGGGAGCTGTGAAGGAGGAAAAGTTTCCACACACTAGGAAGCCCCTTCACTGGCAGAGACAGGGGAAGGGCGGGGTGGGGGGGGAAGCTTTGGAGCCACAGAGGAGAGAGCAGCAACATGTGTGCAGAGGGCAAAGCGGAGAGATTCCCGCATAGCGGTGAGTGTCAACCAGCACTCACCAGGCTGAGAGGCTTGTCTGCTCACCCACTGGGGCGGGTGGGGGCTGGGAGGTGAGGCTCAGCCTTCGGAGGTCAGATTCCAGGGAGAGGACTGGGGTTGGCTGCGTGAACACAGCCTGAAAAGGGCTAGTGCACCACAGCTAGCCGGGATGGAGTCCGGGAAAAACTCTGGACCTGACTAAGAGTCAAGAGACCATTGTTTCAGGGTGCCAAAGGACAGGGGATTCCTTCCCTATCTGCCCACAGAGGCACAGCACGACCTAAATGAGCTTGAGCCTCGGCTATAAGTGAGGACCCCAGAGATGGGCATGAAATGCTAACGCTACTTCTGCAGCCCCAAGAATCCTGTGTGCAAGCACAGGTCACTATCTACATGCCTCCCCCTCACCCTGGCAGCCTGTGCAGCCCACCACTGCCAGCGTCCTGTGATCCAAGGACAACTTCCCTGGGGGGAACACACGGCACACCTGAGGCTGTTGCAATGTCACTCCAGTCTCTGCCACTGCAAGCTCGTCCTACATTCCAATTATAACTACCTTACCCCTCCCGCCCCCTGGCATGAGTGAGCCAGAGCCCACTAATCAGCCACTGCTTTAACCCCATCCTGTCCGGGTGGGAACAGAAGCCTGAAGGCAACTTACATGCAGAGATGGGGACAAAACCAAAGCTGAACCACAGGAGCTGTGCAAACAAAGAAGAGAAAGGGAAATTTCTCCATGCAGCCTCAGGAGCAGTGGATTAAATCCCCACAATCAATCTGAGATACACTGCATCTGTGGAATACCTGAATAGACAATGAATCAACCCAAAATTGAGGTGGTGGACTTTGGGAGCAACTGTACACTTGGGTTTTGCTGTCTGTGACTGATTTGTTTCTGATTTTTATGTCCATCTTAGTATAGTTTTTAGCACATGTTATCACTGGTGGCTTTGTTTACTGGTTTGGTTGCTCACTTCTTTTTTTTTTTTTTTTTTTTTACTAATTTTTAATTTTTTAATTTTAATAATTTTCCTTATTTATTTTATTTTATTTTATTTTGTTTTATTTTTTATTTATTGTTTTCTCCCTTTTCTTCTGAGCCATGTGGCTGACAGGGTCTTGGTGCTCCAGCCTGTTGTCAGGCCTGAGCCTCTGAGGTGGGAGAGCAGAGTTCAGGATATTGGACCACAAGAAACCTCCCAGTACCACATAATATCAATAGGTGAAAGCTCTCCTAGAGATCTCTCTCTCATCGCTAAGACCCAGCTCCACTCAACAGCCAGCAAGCAACAGTGCTAGACGCCCCATGCCAAACAACTAGCAAGGCAGGAACACAACCCCACCCATTAGCAGAGAGGCTTCCTAAATCATACTAAGTTCACAGACACGCCAAAACACACTACCGGATGCAGCCCTATGCACCAAAAAGACAAGATCCAGCCCCACCCACAAGAACACAGGCACCAGTCCCTTCAACCAGGAAGCATACACAAGCCACTGAACCAACCTTGCCCACTGGGGGCAGACACCAAAAACAATTGAAACTACGAACCTGTAGCCTGTGAAAAGGAGACCCCAAACAAAGTAAGTTAAGAAAAATGGGAAGACTGAGAAATATGCATCAGATGAAGGAGCAAGGTAAAAACCCACCAGACTAAATAAATGAAGGAGAAATAGGCATCTACCTGAAAAAAAATTCAGAGTAATGATAATAAAGATGACCCAGAATCTTGGAAATAGAATGGAGAAAATACAAGAAACGCTTAACAAGGACCTGGAAGAACTGAAGAGCAAACAAACAATGATGAACAACACAATAAATGAAATTAAAAATTCTCTAGAAGGAATCAATAGCAGAATAACAGAGGCAGAAAAACGGATAACTGACCTGGAAGATAAAAGAGTGGAAATAACTACTGCAGAGCAGAATAAAGAAAAAAGAATGAAAAGAATTGAAGACAGTCTCAGAGACATCTGGGACAACATTAAATGTACCAACACTGGAATTATAGGGTTCCCAGAAGACGAAGAGAAAAAGAAAGGGTCTGAGAAAATATTTGAAGAGATGATAATTGAAAACTTCCCTAATATGGGAAAGGAAATAGTCAATCAAGCCCAGAAAGCACAGAGAGTCCCATAAAGGGTAAATCCAAGGAGAAACATGCCAAGACACATATAAATCAGACTATCAAAAACTAAATACAAATAAAATATATTAAAAGCAGTAAGGGAAAAGAAACAAATAACATAGAAGGGAATGCCCATAAGATTAACAGCTGATCTGGCAGCAGAAATTCTGCAAGCCAGAAGGGCGTGCCAGGGTATACTTAAAGTGATGAAAGGCAAAGACCTACAACCAAGATTACTCTACCCATCAAAGATTTCATTAAGATTCAAAGGAGAAACTAAAACCTTTACAGATAAGCAAAAGCTAAGAGAATTCAGCACCACCAAACCAGCTTTACAACAAATGCTAAAGGAACTTCTCTAGGCAGGAAACACAAGAGAAGGAAAACACTTACAATAACAAACCCAAAACAATTAAGAAACTGGTAATAGAAACATACATATCGATAATTACCTTAAAGGTAAACGGATTAACTGCTCCAACCAAAACACACAGACTGGCTGAATGCATACAAAAACAAGACCCTTATATATGTTGTCTTCAAGAGACCTGCTTCAGACCTAGGGACACAAACAGATAAAGTGAGGGGATGAAAAAAGATATTCCATGCAAATGGAAATCAAAAGAAAGCTGGAGTAGCAATTCTCATATCAGACAAAATAGACTTTAAAATAAAGACTATTACAAGAGACAAAGGACACTACATAATGATCAAGGGATTAATCCAAGAAGAAGATATAACAGTTGTAAATATTTATGCACCCAACATAGGAGCACCTCAATACATAAGGCAAATGCTAACAGCCAGAACAGGAAATAGACAGAAACAAAATAACAGTAGGGGACCTTAACACCCCACTTACACCAATGGATAGATCATCCAAAATGAAAATAAATAAGGAAACACAAGCATTAAATGACACATAAGACAAGATGAACTTAGTTGATATTTATAGGACATTCCATCCAAAAACAACAGAATACACTTTCTTCTCAAGTGCTCATGGAACACTCTCCGGGATAGATCATATCTTGGGTCACAAATCAAGCCTTGGTAAATTTAAGAAAACTGAATTCATATCAAGTATCTTTCCCGACCACAACGCTATGAGACTAAATATCAATTACAGGAAAAAAAAATGTAAAAAATACAAACACATGGAGGCTAAACAATATGCTACTAAATAACCAAGAGATCATTGAAGAAATCAAAATGGAAATCAAAATATACCTAGAAACAAATGACAATGAAAACTTGATAACCCAAAACCTACGGGATGCAGCAAAAGCAGTTCTAAAAGGGAAGTTTATAGCAATAAAATCCTACCTCAAGAAACAAGAAAAATCTCAAATAAACAACCTAAACTTACACCTAAAGAAATCAGAGAAAAAAAAAAAAAAGTTAGCAGAAGGAAAGAAATCATAAAGATAAGATCAGAAATAAATGAAAAAGAAATGAAGGAAACAACAGCAGCAAAGATGAATAAAATTAAAATCTGGTTCTTTGAGAAGATAAATAACATTGATAAACCACTAGCCAGACTCATCAAGAAAAAAAGGGAGAAGACTCAAATCAACAGAATTAGAAATGAAAAGAAGTAACAATCAACACTGCAGAAATACAAAGGATCATGAGAGATTACTATAAGCAACTATATGCCAATAAAATGGAAAACCTGGAAGAAATGCACAAATTCTTAGAAAAGCACAACTTTCTGAGACTGAACCAGGTAGAAACAGAAAATATAAACAGACCAATCACAAGCACTGAAATTGAGACTGTGATTAAAAATCTTCCAACAAACAAAAGCCCAGGACCAGATGGCTTCACAGGTGAATTCTATCAAACATTTAGAGAAGAGCTAACACCTATCCTTCTCAAATTCTTCCAAAATATGGCAGAGGGAGGAACACTCCCAAGCTCATTCTACGAGGCCACCATCACCCTGATACCAAAACCAGACAAAGATGTCACAAAACAAGAAAACTACAGGCCAATATCACTGAAGAACATAGATGCAAAAATCCTCAACAAAATACTAGCAAACAGAATCAAACAGCACATTAAAAGGATCATACACCATGATCAAGTGGGGTTTATCCCAAGAATGCAAGGATTCTTCAGTATATGCAAATCCATCGATGTGATACACCATATTAATTAATTGAAGGATAAAAACCATATGATAATCTCAATAGATGCAGAGAAGCTTTCGACAAAATTCAACACCCACTTATAATAAAAACTCTCCATAAAGTAGGCATAGAAGGAACTTACCTCAACATAATAAAGAACAAATATGACAAACCCATAGCCAACATCGTTCTCAATGGTGAAAAACTGAAACCATTTCCTCTAAGATCAGGAACAAGGCAAGGATGCCCACTCTCCACCCTATTATTCAACATAATTTTGGAAGTTTTAGCCACAGCAATCAGAGAAGAAAAAGAAATAAAAGGAATTCAAATCAGAAAATAAGAAGTAAAGCTGTCACCGTTTGCAGATGACATGATACTATACATAGTGTATCCTAAAGATGCCACCAGAAAACTACTAGAGCTAATCAATGAATTTTGTAAAGTAGCAGGATACAAAATTAATGCCCAGAAATCTCTTGCACTCCTATACACTAAAGACGAAAAATCTGAAAGAGAAATTAAGGAAACACTCCCATTTACCATCGCAACAAAAAGAAATAAACCTACCTAAGGAGAAAAAAGGAATAGGAATAGGTAGGAATAAACCTACCTAAGGAGAAAAAAGACCTGTACGCAGAAAACTATGACACTGTTGAAAGAAAAGATGATACAAACAGATGGATAGATATACCATGTTCTTGGATTGGAAAAATCAACACTGTGAAAATGATTCTACTACCCAAAGCAATCTACAGATTCAATGCAATTCCTATCGAACTACCACTGGCATTTTTCACACAACTAGAACAAAAAATTTCACAGTTTGTATGGAAACACAAAAGACCCCGAATAGCCAAAGCAATCTTGAGAAAGAAAAATGGAGCTAGAGGAATCAGACTCCCTAACTTCAGACTATACTATAAAGCTACAGTAATCAAGACAGTATGGTACTGGCACAATAACAGAAATATACATCAATGGAACAGGATAGAAAGCCCAGAGATAAACCCACGCACATATGTTCACCTTATCTTTGATAAAGGAGGCAAGAATATACAATGGAGAAAAGACAGCCTCTTAATAAGTGGTGCTGGAAAAACTGGACAGCCACATGTAAAAGAATGAAATTAGAACACTCCTTAACACTGTACAAAAAAATAAACTCAAAATGGATTAGAGACCTAAATGTCAGGCCAGACACTATCAAACTCTTAGAGGAAAACATAGGTAGAACGCTCTATGACATAAATCACAGCAAGATCCTTTTTGACCCATCTCCTAGAGAAATGGAAATAAAAACAAAAATAAACAAATGGGATCTAATGAAACCTAAAAGCTTTTTCACAGCAAAGGAAACTATAAATAAGACGAAAAGACAACAGTCATTGTGGGAGAAAATATTTGCAAACGAAGCAATTGACAAAGGATTAATCTCCAAACTATACAAGCAGCTCATGCAGTTCAATATCAAAAAGATAAACAACCCAATCCAAAAATGGACGGAAGATCTAAATAGACATGTCTCAAAAGAAGATATACAGATTGCCAGCAAACACATGAAAGGATGCTCAACATCACTAATCATTAGAGAAATGCAAATCAAAACTACAATGAGGTATCACCACACACCGGTCAAATTGGCCATCGTCAAAAAATCTACAAACAATAAATGCTGGAGAGGGTGTGGAGAAAAGGGAACCCTCCTGCACCGTTGGTGGGAATGTAAATTGGTACAGTCACTATGGAGAACAGTATGGAGGTTCCTTAAAAAACTAAAAATAGCACTACTGTATGACCCAGCAATCCCACTACTGGCCAAATATCCTAAGAAAACCATAATTCAAAAAGAGTCATGGACCACAATGTTCATTGCAGCACTATTTACAGTAGCCAGGACATGGAAGCAACCTAAGTGTCCATCGACAGATGAATGGATAAAGAAGATGTGGCACATATATACAATGGAATATTACTCAGCCAAGAAAGGAAACAAAATTGAGTTATTTGTAGTGAGGTGGATGGACCTAGAGTCTGTCATACAGAGTGAAGTAAGTCAGAAAGAGAAAAACAAATACCTTATGTTAACACATATATATAGAATCTAAAAAATAAAATGGTTCTGATGAACCTAGGTGCAGGACAGGAATAAACACACAGACGTAGAGAATGGAATTGAGGACACGGGGAGGGGGACGGGTAAGCTGGGACAAAGTGAGAGAGTAGCACTGACATATTTACAGTACCAGATGTAAAATAGATAGCTAGTGGGAAGCAGCTGCATTGCACAGGGAGATCAGCTCGGTGCTTTGTGACCACCTAGAGGGGTGGGATATGGAGGGTGGGAGGGAGACACAAGAGGGAGGGGATATGGTGATATATGTATACATATAGCTGATTTCCTTTGTTATACAGCAGAAATGATCACAACATTGTAAAGCAATTTTAGTCCAATAAAGATGTTAAAAAAAAAAAAAGAGTGCCTATCTTACACTGAGATACCTGAATTCAAAGTTCAGTCAATAGCAGTGTAAACTTAGAGAAAATATTTAATTTTCTAGAACCTCAATTTCTCCATCCAAAATTTAAAAATGACACCCACAAAACAGGTCATGTTGAAAGGGAAATGAGATAAAGATTATAAAATGCCTTGTATACAGTGTTTGCTCCATTCATATTAATTCCTCAGCCAACTAATATGAATAAGTATATGTTTATGTTAAGCCATGATTTCTCTCAATGGCACAGCACTGTTCAGGCCTCCTGAGAAGAATCTCCATTTGTGGAATCATTACTGGCATTCCCCTCATGGCTTCTGCTTGCTCAATATTGGGATCATCTTATTACTCATTGCTTATTTAATTTATCAGTGAATTTATGATCTTTTATGCCAGTAATTTGTAATTATTAAATACGGTATTAAAAGGACCTCATTGCTACCAGTGTTAAACAGTTGAAATGAATTTCCTTTCGTGATCATGTCTACTTCAATTATTTGAAATTTCTTTCTAGTAGCTACAGTCAGTGCTCTTGACCAGATCATCCAGAATCCCCTTAATGGTTCGGTACACCAGATGCCCACAGAGTCAGATGCCCCCAAAGATAACTGTGCCTGGAATTTCAGCTCTCCCACCCCCAAAATTGCCTGGCATAAGATTGTGAAAGCAATTGTGAAAGTCCAGCTCCCTCACCTCAATGGAGAACAAAGCAGTGATTTTTACGATCCTGATCCCTGCTTCATCAGCAGAAGCATCACCTGATGGCTCTTCCCCCTTCCCCACCCTGCTTTCCTCCACTCTCTTACCAATTCTCCTTGCAGCATTTTTTAAATAACTCATTTCCATAAGAAATGATTCTGCTCCAGGAGACCATTAGACACTATTCACACTGTTAAAATACCGTGATCTAACACATTTAAAGAGAAACGTTCTCTTTAAATTATAAGCCATAATCAAACCACTGGAAGGTATACCTTTTTGCAAAGATCTCAGTGATTCCACATCTATTCACCAAAAATAGTGAGCATAATACTTATAAAATTTGTTCGTAACTGTGTGCTTAATATATTATAGGTGATATGGTTTTACTTCACCAGGAAGTATCTCATTATTATTAGCCACTGGAAGAGGCAACACAAATTATATCCACCTCACAATTACAAATTTATACAACTAATTTAACCTGACTAAAGTTTTCTGGAGGCCTTGCTTATATTTATTCATTATTGACTTTACAAATTAGGTAGCTCCACCTTCTTTATTATTTTTATTCTTTTTTGTTACTCTCTTTTACTGATATGGTATAAATATTTGCTGTATTCATGCCAGACAAAAGACTTAGCACAAGGATTTGTGTTTATGGATTCATTTATAAATATAAAATGAATATAAATTCTTCAATAATTTTATAGAATTTTAAAAAATGCATTTAATACATCTAACATATCAAACCTCATAGCTGAGCCTAGTCTACCTTAAACGTGCTCAGAACATTTACATTAGCCTACAGTTGGGCAAAATCATCTAACACAAAGCCTATTTCATAAAAAAGTGTTGAATATCTCATGTAATGTATTGAATACTACACTAAAAGTGAAAAACAGAATGGTTGTAAGTGTATCAGTTCTTCACCCTTGTGATGACGTGGTGGACTGGGACCTGAAACTTGGCGGCCACTGATAGTTCACGTGATAGCATCATGAGAGAGTACCTACCACATGTCACTAGCTTGGGAAAAGATCAAAATTCAAAATTTGAAGTACGCTTTCTACTGAATGTGTATTACTTTTGCATCATTGTAAAGTTGAGAAATTGTAAGTCAGACCGTAATAGTTCAGAGACTGTCTGTACTTGTGATAGGAGAACTTTTACTTCATCAAAATATAACATTAAACTGAAACTGCTTTTTTAAAAAGTCTTAAAACAAACAAACAAACAACAACAACAAACGCAGAGATATTAAATCCTGTGTGTGGCAGCATAACTCCAATTTCTGCCTCTGTCTTGGCATTCTCTTTTTGTCTCTTTTTTCACATAGCCATCTTCTTATGAGGACACCAGTAATATTGAGTTGGGGTCCATCCTACTTTAGTATGGCCTCATCTGAACTTAATTAATTATATCTGTGGCAATCTTATTCCAAATAAGGTCACATTCAATGTAACAGGGGCTATAACTTCAACATATGATGATGGGGGTGCAATTCAACCCATAACAATTGTTAAATATATTTTAGAAAAAAGATATGGTTGCTCAGTGAGACTACAAAATTGAAAATAAGTTGCACTATATATCTGCAGAAAACCAGGAGTTCCCTTTACAGGCTCCTCCTTTTCAGTCTGAACTCCGAATGTTAGAATGCCTCAGGACTCCATCCTTAGCCCTCAATTCATTCCTATCCACTCTTTCTCCCTAGTTAATCTCATCATTGCTGATGACCACTGGACTGAACTCATTCTGTTGCATATGTCTAATTGTTCTTAGGTTTAAACGAACATCTGTGGAATATTTGCCGGTACACTGGGAGTGTTAGATGAGGTTAGGTGATTATTATTACTTTTCAGTATAAAAGAGTTCAACTTAAGTGACATTTTAAAAATGAAACTTAAGGGACTTGTTCAATTAATTCTAAGTCAATTGAGATTTCTCACTCTCTAATACTGTCTCTTCCAAATAAACTGTCAAAAAAGTATTCTGTGAGGTAGATAGGTGTCACCTGATGTGATACAATAAACACGAACAGAAGTGATATTCACCAAAAAAGCAGAGTGTGAGTCATTCATTTGAAGAGCTAGAAAATTAGGGCACATAAATTAATGTAGTAGTGCTTTATAAAAGTGGTAATAGTTAAGAAGGGAAAAAAACAACAACAAACCAAGTTTTCTCCATAAAATTACTGAACGCTTTACAACACATGAATTTTACAAGTCAGTAAGACTACTAGTGAGGGGAAAGCTTTTGTCTTTCCTTGTAGTTGAATTTTTTAATTGATTGGCAAACTTTACTACTATAAAATTTGGGTTTAGGTTTATCAACCAACCCACTAGCTCTACCCCACCACTGTGGATGCATGCATACATGCATACACACACACATACAGACATTTTTAATTGAGAATCAAAAAATTTGATACAGGCATACCTAATTTTATTGTGCTTTGTTTTACTGTGCTTCGCAGATATTGTGCTTTTTAACAAATTGAAGGTTTGTGACAACCTTGCATCAAGCAAGTCTATTCATGCCATTTTCCCAACAGCATTATTTTTTAATTAAGGTATATACATTTTTTTATACATGATGCTATTGCACATGTATTTGGCTACAATAGAGTGTAAATAAAACTTTTATATGCACTGAGAAACCAAAATATTTGTGTGACTCGTTTTATTGCCATATTGCAGTGGTCTGAAACCAAACCCACAATATCTCTGAGGTATGCTTGTATTTATATGACTTTTATTATTTAAGACTGTGGAATGAAGAATGTTGAATGACAGAGGGAAATCATTGGAGACGATAAAGTCCCTGAGAAAAAGCTTCATCTGCTAGCTTAGTGGGGTTCCTAACTGTGGGTAAAGGAGAGGAAAGATAACGTGAGAGGTTGATGTGAGATAGAGACAGAGAGAAAAAGAGAAAGAGAAAGAGAGGCAGAGAGAGAAAGAATAGAAAAAGAAGGAGGAGGAGGAACAATGTTATTTTTTAATGTACTACATTCACCTTGTTGTAATATGTGGTCAACAATCTGAAGACTGATCTATATTTTTCACAATTCAGATAAATCACTTTCTCCAATGAGATTAATAGCAAAGCTAAAAAACTGCTATTTTTATTCTAAGAAAATTTTACTAAGGACACGAGAGAAGTAAATTAAATTTCCCTCTAAATGTGTATTATCAAACACGATACAGATAAATTTTGAGTGTTGTTTCAATAAAAAGAGAATGAAGGAAAGCAAACACTTAAAAACTCCACCTATACTTGTCTTAACAATGATTTATAGTATGTCAAATGTCTTCTACAATTACTTATTTTCTTTTTTTTTTTCCCAATGAAACTTTATCTTTTATTGAGAAGAATGTGTTGAAAAATTAAACAGAAATGTAGTATTCCTCAAGACATAAGGAATTTGTGTCTCCAGCATGGCTAAGAAGAGAGCCGAACGAACACAGGCTTTTCTGTTATCCGTGGCAAGTGGAGCGCTACATTGGAAAACAAAGAGTCACCAGGTTACCCCAGACTTTTGAACATAGCCCTTAACAGCCAACTTCTTATGCTGTAGGACTACATGCTCTCCAAGCAATATCTGATTTCCAATTCAATTTCCCAAATACCCTGAAGCCAGTAAAGAGGATCCCTAGATATTATGTACGAGTATTCCAGGCACACATACAAAAAAGGCCTATTTCTCTAAGTATATTAATAAGTAGTATCATGATTTAATCAATATGACTTGCCAAACATTTTTTAATCCGTCATCAATTTTATACACATCACTTTATACATGTCAATCCCAATCGCCCAATTCAGCACACCACCATCCCCACCCCACCGCAGTTTTCCCCCCTTGGTGTCCATACGTTTGTTCTCTACATCTGTGTCTCAACTTCTGCCCTGCAACCCGGTTCATCTGTACCATTTTTCTAGGTTCCACATACATGCGTTAATATACGATATTTGTTTTTCTCTTTCTGACTTACTTCACTCTGTATGACAGTCTCTAGATCCATCCACGTCTCAACAAATGACTCAATTTCGTTCCTTTTTATGGCTGAGTAATATTCCATTGTATATATATACCACAACTTCTTTATCCATTCGTCTGTTGATGGGCATTTAGGTTGCTTCTATGACCTGGCTACAATTACTTATTTTCTAGTCAACTACAGAAAAGTTAAATTTAACTGGAGAAAATAGATAATAAATTGTGATAAATCTCAGCTTAACTCTTTAAATAAAAGAACTGGCTAAGTTATAAACACTGTTAATTCTAAATTAAGAAGAAAATTTTGAAAACATATTTATGGTCTACATTATATATTTCATGTATAAATATGTCCATATAATTCAAATTAAATACTCTGTAGCCCTTTACACTTTATAAAGCTTAACTTATGCTAATGCCTGGCTCAGAGAATCCAGTAAATTAAATGTAGCTCAATGTTCCTATTTAAGAAAACTAGATCTTAATGAGTTTATGTAACTTAAATCAGATACAAATAATGTTCTAGAACATAACCCCCATTTTTTCCCCCCACTGTTTAGAGTGTGTGTTTACCTGTATTTGTGTGTAATAAAGAAAGGTAAATGTATTTAGGTCAGACCTGGGAACACATGAGAATGATGATTATGAGCCTGATGATGATAGGAGTATGGCTAAAATATAACGTAAATAACTCAAAGTGCATTTGCCCAAACTGGCTGAGCAATTTATTTTCATGTAAGAAACCTGAAATGGGGCTTCCCTGGTGGTGCAGTGGTTAAGAATCCACCTGCCAATGCAGGGGACACGGGTTCGAGCCCTGGTCCCGGGAAGGTCCCACATGCCACGGAGCAAATGGGCCCGTGAGCCACAACTACTGAGCCTGCGCGTCTGGAGCCTGTGCTCCGCAACAAAAGAGGCCGCGATAGTGAGAGGCCCGCGCACTGCGATGAAGAGTGGCCCCCGCTCGCCGCAACTAGAGAAAGCCCTCGCACAGAAACGGAGACCCAACACAGCCAAAAATAAATAAATAAATAAACCAACCAACCAACCAACCAACCAACCAACCAACCTGAAATGTTGCTACCCGTCCTAACAAAGTGGAGAAAAATACCTTCTCTGAAAAACAAAGTCATTCAGAAAATATACAGGACAAGGAGAATAACTTTGACTTTTGGAGTACAAAATGCATATATTTAAGAATAATGATGTATAATTGAGCAGACAGAAAGAAACCATGCTCGGAGTAGTATTTAAAGCAAGCAACCATTATCTCGCAGAAAAGAGAGACACACACCAGGTGAGAGTTTGTATATTCCTCCTTGACTTATGAAAAAGGCCATATTGGACTCTCCTTCCCAGCAACTCATCCAGTTTAATACACCTGTATAAATGAACCCAGGTGAAATCAGCAAAGAAACAATTCAACCAACACACACAATAATAAGAAATAATAAATAGCTATTGTTTATAGCCACTATGTTTTAGGCTCCTTGGTTTAGTAGCAAATGAAAACCAATACACTGACTAAGCCAGGCGTGGAGTGAAAATAATGTAATTTATGGAGACATCCTTTAATAAATGTATGTTGGCCACCTATATTCTCTGTGATAATCACTGATTATACAACAACATAAACTAGAGAGAGTTCCTGCCCCCATAGAACTACCATATAAACCAGCAATTCCACTTTTGGGTATACATCTAAAGAAAACAAAAACAATGTGTTGAAGAGATATCTGCACCCCCTGTGCATTATAAGTTTATTTATAATAGCCAAGACATGAACATAACTTAAGTATCCATCAGTGGATGAATGGATAAAGAAGTTGTGGTATATTCAACAGAATATCATTCAGCCATAAAAAAGAAGGAAAGTCTGCCAATCACAACAACATGGATGGACCTTGAGGGCATTATGCTAAGTGAAATAAGTCAGACAGAGAAAGACAAATACTATATGATCTCACTTATATGTGGAATCTAAAACAAACAAAAAAACTCATATAAAAAGAAATCAAATTTCAGATTTGTGGTTATCAGAGACAGAGGATGGGGGAGAGTTCAATGAAGGTAATCAAAAGCTGCAAACTTTCAGTTACAAGGTAAGTACTGGAGTTATAATGTACAACATGATGAATTATAGTTAACACTGCTGTATGGTAAATTTATGAGCTATTATGAGAGTAGATCCTAAGAGTTCTCATCACAAGGAAAAACCATTTTTCCCTTTTTTGGTATATATGAGATGATGGATATTAACTAAACTTACAATATATATGTCATTATACTGTACATCTTAAACTTATCCAGTGATGTATATCAGTTATTTCTCAATAAAACTGGGGATAAAAGAGCTGAATAAAATTTAATTGCCAATGAAGAAGAGGTCTTGCTGGAGGTGGCTCCCTTCCTTGTGTCACATTTACAGTTTTACCAGAGTTCTGTTTTTGACAGATGGCCAAAGAAGACACCTCTTGTTCCAGATAGGGGTAAAATTTCTTCACTGATGTTGGTAGTAGAGTGGATTTAGTTTCTCCCTTACACGTTGAGTGATATTGTAAAGGCCAGAGAGTAAACTTTGGGTGAGGGAGCCAAATGGCCATCTGGGTGTCTCCAAAGTACATCTGGGTGGATGGAACATCCAGCTTGTTTCCAATTGATCTTTTCATATTCAGGGGCTTTCAATTGGGAGATTTAAAATTCCTCAATTAGGGGGTCAGTGGTTAAGTAGAGTAGATTCAAGATCTTGCCTGATTGTGATGAGATTGGAATAGATTTATGAGCTCCGGCTTAGCATATTTGTCAGAGGCTGAATTTTCTTTTACTTTGGGAGTTTCTACCTTATGTATAGCTATCTCTTTCGAAAATTAAAAAAAAAAAAAAATTTTTTTCTAAGAAGACAGACACCTGTGGGGAAAAGAGAAGCCTGACCCAAATTTAGTGAATACAAGGCAAAGGGTAACAAAGGGGCAGTAGTGAACACTTAGAGTTCTTACAGTAAAGGGGACCAAGGATGCAGTGACTAGTAATTTCTTTATATTCTAAAAAAAGTCTCAGGGAAAAGGGGTGAAAGTTGTAACTCTTTCACCCAAATATGGTTTGTTCAAATTAGAGATTTTCATTGAATCAAGAAAGGGAGAGAGATGGGAGAGCAGGTGAGATAGTAAAGAACCACAGCAATCTAAGAAGCAGGCTGGAAAGGAATTGTGATTATTTATTATTACTTTACATGTTATATCCATCCTGACCTCCTTATAGCTATCAAAATTCTCATTTAGAATTCAAAACTCAGTGCATATTTCATTTCATCTGGAAACCATTCCCTGTACCCAAGTTTTATCTACTTTTTTCTTCCTCAGAACTTCTGTAACTCTGTGAATAACTTAAAAAATTTATTGGATTAACTGGTTTAGATTTTTTTTCTTTCTCTCAGTAGACTTGATTCCTTGGAATCAAAACCCACTATTTTCTCAACTTTATCCTATGGGCTGACACCTTGACATGCAATATATGTCAGGTTTTGTTCTTGTTTTTGACAACCCTTACATTGCTGTCTTCATAAAGTTCTGAGGAAAATATTTTTATTGAAAATACCCATACAGGGAGCACTACGTACATTGTAATTTCTCACATTTATTATTAAACAAGAAATACACCTTCTAGAATGTGACTTTAACAAGAAAGATTTCCATCTGGGTTTTTTTATATATTAAAAATTCACTTAGGTAATTATGTTATATTTTCTACTACTATCAAATTGAATGCAGGCGAGTAATCTAGGAATTATTTTTGTCACCAGAAATCAAAGACTTTCTTTTGCAGAAATAACACATGCCCTGCCCTAGTCTAGCCAGATGACCCTTGTGGTTGCTTGGTTATTTGCAGATAGATGTAGAAGGATACAAGAGTATGCTGGTTTCAACAGTTCTACTATGGTCATTCCTTACCTAAGACTTTCTTCCTTTACAGAGAATTTCAACCATTCTGGATCCTGTGCCTGTGATCCTAGCAATAAGCACAAGGCTGAGCACAAAATACAACTCCAGTGAGTAGATCTGAACTGTAGAAATGATTGCAACTTTATTACTTATACTTAAGAGAGTTGTCTATTCCCAAATACTTATATTTCACATAGGGCATAAATTACTATAAATGGTGTTTTTAGTATATTAAAACTTAGAGATCTCTCTAGTATTTTACACATTTTTCTTTTATCCTTATATATTATGCCCAAATCACAAGGAAATCAATAATTATTAATAAATGTTATTAATTTCAGGTAAAAATAAGATGAAATCCCTTATTCCACATTGCATAAATGTAGAATGTGGGACCATGTATTTAAATGTTATTTTCCTGTTAGCCTATTTCTGTGAGTTTTGCTTTTCTAAGCGTTTTTTTCCTACCTATTCTGCTTCATCAAAGGATCACTTTGAAAATTAGTTCTACTTCTGTAAATATGATTTAAATTCCTTAGGGAGAAAGCGCTCAGAAAATGGAATATGTAATATATTTATTCAGTAAATTGTTATATCAAATCATAATCCAAAGAGCTGTTTATTGAGTTTGTAAAGTGCAGAAACCATAAATATATCATCTTAAAATAAAATCTTATAAAAACCATTTAAGAGAAAATCATCCACCACCAATATTACCTTAATAAAGCCTCTATTTTATATTATCTTTAGTAGCTACTGTCCATTTATATTTGCAATTCCAATTACATAATTTGGATTAAACCGAATATATTTTAATTTTGGTATATTAGTGATTTTCCCTAAGAATGGTATATAGTGATATTCCTTGCCTTTCACAAACACAATTATTATACCTTTCTCTAGCTTTATAAACATTTCCAACTTATGATGCCTAAATAGAGAGCTTTCTTCCTCAAAATGAAATTGTAGACGAAATTTAAGTATTCACTGTAGTACTAAAAATGTTATTAGCTTATTATGAGCAAACCACAGGCACAAAAACATCTCCATATATAAAAATCATGAAACCAGAATGAATGTAAAACTCGATAAAGCTGGTTAATTAACAGCCTTATGTCAGACAAACAAAAGACCTCAGAATAAAGTAGCTTGTAGCCTGAACAATAGCCAGAATAACTCAAGGAGTGGGAAATGGACCCTGGAATAGTGGTGTAATTACTTGGTTAATTAATTTAAAAACTGTGGAGTAATGGATTCCATCCCTTCTCTCAGAAGTGCCAGCACCCAGCATTTTCTAAAGGGCTAAAGCTACAGGCCACTTCCTAAAGGGTCAGTTTTGAAAAGGGAGAAGTAGTACAATGTCCCAGGTAACCTAAAACACTGTCAAAGCAAATAATCTTCACTCCCAGAATATTATCTCACTAACAGTAAACTTGCTTAGCCATACATACAGCAACAGATATCAATTAACTTCTCATAGGTATCTATATTTTTCCTCAGGGAAACAGAGATTATCATCTGTGGATGACCAAACACAATTGTTACCAATAATAGTCAAACTAGACGGTTATTTATAAATGTGAATAACCAATGTAGCTGAAAAACATATATAAGTATATAAAATGCAAATGCACATATTTATATTTGATTTGCTTTAATGAGATTAGACTATCAAGTTATCTGTTTAAATATAAAAAATACATAACCATATGTTTTGATTTTTGCCTCATTCCATGAGGAAAATAATGTGTCAATGATCTACTTCTGATTTAAAAAATAAATCTCATAACTGCTTAAACTTTTCAGAAAAGAGATCTTAGTTTAATTTTTAATAACAACATATTCTTAAGGCGACCAAACAAATTATAGACTTATTAGGGCTTAAAAATTACCCATAAAACAAAGATATAACATTATATTTTGAGTTCATCTCAAGACTGTCGTTAGAAATAATTTCTATAAGAATAGCTCTATAATGTTGAATAGTATGTATCTTTCTGCAGCTGTATGAGGAAAAGGAACTATTTCTTATTTTAATCTTGTGAGATATCTTTCACAAGGAGGTAAAGAAAGCCTGTGGCTTTCAAAAACCTCAAAATTCTGGGATTCCATGAGTTAGCAATGAGAGTCAAACAATATATGACTAAGAAATTCAGAAACTAACGTATGAAGAGAAGAGAAGCAGAATCAGTCTATGAGCAAATGGATTATAGAAAATGGAATGTTTTACACACCTAGCCTTTGAAAGCCTTTGCTAAAAACTTAAATAGGTGGGTGGTATTCTTACGAGGATTAATTTTAAGCTTCAACCTAGTCACTGAATATTCAAAAGGAGACTTTTAAAGCTAAGTTTCATAGTAAAAACTGGAGAAAGCTGTGTTTCTCTACATAATATTTGGGCACAGCTTTTTTAGGGGATGTCTTTTCTTTTATTTCTGAAGGAGGGGAGTTAGAAATCATGGATAGAGTCAGAGGAGGAAAGAGGGAATATCAGAAAGCTAAGAAATCTGATAGGAAGTTTAAACCTGCTGGGAGAAATTGCCAAAAGAATTTCTAAAAACTAGGATACTTAATAGTAAGATTCAGTTGTTTCTTGCCTAAAGATCTTTCTGAAGGTGAAGGGTTTGGCCATCATGATGACCTGCTTTCAAATCCCAGCTCTGCTACTTAGCTCCATGACCATGGGAGAGCCATTTAACCTCTCTCTGATCAATTCTCTCATCTATAAGATGATGATAATACTAGGACCTAATTCATAGAATTGTTGTGAGGACTAATTGACCTAATACATTTAAAAATCTTAGACTGGCACCTCTAAACATTTGGAAGATATGCATACTGCTTTGAATCCATAAATCCTTGGTGCTGAGCTTGCAGAGTAAGTACACTCTTACTTAGTTGAGTAAGATACTTTGTAATAGGGATTGGGGGATACTAGGTAATAGGGATGTGGTAAACAGACTGCCGTCTAATCCTCCTTTGGCATCAGTGCTGGGAAAAAAGGATTTCAGCCTCTGACTACTTCAGAAGCCTTATATGTTTAGTGGTTCTTGCTCTTAGATTCAAATATATACCTTTTATCTTTACACTAAACTCTTCTTGAGCTAGCTTGTTTATGGCCTTAATGACTATTTATCGTGTGTTAATTTGAGCCATCCAATATACAGATAAGGACAATAAGTATGATCATTTTTTTCTGGATATTAAAGGATATTTCAATAGGAATATGAGAAAATGTAAAATTTTGCAATACATATGCTTCCAAGTGTTGCTTTTCTGTTGAATTCTGTTTATATATAGAAGCACATCCATCAGCAGTTTTGTATTGATTGCTCAGTTTTCTGCTGACAATGTCTGTGACGGAGCCAAAATGACTAAGCTAATACATGCAGTAGAAACAGGTGATACATATCTAGATATATGTTTTTTAAAAACACATGTGTCTTGAAGATTTAGCTTAAGTTCTGTCTGTTCCCTCACTAATTTGAAAAGGGTTGTGGTTGGGGGGACACTGAGTAAAAGCTGATAGTAATAAAAATAACAACAACACTTATTTTGCTTTTGGCATCAAAACATTAAGATTCATGATACCCAAACTCTAAGAAAACCAATGTACATCACTATCCAACACCTAACTTGAAAATAATTCTATGTACTGGTTAATATCCTAAATTAATATCCTAAGTATCCTCCTAAAAAAATAAGAGCAAAAGTTCCTCTATACAGTGTTGATTTTCATGTTTTGGAGAATTTGTATGTATCCAGCTACAGTGAATATATATATAGATATATATATTCAGACATTCAGGATGAAGGGAAACTATGATGACTTTGGAAGAAAAAGTTAAATAAAATGTGCTAAGGGAAGATCTACACATATACAAGGATTCAATCTCACAGGTCAAAGATTTGCCTAATATTTCAGGGATTCAGAGATTCTCTTCCTCCTTCAGCCTTTCTATGGATCACCTTGGAATAACCTCCAGAGGATTAAATTTCCTGCATCCAAATCCAAATAAACTAGAAAATTGTTTAATTGTGGGTAACATACAACCTGACAAACTCTTGGTCTGTTGCGATGTTACCTCTAAGTACTGAATATGATGCTGTGAACCTTGTCCTATAAAAATTATGGGACCCAAACAGGAAAAGTACCTGAATTAAGACCATTTCAAATGGAAGTAAGTTGAGCGATTACAGGCTCAAAGCCAAAACAGGCACAACTGTTGCTTCTTTCATTATGTACAGTTGAATTCACAGTCAAGTTTTATCTCAGAATATACCTAGAATCATGTTAGCCTGGAAAATATTTAAAGGATACTTAACCAAATGACCTGAAATAATAAAACAAAATATCTACTGGGTATCAAATCTTGGCCAACATAACTAACATATTTACCATCCAAGGTAAAGTAAAGGTGATATGTGCCTATGTAAATTAGGGTTTTCCTTTATAGAGCTATGTACTATAAACCACTTAAAACTTGGGAGATACAGCTATGCTGGAAAACAGTTTGGCAGTTTCTTGTAAGGTTAAAAGTGCATTTGCATGAGATCTAGAAATTAAACTTGTGGTTATTTATCCTAGAGAAATGAAAACTTATGTTCACATAAAAACCTATACATAAAGGTTCATAGAACTTTAACTGGTTAGGAAACAAACCAAATGGCCTTCAATGGTGAATGGATGAACACACTATGATACGGTGATACAAAAGAATACTACTCAGTAGTAAAAAGGTACAAAGTATGGTTATATGTAACAACTTGGATAGACCTCAAGGGGATTATGCTGAGTAAAAAGACAATCTAAAAGGCTACTTATTGTATTATTCCATTTATTTATAACAAGTCCTTAAGGTAACAAAACTAACAATGATGGAAAACAAATCCATGGTTGCCAAGTGGTTAAGGTTAGAGGGAGATTGTGACTATGGAACAATAACATGAAGGAATTATTTTGTGACAAAATCTGTATCCTGACTGTGGTGATGGTTACATAAATAAATATATGGAATAAAATTTCATTAACTATAACCTCTCCTCTTTAAAAAAAATGAGTGCATGTAGAAACTGGCAAAATCAAAATAAGGTTTTTAGTTGAGTTAATAGCAGTGTACTGATATAAGTTTTCTGATTTTGCTAATATACTTTAGTAGTGTAAGGTGTTATCATTGGGGGAAGCTGAATAAAAGGTACAAGTGAACACTGTAAAATTTTTAACTATGAGGATAAACTACTTAAAAAGAAAGTACCAGTCCCTCCCATCAGGAAACTTGCACAAACCTCTTAGATAGTCTCATCCAGCACAGGGCAGACAGCAGAAGCAAGAAGAACTACAATACTGCAGCCTGTGGAACACAAACCACATTCACAGAAAGAGAGACAATACGAAAAGACAGAGAGCTATGTACCAGACGAAGGAACAAGATAAAACCCCAGAAAAACAGCTAAATGAAGTGGAGATAGGCAACCTTGCAGAAAAAGAATTCAGAATAATTATAGTGAAGATGATCCAGGAACTCGGAAAAAGAATGGAGGCAAAGATCGAGAAGATGCAAGAAATGTTTAATAGAGACCTAGAAGAATTAAAGAACAAACAGAGATGAACAATACAATAATTGAAATAAAAACTACACTAGAAGGAATCAATAGCAGACTAACCTGGAATAATAAGTGACCTGGAAGACAGAATGGTGGAATTCACTGCTGAGGAACAGAATAAAGAAAAAAGAATGAAAAGAAATGAAGACAGCCTAAGAGACCTCTGGGACAACATTAAATGCAACAACATTCACATTATAGGGGTCTGAGAAGGAGAAGAGAGAGAGAAAGGACCAGAGAAAATATTTGAAGAGATTATAGTCAAAAACTTCCCTAACATGGGAAAGGAAATAGCCACCCAAGTCCAGGAAGTGCAGAGAGTCCCATACAGGATAAACCAAAGGAGAAACAAGCTGAGACACATAGTAATCAAATTGGCAAAATTTAAAGACAAAGAAAAATTACTGAAAGTAGCAAGGGAAAAACAACAAATAACATAAGGGAATTCCCATAAGGTTAACAACTGATTTCTCAGCAGAAACTCTACAAGCCAGAAGGGAGTGACATGACATACTGAAAGTGATGAAAGGGAAGAACGTACACCCAAGATTACCCCGCAAGGATCTCATTCACATTCGATACAGAAATCAAAAGCTTTACAGACAAGCAAAAGCTAAGAGAATTCAGCACCACCAAACCAGCTCTACAACAAATGCTAAAGGAACTTCTCTAACTGGGAAACACAAGAGAAGAAAAGGACCTACAAAAACAAACCCAAAACAATTAAGAAAATGGTCATAGGAACATACATATCGATAATTACCTTAAATGGGAATGGATTAAATGCTCCAATGAAAAGAAACAGGCTTGATGAATGGATACAAAAACAAGACCCAAATATATGCTGTTTACAAGAGACCCAGTTCAGACCTAGGGACACATACAGACTGAAAGTGAGAGAATGGAAAACGATATTCCATGCAAATGGAAATCAAAAGAAAGCTGGAGTAGCAATACTCATATCAGATAAAATAGACTTTAAAATAAAGAATGTTACAAGAGACAAGGAAGGACACTACATAATGATCAAGGGATCAATCCAGGAAGAAGAGATAACAATTATAAATAAATATGCACCCAACATAGGAGCACCTCAATACATAAGGCAACTGCTAACAGCTATAAAAGAGGAAACTGACAGTAACGCAATAATAGTGGGGGACTTTAACAGCTCACTTACACCAATGCATAGATCAGCCAAACAGAAAATTAATAAGGAAACAGAAGCTTTAAATGACACAATAGACCAGATAGATTTAATTGATATTTATAGGACATTCCATCCAAAAACAGCAGATTACACTTTCTTCTCAAGTGCGCATGGAACATTCTCCAGGATAGATCACATCTTGGGTCACAAATCAAGCCTCAGTAAATTTAAGAAAATTGAAATCATATCAAGCATCTTTTCTGACCACAACACTATGAGATTAGAAATCAATTACAGGGAAAAAAAGGAAAAAAACACAAACACATGGAGGCGAAACAATACATTACTAAATAACCAAGAGATCACTGAAGAAATCAAAGAGGAAATCAAAAAATACCTAGAGACAAATGACAATGAAAACACCCATCCATCTCTAGCTCTGCCAAAAAACTGCAGAGGAAGGAAAACTCCAAACTCATTCTATGAGGCCACTATCACCCTGATACCAAAACCAGAGAAAGATACTACAAAAAAAGAAAATTACAGACCAATATCACTGATGAATATAGATGCAAAAATCCTCAACAAAATACTAGCAAACAGAATCCAACAACACATTAAAAGGATCATACACCATGATCAATTGGGATTTATCCCAGTGATGCAAGGATTCTTCAATATATGCAAATGAATCAATGTGATACACCATATTAACAAATTGGAGAATAAAAACTATATGATCACCTGAATAGATGCAGAAAAAGCTTTTGACAAAATTCAACACCCATGTATGATAAAAACTCTCCAGAAAGTGGGCATAGAGGGAAACTACCTCAACATAATTAAGGCCATATATGACAAACCCACAGCCAACATCATTCTCAATGGTGAAAAACTGAAAGTATTTCCTCTAAGATCAGGAACAAGACAAGGATGTCCACTCTCACCACTGTTATTCAACAGAGTTTTGGAAGTCTTAGCCACAGCAATCAGATAAGAAAAAGAAATAAAAGAATACAAATTGGAAAAGAAGAAGTAAAACTGTCACTGTTTGCAGATGGCATGATACTATACATAGAGAATAATAAAGAAGCCACCAGGAAACTACCAGAGCTAATCAATGAATTTGGTAAAGTTGCAGGATACAAAAGTAATGCACAGAAATCTCTTGCATTCCTATACATTAATGAGAAATCTGAAAGAGAAATTAAGGAAACACTCCCATTTACCATTGCAACAAAAAGAATAAAACTCCTAGGAATTAACCTACCTAGGGAGACAAAGGACCTGTATGCAGAAAACTATAAGACACTGATGAAAGAAATTAAAGATGATACCAACAGATGGAGAGATATACCATGTTCTTGGATTGGAAGAATCAATACTGTGAAAATGACTATACTACCCAAAGCAATCTACAGATTCAATGCAATCCCTATCAAACTGCCAATGGCATTTTTTACGGAACTATAACAAAAAATCTTAAAATTTGTGTGGAGACACAAAAGATCCTGAATAGCCAAAACAGTCTTGAGGGGAAAAAACAGAGCTGGAGGAATCAGACTCCCTGACTTCAGACTATACTACAAAGCTACAGTAATCAAGACAATATGGTACTGGCACAAAAACAGGAATATAGATCAATGGAAAAAGATAGAAAGCGCAGAGATAAACCCCCACACCTATGGTCAACTAATCTATGACAAAGGAGGCAAGGATATACAATGCAGAAAAGACTGTATCTTCAATAAGTGGTGCTGGGAAAACTGGACAGCTACATGTAAAAGAATGAAATTAGAACACTCCTTAACACCATACACAAAAATAAACTCAAAATGGATTAGAGTCCTAAATGTAAGACAGGACACCATAAAACTCTTAGATGAAAACATAGGAAGAACACTCTTTGACATAAATCACAGCAAGATCTTTTTTGATCCACCTCCTAGAGTAAATAAAATAAGTAAATAAAAACAAAAATAAACAAATGGGACCTAATGAAACGTCAAAGCTTTTGCACAGCAAAGGAAACCATAAACAAGACGAAAAGACAACCCTCATAATGGGAGAAAATATTTGCAAATGAATCAATGGACAAAGGATTAATCTCCAAAATTTATAAACAGCTCATGCAGCTCAATATTAAAAAAACAAACAACCCAATCCCCAAATGGGCAGAAGACCTAAATAGACATTCCTCCAAAGAAGACATACAGATGGCCAAGAAGCACATGAAAGGCTGCTCAACATCACTAATTATTAGAGAAATGTGAATCAAAATGACAATGAGGTATCACCTCACACCAGTTAGAATGGGCATCATCAGAAAATCTACAAACAACAAATGCTGGAGAGGGTATGGAGAAAAGAGACCCCTCTTGCACTGTTGGTGGGAATGTAAATTGATACAGCCACTATGGAAAACAGTACGGAGGTTCCTTAAAAAACTAAAAATAGAATTACCATAAGATCCAACAATCTCACTACTGGACATATACCCAGAGAAAACCATAATTCAAAAAGGTACATGCATCCCAATGTTCATTGCAGCACTATTTACAATAGCCAAGTTATGGAAACAACCTAAATGCCCATCAACAGACGAATGGATAAAGAAGTTGTTAAACATATATACAATGGAATATTACTCAGCCATAAAAAGGAACGAAATTGGGTCATTTGTTGAGACGTGGATGGATCTAGAGACTGTCATACAGAGTGAAGTAAGTCAGAAAGAGAAAAACAAATATTGTATATTAACACACGTATGTGGAACCAAGCAAAATGGTACAGATGAACCGGTTTGCAGGGCAGAAGTTGAGACACAGATGTAGAGAACAAACGTATGGACACCAAGGAGGGAAAGCCACAGGGGGGTGGGGATGATGGTGTGCTGAATTGGGTGATTGGGATTGACATGTATACACTGATGTGTATAAAATTGATGACTAATAAGAACCTGCTATATTAAAAAATAAATGAAATTAAATTTAAAAATTAAAAAATTAAAAATAAAATAAAATAAAAAGAAAGTATAAACATTAAGAATGTATGTGTAACTGTCTCTAGGTCCGTCCACGTCTCTGTCATACAGAGTGAAGTAAGTCAGAAAGAGAAAAGCAAATATCATATAATAACGTTTATATGTGGAATCTAGAAAAATGGTACAGATGAACTTATTTGCAAAGCAGAAATAGGGTCACAGATGTGGGGAACAAACTTATGGTTACCAAGGGGGGAAGGGGTGGGTGGGACGAACTGGGAGATTGGGATTGACATATGTACACCACTATGTATAAAATAGATAAGTAATGGGAACCTACTGTATAGCACAGGGAACTCTACTCAATGATCTGTGGTGACCCAAATGGGAAGGAAATCTAAGAAAGAGTGGATACATTTATATGTATAACTGAATCACTATGCTGTACAGCAGAAACTGACACAACATTGTAAAGCAGCTATACTACAATAAAAAAATGTATGTGCCAAAATTAATTTTAGAATGATTAGTCTGAACTATTGCTGGCTCTAGTTAGATTTTAGTGTCAATTTATTATTGACACAGTTTCTAGTTTATGGCAATAAAACCAAAGCATAAGCATATGACCATTGTGTCCTTTTGTTGTTGTTGCTGTTTTCCATTAAAAGGTAGCAAAAGTGGGATGGAAGACCTCCAAATATTGCATGGAGGGTGTACTACCACGTGGTTCAGATAATTAAAGATATCTCTTGGGTGTTGGTGGGAATATACTATATCAAATATATTCCAGCATAAAAGCTTTTTTGGTAAAAATGTGGGTATCATGAAAATATTGATGGGTATGGGAAAGAAGGTATTTGTGAAAAATTTCTGGAAATCATCCTGCTGTATCTCAAATTTTGCATTTGACTGTTGCTTCGATTTTAAATGAACTTTGATATTATTTCAAGACTTGAAAGACCATACTCTCCAAATATTTTAATCCACTGGGATTATGTGATGCAACCCTTTACACTGTTAACAGCAGTTATAAGTAAAAGTTTTGCATAATTTCCTTAAATATAGTCAAAGAATAGTGATCCATCTCTAAAAAATGCACATAACAAAATAGCCTACTATATTCCATATACCCCTAGATCATTCTCTAATATTTTACATATACATAATGTGCTTAATTCTCCAATTAGATTCTAAAGTTTTAAGACAAAGTGTTTTTCCTACTTCTATTGTATCTTTGTTATTCCTTAGCAAAGTTGATGAATGCATTTTTGGTCCATAAGAATTGCTTTGTTGATTATCGAAGCTAGTACTATATTGAATGCTGCTTCTAGAAAACAAATATTTCAAATTATATTTAATCATTTGGTCCAAATATATTGCTCTCTCAGGCTTTTGTCAGCAAAAATAGCTCAGTTTGTGTATTAAATTGTGAATAATTGCTACAATTTCCCCTACTTATCATTTTTTTATGAAGTAACTTAATTTTCACCAAATCTTTTATGCACAAGTGGTTTAGTAACTTCCATTTTATAGAATAAGAAACAAATTCAAATAGGTTACATTACTGTCAAAAAATATCCCCTACTTTTAACCACTACTATCACTATACACATACTAGAAAGGCTAAAATTTATATATATATATTTATATATGTTATATGTATTTATATACACAAATATACACAAAATACATATATATACACACAAACATACTGCCAATACAAAATACTAGCAATGATATAAGGCAATTATAACTCCAATATATTGTAGCTGGGAATACAAAATGGTATTGCACCCTGTAAATTAGTTGGGCAGTTCCCAGAAAGTTAAACTAACATCTGCAAAATGATGTAGAAAACTCATTCCAAGGTATTTATACAAGAGAAATACTTGTATACAGCTATTTATAGCATCTTTGTTCATTTGGGAAATTTGGATCTTATTTATTTGGGAAACAACACAAATGTTTTTAACTGAGTATATAGACTTTAAAAACTGGTACATTGTACAATGGACTAGTACTCAGCATTAAAAAGGAACAAAATATGGAAACATACAACTTGAATGAATCTCAAGGTGTTACATATATGTTAAATGAAGGAAGCCAGTTTCAAAGTGTTACCTACTCCTCAGTTCCAGTGATATGAAACATGGTATGATCAAGCAATTCCACTCCTGGGTGTATACCCAGAAAAATTCAAATACTAATTCAAAAAGTTACATGCACCCCAATGTTCATAGCAGCACCATTTACAATAGCCAGGACATGAAACAACCCATGTGCCCATCAAAAGACAATTGGATTGGGGCTTCCCTGGTGGCACAATGGTTGAGAATCTGCCTGCCAATGCAAGAGACACGGGTTCAAGCCCTGGTCTGGGAATATCCCACATGCTGCAGCGCAACTAGGCCCATGAGCCACAACTACTGAGCCTGCGTGTCTGGAGCCTGTGCTCTGCAACAAGAGAGGCCGCAATAGTGAGAGGCCTGCGCACCGCAATGAAGAGTGGCCCCCGCTTGCCGCAACTAGAGAAAGCCCTAGCACAGAAACGAAGACCCAACACAGCCAAAAATCAATAAATTAATTAATTAATTAAAAAAAAAGACAATTGGATTAAGAAGATATAGTGCATATATATATATATATATATATATATATAGTGGAATATTACTCAGCCACAAAAAAGAATGAAATACTGCCATTTGCAGCTATGTCAATGGACCTAGAGAATATTATGCTTAGTGAAATAAGTCAGACAGAGAAAGACAAATACTAAACAATGTCACTTATATGTGGAATCCAAAAAATAATACAAATGAATTATGAATGTATGTATGTATGAATACAATACATACAAGATAGAAACAGACTCAGTCATAGGAAACAAACTTGGGGTTACTAAAGGAGATAAGGAAGGGGGGAGGAAAAAATTAGAAGTATGGAATTAACAGATACAAACTACTATATACAAAATAGATAAGCAAAAGGATATACTGTATAGCTCAGTAAATTATGCCCATTATCTTGCAATAACCTACAATGGGATATAATTTACAAAAATACTGAATCACTATACTGGACTCCTGAAATTAACACAGTATTGTAAATCAACTATACTTCAATTTAAAATTACAGTTAAAATTAATATTTCAAATTTATAGAGATATTTTGTTATTATTTTTTAAAATATTCTCTTCTTCTTCTCCCCACCCACATGAGTATGTAACTAACCAAATGGAAACTGAAGAGCTCTACAACCATTTCTAAAATACAACTATTTTTTAAAAAGCAGTTTAAAAACTGATAAACAAATTTCCAAAGGTTCTATTATTTTGTTCTCTATTAATGTGATTTTAAATGTGACTATGAATTTTATCTATGTGCAACATGAATGTGAAATATCTATATAAGAGTTAATTGGATGAAAATACTTGTTAACCTGATCATTAGGCTTCCTGAAGTTAATACAGAATTACACTTGGCCATTGGAATTGACTTAAATGTTCAGAAAAAAGTTGTTTCTGATTCTACTGACCTTTCCACTGTGATTTATCTTTATTCAAATCAAAAGGATACTGTGGAACAAGAAAAAAAATTACAAGGATACAGGACCAGCCTCTGACCATTACTACTGTATATCTACAATTGAATTTGCATCACAGCAATACCATCGAGTAACTATGGAGGTCACAATAAATGAGTGACAACAGTTTTGTAGCTCAGTTTGCTCATCTTTACCATGGGATGTAGAGTGTCAATTACCATTTCAGTGCTTACTGGGTGCTGGCTACCTGTTAAGTAGTTTTAGAGTTTGAAAAGGTGGCAGGACAGTGTACTATATGAGCATACAAGTGGCAGAGACAAGGAGAGTTTGATGCAGGATTCATATATGTACATAATGTGTCTACCATTTAGTCACTTTGTCATCTTACACAAGTCACAGAATCTCTCTAAGTGCCATGCCTTCCTTTAACATGGGGAAATAATAGTAAACCTTAGCTCACAATGCTGCTAAGAGGATCAGAAACAGTTAATGGAAAAGCATTGTCAATTATAGATAAAATATATGTTTTGTCTATTTGGGAGGGTACTTTTTAGGTAATCCCATTGTTTAAAAATACATGGACACTGTATACATACAGTAGGAATTCTGATTATAATACAATTACAGAGAATACAAAATAACACAGCAATAGAGAATAAAGAAACTTTCACTGTTTAATATTTTCAGTGCAGTTAATCTATATTATGCATAAAGTTGTAATTAGAGAGTGCTTATATGAAAATAATTACCATTATAGGGACTTCACTTGAATCTTCAGGATCTGCCAACTAATTAGCTCATTCCAAAGACAAAATGATAATGTAACATCATCCACTTTCAAAAACTGACCCTTGTCACCTAGACAATTAAGTATTCATGAAAAGTATGATCTTGCTACATTCCATTAAATGCCAAGTAAACAAACTGAAGTGAGAAAAACATTTTAGAAGTAGTTAGCTAAGTTGAACACACCTTCTGATATTATTCACAAAAGCATTTAGTCTGTATTTTTTCTCTTAAATCCTATGTGGTAATGATTAAAATTTAGTTTCTTATTTTATCTCCCTTAATAATAATTCCAAATTCCTAAGCACACATACTTTTTCAATTAAAAATATTAATCAAATTAGATACATTTCATTAGTAGCCAAGTGAAATCAATTAGTATTTAATAAGTACTCATACATAAGGCGCACTAGGTTTCCAAGCAGATACATAAAAGGAATAAACTACAAATTCTTGTCTCAAAGGGTGACAAGAATGAGTGTGGGCTATAATCTGAAAATAAGCTAAGAAAGTTTTATAAGGGGAAATTACCAAGTCAGTACCTAGAGAATAGATATGCAGAGACTATGATGAACCTATTATCAATTGGAGGCAAAAAAATCACAGGATTTACTGAGAATGATGTTAGACTGATTTAACGACTTTGGGAGAGGCAATAATGGGAGATGTAACACAACAGGTTGCTTGGGACAAGATTGTTTAGACTTTGGAATGCTAGGTTTAGGTGTTTTAATTTGATGTTTTCCATTTCTCTAAATAGAAAGTCACTTAAACTTTCTGAGGATAAATTTTTTATCAGAGTAATAATGAAAAAACAAAAATGGAAATGTCAGTTAAACTGGAGGGTTTTTTTTTCTTTTTTTTTTAATGTGGGCAAAACATAACTAATGTTGTAACTACAGTGGTATTAGAAGAAAGGAAAGAGAATATGTATGTGAGAAATCCTGAAGAAATAGAGTCATTAGGATTTAAGAATGGAAGAGTTAAGGGAGAAGACAGAATTAGCTATCAAAATAGAAAAGCTTTTAACTCCAGGCAGCTTTGAGAATTGGAATATTAAGAAGATGAACTCCTCTGAGTGTGCAGGGAGAAGTATTTTTAAAGCCTGTTGAACTTGGAGAAGCAGAATATTTAAGTGGAAATATCTGAGGAATCACTGCAAATTGGGAAATGCAGACTAAAACTCCAGAAAAGGCAGACTAAAACTCCAGAAAAGTCAGACTGGAAGGAATAATTTTAGGATCCAGCACATAGAAGAGAGAGCTGAGGCCATGGACCTAATGAGATCTCTGATGGAAAGCTAGCAAAGAGAATATTCTCCAAGAGAAACCTGAGGAATATTTATACATTACACATGAGAATTTTGAGAAGAAGCATCAAGGAGAGTTATAAATTATGAGATTTAGAGGAAGCAGTATTTTTAAAAAGAATGAAATGACCCATTGTGTTGCCCTCTACAGTGAAGCCAAAGAAGGTGGGACAAAGAGGAGAAAACTGTTTGACTATTGGAAAGTCTGTGTTGATAGAATAAGTTCAGAGAAGTAGGGAAGAAAACCAGATAAAAAGGAGTTAAGAAATTAGTATTTGACGAGCAACTGGAGGCAGCAAATAATGTACCATGCTTTCTAGAATGTTTACAATTCAAGATTTAACTAATCAGACAATTCTTGAAAGAGTTCTATCGAGCCAGAAAACAGAGTTGTCATTGAAGCCTAGAGTACACAGAGCCAACATTAAGGAGTATATGCTCTGGTGGCTAGAGTAGGGTCAAGGAGGGAGCACATAGAGCCTAGGGAGAGCCTGCCTGGTCATCAAGGGCAGATTAGGTCTCTCAGAGGAGGCAGCCTGTTAACCAAAATGGTGCTCCCAAAAGTTTAAGTAGGCATTTGCCTGGAGAAATGGAGGTCGATATGGAAAAGGAAGAGTACCTAGTGTCAGGTAAGTATCCCAGGGGAGAGAGACAGAGTATCAAATAGTTGGGAAACTGCACACATTAGGGTGACTGGAAAGTAAAATATTGTGAGGGGGTCATTGAGAATTTACGACACTGGTACAAAATGAGACTAAACAGAAGTCATGACCTTCCAAGTATTGCTAAGAAATTATAACTTTCCCTCGAGTAGAAGGAATTATAGGATCCCAAGCAGGGGAGTGCAATTTATCTCAGTCAATCACAAGATTAGCCAAGCTATTCCCTTAAGTTTACGCAAAAGGAGACAGGCAGAGAAAATGAACACAGTCAACTGTCAATCATGGGACAAAAATTTATGTCTGTTTCTTCTAGTTTTGAAATTTCTGAAGCCTCCAAGGATGGAAATTATGAAACTCATAAATACCCTGAGTTTTAGGTTTATGTTATAGCCTGCCTCTAAGTTAAAAAAAAAAAAAAAAAGTCTGGGTGATCTCTGAAGTTAAAGTAAGAGCAACTGTAAAAATGGTGGGAATGATTATTCATCGTACAAGGGACTTTATTTAGATCTGAGGCGTAAACCAGTATGACTCTCAGCAAGCCAATGGGCACAAAAAGGAAGGATGCTGAACAGAAAGTGCAGCATAGAACACAGAGGCCCAAGTGAATTCCTCCCTGCATTTGAAGATATTGAATAATTTCTCCACAGCAGTAGAAAAAAATCCTCTCGCTGGAAAATAGCATGAATACAAAATGACTGACTACAGTGCAAAGTAACCAGTCACTGGGGAATGACTTGCCTATACTACTAGCTTACAAAAGTGGGCAAAATAAAATATAATCTTACACTCATTTATGTCATTTGTTAGCACTTTCTGAAGAAGCACTTTAAATCCTGATTGTATCAAGAATAAATACATCAATGTAGCTGCGCTATACATTTTATTGAATCCTATATGATGTACCAACACCCATAATTTTCAAGAATTACCACCCAGAGGGAAAAATCATCAGTTGTGAAAATAAACACTTTTAAAAATTACTGTGGGCTGGTTATTAGGGACAAACTTTCCTAAAATGAATGATCACACTTCAAATTCATGACCCAAAACTGTTGCTCTTCTTAGCTGTGAGATGGGCACCCACCAGCACGGTGTGTGTTAGGAGAAAGATACCTTTTTTAAGATATGTTAATTTAACTTATATAAATTAATTGGCTGAAACACAAAGTAAGAGTGTAGAATTTTACCATTTGGATGGCTTTATTAACTGAAAAGTCAGGTGTTGAAATACATTTAAAGATCTGTTTTTCTGTTCTCTGCTGGTGTGATGTGGGCAGATTCTCACTTGTTAATTATATTGTGTATAAAAAGTAGAAAAACTAAATTGAAAAAAATAAAATATTCTATAAGTATTTTTTGCATGGAAGCTTATGCCCACAAAGAAATATGGCACTTGCTGTCACAAAACTAGCTTTGTCCTAATCGCAACCCCACAGTCACAAATTATTATGACAGAATTACTTCCTTTTTCAAATACTGCTTTCTACTGTAATAACATCTCTTATTAGTCTACCATCATTATTCATCATTATGCAACAGCTACTTAAACATACCTACCCAGAAACTCTCTAGAAAATTATAACAAACCTTGACTCATCATTTCAGAGAGCCAACTTTCCAAAATAAAGTACTGACATCACTTAATGAACAATTCAGAATTGCTTATTTTTCAAACTATGCATGGTCGCAAATTCCAGCTTTAGAACTATTCTTACACCAGTAACCCACTGTTATAACACTAAGTTAAAAGACTAAATTTCAATTCACCAGTTACTCCTAAAATTTATAATGATGTGTACTTGTGAGAAACTGTGATTTCACAATTACTATTTCATAGACCTGATTCCTCAAACATATTAGACATACAGAAGTTTACATCTCTTTTAAAAAACATTATGAACCTGCATCTTTTCTATGGATTTTAAACATCAAAATATACTTTTAAAATTCCTATTCTGATTTAGATTTGGCACACTAAATATTGAATAATTTATAGATATATATACATATATAAAGAGTTATCAAATTAGATGTATCTTTTTATACCTATTTCCAGATTCTAGTATTCTTGAGAATCTTTCAAATATATGTAAAAATGCATATAACATTTGCTTGAAAATATAGTTAATCGAAAGGTGAAATGAGGATAATTCTAATCTCATATTTCAGCAACTGGAAAAATATGAGATGATATTTATGAAGTAAATAATAAATAATTATGATTAAATATTTTAGTAAAAAAATAAAGGAGGATGAGAAAAACAGAATCACTGTAAGGTGGAGTACATACTCTGATTTAAATTGCTATGAAGAGTCTTTAGAAAGTATTTAAGAATTGAAAGAAACAAATTCAAAACAAATATAACAAATTGCCATTTAGGAATTAAGTGAACAAGCAATGACCGGTGACCAGTTTGCAGCTGAGCTTTTGCTGCTGAGCGTTAGCCACTCAGCTCACACTTTTCAACAAGGCAGGCTATTCAGTGCATGCCTGAAATAGAGGCCAGGCACAATCGAGACAAACAAGACATCCATCATGTTTTCAATACCCAGAGTCTGTGCTTTAAGTTACCTCCATCTCAAACTGAAAGGATAAAAGGCTTAACTGCCCTAGGAGAAAATAGTGCCACATGTGTCTGTGGTTCAGGGAGAAGTCTTCACTTGCTGGAGGTACTGGGAAAATGCTTGTAACTCATGCAGATGGGGGATGAGGAAAAGGCAGGATGTCTTAAAAATGGAAACAGTAGAAAAGAGTTCAGGATAATGTGTTGGAAAATAAAGAGGGATTGTGTTTTGATTAAAAGCATGAACTCTGCACACAAAAGGGAGCTTTGGGGACCTTGCAAATGAGCCCAGGTACCCCTGTGCCTGGCAACCCTGACCTACTAACACTGTCTGTCTAACCAACCCAGCTTTATGAGAAAGTGGATTAGTTAGTAGCCAATGAAGTGGAATATGAAGGGTGATTTCTCTGAGATTTATTTGGTATGCTATGTTAACATATCAGAAAGCTCCATAGATGGGAGCAGCATTGTGAGTTCAGGAATATTAACCAAGTCATATTATAAATTATACATCTTCACATTCCTATGTTATTTAATCCTTATCTCCCACATTCATTTTAGAGGTCAAGAAATTTTATACAAAAGTTTATTTATAAATAAATAGTGTCAGACATGTATGAGACTTTGGACAAAAATTGAGTCAAAGAAAAATAGGGCCTATTTTGTTGAAGTTTAATGATCACAGCAGATATTTATTAATCCAACAAATACAGAATAATACAATTAGATAGTTGATTCTTTGAAGCAATGTATAGGGAGCTATGAGAGCTAAAGCAAAGGGGTCTGATCTAGTTTCAGGGCACATGGCGTTTAAGTGGAGAAATGATATGTGAGTAGGAGTTAAATTGATAAAGGGATGAAGTGGGGTGAAATTCTCACCAGAGGGATGAGCAGGCCAAATAGACTGAGCTTGACGGACATGCGGAGTATAATCTAGTGCAGGCAGTATAGGTAGTAAGGAGAAAAATATTTGCAGATGAGCCTGAGACATCCATAGGGTCTTAGAGGTCAAGAAGGCTAGGATCTTTGAGTGTTAACCTAATAACTGGCAAATGATTTTAAATGGGAAGGTAACATGACTAACTATAGCCGCCTTTATGAAGATCATTGTGAATGCAGAAGTAAGTGGATTGGATAAGGAGGGCTGGAGTTGAGAAGGGATCATCTATAATTTTGTCAGTAAGAATGCTTAGGTGATTGTTATAGTAGAGTGACAATCTTGGCTAACCACATCCTTTTCTTCATTTCTCCAAGCTCTGAACACTGAATGACTCACGTCTCAGTAGTCTCTTTTCTTCTTTATGTATGCTTACTATCTAGATGCACTCACATCTCATGGTTTAAAAATCATAGATCATGATATCTCCCAAATTTGCACCTAATCCATCAGCAAATTTTATCTCTGATAAACACACAATCCAACCTTGTTTTGCCATCTCCATTCTTAACACCATGGTCCAAGTCACTAATTCCTCTAACTTAGATTGATAGCTTCTTAATTAATCTCATTTTTTCTACATTTTCTACATCAGGGTATCTCAACAACAAAAACAAAAACAAATCATCTTATATCTTTTCCCATCTCAAAAACCCTCCAGTACATTTGAAATACATTCCAAATAAAATCTAATATCCCTACTCTGGCACATTCTGTTTTCCACAAGGGCCTGCAATATTTACCATTTCACATGATCTTCGGGATCTTGCCACTTCTCCACTAAGAAACTAAACCCATATCTCTACTTCCTTGACTCCAGATGGCTCAATGACTGGTTTGACCAAAAGAATATGGCAGAAATGATGCTGTGCCAGTTCTAGAAATAGCCCTTACCTAACTCAGCTGCTTCCTCTCCCTGCTTCTTGGAATGCTCGATTTTAAAACTCTTGTTCTTGAAACGCTCCTTTTAAACCCAGGCCCCATCTTAGAGCTAGTTCACGACACATGAATAAGCCACACATAATAAGGCTCTTTGTTTGAAAGTCCTAGATAAGCATCTAACCTATAGCCAACACCAGCCCAGCCAAGTGACATCTACATACAGCTCAGATGAACTTTTGAATGAGTACAGGCCCACCTGACATCTGAGTAAACACACATAAGAAACAATGAGCAAGAATACCACCTCCTAAAAAATGGTGATGTAGGAGAATCCAGCTTCCCTGTCTCCCCACAAAGATCAATGATTGGACAGCTACCCAGGAACAAAAACTCCAGGCAACCTCTAGAGTTCACTTTGGAAGTTTTAGCACAGAAGAGAAAGAAGGCAACTTCATTTTACCTGCAGCCTCCCATCCCCCAAGCCATCATTGTTCAGTGCCAGTAAGGAATTTCCCAGCTTGAAAGATTTTTCTCTCACCAGATAAAGAAGAGGTGGGTGAGCGATCAGCCTCTCCAGCCTCACATGCAGGACACTATACAAAGGTTCAGCTTCGGTTTCACTCCACTCAGACCAGCACAGCTGAGATGCATTGAGACAGCTAGGGACAAGGAAGAAAAGCAGAGGCTGTTAGCAGACATGCAGTGGGAGCTATTATAGTTCATATAGACCTTCTCTGCAGACAGACTCAGCAGATTTTGCCTCTGAGGGAGTCAATGGCCAGCACTGCCTCATGGTCCGACTGCAAAACTCACCCCCTTTTGCCCCACAGTTATCTGCATTTATTGGTATCAGCTACCCAATTACATAAACACTCCCTTGCCACCACCACCCCTGTCAGAGCCCAGGACCCACACTGGCAGTCATCTGCGTTTTCTATAGCTGTGCAAGTATAAGATGCCAGCTGAGTTCCTTCCCACACCACTACCCTTCTAAACTGAAAGCCACTTTGGTAGCCAGTTCAGGCTTCTGCAGCTGTGCGAGTACAAGATATCAGCCTAGCGCCCCACCCTCTGGCTGACCCCTACACCACGATGCACCCTCATGTCTGTGCTTGGGTCTAGCCCCTCCAGCTATGCACCCACATGCCACCCGCCTGATACCCGTCATTGGTCTCCACTGTAGTGTGCACACACAGGGGAGTGGGTGTAGCCACAGAAGAGCACCCTAACTGTGAGCCCACAGTTGGCACTGGTCCTCCATCACTATGAGTATGTCTAAAACTAGCCCCTGCTGCTACATAGGCACTTGCAGCTGGCCTCCACAGCTGAGTGTGTGAACACCACTTGCTTTGGCCACTATCACTGCCTGCCTTTGTCCCTTGTTACTGGACCTGGAGGTGCCACTTAGAATCACAACAGCTCTTACAGCTACTGTGGATCCTCTGCAGTGCTGGCCAAGAACCACATAGCTGTTGATACTGTGAACCAGAGTGGCCAGAGCTGAAGAAATATCATGCCTCCCTGAACTCATTGCTACCATACATCACTGCACACTTCATTCTGCACCAGTAGACCCAGGGCCACATCATCATCTAGCATGCTCCCACCCACAGGTAAAAGGCTTCCTTTGCTAAAGTCAGTCCATAAAGTCTGGAAAAGGTGAACGCTTCTTCAAATGCACAGAAGCCTGTGCAAGTCTACAGGGACCCAAAAGAATCAGGGAAATATGTCTCTGCCAAAGTAATAGAGTAAACCTCCAGGAATTGGCACCAAAGAAAAGAAGAATCAGAAATTGCCTGACAAAGAATTCAAAATAACTGCTATACAAATGATCAGAAAGCTATAAGAGAACACATATAAACAATTTAACAATATCAGAAAAACAATACAAGAACAAATTGAGAAGTTCAGCCAAGAGGTAGAAAACAAAAAAGAAACAAACAGAAGTTTTGGAGCTGAAGATACAATGAGTGAACTGAAGAATTTAACAGAGAGCTTCAACAGCAGACTTGAACAAGCAGAAGAGAGAATTAGTGAGCTTGAAGACAGATCAACCGAAGCTATCCAATCAGGCAAGCAAAAGAAAAATAATAAAAAGCAATGAAGAAAGTCTACATACTAATGGAATACTATAAAAAGAAATTATATATGCATCATTGGAGTCCCAGAAGGAGAAGAGAGGAGAAAGCAGTAGAAAGCCTATTTAAAGAAATAACAGCTGAGAACTATTTAAATCTGGGAAGAGATTTGGACATACAAGTTCATGAAGCTAATAGGTAAACTCATAATTTCAATCCATAATAATTTTCATCAAAATATATAATAAAACTGTCTAAAACAAAAGACAAAGAATTTTAAAAACAGCAAAATAGGAAAAAAACAAAACAAAACAAAACCTCTCTCATAAAAGGCAATCCTCTTAAGGCTACCAGCAGATTACTCAGCAGAGACCTCGCAGGCCAGGTGAGTATGGGATGATATAATCAAAGTACTAAAACAAAGAAACTACCAACCAAGAATATCTTACCCAGAGAAACTGTCTTTCAGAATTGAAGGCAAAATGAAGAATTTCCCTAATTAAAAAAAATGTTGAGGGAATTCAACACCACTAAACCTGCCTTACAAGGAATGCAGAGAGGAATTCTTCAAGCTGAATCAAAAGCATACTAATTAATTACATTAAAATATAGGAAAATATACAACACACTGGTAAAGGTAAGCATATGGTCAAATTCAGAATACCCCAATACTCTAATATGGTGGTTTGAAAACTAATTCACTTTGGTATAAAGGTTAAATGACAAAAGTATAATAGCTATAGCTTCTACAATTTGTTAATGGATTACACAATATAAAAAGAGGTATGGTGATATCAAAAACATCAAAGGGGGAACAGAAGGATAGAGGATTTGAATGCAAATGAAGTTAAATTGTTATCAGCAGGAAATATAATGAGAATATATATATACACAAATACTTATACATATATGTTTTATGTAAGCCTCATGGGAACCACAAAGCAAAAATCTACCATAGATATGCCAAAGAAAACAGAAAATAATCAAAGCATACCACTAAGGAAAATCATCAATTTAAAAAGGAAAAAAGCCATGGAACTGCAAAACAGCTAGAAAACAATAAGATGGCATTAGTAAGCCCTTATCAGTAATTACTCTAAATGTTAATGGATTGAATTCTTCAGTCAAGTGGCATAGAGTGGCTGGATAGATTTAAAAAACAAACAAACAAATAAACAAGCACCAAAAAAACAAGACCCAAACTTTGAACTGGCTACAAGAGATGCACTTCTGCTTTAAGGACACACATAACTCAAAGTGAAGGGATGTTAATAGATATTCCATTAAAGTAAAAACTAAAAGAGAGAAGGCTTAGCTATACTTATATTGGACAAAATGGACTTTAAGCCAACAATGGTAACAAGAGACAAAAGTGGTCATTATATAAAGATAAGGAGGTCAATTTATCAAGAAGATAAAACAATCATAGATATATATGCACTGAACATGAGAGCAACTACATGTACTAAGCAAATACTAACAGACTTGAAAAGAGAAACAGCCCAAAATAATAGTATTATTATACTATAATATTATATTATAGTATAATATAATATTATAATACTATAATATTATATTATTATAATTAATATTATATTATTATACTATACTTCAACACTCTGCTTTCAGCAATGGAAAAATCATCGAGACAGAAAATCAACAAGGAACTTTGGACTTGAACAATACTTCAGAACAAATAAAACTAATAGACATATACAGAACATTTCATCCCAGAGTAGCAGAATACACATTCTTCTCCATCACACACATAACCTTCTTCAGGACTAATCACAGATCATAAACCAAATCCTAGCAAATTTAAGAAGATTGAAAACATACTAAGAGTCTTTTCTGACCACAAAGATGTAAAACTAGAAGCCAGTAACAGGAGAAGTTTGGAAAATTTACAAATATATGGAGATTAAACAACATGCTACTGAAGAACCAATGAGTCAAAGAAGAAATAAAAAGGGTAAACAAAAAATATCTTGAAACAAATGAAAATGGAAGCAGAACATATGAAAACCTGTGGGATAATGCAAAAGCAGTTCTAACAGGGAAGTTTACAGCAATAAGCACCTACATTAAGAAACAAGAAAGATAAAAAATAAACAACCTCACACCAAAAGGAACTAGAAGAAAAACGAACAAAGACCAAAGTTAGCAGAAGAAAGGATATAAGAAAGACTTGAACATAAATACATGAAATAGAGACCAAAAAAAAAAATAGAAAACATCGACAAACTAAAAAACTGGTTTTCTTAAAGGTAAAATTGACAAAATTTTAGCTAGATTAATTTAGAAAAAATAAAGTCAGAAACGAAAGAGAAGACTTAACAATGATTCCACAGACATACAAAAGATCATGAGAGACTATTATAAATAATTATACACCAACAAACTTGATAACCCAGAAGAGATCAATACATTACTAGAAACATATAACTACCAAGATGAAATCATGAAGAAATAGAAAACATGAACAGACAAATTATGTGCAAGGGAATGAATCAGTAATCAAAAAACCTCCCAACAGAGGAAAGAAAACTAGAAAACTAGATGGTTTCACTGGTGAAGTCTACCAAATATTTAAAGAAGAATTAATGTCAATTCCTTCCAATTACTTCAAAAAAAAAAAAAAAAAACACTGAAGAGTAAGCAACACTTCCAAATTCATCTTATGAGGCCTGTATTACCCTGATATTAAAGACAGATAAGGACACTACAGGAAAAGAACATTACAGACCAATATGCCTGGCAAAAATAAATGTAAAAATTCTCAACAAAATATTAGCTAACTGATTTCAACAGCACATTAAAGGATCATTTATCATAATAAAGGGGGATGTAACCCTGAGATTCAAGACTGGTTCAACATCCACAAATCAATAAATGGTATACACCACATTAACAGAAGAAAGATAAAAATAATATGATCATCTTAACAGAGGTAGAAATATCATTTGACAAAACATAACATCCCTTCATGATAAAAATGCTTAACAAATTGGATATAGAAGAAACATACCTCAACACATTAAGTGCCATATATGACAAACCTAAAGCCAACATAATGCTTAATAGTGAAAGTTTCAAAGCTTTTCCTCTACAATCAGGAGCAAGACATGGATGCCCATTCTCACCATTCCTATTCAACATAGTGCTGGATATTCTAGCCAGAGCAATCGGCCAAGATAAAGAAATAAAAGGCATCAAAAGAGGAAAGGAAGAAGTAAAATTATCTTTGTTTGCAGATAGAAAATCCTAAACACTCCCCCAAAAGACTGCTAGAACTAATCAATATATTCAGTAAAGTTGTAGGATACAAAATTAACATACAGAAAAGAGTTGCATTTCTATACACTAACAACTTGACATTGGTCTTTGCAGAAATTTCCTTATTAAGACACCAAGAGCACAAACAGCAAAAGCAAAAATAAATAACCAGGATTACATAAAACTAAAAAGCTTCTGCACTGCAAAAGAAGCAACCAAGAAAATGAGAAGGTAACGTATGGAATGGGAGAAAATATTTCCAAATCTTCTATCTGATAAGAAATTAATATCCAAAATACATGAAGAAGTCATAAAAACAACAGCAGCAACAAACAAATAGCTCAATTAAAAAATGGGCAGAGGAAGCAAATAGTTTTCTAAAGAAGACATACAGGTACAAGAAAAGGTGTTCAGCATCACTAATCATCAGGGAAATGCAAATCAAAACTACAATGACCTATAGAGTGAAGTAAGTCAGAAAGAGAAAAACAAATACCATATGCTAACACACATATATGGAATCTAAAAAAAAAAAAAAAAATGGTTCTGATGAACCTAGGGGCAGGACAGGAATAAAGACGCAGGCGTAGAGAATGGACTTGAGGACATGGGAAAGGGGAAGGGTAAGCAGAGACAAAGTGAGAGAGTGGCATGGACATATATACACTACCAAATGTAAAATAGATAGCTAGTGGGAAGCAGCCGCATAGCACAGGGAGATCAGCTTGGTGATTTGTGACCACCTAGAGGGGTGGGATAGGGAGGGTGGGAGAGAGACTCAAGAGGGAGGGGATATGGGGATATATGTATATATATATAGCTGATTCACTTTGTTATACAGCAGAAATGAACACAACATTGTAAAGCAATTATACTCCAATAAAGATGTTAAAAAAAAAAAAAAACTACAATGACCTATCACTTCACACCTGTTAGAATAGCTATCATCCCAAAGACAAGAAATAGTAAGTGTCGGTTAGAGTGTGGAGATAAGAGAAGACTTCTGTAATATTGGTAGGAATGCAAATTGTTACAGCCACTATGGAATACAGAATGGATGTTCCTGAAAAAGTTAAAAATAAAAATATCAAACCACCCAGCAATCCCACTTCTGGGTATATATCCAAAGGAACTGAAATCAGGATCTCATAGAGATAATGCACCCCCATATTCACTGCAGCATTATTCACAATAGCCAAGATATGAAAATCATGTGTCTGTCAATGAATGAATGAATAAAGAAAATGTGGTATATTCATACACAATGGGATATTATTGAGCCATGAGAAAAGGAAATCCTGCCATTTATGACAACTTGAATGAAACTTGAGGGCATTATTTTAAGTGAAATGAGCCAGAGAAAGACAAATACCATATGATATCACATATGTGGAATCTAAAAAAGCTAAACTCGGAGAAACAGAGAGTAGAGTGGTGGTTCCCAGAACTAAGTGTGGGGGGAAATGGGAAGATATTGTTCAAAGAGTACAAACTTACACTTACAAGATTAAGTTTTGAGATGTAACGTACAGCATTGTGATTATAGCTAAGAATACTGTATTATACACTTGAATGTTGCTAAGAGAGTAAATCTTAAGTGTCCTACAAAAAAGAAATGGTAATTATGTGATGGATGAAAGTGTTAGGTAGTGCTTTGATGGTAATTATTTTGCAATAGTATAATATCAAATCAACTTATTGTATATCTTAAACTTACTCAATGTGACCTGTCAATTATACCTCAAAACTGGCAAAAGTATTCTACCCCCAACTGAATCAGTCCACAGAACAAAAGAAATTAATAATTATTTTAGGTGATTTATTACATATCAATGGATAAAACAATGTTTACTATGACCTACAAAACCTTACTTGATATGGTCCATACCTCCATGATTTCAACTTCTACCACTGTTCTCACTCACCCAGTTCCAACCATGCTGACCCCTTAACATTCCGTGGACTTGTCTAGCATACTCTTACCTCAGGACCCTGATGTTCTTTTCTGATTATAATGCTCTTGTTTCATAGAGTGGTCTGTAGGGCTGACATCTTCATTCCCTTTACTGATCTGTTCAGACGTCATCTTATTAAAGAATTCTTCCTTGACTGTCCTAAAAAGAGTAGGCCCACTTCTCCCCAGCACACATTTTGCTTCTTGATTTGGTTTATTCTTCTTTACAGCATTTATTATTGTATCTCATACTATGCTTTTACATGTTTGTTTTAATTATTTATCTTTCTCAACAAAAATGCAAGTGCTATAAAGGCAGGGCCACTTTTTCCGCCCAAGTTTTTAACTACTGCAGCTCCAGCACCTAAAAGTGTAGCTGGCAGATCGATACTTGTTGTTTATCAGTGAATTAATTAACTAATGGATGATGGATTGATAAATGAATAAATGAATATGAATTCCATAGGAAAAAAACACAAAATTGCCTTACTGTATGTATAAGAGCAGAAATTATTAATTTAGAGAACACAAAAGGAGGATCCCAGGCTTGGGAAAAGGATCATTTTCCCTAAATGTTGAATATAAGGCTCTTGTAGGACATCTAATAGTAAGTTAACAATTGGAAATAAGTGTCTCAGAGGCTATCTCTTCTCAAAGCCTAGTAAAGTCTAGGCTTTTATATACATACGCAGTATATAGATATGGAGATTTAAGGCATTGCTACAGATAATTTTTCTAAGGGTGGCATCTTAGTCCATTTGGGTTGCTACAGCAAGAATACCATAGACTGGGTAGCTTATAAGTAACACAAATTTATTTCTCACAGTTCTGGAGGCTGGGAAGTCCAACATCAAGTCACCAGCAGTTTAACATCCCATGAGGGCCTGCTCTCATGGGCAGTCATCTTCTAGATGTGTCCTCACATGAGAGAGGAGAATGAGGTAGCTCTCCAGAGTCTCTTTTACAAAGGCACTAGTGCAATTCACCAGGGTTTTGCCCTCGTGATCTAATCACTTCCCAAAGGCCCCACCTCCAAACACCACCACAATGGGTTTTAGGTTTCAGCATATGAATTCTGGGGTGACACAGTCTACTGAAAGAGGAAAATAGAGTGTTAAGAGAAGGCAGCCTAGAATGCAATATGGAGAGGAAAAATGTTTATCTTTTCTAAGTCTTAAACTATGCCAATCCTTGCTATTTACAGGTGTTGTTGTATCAGTTTGTCACATGTCACTGAGGTTATATATTTAACGAATGAAATATATGTCTGCTTATAAAAAGAATATCAGGCATGGAGTAAGGACCTCTGCACTTCAAAATGCTCTTATTTGTTATTTGATTTTTGATTCAATCACGTAGCTTCTCATGGTTATACTTTGACTTTCAAGGCTTCTTTTTCTCTTAGCTTAATTTCTGGCTCTACCTTCAAGTGCCTCCAATGCCAGGCTATTAGTTAAAACCAAAATCCATTTGCTGAGAGCTGGACTTTGACCAAAAAACCACAAGTTTTGTCTTGACAATTGTAGCTGCATTCACTCTGTTGCTAGGAAAATCAGGAGAAACAAAAAGTGATGCAAGATGCTTCCAAGGTTCTGTCTCTTACAATTCCTTTATGAAAACAAAGTCCTCATCTGTTTGTTGTTACTGTTTTTTGTTCAGTCAGTATTGTGTTCTTATGTTGAAGGAACTCTTCTTTCTCTTGAGAAGTCAAAACAAATGTTCTTGAAAGTGTTATTTTAGATTTGTTTTTGCTGTTTTATGTCGTAATGGTCTATTTTGTCATGATTTTTTTTTTCTTACTGTGCTTTTTGACTTTTAGTATTCTGGGGATTTTAGGAGAGAAGCAAAATATATAGTATAAAATTGTATTACCAAGGATGGTTCTTATTGTAATGTTTCATAAGAGGTTTATTGCCTGCTGTAAGCTTTTAAAGATGCCATGATTTTTGTGGACTTCAGTTCAAAACTGTTAAATAAGGTTTAAAGAGTCAGAAAAAATGCCTATAACTGTACAGTTCTTGATTACATTCCTTTAATACAAAGTTCCTCGTTCTTTTTAGTGAAATTAGCGCTTAGTACGTAAGATGCTAAAAGTGATTCTAGTACCAATTACAATGTGTGTGAAGGTATGAGTTTCCCCACACCAAGCAATGCTCAGACACCAGCTGGATTTCCCAAATTCAACTCAGTTCTAACACTATTGGCCCCGAGGTAGCATTGTATTCCACAGATGAAGGGCTCCATCCAAAAAGACTACCCTCCACTTCAAACTTTAAATACAAGCCCAGGTTGTTACCTGTACTTCTGACTGACTGGCTATAAATCACAGATTGCCATGACCCCCTCCTTGGGTTCCCCTCCTTGCAGCTCACAAATTTCAGGAAATCTGTTTACTAACTAGATTATCAGTTTATTTCAAAGGATATTAGAGGATATGAATCAACGGCCAGATAGAGAGATACATGGGTGAGGTCCTGAACAAAGGAGCTTCTGTCCTCATAAAACTTGAGGCCCAGAAAGATGGAACCTGGAAGTATTCTGTTTCCCCAACCTAGAAGCTCCCAGAACCCCATCTCTAACTCAGGAGCAGCCAGATGGAATAAATGTTTAGGGCAAAATTATGGGGAAAGGACAATGAGTTTCAATTCTCTCTCCAGGCAAGCCACTCTCCCTGTATCTGCACAGGTTCACCAACGCAGAAGCTCTCCAAAGCCTCTGCTTTTGGATTTTCTATGGAAGCTTCATCACATAGACATGATTGATTAAATCATTAGCCCTTGGCCAATAATTCAACCTCCAGCCCCTCTCCCTTCCCTCAAGGGGGTCTTGGGATGGGGCTAAAAGTTCCAACCTCTAGTCACATGGTTGGTTTTTCTGGCAACCAGTTCCCATCCTTAAGTGGGGCCCAAAAGCCACCTCACTGACATAACAAATGACACTTTTATTGAAAGCAGCTCTTTTGCCCCTTTCCTGTTTGCCCATTTCTGTTCCCCTCTTTCCTTAAAAGAACCTAATTATAGGGATGAGATCACTAAGCAATTGAAACTAACTCCTGACATGCGCTCCTGAATGTACACCATGCCCTGTCTCACCTGTTGATTATTTCCCTAGATAAAAAGAAGAGTGAAGAATTAAGCAGTTAAAAAATGACTAGCTCTCTACCCTCAACAGCTCCCCTAAGTAATCCTGCAGGCAGATCATGTAGGCAAGATAATATCTGAAGAAAGAGTCAGCCAGTCTGCACTCAGTAGAGCGTGATGCAGAACCCAACCTCCTGCCTTGATGATTCACTGAGATTCTTCCCCCTGCCCCATTTTTCCTTTTAAAAACTGTCATGGCTGAGCAGAATCTTCAGGGGTTGTCTCTGGACACAAGTCCACCTTCTTCCCAGATTGCTGGGTTTTCTGATTAAAGATTAAAACTCCTTTCCTCTCTACCTACACTTGTCTCTCGAATTATTGGCTTATGAGCCGAGAACAGCCGAACCTGGGTTCAGTTACATTATCACTCTCTCACTTAGGAAATCTCAAGTGTTTCAGGAGCTGTGAGCCAGGAACTGTGGATGAAGACCAAATATACATGAGAAATATATCTTTGGTCATCTGAATGGCAAATATGTATTTCTTATAATTCACAGATGCCAAATGATTTCTATTGCTTTGTGTAGTAATTAACATCTAAACGAAAAATATAGTGGCGGTAACATGAATTTGGGAATTAGGTGGACCTGAATTAGCACCCCCCATAGCCATGTCTTGTTTGTTTCTTGAAGCCTTCAAATATTGTTTTTATATGCAAGGACACAGAACTGTGCATTAAAATGAGAATCAGTGAGGCATACAGTTTTCCTTGAGAGAGGAAGGTCATGGGTTTTTCTTTTAACAGGGATTCAGGATAATCATCCTGAGCCAGAAAGGACTCCAGAAAGGACTCCACTGGTTTCCCCTCTTCTTTGAGTTTGAGAGGACAGGTCTGTAGTACAGAAGTATGTGCATCACAGGGTTGGTTTGGCAGGCAAGACATTTGCTATTTCTGAAGCATATATGTTGCTTTCTGTTTCTAACACACCAGAGGCTCTTCTCAATGCCAAAATTTCTCCTTTGTCAAGCTCCATAGGAAACTGATGTAGCCCATGCTCAAAAGACATTCAATAAAAAGCTATGAAGCTGCCATTGACTTCACATCTCCACTGGAGGAAAAAAAAATTATTACAGAATGTCAGGTCAGTCTTAAAAAGTTATGCTTATGCTATTACAAAGGGCTGAGAATTCAGGTTTTTAAATATCCTTCTGGGTATGGTAGCTCTGTGAGAGAATGAAAAATGCCATTGAAGAAAGGTTACTAGTTCTTTCTTGCTTTTCTAATCCCTTTATACTTTTCCTGAAACATAATGTCATGCTGCTGTGAGATCTTCTGGCTGGGTGTGGATTTCATTTAATGGTTTCCCATCAGCCATCCCAATCTCAAGAAAAAAGAGTGAATGGGCTTCCATTTTAAAACAAACAGACAAACAAAAAAGCCACAACTGGAAACACATTCATTTTTGCTAGTCCACTTAACACAAACTCCGGAAATGTTAGAGCTTTACTGTGAAGAAATTTTAGTACTCATCAGCCAGATCTTATGAAAGCAGTACGTAAAAGTTGATGAACTGTTTACTGCAGCTATATTTCTCCAATTAACAGTATTGTGTAGATGTATTTTGTATTCGTTTACAGGAAGAGCTGCTACAATAAAAATACCCCAAAATGTTGAGTTTTAAATGAGATGGAAATTTATTTCTCTCTCCTGAAAGAGTCCATGTTTAGTAGGCTACAGTGGCAGAGGGGCTTGGCAACATGAGATCATGCAGGGACCCACAGCCCTTCTTGCTTCTCCTCTGCCTTTACCCGGGGTGTTAGATGTGTCTGTAGGGTTGAAGCTGAAAGCCTCTAGGACTGGTTCCCAATACTCAGGGTAGGGAAATGAATAACAGAGGAAACATGTATATATACATAAAGGTTACCTTTTTAGGGGGAAAAACTTGCCACCCCAAAATGTCTCTTTGGTATGCAGATTATTTCGAGTTGAGAACAATCAAAACCCAAAAGACCTAGAAAATTTGACCTTGCCCTTAACTGCCTAAAAGACTATAAATAGAGAACCTGTTCCAGGAAGGGAGCTATCACCATAGATAACTATAGTAGGATCCAGGTGTGTAGGATCCAGGGAGGAACCTAGCTAAGTCTATTAAAAGCCCTCTCTGTGTTCCACTAACTCTGCAGGGACCAGCAAACATTTGTTTACCAAACATTTGCTTTTCCATCTTCATGTGAAATACCTTCCTCCCCTTTAAAGTCCCAAACCACTTCCCCAACATCCTCTTTTGTCTTTAGCTGAAGATGGTATTTAAGGTGAGGGGTTCAGATACTCAGGGTTCAAGTTACTCAGACTTCCTGGGTCTCTCCCATATATACATGTTATTAAACTTTCATTTGATTTTTATCTTGTGAATCTGTCTCATGTCAATTTAGTTTTAGATCAGCGAGAAAAACCAGAAGGGTAGGGGAAAATGTCTTCCTCCCTGACACCTTCATCACTGTTGCCCACACCCCACTAGCTCTAACTTATTCACATTTCCTCAGTAAGGTGCAAAGGAGTCTGAGCAGTGAAGTCTCTGGTGGACAGGCACATTCTCAGCTAAATCTTGATCAGGGAATGAGGAAGGAATGTCATATTACTAAAAAGAAAGAGGTGAGAATGGATATGGGGAGATTTAATAATCTTTACCGTGATATGATCAGAGAATTTCCCCTAAGAAATATAATTACTATCTTAGGAATATTTAGTTGTGGAATATCAAGTTATAGTACTCTGGAATGCTGAAAGAGGCAAACTTTTGGACTAGTGGGCTTACAGATTATATGGGCTTGATATGCTTCTTACCAAGTCTCCTCTTATACACACACACACACACACACACATACCAGCAGGTTTGTGCTAATGTAATTAAAGAAAAATAAAGAACATATGTACAATTTCATTCAGAATTTAAACAAATGGTGTTGTTGATGGAGATGAATTTAAAAGTATATCCTCAAAACACATATCACATCCAACTACAGTCTTATGAAGCAGAACAAACATCGAAAAATAAAACAGGAAAAGATTCTGATACCGCTAATATATGACATTCGACTGTAACCTTAAACCAGAATAGTTGTCAAGAAGAAAATAAGACCATGACACTTTCCCTCAAGTGCAAAGAAGTTATCATTTTATCCCATCAGAGCTATGAGTTCTGTCCCCAACCTTTGTGAGCAGCTCTTTTCTCACTGGCATTGGGAGACTGCCAACATACATCACTGCAAGAAGTAGGCATATGCAGTGCTTCTTTATTGCCTGAAATGCTTACATATCTTAGGGAATGCACTGTGAAAAGTGCTGAGACTAAACTTAGAATGCTGAGTGGAGGGGCTCATGAACTGCAGTGCTGAAATGACCATTTCAAACTAGATCCTACTCTCTAGTTTAATCAAAAATACAAGGAGAGAAGAAAAAATGAGACTTCAAGCCAGTAGAACACAAATGACTCTGAACAAAATTTACATACTGACCTTCAAGAAAGAACTTTGTACATCAACCTAACCATCTTATTGAAATTTGGAAGGAGGAAGTTGCTCAAACATGGATGGTGGTGACTACGCACATGTACTACTTTTGCACTAGACTGATATTCTGAACTCAAAAATGAAAACAGAAACACCAACACGCTTATGAACAGAAACTACAGAAAAGGGGACAATGCCTTGATGAGTTTGAGGATGTTCATATCTTTGAGAAAATTCTCTATAAATATGATTAGGGAGCTATGAAGAAAGAACACCTTGAAATAAAAGCAGAGATGAAATGAGAGCTGACTATTGGAAGGAAAGGGGAGTGAAGGGAGAAAAAAAGATGGAGAAGGAAAACTTAAAATATAAAATAAACATGAAAATCTTATTTGGAAGCAATGAAAGTTTGAGGTAAATAAAGCTTTTTATTTTGGAGAACACATTCAGTAATTTCACTTGTAATGCACAGGAAAGTTTAAAATGAGAAGAGAATAGTAGATGAATGATTAAGAAAGTAATAGACATTTTATTTAAGAAGATGATTGAAATTCTAAGAATTATAAGTTTTCAGTTGAAGAAATCATGAATAACAGGAATACAGCCAACAATCACAAATAATAACCACTAACATGTATGAATCATTAATGATTTACATCTACCATTAGCTCATTTAATCTGCAAGGAACCTCTATACAATACAGTCTTACATCTGTTTAACAACTGATGAGAGAGGCTTGTAGAGAATTTTAAATAACCTGCCTCCTAGTTAATAAGAAGCAGATGTTGTAAAGCCAGCACTTCTACCTCTAGAGGTGATGTACTTTATATCAACTTCCATGGAGCTGAAGAAAAATTTGATTCTAAAATTTGAAAGGGTTTGGTGTTTTACAGGGTAAAAAATTACAAAGTACTTCCCTCTCTAGATATATCCTGGGGAGGAAAAAAATCTGAATTTGAACGAGTTAAAAAAAATCCTAAAGGCATTTATTAAGGAAAAATACTGTAGTTTAAAAATTAAAACTAAAAATTTTTTAAAAATTCAACAACTCCTTTCAGAATTCTATTTTCTGACATGGAGCACTGTGGAGATGACACTGGAATTTTGATGGAGAAAGTTTAGGATCTAATTGTCATTCACATGTAAAAACCTCAGAGGAAAATGTTGTTTCCCATGGACTCCTTGCCTTTGTAAGAAAATTATTTAAAGACCTAATCTAACAAACAAAATGTCAGTTATAATAAAGTGTCTGAGTGGAAAAGCTGTAGTGACAGAGGAGGCTTAAAACAAAGGAATGAGAACATGATTAAGGAGAGTTACCACTGGAGTTTAAAAGTCAATGACATGCAGTTAACCTGCTCTGGTTTATAAGGCCTGTCTTTGGTTCTCCCAGATTAGTATTTTCATAGTTTTCTCTTGTTCTATTGTGGTAGTTCAGCCACAGGCTCAAAGTAAAAGTTCAATAAATATATGATAGATTAATAATAATGCATTATATTTCCATACCTGAGTACAAGGCTCTCAAATAACAATGTGAATTCCCCTTTTCCTTTGAATGCTTGTAAGGGAGACTGGAATTTTCCTACGTATGTATCATTTACTAACAATGGTTTAAAATCATCAGGATGCCTTGATTCACATGGGGGCTTTTCAATGCTGTTGGTTGATATACGTCAGGGGCCCATAAAATCAATGGATGAGACCTCTGAAAATCATCCTCCCTGAAACAATTATCTTTACTTGGGATTTGGAAGTTTGGGGAACTACAGGTGCTCTCCATTAGTCTTTCCTGATCTTATTCATCACACCTGGCATGAGATGAATGCTGTTGTTTGGAGAGGGGTGGTAGTTGGTGGGGAATGAAATGGAGGAGGATTGAGTAATGTATATACAGTGTAAGGTAAAAATGTGTGGGAGACTGAGCTCGCTCCTTGGTATTGAGCATGAGAACTATAATGGCTCCATGTCTTTGACAAACACCATAAGCACGTTGAAATGTCCTAAAGTTCTCTAGCTATATTGTTCTATCATTTAGTAGAATGAAGACAAACACGATTATTAACGTAGCTGGGACTGGCTTGGCATTGGATATGGGTGAGAGGAGGTTACAACAGAGGAAGTAAATGGTACAAAAAGACTGATGAGAGCACTGAAATGAAATATTAAAATAATTCTACAGTTCTCTTGCGTAAGATGCTATTGTATATACGGGTTATAAACTGAAAATTCATTTTAAAGACTTCATAGAGTAAATAAAATTTGAGTCCAATAACATTTTTATAAGCTAGGCCTATGATTGAATATTACATTAACTTACACTTAGAAATAAGGAATGTACTAGCAGAAGAAAGTAGGATAAGTACATTATTTTGAAAGTTATAACATTACACTGTTTTTGTTCATTAGAGAGAGATAGATATGTTTGCATTTAGTATACTGAAAGGCAGCTGGGATAGCTAGTTTTCAAAATAACATTTATTACTTCCCCAAAACCTTCAGAAAACACAAGAAAACAAAGCATAGTTTCTATAAAGTCAAAAGAAAAGCAAGCACAAAAAATAGAGTAAAATGAATAAGCAGATTGCCAAATTGTTAAATATCAAACAATAAATATACATGAACTGACAATGTTGAATTTTATCTCAGCCCAGTACTCTTGGAAAATAGCAACAGTTAAGAAATTCTCCTCAACTTTAGGTTCCAGAAGATGCTTTACAGCAAAGAACCACTTTTCCCCACATGACTTAGGTAACACTCGTTTATGACCCCTTGTTTATCTACGACAAGGTCAGGAACAGACCTTTCAAATTCCTGTTCTCTGTCTCATAAATGATTAGCTGAACTATTTGTTCACCCCACCACCCCCAGACTAGCCAAACCCAGAGATAAACATTTACTGGTTGACAGAGATTCCCTGATTACAAAACAATCCCACCTGTAAAATCACCCCACATATAACTTTCCTACACCTTCCTGTAAAAGTCTAAGGCAAAACCACCCTCTGAGACACTCGAATATTCAGATCTGGGGTTCTATTCCTACCGCAGGAGCCAGAATAAGGTTCATTTCCCAAGCTGTTTGTTTTTTGTCTTTGACGGTTTGGTGTCATAACTTGCACTTTATATCAGATTCAATGGGCTTTTTATACCAAAAGCCTCCCATTTACCCCTATCTTCTGCGCTCAGGTACTGGAGTAACACACTCAGAACTGGGGCCTCTGGAGCCCCCATGTTCCACAATTTGTGGAGCCCACAGTGAGTCCAGCTCCTGACCCCTGTGTTTCAGACATCTGATGGCCACACAGTAAAGTCTGAATTTCAATTCACTTTTTCAGTGCTCTTTTGGCTTGGGTTGGCTGCCAGTGTTTGTTTAAACTTGTTATAAAAGAAATTTCAATTCACTTTCCAACACCCTTCAAAATCCCTGTAAATTCTAAATTTCACCACTACAGAAACAATTCAGTTGATTACCTTTGTTTGGTAGAATTTTACTCAAGATTGTCTCTCACCACCAGTGGACTCCTCCTGCTCTTCCTTCACCTCCGGCAAACTCAGATCCTTTCCTCACTCAAAACTCTCCACACAGATCATTCCCAGCCCTTTTTCTTGCCAAATATTCCTCCTTAATCTACAGTTTGCCCTGTTTGCTTTTAGCCCCTATTACTCCTTATTACTTTCTCCTGGCTCCATTAAATGCCCGTGCTTCCCAATTTTCCATCTTAACTACTGTTATTGGCTTGTCCCCACCTGTGATGAAAGGTCAATGACCTTAGCACCCACCTGAAGACTTTAAGCCTTGGTCCCATTCAGATTTGCATGATATTATTAAAGATTTTCCAGAATCATGTAAGAATAGGAAAAAATTTAGTAATCAATTCAGGCTGGTCCTCAGGATATATTTTTCTGGGCTCCCTGATATACATCTACTTGTGCAGCTGCTGGTGAGCCTGGGAGATGGGCCATCAAAGAAACTAGAACACCTCTGAAGCTTACATACAGGCTAAAATCATAAAGAACAAAAATGTGTTGAAGAAAGATGCAAGACTGCAGACAATAAAGAGATAAATTCAACTCTAGTTATAGGTATATATTAGCCTATGTTTGAAAGAACTATCATAGATTTGCTCTCCATAATTGAATCACATCCACCATTGGCATTAGTTTTGTTAAGAGCTTACAACAAATATTAGAGGTATTATTTTTTTTTAAATAAATCCGTGAAATATTGCTATCTCTGAAACACACACACTAGCTCAATACCATGAGGACTCCACTGCAGAAAAAACTAAATCAACGCAATGTAAACTCATGGCTTTACAACTTAAACAATGTGAAGGAAACAAGCCAGGGAAATCTGCTCCTTACAAAAACTCTATAGGTAGGGACACTTACAAACGTTATAAAAGAAAGAATCACGGGTCTTGGCCTTAGAATGCAAAAGGGAACAAGAGTACAAAAATCCACTTCCCTATTGATTTTTCTTTAAGCTACCAACTTTGTCACAATTAATTCTCAGTGGGCAAGGGAAAATAATCATCCCCATAAATGTATACCCCTCTGTCTTCCTAGTGGACACAAGGAGAACACACTTCTCTTACTCTCCCACCACCCTCTCTTGGAGTAAGCAAACCACATCTGTGATGGGACTTGAGAGTCAATCTACCTTGTGACTTGACTTTATCTAAACATCCTTTTATCTCACTAGGACCTCTCACTACTCTGCATAGCTTTCTGCTTAACTCTACTACTTCAGTAAACGTTCTGGGAAAATATGTACTTTCCAATTAGATCATCTGTATTCTTCACTTTTCTCAATGTCTCTAACTCCACACCTATACAACTTTGCCTTTTAATGCCTCTCACTGACTCTAAGACAATTCTTGTTCCTGGCAATGCTCCCTCCTCCCCCACAAGACTTTAATGGACATAAATGAAGTTAATGGTAGCTGCAGGGATATCTATCAAAAAAGAAACCTGAGTCACTAACCTACTGGGGGCTTTACCCAAGGAATTAGCAAGTATCCCCCAAAGCTAAAGGAAAATCTTTGGCTGGCAAATGTACTAAGATAACCACTTACCAAGAAAGCTATTCTTCAATCACCAGCATACATTCCTTTACTCAACCTCCTTTAGAGTCAAAATTTAATGAATTTAAGATGTAACATTTTTAGCACCTGAGACTAACAAACATAATTGGAACTAGGCTGGATTTTTTTTTTTTTTCATTCAAATAATCTTTGGAGATACCCACACAGCCCCGGATCTCTCCTTGGTCTCGCATTCAAAATATAGTCCATAGTCTACTTAATATTATACACCATGGTACAGAAATTCTTAAAGGTCTCCGTCACAAATATCAGTGGAGATGCTTTAGCTAAATGTTTTATCTGTCATTTTGAGAGAGTAACCTCAATTTGCCTCATCTGTAAGAAATATAATCCTGCAAAAATATAAAGGTGAGGCAAAAACAAGAGTCAGCTCTTTTATGTGAATCAGTGAATTTAAAATTTAAGCTATAAACTCTCTATTGTGTCTGTATGCTTATGTATGTGTGTTTATATATGTGATGTATGTATATTATCTTACTGCCAATGATATGATCAAATTAGATTATAAAATCCCTAAAAGGAGATCTATTCTGATTGGTTTAGAAATAAGCACTTACATAAACTGTATATTCTTAAAATTTCCAGAAATTAAGGAAATTAATATTTTCACTGTACATAAAAAAGTATTCTTATAGAAATCACCGAAACATTTTAAGAGTGCAAGTTCACATAATTTTAGGCATGTCTTTGGCAAACAAGACTTATTTAATATTATTATTTTAGTAAAAATGTCTTCTGAGTTATCAGTGTTAAGTACCATTCAAGCATACATTTTTTTCTACTTGGGCATATTCTCCCAACAAAAACAGGTACATCTGTACATGTTTACTAATCAAATAAGCTAGGATTACACATACTAGAGTTTTGAACTGATAAAAATGTAAATTTATGCTTAATCAAATTGAATCATTATTCTGACACACTTTAATTCAACAGTAATTATCTCACCTTGAAGATAGTATCCAAGATCACTGGGTAACTTAAAACCTTAGACTTAATGCTAAATTAATTAATGAGTAGTCATTAAATACCTAGATAATTTCTAGTAAGAGAATACTGAAGTGTAATTTTAAGTATATATACTTGTTTTTTCCTTTCTATTTTTACGGTACAGAAAGGCTGTGTACATTGTATCTGAAGAAAGTGTATGGCTGTAAAAAATTGTAAGATGTATATTCATGAGCTCTGTTAGTCTGCTACAAAAGTCTGCTGTGTGAAAGAAGTTTATAATTATCCACCTCATAGTTACTGTGGGAAATAGAAGTTACTGTGATTAAAAGTTATACTCAATAAATGTCAATGAGACTCTACTAGGAGCAATAGTGGCAGAGAGGAACAATTTTATATGCAAGGTGTACAGGATGTATTTTTGTTAAAGAAAAAGAAAATAGTTATATTCTAAAGTAAGATGACCTTTTTTCCCTAGAGTTAGAAAGAGGAAAATGTATGACAAGACCTAATTGAATATATAAAGTTGTAGAACATTCGTGGAAAGGGATTTTTATTTGCCATGGTCAAAGATGGCTAAAGTTCAGTGGATTTATTAAGATTGTTTAAATAGAGCTTTAGTTTAAAAATTATACTCATGCAAAATTAGAATTTAAGTTTCTCTCTGTAAAAATGACAAAACTTTCTTGAATAATTGGTCTTTTCTTGATGAGAGATTTAAAAGGGTTTCTCTTTACATTCTATGTAATCTTTTAAGGCAAAGATACTGTGTCTTAGAATAATTAACTGTACTTTATGCTGACTTTTAGCATGTCCTTGACTATTTAAGAGAACAAAGTCTAACTTTTGAAAGATCTAAGTTTCTTCACAGTTGTGTTACTTATTTTTAAAATATTTTTAAATATTTTAAAAGTATTTTATTGTCACATTGGTTAAATAGGTAGCTGAGTGTTGTTACTCATTAACTCATGATCCTATTTAATCCTATGTTCAAACTTCCTGACAACTTTTGACTTTTTTCCATCCCCAAATCAAATCCAGAATGGTATATTTTGCACCTAAAACTGTCTTTGAGATCTCCCAGGGCCTCCAGGAAATTACAAAGAATTTGTTCCTTTGCCTTGTAAAAAGAGAAATGCTAAAAATAATTTTGTTTATTTCATATGATGTGAGTTGCATAGGGAATATTGTCAAGTCAAAAGAGACGCTTAGTCTTCCTTATGTTAAATCTATATGGGTAAAATATTATTGATATAAAAATTCTAGAAATTATTTATTATATGGGAAGTTCCTAGGGAATCATCAATCTCCTTCTTGTTCATGATGTTTGTTTATGAGTCCTCGTGCAGCCTTGTCTGAATTTATACAAAAATATGGTATTTTCAGTCATAGTTTGTTATTCTTTAAAATATTAAATTGGGTGTAATTTTACTTCTTTAATTTAAATCCAGAATGTTCGAGTGCAGTAGTTTTCAATTAGGGACTCACATCACTTACCTATTACGTTTTATTAATATATAAATGTTTAAGACTTACTCCAGACTTACTGGATCTCTTCACTTGATAATTTTGACATATTCTAGCTATAAATGCTTGGTATATTCATGGCATATTAAGACTCAGGACTATTAGATGTTATATCTGAAGACTGTTTTCTCTGTAAAGGTTATGTTCATCCATTTATTATATCTAAGTTAGATGTAATATTTACTGTTCTTTGAAAATAGTCTTCATCATTATGTTTACAGATATTTCATCTAAACTTTTCTGCATTAACTATTTTGTTTTGATGCCATAGAAAAGATCAAATTTCCTTACCAGCTGAATTATTTGTGTAATGAACTTGTGTCAGATCTTTCACTTGTGCAAATTATAGTAATAACCTGACCACAACCATTTTAAGTCTTGTTGTCTACAAATAGATTTCTGTTTTACTCTGATGCTTCCCTGAAGGTGCTTGCAAATATGTCATAGAGACCCAAAAGAATGGACTGTGCCAGGTACTCTTGGCCTCTTTCCTCTACTGCAATAACCTTGAATAAAGTCATTCTTGCCGTTTAACTTTGGTGCAATTTTTCCTTCCACAGGAGCCAAGATTAATTATGGAAGCAATGCTTGCAAAGCCCTCTTGGGAAAACTAGCAAGGTTCCACAGTACAAATTTACTAAACGTTACAGGTGAGGAAGGAAGGCCCAGGAAATTTAGGAAATTTTAGGGGTCTTGAGAAGAGAGGAATTTACCCAATCCCTAAGTATTGCAGGTAAAATATCACAGGTAGTTGTAAGGTTGGCTTCCTAGCCTCAAGAGATTTTAAAAGTCCAATCTAAGATTTCTTATAAAAATTTATAGCAAAGCAAACTTTAAAAGCCTATATGGTTAATACCATTCTTACTTCACCTATGTAAACAATCAGGGCAAATCTAATGAAATCAACTTTATTTTATGATCAAGGTCAATATTTCTTTGAGATTATCTTTGATCAAAAATAGGAGTTACTGTAGAGAGAAATTTTGCCTTTCAATAAAAAAATGATAGCGCATTATTTTAGGTTATCAGATTCTGACCCTCTTCATTGTCTTTGTGCTATTTTGTACCTCTCAGTAAATTTCAGGTAACTGATGGATATGCAAACTATCTTCTCTGTTAAATTTAATGGACTTCCTCTCCCACTGTGGAAAACCCACTTTTTTACTTATTTATTGTGATAACACTTAAGTTCTACTCTCTCAGCAAATGTCAATCGTAAAATCATACAATGCTTTGTTATCTACTATAGTCATCATGTTATACATTAGATCCGCAGACCTTATTCATCTTATAACTGCAAGTTTGTACCCTTTTACCAGTCTCTCACTATTTCCCCAACCCTATATCACCTGGCAACTGCCACTTTACTCTCTGTTTCTGTGAGGTTGATTTTTTTTTAAGATGCCACATGCAAATTATACTATGAAGAATTTATCTTTCTCTATCTGGCTTATTCCACTTTACCATAATGCCCTTCAGATTCTTTCATGTTATGGCAAATGGCAGAATTTCCTTCTTTTTAAGGGCTGAATAATATTCTATTGAATATATACATTCGTCCATCACGAGATACTTAGATTGTTTTCATATCTTAGCAATTGTGAATAATGCTGCAATGAACATGAGAGTACAAATATCTCTTCAAGATCCTGATTTCAATTACTTTGGGTACATATCCAGTGAGGTTACTGGACTAATATGGTGGTTCTATTTTTAATTTACTGAGGAAACTTCCTATTGTTTCCCACAGCAATGTGTCAGTTTACATTCTCACCAACAGTGTACAAGGGTGCCCTTTATTCCACATCCTCACAAGCATTTGCTATCTCTTGTCTTTTTGACAATAGACATCTTAACAGGTGTGAGGTGATATTTTATTGTGGTTTTGGTTTGCATTTTCCTGATGAGTACAGATATTGAGCACCTTTTCAGTTACCTATTGGCCATTAGTATGTTTTCTTTCTTGGAAAGCTGTTTATGCAGGTCCTTTACCCATTTTTAATTGTTTTGTTTTGTTTTTTTGGTATTGTGTCACATGATTCTTTGTATAGTTTGGATATTAACCTCTTGTTTAGTATGTGGTTTGCAAATATGTTCTCATGTTCCATATGTCATCTCTTCACTTTGTTGATGATTTCCTTTTCTCTGCAGAAACTTTTTAGTTTGATTGAGTCCCACACGTTTATTTTTGCTTTTGTTGCCTTTGGTTTTTGGTGTCTAGTTGAAGAAATCATTGTCAAGACCAATGTCAAGGAGCTTACCTCCTAAGTTTTCCTCCAGGAGTTTTATGGTTTCAGGATTTACATTTAAATTTTAAGTCATTTTTAGTTGATTTTTGTGTATGGTGTAAGATTGGGGCTATTTTTATTCTTTTGCATATGGATATTCAGTTTTCCCAATGTCATTCATTGAAGAGACTATCCTTTATCCATTGTATATTCTTGGCTACTTTAAGAGTAATTGACCATACGTATATTGATTTATTTCTGGGCTCTCTCTTCTGCTCCATTGGTCTCAGTGTTTTTATGCCAGTACCATACTATTTTGATTACTGTAGCTTTGTAGTACAGTCTGAAGTCAGCAAGTGTGATGCTTCCAGTTTTGTTATTCTTTCTCAAGATTGCTTTGGTGGTTTGGAGTCTCTTATGGTTCCATACAAATTTTAGGATTCCTTTTTCTATTTCTGTGACAAATGCCATTGCCATTTTGAGAGAAATTGCATTGATTCTGTAGATTGCTCTGGGTAGTATGGGCATTGTAACAATATTTTTTCCAAGCCATGAACACAGAATATCTTTCCATTAATTTCTGTTTTCTTCAATTTCCTTCATCAACGTTCTATAGTTTTCAGTGTACAGATCTTTCACCTCCTCGGTTAACATTTTTCCAAAGTGTTATACTGGTTTTGATGCTAGTGTAAAAGGGACTGTTTTCCTAATTTTTCAGATATTTTGTTGTTAGTGTATAGAAACACATCTGATTTTTGAATATTGATTTTTGTATCTTGAAACTTTACTGAATTCCTTTATTAGATCAATCAGTTTTCTTGTAGTGTCTTTAAAGTTTTCTATATATATAAGACAATGTCATCTGAAAACAGAGACAATTTTATTTTTTTCTTATTTGGAAGGCTTTTATTTCTTAATTCTGCCTGAATGCTTTGGCTAGGACCTTCAGCATTATGTTGAATAAAAGTGGCGAGAGTAAGCATTGATCATTCCTGAGCATACAGAAAAAGCTTTCAGCTTTTCATTGTTGAGTATGTTAGCTGAGGGCTTGTCATATATGGCTTTTATTGTGTTGAAGTACCTTCTTTATATACACAACTTGTTGAAAAGTCATCTCAGCCTTGAGTTTCCTTTTTGTGGGAAAGTTTTTAATTACAAACTACCTAAATGTTTAACAGATATAGGGTTATTTACATATCTCATTTTAATTTTGGTGATTTGTATCTTCAAGGAATTTATCTATTCTACCTGAGATTTTTAAATAATTTATTGGCATTAAGTTGTTGTAATATTCCTTTTAACATCCATTTAGTGTCTGTAGGATTTGACATGACCTTCCTCCTTTAATTCCCAATATTATAATTATAATTTATCTTTTTTTTTTTTTTAGAAAGCTGGCCTTTGTGCTTTAATGAACATTGGTTTTCTTTTATTCGTTTTATTCTTTTATTCGTTTTTTTAAAAATATTTTTATTTATTTATTTATTTTTATTTTTGGTTGTATTGGGTCTTCGTTTCTGTGCGAGGGCTTTCTCTAGTTGCAGCAAGTGGGGGCCACTCCTCATCACGGTGCGCGGGCCTCTCACTATCGCGGCCTCTCTTGTTGTGGAGCACAGGCTCCAGACACGCAGGTTTAGTAGTTGTGGCTCACGGGCTTAGTTGCTCTGTGGCATGTGGGATCTCCCCAGACCAGGGCTCGAACCCGTGTCCCCTGCATTGGCAGGCAGATTCTCAACCACTGTGCCACAAGGGAAGCCCCAATTTATCATTTTTATACTTGTGTCTCCTCTCTCTCTCCCCTCACCCCCATCATTCCATTCCATAGGTTCTTATTAATTTCATTAACTTTAAAAATAGTAACATTCATTTCACTGACTTTTGCAATTAACTTTATTATTTTCTTTCTTCTCCTTACTTTGTTTTTTTTTGATAGCTTTTAAAGATAGATGCTCACATAATGAATTTTAACCTTTCTTCTGTTCTAATGTAAGCATTTAGAGTTTCTAAGCACTGCTTTAGCTATATTTTGTAAATTTTTACCTTGCATTTTCATTACCAGTTACTTTGAAATATTTTCAAGTTTTCATTTTGATTTATTCAACCTATTAGTTATTTATGTATGTTGTTTCATTTCTAAATCTCTGGGGGATATTCCAGCTAACTATTTGTTACTGATTTCTAATATAATAATTCCACAGTGGTCAGGGAAAATACTCTTATGACTTTGTAATTTATTGAGACATGTTTTATGGTCTTGAATTATGGTCTCTCTTGGTCAAAATCCCAAGCTATTTTTAAAGACAGCATTCTGTAGTCATTGGTTATTATGTGACATTAACACTAAGGAGATTATATTTCATGATAATATTCAAATCTTCTGATTCTTAATGACTTTTGTCAACTGATGAAGGAAGAAAAGAAGATTGTTAAAATTTATAACTGTGTATTTGTCTTCCTCCTATCTTTAGATCTGGTGGGCTTTGCCTTATATATTATGACAATGTCATTTGGTGCATAAACATTTAGGTTTATTTCAAATTCGTCAATGAATTGGCACTTCTATCAGTAGAAATGACTCTTTTTACCTTTGATATTACACTTTTTCTTGAACTCTACTTTTCTAGCATTAATATAGCCATTCTCACATTCTAATGCTACATGTTTGATTGTATGTATTTTTCTATTCCTCTTCCTTTAATTTAGTTGTGTCTTTATGTTTGTAGTGCATTTCTTATTGGCAGAATATATTTGCATCTTGCTTCTTTACTCAGCCTAAAAATAGCTGGTTTCTAATTAAATAATACTATCCATTTTAAATGCAATTGTTGATATGCTTGATTTTAAGTCCACTATCTAGCCGTCTTTTTTATTTGCTTCACCTGTTCTTATTTCTTCTTTCTTGATTTCAACCTTCTTTTTGAATAAGCAAGTATATTTTGGATTTCAATTTTTCTCTGATCTTATCTTTTTAGATATATGTATGTAGTTTTTATTTTATTGCTTCCACTGAGATTACAATACTCAGTCTGAATTTATCCTGTAATATCCTTTAAATTAATATTATACAACTTTACATATGAGGTAAAAATCATACAACAATAAACAACATATTCATCAAATTAAAATATAGAAAACAAAATTAAATTGAATTCAGAAAATAATATTTACATTCATGCATTCATGACATAATATTGAGTGAGTACTAAACTGTCATGAGAAACAATGAAAGGAAGAAAATAATGGGTGAACATCATTAATGTGCTGAAAGAAAAAAATGTAAAAAAAAACACTTGTCAACTTCTAATTTAATAGCTATTACAAATATCTTTTTAAAGTGAAGTTAACATAAAAGCATTTAAAAATAAATAAAAACTGAAATAATTATTCACTCACAGAAATGATCTACAGAAATCAATAAGAACATTTCTTAGTTGAAGGGAAATATTACCAGAAAGAAACTTGGAGCTATTCAAAGAAATGAAGACTGGGGCTTCCCTGGTGGTGCAGTGGTTAAGAATCCACCTGCCAATGCAGCGGACATGGGTTCAAGCCCTGGTCCAGGAAGATCCCACATGTCACGGAGCAACTAAGCCCACAAGCCACAACTACTGAGGCCACCTGCCACAACTACTGAAGCTCGCGTGCCTAGAGCCCATGCTCTGCAACAAGAGAAGCCACTGCAATGAGAAGCCCACACACCGCAACGAAGAGTAGCCCCCGTTCGCCGCAACTAGAGAAAGACTGCGTACAGCAACAAAGACCCAATGCAGCCAAAAATAAATTAAAAAATAAAATAAATAAATTTATTTAAAAAAAAAAGAAATGAAGACCATCAATGATGTTCAGTATGTGAGTTAACATAAAATATGTTTTATTGTTTATTTTTATTAAGCACATGTTGTTACATGCAATGGTAATAACATATAGAATAATTTATAGTATTTCTGAGAGTAAACTGCATGCAGTAACACATAGGATGAGTAGAGCCAAATTTTCCTTCTTCTGCATATGTCTAGTAATTTTTACTGTATGGTGGACATTGTGGATGCTATTGTTAAAATTCTGTTGTTGTTGTTTTTGTTGTCCTTTCAAGAGTTTGAAGTTTGTCCTTGTTGGCAAATAATTTACTGGTAGACTCACCTTGTCAATGTTTGTTTTTAAACTTTGTTAGAGTCCTTAGTTTAGTCCTGTTATTACACTAGAGTAGCTCTACTTTTGAGGTTGTGCCTTTCTAGGGCTCAATTGAATGCCCATGTTATTCAGTAAGGTTTACTCACTCTGTATAGTCGGAAATTCAATGCATGATTTCTATCTGATCCACAGAATCTCTGCCCTGAATATGTTTAGCTAATTATTCTGCAAAACTTTTAAAGAGACCTATTTGTAGATTTATGGAGTTTCCTTTCTTTACGGATCCCTCATTTCTGGTAACTTGCATGTGAATTCTAGCCACCTCAATTACCCTAAATGCTAATCAGTTTTCTCTGCCCAGTAATATTAGCTGCTATTCGTCTGGATTCCAATTCTCTGTGTGTATTTTGTAAAATATATTTAGATAGAATGTTGGGATGAATGTAGAGCTCACTTTGTGTGTTTCTTTTCTTTCAAGAATCAGGGGTCCGTTTGCTTTTTATTGTGAAAATGGTTGATTCATATATGTTTTCCAGTTAAAAATTATTTACAAAAAGTGTGTCAGTCTGATACACATTATTCTCTGATGACCAGGAAAAAGACCCTGCGATTAGTTTTCAACTAGGCTAAAATAGTTCAGAAAAAAAAATGATAATAAATAGAGTACTGTTCTATTCAGTGTTCCTGAAGCAATTTACATAATTTAGTACATATTAAAATAAAGGAAATACCACTTTCTAGAAATTAAAAGTTCTACATATTCTCTGATCAAGATTAAGTAAAATCCAAAATAACTGCCAAAACTTCAAATAAAAACATTCTTAATAGAGATTTTTTAATTCCAAGTGTGAGTTATGTATTAAGCCTAGAAAGAAGTCAGTCTAAATTAGTATAAATAAGAGAAGATTCCAAATGTAATGATTTCAAAAGGAAACAAATTTCAGTTACTTATAATATGATAAAAATGCAAGATGATATTAGCAAGAAGTTGACTATTAAATAAAATTTAAATTTTAACAATGGTTTTTATGAGTTTTTCTTTCCCTTGCTTTCTCCAAATTTTCATTAGGTACCTTTTTCTTTGTGATGCTGAATTATAATAACATAGGATCACATATCCATCTCTATAAGTCCAAACTCACTGTCTCATTTCTAGAGTAAATGACATTTATAGCCAGAATGTTGTCTTTGAAAATTGGAATCGACCTATGAACATACCCTGGAAGACATGATTTTATTCACCAGATTACAAATTCGATGAATTCTGTGGTATAGAAGAAATAGTAAAGTGGGTAGATATGGGGAATAGGGCATGGTAAAATAGTGTTTGGAGGTGGGTATGTTGACTTCCTCCTACTAAAGGACAGAAAGTTGGGGTACTGTCCAAAACTAGCAGGTTGTGACATATGGTGATAAATATATAATATAATCTATAAAAAGGACAAGGAATGGAGAGGAAGAAAGTGTCAGTGATATAAATTCTTAATGTTTCATAGTGGCAAATAAATAAACTTTGTTTATAATCAGCAAATCAAGAACTAAATATATAATTATATTATTTAGAGTTACAGAGATAACCACCAACATTATAATCAGAAATTAAAATCCTTATTTCCTCCACTACCCAAGAACCTACTTTCCAGAGGATATGATATATCTTATTTAAAGAAAATGAACAGCTTTTTGAATACCACAATGAATTAAAAAACAAATACTTGCAGATACACAACCTGATAAAATTTCAAATATCCCAGGATAAAAAAGTTATAAAAGCCTATAAAGTAAGAGGAAAGAGAATGAGAGAAAAGATAAACATATCTTTAAGTTACAAGAGTCAGGTTGATGCCAGACTTCCAAACACCAGTCTTGAAGACTAAAATACAAAGGAGCAATGGTTCAATATAATAAACAAAAATAATTTCACATTATTTTACAGTCTTACATTCTCTAACCATGTCATGTTTTATTGGGAAATATGTTGTTTTTTTCTAGCTTCTAGTTTACTAAGTAAGAAAAAAATAGCTTCATATTGAAGAAAATTGTTTTCTAGTCAATCAAAAACAATTATTTAAACATTGTCAAGGAAAAAATTATATGGGGAGGTGGAAGAGGGCTAAAATATTTATAGTACAACCAAGAAAATGAGTAAGACTGTGAAATAAGAATCTAAAAACAATCCAACAGCATTTTACTGGACTAAGCATGCCAAGAAAGAACTATTAAAAGATTCATGCATGTATAAGCATAAGAAACAGCATCCAGAAAACAGGAATTGTAATTTATTCAGATGTAGCTCTAAGGCTCAGTGGTATTTACTAGTATTTCTCTAAATGCCAGGCTCCACAGTAAGCAATAAAAAAATAAAAAACAATTCTATCAATATGTACTTGTATAAAAATTTCATTGAAATATATTTGAAATATAAAGAACCATGGAGAATTGCCACAAAAATGTGCATATTTAACTACATATGCTTTTAAATTGAAAATATATTTTTAACAGTCATTTTACCCTCATATTCTATTTTACTATATACATGGGTATCATATTCCTCTAACTACTACATCTTTTTTTTCTGGCAGTTAGTGACCTATTTTAGAGGAATAAATAAAATATATTGAAATATGCATCTTAATATGCTAGCAGATAACCATGTACAAGCAACAAATGTTTGTGACAGTATTTAACACTCCCTTCTTCTGAGTATATTTAATACCAGAAATAAGTACTTGTTATATTATGTCTAATTAAGCCTTCATAACTGTGAATGCCAAGAAATTTTTTTATACATATATTCTAGGTTAACACAATTTTAATAGTGTTAACTGAAGTTAATTTCCCACTAATATCAGTGAGAAAGGGTAACTTCATATATAACTGACCTCTCGGAAATATATATGTATAAATGAAGTCCAGGAACAGGCAAGCTGAGGAAGATTTTGAACTCCCTATGCTTTGTCTTTAGAACATAAAGTGCTAATTTCTAGAGGTAAGAGTGAAACAGAAAAATACTGATACTTTCAAGAAAAGCAGCACCACTTCAAATAATCTAAATTCCTATGAACAGGTTAAGGTTATCTGGGGTTGCCATTGCCCTTAACACCTGACAAGAGTAAATAAAAATCTTTTTCTAATTACAGTCCTTTAATTATTTCTACAATTTTTCTATTTGATATTCAGTACTACATTACCCATTAACTGACAAAGGAAAAAAGATACACCATTAATACAAAGCAAAAACACATACAAAAAAGAAAAAGAAATAGTAAAAACAGACTCAGAAGAGATCCATATGATGTAATTATCCAGATAATGCTGTCCATCATCGGATGAATGGATAAAGAAGATGTGGCACATATATACAATGGAATACTACTCAGCCATAAAAAGAAATGAAATTGAGTTATTTGTAGTGAGGTGGATGGAGTTAGAGTCTGTCATACAGAGTGAAGTAAGTCAGAAAGAGAAAAGCAAATACAGTATGCTAACACATATATATGGAATCTAAGGGGAAAAAAAAGGTCATGAAGAACCTAGTGGCAAGATGGGAATAAAGACACAGACCTACTGGAGAATGGACTTGAGGATATGGGGAGGGGGAAGGGTAAGCTGTGACAAAGTGAGAGAGTGGCATGGACATATATACACTACCAAACATAAAATAGATAGCTAGTGGGAAGCAGCCGCATAGCACAGGGAGATCAGCTCGGTGCTTTGTGACCACCTAGAGGGGTGGGATAGGGAGGGTGGGAGGGAGGGAGATGCAAGAGGGAAGAGATATGGGGACATATGTATATATGTATAACTGATTCACTTTGTTATAAAGCAGAAACTAACACACCATTGTAAAGCAATTCTACTCCAATAAAGATGTTAAAAAAAATGTTTAAAAAATAAAAACCAAGACAGAAAATTTAGCAGAGGACTAGAAAGTATAAAATTCAATAAAAATAAGTGGGTTTAACCAGATAGTAGACTGAGATGAAAAGAGAATAATGTGTTGGAACATAGGTTTAAAGAAAATATTCAGAATGGAAGCAGAAAATAAAAATGGATATTAAATACAGAAGAGAGAATAATATAATGGAACAGTAATGTAGTCTAACATGGATAATTGGAGATTTGGAAAGATGAGAGAGATAAAATAAGCCCAAAGCAATATTTGAAGAAAAGATGCCTAAGAATTTTTCAAAACCAATGAAAGATATCCAGATAAAGATTTAAGAATTCAAACAAGAAGGAAGGGAAAAGATAAAGAAAGGTTTATTATAGTTAAGCTACTAAATAAAGGCATAGAAGGGCATGTAAGTCAGTCAGGAATTGAAAGGCCAAGATATCAGAGAGAAGAAAAATGTTCTGAAGTGAGCTCAGTCTTCTGTGAAGACTTTTTCCTCTAAATTTTCATTAATTCTTAAATGGGCGGGCCAACCAACCAGAATTCTTAAGCCAGAGTCTTTGGTAGCGTCATGGGACTAGGGAGAGAAAGTTGAATTTCAGAGCTGCTAAGGCAGTCAGAACTTAAGGGGACAAGATCCTGTAGACAAAAGAACTACAGAGAAGTGAGACCAAATCTGTCCTATTTCCTTACCTCACACAAAGGATGTTTCTGTTTTCTTAGACTGTGCATGAGGTCTTTAGGATATAAGCAAAATTCACCAGGTAGGGAGCAACTAAACTAAAAAGAGCCTTTTACAATTCCATTGTTCTGGGAGTACAAAGAATAGAGTTAAGAGATCACCAGGTTATTATTTGAGAACACATATGGGATACATCCTGGGAACAAAGGCAAACCCAAAATGACATACCTTAAAAAAACTAAATGCAAATTTAATTATTGCTTCCTCTAATTGGAATAATGTGATCAGACTTTATAGAAACCCTCTCTGTAGGAAAACAATATCAATCAAAGCCTCTAAAATAGAACTTTCCAATAAAACTTTCTGTTATTATGGAAGCTGCAATGTTCAAAAATATAACCACTAGCCACATGTGGCTACTGAACACTTGAAAGGTGGCTACTGTGATTTAGGAACATAATTTTTAATTCTATTTAATTTTAATTATTTTAAATGTTTATTTAGATAGGTGCATATAATTAATGGATACTTTACTGGACAGTGCATTGTTTTTGTTTGTCTGTTTTTGTCAATGTCTAGCATTCAATCAAAAGTTATCAGATATAACAAGAGACAAGAATAGTAATAGCTAAGAGGTGAAAAACAGGTAATAGAAAGAGCCTACAGACGATACAGTTTCTGGAGTTTTCATGTACTTGTACACTTGATTTATTAAGGGAATTAGCCAAAGAGAAACAGGGAAGAGCATGAAAGCAGGAAAGAAAAGGGAATGGAATCAAGCAAGGGACATAATGTCAAGTGGAATCCCCATCTCAACATGATATCATAGGAAACTCTGGCATGTAAATTGCACTGAAGAGTTTGTCCTATCTCAGAGAAAGAGCTGTGCTTTTATTTATTAGTTTTTTTTAACCAATATGTCACTGGATACAGGCTGCTCTAGGGGGACAAAAATTACCAAGTAATTCTTGTTCTTTTCATGTCTGAGCAAAATCAAGTTATCTGAAAAGGCTGCAATATAAATTACTAAGATTGAAGTAAAGATAAACTGGGGGATGGGCACACAGAGGTGAATTAAACTGATATCCAAGTTGTGACTGCATCCTCTATAACAAGAAAGGGTTCCACACACTGACAGCATCTGCTAAAGCAGTAGTTATCAAAATGTGATACCCAGACCAGTAGCATCAGCAATACCCAGGAACGTGCTAGATATACAAATTCTCAGGCCAACATTTTCAATACTGTCTTTTACCTCTTTTTACATACTATTATTTTAAGTATAATTTTTTAATCTATGATAGGGAATTCTGTTATCGGAAGCCTCCACATGTGTCACTCTATGGTCATTTTTTTTTCCCTTGATTATTCTTTACATCAATATGTTTCCTTATGCGCTAACTTGCTTTTAATTTAATACTGGATTTTTGACATTATGTTATTTTGAACTTCCTCTCTCTCACTTAAAAGTTTTCATTTATACATCAGCCACTCTATGTATTTCAAGTAAGAGTTTGAATCTTGGGCTTCCCTGGTGACACAGTGATTAAGAATCAGCTTGCCAATGCAGGGGACACGGGTTCGAGCCCTGGTCCAGGAAGATCCCACATGCCGCGGAGCAGCTAAGCCCGTGCGCCACAACTACTGAGCCCACGTGCCACAACTACTGGAGCCCATGGTCTACAACTGCAAAAAGAGAAGCCACCGCAATGAGAAGCCCGCACACCGCAACGAAGAGTAGCCCCTGTGGGGCTTCCCTGGTGGTGCAGTGGTTAAGAATCTGCCTGCCAATGCAGGAGACACGGGTTCGAGCCCTGGTGTGGGAAGATCCCACATGCCATGGAGCAACTAAGTCCGTGAGCCACAATTACTGAAGCCCGTCCACCCTAGACCCCGTGCTCCGCAACAAGAGAAGCCACCACAATGAGAAGCCTGCGCACCACAATGAAGAGTAGCCCCCGCTCGCCGCAACTAGAGAAAGCCCGCACGCAGCAACGAAGACCCAACACAGCCAAAGATAAATAAACAAAATAAAATTAATTAATTAATTAATTAATTAATTAAAAAAAAAAAGAGTTTGAATCTTAAACCACAATTAGAAGGACTGGGAAAACAAAGGTTAGAGAGGATGTATCTGTTTTTCAGAAAATTGGAAAGTTCAAGAATCTTAAGGGAGGCACCACAGGTGATGGCAGCTTCTGAAAAGCACCAGAGGGCATGATTCTTAGGGACATGCTTGAACAGCCCAGGTAAAATGTCACATCTATCATATACATATGCCACATGCCTGCTTTAAGCTTTCACCAAGAATAATAGCTTTTTTTAAATTCTACTTTCCATCTCAAGCAAGTTCTTCTTCTCATCAGTTAACTCTAACTGAAACCCTTCTGGCAAACAAGCTAGGAAAAGTAATTTCCAGTCTTTCAGAACTTTTGACACAGAAGGAATTTTAGAATGTTGGAATGAAACTGTTTACCAAATAAAGAATTTGGACACATCCTACGATTATACTGTTTTTTTTCCCCCCAGTGTTTCTCTAAATGGTTTCCTTTTCACCATCTATAACCTAAGTGTGGGTTTGAAAACACGTACTGTATTTTGTAACTTCTCCTAACAAATACAAACCTGCATTAAGGAGGATTCTAAAAGAAGGGGATGCTGCTATAGTATAATATTATGTTTAAAAATAAAGATTTTGGAAAAAAAATACCAGCTCTGCTTTTACTATTTGTTATGAGGCATGTCACATAGGACAGATTTCTTCCTCTTTTTAGCATGCTACCTTGCACATAGATGCATCTTAGTAAATGTTGCTCTACGTCTACCATCATTTCATCAAATACCAAAGGTTTGCCTTCTCTGAGAAATAGAACCTTGATTCTGATAGGCAGATTGGGCCCATTTATTTCAAATAGCTCTATTTAACAGTACATAAATTCTTTTGTAAGTCCAAACTTTATAGAGATAAAATAGAGATTGTTAAAAAATAACCAAGTCTATACTCTCTAAAAAGAGCTATAAGTATTTTACTTTTCATGTTACTGGCCTTTAGATAAAGTACTATTTCTTCCTGCACAGAAGCATTTCTCCCTCACTCTTCTTCCAGTGACAATTAAGTAAGCTGGGGCACAGAAAGGGCAGCCCCTCCATTTAAAAAGATTGGAAAATCTCTATACGCCACTCCTGTGCCAGTATAGGACATCATGTCTTCTTCCTGACGATCTGGGTATGAAAAACAATTGATGTTTCCCCTGTACAAAAAACCTGGCTAAAAATTAGCATAAAATTGTCACAGTAATAAAATTGAAAACCATATGAGAGGATCAATAATGGAGGTATCACACTCAACAAAAAGGAGAAGTAGCTGTACAAGAAGTGGAGATAATAAAATGTTCTGTAAAATCTGAAAAACTAGCAGTGAAAACTCCCCCCAAAAATCAAAGAAGGAGTCAAAATGATATTAAATACACTAAGAGATGACTCTAGAGACAGACTTCCTGAGTTTAATTACCAATTCCACCATTTGTGTGTTTCTTACCACCTATGTTGTTCAGTTTTCCAATCTGCAAAGAGGGGATAATTATAGTATCTACCTCATTAGGTTGCTGTCAACAAACACTAAAGATTTGATAATGTGTAAGGCATAATTTCTGCCTATCAAAGAATAAATTCAGGAATGAATAACAAGAACAGAGACAAAAATACTTCATATATATTCTGTAATACAAACTATTATATAATCCACAGGTAAAAGAGCAATTATAAAAATTACCAAATATGTTTAAGAATGAGAAATGGGATTATTAGAATACATCTAAATTTGGAGGATTATTAAAATATATCTAAACTTGAGGTACACTAAAATTTATAGTTGTAGGTATTCTATTGAAAAATTTAAAAATTGAAAAGTAATGAGGTGGCTTCTAAATCTAGAAGTTGGAAAAAGAATTTTAAAAAATCCCAAAGAAAGTGGATGGAAGTAATAAAGTTATTTATAATAATAGAGATTTGCAAAATGGAAAACAAATATGAAGAAGAATGAAAGCTGGATCTTTGAAAGAATAAAAGAGAAGGCATTAGATACCAACATTACACATTAAGAGAGGATACAAATAAATAAAAGTAAAGAACGTTAAAATTTTTTTTGAAAAAAAGTAGAAAATTTTCTGACAAAATAACAAAATTTTCTAACAAAATTACAAAATTAAAAAAGAAAATCTGATTCAAGTTATTACTGTTTAAAAAATTAAATCCATAGTATAAAATCAAACTAAAAAAATTAGTTGGAGAACATATGTTTTCATGTTACATTTATTTTATTATAGTAAATACATACTAATATGTTAAATATATTTATGTATAATATATAATTGTAATTAAATCAGCTGGTGATAAAGTTCATGAAGAAAAAAAAGCCAAAAGCAATAGAAAAAATGTGTGATATATGCAGTAGTCATGAGTGGTACCTTTGTGAAGGTGACATTACTGCAGAGACCTAAATGAAGTGACAGAGAAGGTCAAGCAGATATCTATAGGCACAACATGAGAGCATTAGAGACAAAGTAAAGAAAAAGCTCAAATACCCTGACGGTGTTGGCTCAGTGGTCCAGAGACAGCATGGAAGCCAGTGTGTTATGAGCTGAGTGATGGCGATAGAAGGTGAAAGAAAATAAGGTCAGAGAGGTAGAAGCCATCAAAGAAGTGGCCTATAATGCAGAACAAGGGACATCAAAGTGTGGTCCCTTAGGTCAAGTAAAGAGAGCAGTTCCAAAAGGAGGAGGTGATCAACTGTCCCATTTTACTTAGAACTCTCCTGATTTTATCACTGACACCACATATCCAGGGAAACACTCAGTCCCAGAGAGACCAGGACATTTGGTACTCAATGATGAAGACTGAAAACTGACATGGGAATTGGCCAAATGGAAACCTGTCTTGAACTTGGTAAGAGCTTAAGTAAAATAGTGGGGAAAAGGCTGATTTTTTTACGTGTTCAAGAGAATATAGGAGGAAGTACCAGGATTAGGTTCATGAAGAATACACGTCTTTCAGAGTTTTTCTGTCAAAGGAAACAGAAAATGGGACAGTAGATCAAGGGTTTTTGATTTATTTTCTTTGTTTTAGTTAAAAATATGTACCTCCATTCCACTCTGTCCATCCAATGACTTTCTCAATTCATCAGGTATGGTGTGTATACTATCTTTTAACATTCCTTCTGCTGTAGACTGAATGTTTGTGTCTCTTCAAAATTCATGTTCAGTCCTAATTCCCAGTGTGATGGTATTTGGATGTGGGGCCTTTGGGACTTGCTTAGGTCATGAGCGTAGAGCTCTCTCTCATGAATGGGACTAGTGCCCTTATAAAAGAGACCCAAGGGAGCTCCCTTCCTCCTTGTGGGGACGCTGCACAGAGAGTCCTCTATGGAAAAGGAATCTGGCTCTCATTGGACACTGAATCTGCCAGCACCCTAATCTTGAACTTCCCAGCCTCTTGAATTGTGGTACTAGGCATAAAGTTCTGTTTTATAAGCCACCCAGCCTGTAGTATTCTGTCCTAGCAGCTGAAATGTCCTAAGACATGGCCCAAGTAATTCTTAGTATTAAGGCATTTAGGGAAAGCCACTAATATTTAATAATCCCATTTCAAAATCTTCCTCCCATCTTTCTAAAACCTTCAATCCTACATTTTCCTCAAGGCCCATTTAATATTTTATGTTTTCCATAATACAGATTCTATCATATCCTCTAATTCTTTTGGTTTATGGTGCCTTTAACTGACCTTGACATACATCACATTCCTGAACCCATAGTAGATTTTAAACTTCTCCTGGGTAGTGACACATTTCTATTTCTTCTGTCTCTGGCTCTATGTTCAGTATATTTTATATTGTTAAATGCTTGCTAACTTGTTTCACATTAAGGATGTAAATTCTAGTATATCTGCAGTGGTTTACCATGAGGCTTTGGAAACGAAGGAGGTCTTGATTTTAAGAGTAATTTATGAAGATATACTGTGTTCTAGGTGAGTTCATAGATTTACCACAAAATCCCCTAATGGATATACCCAGATCCTCCCTGCAGTCTTCTGAGTAGGTACTGCATACAGGTTTACTGTGCTACTTTAGCTGAAAGATGCTTTGCTGCCAATAACCACTTCATTATTATTTGTCTCAAAGTAAGAGAAATACATTCTTCTCTCCTTTCTGCAGTGATATACAAATAATCAAGGCACAATCACAGCACTCTCTTCTTCTCTTAGAGGTGTAATTTAAATTCTGAGATATTCACAATGAGAAATTAGAATGCCTTTTGCTTCATTTGTAAAACCTGACATCTTAATTCCAAATACTTTGGAGATTTAATTAATGAGAAGTGAATCAACCTTTCAACATTAAAAAGAAAATCCATAATTTGGCTTCTTTCAGTGAACAGAGTGAAATGTCAAATTAGTTTAGGCCAACAGACAGGATTTTTCATAACTTTTATGATGTAAATGTTTCATAATAATGTCAGAACTTCTGCTCTATTAAGCCAGCATGTAACTGATCCAATACAAATTGCCCATGACATTAAACTGTATTGATGTCTTACCAAAGAGATAAACTTGGCTGTGGAGAGTGGGCCATGCTCCCTCAGCAGCAAAAGAAAGATATTTGGGACATCAAGTGACCAAGCTACTTAGCACTCCTGGAATTGCTTGCCTGTAGCAGTAACTCAGAGGTGTGCCTGCTTAACTTGGAGTAACAGGAGTAGAAGTGTCTAAATTGGAACTGACAGTCAGGTTTTGTATAGTAATTCTCTATTTGCTCCAGCTTCTCTTTTTACTCAGCCTTTAGCTATATACAGTGAATTCATTAAAAGCACTTGAAGCTGCAAATTCTGTAGGACTAAATGCCTGGCCCAGACAGCAAATGAAAACGTTGACAAATGTGATTTCCACAAGTTGCTGCGTTCACACTATTTTCCAGGGAATAGGTATTTCTCCTTCAATCACCAGGACTGATTAATAGCTACAAATAATTTGATAATACCTCACATTATAATACTATGTGCATGTATTTGCAATTATAGAAGATTTTGATAGATATCACAAAGCCTTTAGTTTGTGAATAATAGTAACTTTTTCTACAATTACGTATTTACGGACTATAAAAAATAAGACAAGTTAGGAACATGAGAGATGAGAATATTTTGTTATAAATGGTCAAATGAAATACAAACACTTAGCCAAGATAAGATAATATGGACCATAACTTTTCAAATAAGTAAAAAGGCTAAAATGTAGTAGAAGGATTAGGCATATTGCACAATGCTTAAAAGGGAAGTATAAGGAGGGACAGAAATGATAGTAAGGTTTATTTCAACTCAGCATTAGGGGAATCCTCTTACATTATTTAGAATTAGTTCAACATTGAGTTAGTTGTTGGAGGACGCAGTGAATTTTCCATCTCTGGAGGTATTTAAGCAAAGCATATGGGGTTCAAGCAGTGGTTTTCAATCTTGTTTTGACTATGCCCCATGTTACAAAATATCTTTGACACTATCCTTAATAAACACATGTAGGCTTCATGAAACAATATTTATCATTGATAGCTATATATTTCAATATTTTCTAGAATATATAGGTATTGCATATATGTCATTGATACTTGATATATTCTATTTTTCTATAATATTTATATTTTAAAAAACTAGTGTATGATCCTCCAATTTGATTTTTGCATGTTACTAATGTTTCATAATGCACACTTTGAAAAACACTGAAATAAACATCCTCTTAAATCTCTTTCAATCATAATTATATCAAAATAAAACATTAGTATACAATAAAATGATGGGGAAGAAAAAAAACCTTTCACACATCTATTGCTTAAATAAACTGAATCTGACTTATAAATGACTCATAGAGCTGACAAGAGATACGTTCTCAGTCATATAGCAGGGGTCTTAAATCCTTTCTAAGATCATGTAAGAATCTTTGGAGGCCCAGTGTCTTAGTCCATTTAGACTGTTATTATAAAATACCACAGGCTACTTAGCTCATAAACATCGGAAATTTATTCCTCACTCTTCTAGAGGCTGGGATGTCAAAGATCAAGGCTGCTGTTTGGTCATGTTCCAGTGAAGGCCCTCTTCCTGATTCATAGCCAGCACCTTCTCCATGTGTCCTCATGTGGTGGGGCACAAGGGATCTCTTTGCATTTTATAAAGTACTACTCCTGTTCCTGAGGGCTCCACTCTCATGACTTAAGCACCTCCCAAACGCCCACCTCCTAATATCATCACATTTGGGGGTGAGGATTTCAATATATAAATTTGGGGGGCACACAAACATTTAGATCACAGCATCCAGAAATTCAGGAGAAGGCAAGGGAAGAACAACAGTCACCATGGTCAGGGTCACCATTAAAATCCTCATTGCCCAAGACCCTGTGGGTCCTCCTGAGATGGGCAGCGCCATGAACTCTAGACTGAAAAGAGACAGAGGATCTTCGATTTCAGTGTTCATGGCCATAGGTCTGTATGTCTAGCCCCACTGACAAGAGAAGCTGGAGATCTCAGTGCTTTGTGGAACCATCACCACTGACATCACAATCTTGGATGTTAACTCTACAGTGTATATTATGTTAAACATATAATCAAAATAAAATGTTACAGAAATGTGGAGAAATGTGTCAACCCACTACTCTGTTTTTGCATATACCTTTATAATATGTCTTTTTGAAAAGTTACGTGTGGTCCAATATCCCTTCATTGTATTAACTCTTAGCCAGTTTGGGTAAAATTATATAAATAAAAGTGGCTGAGGTATAGTATAAAAATAGATGATATCAAAATCAGATAGTCCTTATTTAAACTCCTATGTCTTCTTACTTAATGTACCTGAAAGTCATGATTTTCTCATCTGTAAAATGGGCCTCAAATTTGTGGGGCTATTGTGAAGGTTAAGCCATAAAACGAGTGCCTAGAAATAGAGCCAGGAGGAGCTCATGGAGACATGACAACAAAATGTCATGTGATATTCGCATATGGAATCCTGAAACAGATGAAGGACATTAGGTAAAAAGCTAAGAAAATCTGAATAGAAGATAGACTTTAGTTAATAATGACATATCAATATAGGTTCATGAATTATAAACAAATGTACCATACTAATTTAAGATTTTAAAAATAGGGGAAACTGGGTGTGGAGTATATGAAAACTCTTTGAACTATCTTTGCAACATTCTTGCAAATCTAAAAATATTCTAAAATTTAAAGTTTATTGAAAAGACTGTCTAGAACAAATCACATAATTATTTAATACCCGTATATAGTAGTCTGTGTATATGTGTATTATATATGTAGATATATACATTATATATATATGCATACTCATGAGTATTTGATTAAATATATATGTGTATACACATTCAATATATGCATACACATATATTCAAGCAAATACTCATAAAAGTATACATACATATAATGTACTTACATGCACATATGCAAATAGGAGACATGGATTTCTAAAAAGTTTTCTAAACTTTTGAAAGTTTCAAAATCTTGGAAGTTATATAAAATAGAATAGAATGAAGAGATATTAATTTTTTTCTTCAGTTTTAATTTTTAAATTTCATAACAGATTTAGTTTTTTTTTTTTTTGAGTTTCTATGCCTTCACTAATTAAACAGATATGGTTTACATAAATCTGTGTTAAAGCAATGACTAAATCATCTTCTGAAGATGATAGCCAGTTTGTACTCTAATGAGGGTACAGTTTTAGTAAGAGCAGACCAAAGCACTTGACTGACGGGCCAGTAGTCATAACCAGCTTATTTGGCTATTAGTAGGTTTACCCTGTTGATGTTGTTAGTTCGGAATCCTCCACTCTTACGTAACAGTTACTTACCATTTGACATTAAAGCTAATTTTATCTCACATTTTCTTTTTTAGGCCTCAAATTATTCTTTTAAATTATTATGGTTGCACTTACTGATATAATTAAGGTAGATAAACCCACAATATTGGAATCATTTAAAAATATCCATTTAATAATATAGCCTGACATCTCTTTCCTAAGATCAAAACACCAAAAACACAAAATAGCTTCCTCCCACTCACCCTGCCTCTCCCAACACATGTGGCCAACAGATGCCATATTATTAGAAACATGTACTTTGGAATTAGAATTGAGATAAGATACTGGCCCTGCCATATTGTGTGGGCTTTGATTATTCTCACCTGAAAATAAGCAATGATATGAAATATCAGGTATCTTAAAAGGATTAAAAACTATCTGAGATAATATGACCATCGGCCCACCTCTCTAAACTTTACCAACACCTCCTCATAACCATCCCATAACTAAGTTCTATTCCATACTTTTTCTCAAGTCTCTCAGTTTCACCTGCACTTCTATCCAAAATTCAATGAAAATTTTATTTATTATCTAGATTTTTGTAATCATCTCCCTAGTCTTCCATCTTGCCTAAAATTCAAATTTATTTTTAGTAACAGAAAACTACTCTCTCCCCCAATCAACTTTTATTGATTTACCTGTAAATTTATCTGTAGATTTATCTGCATGACCTGGCAAACATTTATTTACCAAACATTTACTCTCTCATTTTCCTGTGAATCTTTTCCCTCCCCTTTGAGACACCAGACCCCTACCACCTCTGCTTCACTCAGGTATATAAGCCTCAATTGCCTGACTACCTTAGAGTCTCATGTTTTTGTGGGTCTCCTCTAAGTAGGTAATTAAATGTTTTCTTTCTCCCATTGATATGTCTTATGTCCATTTTATTATTAGGCTGCCAAAGAACCTAGAAGGGAAGAAGGAAAAATATTTTCTTTCCTACACTTGCCTGAGGGTCTAGATTATTCTAATGGGTTAAGTGCACATATTTATCTGGACTAAAAAAAAAAAGCATGGATTTCATGGTAAAAAGTAGTATTAAAAGAATGCTTTTTACAGTTGTAATAAACAAGACAACAGGCCCAAAATGGAGTCACTTATGCTAAGCCCTACATAATCAAGTGGAGACTTAATTACAATTTTGGCTCTCCCATAAATGGAATCTTAAGCCAGTCAATAAGGAATCACCTGATCAGCAACAGGTAGGTAATCCACCAGATAAACCCCTGCCATTCCCTAAAGGAAAGTGACCTTGCCATAACCAATTCACATTTTTGCCTAGTATAACTTCCTTTTTCCCACTCCCTTCTGCCTATAAAAGTCTTTCATTTAATTTACTTAGTAGAATTTAGTTTTTTAACACAGTCAATATTACTCTGTAAAAATTTTCTTTAATTGAAAATCCAGTACATTACACATTACTTCATTTTTCCATCCAGAAAAGATTATGCATGCATTATGGGGTAAAGAACAGGACTACTTTATATTGATATCATTTAAAAATTAGGATTTCCTGTGTTGAACAAGGGGTAGAGAGATATAAGTTCAAAGAGGTTAAGGAAAAATCCTAGAATACTGAATTTTTTGGGAAGTATTGATATGAACTCATAATGGCATTTTAAAAATCTTTTTTTTATTAGCTTTTAATAAGAAAGAAAGTGGCCAACCTAGTGATCAAGTTGTGGTCTCTAAAATTCTTTCTAACTAAAAATATCCATGGCTTCTCAGATATGACTGATTCTAGTTCTATGCCAAGAAATACACTAGATGACCCTGGGTTCATCTTATTATATAGTGAAGCAGAAAATGTTTTCACAGACTCCTAGGATCATGTAAGTGATCAGGAACCAACTTGAAGACAGTCTCACTGACTCAAAGATAGAAAAGCTTGATTATCAAGAAGAAGAATTGCAATGGATTGAGATACATCACAATTATTTAAATTCATGAGCTCATAATGGTATTAAAGAGAATAATAACAATAATTGACTAACATTATAGGGTTCTAGAGAAACCAGTCATTATTTTGAAAACTGGAAAGAAAGGTTAAGAATCAATAATCTGTTTTGCCTTACTGTGCAAACTATGTTTCTGGATAACTATTTAAATGAGAATGGGATGTCTCTTTAGAAGAGTATCCTGGTCTTGATGAAAAGAAAGGATGAATTAGAATATCACCATTTGTAACCACTGGTGAAATCATGGATTTAGGCATCAATCACAAAAAGGAAGCAATTAGACATAGAGACCTCCTGATGGAAAAATACAATAGCAAGTAACTACAGCATATTCTTGCCAAAAATCAATCTTAAACTGCTCAAACTTCTAGAGCCGAGTACTAATTTACAGAAAATATATGAGCAGAGGAAGATGTTCAATATGATTTTAAGGATGTAGTCAATAGAATCAAGACTATGGGATACTGATTAAAGAAAAAATCTGATTATTTTTAACAGATAAATTGTAAGTAAAAGACAAAAGAGAGATGGCGGGTCATTTATTTGATCTTCACTGTCCAATACTGTAGCCACTTTCTATATGTGGCTATTTAAATTTAAATTCATAAAAATTAAATAAATAAAAAATTCAGGTCCTCATTCACATTAGCACATTTCAAGGGCACAATAGCCACAAATGAAGACCATGAATACAGAAGTTTTCTATTATCACAGAAAGTTCTACTCAACAGCAATGCTACTGACTGAAAGAAAATTCATTGTTGTAACAACTAAATATAATGCGTGGATTTCATTAGGATCCTATTTCTATAAATTTAAAACACACACATGCATTTATGTGACAAGCAGAAAAATTTTAACAAAGACCTGATATTTAATTATATTAAGGAATTACTGTTATTTTTAATGTTTTGGAATTAATTCTGGTATGATTTAAAAGAGTCTTTACTGTTTTAGAGATGAATACACTAGTGTATATGTATATGAAATAGTATGATGTCTTGGGTTTGCTTTAAAATTCATACAATTGGGAAAACTGATTGGGAGTGTATCTGAGGCATGTTTGCCCATATACTAATAATTATTGAAGCTGTACTACATGATGATTTGATAGATGTATATACTGTGAAATGATAACCACAAGTAAGTTAAGTAGCACATCTATGGACTCACTATAGTTAGTTACTGCACCATACACTTGCAGTTTTCTGAGGGTAGATATTAAACGTTCACATCACAAAAATAATTGTTAAATTTTCTGAAGAAAACCTTCAATGTGTAGGAATGTAGGTTTTTCATATTTCTTTTAAGAGTAATATGAGCAAAAGTTTGGAGACCATTGTTCAAGTACTCAAGTGCATGAAAATTATTGTTAATCATGCAGATTTGACATTCTCCTACCAGGGATTCTAATTCAATGGGTCTCTTCTCAGAGTTTACTTGGAATTGTATCTCTTTATATTGTGAGTTCTCAAAATGAAGTCAATGCAATGTCTTCTCTGATGCTACCCCTTTAAGAAGCTCCTGAATAGATTCTAAAGTGAGTGTTCTTTAGCAAAACTTTGAGAAATAACTTCTTCTCTAAGCATCTGCATTGTCCTCTCAAACTACCTCTTGCAACAAATAGGGTTCAAGCCTAGAAAACCACACAACAGTTGTCCCAGCCCAAATCTTCAAAACCCTGAGATCCTTTCTCAGAGAGAGTCTATGTTAGGATGCCAAATATATAATTTTCTGCCAGTTTTAATTTACTCCATTTACCCTAACTAACTTCCTTCTAAGATTGCAGGATGTGGCTGAATAACTGTTCTCTTTATGATCTCTCCAATAGATTTCGTCTTAAACGGTGGAAACTTAGAAAATCTTGGCATATATCAATCCAAGTATTAGAAATATAGATTGCTTTTATTATTTAAACATTGTAAAACAGGCTGAAATCCCTATAAGTCTTCATAATGTACCAAAACATAAATCACCTATTTCCACATTATTTCTACATTAACATAATATCTGGAAATATTACATTTGTCTTATTTTGGTTTTGCTGATAAGTAGATAAAGGGAAAAATAAATAAAAGTACAATTGGATTCATTGCTCACAGGTTGTATTTTACATAGCATAAAATACAAGTATTTGAGCACAATCAAAAAGTTCTTTCCATCTTACTATTTTTATGAAACTCACACATGTTTCACTACTTTGAATATGGTCTAATTATCCATCTTCTCAGATGTCTGAATGACAACGTCAGACTTACAAAGAATGATGATCATCATTATTAATCTTTGCTAAGCCACCTACTTATTGATTGAAGAGTCAAAGGAACTTGTCACTGTCTCATGCTCTATTGACTGGGGGATTAGAGGTGAGATCAGAAGGGGAGAGTGATGTACTAGTGAGAAGCAAGAGATTTAGAAAATAAACTGTCACTCATGAGTTCTAATGGAGCAGTTTCTGTATTTGTAGAACTGAGACAAAAATAAGGTAGGTAACACAAAGAAAGCAGCATGATTCTGCCTTCACAAAAGCTAATGGTAAGTTTGATTTTATAAATAGGATATATGTCACTTCCATTTCTAGTTGCTCACACCTTGCTTTTAATAACTTTCTCACTTGCCTTCTGCCATCATTTTTCTCTCCTCATATTCATTCTATGTATTGAGGACGATCTTCTGAAAGCTATTTCTTTGTTAATGGTACCATAATAAAAATCTTCAGCATGTTTCCATTTAGCTATTAATTGAAACACAAATTGCTTGCATCAATAAGCAAGACCTCTGGTTATACAGGTTCTAACCAGTTCATCAGAATTCCTTTGCACCATTTTTCAATGAAAGCCTTTTGCTTTAGCCAAGTTGGGATATACTTTTCAAACTTCACATGGTTTGCTTGGAGTAGTATGTCTTTTTATCCCTCAAAATATAGTTCAATGCAATGGCTTCTCTGATGCTTTCTCAGGACAGACCATCCTGGAAAGACTTATCCCTTTGATGATCTCTTAAGCAACCTTGTTCTAACACTGATATACTACTTGTCACATGGTGTCTTTATGGGAGTTCTTTGTATGTGAATACACTGACACATTCCCATGGCATGTTTGGGAAGAATCTATGACAGTTAATCTTATGTTCAAAGGATAATTAATTATTTGACAGGTGAAAAAGATGTATGAAAGCTCAAGAAAGGATGTAGAGGTAGAAATGACAAAGGCAAGTATATGCAGCAGTACATAGGGCCCCTTGTTTTTACAAGGTAACTTGCAGTAGAAAGAAAACTAAATCAAGTTAGATACCATTGAGTTTCACTGTCCTCACCTGCAAAATGAGGACAGCGATTTTGTAATTATTAAATATGAGACTATATTATAAAAAACAAAGCACAATTACTAACACATAGTAAATGCCCACTGGCTCCTGGTTTCCTTTGTTTTCCTCCATCATCTTCTTCCCTAACTATGTCTCCCTAATTGGATCAATTTACAGAATTTAGTAGTACTAAAAGTTTGGGTAATTCTAGAGTTATTTGTTCAACATTAGAAAAATAAGTGTACTGAAATTGGGCAAAAGCTGCATTCTGGTCTTCTTTTAGCTAGAATTATGATATTGTACAAGTCAGTTCACATCTCTGTCACTCATTTTCTTCAACTATAAAGTAAGAATATTAGATTAGATACCTTTGAATCTTCCAGCAGCAGCATTCTATGACATCCTCACAGGTATTTTTCATAAGCAAAATGATTCCATTATGAAACACATGGAGACTCTTTTAGTCCAAAGCCATTTTCAAAGCATTTATCATGTTTCTGGGGTTCAGTCCATTTTTTTTTCTTGCCTGCAAATACATAGAAGAAAATGATGAGTTACCCACAGTGCATAATATATGGGCGGATTTTCTGAGAAACCAAGGAAGTACAAACTTCAAGATCTCTCATGTGGATCCCTCCCAAGTTCCTAGGAGTTTCTGATGCTTGTGGCAATCAACAGATTCTAAAATTTGGAATTGTGTGTGTTTTCTTCTTAATTCTAGATAAACATTAACATTTGTACCTAATTTTTAATTATAATTTCTTATTATTCTTAAAAAGAACCATCCAGAGTTTTAAAGATCTAGAACTACCAGAACTTGGATCTGCCCTGTCTTGTTAGGTCCCTGTCAACTTTGCATTCCTTCTTGAAATGTACCATTAGAAAAATAAATAAGTAGAGAAGATAAAATTCCATACCTACATGTATACGTTATGTTTAAAATACATACTAAAATTTAAAAGAGAAAAAATGGAAAAACATATTGTATACAAAAACTAAAGTATTTTTTCATTAAGTGGTAAAGGGTGCAGTGAAATTTACCTTGCTTGAGATAACATTTTGTAAATATTTTTTTAATGTTTTTTGCAGTAGTATTTACTAAGCATTGTTTGTTTTCAATTCCTAAGTAAGCAAAAACATCTCTTAAATACACTTGAATGAAGGATGATGTTTAAAAGTTCTAATTTTACTAATTCTAAGAGACATATTTTTATGCCCAATTTAACATTTCTTAATTGATGGTGAGTTGTCAGTAATCATATAGTTGTCTTTACTTACACATGTGAAAACTTGACAAGTACATCTGATGGTATGACGGACAACTCTTTGAATTTTCAGTAAAGAGATCTCTTAAGAAGGATTTGAAGAAGGATTATAATCCCAGGGTATTGTTTTTAAATATTCCATAATATATTCTGGCATGATTTTAATAATATGGTGTCTATACATGTGGAAACTAGTTTGGTGGTTCATTACGAAGTTAACCAAAGAATTATCAAATGACCCAGTAATTCCAATTCTAGACATATATCCAAAAGAAATAAAGACACTAAAAAAAAAAACCTTGAAAATGCACGACAATAGCAGAATCGCTCACAACAGTCAAAGGTAGAAACAACCTAAATATTTAACTGATAAATAGATAAGTAAATTAGGCAGTATGCATATAATATCAGTCAGCCATAAAAAGGAATGAAGTCTTAATACATGTTACAATCTTGATAAAATTCAAAAACATTATGTGAAGTTAAAGACAACAGACACAAAAGATCATATATTACCTGATTCCATTTATATGAAATATCCAGAATAGGTAAATCCATAGAAACAGAAAGCAGTGTGGTGGGTACCAGGGACTAGGGAGGTCAGGGGGAAAATGAGGACTAACTGCTTAATGGATACAAGTTTTGCTTGGCGATGAAAATATTGTGAAATTAGATAGGGGTAATGGTTATACAACATTGCGAAGGTGCCAAATATAACTGAATTGTTCACTTTAAATAGTTAATTTATGTGACATACAATCAAAAAAGAAAAGTGCCAGAATTAAAATTTACCAAAGGAATATTGATGACTTAGAATAAAATCCTAGAGACAACAGGGAGCACTACTCTGAAAATGTTGCTTCAGTAACTGTCATGATGGTGCGGAAGACAATGCTATGTGAAAAAACATGAACCTGAATCACTCTGGGTGGAAAACAAGAGTTTGATATGATTGTTATGAAGCTTTATAAAGACCTTAACTAATCCCTTAATTTATATTTCCTGTTTCATGTGTATACAAAAATGATAAATAATATAAATGTATGTCTTGGGCTCTGGCCAAAAGAATAATATAAAATTCAAATTGAGAAGAAAATATTGCATCATAGTTTCATGGCCAGGTTTTTTTTTTTCTTCTTAGTAGAATGCAGATAAAGATATACCTTTAGAGTCAAAATCATCCTTACTTCAATGAAATGCAGTATAACACACTTTGAACAGAGTATTTGCTAGTTTAAGAGTCAGGTACCCGAGGCAAGGAGCTGGGGGAAATGGAAAGAGGGTGGGCAAAGTGTGCAAGTTGTAGTTATGTAGGATGAATTAATTCTAGAGATCTAATGTGAAGCATGGTGACTACACTTAGTACTAACGTATTGTATCCTAAAAATCTGCTTAGAGAGTGGATCTCAGGAGATGGATATACTAATTAGCTTGACTACAGTAATCATGTTGCTCTGTATATTTATGTCAAAACACCATGTTGAACACCTTAAACATTTACAATCTTTATTTACTAAAAAAAAAAAAGAATCCTGAGTAGTGATTGGCAGAGGGAAACATAAACTGGGTTTTTCTCTCCTGAGTGTTCCTCTCTGGACACAGAGGAGCAGACACTTTGGAAACAAAATCTTGGTGTAGGTGGGGCCTAAGCTAAAAATGTTATTAAGAACTCTGTGCACCGCATTTTAGTTTATATGAAAACAGCTAATGGTCCTGACCCTCTGACAGCGTTGGTCACACTCTAGAATTTCCACTTTCCATCTTAATCCTCATTCAGTCATCTAGTCTAATAAAAGTGTGTGCTAAATTAGCCTAGGAAAGTTTAATCCCAATAAATGCAGTCAAAAGTTAATTTAGGGCTTCCCTGGTGGCGCAGTGCTTGAGGGTCCGCCTGCCAATGCAGGGGACACGGGTTCGAGCCCTGGTCTGGGAAGATCCCACATGCCGCGGAGCAACTGGGCCCGTGAGCCACAACTACTGAGCCTGCGCGTCTGGAGCCTATGCTCCGCAACAAGAGAGGCCGCGATAGTGAGAGGCCCGTGCACCACGATGAAGAGTGGCCCCCGCTCGCCACAACTAGAGAAAGCCCTCGCACAGAAACGCAGACCCAACACAGCCAAAAATTTTAAAATAAATTAATTAATTAATTAAAAAAAAAAAAAACCTGAAAATAGAGTTGCCACATGATCCGGCGATCCCACTCCTGGGCATATATCCAGACAAAACTATAATTCGAAAATATACATGTACCGTCGACAGATGAATGGATAAAGAAGATGTGGTATATAAATATACGTGTGTATACACACACACACACACACACACACACACACACACAATGGAATACTACTCAGCCATAAAAAGAATGAGATAATGCCATTTGCAGCAACATGGATGGACCTAGAGATTATCATACTAAGTGAAGTAAATCAGACAGAGAAAGACAAACACCATATGATATCACTTACATGTGGAATCTAAAATATGACACAAATGAACTTATCTACAAAACAGATACAGACTCACAGACATAGAGAACAGACTTGTGGTTGCAAGGGGGAAGGGATGTGGGGGATGGATTGGGAGTTTGGGATTAGAAGATGCAAACTATTATATATATGTATAACTGAATTACTTTGCTATACACCAGAAACTAACACAACACTATAAATCAACTATACTTCAATAAAATAAATCTTTTTAAAAAGTAAAGAGTCTAGGTAGGAAAACAATGGCTTTTATATGAAAAATGATAGTGAATTAGAGAAATCTACAGGACTTTTTCCTATAAAGGTTTAAGTGACAAGTAAATATTATGACAGCAATATATATTTTTATACTGATAGCTTGCACCATTCATAAGACAGACAAAACAAAACTTTGCAAGCCACCTAGAACAGTTTTTAGATCTGTGGACTCTGAAGCCAGATTGGTCTTCATTCAGATCTCAAATTTTCACCTTAATAGCTGAGTGATGTTAACTAAGTTAATTCTACTTTCTGTTTAAATAGCTTCCTCTTCTTTAAGTAGATAATATGTTGTCTACCTTATGGAGTTAACATAAGAATTAAAAGAGTTAATATTTCTAAAACAATTGGAACAGTCTTTGGATCATTTTAACCACTATATAGGTTTGATAAATGACAAGCGACTGACCTGACATCCTATTTAATGTGCCCAACTTTTTCCCTCTTGAATGTTAATTTTTTAATATATTTTTATTTCATTGCCCTTTTATGCCTTCTATACATCCTTATGCTTTTAAAAGCATTTTACTATAAATTATTATTAAAAAATTCAGAAAATATATTCTTATTTTTAGAAGACTGTTCCATTCTATATACAGTGTCATGCATCATGACTTTTCACTTGACCTTTTAATATGAGCATTATATATACTATTAAGTATTTTAAATTTATTTTGTGATAATTATTTAACATTACCTAGCTTCTAATGAGAGCTTTCTATTATAAGTAATGCCATAATTAATGCCCTTATGATATAAGCTTATACCTTCCTTTTTTGCTCAAAGGCCTTTCTCTATTTTGTCTGGTTCTGGCTTCAGCAATGCCTTCAATTCCATACACACTCCAGTGCCCTCTTTCCTGGGTAAACCTTCCTTCAACCATAGTTACTTTTCTGACTACTTTTTATCCCCAATCTTCATCTAATATTTCTAAAAGGTTGCCTGCAAGTGCTGCTTATTCTTCATCACTTACCTACTTCACAGACTCTAACAAACTAAGGTCTTACTATGACCACTGCTATTTTACTGAAACTGTGCTGTTAAACATCACAACTAACAAACTCATGTATTTTCAACTCTATAGCACGTAAAATTGCTAATTAAAACCCCACGACCTCTCTCTCAAAATTCTGTTCCCTTGGATTTTATGACTTTGTTAAAAAGATGTTTTTTCACTTGTCAGTGACTAAAAACTCCACTGAAGGCTGTTTAGTCTCCACTGAAGACTAAAAAGTGACATGAATCTGTTCACATAATGTAAATGTCTAGATTATATAGCTTTAGGTACTACTGAACACAGGGCTCAAGTACTAACAGGAAACTTCCTCTCACTTTTTACTTTGGCTTCATTCAAGTGGGATCTTTCCTTGTAGTGGTAATTTGTCTAGCAGCAGCTCCATACTCATACTTTATCCTCACAGCAATTCCAGAACAAAAGAGCCTCTCTCCTTATTACTCCATCAAATTTCCATAATACAGTCTCATTGGCCTGCTTTCACTCACATGCACATCTTTAAAGCTATCATGATGCCTGGAAACTATTGATTCACAACTATATTCATCAAAATATATTATACCTTATATATGGTATACATAATACTTACAAAATATATACTATATATATATATATATACTAATATATATATATATACTATATATACTATTATTTTGTTAAAAAACATATAAACATGTATAATTAGCACTATATTGCTTTATTCATTGTCCTACTCGAGGTTCCATAACTCTCATTAGGAATATTACACCATTCCATTGGTTGGTTTTCTTGACACTTTGTCCTACTGTGCATTTCTATTATGATACCCTTCTTAAAGCACCATTTTAAACATGTCACTCTTAAGGGTGACATGTTTAAATTTTCAAGGGTTTCTCATTGACTATTAAAGTCTACTTGAGTTAGATTGTCATTTAGATCTTTCATAACATGCCCTTAAGTGATTGTCCAGTATTTGATCATAACCTCCAGCTTCCACTTGTGACTTTTCTGTGAAGTTGTTTTTCTTCTAATCCAAATTAAAACAAAGATACTCCAAGTGACTTTTAGCAAGATTCTTGACCTTTCAGTGCTTTTGTAGTGGGGACAAATAAAAGCGTAGCTCTTCATATTGTTCGATAGGTTGCATTGTTGAATTTCTCAGTGCTAAGAATTTTGGAGTCCTCAAATTAAATACATTTTGTGAGTGCAGAGTGTTGTGTCCAAGGAGGGAAAAATAACTGTAGGTTAATAAGTACCATAGGTTTCTAATTGAAAAACCTGGGTGTCATCTCACAAACAACGTTCATTGTTGTGTTTTAGTTTACTACATGGACTGCTGGCTTTGGCAGCACATATACTAAAATAATTTACTCTATGGAATTAAGCTTTTATTCTTTACCCATAAAGTATCCTTACAAGTTTAATGCCACCATACTGTGCTGTCCATTTAGATAGGCGTATTTCCATTAAAAACCATATACAGTTTAATCAGTCCTCTTCAGCAAGCTCTGAATTGTCTTATGGTATTGATCACAATATAGCTAAATAAATTCATTGTGAAAAGATAAAACACCAGCTGGGGTTTTTGTGTTATTCCAATTCTAAAGAAGGTCTATTTTTCTAGCTTTGCTTTTTCAGTGAGTTTGGCAATGTGTTTCCAGTTCACATCCTAAAATAAATTACAACATGAACCCTGAAAACACATCTTTGATTTATACACAGAAAACCTACCCTATTTCATTAAGTTTAGTTGTAAAGAATATCTTTCTTGGACCTGAGAAGCTGAGCTGTGCATTCCAGAGAGACACTCTTGTTGTATACAGATAATGATGCCTAACTACCTGTAGGGGCAACATTATCATCAGTGACTTTGTTACCTCTCTGGTACCATAGAAACTCACATAACCATAACCTCTTCTCTCACAGCTCAGTCCACTCTTCCTGGCTACTCTACATTGGAAGAAGACATCTATGAACTTCTGACACTTTCTCAGATATCTGTGACTCATGTTCCAGGATACTTTCTTTGTACCTGTATTTTTCATACTTCTAGAATACTTCATCTGGTCAAGCCAGATTGGTCTCCCCTCTCTAAATATACTTCTCACTTTATTTAGATAATGTAAAATTACTACTTTCAACTGATTACTGTAATAATAAGAGTAAAATTTGCTATTATTATTTTTACTATCATGATTGTTATCAGATCACATAGCATAGGAGAACGGTTAACAGCACAGTGTAGAGAAACAAACTGCCTAGAATTGAAGGCTGGTTCCACCAAGTATTTGCTATATAATATTGATAATGTTACTTAAACTTTCTAAACTTTCTGTTATTTTCTCCTCTAAAAAACAAAAATTTACAACATAGAATCTTAATAATCAAATGAAGACACATATGTTAGGGAACCTTCAGAGTGTATTGTTCATGTTAAGAACACACTAAGTCTTATTAATTTACCTCAATTTACTCATTGCATTTAACATAAAGTTCTCCTAAGACCTCCAGGTTTGTGAGAAAAAAATGTAGCTTTCTAATCTTGGATGACTGTCTCAGGAGTAGCATGGCACAGTCCAGATTTAACCCTAGCCATTGTGATTTCAAATCCTATTCTTTTCCCATGCTGACTATATCCCCTCATTATTTATAATAGCTAGCCAAAGGAAGGATATGGATAGATAGAGATTATAAGCTTTAAGGCCACTTTTTCGTTCCTATTTTCTAAGTGAAAAGCTAAGGAGGCATCTGTATATATTGGTATCTATATGTCTAAGAAATTCAACTGTACTGGAAGCTCTGATACATCATTCCAGTCTCCATTCATGACTGAAATATATATTCCGCAAACTGCTGACAGTGTTTCAAACTGACAGCCTCCAGCTGTCATCCTTCTTCAAAAATGGCCCTTGATTTGAGAAAGCCCAGTGTCATATCCTATGCCCCCAGGAAAGCTTGCATCCAATGACTGATCCACCCTTATGTATAAATGTCTATTCCCTGCACACAATGCAGGGTGACTTTAAGAGTCAGTCCAGCTTCACAGCTCCTCCATCTCAGCCCAGTTTCTCACTCTGCCCCGTCTGATTCCCTTTCTTTTTCTTCCCAAGAGCACTCTAGGACACCCAACCTGCAACAGTAACAAATACTCTTCTTAGCAATGCTAAAATCATCAAGGAATCAGACTGATTAAGTAACAGCATAATTTATTCCCCTCAAAAGGTATGGAGACACATCTTCAAAGTGGTGGCAAATAAAATCATTTTTAGTCGGTCATGATTAACTTTTATTTTAAAGTAAAAAATTTAAGGATGTCAGTGGTCCTCCCAAGTAGTAAACACAAGAATTTTTGGGGGGAAATTTGGTCGCAGTTTCACAGATTGATTTCTCCAGAAAAATCTAAGAAAGTATAAAATTAATTAAATTTTTTTCAGGAAAAATGAAACAAAAATGTGGATGTAAAAAAAAATCATAGGACAATAATTATACCAATAAACCATCTTACACTTTATAATATTTTTATAAATTGCAAAGTTATTTCACTGGCATTGCCAAAAGTATATGCAAAAGTTACTTTGAGTTTTTTAAAAGAAGGGGTTATTTTCCATCTTGTTACAGAGGTTTTTTCAGGGTCTTTCTTGCACTGGGCACTACGCTTGGCACCTTTTTTGTTCATGACTGTCATCCCCAAGAGTTTATCTGGTGCCTCGAAGATCATTCAGGCTGTTGAAAACTACTTCTTCATGTATGAGTAATGACAGCACCTGGGAACATGACATCTGAACTTAACTGCCAGTTCTGTCATGTGTAGGAGTTGTGGAAATTTCTCTTAACCTTTCTGTTCTGAAGGATGCTTAGCTGTAAATCAAGACTGAAAATGATAATAGTTATATCACAACATGTGTGATGAGACTTCAGTAAGATAGTTTATGAAAAGAATATAAATAATAAATAACAGTAAAAATTCTGTATTCATCCTTATTCATGTGATATAGAATAAAATACTAAATGGCATATTATTAAATGCTTATCAAGATGGCCTTAATGTTCCCCTCAGCTAGCTTATATTGTAGACAGGCTTCTTCCTGACTCTACTCCCCTCTCCTCCTTTTTCTTAGGAAATTTACTTAAGAAAAACTTGTAATTGAAAACACTTTTTCATTCTCTTTAAGATGTAAATCTTTTAAAAAATTCTCTTGCCAGTTTTACCACCCAGGGCTATCTTTTTCAAGGACCCAGGAACCATTTCTTTGAAATGTAACCATCAAGGAATATAGGGCTCCTGTCGTCCAGTCTCCTTGGGAGGGTAGGAGCCTAACTGAGATGGGATCTTTGCTCCAAGCGGTAAAACTACCTCCTGTCATGAAGATATGAGAAAGCTTACTATTCCTGGGGGAAAGCCAATTAGTAAACACAGATGGCCCATGACCTCTATCTCACTCCAATGTTTAAAAAGCCTCCCAGCTTTGTTTCAGTAGAGTTAAGACGGAGGTCTGGCCTCTCTCTCCTATTGCAATAGCCCTGAAAAAAGTTTTCCTTCCCTATTTAACTTTGGCTGGTGCAATATTGTACCTTGATGTACCAACTAAAATTTATTTCCAAAAGCTATCCTTTCTGAAATGTTTTAATATGTGTAAGGGAAAAAAATCAGAAGGATAAGATATGTAGTGGAGGAATCACATGACAGCCTTAAAAGCAGGTAGAAACTAGTTGAAAAATATTTTTATCCAACACTGTCTGTTACCCATGAAGTTACAGAGGTGGAGAGGTGAAAGCACTCTCAGAAATTATTGTACCTCAGGAAACCACAATTTTTTACTAAGAGGTTCAGATTAAGAATACACATGCTCAGTGTTCCAATGGTCATATTTTTCCCCAGACATATTTAGAAAAATAAATAATGAAAAGGCGGTAGTATTCCCCTCCCAAATTGTACAAATGTCAAAAAATATAGCCACCCTCCTGAGTGTTATTGTGCCTTGCTGTCTAACCCAGGGAGAATCATCATTCCTTTTGTCAAAACACACTAAAAATAATGTGTGAAGAATTGGAGGGATCCTTTCGTACTCCTGGTGATGAATTAACACCACAATGGTCCCCATACTCAGCTACCTATTCTCAGCAAAGTCAAGCAAACTGAAGGATTATATAGAGGATGCCAAGAATTAATAACCTCTAGAAAGGCTAGTTACTTTTAAGTCATGCTACAAAGTCACTGCGATGTGCAAGAAGGCTGACTAAGAAGAATTGTCTCACTATAAATATTCATATGTATAATTATGTCTTGCTTCCCAAACATTGGCACTGTTTGAGAAACTGACATTAAGAAGCTTAGTAAAAATAAGTTTTGTTATAATTATTGCAAAAGTAATGCTTATATGTAACAAAAAAAGAATGAAAAGTAGGAATCTAAAATCATCTATACACCCACAATTTAGTGATGACTATAAATATCTCTGTAAAATTTACTTCCATGTATGTGTAGAATATTTAGCATAGTTTAAGGTTTTAGCTCATACTGTAAAGTAGGGATGGTTGTAAATACTATACCAATATTAGTTTATTTAATGCTCAGAATAGCCCTATAAAGTGGGCACTATTCCTATCCACGTTTTACAGTTAAGGAAACAGGCAGAGAAAGGTTAAGTGATTTGCTCAAGGTCACAGAGTTAGTAAGTGATCAAGCCAGATTGTGGTTAGTTAATGTGGCCTCATGGCCCATGCTTGTATACAACATAATGTCTATAACAAAACACTTATTTTGAAAAAAATGTGGTTTGCCAAAGTTTTTCACTATTATATACAATTTAATGGTGAATTTCTTATAGTTACATTTTTTTTGCATACTTTTCCAGTTATCACCTTAGATAAATTTGTAGAAGATTGCTTAGTTGAAGAGCATGCCTATTTTAGAAACTGATACATATTGTCAAATTTCCCTCAGTAGTGATTACCAATGTTATTCCATTTGTACTGTAACAAAGAGTTCCTTCATTTTTGCCTTCTCACAATGGACTGTTTTCTACTCTACCCTCTTCCCACTGTATCTGACAATTTAGACCAAGGCAACACCTATTGGATATATAAATTACATTATAATTGTTCCTTATTTATTAGTAAAAAGATGCTATATAGCAACACTTGCACAAACCTCATTTTCTAGTTATTTCTCCCAGCACTTTGAAAAGAACTCTTAAGTTCATGTTAGTTTAATTACATTAATTTTATTAATTCAGAACATAGTAGGTACAGGCTACTCTGCTAGGTACAGTCAATAATGGAAAGATAAATAATGTTGTTTCTTCCCTTAATTAGCTTGCTATGTAAGAGGAAGTTATCCATGTAAACAGCTAAAGAATAAGGCAGAGTAAAAATTTTAATTATAATACAAGCTGAGTAGTATTATATTACAGAGAAGTGAATAGAAACATGCCATTAATTCTGATTGAAGTGGTCCAGAAGCCTTCACTGTGTAGTTACCTTTAGAGTTGAGACCTAAAGAGACAGAACATTTGGGTAGATGTACAGAAGGTTGGAGGACATACCTGAGCCAGTGAACATGAAGAAGCAAGCCCCACACACATAAAAGTGTATAATGTTTTCTGTTTTATATTATGAACCGAGGGCATTTAGTGGGAGGTGGACTTGATTTTTCCAGCTATAAATACAAATTTTATCATGTATTTATGTGAACAAATTGTTCTATCAGCTTTCTAATCAACACTGCCCCCAAGAGGACCAGGCATTTCCATTGATAAAATTTGCTGCACACACCCCAAAAAATATATCAGCCAGTCATTAGAAAGAAAGTGTATTAATCACTTGCTTTGTGCTCAGCACTGTTATAGGCACTGGCAAAAGAGTGATCTGCTCAGACCCTTCTTTCTGGGAGCTTATATTCCAGGGGTGGGAGATAAAAAAATAAGCACGTATGTCAAAAAGATTACTAGTAAGAGCTGAATGATGAAAATATAACCAGCAGTTGAAATAGATAAGATGCAGCCAGCCAGGCAAAGATCTGGGGAGCATATTACAAGAAGATTAGAAAGAATCTGTGGTCAGGAGATAATTGTCACAAAAGCACAAGGCTAGGTATCTTGACAGAGACAACTGCTACCTTCAGTCTATTAGTCTAAATGAGCATCACCTTTAGCCTCCTTTGCATGATTGTTTGATACCTCTTCATTCATTTTTAGTTTTTGTTTGCTTAGGGAGTGTGTTCAGCAAATTGAAAAAAAAAGTATCATTTCATTTTTTATTCACATGTGCTGAAGAGTTACTGGAATTCTTCCCCAGTCATTAAATACCATCTATCTTATCCCTAGACGCCCAGTAATCAAAACCTATTGTCCCTCTTCATCCTGCCTTTCCAATCTAGCCTCACATTCCAGCCTCTGCCTTATTCAGTCAGGTCATGTAAGGGTTCAAAAATTCTTTAAGTATTACACTCAAAACGCCAGATAGAGTTTGTTTTCAGGATTATTTTTTCCTTGAGAAATGACTATAAAATGAGGTTTCCTATCAAAATCCACCTTTTATTCTGTATCCAAAATTGGAGTTGCTCTCTTCAACATAATTTCATCTCAATTTGATATATATTGATATTAATCAGTAGCTTGATGCATTCTTTTCACTTCTTTTCCTTTTATCCTGGGTTATTAAATATTTTTTAGAATACATATTGTATAATAATATTAACATAAAACTGTATTTTTAAATTTTCTTTAATGCATTTTTATTTATCTAAATATAATAATAATGCATGGAATTTATATATATTGTTATTAACTATTTTGAATAATTTTTTTACCCTATGGGCCCTTAGCTGTATACTGCTGTCATCACCATATATGACCATGGAATAAGTCTAGTATTTAAAATTTAGGAATTATGGTGGGGACTTGTACTCAATTTGCATCAATATTCCCCTTGAGGAAAAGAGACAAATTAGCTAACTATTTCTCAAAAAGCTCATTGTACATCAACCTTTGCCATTTGAAACTATGTTTCCTAAATTTTTGAAATACTCTTGCCAGTGCGAAAAAATGAATACTAAACGTTTGTGCTTGTCTAGCTTGGGGAAGGAAGTTCTTTGGGGTTTTCAAGTTGTTTGGAGATTGTCACTTGATGCATTGCTTTAATCATTTTGCTGTTTTAATCAATGTGCACATATGCTCAGAGAGATCTGACAAACATAATATAATGAACGCCAAAAATAACAAGCAGGAAAACCTCTGGGTCCTCTCCAATTCCAAAATATAATGTAATCTCTGAACCAAATGAAAGTGTCCCTGGTCCAATTTGTTCAAGGGAACATGATCAATTTATCTCCTCCCACAGAGAAATGAAGGGAAAGACAATGTAAAGGCAGTTGAAGCCTCAAATATATTCAGAGATGCTCTGATATGTCAAATAAATGTCACTTTCACCTGAGGGAAAAAATTTTAGAAATAAAGGTTTCAGAGATACACAGAAGTGTCTTTTTAGTTAATGTTCTAAAGGAAAACAAAATACGTTTAAGCATCTAGAAGTGAATAAACCATGGTAGAATCTAGTTTTTAAAGTTTTTATTCAAATGGCATATATAATTGCTCTAATGGTTATGATACTAATTACCATTTTTTATGCTTGCCAAGTGGCAGGCAGAACATTAAAAGTGTTACCCCATTGGGATATAATGTACAGCATGGTGACTATAGTTAATAATGCCATATTGCATATTTGAAAGTTACTAAGAGAGTAGATCATAAAGGGCTTCATCTCAAGAAAAAAAATAAGAAAAAAATTTTATAACTATGTATGGTGACAGATATTAGGTAAAATTATTGAGGTGATCATTTTGCCATGTATACAAATATTGAATCATTATGTTGTATACCTAAAACTAATATAATGTTTTGTGTCAATTATACCTCAATAAAAATGATGAGAAATTAAAAAACTATTCCTCCATTTTAATCTACACAAGAATCTGAGAGGAGAGGTGGTTCTTATTATCTCCATTTTTAAAAACGAGCAAACTAAGACTTAGAGATTTTAATCAACAGAGATAGAACTAAAACAAACAAAAAACTGTTCAATTAAGCTCTTAGGTCCTTTCCTATTTTCAGAAAGCCTTTCATTATTCTAATGTTTTGTGTGTGTGTGTGTGAAATTATGTTTTAACAGGAGACCCAGATACTTCATCTTCAGGCCTTCCACAGTCCTCACTTTCTTCCTTCTCCCTAATTTACATGGTATACCCCAATTTGACAGGTCTTTAAACTTCCCTGGATTTTTGTACTTTCATTTTATTTGCTTATTCATTCTTACCAGAACAATATTCATTTGTTCCTCTTCTCTACCTTTGTGCCTATTCCTGTCTTTAATAAATGGTTCAAGGATCCTTTTTTATTAAATCTTTCCTTGACTCTCCCAGTCTCTCATGGGATTCCCTGGGTATTTATGACGTGTTGTAACTGAGATTTTCTTTACTATACACCCCTGGGTTCTTTAGTGGTAGTGATTTTCTTTTTTTTCATCTCCATAACCACATCATCTAGTTAATCCCAAATGTATAAATAAAAATAAATGAATTATTTTCTCTCTTATTGCTTTACTGTGTCTCTCAACAGAAAATCTATTAGGTTAAAGCAGAGAATTAAAAAGGAAAACATTTCTAACTATTACTAATAAGAATGCATTATGTTTGCCTTTCTCTTTTAAAACAATGAATACTTGGTGCTGGCACACATCTAAATCAATTGAAATGTTATTTTGTACTTATTTCAAACTTGTGTGAATAGAGTGGTTGCATTATATATAATGATTTGGAAACCCTCTTTTTCTTCTGGTCTTCAGTACTCATGCTCCTAATTTTAGTACATAGATAAGTTAGTTTTCTGAAATTATTTTAAAATAAAGGATTATTTTCAATTTTTAAGGAGAGTGGGAAAGAATTCAGGAAGAAGTAATTTTTTAAGAAAGATAAATTCAACAGTAGGAAAACGACAAACCCAATTTAAAAATGGACAAAAGTCCTGAACATACACCTCACCAGAGAAGATACACAACTTGCAAATAACCATGTGAAAGGATGTTCAATATCAGATGTCATTAAGGAATTGTAAGTCAAAACAACAAGAAACCACTATGCAAATATTAGAATGGCCAACATCCAAAGCATTAACAACACAAATGCTAGCAAAGATGTGGCACAAAAGGAACTCTCATTCATTAATGATGAGAATGTACCATTTTTAGCTATTTTGGAAGATAGTTTGGCAGTTTCTTAGAAAACTAAAAATACTCTTACCATATGATCCAACAGTCATGTTCCTTAGTATTTACCCAAATGAGGTTTAAAACTCATATCCACACAGAAATCTACAAACGGATGTGTATAGCTGTTTTATTCACCCTTGAACTACATATAGATGGACTAAATCCAAGTCAGCACAGCAAAGGCATTGATCACTAAACTGCAACTTGAAGCACTGCTCAAACTTCAGACTAACCTGTGAACCACGTATGCTCGGAAAGAATGTTTTGCTACATTCAGACCAATGTAGCAAAGACAAAGAATTGATGTGCTATTTGAACTGCTGCCCACAAGAGGTGAGACAAAACTTACAGTCCAAACGTACCTGCACTGGTAAACTGCTAAAACAAAAACAAGATTCTCCAGAAGATTTTCGACTGGAACCACAGTTTACACAACAAAGGATTCAAAATTTCCAGGATATAACCCCAAATTACACAACATACAATAATCCAGGAAAATGTGGCCAATTCTCAGGTAGAAAGAAAATTAAGACATATTTCTGTCGACTGCATGTGTCCCTTCAAAATTCACATGTTGAAACCCCACCCCCAATGTGATGGTTTTAAAGGTAGGCCCTTGGGGAGGTAATTAGGATTAGATGAGATTTTGAGAGTGGAGCCCTCATGAATGGGATTAGTGCCCTTATAAGAGTCACAGGTGAGTTTGTTTCCCTCTCTTTCTTCCCCATGTAGGAACAAAGGAGAAGATGGCCTTCTACAAACCAGGAAGTGGACTCTCACCAGACACCAAGTATTCTAGTGCCTTGATCTTTGAACTCTCAGCTTCCAGAACTATAAGAAGTTTTTATTGCTTAAACAATCCAATCTATGGTACTTTGTTATATAGCATCTTGAACTAAGATGTCAACTCCAAGATGATCCAAATGTTGAAATTATCAGATAAATATTTAAATCAGTTTTTATAACTCACCAACATGAAGCAAAGGGAATTACATGAAGCACTTTCAATAACTGGAATACTCAGGAGAGAAATAGAAACTATAGAAAAGAACCAAATGGAAATTTCAGTACTGAAAATTAAAATTTCTGAAATTTAAAGAAAATATGAAATATCAATAGTAGAATATAGGCATCAGAACAAATAGTGATCTTAAAAATAAGTCAATAGAAATTACACAGTCTGAAAAAAAGAGAAACACAATTCAATAAAATGAACACAGCTGCAGGGACCTGGGGTAAAGTATTACCAAAAGAACTAACAAATGTGTATTGGAATACTAAAATGAAAGGAGAAAGAGATTGGGGCATAAAAAATACCCAGTGAAATACCCTTCAAGAACAAAAGCATTCTCAAATGAAAGAAAACTAAGAATTCAGCAACAGCATAACTGCTCCATAGGAATTGCTAAAGAAAGTCCTTCACACTGAAGAGAGATGACAGACACCAGATGGAAATATGGATCTTTGAGGATGCAGTAACAATAAAAGTGGTAAATACCTGAGTAAATATACTTAAAAAAACTATTTTCCTCTTCAGTTCTTTAAAATATATGAGACTGGGACTTCCCTGGTGGCACAGTGGTTAAGAATCTGCCTGCTAATGCAGGGGACATGGGTTCAAACCCTGGTTCGGGAAGATCCCACATACCACGGACCAACTAAGCCTGTGCACCACAACCACTGAGCCTGCGCTCTAGAGCCCGCAAGCCACAACTACTGAGCACAAGTGACACAACTACTGAAGCCCATGCACCTAGAGCCTGTGCTCCGCAACAAGCGAAGTCACCACAATGAGAAGCCCACGCACTGCAATGAAGAGTAGCCCCCGCTGGTCGCAACTAGAGAAAGCCTGCATGCAAACACGAAGACCCAATGCAGGCATAAATAATAAATAAATAAATAAATAATAAAATAAAATAAAATAAAATAAAATAAAATAAAATAAAATAAAATAAAATATGTGATTGCTTACATCCAATATCATAACATTGTCTGGTATGATTCTGAATATAGGGATGTAATGTACATCACTCCTCTAGCATAAAGGTCATTGCAGAAGTCATTAAAGGTATAATACCTATAAGTTTGCAAGGTATTTTATATCCAGTGTTACTATATTAATTCTAAGTTAATTGTGAAAGTTTTTGTGTTATAGTATAATTCCTAAAGCAAATACACACACATACACACACTGATGTGCACATGCTCTCACACAAACACACTAGAAATACACCAAAAGTCAAGATAAATTAAAATGGGATAACAGTGACAATAACAGATAATCCAAAAGAGGGCATGCAAGGGGGGATGAGGAACAAAAGGAAAGGGAGCAAACATAAAACAAATAATAAATTGGTAGCCCAATCCAACCATATTAATCATTACATTAAATGTTAATAGCCTGACCACTACAATTATAAAGAAATACTGATAGAATGAATAAAAATCATGACCAATCAAATGTTGCCTTTAGGAGAAAAATTTTAATAAGACACAGATAGGCTGAAAGTAAATGGATGGACAAATAAACACCATGAAAACAGTAAGGATAAGAGGATTGAGCTAACAATTTCAGTATCAGGTGAATTCATGACAAAGCTTATTACCAGAGATAAATATTGACCTTACATAAGGATTAAAGGGGCAATTCATTAGGAAGACATAACAATTATAAATGTATACACATCTAATAACAGCGCCTCAAAAATACATGAAGAAAATTGAGAACATTACGGGGAGAAATAGACAATTGCACAAGTACGGTATAAGTCATTGAGACCTGTGTCTCAGTAGTTGATATAACACCTGGATAAAATATCAGTAAAGACACAGAAGCTCAGGATCAACCAGCTGAATCTAATTGACATTTATAGGACACTACAACCTACAACTGCAGAATACACATTCTTTTTAAGTTTATATGCTACAGTCAATTAGACAATATGCAGGATCAAAAGTCAATAAAATGTAAATTGATCTAAAATCATATAGTGTATTAGACAGCTGGGGCAATGGGGAAATGCGAAAATATTGGCCAAAGGGTACAAACTCCCAGTTCTAAGATTAACAAGTTCTATGGATCTAAAGCACAGCATGGTGATAATAGCTAATAACACTGTATTATACAGTTGACCTTCAAACAACACAGAGGTTAGGAGCATAGACCTTCCACACAGTCAAAAATCTGCACATAACTTATAGGTGGCCCTCCGTATACCCGGTTCCTTCAAATATGTGGTTGCTCCACATTCAAGAATCCATATCCACAGATTCAACCAACCTCCAATGGTATATAGGACTGTAGTATTTACCATTGAAAAAAAAATCCACATACAAGTGAACCCATGTAGTTCAAACCTGTGTTTCTTCAAGTGTCAACTGTATACTTGAAAGCTGGTAAGAGAGTAGATCTTAAATGTTCTCACACAAAAAGGAAGTGGTAATTATGTGACAGGATGGTGGTGTTAGCTAATGCTATGGTGGTAATCATTCTGCAATATATGAATGTATCAAATCAACACTTTGTACACCTTAAACTTACACAAGGTGATATGTCATTTATATCTCAATAAAGCTGGGGGAAAAAAACGGAATAAATGACAATTAGATAAAGTTTTTAAAAAGGAAAGCAATATCATAGGAAAATCTCAAATTCCTGGAAATTAAATTTTGTTGAATACTATATGCACCAAATACAGAACAGAACTTTGCATTAAATTACAATTACCCTATTTTGATTGTGTCATCTCTAGCATTGTTATTTGTGTAATTTTTTGTACAAATTATATTCTAATATAGCCCAGCTTATACCCAGGAAACACAAGCAAAGGGGGCTAGTTTTTAAGTACCATATCTAAAATAAGTGGAGAATAATGTAGATACACAATATAGTTACTTATTCTAAGTAGTCTAAAGTTTCAACCTCAGAGTCACCTTCTGGGAGCCAAATTAGAGAGAAAGGACCAAATTCTCCCTGATAGCTTCATCAGATCCTTTTCGTTGTTGGGCCCCACTGTTGGTCTGAAAACAAAATTTAACCCTTTTATAATATATCCCTTTTAAAACTCAAATGTCATTCATTTAAAGTCTGATATCACTTTCTATAAATATGATAATATCTAATATATATTGAGTGCTCAATATCAGATATTTAAATGGGTTCTAGATTTTAATTACATAAAAAGTCTTCTGAACACCCATACAAAATTTATTTTTGTGAATATTTTCTTAATTATTAGCTCGTTATCTTATGATTTATTTTCAACCTTTCTTGGAAAACCCTTTCTATTTTCTACTCACCATGTTTTTTCTCTTGTTTTTCATTTCAAGTACGGAAACAAGAGTATAATTATTTATGCAATAGTTTATCCAAGTGATCTTCACTGGGGACATGTGTTACTACTCACAAATAATAAGAAAAGTTCAAGCTGATTTATTGGACATTCTTAAAGCAAAAATTACACTGGGCAATGTTAAACAGGCAAGATCAAATTTATTCTAGGCAATAGGGGAGAGAGACCAGAATGAATTCTGAACTCAGTTCCACTGAAACAAAGGAGAAGAGTTTTTAAGAGCTGGGTGAGGGGCATTGTAGTTCTTCAGTGTTTGCTAATTGGCTGTACCCAAAGGAAAAGTAAACTTTCTCCTTCCTTCAGAACAGGTGGTAGTTTTACAAGTTGGAGCAAGGCTCCCTCTCAGTTAAGCTCCTACCCTCCCACAGAGACTGGGGAACAGGGGCCCTATTCTCCTTGATGATTACATTTCAAAGAAATGGCTCCCAGGTCCTTGAGAAAAACAGCCCCTGGTGGTAAAACTGGCAAGAAGAATTTATACATGTATGCATGTATGTATTTGAGATATAATGGACATAACATTATATTAGTTCCAGGTGCACAATGTAATAATTTTACATTTGTATATATTGCAAAATGATCACCAAAATAAGTCCATTTAATACCTGTCACCATATGTAGTTACAGTTTTTTTTCCTTGTGATGAGAACTTTCAAGATCCATTCTCATAGCTACTTTCAAATATAAAATACAGTATTATTAACTGTAGTCACCATGCTGTACATTATATCCCTATGACTTATTCATTATGTAAGTGAAAATTTGCACCTTTTGACCCCTTTCACTCATTTTGCCTACCCACAACCCTGTGCCTCAGACAACTGCAAATCTGTTCTCTACATCCATGAGCTTGCTTTTGTTTGTTTTTTAAGATTCCAAATATAAGTGAGATCATGTGATATTTATCTTTTTCTGTCTGACATATTCCACTTAGTGTAATGCTCTCAAGGTCCGTCCATGTTGTCTCAAATGGCAAGATTTCATCATTTTTTAATGACTGAATTTTATTGTATAATATATATATATTTTTATTTTATCACTTTTTTTTAATCCATTCATCTACTGATGGATGTTTAGATTGTTTCCATGTCTTGGCTATTGTAAGTAATGTTACAATGAACATTGGGGTGCAGATATCTTTTTGAATATGTGTTTTTTTTTTTTCCTTCAGATAAATCCTGGAAGTGGAATTGCTGGATCATGCAAGAAGCTTTTTGAACTATTTAAATTCTCAAAGGGGCAGAGAAAGAAATTACAATTACAAGTTTTCTAAAGTAAATGTTCTAGGAAAAGAGAGGGGAGGGACCTCTGTGGTTAGGCCATCTTGAGTCCTTAAGGGTCAGGGTGAGGGGAAAGTCAGGAGTCCACAGGCAGGAAGCATCCTATTTGGTTTTCAGTCAAGATGAAGAAAAGGTTAAGGCCTTGTTGTCCAGTATCAGCTGTTAAACAATTTCAAATTCAATTATGAATAAATTTAGCATTTCAGGATTCTTGGAGTTCAGATTTAATAACTGCAGTGGGTTAAACTAGAGAGGAATGAGTGAAATTTTCCCTGCTTTACAGCAATTGGATGATATAAATTATTATTTTTTTAAGTTTTGAGGTAAAATAATTTAATTATTGTAATTAATAATTTTTATATATAAAATTCATGGAAGATGCCATCACACACTTTTTGCAAATAATAATGCTAGTGGAAGTAACCTAAGTTAACACAATGCCTGTAAGAATTTCACTTAGTGCTTGTATTCTGAAAGAATTTGATTTAATTTGGTTAGCAATTTGAAAATATAAAAATTGTACTATAGATAATATTGCTGGAAGACTCCCTTCTACATTTTGATACCCCTTTTTTTTAAAAGGACGTTGGTATTAAGAACACTTTTCCATTTTTTTTCCAGTAGGCTATATCAACACATGGCAAGTACATAGTTTATCTGATCAGGTTTTTTTAAGAACCATCAATGCAAATAAATATTACAAGAGGAAAAGTTAGGTGATGCATATGCAGATCTAAATTCAAAGTAATAATTTCCAATTACCTGCTATGTTTAAAATATTGTAAAGATTAATGTGATATTATTATTATTACTATTATTATTATCTCAATTTTTTGGATAAAAACCCTCAGGATGACAGAATAAATAATTTTCCCAAAGTTATGTTACTAATGTTTGTAAGAACATAGGTTTAATCCAAGTTTGGCTCACTGGTTTCCCTTATGGTATACCCACCATCTGAGACAAACTACTACAGTAAGTATATTTTTATTTGTTTATATACAGTGACCATTTTACTTTATAAAATATAATAAGAACTTCCCTGGTGGTGCAGTGGTTAAGAATCCGCCTGCCAATGCAGGGGACATGGGCTCCATCCCTGGTCCAGGAAGATCCCACATACCGTGGAGCAACTAAGCCTGTGCGCCACAGCTACTGAGCCTGCACCCTAGAGCCCGCGAGCCACACCTACTGAGCCCGCGTGCCACAACTACTGAAGCCCATGCGCCTAGAGCCTATGCTCCGCAACAAGAGAAGCCACCTCCATGAGAAGCCCGGGCACTGCAACGAAAAGTAGCCCCCGCTCGCTGCAACTAGAGAAAGCCCACATGCAGCAACGAAAACCCAACACAGCCAAAAATAAATAAAAATTTTTAAAAAGTCTTTCTTAAAATAAAAATGTATATATAATAAGAATAGGCTTAATAAGTTATTGATAATTAGATATTTTTAGGTAATAGATGGGAATGTCAATAAGGATACTGAAGCCCTCAACACTGAGATATAAATTGACTTACTTATAACAATCATTTTTAACGGCTTTCAAAAGCTAGAAAGAAACACTGTATTAGAAAACAGTACGTTTTCAGAAAGACAACATGTGAAAAAACAAAAACAGCAATTTTTTTTTTTTTTTTGTATACAAGAAAGGAACTGAAAAGACAGAATGAATGGTTTATAGTGTGTTCACTGCCATGCCACCACACCCCCATCAAGCAGAACCAAACCAAAATAATATACACACACACCTCCCGTCTCCACACGCTCACGTACATTCCCACACAGATCAGCACTATTGCCGCCAAGATCAAACCTAGCTAGTCCCTGAAGTTCTCTCATTGAGAGTACTCAAGTCAGCAAAAAATCTAAATAAGATTCTTGGGCTTTGTATTAAAGAATTCTGAAAATAACATTTGTGGGCTGTTTCCAAACATAAGTCTCCAACTTCACTAAGTTCAGGATGGGTCACTTCTGAGTAAAGTAGAAATTAGGTTTGCTTTAATGAACTGTTTTTTCACTCAATTCACTAAGTGGCCTCCTAGCCAGACGCAATCAAGAGGATGAAAATTAAGATTATGTCTTTAAATATACTAGCAAATGATCAGTGCATGGAACAAAAAAAGAAAGTCATTATGTCAAGCTCTGGATGATACCTGTGTATCATCTGAGCATGTTTTGGATCAGCTGCAGGCGTGTAGATGAGGAAAACTTCATGTGATTCAGTAAAACACTCAACCACTGTCCACTGGTCCATTGCCACTATGTTTTTATTCTTATTGACTCTTTTGCATCTTATTTATAGATATAAAATTTTTAGATGAAACATTTGTCAAAAACCACTTTCTAGAAAATATTTGAAAATAAATATATACAATACTTTAATCTTCTCAGGAAATAGGTTTAAAATTATTCTAAGCTGATAGGAGCCCATTGTGTATCCACTAAGTTTATGCCTCAAGACAGAATTTAGTGAAGTCAAAGGATTAGAGTTTTAAGTGTGAACCCTTGCGAGTAAAGTAAGTGTTTGATTTTCTTTCTTTTTTTTGTTTTCTGCTGCCACAAGGTGGGGTATGTTAAAGTCAAGGTGTAATTTTCCCTAAAAAGCGGCTTCCAGAGTAGTTTAATCTTTGAACTATTTCTGTATTGACAAATTATTTTTCCCAAGGGTTCTAACTATTTATGTTTAAATTTATTGCACCTTATTACAATACATGATTTTTGGCTCTGGAGTTCAGGGACAAAACAGAACTTTAGTGAGATTCAGCACGGCAAGAGCTGCAACAACAAAACCCTTCTTTATTGGGGGTGATTATTTATTAGCCAACAAATGCTATTTGGCAAATTTGGTATTTTTGTGAATAAAGCGATTGGTCAAATCTCTTAAGAGAAAGTGTGTTTCTCATTCTGACAATCAAGTTTAATTGTCCTTTGTATAAATAGATTATCAGGGCTGTGAGTTCAGATATTCTCAGCGAGAGAAATTAATTTGTCCAAAATATTAGTCAGGAGTCAGGAGCAAGAGTCAGATTCTAATATAGCTTGTCAAATAAACAGTAACCACATGACTGTTACATAATCATATGGATTAAGCTTCTGGTACTATATACAGTGAACTACATAATTTACCTATTATATTCTACATAGATTTCTTAGAGGTTTTTATTATTGTATTTCATAACATATTTCAAATGTTAGTAACATGTACTTTTGTTCTCTTGATCTCTCCCTTCCTCTGTAAAGTGTTAATAACAAGAATGCAGGTGAATATTTTCATTTGCTTCAATATAAAGTAAGTGCTTCTTTTCAAAATCAACCTGAAAAAATATGAGTTATTTCATGCAGCATGAAAATGATAAAATGTAAGAAAGGCTTACATGACTACAGGTCCCAGAAGAAGGGTGAAAAATACTTGTAACATCCTACAGTGGATTTACCTACCTACAACCACACAGGGACCAATTATACAGATTGAGGATAGTTTGACAGAATCAAGGATGAGTTCAGCAGCCCCTGAAAGAGAATCGAAGATTAGATCAATACAGTTCTGGCATAAATGAAAAAAGAGGTATTAATACAGGAGGCCAACCAATAAATTAGGCAATTGTGTTAAGGAAATGGTGTGGGACTTTTGCTGCCCGAAAATTTCCTCTATAATCACATGGAAAGGTTTAGTTAGTCTGGATTCTTTTCCATAAATAAAGATTCCTCACTTGACATATAAGATCTATGAGCTAGAAACATGGTAAAGAATGAAAATTAAAATCAGGACTATAAATATATTAATAACTATTTAGCAAGAAAAAAGAAAAAAATCATAATGCCAAACCATGGTTGATACCTCTGTGTCAGTATCAAATGGATATTTATGAACAAAATCTTCATTGTAGATAATATTCTTAATGTCTGAAAATTTAACCTGTAATTCTAAATATATAATTCCTCATAAAATCACAAAATTAAAATACATTATAACTAAGTCAAATTTTATAATGAAAAATTAGCAAGGGTTCAAAAAAACAATTTTTCAAAATTGATATGAAGGATTCAAACACGTGGGGACTGTATTTAAATTGTATAATTATAAAGTTTATCACATATGCATCAATAGAGATGTGAAAATCACATATGGATCATTGATACCATCTAAATAATATTCCATAAAGCTTTGGGAAGACTTTAGGAAGTCTTGTGTCTATGTTCTGAGGTCATCTTTGTCATATGGCAAGGCTATAGTTTAGATAAATGGTCAACTAAAAAGTACATATCTCTCTAAGCACAGATTGCTGAAGTGTCCAGAGTTGACTGTCAAATGACATATATTGCTCTACTTTCCCCAAACTATTACTGCTTCATGACATCAGTGTAAATATTAACCAAATTATTTAACCAAAAAAATTAAAATAAGAAAATATGAGAACAAAATAATGTCTGTATAAATTATCTAAAAATTTGGAACTGAATTTTTACTTTAACTGACAATGTTTTCCACAAATGTGCAAGTCACTTACATTAGTAAGAAACTGCCTGTTGTATTTGTTTTCTATTGCTGTGTAACAGATTACCACAATCTCAGTGGCTGGAAATAACACCGATTTATCTTACAGTGTTTATGTCATAGATCTAGGCATGTCTTAACTGGGATCTCTGTTCAGGGTCCCACAAGGATGAAACCAAAGTGTCAGCTAGATTGCATTCTAATCTGGAAGCTTGACTACAGAAGCATCCTCACCTAAACTCTCTCAGGTTGTTGGTAAGAATAATTTCCTAGTAGCTATAGATTCATGGCTTGCTCCTTGAAAGTCAATAACAAAGAGAATCTTTGCCTCTCAGGCCTCTAACTTCAAAGAATGCCCGACCCTCTTTTGGAGAAATCATGTAATTAGATCAGACTCACCAGATTAATCACTCCCTTTTATTTAACTTGGAAGGAACTGATAGGGAGCTGTATTAAATTTGCAAAATTTCTTCACTTTCATCATACATGGTGAACATGTTCACAAGTCCTACCCCCACACAAAGGGAGGGACTGACACAGGGTGTATACAACAGGAAACAGGAATTTTTAAGAGCATCTTAGAATTCTGCCTACAACACGTCTAAAGCATCCTTTCACACTGTGTTTTCTGTCTCTGAGCAGTTCACCTAGCTGGAGGAGGTCTTGCAATTTTTTGTAAAGAATTTCTTTTGTTTTCACGGGTTTGATATTTAATTTTAATTTTAGGAAACTGTTCTTGAATTGCAGATTTTTAATATATTTGTTTCCTTACTTTGGTTCCTCTTCAAGGACTGCTACAATTCATATGTTCATTCATTTTTCATAGATTTAATAATTGTCATGTTTTCTCAAATATTTGAACACTTTATTTACTTCCGATTTTTAAGTTTTTGTCCCCCTCATTTTCAATCTTCTATTTATCTTGAGTCATCACCTGTTATCTTTATTTGCTCTTGTGTTCTTTATAATTTAATTGTTATGGGTCAGTTTTCTAAGGTGCCTGTTTCTGGCCTGTTTTCACCATCAGTAAGAATGTTATTCTGCAACTTATTCTCTTTTTCTTTATAGTGATTTTGTATAGGACTTAATTTTGACATATTTCTATTGCCAATTCTTAAGTAAAATTAATTTTCCTGAACTTTTGGAATCACATGTGTTTCAGGAAACTTCTTAACATCACTGAGCATTCTTATCTGTTACTTATGTGTGGTCTTAAATAATCTAGTGGCTTGCTTTCTGAGCTTTCCTTGTTTTGTTTAAGTATCAGTTTGCTAGAGTTGTCATACAAAAAATACCATAAATTTGGGTGGCTTAAATAACAGAAGTTTATTTCTCACAGTTTAGAGGCTGGAAGTCCAAGACCAAGGTGTCAGTAGGTTTGGTTTCTTCTGAGGCCTCTCTCCTTGGCTTGCAGATGGCTGATTGTCTCTGTGTCCGTACATGGTCATCCCTTGGTCTTTGTGTCCTCTGTGTTCTAATCTCCTCTTCTTATGAGGACAACAATCAGATTGTATTAGGGCCCATCCATATAACGTCATTCTAACTTACTTACCTCTTTAATGGTCTTCTCTCCTGATACAGTCACATTCTCAAACATTGAGGGTTAAGACTTCAACATATGAATTTTTTTGCAGGGGGAGGTCTTACTCAATCCTTCTAACCTGAGGTCAGTATTGGAAAGGGCAAAACTAGTATTGGAAAGGGCAAAACCCCTCCAGGTTTCAGCTGTTGTTCTCAGATTGGAGAAATCTACTCTCCAGGAAATACTTCCGGACTATTCTGATGTTCTTCTGTTCTTGGATCAGCAGATACTCTCTCAGTTCATTCCTTCTTCTTCCCACATAGAATCAATACCATGCAGACCTTTGGTTCTTATTCATTTGTCCCCACCTGCTTATACATTAGAGCGCATTAGGACTTCCCATCTAGTTCTGTTGTAAATACTGTTTATTGTTTGATGGTTTTACTATCTTGTTCCTCTGTATTTCCTTATATTGGTATTTTATGTTTTCTTTTTTTCTTGATCTGTATTGTGACAGGGTTATCAACTTTAATATTTTTAAAGACACATCCTTTGGTTTTATTTTTCATCTCTACTGTTTCTCTGTTTTCTATTCCATTGATCTCTGCTCTTTATTATTTCCATCCTTACACTTATTACTTACTTAAGATTTAACTTGCTCATATTTTTATAGAATTTTTTGATGTGTTATGTTTTCATTATCGTTAATCTTGAAATATTTTATGATTTCTCTTTGGTGTTATTTGGAAATACGTTACTTAATGTTCAAATAATTAGGGATTTTTCAGCTGTCTTTTTTTTATTGGAATATAATTGCTTTACAATGTTGTGTTAGTTTCTGCTGTACAATGAAGTGAATCACTATATGTATACATATATCCCCTCCCTCTTGGAGCTCCCTCCCATTCCCTCCATTCCACCCATCATCACAGAGCACCGAGCTGAGCTCCCTGTGTTATAAAGCTGGTTCCCATTAGCTATCTTATTTTACACATGGTAGTGTACTTATGTCAAACCTAATCCCCCTATTCGTCCCCCACCCCTTCCCTCCCTGTGTCCCCATGTCCGTTCTCTACGTCTAAGTCTCTATTTCTGCCCTGCAAGTAGGTTCATCTGTACCACTTCTCAAGATTCCACATATATGCCTTAATATACGATATTTGTTTTTCTCTTTTGGGCTTACTTCACTATATATGACAGACTCTAGGTCCATCCACATCTCTACAAATGACCCAATATCATTCCATTTTATGGCTGAGTAATATTCCATTGTATATATGTACATCTTCTTTATCCATTCATCTGTCATTGGACACTTAGGTTGTTTCCATGTCCTGGCTATTATAAAAAGTGCTACAATGAACATTGGAGTACACGTGTCCTTTTGAATTATGGTTTTCTCAGGGTATATGCCCAGTAGTGGGATTTCTGGGTCATATGGTAGTTCTATTTTTAGTTTTTTAAGGAACCTCCATACTGTTCTTCATAGTGGCTGTATCAATTTACATTCCCACCAACAGTGCAAAAGGATTCCCATTTCTCCACACCCTCTCCTGCATTTATTGTTCATAGATTTTTTGATGATGGTGATTCTGACTGGTGTGAGGTAATATCTCATTTTAGTTTTGATTTGAATTTCTCTAATAATTAGTGATGTTGAGCATCTTTTCATGTGCCTCTTGGCCATCTGAATGTCTTCTTTGGTGAAATGTTTATTTAGGTCTTCCAACCATTTTTTAATTGGGTTGTTTTTCTTTGTTATTGAGCTCCATGAGCTGTTCATATATTGTGGAGATTAATCTTTTGTCCGTTGCTTCGTTTGCAAATATTTTCTCCCATTCTGAGGGTTTGCTGTGCAAAAGCTTTTAAGTTTCATTCGGTCTCATTTGTTTCTTTTGTTTTTATTTTCATTACTCTAGGAGCTGGGTCAAAAAGATCTTGCTGTGGTTTATGTCAAAGAGTGTTTTTCCTATGTTTTCCTCTAAGAGTTTTATAGTGTCTGGCCTTACATTTAGGTCTTTAATCCATTTTGAGTTTATTTTTGTGTATGGTATTAGGTAGTGTTCTAATTTCATTCTTTTACATGTAGCTGTCCAGTTTTCCCAGCACCACTTATTGAAGAGACTGTCTTTTCTCCACTGTATATTCTTGCCCCCTTTCTCATAAATTAGGTGACCACATGTGCATGGGTTTATCTCTGGGCTTTCTATCCTGTACCCTTGATCTATATATCTGTTTTTGTGCCAGTCCATAGTGTCTTGATTACTGTAGTATAGTTTGAAGTCAGGAAGTCTGATTCCTCCAGCTCCGTTTTTCTTTCTCAAGATTGCTTTGGCTATTTGGGGTCTTTTGTCTTCCCATACAAATTTTAAAATTGTTTGATCTAAATCTGTGAAGAATGCCATTGAAAGCTTGATAGGGATTGCACTGAATCTGTAGATTGCTTTGGGTAGTATAGTCATTTTCACAATATTGATTCTTCCAATCCAAGAACATGGTATATCTCTCCATCTGCATATGTCATCTTTGATTTCTTTCATCAGTGTTTTATAGTTTTCTGAGTACAAGTCTTTTGCCTCCTTAGGCAGGTTTATTCTTAGGTATTTTATTCTTTTTGTTGCAATGTGATGGACAACCATGAAGAAATGGAAAAATTCTTCAAAAGGTACAGTTTTCGAAGAGTGAACCAGGAAGAATTAGAAAATATAAACAGACCTATCACAAGTAATGAAATTGAAACTGTAATTAAAAATCTTCCAACAAAGTCTAAGACCAGTTGGCTTCACAGCTGAATTCTATCAAACATTTAGAGAAGAGCTAACACCTATCCTTCTCAAACTCTTCCAAAAAATTGCAAAGGAAGGAACAGTCTCAAATTCATTCTACAAGGCCACCATTACCCTGACACCAAAACCAGACAAAGATATCACAAAAAAAGAAAATTACAGACCAATATCACTGATGAACACAGATGCAAAAATCCTCAACAAAATACTAGCAAACAGAATCCAACAACACATTAAAAGGATCATACACTATGATCAAGTGGGATTTATCCCAGTGACGCAAGGATTCTTCAATATACACAAATCAATCAACGTGATACACCATATTAACAAGTTAAGGAATAAAAACCATATGATCATCTCAATAGATGCAGAAAAAGCTTTTGACAAAATTCAACACCCACTTATGATAAAAACTCTCTAGAAAATGGTCATAGACGGAACCTACCTCAACATAATAAAGGCCATATACAACAAACCCACAGCAAACATCATTCTCAATGGTGAAAAACTGAAAGCATTTCCACAAAGATCAGGAACAAGACAAGGATGTCCACTCTCACCACTCTTATTCAACATAGTTTTGGAAGTCCTAGCCATGGCAATCAGAGAAGAAAAAGAAATAAAAGGAATCCAAATCAGAGAAGAAGAAGTAAAACTGTCACTGTTTGCAGATGACATGATACTATACATAGAAAATCCTAAAGATGCCACCAGAAAACTACTGAAACTAATCAATGAATTTGGGAAGGGTGCAGGATACAAAATTAATGCACAGAAATCTCTTGCATTCCTATACACTAACAATGAAAAATCAGAAAGAGAAATTAAGGAAACAATCCCATTTACCATCAGGTATCTATTTTTTAATTGGTAACTAATTTAATTCTGTTATGGCCACAGAATATATTGTGTTTGATTTAACTCTTTTAAATGTATTAAGTCTTGTTTTATGGACTAATATATGGTATCTCTTTGTGAACTTCAAAAATATGTGTATTATATGTTTGTTACTTATAGTGTTTTATTAATATTGATTAGGTTCACTAGCTCTTGGTATTTTCAAGTCTTCTACTGATTGTCTAATTGTTTTATCAATTGTAGGATAAGTGTTGACATCTCCAACTATGAACTGACTCCATTATCATTATCAAATGTCTCTATCTCTGGTAATATTCTTTATCCCAATGTCTACTATGCACAATATTTATAGAAGTATTCCAGCTTTCCCACAATTCATGCTTGCATAGTATAAACATAGAAAAAGAACAAGTTCCTAACAACCAGGATCAAGCTAGGTACTAAGAGATATGCCTTGGTATTCCTAAGAACTGCCCTAGCCTCTCAGCTAGGTTCATAGTTTTCTGTTTATTAATGTACTTGATTCTAATAGCTGTGTTAACATTCTTTTCTGTTGACTCCATTGCCTTTGTCATTTCTTAATCTGTTTCTGTTGACTCATCCTGTTCCTAGTTCTTGGTGACATTTTCTGGATTCTTCACAAATTTAGCAATTTTTTTATTGTATTCTTGTCATTATGATGCTAAGTTCTTGATTGCCTGAGTTTTTCTGATGTTTGACAATTTTTTTTTTTTTTTTCTGCAACAGTTAGTTGATTTCCTTGACGTTAAGCTTGATCTTTTGATGCTTGCTTTTAAGCATTGTTAGGAGATATCAGAGTAGGCTTTGCTGTGGAGTTAAGTTAGTCAATTCCAAATTATGTATTTTTTTGCTTTTGTTTTTATTGCTGTATAGTTAATGTACAATATTATATTTGTTTCATATGTACAACATAGTATTGATATTTTTATGGATTATGCTCCATATAAAGTTATTATAAAATATTGTCTATATTCTCTGTGCTCTACGTTACACCCTTGTACCTTGTTTATTTTATACTTAGTTGTTTTTACCTCTTAACGCCCTTCACCTTTCTTGCCCACTCTCCCCACTGGTAACCACTAGGTGGTTTGTTCTCTGTATCTGTGAGTCTATTTCTTTTTTGTTATATTCATTCGTTTTATTTTCTAGATTCCACATACAATTGAAAACATACAGTATTTGTCTTTCTCCGTCTGACTTATTTCACTAAGCTTAATACCCACTAGATCCATCCATGTTGTCAAAATGGCAAGATTTCATTCTTTTCTATGGCTGAATCATATTCCATTGTGTATTCATATATACCACACCTTTTTTACCCATTCATCTGTTGATGGACACTTAGGTTATTCTTCTCTCTTGGCTATCGTAAATAATGCCTCTGTGAACATTGAGGTGCATATATGTTTTCAAATTAGTGTTTCCGTTTTCTTTGTGCATTGGCAATGGTGGTTTTCACCTTAGCTGGGAGCAATGCTAAGGTGCGAGAGGCTGGAATAGGAGCCCAATGTGGAATGGGATGCATGCTGGGGTGGTCCTGGCAGGGTGGTCAGAACACCAGGCAGCTTTCAATCTGGTGCCTTTGTGCTGGAACTGGGAGCAAGCAAGTCTGTGTGTATGCTCTTCAAGAGTGAAGTCTCAGTTTCTTACAGCCCTTTGGTAAGCCCTCCTGGTTTTCAAACCATCTAAAAGGACTTCTCTTCCTGGTGTCAGACCCAAGGGATGGGGTGCCTTATATGGGGCTTGTACCCCTCACTCTTAGGGAGGATGCCCAAGCTGGTGATATTCCCCTCCTCTTCTGGGTCACCCACTAGAGGTGTGGTTCCCAACTAGATCTCTTTTCTTCTTCTTCCACCAGGTTCCTTGTGGTTCTTTCTTTAAAGTCTTGGTTGTAGAAGAGCTGTTCTGCTAGTTTTCAGGTCATTCTCAATGAGAGTTGCTCTATAAGTAGTTGTAGATTTTATGTATTTATAGGAGGAAGTGAGTTCAGGATCTTCTTATGCCACCATCTTGATCTCACCCCCTATCCAAATTATGTGTTTTTAAGAGAGCTATTAGCAGGATCTTTCCTTATATCAGGTTGCCTTTGAATCCAGCCTGTGAAAGTACCCCAAGTTAACTAAATGGTTTTTAACTTAAGTCATCATGTATTTATATTAAAATGTATACACACACAAGATGGACAAATTAAATCCAAGATTGTGTAATGTATTCAATCTTGGAAAGTATAGGTTCAATCTTTACATTAATTAGTTCACTTTAACATATATCTAGAAGAATGACTATGATCTTACCATATGAGGATAGAAAGATTTGTAGGGCATTCCATCCACTCAAACCTTGTAACATGAATAAAGGTTTAAAAGTCTGTTCATTCATAAAGTCTTGAAGAAATATCTATAAATTTTATATCGTTAGATCTCGGGAATCATGGGCTGTGCAATGCAAAGCTGCTGTTGTGGTGTGGTAAGAGGAGAGGTCTTTATTACAGGAGCTAAGGCAAGAAACTATTCTTTGGGCTAGACATAAGCCCTTCAAAAGTATTTTTATTGTGACTTCAATTTTTGTTTTGACTAGTGTCATAGATTTGTGACAGAGCCTGGCAAAAAATGTTTAGTTCTGAAAATGATATCTCTAAAGAGTCATTCATGAGCTTAACCAAATTTCTTGGTGTTACCATTTCAATAGTCACACATAGCAATATTTAAAATTCATGCAAAGTCCCTAGAAAGAGGGCAAGATTCTCCCTGGAAATGCAAAAAGAAAATATTTGAAGAATTATTTACATTTATTTTATTCCTTTTCTCCTTTGCCTCAAGAGAATTTTCTATAGGGAAGAATTATTTAGACTAGATTAATCATTTGGAAATATGACACTGGTAACCATCCAATTGTTATCATTTTCATTATTTCTGACAAACTCCATTTTCATCTTTCACTAGGAAGACTCTTTGATGTCAAGATGGGTTGAACTAAAGCCAAAGACAGGGTTTTGTATGTTTCCTATTAGACTGTTAGTTCCTCCTTCTCCAGATGACTAAACTTACATCTAATTTTAATATGCTAAAGTTTCAAATTCCTCTCTTTCTCTAGTAGCATGACTTGCATCTAACTTATGCCGTATGTTCTCATCAAAGCACTTTCAAATACATGAAATTATAATGCAAATATAATGTAAATAAGGTATTAATTCAGAAATTTTAAATTAAAATGAATTTTAAAAAGATAAAAACTTAAATTAAAACTTTTCTTGACAAGAGAAACCTTACAAGAAAGAAAGGGATATCACACAAGGCCAAAAATAAAAGGGAACTACAAATCATGGCAGTATTTATGTGAGTGGGTTGTGACTACATTGATGAGATATCACCGGTACCCAGAGTAGCTTTTCAGCCCCTGAATAAGGTTGAACACTGCCTTTGAATGATGCAGTAATATCTTGCTCTTGTAAAACTAGAGCATAGAAGTAACACATTATTTTGTATCATCTGTAAAATGTGAAGAAATATCAGCACAAGGACATTGAAGATAGCCTTTGGTAAAAGCTAAAGCATTACTAAGTGCCCTCATTAAGGCATCACAATCCAAGCTTTCTTTTCAAACCAGATTAAAAAATGCTAATGTATTTCAGAGGGTTCAGATAATTATCAAAATGCATAAAGAAAACTTTTAAAACACAGGTTTTAAGAAGAATAAAGATTTTCACAGATATTTCAAAAGAAAACAACTTGAAAAAATCTATTAATAAGCACAAAAGATATAATTGGCTATGATCCATATTATACAAGTACCCCCAAACAATTTTCAAAAGGTATTCTTCAGTTGTACCTTAGCAAACACAGGATCACTTTAAGTACAAGAACTGAAAAATGCAAAACAAATGTCTACCTTTCAAAAGCAACAGAAGTTGTCCAGTTTATTGCTGTGTCTAAAGGGAATTAATTAGTAAAGTTTCTCCATCACTACAAGTTTTAAGTCATGGGAAAGGAGAAAGGAGTATAGACCTGGAAAAAAGAAAATCTTGCCGGCATAACATGAAAGCAATAAAGGGTAATCTTCATTGAAAGAAACCTATCTTGTAGCTTAAAAGAGATACTAGTAAGTTAAAAACAGGTCATTCATTTTAGATGTTCTTTAGTGTGGATCAAAGTATGCAAAAGAAATATTCACCTTTGAAGTTAGGTTTTCTTCTTGAATTCACATACCCATAGTTCTTTTCACTTTTAATTTGCCTTAATGAATTTACCATTTATATATTAAGTAATTCTATATGCAAGCACTCTGCTAATTGCTGCAAGCATACAACAGATCAGTGTAAGTTTCTTAAATCTGGGAACTCAGTCTAGCAAGTGGGGAAGAGTATGAGAGATTCACATGACCACTACAAACAGTTTTTTAAGTTGTACTCTGAACATTGATGCCGTATTTAAGGGGGTACTGTTCTCATAGACATCATCAATTTGTATATTTATTAAAACAATTTTTGGCTAATGACAACAAATTATCCTACTCTACTGAGTCTAGTTGTTTTTTTTTTTGTTTTTCATTTTTAATATAGGTACTTTGTGGGCAGCAATCAGAAAGGCTATGGAACCACCAGCAGAAAACTTTCCCAATATAGTCCAAAAGGATTTATTTTGATAAATTAGGTATAGCCCAAATGCTAGCCTCATCTTTTCATGCTCACAGACTTGATTGGGTAAAAACATTTCAATTATTCCTTAGAGGGTCAACTAAGATGCTTCCAACACTGATAACTAAAAGCATCGTGAAAATGCATAGATTTATGTGGGCAGCAGAACTATCATGTGAATCAAAATATTTGCATTCATAGAACTAGCAGATTCTCTTCCTGCATGCACTGTGACAAGGAAAGCCAAGTACCTAATTAACAGATGGTTTGATGAGAATCAGAATAAGAGTAATAACACAGATAAGTAGATATTTGCTAGCAACAGGGTTAAGATACCTAATGTGCATAAATACATATTTATAATTGGATATCTCTTGACATCAAGTCCATAATATTCAAATGTTATGGATAAATGCCTAAACAACCTTGTACAATTAAGATGGTATCGTTAAAGGAGTAGTAGTACCTCACATCTATAGATGCAGCCTTCTTGTTATATATATATATATACGTATATATATATATACATATATATATATACGTGTATATATATTTGGATGAGCATTTATACTGTTAGCCTCTCTGACTCTCTTTTTCTTAGTTTTCGTTCATCAGCTCTTCTGATTCATTTATTTTATGTGTTAACCCCTTTCCTTTGATCACTGGTACAACTGCTGGTTTTCTGACCCATAAGAAGCATGACTACCATTTAATACGTTGCATGTTGACTTTTAAATATGTGTCAAAGAACATACGATTGTTGAGTTGGGGGTGAGAGGGAGATGATCCAAAACTGCAGAATAATCATAATTCATATTCCCTGAGCATCAGTCTTAATAATGATTAATAATGTGAAATATTACTATGGCTACTAGCAAATATCTCCCTATTATAGAAGTTATGACACTGAGTTTCTAATTTATTTATAATAAAATGAAAACTATTTAGATAGAAAAATGAGATTTCGTGTAATACATGCTTTCACCACATATGGGAATCAAACGATAGTTACTGACACACAACATAAGAGAAGGAAAGGACAACCAAAATGTTTTCATAAAGATTTTGAAGCCCAAAATATTGCATTATCTTTCTAGTAGTGTACCTGACTATCTATATAACAAAAAATGTATGAAGAAAGGTTGCTAATGCTGTCTTGTCTGAAGATGTACCTCCTCTAAGTTTCCAAGAATTATTATTGAAAATACTAAACTACTGACCTTTAAAGACCACATTAATTGAATATTATATGCCAAAATGGACTGATACCAGTAACATGGATGGGCAAAAAATGAGAGTGGTATCCCAAAGTAATTGGTCCGGGAAAAGAAAGAATTAACAGCAACAACAAAAAAGCCATTACAAAAATACAAAGCCATTTACAAACTTTGAAACCATACATTCTTTAGGCGATAATTAGATTAATGGGAAAATTGGAAAAATTAAATATTTTCTTCCGGTATAATGTTATTTCAATTTCTATTTGATTATTAAGTCTCTATAAAATTATTCATATTAATTATCAAAGGAACAAATATACCCAACAGCCACATTTTGGAGTGAAATGCAAAATGTGCATGCTATATTAAAGGAAATCATAAAACTTCAAAGAAATTCGTGCTTAAGCTTGTTTGCTTTGATTAACATTTCCAAGACCCTAAAGCATGTGTATTTATCTTATCATCCAATGGGTGTTCCCTAATAGAAAAAAATCAAGTTTAGATGAACTCTAAGGTCATATCTAGCTTCAAACATCAATTTTTTTTTTTTTTGATCAAGATGTTTTAGTTTCAGGTGACAGAAATGCAACTAACACTTATTTAAGAAAAAAAAAAAATACCTTGTAAAAAGTACAGTGTAATACTGGTTTGGGGCACTACCTGGCACTGGGGCTAGGTATAAGACTCACTGTCATTTCTTTCCTTTATTCTCAGGCTACTTCTTTTTGTGGTGGCCTCTGGAAACTAACCCTTCATCATCCTCACGCCTACCTTCTATTTCCCAATAGTTTCAACAGAATTCCTGGCATTAAATTTCATTCTCTTCATGCCCATCCCTGAATATATCACCGTAGCCAGTGGGAAGAGCTACATGATATGGCAAGGTCTGGGTTATGTGCCAATATCTTGGCTAAGAGTAGCAACAGGTATATCCACAAAGGGAAAGTGAGGTGATATATCCATGTTTATAATACTGCCTCTCAGCACCTGGCACCTAGTTGGGCCTACACAGAAGATTTACAAATGATCAGTCTGCATCCCTGTTCTTCAGTATTCTCAATTCCAACATATGCTGGGTTATAGTTTATTTTCTTTTAACTGCTATTTTTGCTCATTCAATGTATATCAACTAGTGGACAAAAATTATTTATTTGAATCATACCAAACCTATGAGAAAACCACTATATGGACCTGACAGGGTATTTCTGTCACTACCAGTGGGCTCCTAGAGTGATTCATCTTAGTACAAATATTCCCTTAAAAGCTTTACAGTATGAGAATGGTACCTCACACCTGGTACCATGAGGAATCTTAGAGTGTTATATCCAAGGAAACTAAGGGAATGGAATGTCTAGAGCAGCTTTGTCCAGCAGAATTCTTTGTAAAGATGAAAATTTTTTTAAATCTGTGCTGCGCAATATAGTAGCCACTGGAAATATGTGGTTATTAAGTACTTGAAATATGACTAGTTTGACTGGAGAACTAAATTTTTAATTTTATTTAATTAGTCTAAATTTAAATAGCACTATGGGCTATTGGCTACATATTGGACAACACAGCTCTAGACAAACTACATGAGGTCACGTCTCTGCAGTTCACTGTCATATTCCCACGCAGTACAGTTTCTGGAGAGAACCAGGCACCTAATAGTTGTTGTTGCTGTTGATAATGACAGCAATAGCTGATATTTCTTAAGCATTTCCTATAAGTCAGGTACTCTGTTAAGTTCTTTAAGCACTTCATATAAATATCTTCTCAAAGATGTTCCACATCTAACTTAATATTACAGGGAATATCTTAGAAGTCCAGAATGTTGTGGTAGACAATGAAAGACTCCAGCTCATTATAATGTATGAATTGAATAACCTCAATTCAACAGTATAATCTCCTAAGAGAATATGTATACTACCGTCACTCTCTTTTTTATAAACTTTACAGAGGTATAATTGATAACCAAAAATTGCACAAATTTAATGTATACATTGTAAGCTTGGGCATAGGCATACTCTCATGATACTATCACCACAATCAAGGTAATAAACACACCTGTCACCTTCAAAAGTTTTTCTATGTTCTTGTGTGTGTTCAGAATACCTAACATGAGATCTATTCTCTTAACATGTTAAGGTGAACAATATTGCATTGCTAACTATAGACATTCTGTTGTACAGCAGATCTGTAGAACATATTCGTCTTACATAGCCGAAACTTTATACCCTTTGAGCAACAACTCCACATTTTCTCCTCCCCCCAGCTCTTCACAATCACCATTTTATTCTCTAGTTCTATGAGTTTAATGATTTTAGATGCCTTATATAAGTGGAATCATGCAGTATGTGTCCTTCTATGACTGGGCTATTTCACTTAGCATAATACACCCCTAGGTTCATTCATGTTGTAGTAAATGGTAGAATTTATTTTTATGGCTGAATAATATTCCATTGTATATATACACCACATTTTCTTTATCCATTCATCTGTCAATGGACATTTGGATTGCTTACATATCTTGGATACAGTGAATCCTGATACAATGTACATGGGGGTGCAGATATCATTTTGAGATCCTGATCTCAATTATTTTGTTTATATACCCAGAAGTAGAATTGCTGGGTTCTATGGTATTTCTATTTTTTAATTTTTTGAGGAACTTCCATGCTGTTTTCCATAGTGGCTGTAACTATACAGGGATTCCAATTTCTACACATCCTAACCACACTTATTATCTTTTGATCTTTTGATAGTATCCATCGTAACAGGGGTGAGGTGATATTTCAATGTGGTTTTGATTTGCATTTTCTTGATGATTAGTGATTTTGAGCATCTTTTCATATCCAGGTTGGCCATTTGTAGGTCTTCTTTGAAGAAATGTCTATTTAATTCCTTTGCTCATTTTTAAATTGGGTTATATATTTTTTTGATATTGAGCTGTAGGAATTCCTCATTTGAATATTTGGGATATTAATCCATTATCAGATAGATGTTTTGCAAATATTTTTCCCATTCCATAGGTTGCCTTTTCACTCTGTTGAGTGTCTCCTTTGCTGTGCAGAAGCTTTTTCATCTGATGCAATCCCAGTTTATTTTTGGTTTTGTTGCCTGTGTTTTGGTGTCAAATCCAAGAAATCATTGCCAAAATCAAGGTCAAGAAGTTTTTCCTTATGTTTTCTTCAAGGAGTTTTACCATTTCAGGTCTTTTGTTTAAGACTTTAATCCATTTTGAGTTAATTTTTGTGTATAGTGTATGATAGGGGCCCAATTTTATTCTTTTGCAGGTGGATATTCAGTTTTCCCAATGCAACGGCCATTCAAAAAAATCAAATACTGATTCTTCAAATTCGGCAATGAAAGGATATTCATATGGGGTGGATGTTTACACTTGCAGGTCCAGTTCTTTTCATGAGTTAACTTACTTCTGATTCATAATTGCCATATACTACATCTATTAAATCATTAACAATTTGTTAGTCATGGCTATATTTCCATGATTTTTCACCTTAATGACCTCTCATAATTTAAATTTGCCTAGCATTAGACCAGATTTGGGGTGAAGCTCTTTCTTCTTTATTGCACTTTGCCAAAATTAAATGCAGGATTGTACTTTGACAGAGAAAGAGTGAGAAAAGACTGCGACATTCAAGTAAGACTTTACAAATCTTGGGGAATCAAAAACAAAACAAAACAAACAAGCAGACAAAAGAAATACATCGGCTACAAAAAGGAACATAGATAATCTGCTTTACAAAATTAGGCACTTAGGATAGGTATTAAGAAATAAAACTGAATTGAGAATGCCTGGATTTATATTTCAGCCCTGTAATTTATTTGGTATGAGACCTTCAACAATTTCTTAACCTCTCTATGACTCAGTTTTTCCATCTGTAAACTGGGGATAACAACTGTGGCAACCACATACTATTATGAGGATTAAATTTAATATGTGCAATATACTTAGAATAGCTTCCAGGAGGTAGTCAATGCTTAATAAATATTCAATATTACAATAATTATTAGTAGTATCAATATGGTTTCTATAGAAATGTTTCTCTGCCTAGGTTCTGGACATTTCACCATGTGACAGAAACCGTCTTCTCCGACTAACTCTGGATTATACTCAAGCACAACTGGATCCCTCAAAGTCCGGAGCATAAGACAATAAGGTCTACCCTACCATTATCTTGTCATTATCTTATCATTATCTCCCCAAATTCCAGAATTCCTACTTGTTAATCTTTAAGATTAACATTGGTAATAATAATAGCCTTTCAAGGGTGACTATCTCTCCTATTTTCTAAGGAAGATCATATTCCATGACTTCCATTAGACAATCATATCAGAATATTCAAATAACCTCTGAAAATTATAAACATGAAACCAGTCTCAGAAGATTTCTTAAAAAGTTTTCGAATTTTACAAAGTAGCTATACATTCACTACTCATTTGATCTGGTCTTCACAACCGTCTGTGATAGAAGTATTAGCATATGTATTTCATAAATTTTAAAAAAACTAAAAATCGAAGACACCAAGACATAGAGATGGGGTTGGTGTCATAACTATGAAAAAGGGAGTTCTATTCTTGAACCCAGGTCTTAAAAGTCCAAATCCAGAGATATTTTTCTTTTTTTCTTTCTAAACTTTAGACTTTCTAATACTGAGTTTTAAGTGGTCAGGTTTACTTTGTGGATAAAGCAAGACACGAGGGACTTCCCTGGCAGTCCAGTGGTTAAGACTTCGCCACCCACTGCAGGGGGTGAGGGTTCGATCCCTGGTCGGGAAGCTAAGATCCCACATGCCTCACAACCAAAAAGCCAAAACATAAAACAGAAGCAGTATTGTAACAAATTCAATAAAGACTTTTAAAAAAGAAAAAAGAAATGAGAGGGGGAAATGCTTAATTTATATCTCTTTACTAGGCTTCAAGGTCATTTATAAAAAAAATCAAACTGTATATTTGGCTATTTGGGTTATTTTCCTGTACCTCCAAAATCCAAATAAACTCCATAAACTTTTCAGAAAGAAAAAAATATCATGGAGGTCACGGTTGTACTAAAAACATGCAGTTTTAACTTTAGTCTACTCTAAATAAAAATAGTAGGAAAAAAAGACCATTAATTACATTTTATTTTTTACTCAATGTCTTGTTTATGCTACATATCTGCTGCCTAATAACATATGTTATTGCTATTGAAACTCAGATGTTTATGTGCTTACTTCCATATCAAATATTGTTTTCTCTTTGGGAATAATTAATTTTCATTGCTGTACTTTCATACATATATTGTTTTCTTACAGTTTCTTCTTCAATCTCAAATTTTTAATTAGGAATTTTACTTAAAAGAGGATGATAAAAGGCACAAAGAGATTTGATGTTGAAGCAAAGTGACAAAAATATTCGAGTGCATTCTGTATTTGTTATATTAAAACTTCAAAGAAGGGCTTCCCTGGTGGTGCAGTGGTTGAGAATCTGCCTGCCAATGCAGGGGACACGGGTTCGAGCCCTGGTCTGGGAAGATCCCACATGCCGCGGAGCAAGTGGGCCCGTGAGCCACAACTACTGAGCCTGCGCGTTTGGAGCTTGTGCTCCGCAACAAGAGAGGCCGCGATAGTGAGAGGCCCGCGCACCGCGATGAAGAGTGGCCCCCGCTCGCTGCAACTGGAGAGGGCCCTCGCACAGAAACGAAGACCCAACACAGCCAAAAATAAATAAATAAATTAATTAATAAAAACTTGATGTGCTTAAAATAGCTTTAAAAAAAATTAAAAAAAAAAAAAAACTTCAAAGAAAATGATGGAAGATTTCCGAGCTCCTAACCCTTGTATATTAAAAAAATATATATTTAAATGATGAAAAGCCACGTAGATGAATAGGTCTTTATAATTGCATGTGTGGTTGCCTACTGGACTCCTTCTAGCTTTTCATTTATTTCTGGTTTTCTTTGGGTGGAGGGAGATTATCATTCTTTAATAGAGGAGCATTCTGAATAATTTTAGTACAACACTTAAATATACTACATAAAAGGGTTTATTTAATCAAGGGCTACGATTTTGTGATACCATTCCTGACCCATAGTACAAGAACTGGCTTTTAATGCATAAAGGTATCTGGTTACCATGACTATAATTACCATAATTTTACACCTATTAATTTTGTCTGTGGAATTAATTTCCATAACTTATGACTTGAAACAAAAACATCAGCCTTGTTCCATAGTTTTCAAGAGCAGAATTATGATAAACCTCATAAATGCCAAATGTTATTAGTATTTCTCCCTTTTTGCTCTCTCTGAATCCTCCAAACTGGTTCCCTCTTATTAAAATTCAAACAGCTGTGAAATGGCCAGGCGATTTGAAGATGAAAGTAAATGTGAAGTGACCTTCATCCATGCTGAACAAATAGAATATTATAAACATACTTTCCAGTTGAAGTTACACAAAGCAAATTAAGAAATACCTAGGGCTATAATTTACTACAAAAATGTTTCTTAGATTTCTGACAGTTTCATTTAACTGACTAATTAAACTTGCTTGTAGGCATTTTAGAGATGGAGTCTAATAACTGCACTGTCATTTGGGAAGAAAATGAAAATTACTTTTGTGTGTGTGAGATACGTTTGTAATGGTCCAGGTCTTGTACTAAACATTTGACAAATATCTGTAAGTATTTATGCCTACTTGTATTAGATAATAATGCCAATTCTATTAAAACGTGATTAAAAGAAAACCTCACATGCAATAGCTTGGAACTGTAAATTTGCATTTTCTAAAGGACCTGCCAAGGAAAGAAGTTAAAATGTATTTCTACAACATGAACAATATGCCCTTATTGCATATTGTTTACTCATGTCATAGAAATTAACATGAGAGGCTGACCCATTTTACGATTCCCCCATCTTTGACTGTGCTACTTCTTCCCATGAATGATCCAGATAAATCCCGCCCCCAGGAGATTGCATTCTTAGATGCCAGCCAGAGACTGTTGTGGAGGACTTGGAATTCAGTTTCCCAGTACACAAGCTTATATGTTGAGAGAGCTAATAGATTTTTTGATTTTCCTCTAAAGAAAACCAAAAATACAAACTCTTGTGGCATGTTGTAAGGCTGCAAGGAAAAACATTCAAATAGAGTTTTGCAAACAGTGTCTTCAGGTGACTCTTAGAATAAAACACCCTACAATCTTCTATAATTATACCCCCAAATTGTGGATAATGGTCAAAACACTAATTTTTCTCTTTTTATTCTCTTTAGAAACAATCCAGAATCTTGGCATGTAAAATATAAAACACCTGACAACGTTTAATAATCATCTCCTTTCATTATGTGTAATTGTGTTATTCATTCCATGAAAATGACATTTAAGAGAAAAATGTGAAAGCCACAATTATATAATTATTTTGCCAAGTACCAGGGCTCTGTGAATATCAGACTAGCTCAGGGTTTAAAATTTCATTGAATTTATGTGCAAAATTATCCACATTTATTTTAGTTCCTCTCTTACCTCCCATTAACCTGTGACTCTCTGAAGCCATGAAGTGGTATTAGCTCATGGTGGGATACGCTTCAGCCCCTCGTATAGTACCAGATACATAGAAGTCATTCAATATGCATTTGCTGAATTGAACTGACTGAAATGTTTTAAAATGAAAGTAAATTAATAGGGTGTGGCATTCAGGGAAGGGGAAAGTTAAAAAAGATCAAGTCTCTGTGGTCTTTATTATTCTTGCTGCTCTAGTGATTTCATGTTTTTTCCCCTAATTAAAAAAAAAAAGATCAATGCTCAAATCTATAGCAAAAGTGAGAAAATATCTTCATTATGGCAAAACTGACACCAATTTTGGTGTTAATTAGAGAAAACTGGGAGGATTTTTACATTTCTAATTTCTCTTGCTGTATAGAAAATGTGCAATAACACCGCTGAAGCCCCTTCTACCATCCTAACTTCATTTCAATAAGGAACCAAATCATAAACTATAATTTCAGGCTACACTTTAAGCCATACTTTACACAGACAATTTAGATGGTCCATTTTTGCCATATTCCCATTGTTGAAGTCAACCGACCAAAGACTACTAGAAACCTGCAGTCACACAGTTAGGTTTGTTTAGGCTTCTGCAGTGAGTGAAAGCATGTATCAGAGGAACCATGGGAGTCTCAGCACCAGGGAGTTTGAAGGGGTATCTTATAGTGCTTGTGCTTGTTCTGGTTGATTTTAAGGCAAATGTAGGGAAGCGGGTGTCAATTTTGGATTAAGTGCCATCAGGAAGTGAAGGCAGTGTGGTCCTTGCTTATCTTGGTAATTTTTTGTCTAAGAGACCTGAAAATTAAAGAAGAAGTATAGTTGTCAAGGGTAGAGAAATAACAACCACTAAATTTAGCCAGAAGAAGGTAGCTGACTAGTGGCTATTACTGTTACATGTTTTGCTTGCTTAAGATACTTGTCTCTGTCTTGTTCCATCGCGGTTACAGAGTGACGTTTTGTGAATGTTGTTTATACTGCGTAAACATCTTTTATGCTCAGTTAGAAGCACAACAGCCTAACTGAGAGCTTTTAGCTGCCAGTTCCTAAGGTCATTTTTCCCTTTCTTACAGAACATTATTATAATTATTTGTAACTATTTTTTTAATTTTTAAATTGTGAAATAAATCTATACAGGTGATAACTTTTTATGGAAGAATGGAGTTTTGGAAATCCTTGCTCCATCTTTCTGGAAGTACTTACCCACTACATCATTTTCAGAATTTCCTTATATGAAAATAAATGTAGATGTTACAGGTGTAGAAATAATATATAATAAACCTTAATAAACCTGTGTTTCTTCATGTAAACTATTATTAGCTTCATTAATTAAAAACAGTAAGACAAAATAAAGTGATTTACCTATATTCAATAGTAGGCATAAAAGGAAAGCAAACAAGAAAAACTATATGAATAAATATATAGAGTGAAAAAAGAAAACTAGACAGGTGGTAAGGTGATGAGGAGTCCTTTTGTGACCACTTCATCTACATAAACACACTCATTATGAAGGCAACCTTGTACCCTTTATATCAGATCTCTCTTTCAGTCCAGTTGGTCAGGAAAACTCCTATACACAGAAAAAAAATGATCTGAGTCCCCATTCCTATGGCATAAGCAAAAGCAGAATGTTTGGTAACAGAAGTCTGGGGTTCAAATTGAAAATCTCCTATTCATCTTGGGCATCTCTCTTTCCGCAGGATTTCATAAAGACTCATCAGACTAGAGTTCAATCTAGATGTGATAGTTACTCATGTGATACTGTACTGTATAATTCTTGGTATGATAAACCCCTTCCTTATCTTATGTAAAAGTAGGCTGAGGTAGCTGTTTTTATTTTCCACACCTCAAAATATAGGAAATTATCTGGTACAGATCAGGAAAAAGAAAGATTGCTCATATCAAATCTGACTCATTGAGAACAGGAGCTTGGATTCAGCAGCGAGTGCTAGATAATGGTGAAATAATGCCTGATCTAAATACCTGAGGATGTGAAAGGGAACCATGTGCTTTTGACCAGAGGATCTCCTGAATCACACTTGTTGGCTCTTAAGCAGTGTGCTTAGGAAGGAAGTAGAGATAGGAAATGTGATGGAAAATATATGTGGGTCCAATATTACTGGAAGCAACTAACTGTAAATGACATTTTCCCATGAACATCAATGACTCTAATTCAAGACATACACACACACTGAGTTAAAGCCCAGGAATAATAAAAATTTCCAGGAGAAATAGAGGGCTTCTACAATATTGAGTAGGAAACTAATTATTTAGGGCACTTTTCTATCTTAGTGGTGTTCACTTGGCATTTCGCTTTATGTTTATCATCATTCCACTAAACTAGGATGAAAATCCTTCTGATACTTCGGATCAAGGATTCTTAAAGGCTGACAATTGCAGTAATTTCCTTAGACGTTCTGCCTGTCTTATGGACTAGCACAGCATCTTTCAAAGCCATTCACCAAAGCAGCAAAAAAAAGGGAGTAAATGTTGACCACGTGCAGAGAATTAAAAACTAAAGACAGAAATAAAATTCATAAAATAAAAATAAAGAGACGGGAGAGTTTTCTTAGCAGCAAGCAGGGGGCTCTTCCTACAAAAGCTGGTTCCACCAAGATACAATTAAGATTTTAGAAGGCTCTGGGACTAAAAATCATTAGGGTGGGTATATAAATCAAGGCTTATTTTGATTATGAGTTATAGAAAAAAAAAAAAGGAATGTAGTGGTTCACGTGACTAGGATGTCTAGAGATTAATCTTGAAATACACCTGGGTCTAAGGACTCAGCTAACATTCAACCTCGGTTTCTCTATGTATCTTTTTTTCCACTTTACTCTGGTTCTGATTTTTTTTTTTTTTTCATCTTTAACCTCGGTTAGGTTCACTACACACAGAGATCCATACAGTCACCAGCTGCCCAAGAGTCTCTTCCTTCCAATCTAGCAATGTATTGGATGCTCTTGGTGCCTTGCCTATATCCCCTTGGCACTCATAGCTCCTACACATGTCAGTGGCTTCTTATCCCAAGCATCTGCAATCTCTCTGCCTGGGGGCTTTCTGTGGCTGCTAGAGCAAGGGCAAGCTGGAAGTGTGGAGGAGTTAACAACCCCTGGAGCAACCCTCAACTTTAAGGTTTGTTCCACAGTGCTGCCCAGAAGTTCCCTATGGGACTGAGCTCCCATTTCCCAAAGCAGTCATCTGCTCATTAGCTCACCCTTAAGTGATTCTTTTTCCTTTCCTGATCACTCCCTGTTCCCTACCAGTGTTTCTTTGGATAATCTCTCAAGTAAACTGATTTCTTTCAAATCTGTGCCTCAGGGTCTGCTCCTGAAGAAATCCAAGCTAACACAGGCAGCCTCAAAAGGTAGATTTTCCTCTATATACCAGAGAAAGATGCTAAGTCTGGGGTACTCTGAGGGCTGGGTCCAAGTCACATGCCCTCCCTTTTGCTAAGGAAAGAACCGATATGTGTGTTTGTTACATAAATGAATGTGTCTATTATCCAAGGAATAATACATGCGGGACAAGCAAAATGCATTGTTTTCATAAGAGTTTGGTACAGCTCATGAGTGAAAAACAATTGTATGAAGCAGAGGATAAGGAAGATCTATTTCTGCCTTACAAGGGACATCAACCAAATTATTATTTAACTACTCACACCCTTCACAATTGTTTACAATAACATTCTGTAAAATAGCTCAGTATCATTTATAACCTATTTTAGGCTATTAATTTGATACATGTATCCTGATATTTAATTAAGTTCCTATTGGAACATGAGTTTTTAAAAAATCAATATGTGTAATATTATAAATTCCTATAGACTATGGGAAATACATTTTTTTAATTATTTTTTGTTTTAAAAAATAAATATGTGAGATTCTGAGGAAAATCAGAAACAATGGAAAGGATACTGGTAAATTGGATGTATAGATTCTGATAGATTTGAGGAAAAACTACACTTAACCAACTTTTTTTTTATATCAATTCTGGAAGAAAGCATTATCAGTAATCTACATATATTGTGGCCCTCAATGGAAATATAGAAACATACTAGAATTTTTTTTTTTCTTTTCTTTCTTTTTTTTTTTTTTTGCTTTTGAAGTCTGAGTCAAACCCTATAGCGTACTCTGAGACTTGTCCCTATTGAACAGCCACTAAATCCTCATGTGTGACCCATCCATGGGGTTCATTCTGGAATCAGACACAGGAGTAGAAGGGCATAATTACCAGAATCACTTCTACTGATACACTGAAAATTTTACTTGTTGACTGGAGGGGACAGAGAGTAAGATAAGTATTCTAAGATGTATATGTATCAGAAAGAAGCTACTCAGTATGTAAACGAGGCCTAGGGATAGAAAATAGCCATAAGTGAATAATAAGGATTATCATTCAAAGGAGAAATTTATCCTTAACAACACCAATACATTTGCAGGCTAATACATCAATGGGAAGCCACAGTCATTGGATATCACTGGAAGAAGCTGAGTAAATTCAAGTTCACCTCTGAAAGCTTGAAAACTATTTTGTTAAAGAATCCTTGGGATGATATAGTCAGTGCAATTCATACTCAGCATTAGGATAATGAATTTGCTCCCCGACATTAATTGTCCTAACTGAAAAGAAGTCCGCCTCCCCAGGATAGACATACGAGGAAGTTCTGTATCAAAAACTGTGCCACGTGCTTCACATCTACAATGTCATGGCTTCCCAGGCACAGGCTACTGAACAGAGTACAGATTTAACAGAGCTGAAAAGCTATCATTATCTCACTTATAATACAAAACAAACAATACAAACAAAAACACTCTTAATTTTAGAAGAAAAAAGTATAATCCATTTGGATACTACAGGGTGCCTAACAACCCTCTGACTGAATACTATTAATGGGGAAGTGAATGATAATCTTAAAATTATGAAAGAAAGTGGAAATTATACATAAGGCACATATGACTGAAAGTTCCCTGTAAAAGAAAAAAATATTCAAGGTGTGACCCTGAGCAAGTAATATCACCAGGCTGATCCACATCTATAAAATCTGAGAGTTGGATAAGGAGGTCTTCAAAGTTCCTTTCAATCCTAATCTTCTCTGGGTGACCTTCCATGAACAGAATTCCTATTCTTTTGTAGGCTACAGGGAATTTAAAATAAAATGAACATATTTCATGACGATATTCAATCAAATAAGCCATTTTGGGAAAATGTTCTTGATGCTCTGCGTCTTCTGAAGGAATGAAGAGTGCCTTCACTTTGCTTTACGGTGGTTTTAAGGGGAGTGGATGCGGATGTGATCAAACATGACACCACCATGCTGTGTAATGCCTTTTAGCCTCCCCTCCAACAAGGCTGAACTTCAGAAATAGCTAGAAAAGGAAGGGGTTTTCCTCGTGTTCGAGGTAGTACAGAAAACTGAGACTCAGAATGTCAGGATTTCCTTTGAGGTTTGGCATTGATTTGAAATGTAGCCTAAAATAATTTAATCATTGGTTTATGTCAGCGATTTTTTCACATGCAAACTTTGAGGTTAGTCCTTATCTGCTGCTGTCTTTGGCAGACATATGAAAGAGATTGGAAAGACAGTCTATGAGAGGCCTTGAGCGGCAGCAAGGCACAGGTACACAAATATAAGGCTGTTTGTAATCATCATTATGCTGCTATTTATTTTTGCTTAGTGACTTCATTTGACTCATAAATTCAACATACCAGCAGCAAAAGCAGATGTACTTTCTCCTTGGAAATGCACTTCATGTGCTCTTAGGGAAGGCAAGACTGCCCACTGGACAACATTTCAGAAGGTGCAATTTCATGTGAGCGCTCATGTTTTTTAAGCTGAAGAAGCTATTTAAAGTTCTGTTTTCTAATTTTCTTTATTTCTGACATTGAAACCTTATTTCAATTAAATCTTAAAAGATCATCAAGGATACTTTTATCTGCAGGTTTCAGACAAGAGAGATAAAAGGGGAAAAGAAAAATAATGATCAGTAGAAAATTGTGTATCATCAAGATTAACATACAAAAATTGCCTGCATTTCTTTTTTTTAAATTAATTTATTTTATGTTTTTTATTTTTGGCTGCATTGGGTCTTTTTTGCTGTGCGCGGGTTTCTCTCTAGTTGCAGAGAGTGGGGGGTACTCTTTGTTGCAGTGCATGGGCCTCTCATTGCAATGGCTTCTCGTGTCATGGAGCACGGGCTCTAGGTGTGTGGGATTCAGCAGTGTGGCTTGCGATCTCTAGAGCACAGGCTCAGTAGTTGTGGCTCACGGGCCTAGTTGCTCCACGACATGTGGGATCTTCCGGGACCAGGGCTCGAACCCATGTCCCCTGAATTAGCAGGCAGATTCTTAACCACTGCACCACAGGGGAAGCTCCTGCCTGCATTTCTTTACACTAACAATGAAATATCAGAAAGGGAATTTTTAAAAAAAAATCCCTTTTAAAATCACATCAAAAAATTAAAATACTTAGGAAAAAACCTGACCAAGGAGGTGAAAGACATATATGCTGACAACTATGAAACATTAATAAAGGAAACTGAAGATGATTCAAAGAAATGGAATGGTATCCCATGCTCTTGGACTGGAAGAATTAATATTGTTAAAATGGCCATACTACCCAAAGCAATCTACATATTTAATGAGATCCCTATCAAATTACCCATGACATTTTTCACAGAACTAGAACAAATAATCTAAAAATTTATATGCAACCATAAAGACCCAGAATTACCAAAGCAATCCTGAGGAAAAAGAACAAAACTGGAGGCATAACTCCCTCCAGACTTCAGAAAACACTACAAAGCTACAATAATCAAAACAGCATGGTATTGGCACAAAAGCAGACATATGGATCAGTGGAATAGAATAGAGAGCCCAGAAATAAACCCACACACCTATAGCTAATTAATCTTTGACAAAGGAGGAAAGAATATATAATGGAAAAAAGACAGTCTCTTTAGCAAATGGTGTTGGGAAAGTTGGACAGCCGCATGTAAATCAATGAAGTTAGAACACACCTTCATATCATACACAAAAATAAACTCAAAATGGCTTAAAGACTTAAATATAAGACATGACACCGTAAAACTTCTAGAAGAGCACATAGGCAAAACATTCTGACATAAATTGTACCAATATTTTCTTAGGTCAATCTCCCAAGGCAATAGAAATAAAAGTAAAGATAAACAAATGGAACCTAATTAAACGTAAAAGCATTTGCAAAGCAAAGGAAACCAAAACAAAATGAAAAGACAACCCACAGAATGGGAGAAAATATTTGCAAATGATGTGACCAACAAGGGATTAATCTCCAAAGTATATTAACAGCTCATGCAGCTCAACAACAACAAAAAACAAACCCAATTGAAAAATGGGCAGAAGACCTAAATAGATGTTTCTCCAAAGAAGACATACAGATGGCCAAGAGGCACATAAAAAGATGTTCAATGTTGCTAATTATTAGAGAAAGGCAAATCAAAACTACAATGAGCTACCACCTCACAATGGTCAGAATGGCCATCATCAAAAAAATCTACAAATAACAAATGCTGGAATGGATGTGGAGAAAAGGGAACCCTCTTACACTGTTGGTGGGAATGTAAATTAATGTAGCCACTATGGAAAACAGTATGGAGGTTCCTTTAAAAACTAAAAATAAAACTACCATATGATCCAGCAATCCCACTCCTGGGCATATATCTGGACAAAACTCTAATTCAAAAAGATGCATGCACCCAATGTTCATAGCAGCACTATTCACAATAGCCAAGACTTGAAAACAACCTAAATGTCCATCGACAGATGAATGGATAAAGAAGATGCGGTACATATATACAATGGAATAGTACTCAGCCATAGAAAAGTATGAAATAATACCATTTGCAGCAACATGGATGGACCCAGAGATTATCATACTAAGTGAATTAAGTCAGAAAGAGAAAAACAAATGCTATATGATATCACTTATATGTGGAATCTAAAATATGACACAAATGAACTTATGTATGAAACAGAACAGACTCACAGACGTAGAAAACAGACTTGTGGTTGTGAGGGTGGGGGGGAGGGCTGGAGTGGGAGTTTGGGATTAGAAGGTGCAAACTATTGGGCTTCCCTGGTGGTGCAGTGGTTGAGAGTCTGCCTGCCAGTGCAGGGGACACGGGTTCGAGCCCTGGTCTGGGAGGATCCCACATGCCGCGGAGCAACTAGGCCCGTGAGCCACAACTACTGAGCCTGCGCGTCTGGAGCCTGTGCTCCGCAACAAGAGAGGCCGCGACAGTGAGAGGCCCGCGCACCGCGATGAAGAGTGGCCCCCGCTCGCCGCAACTAGAGAAAGCCCTCGCACAGAAACGAAGACCCAACACAGCCAAAAATAAATAAAGTGTAAAATAAAAAAAAAAAATTACTGGTGTAAAGCCTTGAATATAATCAGTTTTCAAAAACTGGTTTGATTTGAATTAGGTTCATGATTCCATGGCACTCTACTACATAGCTAGCATTCAAAGCAATTATGAAGAACCACTGTTCATAGAAACCTGATGAATAATCTTTTCTATTAACATGTTTTGATGTTCTGGGTATCTAGTATCTATGTAAGATATATAAAATAGCTGACCTCTACAATTATTTTATGTGGTAAAATATGAATGACAAAAATGTTTCCAATTACTCAAATATATTATCAAAGATGACACAAAGGCCAAGTTGAGGTATTAAGGAAGTTGAAGGTTACAACTTATTTGATTAATCTAAAGTGCTCTTGACATTCAGCCATGATAAGCCAATCAAAACAAGATTATGTGTTTTGTGCCTTGGGATTATTCAGTTATTTTTCTCCATTCTTCATAATTAACCACATGCAGCCAAATGCATTTTTTTTTCAAAATAGAGATGTCACAATATGTTCCATAAAAATAAGATAATAAATGTCCATCTCCCTGATAATACATTTGCATTTTATGTACTCTACGCTGCAGACTAATTCATCTCTGTGGTAAATGTTTCAAGACAACAATGACATTTTCCTACTTTTGAATTCTCCCAACAACATTTAATTCTATAGAAGTACAGAATTTTCTCTAGCAGTCATCAGTCTTATATTTCTTTTTTTTTCTTTTTTGGTGTGTGAGGAATTTAATCAGATCATCCTGTTCAATCTGTCCAATGTGTTCAATTCTCTCTCTCTCTTCCTTCCATCTCAAAATCAATGAACTTTCACAGTTAAAATGTTCATCTATAACTCAATGAAATAAATATTTTTCTTTAGTTTGTTTGATTTAATATGCTGTAGGCAAGAAAGTGCCGAATTCGACAGGTACCAAAAATGTCTCCTGTTGTATGGACACAGAGCCACTATGGTAACACAGAAACCAATTGCTATAGCATCAGGAGAAACATTCCCAAGGGCAAGATAATATTGTGGCTCAACCCTCTACGAGTGGGAGTGTTTGATTATGTACACTCTTGGGGAGATGTATACACCAGGTAGAACAATCAGGGAGTGCTTAATTTTAAGCACCACTACCAGAAGTATATTGACTACATGAATTTTCTCTACAATAGAATTACCCTGCTGTGTATAACCACACATTTCAATCACTTTGATGTATTAGCCAATCAGTTCAAGCAAGTTTAGTTTTCTTAATGGAGCTTAATCAGACTTTTACAGAAAATATTTTTATGCAAAATAATTCACCAATATAATGATTTATTTTCTCTTTTCTGGCATGTGTTGGAAATCTGGTCTCTTTAGTCAGACTTCTGTACACTGAGAGACTAAGATTTAATACATTTGGCTCTATAAAATGCATGAAGGGAAGCCCATCAGAACATAATTGCAGAACTTCCAAAAGAGGGTTGTAGGAGAATATCCCCCGCTGCTCCATACTTGCAACCTTTTCTTAAACCCCATTTTCCTTTCAAAGCTTCTTCCCTCTTTGGCTCTCATCTAAGCCATCACTGTGGCTCTTCATCTGCTAACTGTAACTTTGTTCCTACCTGGATAACTGTATCTGATTATGCTTATTCTCCCAAAGCTGCGCTTGACATTTTAAGGGGCTACATAATCTTATTGAGCTCTTATGTATTTTGACTGCAGACCCAACTGCTGGTGTTTAGGCATCAAATTACCTTTAAAAGCTTTGTTTAAATAAGGATGAGGCTCATAATCAATATATATGTTTAATGGTAAAATGTTTTGATTTATCTTTCTGGAAAGATGTTTAAGGCAATTATAATAGTTGATGGAAATATGTTATTTTGCCTGAAAGTTAAAGGATTGACTCAGGCTTGCCTCACCTAATCAAGGTAAAAGGTTGGTCCACTTTGGTCTGTATGTGTAATTCCTATGATGTACACATGTACACATGCACACACACTCACACATGGAAGTTAACTGTGGAGATTGTATGTCCATAAATTAACTAGATTTTTTTTCTTTACATACTGTCAACAAAATAATGTTAATATATCTTGAACTGTACTGGGGGATCAATTTAGTACAAACATTAAAATAAATAGTACTTTGTAAATGTACCTTAAGTGAGATTTAGAGGCATCTATGAGAGTTCTTGATTAACTGAGGCACTGCTCCCACTCAGTATAAATATGGCCTGTGGCTGTGTACATTTCATAGATCATTTGCACTACTCAGTAACATCTGAAGAATATAAATCAGGATAAAATAAGAGATGGGAAGCTAAAGAAATTCAATATAAACACGTAGCAGAGTGAACCTTCTGACCTCTCTTTGTAGAACAGAGTTAAAGCTATTACTTAGAATTGGGCAACAAATACACAGGAAGGATTTGCCACAGGCTTATCAGATTTCATAACAATCAGTGACAATGATGGGACCTTCTTATGAATTTGAGAGCTGAGTTTAAATTAAGATGAAATGCCCTAGATTAGGCATTAAAGTTACCCATTATATTATTAATTTTAATTAGATTCTTTGCTGCTTATATTCTTTGATCTGAGCTAAGTAATTAAGCTCATTTTACTTTCTAATTAGATTACAGTGCATGTCTTGCTAAATCCAAAGATAAGAGAATGTATAGGTCCTTTATGTATACTGCTTTGCTGTGGGTATCCTGTCTACAGAATGGTGCTCTGGATGTAAGAACACACTTAAAATTTTATTTGACTATAGTGGTAGTGCTGATCTTTCCAGAGAGATTGTAAACCATAATTTTTTACATTTATGTAATGTGTCCTATTTAATCCTTAGTTTTTAAAGCAGAGGATTTGGGGATCCAGAAGGAAGAAATTTTCTACTGCGAAGAATCTGGATGATGCCAGTATATAAGGAGGGATCCAGGGGTCCAGAAGAAAAAATATAGATCAGTTAAAAAGGGAGATGTCCCTGTGTCAAGGCAAGGCTAGACTCCAATGGCTCTGAGCCAGACATATGATTTGATGGTGTAGCTTTATCTTGAACCAACTGTCAGACTGTTGAAAACTTTTAATTTAACGTTAAAGATGACTTTTGAGATTAAAAATAATGATAATAGCTAAATTTGAGCACGTACTATATTCCACACAAGGTAATAAGCATTTTATATAAATCATCTCATTTAACCTTAACATCCACCCACTGGAGTAAATATTTTATTTAAGTCCACCTTCCAGAAAACATAAAGGAAACAGAAAGCGTAGAGACTTGATGTGACTTGACCCCGCTGGTATGTGTCAGATGCAGGCCTTGAACCTATGTCTGTATGACTCCAAGCTTATGCATGTTTTAACCACTACCTTTCTCTATAGCAATTCTAATTCGATCATGAGTTTTAGGAACTTCTCTCAGACTCCATTTTCCACTTGTAAAGTGGAGCCTGAAATGCGTACAGCTCTTAGTGGTACTGCATAAATTAAATCATTCATATTTTTAAACATGATTCATGTGATATCATCCGGGAATACAATAGGTTAGTGAATATATTTTTTCTTTCCGGAAACCACAGCTACATGTGGGAATTACCTGGTGCTTGAGTACAATAGCATTTATTTAACACATTGATAGCTTCTGAACTGCTCTTCTTGCTTCCTTCTTACTCTCCTATGGTTTATTTCCACCTATCAGCCAGAATGATCCAAATAAAATGTAAGTCAAGTCATGCAGTACTTTCACTAAAACTTACAACGGCTTCCTACTTCACTTAAAATATAATTCAAAGCTTCCTTCATAATTTACAAGGTCTCCATGACCTGACCGCACAACCTGTGTGATTTTGTGTCATATCAGTCATCTGCTCACTGCACTAATTCAGCCAGACATACCTCTGCTATTTCCTCAAATACTGGCAAATGTTCTCAGTCCAGGGCCCCTGTGTTTATTATCCCTTCTTCTCACTGTGTACACAAGTCTTGCTCCTTTCCTTAATTCAAAACTCAGCTCAAATATGGCCTTCTCTGACACGCACCCCCTGACTGTCCTATGCAAAACATTATGAAATAGCACAAACACTCCACCGACATCACTCTCTTCACTATTTACCCCTTAGTTTTCTTGATTTTTTTTCATAGCATGTATTCTACGACTCTCTATTTACTTATGTATCTATAATTTTTATGATGTCTTACTGAAACATACATTCCACAAGAGAAAAAGAAAGATTTGCTTTTTTTTCACTGCAGTTTCTCCAGAGCAGAAAAGAGTATCTGACACATTGTATAAATGCACTTTGAGAAATAATGAATGATGAATGAATGAATGAATGAATGGACATATATTAATGCTCATTATATTAAAGGTATTAAGTATTATGAAATGAATGTGGTTTTATACATTTATTTTCCAATGATCTTTTTCAACCTTCTTATATGACACAAAATCTTCTTGAGAAGAAGGAAGTATCCCTGTTGGGTAGGCTCCAGGAAAAGAGCTGCTTGAGTGAATTATACGATTATTTCTAATACCTGCATTTCTCTAAACTTCAGAGCCAGGCGCATTTAGCAATCTATTCTAGGTTAATCCCATTCTGTATTTTGAGGGTAAACCTTTTAGTATATAATGTGACTTAAACTAGTAAATTTAAAGCTGACTCATGTCTTACCTGATTTTCCAGAGTCTGAATTACCTGTATCGAGTTCAACTTTACCTTACACTTCCTATTGGTATTTCTACTCCTATCTCTCTGCCAACTGCTCCTAATGCCTGCCTCACCCATGGGGACCTCTGGGTGTGTCTCTAATCCTTGCTGTTGGAACCTCTACTTGCTTGCCTAACCATATGATGTTGTGTGGTATCTAATCTCCACTCTGACTCGTCATTCCACTGCTTTAGTTATGACGTCGATCTAACTCCAAAATTTTGAAGGATGTTTTAATTTAACAAACACAAATCATCATGAACAGAGCTACTGATTAACGAAATAAATCACTAAGTATATTTAATGTCAATAGCCACACACACTTAACATCTACTGGTACTTATTTTCACTACTTGTTAGATGTGTATATCCTCCCAATATACATGGACTATTTCAGCATGTCTACATTGCTACAATATGCTGTGGTAAGTTACCTGGATATGAGAAATGGGGTTTCAGCGAAGCTATAAATAGAAGAATAACAGACTCTGTGAATATCAAGACATTCTACTGTGGCTCACTGTAATAGTTTTCTATCAGTCTTTAATGAGACAATAGTATAAAGCACTTCATAAATTTTCAAGTGATTTAATATGTAAACTACAATTTGGTTATAGAATATAATTCAGAGTATACATGATTTTTCAAATTTAAAATATTGTTATTACTTTGCCACATGGCTTAATGTGTTATGAATGAAAAGAACATTTTTTATCTGATACATAATAAATATTTTATAAAGATGATTATGAAAATAACATATATGACATACTGGGAAAACTGGATGAGACTGAACTATATTTTTAAATAATAGATTCTATTTAAATTGGAAAATGGGAGGTTTGCTATACCAAAATATGAAGGAAAAATAATTTGTGCTTTACAGAACACGTGTCTGTGTGTTTACTTTATAATTGTGTTTTTTAATGTTAAATGTGCATAATATTTCTTTTGAGCTAGAAAGAAACATTCAAAATTCATTAAAATGATATTCCCAGGAAAAGACATTTAGTGTATTTAACATTTAACACATTATTATAGGTTTTAATCTATTGCATTATATCTAAATGGGGGTCCCTCACACATGATTATCTGAGAGGGTCAAAGTCAGAATGCCTATACCTTCAGACCAAAAATCAATAGAGTATCCTGAGTTTGGTTAGCTATTCAAACTTCTCTGCCTATTCAGCACTCTCCTTTTCTATCACTAACATTCATTGTCTCATGTTAGCTAAAATGCATGCTTTTTGTGTTCTATAAAATTTCCATCTTTTTTTGACAAATACCCTTATGCCCTTAGGAGTTTCCAATTAATTATTTACTTATCTATATATAAAACATTTTTCTCTCTTTTGTATATAACAGAAATATGTAAAAATTTTATTACCAACCATAAGAAATGGTTTTTTCCCCAGGAAAATTTTAGATACTTGATTGTGATTTAAATAAATTTAGGCAATTTATTTTTATCTGGGATTTAATACTACCCAGTGTTTCATCACGTCCTGGCCTTCATAAAGAACATAAAAATATCTAACAAGAAGGTTCAAATGGTCAAGGATGTATCAGGATCTCAACAGGAATATTCAGTATTATTGAATGAGATTTCTTTCTTTAAGAAATGAAAGTTCACCCCTCAACATAATAAAGGCCATATGTGACAAACCCATGGCTAATACCATACTCAAGAGTGAAAGGTTGAAAACTCCCCCTCTAAGGTCAGGATCAAGATAAGGGTGACCACTATCACTATTCCTTTTCAACATAGTACTGGAAGTCCTGGCCAGAGCAGTTAGTCAAGGAAAAGAAATTTTTTAAAAAGACAAAAAAAACTATGAGAACTAATAAATTCAGTAAAGTTTCAGGATAAAAAATCAATATACAAAAATCAGTTGCCTTTCTATATACTAATAATAAACTACCTGAAATAAGCAATAAAGAAAGCAATCTCATTTATAATAGCTTAAAAAATAAAATACTTATGTGTAAATTTAACTAAGCAAGTAAAACATCTATACAGTGAAAACTATAAGACATTGATGAAAGAAACTGAAGGAGACACAAATAAATGGAGAGATAGCCCATGTTCCTGAACAGGAGGATTTAATATTGTTAAAATGTGCACAACACTCAAAGCCATCTACAGGGTCAGTGCAATCCCTATCATAATCCCAATGGCATTTTTCACAGAAACAGAGAAAATGATTCTAAAATTTGTATGAAACCACAAAAGACCCAAATAGCTAAAGCAATCTTGAGAAATAACAAACCTGGAGGCATCACACTTCCTGATTTCAAACTATATTATAAAGCTATAGTCATCAAAACAGCATGGTACTGGCATAAAACAGATACATGGACAAATGGAACAGAATTGAGAGTCCAGAAATAAACCCACACATGTATGATCAACTAATATCTGACAAGGGAGCCAAGAATACTTAATGGGAAAGGGTAGTGTCTTCAATAAATCATGTTAGGAAACCTGGATACCCACATGCAAAAGAATGAAACTAGAGCATCATCTCACACCATACACAAAAATTAACTGGAAGTGGATTAAGGACTTAAATGTAAGATCTGAAACTGCAAAACTTATAGAAGAAAACATAGGGAAAAACTCTTTAACACTGGTCTTGGCAATGATTTTTTTAAATATAAACCAAAAGCACAGACAACAAAAGCAAAAAACAACAAATGAGACTATGTCAAATTAAAAGCTTCTGCCCAACAAATAAAACAATCAACAGAATGAAAAGACAACCTATAGAATAAAAGAAAATATTTGCAAACCATCTACCTGATAGGTTAATATCCAAAGTATATAAGGAACTCATACAACTCAATACAAAACAAAACAATTGACTAAAAATGGGCAGAGAACTTGAACAGATAGTTTTCCAAAGACATATGAATGGCCAACAGGTACGTGAAAAGAGGCTCAATATAATCATTAGGGAAATGCAAATCAAAACCACAGTGAGAAATCATCTCACACCTGTTAGAATGGCTATTAACAACAACAACAAAAAAAAACAAGAGATAAATTCTGGCAAGGATGTGGAGAGCAGGAAACCCTGTGCACTGCTGGTGGGAATGTAAATGGCGCTGCCACTATGGAAAACAGTATGGCGCTTCCTCAAAAAATTAAATATAGAACTACCATATGATCCAGCAATCCAACTTCTGGACATATATTTGAAAAAGATGACATCAGGATTCAGAAGAGATAACTGAACTCTCATGTTCATTGCAGCATATTCACAATAGCCAGGATGTGGAACCAACCTAAGTATCCATTGACAGATGAATGGATAAAGAAAATGTTATATATATAGGAGTATTATTCAGCCATAAAATAAAACGAAATCCTGCCATTTGTGACAACATGGATGGACCTTAAGGGTACTATATTAAGTGAAAAAGTCAGACAGAGAAAGACAAATACTGTATGATCTCACTTAAATGTGGAATCTAAAAAACATCAAACTCAGAAACAGAGAGTAGAATGGTGGTTGCCAGGAGCTGAGAGGTGGGGAAAACAGGGAGATGTTGGTTGAAAGGTACAAACTCTCAGTTTTAAGAGGGTTAAGTTCCAGAGATCTAATGTACAGCACAGAGGCTAGATTATATTATACACCTGAAAGTGGAAATGAGAGTAGAATTTTAATGTTCTCACCATAACAACAACAAGATGGTAATCATGTGAGATAAAGGCTGTGTTAACTAATCTTATTGTGGTAGAGGTTTCACAATATGTATGTTACCAAATCATCACACTGTGCACCTTAAACTTACACAATGTTATACGTCAATTGTATCTCAATAAAGCTGGGGGAAAAAAGATGGAAGTTCATAACTATCAACCAATTCATTCTAGTTTAAGGCAGCAGTGGAGCAGTGCAAGCATTTGCTGGATCTATGTTAACTAAAATGGCATTCCATTCTAAATTAAGCTAGGAACTCTGAACTTGTACTTGCATTGTTGTGTTATCACCAAGCATGTATGGATAATTATAGAGTGAAAGTCAAATTTTAATAAATTAAATGTTGCCTTTAGGATAAATGTTTTAATACATTTTATGGAGATGTGTAAATCTTTTAAAACCATGGTTATACTGTATACAATTTAGGATCGTTGTTCTTTGGATATTGGATAGTGAGCATAATCTTTAAATCAGGAAAGTTACATAAATTACTAAGTGGCAGCTGTTCCTTGGGAAATGCTAGAAAGCCTGTGAACAAATATATTTCCTACTCAAAAGAACACTGAGAAAAAGGAAAATATCTGCATTTAATGGGATAGTCAGAAGTTACCTCCTCTTTATTAGGAAAAAAAATCCACCTTCACGACTGTAAGACTTGATCACTTTAAATCTTCCTTTTCACACTCAGAGAAAGGGAAAGTATGATCTAAAGAAGCTCACTTCACTGGAAAGGGGATTTGCCCTGGACTGAGAAGAAAATTAGTAATAAAATGAAATATTCAGAGCTTGTAGGTGGGTGACAAAATAAGAATATTGACAGTAGCACAGCTGCTGAGCCTGCGTGCCACAACTGCTGAAGCCTGCATGCCTGGAGCCCGTGGTCCGCAACAGGAGAGGCCACGACAGTGAGAAGCCTGCGCACCACAGCGAAGAGTAGCCCTCACTCGCCGCAACTAAAGAAAGCCCGCGCGCAGCAACGAAGACCCAACACAGACAAAAATAAATAAATAAATAAATAAATGAATGAATGAAGGAAGGAAGGAAGGAAGAATCCAAATAGACCATTGTCCCCTTTTAAAGACTCCAAGTGGTTTTTGTCCCCTTTCATAGGGTCACTTTGAAAACTGCACACAAAATGTAATCATATTTCCACTGATCTTAAATATTTTAGCTCCGGCTCTCCAAGAAAGTTGTGATTTGAAATTAGTCGTGGGGGTTTTTGATGCCATCTATGTTCCTTGCAAAGTATATTCCATTGGGCAACTGACATACGACTCACTTTCAATAACCCACTTTACAGCTGTGAGGATGATATAATCAAAACACATAAAGCACTTGATAGCTATTCAATAGTTAATTTCTACTTTCTTTTCTCTTATTTTCCTGTCATGAATAAAAGCCAACATTGCTAAATCCTTAACTAAGAGGGTCATTACCTTTTCAAATTCAATTCTTACTAATTCACATGCTTTTATATGTAACCTACTTTTATATGTAACCTATCCTTTAATCAAACTTAATTTCTTAAACATGCTTCTACTAATATATAATCTTTTCTGTCTTTTATTCATATAGTTTCCTCTAATAAAATACTCTCTCCTAAACCTCAGTTCAATCTATCACAATTTTACCCATCCTTCACCATTCAAGCAACACGTACCATTGAAAGAATCTCCTACTTCCAGATGGGTATGAGCCCTTTTTCTATACTTTAATAAAACTGGATTTCTATTTCTTTGGACAGTTTTTCACACTTATAACTTTTTTTTTTTTTTTGATAGCAGGAGTAGCAGTCTATCTTGAAATCTTTCACAGTAGATACCCCCAATAAGTATTCAAAAAAAAAGGCATTTGGGGCAACTGTCTGGAAATAAAAACTACAAAATTGTTCTGCATTCCGTCTAAAATTTGTAATACAAACAGATTCTCAAAAAACTCCACAGTGTGAAGAATTTGAAAGCCAATGATGCTCTTTTCTACTTAAAAAAGAAAATAAGTTGTTTGGGGCTATTTTGTCATTTGTTAGAAAAAAGTCCAATATAAAAGTTCTAAGAACAACATTCTGCTAAACTCATTTTTGCAACTTACTTATCCTCTGTCTTTTTTATGTGATATTTGATAGCTTTTACATTGAAAGAATTTCTTTCTACCTTCTCTATCCTGCTCTAAAAAATCCACACACACACACACACACACACACACACACACACACACAAATGTACTTCATGTCCTTGAAGCTGCTCATAACTTGACTGATGAAAGTCTTGCAGTGGTCATTTTTGACAATTGGATTTAATTAGAATTATATTGTATTATTATTCTTTTCTTTAATTGCTATTCAAATTTTAGGTGCCACATGGAGAATAACTGTAATACTTGATTTTTTTTCAATGCAATCTTTTCCCAAGCCAGTTCTCAAAAGTACTCATCAGTTGATTCTGTTTCTTTTTGCAATGAAGACTAATTCATATCTGATTTTATCTCCTCACAGTCACACATTTCTTACTACCCTCTCTGTTGTTAACATGTTTGCTCTGACTTTGCTAGCAGGACTGATCATGTTGATTTTCTATTGAACTGGGTAAATAATCAGCCCTGTATTGTCTCCATAGATAGTTGGTCTTCCTAAGTCATTTATCAATTCTTATTACCATGAATGTGGGAGTAATTGAAATTCTGTGTTACCATCACCCGCCACTGATGTGACTTGAATTCTTCCCTATGATACTTTCCTGTCTCTTCTCATTATACAATAACTTTGGGTAATTTACGTTCCCTGTGAATATTCCAGTTCAGTAGTGTGTGATGTGAGGCACACAGATGTTCTGCAATGCTGCCACAAAATATTTCATAGAAAGGAAGGGAAGTTTAATATATGACAACTATATTATTATGTACTAGATGTGCTCTAATGTGGAACATGTGGGATTACAGAGAAATTATACAGAGAAGCTTCATGTTTATTTTTTCTCTGCCTAAAAACACCTCCAGCTAAACTTATTAAAATATGCCTTATATGGTATTGCATCTTCCTCCACAAAGTAGGCAAGTTAGGCTTGCCACAGGCTTATGACTCAGTGAGAAATCAAATACAGAAGTGTGTAGCCCTAGCTCAGCAAAAATTTCCTTATATGCTAAGGAGTTATGTCACTAAGTACTCACTTCTTCTTTCCTTCCAGTCACTCATACAAAAGCCATCAAGCTTGGGGCTTCCCTGGTGGCGCAGTGGTTGAGAATCTGCCTGCCAATGCAGGGGACACAGGTTCGAGCCCTGGTCTAGGAAGATCCCACATGCCGCGGAGCAACTAGGCCCGTGAGCCACAATTACTGAGCCTGCGCATCTGGAGCCTGTGCTCCGCAACAAGAGAGGCCGCGATGGTGAGAGGCCTGCGCACCGCGATGAAGAGTGGCCCCCGCTTGCCACAACTAGAGAAAGCCCTTGCAAAGAAACGAAGACCCAACACAGCCATAAATTAATTAATTAATTAATTTTAAAAATGGATAACTAATAAGAACCTGCTGTATAAAAAAATAAATTTAAAAAAAAAGTCATCAAGTTTGGGATTCTGGTGTATTCTGTTAGATTCTTACATTCATTTGAGATTGTTGAAATTTTTAAATCCATAGAATTAAATTACTATGCTTTAGGTAAACCTTCATGAAAAATAGGGGAAGTTGCATCTACTCACTGGTATCTTTGAGCTCAAGAGTATCCTTTGCACTACTTGTTCATTGATTTAGCAGCTGAGTGAATGCAAACTTAAACCCTGTGCAAGTCATCATTTACCCCAATTTGCATGTAAACTGCAAGCATACACAACCTAGTTTACTCAAAAAATATTTTTTCTTTCAAAATTAAGACTTCTTGAATTCCTATTACTAAATTCTGTAATTAAATATTTCTGGAATCTCCTCTTTCTTTTCCAAACATTACCACTGTCTTAGTCCAAGCACTCACACTCTCTCTTAGATGATTACTGACTCTCTCCTCTTTCTCATGCCACGCTGTTCCAGATAGATTTCTGTTAAAGGAAATTCTAGTACTGTGACTTTCACGTTTAATACCCTTCAACGATGCCTCATTAACCACAAAAAAGTCTATGCACCTTAACATACCAGACCCTTCTTAATCAGAATAACATTTCCAGTTCCTTTTCTTAACATCACCCTCTTAGAAAATTACTTATAGTACCCAGTACTCAAGATGCTCACCCATATCTTTGCTTTTTGTAATCTGCCACTTCTTAAACTTTTCTCCCCCCACCATATGGTCAACTTCCTACTTAGAAATCAGATCCGGATAGAGTTAACGTATGATCCTGCAATCCCATGCCTGGGCATATATCTGGAGAAAACTTTAATTCAAAAAGATACATGCAACCCAATGTTCATTGCAGCACTATTTACAAAAGCCAAGACATAGAAGCAACTTAAATGTCCATCAGTAGATGAATGGATAAAGAAGATGTGGTATATATATGTGGTGTATATATTGTGTATGTGTATATATAGATATATATATATGAAAAAGATGTTTTATACACAAACACACACACACACACACACACACACACACACACAATGGAATATTACTCAGCCATAAAAAAAGAATGAAATAATGCCATTTGCAGCACCACGGATGGACCCAGAGATTATCATACTAAGTGAAGTGAGGCAGACAAAGACAAATATCATATAAAATCACTTATATGTGGAATCTAAAATATGATACAAATAAATGAACTTATTTACAAAACAGAAACAGACTCACAGACATAGAAAATGAACTTATGGTTACCAAAGGGAAAAGAGAGATGAGGAGGGATAAATTAGAAGTCTGCAATTAGCAGATAAAAACTACTATGTATAAAATAGATAAACTACAAGGTCATACTGTATAGCACAGGGAATTCTATTCAGTATTCTATAATAAACCATAATAGAAAAGAATACAAAAAAGAATATGTATTTATTTTATTTTACTTTATTTTACTTTATTTATTATTTATACAGCAGGTTCTTATAAATTATCTATTTTATACATATTAGTGTATATATGTCAATCCCAATCTCCCAATTCATCCCACCACTATGCACCCCCCTCCCAACTTTCCCCCTAGGTCTCCATACGTTTGTTCTCTACATCTGTGTCTCTATTTCTGCCTTGCAAACTGGTTCATCTGTACCAATGGTTCATCTGTACCATTTTTCTAGATTCCACATATATGCGTCAATATACGATATTTGTTTTCTCTTTCTAACTTACTTCACTCTGTATGACATTCTCTAGGACCATCCACATCTCTGCAAATGACCCAATTTCGTTCCTTTTTATGGCTGAGTAATATTCCATTGTATATATGTACCACAACTTCTTTATCCATTCATCTGTTGATGGGCATTTAGGTTGCTTCAATGACCTGACTATTTTAAATAGTGTTGCAATGAACATTGGGGTACATGTGTCTTTCTGAATTATGCTTTTCTCTGCCTATATGCCCAGTAGTGGGATTGCTGGGTCATATGGTAATTCTATTTTTAGTTTTTTAAGTAACCTCCATATTGTTCTCCATAGTGGCTGTATCAATTTACATTCCCACCAACAGTGCAAGAGGGTTCCCTTTTCTCCACACCCTCTCCAGCATTTATTGTTTGTAGATTTTTTGACTGATGGCCATTCTGACCGGTGTGAGGTGATCGCTCATTGTAGTTTTGATCTGCATTTCTCTAATGATTAGTGATGCTGAGCATCTTTTTATGTGCCTCTTGGCCATCTGTATGTCTTCTTTGGAGAAATGTCTATTTAGATTTTCTGCCCATTTTTTGACTGGGTTGCTTGTTTTTTTAATATTGAGCTGCATGAGCTGTTTATATATTTTGAACATTAATCCTTTGTCAGTTGCTTCATTTGCAAATATTTTCTCCCATTCTGAGAGCTGTCTTTTTGTCTTCTTTATGGTTTCCTTTGCTGTGCAAAAGCTTTTAAGTTTCATTAGGTCCCATTAGTTTATTTTTGTTTTTATTTCCATTACTCTAGGAGGTGGGTCAAAAAGGATCTTGCTGTGATTTATGTCACAGAGTGTTCTTCCTATGTTTTCCTCTAAGAGTTTTATAGTGTCCACTCTTACATTTAGGTCTTTAATCCATTTTGAGTTTATTTTTATGTATGGTGTTAGGGAGTGTTCTAATTTCATTCTTTTGCAGGTAGCTGTCCAGTTTTCCCAGTGCCACTTACTGAAGAGACTGTCTTTTCTCCATTGTAATTTCCTGCCTCCTTTGTCATAGATTAGGTGACCACTGGTGTGTGGGTTTATCACTGGACTTTCTATCCTGTTCCACTGATCTATATTTCTGGTTTTGTGCCAGTACCATACTGTCTTGATTACTGTAGCTTTGTAGTATAGTCTGAAGACAAGGAGCCTGATTCCTCCAGCTCCGTTTTAATTTCTCAAGATTGCTTTGGCTATTCGGGGTCTTTTTTGTCTCCATACAAATTTTAAGATGTTCAATGAAAAATGCAGTTAGTAATTTGATAGGGATTGCATTGAATCTGTAGATTGTTTTGGGTAGTATAGTCATTTTCACAATATTGAGTCTTCCAATCCAAGAACATGGTATATCTCTCCATCTGTTTGTGTCATCTTTGATTTCTTTCATCCGTGTCTTATAGTTTTCTGAGTAAAGGTCTTTTACCTCCTTAGGTAGGTTTATTCCTAGGTATTTTATTCTTTTTGTTGCAGTGGTGAATGGGATTGTTTCCTTAATTCCTCTTTCTGATTTTTCATTGTTAGTGTATAGGAATGCAAGAGATTTCTGTGCATTAATTTTGTATCCTGCTACTTTACCAAATTCATTGATTAGCTCTAGTAGTTTTCTGGTGGCATCTTTAGGATTCTCTATGTATAGTATCATGTCATCTGCAAACAGTGACAGTTTTACTTCTTCTTTTCCAATTTGGATTCCTTTTATTTCTTTTTCTTCTCTGATTGCCGTGGCTAGGACTTCCAATACTATGTTGAATAACAGTGACCAAAGTGGACATCCTTGTCTTGTTCCTAATCTTAGTGGAAACGCTTTCAGTTTTTCACCATTGAGAATGATGTTTGCTGTGGGTTTGTTGTATATGGCCTTTATTATGTTGAGGGAGGTTCCCTCTATGCCCACCATCTGGAGAGTTTTTATCATAAATGGGTTTTGAATTGTGTCAAAAGCTTTTTCTGAATCTATTGAGATGATCATATGGTTTTTATTCTTTAATTTGTTAATATAGTGTATCACATTGATTGATTTGCACATATTGAAGAATCCTTGCATCTCTGGGATAAATCCCACTTGATCATGGTGTATGATCCTTTTAATGTGTTGTTGGATTCTATTTGCTAGTATTTTGTTGAGGATTTTTGCATCTATATTCATCAGTGATACTGGTCTGTAATTTTCTTTTTTTGTAGTATCTCTGTCTGGTTTTGGTATCAGGGTGATGATGGCCTCGTAGAATGAGTTTGGGAGTGCTCCTTACTCTGCAATTTTTGGGAAGAGTTTGAGAAGGATGGGTGTTAATTCCTCTCTAAACATTTGATAGAATTCACCTGTGAAATCATCTGGGTCTTGGACTTTTGTTTGTTGGAAGATTTTTAATCACAGTTTCAATTTCATTACTTGTGATTTTTCTTCTCATATTTTCTATTTCTTCCTAGTTCAGTCTTGGAGGGTTATACCTTTCTAGGAATTTGTCCATTTCTTCCAGGTTGTCCATTTTATTGGCATAGAGTTGCTTGTAGTAGTCCCTTACGATGCTTTGTATTTCTGTGATGTCCATTGTAACATCTCCTTTTTCATTTCCTCTCCCTATTTTTCTTGATGCATCTGGCTAAAGGTTAATCAGTTTTGTTTATCCGCTCGAAGAACCAGCTTTTAGTTTTTTTGAGCATTGCTATTGTTTTCATTGTTTCTATTTCATTTATTTCTGCTCGGATCGTTTTGATTTCTTTCCTTCTGCTAACTTTGGGGGTTTTTTTGTTCTTCTTTCTCTAATTGCTTTACGAGTAAGGTTAGGTTGTTTGAGATTTTTCTTGTTTTCTGAGGTAGGATTGTATAGCTCTAAACTTCCCTCTTAGAATTGCTTTTGCTGCATCGCATGGGTTTTGGGTCGTCGTATTTTCATTGCCATTTGTTTCTAGGTATTTTTTTTAATTTTCTCTTTGATTTCTTCAGTGATCTCTTGGTTATTTAGTAACATACTGTTTAGCTTCCATGTGTTTGTGTTTTTTACGTTTTTTTCCATGTAATTTATTTCCAATCTCATAGTGTTGTGGTCGGAAAAGAGGCTTGATATGACTTCAATTTTCTTAAGTTTACCAAGGCTTGATTTGTGACCCAAGATGTGACCTATCCTGGAGAATGTTCTGTGCACACTTGAGAAGAAAGTGTAATCTGCTGTTTTTGGATGAAATGTCCTATAAATATCAGTTAAATCTATCTGGTGTATTGTGTCATTTAAAGCTTCTGTTTCCTTATTTATTTTCATTTTGGATGATCTGTGCACTTGTGTAAGTGAGATGTTAAAGTCCCCCACTATTATTGTGTTACTGTCGATTTCCTCTTTTAGAGCTGTTAGCAGTTGCCTTATGTATTGAGGTGCTCCTATGTTGGGTGCATGTTTATTTATAATTGTTATCTCTTCTTCCTGGATTGATCCCTTGATCATTATGTAGTGTCCTTCCTTGTCTCTTGTAACATTCTTTATTTTAAAGTCTATTTTATCTGATATGAGTATAGCTACTCCAGCTTTCTTTTGATTTCCATTTGCATGGAATATCTTTTTCCATTCCCTCACTTTGAGTCTGTATGTGTCCCTAGGTCTGAAGTGGGTCTCTTGCAGACAGCATATATATGGGTCTTGCTTTTGTATCCATTCAGTGAGTTTGTGTCTTTTGGTTGGAGCATATAATCCTTTCATATTTACGGTAATTATTGATATGTATATTCCTTTTACCATTTTTTAAATTGTTTTGGGTTTCTTTCTGTAGGTCCTTTCCTTCTCTTGTGTTTCCCAGTTAGAGAAGTTCCTTTAGCATTTGTTGTAGAGCTGGTTTTGTGGTGCTGAATTCTCTTAGCTTTTGCTTGTCTGTAAAGCTTTTGATTTCTCCATCGAATCTGAATGAGATCCTTGCCAGGTAGAATAATCTTGGTTGTAGGTTCTTCCCTTTCATAACTTTAAATATATCATGCCACTCCCTTTTGCTTTGTAAAGTTTCTGCTGAGAAACCAGCTGTTAACTTTATGGGAGTTCCCTTGTACATTATTTGTCATTTTTCCCTTGTCGCTTTTAATAATTTTTGTTTTAATTTTTGTCAATTTTATTACTATGTATCTCGGCTTGTTTCTCCTTGGGTTTATCCTGCCTGGGACTCTCTGTGCTTCCTGGACTTGGGTGGCTATTTCCTTTCCCATGTTAGAGAAATTTTAGACTATAATCTCTTCAAATATTTTCTCAGGTCCTTTCTCTCACTCTTCTCCTTCTGGGACCCTGATAATGCAATTGTTGGTGTGTTTAAAGTTGTCCCAGGGGTCTCTTAGGCTGTCTTCATTTCTTTTCATTCTTTTTTTCTTTATTCTGTTCTGCAGTAGTGAATTCCACCATTCTGTCTTCCAGGTCACTTATCCGTTCTTCTGCCTCAGTTATTCTGCTATTGATTCCTTCTAGTCTATTTTTCATTTCAGTTATTGTATTGTTCATCTCTGTGTGTTTGTTCTTTAATTCTTCTAAGTGTTTGTTCTTTAATTCTTCTAGGTCTTTGTTAAACATTTCTTGCGTCTTCTCAATCTTTGCCTCCATTCTTTTTCTGAGGTCCTGGATCATCTTCACTAACATTATTCTGAATTCTTTTTCTGGAAGATTGCCTATCTCCACTTCATTTAGTTATTTTTCTGGGGTTTTATCTTGTTCCTTCATCTGGTACATAGTCCACTGCCTTTTCATTTTGTGTATCTTTCTGTGAATGTGGTTTTCATTCCACAGGCTGCAGGATTGTCGTTCTTCTTGCTTCTGCTGTCTGCCCTCTGGTGGATGAGGCTATCTAAGAGGCTTTTACAAGCTTCCTGATGGGAGAGACTAGTGGTGGGTAGCTCTGGGTGTTGCTCTGGTGGGCAGAGCTCAGTAAAACTTTAATCTGCTTGTCTGCTGATGGGTGGTGCTGGGTTCCCTCCCTGTTAGTTGTTTGGCCTGAGGCAACCCAGCACTGGAGCCTACCCTGCTCTTTGGTGGGGCTAATGGTGGACTCTGGAGGGCTCACACCAAGAAGTACTTCCCAGAACTTCTGCTGCCAGTGTCCTTGTCCCCACGGTGAGCCACAGCCACCCCTTGCCTCTGCAGGAAACCCTCCAACACTAGCAGGTAGGTCTGGTTCAGTCTCCTATGGGGTCACTTCTCCTTCCCCTGGGTCCTGATGCACACACTACTTTGTGTGTGTCCTTCAAGAGTGGAGCCTCTGTTTCTCCCAGTTCTGTCTAAGTTCTGCAATCAAATCCCACTAGCCTTCACAGTCTGATTCTCTAAGAATTCCTCCTCCAGTTGCCAGACCCCCAGGTTGGGAAGCCTGACGTGGGGCTCAGAACCTTCACTCCAGTGGGTGGACTTTTGTGGTATAAGTGTTCTCCAGTTTGTGAGTCACCCACCCAGCAGTTATAGGATTTGATCTTATTGTGATTGCATCCCTCCTACCATCTCATTGTGGCTTCTCCTTTGTCTTTGGATGTGGGGTATCTTTCTTGGTGAGTTCCAGTGTCTTCCTATCGATGACTGTTCAGCAGTTAGTTGTGATTTCGGTGTTCTCGCAGGACAGAGTGAGCACACGTCCTTCTACTCTGCCATCTTGAACCAATTTCTCTCAAGAATATATATTTATATATGTACAACTGAATCACTTTGCTGTATCCCCAAAACACAACATTGTAAATCAACTATACTTCAATTAAAAAAAAAAAAGAAATCAGATCCTGTGATTCCCCAATGCCTTAGATAACTCAATTAACTGTCATCTACATTAAAATTATTCATTGTTATTATTTCTATTATTACTGTGCTATATATTTTAAATGTTTTAAATAAGCTTTTTAAAAGCATAGATGGTCTACACCATCTTTGCAACCCAAGTCTTGCAAAATATCTTACACATAACATATAGACAATACAGTTTGAATGGGGTTTAATTTGATTTAATTTAGCAGATTTTTATTATTCACTTCCTATGGAATATGATTTTATTTTATGAATATATGATATGTAGAAAATAATAGTATAGTAATTTTATACAGTGTGGCTTAGAAATTCAACTATGTATACCAATGGTGACATCTAATTTGTGCAAGTGTCTTCATTTCTCCTTCTGCCTTAAAAACCCCAGAATTCCAAGAGCTGTTCCTGCTCAGAAATTGTTGCTTATGAGGTAGAATCTTTACCAATGGAATTTCTCCAAACCTCATCTCATATTTATCCTTCACAGGTGATATTCTTCTTCATCCCTTGATGAAACTCCTTTTGTCAAGGATTCTTCCAGTTTCCTACTATTGAACTCCTGCTTTTATCCTTTGTTAGTGTTTGACTTTTAACTAGGAACAGTAACCTCTAAATATATTATTACGTTCCTAGAAAAAGATCATTTTGAGTTCAAAACAAGTGACTTACATATACACTTACTTGTAATCTAAAAGAATTTTTTTTTAAATTAAAACAGTGAGTTTTAGAAACATTAATGAAAATAGAAATATATTCATAAAACATGAGAGGCTGAAGGTTTCCTAAGGACCATATGTTTCCACCTATTAAGTTTTAAAATGAGAAAAAAACAACTAAGACAGAGGTTAATTAAAATGCATGCCTCAAATCACATATGCAGTTAGCAAAGTATCCAGAATGAAAGCTCAACTTTCACACATTCCCAACTTAGGGCTTCACTCAGTATCATATAGCCTTCTGGAAAAGCAAAGCAGCTACCTGAATGCGTGGTCATGGACCTGATCTGCACTATAGCTACAAGAGACCTGGGATCCAGATATTTAGACACTTTTTATTCCTACCTGAAATATGGAAAAAGTATCTTTGTCTCCATTTCTTACATCTGGAGTATGCCTTGGAAGTTGAGATCAAGTTTGCTTTTGATTGTTCTGAGAAAGTGTCTATTCATACTTGTGTTTGTACAGCCCTTGAATATTGAGGAAACTAGATATTGTCTCTTTGAGAATAAGCATAACTTTAAAAAAGCAATGCATGCTATTGACTTACTCTGATGCAAACTTGCTTCATGTGAATTCAGCTGCTCCTGGCCACTATCTGTAGCTGAATTTATATGCTCAGTTAAACATCCAGTCATCAAGTCAGCTACTGGTACCCCTGCCATCAGAAAACTATATTTTCCTCTCCTGGCATTTAGTATGCTTTAAACCTCACATTTATTCAAACTTGCTCAGGCCAAGTTTTATACTTCCTCTTAGTGCTGTGCTGATTATTCATCCATGTAACTACACTGAGAATTAGCATCAAAATGGAGATATGAGGACCAACCGTAATAAAGATGTTATGAATACTCATATCTTCAGATCTGAAACTTTCTGCTTTAAGAGTCTAGAGCATAAATGTCAGAGAAAAGCACTAATGTTTGGATTTATGAAGAGAACTCTGATGCCCTCCTGTGGACAGTTAAGGAAAATCTCAATTTTTCCTTTTACTAGGGCAACTGTATTTAATGGTACGCGGAGCAAAAGAAGAATGGCATATAAAAATTCGTAAGTACATCTTCTCTAACACACACATGTAGTCTAAACAATATGTATTTCATATAATAATCGTTATTAAGGTACACACACACACATACACACACAAAGCAAGAGTAAACAACTAAAAGAATAAAGCCAAAATGGTTACAGTGTTTATAGCTTAATGGTGTTATTTTTAAAACATGAATATGACTTATGTTTTTATAATTTACAGAAAAATTATTTCCAGTTTGCAAAAAATTGATAACACAAGAAGCAATTCAGCAACACAATAAATTTTATTTTAAATTTAGAGATAGGTAGATAAATTTGGTATGTAATATTTTGCAGACTTTTCTAATAAAGTTAGACATATCCAGGAAGGAGATTTCCTGATGAATATGAACACAAGAGGTTAGACAGATATTTTTGCACTATGAATTCTTTTCTTTTTTTAATAAACGTATTTATTTACTTATTTTTGGCTGTGTTGGGTCTTTGTTGTTTCCTGCAGGCTTTCTCTACTTGCGGCGAGGGGTCTACTATTCGTTGCAGTGCACAGGCTTCTCACTGCAGTGGCTTCTCTTGTTGTGGAGCGTGGGCTCTAGGCGTGTGGGCTTCAGTAGTTGTGGCACACAGGCTCAGTAGTTGTGGCTTGTGGGCTCTAGAGCGCAGGCTCAGTAGTTGTGGCACATGGGCTTAGTTGCTCTGCGGCATGTGGGATCTTCCCGGACCAGGGCTGGAACCTGCGTCCCCTGAATTGGCAGGCAGATTCTTAACCAGTATGCCACCAGGGAAGCCCCTGAACTATGAATTCTTAAAGGAGTTTTTGTCATTTTATTTAATTATCCAGCAAACATTTATTGAGATCCAACAATGTGCTAGTACTAGAAACAGAGAAATGGAAAATGCTCTCTGTCTTTCAGAGCATCACCATGCAGTGAACAGATATACAGAGTAACGGTAAGTGACTTTGTGGAGGTCTATAAGGGATGCTGGGGCAGTACAGGCAGAGCATCCAACTCAGATAAAATGGAGGAGCAAAGGAAGCAACTCAAGTGATCCAAAAGATATATTTCCTGACCTGAGCTGAATGTTCAAGATTTAACAGAAATTATAGAGTTAGCCATTAAAAGAGACAGAGGGGGGAAAAGTCAAAGCTTCTTTAGTCAGAGAAAATAGGCACTTAGTATCTGAAAGACTCAGAAAGTACATGCTCAGTCCCCCTCACAAGATAATAATTTAGTGTCATGATTCTGGGAAGGGCTGCCAGGATGGTTGGTCATGCCTCTTCCTGGATAAACACTGTGAGGTAAGCTTGTGATTAAAAAAAAAAAGATAAACTCCTCTTCCTTTGTATAACAGTCCCCTTCCGGTTTCCACAGTCTGGAGCCCAACGCATACTCTAAATGTGATAGGAGCTGGATGAATCATTATTGAATGAAATCAGCCTCCCCAGTGATCTAGCTCTTAATTCAAAGACTTTTTCTCTTCCAGTTTTGTTGAGATATAATTGACACACAGTACTGTATAAGTTTAAGGCGTACAGCATAAAAATTTGAATAACATACATCATGAAATGGTTACCACAATAAGTTTAGTGAGCATCCATCATCTCATATAGATACAAAATAAAAGAAAAAATTTTTCCCTTGTGATGAGAACTCTCGGGATTTACTCTCTTAACTTTCATATATAACCTATATAAGGTACATCTTATAAATGGAAGTTTGTACCTTGTAACCACCTTCATCCAATTCCCCTTCCCCACAACTCCCATCTCTGGAGCCAAGTATCTGATCTCTTTTCTATGAGTTTCTTTGTTTCTCTGTTGAAGTATAATTGACCTACAGCAGTGTTAGTTCTTAGTACACAACATCATGATGCTATATTTCTGTATATTACAAAATGATCACCAGGATAAGTCTAGTTACCACCCATCACCACATAAAGATGTTACATTATCATTGACTAATTGCCCACATTGTACATTTCATCCCCATGACTCATTTATTTTGTAACAGGAAGTCTGTACCTCTTAATCTCTCTCATCTATTTCACTCGTCCCCCCAATATCTCCTCTCTGGCAGCCATCTGATTGTTCTTTTTAACTAAAGATTTTTACTTGGGAGAAAGTAATTCCTTATCTTGTGATAAATTCTTCTTGTGAACTATCAGCATTATAAAATGTTTAAGCTGAAAACTGGACACATGAATCGTTCTGTGAAGAATAGCACCAATCGATAAATATTGCCAGAAAAGGAGGAAATGCATCCTTTGACTAATTCCCGGGGTAGGGCTGAACTAATTACTAACTAAGTCATACAGGTCATTACAAAAAAAAAAAAAAAAATCAGGAATATATTTTCTCTTTTCAGCAAAGAAAATACAGACTCTTGATTTGAACAGTGGACAAGAATGGTATGAAAATTCTTGAACTTTTCAGGCTAGCTGTATGAATTAGTCAAAAAATTTTACCACAAGGGACAGAAACCCATCTCACGTAAAAGGAAACATTTATTGGTTCTTATAATCCAATCAAGATTAACGGCTCACTTGGTAAAGAGAAGACATGCACCTCAACCTTAGAAACTCATGAAGCAAGCATCTTCGGTGTTGTCAGGACCCTCTGCATCTGTCTACTCCTTGTATATTATTTCATTGCAAACCTTATTTTTCTACAACGTGGGAACAGTGACCACCAGTGTGTTCATGAGCCTCATATAGAAAGCAGTCACCACTTGAAAAGGACTGACTTTCTCACTTCTAATTTAAAAAATCGCAGGCATATATAATGTACCCAGCCTTGGTCAGTTGGGTGTTAGATTTTTTAAAAATTAGGAATTTGGATTAGAGTAGCTGTTTTCAAACCCTGATGGCAACATGAGCGTTATCATAGCTGAGTTACTTAATTGTTCTTGTCTCTGATTCCTCATTAAGCAGAGACCTCTTCTTTATATATGGATAGCACTATGAAAATTAAAAAGCACTATGGAAATGGATAGTATTGTTCCTAGTGTTAAACATTAAAGTGATAGTCTTGGGCTTCCCTGGTGGCGCAGTGGGTGAGAATCTGCCTGCCAATGTGGGGGACACGGGTTCGAGCCCTGGTCCGGGAGGATCCCATATGCCGCGGAGCAGCTAAGCCCGTGAACCACAATGACTGAGCCTGCGCATCTGGAGCCTGTGCTCCGCAACAAGAGAGGCCGCGATAATGAGAGGCCCGCGCACCATGATGAAGAGTGGCCCCCACTCGCCGCAACTAGAGAAAGCCCTCGCACAGAAGCGAAGACCCAACACAGCCATAAATAATAAATAAACTTAAAAAAGAAAGTATAAGTATTAAAGAGATAGTCTTATCTTTCTTGCTTTTCATCCTTTCTTGCTTTTCAAGGGACTCATCTAGAGAGTGTGTCTTGGCCCAAAGTTGTGGAAACTTCAGACAATTAGAAAAGAAGTCTTGACCTTTCAGTAATATTATATTGTCTAGAGGAAATTTCTTATAATCTGGTCTGAAAACCTGTCCTGGATATGGTTTGTGAGGCAGAGTTGATACACCTCACTTGTATAGAAGCCCAATTATTTGGAACATTGGACTTTTAATTGAAAAAATATCTAATAGCCAAAGTGAAGACATGTTATGAACCTCTTAGGTAACAGATATATTCAGATATTACTTAACTGATTCTTAAAGCAATTCTCAATAATATCAATTCAGTAGTCCTTTAAAGCACCTTTAGAAATATAAAAAGAATAAAGAGTCAAAAAATGATGTGTCCAGAATGTTATTTGGATTTCATTATATTTGTGAATATGGGTATGGGTAATGTAGACCCTAAAATCAGAATTAAAAATCACTGTAAATTGGATAATGAATCTGTCAAGGAAACTTAGGGGTCTACTGTGCATTCAGTCATAAACCAGGCATGCACTGAATACAGACAGAAGAGCAGAAGACCTGCAAGGCCACTGAGCCATAACCCAGAGCCCAACATGGAACCCAGTGGCCAGCATTGAACAACAAGCCAGGATTGCCGCAAGGGCAGGTTGTACCCACCATCGTGATCTCTATGGCCAGGAATGGGATGACATAAGCATCATCATAAGAGGAAGGATAAATAAAAATTTTCCAGTATCTTGAAGCTATAGTCCATTTACCTCTGGAGTCTTAAGTGATTTTAATAGGTGCTTCTGGAGATTTTTATTTATCAATTACATTTTAATATGTCACTGTGCATATGACTAATTTTACTTTGAAGAATATTTGTTTTTAATTTGGAGAATATCTACTAATCTATCACGGGATATTAATGTGCTGTGGAACATAGTTTAAGAATTGCTGCCTACCAGATTTAGATGAAGGTCAGGTTAACATATCTGTAATACTTTTCTCATGTCTGAATTTTTCTGAGATAAAGTGGGATACGTGGGATAAGAGTTTAAGATAAGTGCAGAGCAAATGGTAGGTGCACTAGTCAGAAACTAAGGAAATTGAGGCAGGAGAAATGAAAAAGTTAATTATCGGCTACTTGACAATTAGTTTTTCTAACCAGATAATAGCATATACATTTAGAGTATGTGAAATGGGACTTATGAGATAAATTATTGGCAATCTTTTGAAGGAGACTAGGACAAATTGAGAACAACAAAGAAGTTTGGGTATCTAATGGATGTATGTGATGGTGGAGCAGAAGGGAACTAGGAAGATATGAACTGCTAAGTGAGATTGATTTGAAATTTTGTTTAACAATATTCCTGGTGGTGACATACCCTAGTTCGCCGGGAAAAAAATCACCTGCTTGCTTTGGCTCACATTCTCTGGCTGTCAGTGGGTAACACCAATTATGCTCTGGGAATATACAGATGAAGCACTGTTTATCCTCTATAAAACTTTACACATGAATAGGTAACTAAAAACCATGAATATTTATAGCTCTAAATTATACACAGCAAGGTCCGCCACATTGGAAATCAATTAAATTTTAGCTTCCCACTGGCTTTATTAACCTCCAGACTACCTGTCTCTCCTTTTCCAATGAGTTTCCTATAAATAAACATGACATATAACTTAACTATATATATATATATATATATATATATATATATATATATATGTGTGTCTGTGTGTGTGTGTGTGTGTGTGTGTGTGTCTGTGTGTGTATATGTGCATGTGTGTTAGGCTGGGTCAATAGATGAATGAAGTATAGTCACTGGAATATCAATACATACTTCTAAATGTAAGTTGGCAGATTTATTTTCAGGTCACAAGGCCCAGTGTACGAGGGTAAACTGATTTTAGAAAGATGCTCTTTCTTTCTTTCTCTCTACCTCTCCCTTTCTGCTACCGTTATTCCTCAGTATATTCTCCTTATTTGTAAATGTCTGAACTGTCACAGAGGTCCAAGTCTTTTCTAGCCACTAGCTAAATCAATGGATTTACAGAGATCAAATCATTATGTTATACACCTTAACATTATAAAGTTATGTCGATTATATCTCAATAAAACTGAGGGGAAAGCAAACAAACAAACAAACAAAAACAGTGGATTTGAATATTGTAGATACTTGGAACAGAGGAATCATCCCCCCATTAGCATCAGGCAGAGTGTGTTCCTCTTCTAATCCCCAAACCCTGTAGCTCTGTGTAAGTGCAACCATACATATGTCTCTATGTAGTTAATTACCTATGTCAAATGGATTGCATTTACTGACTAGAAGTTTGTCACCTCTTATAGTTTTTAAGAGTGGTAAAATTTTTAATTAATTAAAAATTTAATGAAATTTTGTTTAAACAAAAATTCTAGATTGATTTAACAATCAATCAAACTTGCTAATGTGAAGTAACACACATACAGACAAATGCATACAGCACAAATTTAGAGTAGTTTAATTAGTGATTATATACCAAAGCCCATGTAACCAACACGCAGGTCAGGAAATCGAAGATTGACAGCATCCCAGGAGTCCCTTCCTGATCCAATCCCTCTCTCCCAACTAGAGGTAACTCTTACTTTCCTTTGTATTTTTACAAAGTAGGTATGCATTTTTAAGTATTACATTTTTTTCTCATTTGAACTTAATAAAAATTGATTTGGTCTCTTTGTTGTTTTTTTTTATCTTGGTCTTTTTTCCATGTTTTGTTTTTGTGATTCAACCGTGTTGGTACATGCATAAAAATTAGGAAAGCTAATTAGTTAATACATGTCATTTTTTGGTAGAATAACTTTGTACATAAAAGCTAAGTATAGAAAAAAGACTGTGGTTACCCCTGGCAACTGGAAAAGAAGATGTTGGTCTTTTTTCACTCTACATTAATCTTCCAAACCAGAGTATAGTCAACTTCCACTTATTAGTTGGCTTACACAAATGTCCTTTGCCCCTTATTGCCTATCCTTGAGAATGAGGGCCGTATTCTAGGGCTTGTACTACTGGCTGGCTTTTGGTACAACTCACTGGCAAGAATGAACACCATGGAACATAGCCTAGAAATAGACGTTGAAGTAGGTCTCCTTGATCTGAATGACAATACCAAAGCTGGTTTGGTAAGCAACCCAAAAATGTAACATTTCACCAAAGTTCCCACAAAAAGGTGAGTTTCTATTCTACTTCGTGTCTAATACCTTCTGACTCGGTCTGAGAGAAAATGAGAAATGTTGCAACAAACACTATCAGTATAAAACCATTTTAATATTTGTAAAAAGTTAAGATAAAAAGGAAAAAACAGATTTCATATTTTCCCCCCTCATAATAGGTTCCCAGGTGTTTTCATTACAGTTTTGATACAATAAGTAAGTGGTCTTTGAGTGCAGCAAAGTAAAACGTTTTCTACCAAGAAGAAACTTATACTATTAATATTTCTGGACCAATATTATAGACGTAAGATATACTGTGAGATAGTCAACTTGATTTACTTCTCTGATGAGTATGCACATTAGGTATGTGTATGTAGGTATATGAATCAGGGAGATAAGCCAACCCTAAACACTTTGTCCTAAAGTGTTTCTTTTCTGATTTTGCTTCATGTCTCTATTTCCCATTTCAAAAGAAGCAATCCATTAAAAGTAATTTTGTTCTCCACAGGCATGTAGTAAGTCTTTTCTTCATTTTTAGCTAAGTGTGTCATGACTAAGTAAAAGAGGAAAAACAGCTAACCTACTGAGGGATTAGGTAAAACAGGCAGATAACTAACATCACTGGGCAATATACATTTTGAATTTGTAGTCTTAAAGTGAAAACTATTATTAACCTTGAAATCATAGTACACTTCTAAATCTTGAAACATATCTTCTCATGTTTACACTGGGTTTTTACCTATATATTTTTATAGCATTTCCTTAAAACATTATTTCATTTTTCATCAGTCCCTACCCACATATACAATAAAGTTATCAAGCTATCATTAGTTTACTGTTTACAAAGAACTTTCCTGTACCTATCTCTTTTGATCTCCCAAACAACCCTATTAGTCAGACAGATTTAGTCAACAAATATTTACTGGATATCCTCCAGCTGTATATTTCACACTGTGGCAAAGAGATGGTACAATGTGTAAGCAAATATAGTCCATACTCTCATGAAGTTTACCCTTTGGTGGGGAAGCCAAAGGACAAATTACTCCAATTAATTATAAGTGACTGGATAATTATAAGTGTCAAATGTTCTGAAGGAGAAGCAAAGACTGCTAACATATGGTGAAGAAAGTGAAAAGAACTTTTACCATGTATTGAAAGTATCATGTCTGTTTTCTTTTCCTTCCTTCTTTCCTCCTCTCTCTGTTTCTCTTTCTAAGTACACACTATACTTTTTTTTTTCTCTCAAAAGACTTAGCATTTTCCCTCCTTTTCAGGGCAATGTTATAGTTTTTGTAGGAACAAGTGAGTTTTTTTATCACTTGATATAGAGTGTTCATAAATTTTGAAACCTTCCAAGAAAGTGGTATATAGTTTTCTCAGATATGTCTTCAATGCCTATATGATGATGTCATTTTGTTTTTGTTGTTAATGATGCCATCATTGTTGTCCCTGTTGTCTTCTCTCCCCCCCCCACCCCCACGGCTGCCAGTAAGGGAAGGAATGTTGGATTCATAGTAATTCTAAACTTTTGAGCCCTCAGGGGATTTAAAAAATAATCTTTACTTACTCTCTCCTATGGCATTTATCCCACGGATTTAGTTATCATTTTTTTAAAAGTGGAATAAAGTTGTAAGTAGAAGCTTCTCCAATTTTTGAAGAAAAAGAGGAACAAATTTCAGCATAAAACCTAGCAATTACTAACCAAACCTAATAGCCTGGGTTGAGCCCTATCTTGAGGAGCTATCCTCAGTAGAGAAAACTGAAAGTTTGAGTACAGCTGATAGGGTTAATAGAAAGTTACATTAAGTGTTAGAGCTCATTACAATTTTCACATAAAATATTATTATCTGATCATCATCTTGATTTTACATGAAAAAAAAACATTATTATTAGCACCCAGTATTGAATGATTATCTGAGTCTCTGTTTCTGTGGCTTGTGCAAGGACAGTGAATGGTGAAAATGATACTTTAGAGGCATATAAGCAAAGCAAAAGATACTTGGAGTATTTTAGATTCTAAGATTATCTTCCTACCAATGGCAAAACCAAATATCAGGAAAGCAAGGAATCTTATACTGAAGAAATACACAGAAACCCCTGATGTTTTAACTCAATCAAGAAAATTCCCTTTCTCAATTTTGCAATAGGAAATAAGGAAATTCAAATTTGTATGCATACCTTACTTCCTCGAGGTAGTAATGCTTGTTGGTTGATGCAGTTGATAAAACTGTTGCCACGATCTCCAGGAGTCTTCAAAGCTGCACTACTTCTTGAGAGAAAAATCTACAATAGTACAGAGAAGAGAGTGGCCTGTTGGCATAAAAGGTCTCAGCACACTGTCACCCATCCCATAGATACTAATGCCAGGAAAGGGAGACCTCCTTAGGACTAAATCTATGGCTGCAGTTTGGAGCAATAAAGGAAAGATCTGAGAGGTCACAGTCACAGAGAAAATATATCTATATTACAGAAGTGAAGAATTCCATTTTTATCCCAATAGCTAATACTGTCTAGAAACTTCTCAGGCAAGCAAAGAAGAAAAAAAAAAAACAGAATTAAGCTGGCCCCAGATGTCCAGAATATGCACCTTCATTTACTGGGCAGTCACATATGAGAAATGACCTCTCTGGAGGGTACAATATGAATGATTAAAGCTCCCTTTAATGCTCCAAACTACTTCCAAAGCTCAGTGGGAACTCTGTGTTGCATTACTGGAAAAAAATTGAGTAAATATACCATTTTTCCTCTTTAGACCTCATTCTTGACTTTTTCCTAAATACTCTCTCCAATATAGGAATCACTATTTTTTTTTCTCCCAAACATTATAGATGTTATAGCTATATAATTTAGAACAACGAGTGCTTGGGTTTAATCATATAAGAGCATTTCGCCTATTCTATATACAGCATGTGTGGGTTTTCTTATTTCTAACAGAAGATTTAAAATGTTTTATTTGTTACAATAAATATGTCTTTAGCTAAATGAATTCAACTGACTTTTACTGTATTGGAATCCATGCTAAATGGAGGAATTGCTTGGAATGAATGGACTTTAAAGAATATATTTGAGAGTGGGGGAGTTAGTCTCTTTTCTAGGAAATGAATAATCAGAAAAATAGTAGTTCACCCAGAGAACTGAAAGTCAATGAATAACATGGAAGCTGACTGTGAAAGCTTTCAGAAGATAGATAAAGCCAGTTAACATTTGGGATTACAGATATCATGAAATATTATAAAATAATGATATCCGGAGGTAAGGACAGGGAATGAAGAAAAAATAGAAGAAAATTTGAGCATCTATGAATATAAAGATACACTATCCCAAGCATGGAGCTTTTCTCAATTAAAGCAATGGTCTTTACTAGAATGTTTTTGCATATTAATCCCCTAACTCAAAGTAGACACTCACATAATTGTGGAAACAAAGGAGGAGGGTAGGGGAAAAGAGAGTGAGAAAGACAGAAATGAAACAGAAGCCAATGATGAGCATCCCAGAACCTTTCCTGTGCCCTCTTGACCCAGAATCATCCCTAATACTTGTCTGTCATTTCTCCTCACCTTTTCCTGCCCTAGGTAAGAGATACCAATTTTGCATTCTATCCCCATCTTCTTCCACTTATATCTTACTGTCTTTTTGAAAGCACACCAAGTTGGAAAATTCAGTAAAGAATTAATTCTTGTCTATCTCCAACCAGGTCCAAGGCAGAAGGCAGAAGGTCTACCCTCCCACTTCGCAAAGAAAGAGGTTACAGCTGTATTACTAGGTAATTTAACCAGATCATACAGTGGGTGGAGGCAGTATCCTTTTTGAATGGATGCACTGAACTAAGAAAAGACCACAGAACTGATTCCTATAGAGGTTTTTGTTTGTTTGTTTGCATCTTTTTAGTCATCAAGTTATAACTCCTAATTAATAGAGAGCCAAATGCTTCTATGTGAGTAAAATTCCAGAAACAAATCCAATTGCATATCCCACTCCAGTCAATAAATCAAGTGAGACAAAAGAATGAGTCACCATGCTGGTGTCCTTTTCATAAAGTAAAAGGTTTTTTTTTTTCCCCCAGAAAAGGGGGCTTACGTGCTAAAATTTTCTTTCTGATAAAAGAGGATGAACAGATTCTCATGATTGAGAAAGAGATTAGCTACTGAGTAAGAGTCATAATGCTCACAGGAACCACATATAGGATTAGGCATGGAAGTCTTGTAGTCTTACGATCCATTGTATGATTTATACATAATTCAGGTCCCAGAACTGGTAGTGATATACTTACCAGTTGTATCTGTAATAGCTACACCTTCCATACCCCTATTTAGCAATGGTTGAGGAGGATGCCTAATGCTCTCTAAGATATGAACCAACTTAAGAAAAGGTGACCTGAGTGTATTAGCTAGCCACAGCTTAGCTTGCATTTAGGCTCCATTCAAAGAAAACAGGAGAACTTGCTATGCCCCCTCTGATTTCCCCCATCTTTAAATGACCAACAGACAGAAGCAATGTGCCAGTGACCTACATTAACCCTTAACTTAAAGCAGATAGAAAGAACAATTACACTAATTGGTGCCAGATTCTGTTCTATGCAATAATTCAGTATATATGTATAACAATCTAATTCTAACATAACCACCATGAGGCAAGATAATATTTTTCCCTTTTTGCAAAAGAAAAATAGAGAATTCACAAAGCTAATAATTTGCTCATGATCAGACTATTGGTAAAAATTTGAACCTGGCTCTATTTGACTCAAAATCTTATACTATTTCCATGCTGACATAATTTTTAATTTTTTTTCCCTGACACACAAAAAGCTGTTAAATAATTAAGTATACAACTTGATGAGTTTGGAGGTAAGTAGACAGCTATGAAATTATCACCACAATCTAGGCTATAAGCCTATTCATTACCACTGAAACCTTTCTCCTGTCTTATTATTATTACTATTTGTGATAAGAACAAACATGAGCTATAGTCTCATAGCAAAATTTTTAGTACACAATACAGTATTATTAACTATAGGCACTATGCTGTACAGTAGATCTCTAGGACTTATTTGTCTTATATAACTGAAATTTTGTACTTTTTGACTAATACTTCCCTGTTTTCTGCTTCCTCTAGCCTCTGGCAACCACCATTCCACTCTCTGCTTCTATGAGTTTTACTATTTTAAATTGCTCATATAAGTGGTACCGCATCATACTTGTCCTTCTATGTCTGGCTTATTTCACTTAAGATGTCTTCTAGGTTCATCTGTATTGTGGCGAATGATAAGATTTCCTTCTTTTTTTAAAGCTGAGTAATATTTCATTGTATGCGTATACTACATTTTCCTTAGCGACTCCTCCCAATGATGGATGTTTAGGTTGCTTCCATGTCTTGGTTATTGTAAATAATGTTGTAATGAATATGAGAGTACAGATATCTCTACAAGATCCTGATTTAAATTCCTTTGCATACACACCAAAAAGTGGGATTGCTGAATCATATGGCAGTTCTATTTTTAGTTTTTTGAGGAACGTCCACATTGTTTTCCATATTGGCTTAACCAATTTATATACCCACTAACAGTATACAAGAGTTCCATTTTCTCTACATCTTCTTGGTGATATAACATTTATCTTTTTTTTTAAATAAAAGCTATTCTAACAAGTGTGAGGTGACATCTCATTGCAGTTTCATTTGCATTTCCCTGATGATTAGTGATATTGAGTTTTTTTCATTGATCTGTTGGTCATTTGTATGTCTTCTTTGGAGAATTGTGTACTTGGTTCCTTTGACCCTTTTTTTAAATCAAGGCATTTATTTATTTATTTATTGTTACTCAGTTGTATGAGTTCTTTATATGTTTTGGGTAGTAAACCCTTCGAGACATAAGATTTGCAAATATAATTTTCCCATTCTGTAGGTTGTCGCTTCATTTTGTTGATTGTTGATTTTGTGTGTATATATATATATATATATTCTGCAAACAGAGATAATTTTACTTCTTTCTTTTCAATTTGGATGCCTTTTAAATTCTTTTTTTGACTAATTGCTCTGGCTAGGACTTCCAATACAATGTTTGAATAGAAGTAGAAAGAGTGAGCATCCTTGCCTTGTTCCAGATTTCAAAGACAAAGTTTTCAGTTTTTCACCATTGAATATGATGTTAGATGTGGCTGTTTCCTACATAGCCTTTATTGTGGTGCAGCAAATTCCTTCTCTACCTAAATTTGTTGAGAATTTTTTCATGATAAGGTGTTGAATTTTGTCAAATACTTTTCCTGCATCTATTGAGATAATGTGATTTTTATTCTTCATTCTGTTAATGTGATATATTAATTGATTTGCACATGCTGAACCATTGTTGCACCCCAGGGATAAATCACACTTGGTTATGCTATATGATCCTCTTAATGTGCTGTTGAATTTGGTTTATTAATACTTTGTTGAAGATATTTGCATCCATGTTCATCAGGTATATTCACCTGTAGTTTTCTTGTGGTATCTTTTTCTGTCCTTTGATATCAGGGTGATGCTGATCTCAGTGTTTATAAATGTTCCCTTTTCTATTTTTTGAAAGAGTTTGAGAAGGATTGATAATTCTTTAATGGTCTGTAGAATTCACCTGTGAAGCCATCTGGTCTTGGGCTTTAATTATTTTTAAGTACAAAGTTATTGATTACTGATTTAATTTCTTTTATCATACTCTCTTTATCCAGCAGAAAATTATAGCTTGAAGTACTGTGAAAAATGTATTAATTTAGCATTTTGTTAAATACCTTCTAGGCACAAGGCAGTACACAATCATTAAATTTTATGAAGAGAAATGTATCCAATATTTTTTTTTAATTTCAGAGACAATACACTATGTAAAATTTTCAGGACAATTTGTTATTTCTTTGTAGTAGTTTTTATTCCATTCATTCGTTCAGCAAGTATGTATTCAGTACTACTAAGTACCATGCTCTGTTTTAGCACCTGTGATGAGCTATGCGCAAAGGAGACCATCATGTCTCCTTTGTCATCATGGAGCCCAGCTTCTCTTTTATGTAAATGTAAGTATGTTTGTGTATTGCCTACAAATGTCAAAGAAGTGTTTTAGAAATGGAAGATTGAAGAGAAAGAGTGAAAAATGAAGGGTGAAAAAGTTTAGGTGAAGCACAACAAACCAGAAATTTCACAACATATAGTGATCATCTGTGTGTTCAGGCCTAAGCCCTAGTCACAGAACTCTAAAAAAGAAAAAAGAAGAGAAAAATATGTGTTATTTATTTTAGGCCAATAATAATTTTCCTTAGTTTTGGAAATGTTAAGATTCATTTTTTGTCTTGTAGAAAAATAACATGAATGTCTTTAGCTTCAACCATTTGGGGGTACAAATAACATCAACATTTGAATCTCATTAGTTTGTTAGCATGGTCCTACATGATATCCAAACTCAACATCCATCTCCCACTTTATCCTCAGTAATTTCTGGGATTTCAGATTTTCTCATGTACAATGTATTTTTATTTTTCAGTTAAAACAACCCTCTTCTCTGTGTCTGTAACCCTCTTGAGCGTGGAGTTATGTTTCAAAATTTAACCTCTCTTGCCATGGGAGCTCAAAACCAATCTCTTTTAGAGGCAGGGACAAATGTCATACGAGTCTCTTTATTTTCATTTATCCTTTCCTCATTCTGAGCATCTGTGCACCTATGTTCTTCCTCCACAAAATTGGTTTCCCTAACTCTTTTCCCATTTCTGTTTTTTAAAAATTATCAAAACGCTGACGTGTATCAACTCACACCAGTGAATGCTTGGAAGCAGGGTGTATCACACCAAAGAATGCTTGGAAGCAGGGTGTATCACCAGTCTCCTAAATGGAATCTACTTTTCTATAAGATTGGGACAGTCACTGAACTGGTCTAGGAATCATGTTTTTCATTTTTTAAATGGTAGATTTTAAATCTCCTTGGCTTTTTTCCTATTCAATATAATTTTTAAAATTGTAAAAAGTTCTGTTTTTTCCTTAAAAATAATCAAATGAGTATTTTACAGGGTCTATTTTTATTTTTTAAAAAAACCTTTTAAGATGTTAAAACATATTTATACCTATAAATCTTTACAATTCTCCCAGAGTTTCTGTTGCATGGATATTTAATTTGTAGGCTGAGGGATTTGGGATAACAGTATCCTACTATAAAATGTCCTTGTAGAGTAAAGTAGATAGAGGCAATCTTCTGGAAAATACATTATATGTATGTCAAGGCTATAGATTTAGAGAAAGCAAATTCCTCTTCACACAATTATGGGTCTCCCCTCTCCCAAAGAAGCCTGCTAGTACTTATCCATAGTCCTTTTTTCCAGAAAAAAGCTGGAATATTGCTAAAAAAATTAATTTGTCACTGAGGCATATGGAACTGTGAGTGCTAGGAATGAAAGAATATTTATAAATAAAATATGAAGTAAATAACTAAGAAAAATATCAAAGAACTACTAATCAGCATGAAACTTAGATTACACATATGATTCAGGTAAAAATATCAGTCTATAAAAATAGTTATGGAAGGTTTGAGTGACTTTTCTCATTGATCATTTATTTTTTGATTTTACTTAAGGGCAACTTCTGCAAGCTGATTAAAAGGAGGTTTTGCAGCCATGTGCTTCCTTATATGACATACCACCCTAGACTACAGTAACTGTACAAATAAGTCAACAAAAATACCGGGAAGCATCCTTTGGTACTAGCAAGGTTTCACAAAATGAAAAGAGATTAGTTATACAGCTTGTCCTTAATTATTTATTTCTAAGAAGTTATGACCATTAGGGTACACAATGCAGCACTATTTACAATAGCCAGGTCATGGAAGCAACCTAAATGCCCATTGACAAAAAAATGGATAAAGAAGATGTGGTACATATATACAATGGAATATTACTCAGCCATAAAAAGGAACAAAATTGGGTCATTTGTAGAGACGTGGATGGATCTAGAGACTGTCATACAGAGTGAAGTAAGTCAGAAGGAAAAAAACAAATATCGTATATTAATGCATACATGTGGAACCTAGAAAAATGGTACAGATGAACCAGTTTGCAGGGCAGAAATAGAGACACAGATGTAGAGAACAAACGTATGGACACCAAGGGGGGAAAGCGGCGGGGGGCGGGGGTGGGGGTGTGACGAATTGGGAGATTGGGATTAACATATATACACTAATATGTATAAAATGGATAACTAATAAGAACCTGCTGTATAAAAAAATAAATAAAATAAAATTCAAAAATTAAAAAAAAAAAAAAAAAGAAGAAGTTATGACCACTTCTGTGGTTTCATGCAATGCCACCCACTCATGGACCCTTAGAAATACAAAGCAGAAATCTAGTACTCTCCCCTGTGGAATGGAGTTAAAAATATTCTTAGATCAAATCTCATAATACCTCTATATTTCCTTGAAACTCTAAAGCAATAAGAAAGGGGAAAAGACTCAAACTGAACTAGAATCCATTATTTGAAGCCAGTAATGATTATATTTTATGACTTCTAGTCATTATTTAAACGAAAATAAAAGCCTATATATTTTTTCAAGTTAAAAAAGTTTAGTTTCTATTTTATCCATTTAATAAAACTCCAGTGGAATGGTAAGCTGTAAACAACCAAGATTTCAGGTTTTTTCCCTTTGTATGCTACACTGTTTTATTGCTTTTTTAATAAAAGAGGAAAAATATATTTAACATTTTTACTCTAAGTTATAAATAATTTTCAAGTTAAATTTATTAAAATTGTAATTGACTTATTATCTTGAAAGTGCATAAGCATTATAGGTAGCAAAATGCCTTATGTTTCTAGATATTCAAACATCTAAAGGAATTGGATGTTACTGAATAAAATATAATAAAATATATATATATAGTAATAAGTATATTGTCAAAGCTTTAGACAATAATATAACCTATTATATTTTTTTCTTCTACCTTTGCCATTACTTCTTACCACCAAAAGAAAATCCGTTTATCCATATGTATCACTGGAAGAGATGTGAAATAAGGAAGAAAAAATAAAATAAGAGTCTAAGCTATTTGAGGGGTCAGTGCACATGAAATGTTCTTAGGGGCTCTTATAACAGCTCTGCAATACCATAACATATTATTTCAAGTTGTTATTCTGTGTATGAGTATCTAGCTGACAGAACTGATTTTCAAGTGGGGCTCTGTTAAATGGAGCAGCTTGTGCAGGAAGAAATACCCCACGAGCATTCCTTCACACCTTATACCACCACCCCACTAGTTCATCCTTACTCTATGGCTGGAGACATGCCCTAAATCCACCAGAGGAAAGAATGGCCATATAATTGTCATAAAACTTTTCAAATTATCTTTTCCTGTAAATATATTGGTCATGTGCCTCATAAAAAAAAACAGCTCCCAAATTTGATATGATTTCTGCATTTTTTCTTACTATTTTTTGCTCTACCACTTCTAACAATATGGAAAATGTCTTTAACTGCTGAAGATACAGGAAAAGAAATGATTAACATTTTTATTGTAAATATTAAGTACCATATATGGAAAAATTGTCTGATATAGTACAAAGTGTATAGAGATTACTAATTAATGTTAGTTTAACTTTTGGTTTAATGAAATTAAAAGTGTATTTGGGTCGGAGAGAAGATGGCTGAAGAGTAAGACGCGGAGATCACCTTCCTTCCCACAGATACAGTAGAAATACATCTACACGTGGAACTGCTCCTACAGAACACCCACTGAACGCTGTCAGAAAACGTCCGACCTCCAAAAAGGCAAGAAACTCCCCCCGTACTTGGGTAGGGCAAAAGAAAAAAGAAATAACAGAGACAAAGAATAGGGACTGCACCTGCACCAGTGGGAGGGAGCTGTGAAGGAGGAAAGGTTTCCACACACTAAGAAGCCCCTTCACGGGCGGAGACTGCGGGTGGCGGAGGGGGGAAGCTTCGGAGCCACGGAGGAGAGCGCAGCCAAAGGGGTGCGGAGGGAAAAGCGGAGAGGTTCCCGCACGGAGGAGCGGCGCCGAGCAGCACTCACCAGCCCGAGAGGCTTGTCTGCTCCCCCGCCGGGGCGGGCGGGGCTGGGAGCTGAGGCTCCGCTTCAGTCGGATCGCAGGGAGAGGACTGGGGTTGGCGGCGTGAACACAGCCTGAAGGGGCTAGTGCGCCACAGCTGGCTGGGAGGGAGACCGGGAAAAGGTCTGCAGCTGCCGAAGAGGCAAGAGACTTTTTCCTGCCTCTTTGTTTTGCGGTGCGCAAGAAGAGGGGATTCAGAGCGCTGCCTAAACGAACTCCAGAGAAGGGCGCGAGCCGCGGCTATCAGCGCGGACCCCAGAGACGGGCGTGAGACGCTGGGGCTGCTGCTGCCGCCTCCAAAAATCCTGTGTGCGAGCACAGGTCACTCTCCACACCGCCCCTCCCGGTAGCCTGTGCAGCCCGCCACTGCCAGGGTCCCGTGCTCCCGGGACAACTTCCCCGGGAGAACGCACTGCGCGCCTCAGGCTGGTGCAACGTCACGCCGGCCTCTGACGCCGCAGGCTCGCCCCGCCTCCTCTGTACCCCTCCCTCCCCGCGTCCTGAGTGAGCCAGAGCCCCCGAAGCAGCTGCTCCTTTAACCCCGTCCTGTCTGGGCGGGGAATAGACGCCCTCAGGCGACCTACACGCAGAGGCGGGTCCAAATCCAAAGCTGAACCCCAGGAGCTGTGCGAACAGGGAAGAGAAGGGGAAATCTATCCCAGCAGCTTCAGAAGCAGCAGATTAAAACTCCACAAACAACCTGATGTGCCTGCATCTGTTGAATACCTAAATAGACAACGAATCATCCCAAATTCAGGAGGTGGACTTTGGGAGCAGGATATATTAATTTTTCCCCTTTTCCTTTCTTTTGTGAGTGTATATGTATATGCTTCTGGGTGAGATTTTGTCTGTATAGCTTTGCTTTACAATAGCTTTATTTCACTTCACTATATTATAGCCTCTTTCTTTCTTTCTTTCTTTCTATTTTTTATCCCTTTTACTCTGAGCCGTGTGGATGAAAGGCTCTTGGAGCTCCAGCCAGGCATCAGGGCCATGCCTCTGAGGTGGGAGAGCCAACTTCAGGACACTGGTCCACAAGAGACCTCCCAGCTCCACGTAATACCAAACGGCAAAAATCTCTCAGAGATCTCCACCTCAACATCAAGACCCAGCTTCACTCAACGACCAGCAAGCTACAGTGCTGGACACCCTATGCCAAACAACTAGCAAGACAGGAAAACAGCCCCATCCATTAGCAGAGAGGCTGCCTAAAATCATAATAAGGCCACAGACACCCCAAAATACACCACCAGACGTGGACGTGCCCACCAGAAAGACAAGATCCAGCCTCATCCACCAGAGCTCAGGCACTAGTTCCCTCCACCAGGAAGCCTACACAACCCACTGAACCAACCTTAGCCACTGGGGACAGATACCAAAAACAACGGGAACTACAAACCTGCAGCCTGTGAAAAGAAGACCCCAAACACAGTAAGATAAGCAAAATGAGACGACAGAAAAACACACAGCAGATGAAGGAGCAGGGTCAAAATACACCAGACTTAACAAATGAAGAGGAAATAGGTAGTCTACCTGAAAAAGAATTCAGAATAATGATAGTAAGGATGATCCAAAATCTTGGAAATAGAATAGACAAAATGCAAGAAACATTTAACAAGGACGTAGAAGAACTAAAGAGGAACCAAGCAATGATGAAAAACACAATAAATGAAATTAAAAATACTCTAGATGGGATCAATAGCAGAATAACTGAGGCAGAAGAAAGGATAAGTGACTTGGAAGATAAAATGGTGGAAATAACTACTACAGAGCAGGATAAAGAAAAAAGAATGAAAAGAACTGAGGACAGTCTCAGAGACCTCTGGGACAACATTAAACGCACCAACATTCGAATTATAGGGGTCCCAGAAGAAGAAGAGAAAAAGAAAGGGACTGAGAAAATATTTGAAGAGATTATAGTTGAAAACTTCCCTAATATGGGAAAGGAAATAGTTAATCAAGTCCTGGAAGCACAGAGAGTCCCATACAGGATAAACCCAAGGAGAAACACGCCAAGACACATATTAATCAAACTGTCAAAAATTAAATATAAGGAAAACATATTAAAGGCAGCAAGGGAAAAAAAACAAATAACACACAAGGGAATCGCCATAAGGTTAACATCTGAACTTTCAGCAGAAACTCTGCAAGCCAGAAGGGAGTGGCAGGATATACTTAAAGTGATGAAGGAGAAAAACCTGCAACCAAGATTACTCTACCCAGCAAGGATCTCATTCAGATGTGATGGAGAAATTAAAACCTTTACAGACAAGCAAAAGCTGAGAGAGTTCAGCACCACCAAACCAGCTTTACAACAAATGCTAAAGGAACTTCGCTAGGCAAGAAACACAAGAGAAGGAAAACACCTACAATAACAAACCCAAAACATTTAAGAAAATGGGAATAGGAACATACATATCAATAATTACCTTGAATGTAAATGGATTAAATGCTCCCACCAAAAGACGCAGGCTGGCTGAATGGATACAAAAACAAGACCCATATATATGCTGTCTACAAGAGACCCACTTCAGACCTAGAGACACATACAGACTGAAAGTGAGGGGATGGAAAAAGATATTCCATGCAAATGGAAATCAAAAGAAAGCTGGAGTAGCAATTCTCATATCAGACAAAATAGACTTTAAAATAAAGACTATTACAAGAGACAAAGAAGGACACTATATAATGATCAAGGGATCGATCCAAGAGGAAGGTATAACAATTGTAAATATTTATGCACCCAACATAGGAGCACCTCAATACATAAGGCAAATACTAACAGCCATAAAAGGGGAAATCGACAGCAACACAATCATAGTAGGGGACTTTAACACCCCACTTTCACCAATGGACAGATCATCCAAAATGAAAATAAATAAGGAAACACAAGCTTTAAATGGTACATTAAACAAGATGGACTTAATTGATATTTATAGGACATTCCACCCAAAAACAACAGAATACACATTTTTCTCAAGTGCTCATGGAACATTCTCCAGGATAGATCCTATCTTGGGTCACAAATCAAGCCTTGGTAAATTGAAGAAAATTGAAATCGTATCAAGTATCTTTTCTGACCACAACTCTATGAGACTAGATATCAATTACAGGAAAAGATCTGTAAAAAATACAAACACATGGAGGCTACACAATACATTACTTAATAACGAAGTGATTACTGAAGAAATCAAAGGGGAAATCAAAAAATACCTAGAAACAAATGACAATGGAGACATGACGACCCAAAACCTATGGGAAGCAGCAAAAGCAGTGCTAAGAGGGAAGTTTATAGCAATACAAGCCTACCTCAAGAAACAGGAAACATCTCGAATAAACAACCTAACCTTGCACCTAAAGCAATTAGAGAAAGTAGAACAAAAAAACCCCAAAGCCAGCAGAAGGAAAGAAATTATAAAGATCAGGTCAGAAATAAATGAAAAAGAAATGAAGGAAACAATAGCAAAAATCAATGAAACTAAAAGCTGGTTCTTTGAGAAGATAAACAAAATTGATAAACCATTAGCCAGACTCATCAAGAGAAAAAGGGAGAAGACTCAGATCAATAAAATTAGAAACGAAAAAGGAGAAGTAACCACTGACACTGCAGAAATACAAAAGATCATGAGAGATTACTACAAGCAACTCTATGCCAATAAAATGGACAACCTGGAAGAAATGGACAGATTCTTAGAAATGCACAAACTGCCGAGACAGAACCAGGAAGAAATAGAAAATATGAACAGACGAATCACAAGCACTGAAATTGAAACTGTGATTAAAAACCTTCCAACAAACAAAAGCCCAGGACCAGATGGCTTCACAGGTGAATTCTATCAAATATTTAGAGAAGAGCTAACACCTCTCCTTCTCAAACTCTTCCAAAATATTGCAGAGGGAGGAACACTCCCAAACTAATTCTACGAGGCCACCATCACCCTGATACCAAAACCAGACAAAGATGTCACAAAGAAAGAAAACTACAGGCCAATATCACTGATGAACATAGATGCAAAAATCCTCAACAAAATACTAGCAAACAGAATCCAACAGCACATTAAAAGGATCATACACCATGATCAAGTGGGGTTCATCCCAGGAATGCAAGGATTCTTCAATATATGCAAATCAATCAATGTGATACACCATATTAACAAATTGAAGGAGAAAAACCATATGATCATCTCAATAGATGCAGAGAAAGCTTGTGACAAAATTCAACACCCATTTATGATAAAAGCCCTGCAGAAAGTAGGCATAGAGGGAACTTTCCTCAACATAATAAAGGCCATATATGACAAACCCACAGCCAACATTGTCCTCAATGGTGAAAAACTGAAACCATTTCCACTAAGATCAGGAACAAGACAAGGTTGCCCACTCTCACCACTATTATTCAACATAGTGTTGGAAGTGTTAGCCACAGCAATCAGAGAAGACAAAGAAATAAAAGGAATCCAAATCGGAAAAGAAGAAGTAAAGCTGTCACTATTTGCAGATGACATGATACTATACATAGAGAATCCTAAAGATGCTACCAGAAAACTCCTAGAGCTAATCAATGAATTTGGTAAAGTAGCAGGATACAAAATTAATGCACAGAAATCTCTTGCATTTCTATACACTAATGACGAAAAATCTGAAAGTGAAATTAAGAAAACACTCCCATTTACCATTGCAACAAAAAGAATAAAATATCTAGGAATAAACCTACCTAAGGAGACAAAAGACCTGTATGCAGAAAATTATAAGACACTGATGAAAGAAATTAAAGATGATACAAATAGATGGAGAGATACACCGTGTTCCTGGATTGGAAGAATCAACATTGTGAAAATGACTCTACTACCCAAAGCAATCTACAGATTCAATGCAATCCCTATCAAACTACCACTGGCATTTTTCACAGAACTAGAACAAAAAATGTCACAATTTGTATGGAAACACAAAAGACCCCGAATAGCCAAAGCAATCTTGAGAACGAAAAATGGAGCTGGGGGAATCAGGCTCCCTGACTTCAGACTATATTACAAAGCCTCAGTAATCAAGACAGTTTGGTACTGGCACAAAAACAGAAATATAGATCAATGGAACAGGATAGAAAGCCCAGAGATAAACCCACGCATATATGGTCACCTTATCTTTGATAAAGGGGGCAAGAATATACAGTGGAGAAAAGACAGCCTCTTCAGTAAGTGGTGCTGGGAAAATTGGACAGGTACATGTAAAAGTATGAAATTAGAACACTCCCTGACACCATGCACAAAAATAAACTCAAAATGGATTAAAGACCTAAGTGTAAGGGCAGACACTATCAAACTCTTAGAGGAAAACATAGGCAGAACACTCTATGACATACATCACAGCAAGATTCTTTTTGACCCAGCTCCCAGAGAAATGGAAATAAGAACACAAATAAACAAATGGGACCTAATGAAACTTAAAAGCTTTTGCACAGCAAAGGAAACCATAAACAAGACCAAAAGACAACCATCAGAATGGGAGAAAGTATTTGCAAATGAAGCAACTGACAAAGGATTAATCTCCAAGATTTACAAGCAGCTCATGCAGCTCAATAACAAAAAAACGAACAACCCAATCCAAAAATGGGCAGAAGACCTAAATAGACATTTCTCCAAAGAAGATATACAGATGGCCTACAGACACATGAAAGAATGCTCAACATCATTAATCATTAGAGAAATGCAAATCAAAACTACAATGAGATATCATCTCACACCGGTCAGAATGGCCATCATCAAAAAATCTAGAAACAATAAATGCTGGAGAGGGTGTGGAGGAAAGGGAACACTCTTGCACTGTTGGTGGGAATGTAAATTGATACAGCCACTATGGAGAACAGTATGGAGGTTCCTTAAAAAACTACAAATAGAACTACCATATGACCCAGCAATCCCAATACTGGGCATATACCCTGAGAAAACCATAGGTCAAAAAGAGTCATGTACCAAAATGTTCATTGCAGCTCTATTTACAATAGCCAGGACATGGAAGCAACCTAAATGTCCATCGACAGATGAATGGATAAAGAAGATGTGGCACATATCTACAATGGAGTATTACTCAGTCATAAAAAGAAATGAAATGGAGGTATTTGTAATGAGGTGGATGGAGTTAGAGTCTGTCATACAGAGTGAAGTCAGTCAGAAAGAGAAAAACAAATACAGTATGCTAACACATATATACGGAATCTAAGGGAAAAAAAAAAAAAAAAAAAGGCCATGAAGAACCTAGTGGCAAGACGGAATAAAGACACAGACCTACTAGAGAATGGACTTGAGGATATGGGGAGGGGGTGGGGTGAGATGTGACAGGGTAAGAGAGTGTCATGGACATATATACACTACCAAATGTAAAATAGATAACTAGTGGGAAGCAGCCGCATAGCACAGGGAGATAGATCAGCTAGGTGCTTTGTGACCACCTAGAGGGGTGGGATGGGGAGGGTGGGAGGGAGGGAGATGCAAGAGGGAAGAGAAATGGGAACATATTGTATATGTATAACTGATTCACTTTGTTATAAAGCAGAAGCTAACACACCATTGTAAGGCAATTATACTTCAATAAAGATGTTTAAAAAAAAAAAAAGAGTATTTGTATTCAAATTTCAGAATGAGAGCATCTTGTCTACTGTATTGGCAACATGATTTATTTTTTTAACTATTTTATTTGATAGTTAAACATATGACTTTTCTCCTTAAATATATTAATATAATACACTATATTAAAATATTTTCTAATTTTGTGTTACCCTTGCATTTCCAAATAATACCCATGTTTAAAACTACATTATTCCTTTAATCTGCTCCTGGATGCAGATAATATTTTATTTAACATCTTTATTTTAATATTCATAAGTAAAATATAGTTTTAATTTTTGTGAAAACATCATGTTTTGCATTGATTTTATCCTCACATAATAGTAAGAATCAGGAATTTTTCTTCTTTTTTGATAATCTAGTAGAGTTTCAAAATCATTGGCATTATCTGTTCCCTAAATGTTGGTAAAATTTCTCTATGACATTCTCCATATATTCTGCTTTGGTTGAGGTAAAGGGATTGTTCTAAAACTTTCTTTTTTGAAATTGTTCAGTTTGGATGTTCTTTATCATCTAGTGTCAGTTTATAAAAATTATATATTCCTAAGAAAGTATCCTTTTTTAATGAAGCCTTCAAATTTACATAGATGATTAAGAAAAGTCTCATTATTTTCTTAATTTGCTAGCCTATGTCTTAGTTTCTACTACGCTGGATAAATTTTCCTCTTTTTTGTCCTTTAAATATGTAGCTTCAAGTCTCCTGATTCAGAAAAGTTGCACTGAATCCTATTATTTAATTTTTGTTTTATATGACTATTATGGGTTTTTCCTTTGAGATCAATTATGTTCATACTGAACGCTCTGTTTGCTGTAGTGTGCTGTCCTCAAGGGGGTCGGTGGTTGATAAATCTCAGAAGTCAGGCCTCTGGGAACTTGCTCAGCTGAAGATAGAGCTCCTTTACCTAAGATTCATACATTCATCCCAGTGCAGCCTACCTCCAATTACTAGTGGATGCAGGTACATAAAGACTTGACCTCTGGCTCAAATTGTTGATAACTCTGAATGGCCATTCCCATTTCAGCATGCTCTACTGGTTCATCTGAAGCTTTCTTATGATTGTACCACAGGACAAATTTTCCCTTTCGTTCACTCCTGTTTCTCTTCCTTTTCTCCACAAGTGGATGTCCTGATAGCTCTCTCCAATAAACTTCCGGCATTCTCATTTCCATAAAGGGCTCGGTCTAGGAGTAGCCAAAATAAGCAGAGACTAAAACTGTATTATGGTGGTGGATTACTGTATTAGTTATCAATCGTTGTGTACCAAAGCTACTCAAAATGTGTCAGTTTATAACAACATTCATTGCCTCACAGAAATTCTGAGTGTTAGGAATGCAGAAGCACCTCAGCTATGTGGTTCTACATTAGGGTGTCTCAGGAGGTGGCAGTCAAGCTGTCAGGCAGGACTTCATTCATCTCAGGCTCCAGTGAGTCTGAAGGATCTGTTTCCAAGCTTTCTCACGTGGATGTCGGCAGGCCTCAGTTCCTCATTGGATATTGGGTAGAGAACTCAGCTCCTCACCACACAGGCCTCTCCAAGGGGCTGCCTCATTAAATGGCATCTGGCTTCCCACAGAGCAAACATCCAAGGGAGACAGTGAGAGCTCAAGACCAAAGCCACATTCTTTTATGAGCCTCATCTCAAAAGTAACACACTCAACATTTCTGCCATACGCTATGGGTCTTAGAGAGCAATCCTGGTATAGTGTAGGATGGAGCTATACAAGGGTGTGAATAACAGAAGGCAGGGATCATCTGGGGCCACCTTGTAGCTGCCTACAACAATTAGTCATGACAAGGCTGGTGTGTTAGCTACATGTTGCTGTGCAACAAATCACCGGAAAATTTAGTGGCTTAAACAACGTTTATTATCTCATCATTTTTGTGAGTCAAGAATTTGGGCACAGCTTAGCTGGATCCTCAGTTTCTGAGTCTCTTAGAAGTCTGCAGTCATCTCAAAGCTCGACTGGAAAGGATTTGCTTCCTAGCTCACTCACATGCTTGCTGGCAGGAGTAGTTCCTCATGGCCTATTGAACTAAGGTCTCAGTTCCTTATAAACTGTTGGCTGGAATCCTTTCTCAGTTCTGTGTCATGGGGACCTCTCCAGAGAATAACTCATGACAAGCAGTGGCATCAGAGCAAGCAAGAAAGAAGGCAGGAGAGAATGCCAGCAAGACAAAAGTCACAGTCTTCTGTAACTGAACTATGAACGGGACATCCCATCATCTTGCCATGTTCACTAGAAGCAATCAGTAGGTTTATCCCACACTCAGGGGGAGGGGACTATACAAGTGTGAAGATCTTTGTGAGCCACACTACAGCTGGAAATGTGTACTCCATCAGAGCTTGTAAGTAACATTAGCTGCAGACACAAAATGGCTGTGTAATTATAAAAACTCACTGTTGGTGAACTAGAAGTTAGACTAGTAGGAGGAAATACTAGTTTTTTATACTAGAAATCTATAAATCAGTCCTTTGAAAAATATGGAGGACATAGTAATAATAACAATAATGGAAATGAATGATTGTTTTCGGAGACAACTGCTGCTTTGGAGAGAGACAACGTAGGGCTGAAAATGATTAACTATCAATTAAAGGCTGAAGATGGAAGCCAGTGGGCCTGCCTAGCAGCATATAAATCATATCTCCTGCAGCTGGAGGGCCAAGAAAACTGAGGAACTGGCTCATGACTTAATCAGAGCAGTAACAGAGCTCTGAAGATGGTCAAATTCTCAACCTAGACATGTTTGTTAAGCCAAGTTCAGGACCTTGATGGGAAAGAACTGAACCCTTAAACATGGGATAGGAACATCTGGGTCAAATAATATTCAGTGATGACTTTTTAAGCAAGAAATGTTCAAAGTCTAGATGTAATTCGAGGGATTTCAGAGCAGTGTCGCCTACAGAGTAGCGATCCTGTTGGGTCTTTAATACTATCAGTAACAAGTTGTCTTTCCCAGTGCACTGGCCCTGGATGGTGTGCCATCTTCAGTAAGTCCTAGTCAGCAAGCACCAAATTTAATACTAAAAGCTTAGGAGTGATTGGCATGTCACAAGCTGAGAACAAGACAATCTTCTCAAGAAGAAAAAGAGTGCAGAAATTCAAGAAGGAGGAAAATGGTGTTATATTGAAGACAAACTATGGAAATCTTCTGCCCAATTTTGCCAGCCATTACTGACAACTGAGGCTGAGCCGTGTCTAACAGTAAGTTCAAATATCAGCCCAAATGTCACCATTGCCAAATAACTGTATTTTTCTGGGTCTCAGTGACCTTGTCAATAAATCAGGATAATATTATTTTCACCATGAACATTCTACAGGGGTTCAGAAAACCATTTATTTTGTATTAAAGTTATAGCCTTAGTATAGGAACAAAGAAAGCTATTTCTCAAATGTTCACTCACAGAAAATGGGGATATGTGTCAGAGAAAAAGCTCAGTATCTGAGACGAGTTTTGCAAAATGTTAAAACAGAAGTGAGCAGAGGTTATATATCGAAAACTGAAAATAGGAATACTCTGAAGACCACCAGTGTTAACCTTTGCCCCCTGCTCACACGGAGGATGCATTCACATTTAAGAAACTTGTTTGTGCTGCCTTCATATTTTGTTGTAAAAGAAGGAAAACATGCATAGAAATGTAAGCTCCAAATAATTACTAGCTGCCAATCCCTAGAAGCCAGCCCTGAAGCAATTTTCCAACCCAATTCATTGATCTGGGCAATGAGTCCCCATGACACTCATCTGTTTACTCTTGCCAGATCAGAAAGTCTTAACCTCACCACAGAGCCTTGCCCCCAGGCCTCTTCTCAAGTCTCCTGGTCCAGGCATCCAAGAAGTTACACCTCAGGTCACCCTGCCCCTGCTCTTCCCTATCTCACTGGACTGCACAGTTATTCTCTAACTTGTTCTCCACTCTCAGCTATATGCTATTAACTGTTTCCTTTAAAGTCAATCTAGTTGCAAAAAAAGCCATTTCAACTTTTGTAGAGCAGCAGTTAAGAAAAAAATAGACAAAATTGGGGGAAAAATATAGTAGGTGGATCTGAATCACTCAGAACTGTCTTAACTATTCTAATCATAACCATTAATTGTGGTAAGTAGATTGTAATAATATTCATCTGTCTTTGCTCCTCTAAAGAGCTCAAAGCATTTTAAGGAATCGACACATTATCTATATACTGAAAAAGAACCCCTAGGAGGGACTTCCCTGGTGGCACAGTGGTTAAGAATCTGCCTGCCAAGGCAGGGGACACGGGTTCGATCCCTGGTCTGGGAAGATCTCACATGCCGCAGAGCAACTAAGCCCGTGTGCCACAACTACTGAGCCCACGTGCCACAACTACTGAAGCCTGCACAACTAGAGCCCATGCTCCACAACAAGAGAAGCCACTGCAGTGAGAAGACCACGTACCGCAACGAAGAGTAATCCCTGCTCACCACAACTAGAGAAAGCCCGGGCGCAGCAATGAAGACCCAATGCAGCCAAAAATAAAATAAATAAATTAGAAGAAAAAAAAAGAACCCCTAGGAATAAATCAATGGGGATTTAAGAAACAAATATTTTTCAAACACACTTATTTGCACCATTTCCTTTTTATTCCCTTTCTGGACAGTACACGATAAAAGCCACCATCTTAATGTCAGATTTCTTACTGGGGTGAAAAGCCAATTTTTAGTTAACCTCCCTCTTTGAAGATTTCCCTTTTGGTGATTGTATTAGTTTGCTAGGGTTGTCATAACAAAATACCTCAAACTACGTGTCTTAATAGAAATGTATTGTCTCTCAGTTTTAGAGACTAGAAACCCAAAATCAAGGTGTCAGAAGAGTTGGAGGGCTGTGAGGAAAGGCTCTAGTCCACTCCTCTCTCTTTGGCTTGTAGATGGCTGTCTTCTCCCTGTGGAAGTGTAGCTGTGTCTTAACATCATCTTCTATGTGTGCCTGACTCTGTGTTCAAATGTCCCCTTATTATAAATAATCTATTATATTGGATTAGGACCCCACCCACTCCACTATGACTTCATCCTATCTTTTCTTTAATTGATATTTAATTTTTATTGTCATTTTTTATTTAATTTTTATTGCAGTATAGTTGCTTTACAATGTTGTGTTAGTTTCTTGCTGTACAGCAAAGTGAATCAGTTATACATATACACATACCCACTCTTTTTTAGATTTCCTTCCCACTTAGGTCACCACGGAGCATTGAGTAGAGTTCCCTGTGCTATACAGTAGGTTGTCATTAGTTATCTATTTTATACATAGTAGTGTATATATGTCAGTCCCAGTGACCTCATCCTATCTTAACTAATAATATCTATAATGACGCTATTTCCAACTAAGGTCACATTCTGAGGTACTAGTAGTTAGGACTTCAACATACAGATTTTATGAAGACACAACTGAACACTTAACCATAATGTTAAAGCTTGATACAATTTTTAAAATACTCATCAGTGGGAAGAAAAAAAAATGATAGATTAAAATGTGAGATCTAGAGAGAGAATGTTCCAACTCTATTATTTTTAGTGTGTAGCTTCACAACCTTGAAAAATTCCTGGAAGAGCAGTTTTATATGTACAATTGTAGGTTCCTTTATGTGAACTTTAAGCTGTAAAATAGATCTTAGGGCAGCTCATCAAATTACAAGGCTCACCAAGGCATTCCTGAAGTTCTTTTTAATTCTACTGCTTGTATCAGATGATTTAATTTTTGAAAATTATCTTTCTAAATAATAGACAAAACAGTACCATTAACTGTGGTAAGATAGGCCTATGACTGTGATAGAAAAAGATTCAAGAGAGCAAATGGAATTTCTGACTCTAATGGCTAAAAACCTAACAAATACTCATAGATCCTTTCTAGAGAACACATGACAAATCATAAATTCCTTTCATTATTTTTTTTTATTTTCATAAACCATTTGTTTGGACCAACTGATGAAGAGCCAATAGTTTTTTTCTTTCTCACTGACTTAATTAAACCAACTAATTATTTGGATGCCATGAAACCATGCAAACCTAATGTATATACACTTTTAAAAGTAGAACCTGCTAAGAAATTTAGTTTAATAAAGAAAGCCATCCCCCTTACATTTACACCTGCTTTGTGTAAATTATATAAAGAACAAAGTCAGGGATTGACTGGCGTACATCTGAGTGATGAGTGTGTAACACATGAATTCAAGTTTTGATTTTCAATTTAGGTGATAACCCTAGAATGCTGATAACACTTTCTTTGTGTTAAAAGTGCTAGTAAATTAAATATTATTTTGATAGAAAGCATTAGGTAATTCAATAAGACTGTCAATTTTAATTAACATTAGGGCCATTTCCCCTCACCTATTCTACTGGTTAATATTTTTCCTGATATTTAAGTGTATAAGGTGAAAATATTATTTACTTTCCTCACTTCTCAGTTACACAAATTTGTTCATTCTAAATATTTCATTCAACATATTTTCTAGAGTTTTCTTTCTAACTTAATGTCAAAGTGAGGTCAGTCCTCCTAGTTCATTTTTATGTGGCCTCAAATAAACTCTTAAAGTACATGCTTCCCAAACTACATTTCATAATTAGTGGGGATATAACCTCTGTCTTAGTTCTTTCCCTTGACACTAAATTTATAGAGGGAATCTACCACATTGAGAGTTATAGCTCCCATATGTAAACTGGCCATTTTATATTAGGCTTTATAGATTTATCTTTAATCCTTAACGCAATCCTATCAGTTTAGGCTCTTTGATTATAAACAACAATGACTTAAATATCAGGTGTCTTTAAATAAATAAACAAATATAATAAATAATTGATTTATGTAAACAAAAGCCCAGAAGTAGGTGTGGCTTCAGACAAGTTTTGATCTGGAGAGTCATAGTCATTTCATCCCACCTTAATCTTGCTTTTAAATTGCATTCTGCAAAGCAACTGACAAGGGATTAATCTCCAAAATATACAAACAGCACATGCAGCTCAATATCAAAAACACAAACAAACAAACAACCCAATCAAAAAATGGGTGGAAGATCGAAATAGACATTTCTCCAAGGAAGACATACAGATGGTCAGGAGGCACATGAAAGGATGCTCAACATCACTAATTATTAGAGAAATGCAAATCAAAACTACAATGAGGTATGACCTCATACCAGTTAGAATGGCCATCATCAAAAAATCTACAAATAATAAATGCTGTAGAGGGTGTGGAGAAAAGGGAACCCTCCTACACTGTTGGTAGGAATGTAGATTGGTACAGCTGCTATGGAGAACAGTGTGGAGGTTCCTTAAAAAACTAAAAATAGAGCTAATATGTGATCCAGCAATCCCACTCCTGGGCATATATCAAGAGAAAACCATAATTTGAAAAGATACATGCACCCCAATGCTGCAGCACTATTTACAATAACCAAGACATGGAAGAAACCTAAATATCCATCAACAGATTAATGGATAAAGAAGATGTGATACATATATACAATGGAATACTACTCAGCCATAAAAAAGAATGAAATAATGCCATTTGCAGCAACATAGATGGAACTAGAGATTACTAGACTAAGTAAAGTAAGTTAGAGAAAGGCCAATATCATATGATATCACTTATATGTGGAATCTAAAAAATGATACAAGTCAACTTATTTACAAAACAAAAACAGACTCACAGACTTAGAAAACAAACTTATGGTTACCAAAGGGAAAAGTGGGGTGTTAAATTGGGAGGTTGGGATTAACATATACACACTACTATATATAAAATAGATAAACAACAGGGACCTAGTGTATAGCACAGGAAACTCTACTCAGTACTGTGTAATAACCTATATGGGAAAAGAATCTGAAAAAGAATAGATACATGTATAACTAAATCACTTTGCTGTACCCTGGAAATTAACACAATACTGTAAATCAACTATACTCCAATATAAAATTTTAAAAAAATTTTAAATAACATAAAGGAAGGGTAAACATATAAGCAGAATCTTTGGAGAGGAAGCTGAACAACTATGGGGAAATGAACAGGAGGGTCTGACAAGAAAAGATTGTTGTTGTGTGCTTAGTGGATTCCCAAGAAAATCTGATGAAATGCACTGTCTTAGTCAGCTTGGGCTGCTATAACAAAGTATCATAGATTGGGTGGTTAAACAATTAACATCTATTTCTTAGTTCTAGAGGCTGGGAAGTCCAAGGGCAAGGTGCTAACAGATCCACTATCTGATGATGGCCTGCCTCCTGGCTTGTAGATGGCTATCTTCATGTTGTTTCCTCACACGGTGGAGAGAGTGAGAGTCCAGTGCCTTCTTATAAGGGTACTAATCCTGTTCATGAGGACTTCATCCTCATGAACTAATTACCTCCCAAGGGCCCCACCTCCTGGGATCATCACATTAGGGTTTAGGATATCAATATATGAATTGGGGGGAGACACAAGCATTCAGTCCATAACAGGCATCTCCCACTTCTTTGTGCTTGCTCAGGCTTGCAGATAAGCAGCGTTCAGGCGCCTGTAGGAAAGAGAAGCCTGACTAAAGTTTGGTCAGGATAAAGCAGAAGGTAAGGAATCACCCACTGTAAACACCTGGCCAGGTCTAAGTCATCTAGTTCCAAGTGATTGCCTTCTGACTTTGCAGGCTAAGGCCTTTTATTGTTCAGTTTGGGTATCTTCCTCGTATTGCAGAGGCTTTGTGCTTATGTCTGGGAGTGGAGTGCTGGGAACAATTATCTATTGGTTTCTCCCATTACTGTGGCAGCCGTGTCGAAAACATTCTCTACTGGGTTTCCCACTGGATTGGAAAGAACACCACTCGCATATGCCATACAAGTCATTGTCTGTCTTTACCATCCCACTGAAACTGTATTCTTGTACTTGTTTGTTGAAAGTTATAACATTCCTTAAAGTGTTCCTATTTCAATTCTTGTTTTCGAGAAGTGAAGAAGTAACCGTGACCTGTCATACTCCAATTCAGCATTGCAGTAGCTCAGGCTTTCCTCAATCTTATCCAAATAGTCCCTCAGTGTTACATCTTTCCTTCCTCTCACCTGGGATCCTCCTTCATATTCCATAGTATGAGTAGAAGAAAAGGAATACACATGTATAACACACACTTCCTCTTTTCCTGATTCTAATGCTGGAATCTCTTATATTAGTCAGTAACATCAGTGTTCTTGTGAGAAACTGAATATACAAACGGACAATGGGCAGATCATAAATGACAAGAGAACTCTGACCCACAACCTCTGTAGCAACTAGACCAGAAAGTCAAACGACACCCCTGTAGCAATAGGCAAAAAGGTAAAAAAAAATTTGGTCAATGATTGTCATCTTCTCTAATTTTTCCTCCTGCTTCCAACTCAAGATCAACCAGGAAAACCCAAATATACTCTCCGATCAATCACACAGAATGCTTAGCTTCTGGGTGGCCTGATTTCAGCTTCTTCCTTCTGTCAAAGAAAATTACACCAGACTTTTCTGGTGTAAAAATTATTCAAAACTATCTCAGTAGAGGTCAAGACCATTGGAAGAGGAGAGAGTAACCGAACTAAGCTCTCTGAAACAAAAGGTGGAAGCATTTTTAAATGCTGGGATGAGCTAATGTAACAACACTGGAGGATGTTAACAGGGAGGTAGGTCAATGTGATTAAGGTACCTGTGTTTACTAATTGTTCTTATCAAACTTAAGCTCCTATGCTCCCAGAGACTGGGAGACAAGGGCCCTGTCTGTTTTGATGAATGCATTTCAAAGGGATGGCTCCCAGGTCTTTGAGAAAGACAGTCCCGGGATGTGGAAGATTTACATCTCAAAGGAGCAGAGAATTTACAATTCCAAGTTTTCAGAAAAAATACTCTAAGAAAAGGGAAGTTAGGAGCTTACAGTCTGGAAGAAGCCTGCCTAGAGTTTAGACAAGCTGAGGGGAACATTATGGCCACCACGGTCAATGCTAACAACCTCCAATCAGAGCACACCTAAAGCCTTCCCTAGTTTTTCATTACAAAAAACTCACAAGCTTTTTCACTGCCCTGTCTGCCTTTCAGTCTCTGCCAAACACAAATGATAGTTTCTGGCTTCCTTAGTATAGCAAGCTCCAAATAAAAAGCCTGTGTTTCTTCTCACTTGGGTTGTCTTTATTTATTTCCACACTTGAAAATATGAGATTCTCCTATAATGGAGATCTTGATCCTGTGGACAAAGAATGCTGCCTGCCATTCCAGTAAACAACAAATGTTGCCTCTGCCATCAAGCCACCCTCTACTGCAGCCTCCACCCCGCCCCACTGATGGTGCATCCTGAGGGGAATTCAGAATGGAGAAAACCAGGAAACATCCTGGGCTCTGGATACTAGGTCTAGATTAAAATGCATAGCTACGGAATAATTTCAATGAGCCCAGATTCTTGCATCTTCTCATACATAGAAAAGCACTAAAATCATTAACTTGAGATGCCAGGGGTTTTTTTTGATTAGCAATAATCTTTGATGTTTGACTACGTGATTTTTTATAGCAAAATACTCTTAAGTATCCTGGCTCCTCCCTTACCTCTTCGGAGCAGTTTCTCAGAGGTATCTGAGAGGTTGGCTCCCAGGCTACAGTCTTCAGTAAGGTCTCCAAACAAAACTTAACTTTCAACTTTCAGGTTGTGTGTTTTTTTTTTTTTTTTCAGTCGGCAATCCTTAGACATTTCCAAATATTTTTCTATAGAATGACTATTGAATTTTAAAAATAAGTTAGATCTAAGGACAATGATATCTCTTCATATTTCAATTTAATAAGGAAAGCATTCTACTGATGTAAATTTAGGAATATTATTTATATCTATTTTAATTGGCTAACTGTGAGTGTTTACCCTTATCTCCATCTTGACTCACCAAGAAAGTCCTGAAAAATATACATAAATTATACAATATGCTATGCATTAATAAATACAAAATTACAGAGAGAAGGAGAAGAATCTGTAGTGATACAAGAGTGAGACTGTAATTTTAAATAGGGTGATCAGAGTACGTTTCATCAAGAAGGTGAAATTTAAACAAAGACTTAAAGAAATTTAGTCATGCAGCTATCTGGGGTAATATTATCCCAACCTTGCAACTGTAGTTTGTGTTTTGGGGGTATAGTAAAGAGTCCAGCATGGCTGGAACAGGGTGATTTTAATGCATTTGGTGGGGATGGAGGGATGGGGGATAAGGTGACAGGCAATGGAATGAGGAGATGTCAGATGACATAGGACCATAAGATCTATGAAGGCAAATGGAAACACTGGCTTTCCCTGTGAAGGAAATGGAGAGCTATTGGAGAATTCTGGGCAAAATTATCATTCAAATAATTTCATGTGATAAAGAGGAAAGAACCCTGCCATAGAAGTCAGTACCTAAGCCTCTCCTGAATGCTGGTTCTGCCACAAACATGGAAGAAGTCCTTTAACTAGACACTACTGCAGTTTCTTTACTGGTAAATGTTGGGCTAGGCAATCTTGTAAGCTCCCTTATTGTTATGGTTTGGCTGCTCCTTGCTTGAAAGCCAATACTCGAGAGATGAGTGTCAGTAGGAAAGAAAAGGCTGTTTTATTCAGGAGGTCCGTAACTAGGAGAAGGCAGACTCATGTCCAAAAACCAACTCTGAAGATTCTGTAGGACCATGAAAGTTTTTAAAGGGAGAATCATTTGGGAAAGGGGTCAGAGTCATTATTATCTTCCCTGTGTGCAGATTTTCTTCTGATTGTTTGGTGGTGGGGTAACAAGGCGGTGTTCTAGGAATCCTTGTTCAGCCTGAAGTTACCATAGCCCACCTGGGTGGGGCTCCTAGTTCCTAGAGAAGAACTCAAAGGTATTGTTATGAATATTCCTTGAGGAGGAACCAGGACCCTGCCCCAGGGCTTCACTCTTGTTTCTTGACTGCTCTTCCTTTGTTTCTCCATTCCCTTCCTTTCCTGATAAGCAATTGCTTGAATCTGCCCTTTGGAATTCAGGGAAGGTCAAGGAGGCTGAATGAAGCCTATTTTCTACAAACAAGAAAGGCACCACCAAGGAAAGGATTGGTAACCAGGAGGGCCTCACAGGGTCCTGCTCTGTTTCATTATCTCTCAAGAAAACTCTGCTATGTGGAAAAATCTATATTGAGTTGGAGGAGACCCGGTTCCTCATATGAGTGGAAGATTGACTAATGTAAAATCTTAATGTTATGGCAGTTGGAAAAAATGGCCCAATGTTTCTTTAATCTTGCTAAATTTTCAACAAGCTTTTAAATTACAATTTTTTTTTAATTTGATTCTGATTAAAGTTTCAATGCATCAGAAAAGAGTTGCCAAGACAGAAACTGTTCCAAGGAAAACACTTTTTGGTGGCTTATGTGGGAATATTTCCAAAAAGTAATATAGACTCCTGAAAAGACAGGATCAAAACTCTCCAGGAGTCTGGGTGCTAAGCCCATTATTGCTTTCTAGGTGCTACTATTAGCATAGCAAAGTCGATCAATGCATTTTTGTAAATAATCCTCTCAACTATTAACAGGGGACAATGTGAGCTTCTAAATGAATTTCTTGAGCTAGATAAGGGACTCAATATAATGAGAAGAACAATTTGTTTTAGCAGGGGGAAATAGGATTTTTTTTGAAAAACACAGCTATCTCTTCACTCTCACTTTTAACCTGATTGTAAAGGATGTGATTATTGCCTCTTTTCTGTAAATTTTATTTAATATTTTTTTGTATTTTCCCACCACTTTCCACTAAAAGGCAGAAATATGAATAAAAATTGCAAAAGCAAGCAAAAGTTTCCTTCAATTTAAAATGTTGTCAGTTTTCTGCAATATACATTGCAGGAATATGTGTTTCTCTCTTACTGTTATTGGTGGTGGGGAACCTCTGTTTAAACTTAGTGAAGTCTCAGAGGTGGTTGATAAACTAATTTCCAGAAAAAAATAAAAACAAAAAACAACTACTCTAAGGGCTTAAGGCTCACTTGAAAAGGTTATGTTAAAATAAAGCCAGAGGGTATGGAAAAGATTTCATTATAGCATGCCACATCTCTCCCAAGTAAAAATTAACTCTAATAAATTCAGAGAGAGAGAGAAAGAGAGAGGAAGAGAAAAAAAAAATTTAAAAAAAAGGAAGCTGCAATGGCTGCTGTTCCTATAATAAGAAGCCGAATTTTATGCTATTATCTGTTTGATGGTTTAAGCAGAATAAAGTGACACACATCTTGAAACGTGAGAATGAGGCAGAACAAGAGAATGTTTGTAAGAGGAGTAATTTCAGGCACCCATGGGGCTTCACATAAAACTCATTTGCACATAGACAGGGCTCTCTTATGGATGATGGATAAATGTAATACCCAGCTACTAGTGTATTTCTTTTTATACTAACAAGACAGGAGAACAAAATCCAGGCTAAAATCACTTTGAAAATTAGAGCAATTTCTAAATGAATTGCACTTCTAAATGATTAGACAGTAACTTTTGGACATCTCCCTCAGGTCACTAATGCAGGTACTCTTATCAGTTACTCCTGTGATATTCAATATTCTTTAACAGTATTGTCCAATGAAGCAAAAAAAAAAGGTGAAAATGGGCTCTGAGTTTTAATCAATACATGAAAGCCTTCAACTAAATTTTACATGAGAGAAAACATATATGGACTTTAATCTTTCAAGCAAAATCTTCCTGGAAAGGAGAGATGTGGGGAAAAATTTAAAACAAAAAAAAGATCAAAGCCAATTAAAAATGTACGAGCGCCATCTGGTGTAGGAAATAAAAACAAACACAGCCTTTAGCAGTCAAATGAACTCCCCTTTTGTGGGTTCATCTCAGTGCAATGGGGTTACGGTGTACTCAAACAGTAATTTTTAAAATAGAATTCACTTTGTGTCTAATACTCAGATGTGACTAGTTAGCATTTGGTTTAAAACTCAATGAACCTAGGGAAGTGAGGTTGGTTAAAGCAGTGAGTTTGCCATTACTCATATATTCTCATATTTCAGGCAAAAATTTATGTTGTAACTCAAGAATTCATATATTTGCTGCAGTTTTACACTCTCATATACATTATTAAATCTTCCCTGATATGTGAAAAGTATATCTACACTTTCAGAAGCAATTCCTCTTTAGAGATATAGGAGAAACAGATGGGTAGCATATCTTTAAGGAAGAAAATTTGAGGCTTATAATGCTAATGTGCTAAGATAAATTTAGCAATATATTTTTTGAAAAGGAAATATAACTAGTGGTATTTGACTGTCTTGGAAATTTATGCACTTAGCTATTAATAGAACCTGAAAACTATACTGCACTCCATCTGGCTCTGCAACTGATTTTTACTACATGTATACATTTAAAATGTAATAACTCACCCTGTTCTCTTATGTTCCCAGTATACTATGAGCGACAGCGTTTTTTTGACAATTTCAAAGACCAACAGAATATTTCACAAATGAGAATACTTACTACTCAAGAACTGTCAGCCCTCTGATATCAAGCAGTCTTTAGGCATGCTCTCTGTGGTTTGGCTGTATGAATGAGTCAGATAATATGACTGTTTCTTTCTTTGAATAATGCATTTGGCAAGATTTTAGCTATGCTCTTTTCCTACAGATATCTAAGTAACAGGCAGTACAAAACACAGCCATAAAAGGCATGAAAGTATAAGTTTTATATCTCTTGTCATATAGAATAAGAGATTTGAATAGTATAGTCTATGTTTCTTTTGTTATTAAAAAGCTGGACTTTTATTAAAAGATAAAAAATATTTAAATGGTGAAAAAACTGGGTCATTAGAATGATCTACCTTTTAATCTCTGATAACAGACTATTGCTTCAGAAATGACTTCACAAGATGACGATGTTGGCACCTAATTTTTAAGCAATGATGAGAGGTTTTGTGTGTTTTCCACTTGCAACCCCAAGCAATTATCCCTTCCAGAAAAGAACTGGACCAAGAGACACTAGGGGAGCTGGCTACGCATGTCTTCCTCATGTCCCATGAGAGAAATGATAGATGTGGCAGAGGAGAGGACTGACTGCTGGGAGTGGGATGTCTTAGCACCTGGCAGCCTGCTCTGACTTCAGGGCTGAGGCTGGCTTAGAGCAGCGAGGAGCAGGAGGGGGCTTGAACGTGATGCAGACATCCAAAGCGTTTCCTGAGAAATGAAGCTACTCACACCAGATTACGAAGTTCAGAAGGTGCTCATAGGGAACCGAAGTTTTGACTTAAAACAAGATAAAAAAAATTCAGTACCAAATTTTTCTCCTGGAATTTAGGAATAACTACCTTAGCTATATTGCACTAAATATCTAGTGCATTCTGGAAATGGCTCAGGCATGAAAAAGTTATGTTGTTTGCATAAAATCAAAACTCAATTCAAGACATTTCCTAATAGTAATAAATATAAAAGTAGGGGAAATATCTTCTTGGAGTACATAAATTTGCAAGAAGTATATTTTTTGCTTTGAAACATGCATTCACTACTTAATAAAAATTGATGAGCAAATTTTTCCTTTTCCTTTTTTTTTTCAGTTATCAAGAGCTTTGTGCCCTAACACAAAATATAAGATTGCTTAGAGGCTCATTATGGCAGCATCAATTTTGCAGTCATATTACATTTTTTTTCAACTTCCCCATGATTTGTACTTGAATATAGGTTGAATTTTGCAAACTTAAAGGTACATGTCTTATGACTTTTCCTAAAATTTTCTAGCATTACCTTTAACATTTAGGAATACTATGCCCTAAATTAAAATTTTTCTTTGTGGTGGTTTGGCCTTTTTCTTATTTTTTTCCTCTAAATTCTGATTAAATTTCTGTTAATTCCAAACTTACTTATTTTAGATGCTTTTGTCAGCACTAATGATATAACATTAATTATGAACATCTGGATGAAATTATTATGTAAATAAAGTTTTAAATTATAAGAGTAATATTTACAAAAATATATTGAGGAACCTTAGGCTTATAGGATACTAACAAAGAACATTAGATATTACTTTTTACCAGTTAAAACTATGTTATCATATAACAAGAACAAGAACCAACAATACACCAGCCACAAAAAAGATTTACAGCACTTCAAGTTTTATGCATAAAGTGAGAAATTAATGTATCTATATCTGAACAGTTTGAAGTTCACATAATCCAAGTTAGATAAATGTGACCTACATAGCACTGAACGTTTTATAAACATTAATTCAGTTAAATTGACAAAGGCTCTTATGAAGCAAATGACATTATGCCAACTGATGGATGTGGAAAATAAAACTCATAGAGTTTAAATGAGATCTGCAAGTTGAAACAGTTAGTTACTGACAGATCTGTGATTTGAACCTACTTCTCTCTGCTCATTCCACTGCTCAACACTGAGTTTTAAAACCTGGCCCTTACTATTGGTACAGTTCCATACTGAGCTACATATTACCAAAGAAACAGGAGAAACTGACATAAGAGAAGTTCTTTAGGAAGATTATGACCTTTGAGAGGTAAACCTATACACACACACACAAGTAAATATACAGCTTTATATAATAAAGTTGATAATATATAACTTTAGTATGTTGGTGTGTGGTGAGGAGTTGTAGTTAATCAGCTGAAGAATCCCTGCTGTCAGTCTGATGGGGGAGGAATGCAAGCTAACATAAAATTATAATGCATAGTAATGAGAAATTTGATAAAGTTTCATGTAGGATCCTGTAAAAGCACACAAAAAGAAACAATTAATGTAGTCTTGGGTTTGGGGTACATTTTTTAAAACATCCCCCAGGGTAATTACCTGAGAAAATCTTTGAAGGTCAAGTAGAAATTATGCAGGTGAAGAGAATGGAGATGTAAAAGGCATTAGAGACAGAGAAAATAGCACGTGAAAAATTTCAGCAGTGAGAGAGCAGGTGATAGTTGGTGAAATTACAGTTTAGTTCCTGACAACTAATCTATAGAGTATGTGTTAGGGTGCGAAGAGATGAAACCAGACACGGAAGCAGGGACGAGTCAGGGAGGGCTTTTTATATTTAAGACAATTTGGAGTCATGGAATATTTTAAGCCAGGGACTGACAGATCGAATTGACAACAATATAGAAACATATTAGAGGGTCTTGTCATGAGAAGTAGAGAAAAGGGATAAGATTTTTTTTAATTAGCCAGTCAAGAAAATGATGAGCCTTGAATTATTGATTAAGACAAATAAATGTCTAGTATATACAACACACAGTGATATAAAATGATCCACTAATGGTAATTGAGTGAAACATATATTTACCTATATTTCATGTTTAAAATTTTCATAATAGAAAGATTAAATATATAATACCACCTAAAATAAAAAATTAATTGGTAATATAGTATTCATTACATTGTGATAAAAAGTTATTATTGATAAATGCAACAATATGAAAAGATGTGTTAGATGAGATACACTGGATAATTTCTAAAATCCATTAGAACTATAAATTTCTACATTATGAACTTTTTATAGTTTTACGAGAAAGAGTCACAGACTCTCTTTAAATAGTTTTTAAATGATGTAATTAACAAAGAACATGTGGGGAGGAAAGCGAAAATTTCGTGTCTCAAAAATAAACAAGATTTTATTTAGAAATGGAGTCTGTTAAAATTTTCTCCAATTAATGAACTAAAGGAAGTAAAGAACGATGCATAAATAAACCATTTTAATGCTTAATGAGTCCACAATGTTCTGGATTTTATTTTAAGAAAATGTACCATGTTTTTATATTTTGATGTTTTTTGTACCTGTCCTTATAAAAACATTTATTTCGTATATCAACCCTTTTGTTTTTCTACACTTTTACTTTAGAAGTTATCAAAAACACCATCAGATGTATAGATAAAATTCTGATGTCATGCCTTGCATAAAGAAGTTGTTAACATTTATGCTCTAGGAAATAATACTATATTTTCTGCTACTAAACTATGATAAAACTCTGAGAGTGTACTAAGAAGCCAAATTTTAAAAGCCCAAAGCAAGAATTCAAAAATTCTTTATTAACACTTAGTATGTGACTTAGATGCATAAGACATGAAAGTACATAGGTTTTGGGAAAGGGAGTCACAAAAATGTAAATTCTCTACATTGTGTAAGGGAGAGGTAAGCTTCAAGATCACTGTATTCACACTAATGATACAGCAAACAAATATGTTTGTTTAAACTTTTTTTTAGCTTTAAGGAAACAGGTATAGACATACAGAAGACATATAGAATAACAGCACTGGAGGAGCATGCAAGAAAACAAAGAAGCTATAGAATGTTCAAGAACCCTGAGTCTTCCAAGAAACTTTTTTTTTTGGCCGTGCCACCCAGGTTGTGGGATCTTAGTTCCCTGACCAGGGATTGAATCCGGGCCCTTGCAGTGAAAGCACAAAGTCCTAACCACTAGACCACCAGGAAATTCCCCAAGAAACTCTTTTTGGCTTTATATAGCACAACTATACCAGTCTTTAAGTCTGTGAGGCAATAAGTGGTGCTAAATAATTAAATATAAAAAGTTGCATATCCAGCTTTAACTATGCATATGTAGTTACTGGATATATAACTATTTGAACACATGACTCCTAATAGATTTGTAACTATTATACTAAATATATATAAGAATTATATATAAGATACATCTGTAAGAATTATATACAAGCTTCTACAGGAGCACAGTAGAATGGAATTGTTCCCACTCTGGGAGGGTTGAAAAGACTTATTTGTGATACATTTAGAAGGAAGAGTTTGAGTTTGATAATAGAAGATGTAGGGAGTTAGGTATATTCTCTAAAAATAAACAAATAATTTAATTAATTAAAATAAAAACTATAGTCTTCTTTCTAACCAGTGAAATAAACTAAATTTTAAAATCTTCTTTACTGCTGCATACTACCAGAATGTAAGAGTATAGAAAAAGAATGAAACTTCTTTAATTTAATAAGGCACAGTGAATGAAAATCCAAAAGAATGATCCTTAATGGTGAAAACATTCAAATGTCAAAAACAACTCAAAGATGACCACAAATATACAACTTTATAGCATTATGCTAAATACCTTAGTTAATACAATAAGGAAGAAAAAAACAACAAATATACCCAGGAGGATAAACACAAAATCAACATAAAAAAATCAACAGCTTCCAAAATAACAGTAATGCCCAATTAAAAGTGATGGAAAATTACAATAGCAATTTAAGCTTTAAAATATATAGGAATTAACATAAAATAAATAGGGACATTTAATAAAAAGAAATCCACATGAAAAATGGATTCTACATGGGAATCCTATATTCTGCTTGGGAAGACTCGATATTTTTAAAACGATAGTTCTTTTAATAAATCAAAAGTAATTAAAATAAAAATGAATGATACAGTTTATGCATCTTGACCTCTTGATTCCAAAGTTCTTCTGGAAGGGAGAAATTAGGGGGGGGGAAAAAGCATAGATTTTAAAAAAAGAACAATGAGATTTGTCACAGCAGAGATAAAAAAAAAAATAAAAGTCAGGAGAAATTAAAAGAATAAAATATGGCCTAGGAGTAAACAAAGTAACTGTCTTAGTTTGGGGTGCTATAAAAAATTACCATAGTCTGGGGTGGTTTAAACAACTAACATTCATTTCTTGTAATTCTGGAAACTGGAACTCCAAGATCAGGGTGCCAGCATAGTTAGGTTCTGGTGAGGACCCTCTTCAGGTTTGCACACTGCCTACCTCTATTTATATCCTGATATGACAGAAAGAAGGCTAGCTAGCTCTCTGGCCTCTTCTAAGGGCATTAATTCCATTCATAGGGGCTCCACCCTTATGAGCTAGTTACTTCCCACAGACCCCTCCTCCAAATACCATCACAGTAGGATTAGAGTTTCAACATATAAATGGGGAGGGCTGGGGGAGACACAAACAATCAGTTGCATTGCAATAACTGATTCAGAATAATTAATATAATCCAAAAATAAACTCATGACTGTATGGGAATTTATTATATATTAAATATTGCATTGAAAATAAAAATGGGAAAGATAGGCTTTTCAATTTATAACACTAGAATAATTTGTTACCCATATAGAAGAATTTTAAAAATAGGTGAGAGGTTTACTTTACAATATACAAAATTAAATTTTAGGTGGTTAAAAAGCTAAGTGTGAAATGAATAAACAATATTAAAAAGAAAAATAGAAGAAGAAAATTGTAATTTTAGTGTGAGGACACTATTTCCTAAGCCACATATAGCCAAGAAGTCACAGAGAAAAAGAATGACAAATTTAACTGCAGAAAAAATAAATATCTTCTTTAACAGAACTATAAATTACGAGATTTCTGGTATAGTTAATATCTTGTGCTATGATTGGCAGAAATATTTGCTAATGGCATAATATGTAATGGATTAATATCCAAACTATATGAAAAGTTCCAACTAATCAATAACAAAAAATGTAAACCTAAAAGAACCTAACAGAAATTCATCAGAGTATTGCAAATGGTTGAGTTTTCAGATTGTAGTTATTATAGTCTATGATCTCTTTCGTGTAAGAGTCAAATACAAGAGAGAAATAGAAAGTGAAAGTTAAAATAAGTTATTTTATGCTCTAGATCACTGCTGCCCAATATGTGAGCCACATATGTGATTCTAAAACTCCAGTAAGTACATTTAAAAAGGTAAAATTAAACAGGTGAATTTCATTTTAATTTTAATAAATTTATAATCAAAATTAATTTTAATACTATACTTTAACCAAAATATTATCATTTCAACTTTTAACCATTATAAACATTATTAATGATATGTATACACTCTTTCTTACTAGGTGTTCAAAATCTGGCATGGAATTTACAAATACAGCACATCTCAATTAGTACTAGGGACATTTCAAGTCCTCAATAACCACACACACATGTGGTTTGTGTCTACCACATTGAACAGTGGATCTCTGCATTGCATTCGGTCAGACATGATATTCACCGGTGCTTCCTTGAGGTCAGTGCTCTGCACACAGGCTTGTGGAGCACGCTATGACAGAGAATCCTCTGTTACTACCACCACAGCTAGCATCAAAGATTGGCACCAAACCATCTGCTATGCTCTCATTAACGCACATTTAGCACAAAGATCTGAATGACACCAACATTACAAACTTGCTTTGATTAACAAAAGGCAGCATGGAATCCTGGAAGAAGAATTAACGTTTGTGATCAATAAATATCTGTTGAATGAATGTTGAATGAAAGGGAATGGGTTTAAGGAAACATAGCCTACTTATGCAATTAAAAGCTGTATGATCTTGATCAAATCATTTTGTGTCTTTCAACCCCAGAGTTCATAGCTTTAAAATACCTACCTAAGAAGGCAGTAAAGCTGTTGGAGGAATCAATAGGATGATTTTCTAAATTTCCTTATTTATGCTACCTTCTCCCAAAATGAATTAATCAGTGAACAACTTGAAGACATATATAGAATTCAAACAGTATAAGCAGAGATATTTTTAATGTTAAAAAAATGGCAAAGGAAAATTAAGATAGGAAAATTAAAATGATAGCAAGGCTAGAATCAGAGTTCAATGTGCTACCATGTAGTTCTTTATATGAATTCTGCCCTCCAAATTTAACTTAGAGTGTTTTAAAATTTTATTTATTTATTTATTTTTTGCAATCAGAACAATGAAAATAAAGAACCAACATAATTTGATTAACAAAGCTCTATCTGTAGGGGTTGTAGGTATGGCTCAGGTCAGGCTGTCTGAGAATGAATCCTGGGCACACCACACTGTATGTTTGTGACATTGGGCTTATCTGCACCTCAGTTTCTTCAAGAAAAAGAAGGATAATAATTATTTACCTTATAGGGTTTTTGAGAGAATTAAATGAGACATCATATGTAAAGTTCTTGGATAAATGTATAGTTAGTGTGATATGTTAGCTGCAATTATTTTTTTATCCATCAGATTAAAGATACAGAGATAATGCATATGTAGCACCCAGAAAAATGCCTGGCATACAATAGTTATTTAATATATATGCTATTTTATATAGGTATATATATTTTAAAAATCTTAATCAGAGCTGTGTTCAGCACATTTTAATAAATACTGAAAAAACATTGCCAGAGTAGAGGACACAAAAGTAGTCTCTTTAACTAATAGAGGTAAGTTTATCTTTTTGTAAGAAGAGGTCCGGATTGCCATTTCTGCTGATGCTGCTGATGTTGCAGCCATTACGCCTTTGTAGATGAGCACATAAAGAAAAATCTCAATGAGTAGTACCTAATGGGGGCTCTAAAGTGAAATACAGAAATGGATTGACAATTTGAACAAATTCGTCCTTTCAGTAAGTGACCATTGTAAAAGAGTGCCATATTGTCAAAGGTAATTATCATTCTTAAATTCCTTCTCTTTGTTATCTACATAAAATTCTATCCTATAACATTCCCCTCCTTTACAGTCTAACTACTAACTTGTTGTACTATCAATTTAGAGGCACTCTATAAAGCACTGTTGATTGAGTTGAATACATATGCAGATTGTCAAATTCCACTATGATTTACCACCTAAAGGAAAACAGAAATGTGTAATAATTGGCCAAAGTTTACATTTTAGTTATTAACAAAATCAGCTTTTCTGTCCCTTCCAAAGGATAAATTGCTCCTGTATGAAAAGTTAATATATATTTATGAACAATTCAGACAGTAATGACCTTGGACTCTAAAGTTTATATATGACAGGCTTGCATGTCACCTATAAAGGTTTGCACATAAAAAGTATGTGATTTAGAAACTGAGTGTATAGTTCTCTTTCTTACACCAACTCCCATTTGTAAGTAGAACTTGCAGGAAACATCTTTGATAGAATTATGTGCTCTTTTCATTTTCCCAGCTCATTAAAAACCTCCATCTTTAGTATAATCCCTCTCAAGGCTTTGCTGGGCTTTCACTGCAATTTGCAAATACATATACTGTACTGTGTTTGAACACTTTAGAGTCTCTCCTAACATGAGTAACTGCTCTTACCATGGAAAGGGAGAGTGAGGCTGATAGGTTTGTCTTCCAGAGTATAGGGACTATCCCTAATCAGAGAAATAGCTTTGTACTGTCCCCAAATTCCTTTCCTTCAGGGGAAAAACAAATAGAAATACCCCTAATAATTTTTTACCCCGTCCTCAATTTCAAGCTTGAATTCTATATTTCCCAAATTTTAGGAAATTTTTTTTCATTTAAAAAATCTTTTAAAATCAATTCTTAACTTACATTTCTTATTCACTGATTATTTTTATTTACTAATTTTTCTGCAGTGCACTTTCAGTATGTTAATGTGGACATTCACACATTACAGGTGGAAGAGATAACTGCACAAATTTTCTGGATGCAAATTTGAAAATGTATATTGAAGTCTGTAACCACCCACAGCCCTGTTATTCATGGATTCCACTTTTGGTGCCTCAAATCACTTATGTACATGGAGGTTTCTGTAATAATGCCACACATGTATCTCAAATTGACTGTGCATGTGGAAATTGGTCAAATCATTCTTTGTAATTGCTCCAAGTGAGAAACAAAATATATACGCAAAAAACAAGAACTGATTTAATTATGGTCTATACACATATTGAGAAATATATGTGTTTAGAAATATTGTAGAAGGATGCATACTCAAATAGAAATAATTTCCTAAAATTTAAAACATGCACATTATACAAATATAATCCTGAATATATGTAAAAAGAGACAAATATGATTATGCATTCAAAATTTTAGTAGTGGTTATCTCTGTTTTATATTGTTTTACAGATTTTTATTTCATTTGTGATTTTTTTGTAGTTTCTGAATTTCCTATCATATAGAGGCTTTTCTCTGTGGTTATAAAAAAAATTATCACTACCCAGAGGGTAGAAATGATGCAGTAAAGGAATCTGATTCCAATATTGTTGTAAGCATGTTATAACAGCTTCTTGCACATAGAGAAAAAAGTAAATGCTTTTACAATACCCAGGGCTTATTGTTTATTTCACTTGTACTGTGACCCTTTAACCTAGTTCAAATCCAGGAACTTTAGGCAAAGCCAGAAGGCAAAATCGTCCTCTATAATCTCAATGTCACTTTGCGGTGATAAGGATCCCTTGACTCTTCTATCTGTCCTTGCATTTATATACTCAGTATTTTTGTTTGTCCTAGTTTCACTTTACTCTTATAGCTTCAAAATGATGAAACATAGAAATCAGGCATCCCCACCTGCCCTGGATTTTAACCAAGGAGGATAAAATAAATCACAACAGTTTTGCACTCTGTTGAAAATTAATATTCATTGCCCAGGTAATGAAGAAAATGTCTGATAATATCATGTAAGTCATTAGGTCTGTGGATATCACTTGTGTACCATCTAAATTATAATATTCATCATTTCTCAGTCCTGAGTGGCTCTTGTAACAGAGACTACAAACAATATTTTAGAGCTTCCCAGAAGCTTAGTGGATGCTGAGAACCATGTTAAAGGACTCAAAAAGTCCTTGATACTTAATATCATCAGGGGCAAGGGAGTATTTGGGAGACTAAATGCAGCAGAATAAAGACAGGTTGGCAGACTTCTTGCCATCTAAAAGTTATAAGGTAGAAGAAAACCTAATTTCTGCATTCCCTTAAGAGACTGAATGAGCAAAGCAAACTATAATCGTCTTTCCCTAAAAAGCCATCTTACTGTTCACTCTTCCCAAAATGTGAACTCCACACATGTGGTTAACTTGATTTCTAGTATGTGTGGTTTAATTGCCACACACATTCAAGGTAAACCTTGCCGTATGCTGCTTTCTTTGAGACTGAAATACAAAACTTGCGTCACACCTGCAATGAGATGAAGAATATAATATGAAAAGGAACTTCCTAATGTCTTGCTAGAAATTGGGATTCAGTATCATGATTTTGCTAGAAGAAAATAATTGCAAATACTCTATGCTGATTCTTGATCTTATCTTCTGTAAAAAGAAGTTTCATAGAGGAAACAAATTCATCCACTTTTTCTAGACCTAACAACCTTTCTTTGTTAGAGTAAATGCCATGCCTCTTTAAACATTTTCAGAAGCTGTTTTAATAATTACCAACTCTGGCTAACTCTGGGCTTGCGTCCTCTCCCTTTGTCATCTCACCTTCTGACATGATTGCTAATAAGCAATGCAAAGGCTGAAGTTAGGTGACCGGAAGTCAGAGAAGCAATTCATATTTTTTAAAAAGGGCATATGAAGAAAGGAAGTGATAGCCAGCATGGGAAGAAGGTTTTAATGTAACGCATGGGTACTCTGAGAGGTACTTTTACATGTATTACTTCATATATTGATAATAATTATGAAAACAGTGATAAGAACTACACCCTGTTTCTTATGTGAGGAACTGTATTGAGTGATTTACATATTTATGGCAATACAATAATTATAAAACTGTATATATAAATAAGTGTGTATAAGTGCCTTACCTACATATTTGTGTGTTGATTATTCATAAACACCTTAAATCACCCATCTATATGCATTATATTATGGAATACTAAAATATCTTATGAAAATGAGACTTACTATCATGAATTTACTAATGAAAAAGTTGAGGTTCCAGAGGCTTTAAATACCTTCTAGAGAAAAAATAATTGGTAGAGCTATGTGAGTATTTGAATTTAGGTGTATCTTACATCAGTTTTCTCTCTACAATGCTACAAAGTCCCTGTGTACTTGAAAATTAAAGAACATATAGAATTGAGTGACTTCAGAGACAAGAACTTGCCTCCATCTACGTGGTCTGCCAAGTTGTTTCCAGGGAAATGAACTACAAAACCAAATTAACGGAAGATTTAGACGTGGATTTGAATATGTACATGCACGTACAGAATTAGAAATAGACAGATGAAGGAAGAGAGAAAAAACAAGTTTAAAAAGTTGAGGAGAGGAAAACCCAGGTACCTTCAGAAGAGAAATAATGTGAGATGAGACTTAATCCAAATGTAGCAAGTAGAGAGTTATTCATATTTATCAGGAATTCAAGACTACATTCTAGAAGAGATATTAAGGATTATAAAGGAAAAATAAAGATGATTTAGAAGAGAAAGTCGAAATTTTGCAAATGAAAAGGAGCACTTTATTTTTGAGTCCTAGGGAGCTTAAAGATGAGTGAGGAATTTTAAAACGGAGGGTTTAAACAGCTGTATAAATCAACACTGTTGTTGATTTCAATACAGAGAAATCAACAATAATGACAATATGGCATCCAAGTTTTTCTCCTATTCCTTTCTTTCATGATGTTTGTCTTCCTACTATTTGTATCAAACATTGTTGGGTGTGGGTGTGTATGTGTGTTATGTGCATCTTTAAATTTTCAAGTCTTAGATCCCAAGATGTTTCCCCTATATATTCCTGCAGTTTTCTATAGGGATAATCATTCTTAAAGTCTCACTTTTTGTTATGCCACATAATCATTCAATGTCCTCATTTAACTCTCCACTATGGGCCTTGTACTATACTAAGGATTATAGATAGACAGAGATATGTATGTATGCATATATATGTATATATATGCATACATACACATACATATTCTATATATACACATATATGCACATGATATATATACACAATATATATATTTGTAGATCCATTATAGCTACTACAATCACACTTATGTAACTTTCCCCTTTGTAAGCATACCCCGTATTCTTTTTCACACTGCAGGTTCGATCATGTATTTGCTTAACTTGCTTCACCATATTAGAGTAAAAAAAGTTTTATCAGCAGCCTGTCAACTAGAAATCTCTATTTATAGGTACTCTTGCTCATTTGCAGTGCTCCGTCACTCTCCTGGTTATGAAATGAGAATATCTTACACATCCAAATAACCATTTGCATAGTTCTTGCCCCTCTTCCGACTCACCCGAGATTTCTCCATCACAGTTACTACTCATATAGTGTCCCAAAAAGAAAACAACATCCAGGGAATCCACTGCCTTGAACTGCTACATCAGTTTAGAAATGTCAATATTCATTGAGCGTATGTTATATGTCAGGAACTATGTTTGGTATATTGCCTGCGTTACTGCTTTCAAAACACTTAGGAACATAAGAGGTAGAGATTTTCACCTGCTTCTGTCAGTGAAGAGGAACAGATGGCAGAGAAGTAATATCTGTGCAAGGTCATATACCTCTAGGAGTGAACCCGGTGTGTGAGTGAGGTTATGCCTGGCGATTGCTGCACTGAAGATGTTTTGATATATCTGGCTCTGCAAATTGAAAAACGCTAATACAGTACATGAAAACAAAATACCAAGCCCTCTATTGATTAATGCTGTGTTTCTTTAAATGCAAATGGCTTATTTTAATGAATTGGGTCATTCTAATAAGATACCCAGAAATGTAAATTTTCTATTCACTTCAAAAAGAATTCTAAATCATTTCACTATATATAGCTTTCTATAATGATTCCACCATTTCTGTTTCTCTTTTTTTTCCCAAGAATATATAAAAGGTCACCTGGCACTCCTTTATTTTGGCTGCTTTATAAATGTTCATTTCAATTCAAGTGTGCATGCATTTTAATTGTTTATAATTATATGTCTCAGTGTAAATGGTTCTAGTCAAAAACAAAACATTCTGCAGTGATCTTGGTTTATTTTTACTCTGTTGTCACGGAAATCACATTATCCCAGTCTGCTCATTGGTCTTCCTTCCATATTTGTCAGAAATGTATAAGAAAAACATTTAAATAGGTTTTAAATTAAGGTGAAGCATCTGATACTTTATAAAAAATATTGAAAAGTATATTTTTGTCAAAGAGATATGAATAAGATAAATTAAGTAAACAAATAAGCATTCTTTACTGGGCTTTCAGGTGTTTTCCCTCAGGCAAATGAATGTCATGATTTATTCATTAAAGATTTTTTCTGGAAATATCTTAATTGGAGTATAATTGCTTTACAATGGTGTGATAGTTTCTGCTTTATAACAAAGTGAATCAGCTATACATATACATATATCCCCATATCCCCTCCCTCTTGCGTCTCCCTCCCACACTCCCTATCCCACCCCTCTAGGTGGTCAAAAAACATGAGCTGATTTCCCTGAGCTATGTGGCTGCTTCCCACTAGCTAGCTATTTTATATTTCGTAGTGTATATATGTCCATGCCATTCTCTCACTTCGTCTCAGCTTACCTTTGCCCATCCCTGTATCCTCAAGTCCATTCTCTTTATCTGCGTCTTTTTTCCTGTCCTGACCCTAAGTTCATCAGAAACACTTTTATTTTAGATTCCATATATATGTGTTAACATACAGTATTTGTTTTTCTCTTTCTGACTTATTTCACTCTGTATGACAGACTCTAGGTCCATCCACCTCACTACAAATAACTCAATTTCGTTTCTTTTTACGGCTGAGTAATATTCCATTCTATATATGTGCCACATCTTCTTTATCCATTCATCTGTCAATGGACATCTAGGTTGCTTCCATATCCTGGCTATTGTAAATAGAGATGCAATGAACACTGTGGTACATGACTCTTTTTGAATTATGGTTTTCTCAGGGTATATACCCAGTAGTGGGATTGCTGGGTCATAGGGTAGTTCTAGTTTTAGTTTTTTAACGAACCTCCATACTGTTCTCCCTAGTGGCTATATCAATTTACATTCCCACCAAGAGTGCAGGAGGGTTCCCTTTTCTCCACACTCTCTCCAGCATTAATTGTTTGTAGATTTTTTGATGATGGCTATTCTGACCGATGTGAGGTGATACCACATTCTAGTTTTGATTTGCATTTCTCTAATAATTAGTGAGGTTGAGCATCCTTTCATCTGTTTGTTGGCAATCTGTATATCTTCTTTGGAGAAATGTCTATTTAGGTATTCGGCCTAATTTTGGATTGGGTTGCTTGTTTTTTGGATTTGAGCTGCATGAGCTGTTTGTAAATTTTGGAGATTAATCCTTTGTCAGTTGCTTCGTTTGCAAATATTTTCTCCCATTCTGAGGGTTTTCTTTTCGTCTTGTTTATGGTTTCCTTTGCTGTGCAAAAGCTTTTAAGTTTCATTAGGTCCCATTTGTTTATTTTTAATAAATGTTTTTATTTCCATTTCCCTAGGAGGTGGGTCAAAAAGGATCTTGCTGTGATTTATGTCATAGAGTGTTCTGCCTATGTTTTCTTCTAAGAGTTCTATAGTGTCTGGCCTTACATTTAGGTTTTTAATCCATTTTGAGTTTATTTTTGTGTATGGTGTTAGGGAGTATTCTAATTTCATTCTTTTACATGTAGCTGTCCAGTTTTCCCAGCACCACTTACTGAAGAGACTGTCTTTTCTCCATTGTATATTCTTGCCTCCTTTGTCAAAGATAAGGTGACCATATGTGCATGGGTTTATCTCTGAGCTTTCTATTCTGTTCCATTGATCTATATTTCTGTTTTTGTTCTAGTACCAAACTGTCTTGATTACTGTAGCTTTGTAGTATAGTCTGAAGTCAGGGAGCCTGATTCCTCCAGCTCCGTTTTTCTTTCTCAAGATTGCACTGGCTATTCGGGGTCTTTTGTGTTTCCATACACATTGTGAAATTTTTTTTCTAGTTCTGTGAAAAATGCCATTGGTAATTTGATAGGGATTGCACTGATTCTGTAGATTGCTTTGGGTTGTATCGGCATTTTCACAATGTTGATTCTTCCAATCCAAGAACATGGTGTATCTCTCCATCTGTTTGTATCATCTTTAATTTCTTTCATCAGTGTCTTATAGTTTTCTGCATACAGGTTTTTTGTCTCCTTACGTAGGTTTATTCCTAGGTATTTTATTCTGTTGCAATGGTAAATGGGAGTGCTTCCTTAATTTCTCTTTCAGGTTTTTCATCATTAGTGTATAGGAGTGCAAGAGATTTCTGTGCATTAATTTTGTATCCTGCTACTTTACCAAATTCTTTGATTTATTCTAATAATTTTCTGGTAGCATCTTTAGGATTCTCTATGTGTAGTATGTAATCTGCAAACAGTGACAGCTTTACTTCTTCTTGTCCCATTTGGATTCCTTTTATTTCTTTCTCGTCTCTGATTGTTGTGGCTAAAACTTCCAAAACTATGTTGAATAATAGGGGTGAGAGTGGGCAACTTTGTCTTATTCCTGATCTTAGTGGAAATGGTTTCAGTTTTTCACCATTGAGAACGATGTTGGCTGTGGGTTTGTCATATATGGCCTTTATTATGTTGAGGTAAGTTCCCTCTATGCCTACCTTCTGGAGAGTTTTTATCATAAATGGGTGTTGAATTTTGTCAAAAGCTTTTTCTGCTTCTATTGAGATTATCATATGGATTTTTAACCTGCCATTTGTTAATATGGTGTATCACATTGATTGATTTGCATATACTGAAGAATCCTTGCATTCCTGTGATTAAACCCACTTGATCATGGTATATGATCCTTTTAATGTGCTGCTGGATTCTGTTTGCTAGTATTTTGTTGAGGATTTTCGCATCTATATCCATCAGTGATATTGGCCTGTAGTTTTCTTTTTTTTGTGACATCTTTGACTGGTTTTGGTATCAGGGTGATAGTGGCCTCCTAGAATGAGTTTGGGAGTGTTCCTCCCTCTGCTATATTTTGGAAGAGTTTGAGAAGGATAGGTGTTAGCTCTTCTCTAAATGCTTGATAGAATTCGCCTGTGAAACCATCTGGGCCTGGGCTTTTCTTTGTTGGAAGACTTTTAATCACAGTTTCAGTTTCAGTGCTTGTGATCAGTCTGTTTATATTTTCTATTTCTTCCTGGTTCAGTCTCAGAAGGTTGTGCTTTTCTACGAAATTGTCCATTTCTTCCAGGTTGTCCATTTTATTGGCATAGAATTGCTTGTAGTAATCTCTCATGAGCCTTTGTATTTCTGCAGTATCAGTTGTTACTTCTCCTTTTTCATTTCTAATTTTATTGATTTGAGTCTTCTCCCTTTTTTTCTTGATGAGTCTGGCTAATGGTTTATCAATTTTGTTTATCTTCTCAAAGAACCAGCTTTTAGTTTTATTGATCTTTGCTATCATTTCCTTCATTTCTTTTTCATTTATTTCTGATCTGATCTTTATGATTTCTTTCCTTCTGCTAACTTTGGGGGTTTTTTGTTCTTCTTTCTCTAATTGCTTTAGATGTAAGTTTAGGGTTTTTTTTATTTGAGATTTTTCTGGTATCTTAAGGTAGCATTGTATTCTTATAAACTTTCCTCTTAGAACTGCTTTTGTTGCATCCCATAGGTTTGGTTAATCGTGTTTTCACTGTCATTTGTTTCTAGGTATTTCTTGATTTCCTCTTTCATTTCTTCAGTGATCTCTTGGTTATTTAGTAGTGTATTGTTTAGCCTTCATGTGTTTGTATTTTTACAGTTTTTTTTTCCTGTAGTTGATATCTAGTCTCATAGTGTTGTGGTCAGAAAAGATACTTGATGTGATTTCAATTTTCTTAACTTTACCAAGGCTTGTTTTGAGACCCAAGATATGATCTATCCTGGAGAATGTTCCATGAGCACTTGAGAAGATAGGGTATTCTGTTGTTTTTGGATAGAATGTCCTATAAATATCAATTAAGTCCACCTTGTTTAATGTATCATTTAAAGCTTGTGTTTCCTTATTTATTTTCATTTTGGTTGATCTGTCCATTAGTGAAAGTGGGGTGCTAAAGTACCCTACTATGATTATGTTACTGTCAATTTCCCCTTTTATGGCTGTTAGCATTTGCCTTATGTATTGAGGTGTTCTTATGTTGGGTACAAGAATATTTACAATTATTATATCTTCTTCTTGGGTTGATCCCTTGATCATTATGTAGTGTCCTTCTTTGTCTCTTATAATAGTTTTTATTTTAAAGTCTATTTTGCCTGATATGAGAATTGCTACTCCAGCTTTCTTTTGATTTCCATTTGCATGGAATGTCTTTTTCCATCCCCTCACTTTCAGTCTGTACGTGTCCCTAGGTCTGAAGTGGGTCTCTTGTAGACAGCATATATATGGGTCTTGTTTTTGTATCCATCAGCCAGTCTATGTCTTTTGGTTGGAGCATTTAATCCATTCACATTTAAGGTAATTATCGACATGTATGTTCCTATTACCATTTTGTTAATTCTTTTGGGTTTGGTATTGTAGGTCTTTTCCTTCTCTTGTGTTTCCTGCCTAGAGAAGTTCCTTTAGCATTTGTTGTAGAGCTGGTTTTGTGTTGCTGAATTCTCTTAGCTTTTGCTTGTCTGCAAAGGTTTTAATTTCTCCATTGAATCTGAATGAGATCCTTGCTGGGTAGAGTAATCTTGGTTGTAGGTTTTTCCCTTTCATCACTTTAAATATGTCCTGCCACTCCCTTCTGGCTTGCAGTTTCTGCTGAATGATCAGCTGTTAACCTTATGGGCATTCCCTTGTATGTTATTTGTTGCTTTTCCCTTGCTTCTTTTAATATTTTTTCTTTGCATTTAATTTTTGGTAGTTTGATTAATATGTGTCTTGGTGTGTTTCTCCTTGGATTTATCCTGCCTGGGACTCTCTGCGTTTCCTGGGGTTGACTGACTATTTCCTTTCCCATATTAAGGAAGTTTTCAACTATAATCTCTTCAAATATTTTCTCAAACACTTTCTTTTTCTCTTCTTCTGGGACCCCTATAATTTGAATGTTGGTTTGTGTTAATGTTGTCCCAGAGGTCTCTGAGACTGTCCTCAATTCTTTTCATTCTTTTTTCTTTATTCTGTCCTGTGGCAATTATTTCCACTATTTTATCTTCCAGGTCACTTATCTGTTCTTCTGCCTCAGTTATTCTGGTATTGATTCTTTCTAGACAATTTTTAATTTCATTTATTGTGTTGTTCATCATTGTTTGTTTGCTCTTTAGTTCTTCTAGGTCCTTGTGAAACGTTTCTTGTATTTTCTCCATTCTATTTCCAAGATTTTAGATCATCTTTACTATCATTACTTTGAATTCTTTTTCAGGTAGACTGCCTATTTCCTCTTCATTTGTTTGGTCTGGCGGGTTTTTCCCTTGCTCCTTCATCTGCTGCATATTTCTCTGTCTTCTCATTTTGCTTAACTTACTGTGTTTGGGGTCTCCTTAGCGCAGGCTGCAGGTTCGTAGTTCCCATTGTTTTTGATGTCTGCCCCCAGTGGGTAAGGTTGGTTCAGTGAGTTGTGTAGGCTTCCTGGTGGAGGGGACTGGTGACTGTGTTCTGATGGATGAGGCTGGATCTTGACTTTCTGGTGGGCAGGACCATGTCCGTTGGTGTTTTGCGGTGTCTGTGAACTTAGTATGATTTTAGGCAGCCTAATGGGTGGAGTTGTGTTCCTGTCTTGCTATTTGTTTCACATGGGGTGTCCAGCATTGGAGCTTGCTAATCATTGAGTGGAGCTGGGTTTTAGCATTGAGACGTTAATCTCTCGGAGAGCTGTCACCCATTGATATCATGTGGGACCAGGAGGTCTCTAGTGGACCAATGTCCTGAACTCGGCTCTCCCACCTCAAAGGCTCAGGCCTGACACCCACCAGAGCACAAAGACCCTGTCAGCCACACAGCTCAGAGGAAAACAGAGAAAAAAAGATAGAAAAAAATAATAATAAAACAAATAGTTCCTAAAATAAAAAAAAATTTAAAAAAAGAAGAGAGCAACCAAACCAATAAACAAATCCACCAATGATAACAAGTGTTAAAAACTAAACTAAGATAAACCTATAAATTAGAAACTATTCAGGCACATACAGCAAACCCCAAGCCTACAGTTGCTCCCAGAGTCCACCACCTCAATTTTGGGATAATTCATTGTCTCTTCAGGTATTCTATAGATGCAGGTTATATCAAGTTGATAGTGGAGATTTAATCCACTGCTTCTGAAGCTGCATGGAGAAATTTCCTCTTCTCTTCTTTGTTTGCACAGCTCCTGGGGTTCAGCTTTGGATTTGGCCCTGACTCTGCATTTAAGTCACCCTCTGGCATCTGTTCTTCGCCCAGACAGGAGGGGGTTAAAGCAGCAGCTGATTAGGGGGCTCTGGCTCACTCAGGCCGGGGGGAGGGAGGGGTACGGAATGCGGGGGTGAGGCTGTGGCGGCAGAGGCCAGCGTGATGTTGCAACAGCCTAGGCATGCCGTGTGTTCTCCCGGGGAAATTGTCCCTGGATCACGGGACCCTCGCAGGGGTGGGCTGCACAGGCTCCCAGGAGGGGAGGTGTGGATAGTGACCTGTGTTTGCACACAGGATTCTTGGTGGCTGCAGCAGCAGCATTAGTGTTTCATGCTCATCTCTGCTGTCCGCGCTGATAGCTGCAGCTCGCGCAGTCTCTGAAGCTCGTTTAGGCGGTGCTCTGAATCCCCTCTCCTCGTGCACACCGAAACAATGGTCCCTTGACTCTTAGGCAGTTCCAGACTTTTTCCCTGACTTCCTCCCAGCTAGCTGTGGTGCACTAGCCCCCTTCAGTCTGTGTTCACGCAGCCAACCCCAGTCCTCTCCCTGGGATCTGAACTCCGAAGCCCGAGCTTCAGCTCCCAGCCCCCACCCGCCCTGGCAGGTGAGCAGACAAGCCTCTCAGGCTGGTGAGTGCTGGTCAGCAGCAATCCTCTGTGTGGGAATCTCTCCGGCTTTGCCCTCCGCACCCCTGTGGCTGCGCTCTCCTCCGTGGCTCCGAAGCTTCCCCTCTCTGCCACCCGCAGTCTTCGCCAGTGAAGGGGCTTCTTAGTATGTGGAAACTTTTCCTCCTTCACAGCTCCCTCCCACTGGTGCAGGTCCCGTCCCTATTCTTTTGTCCCTGTTTTTTCTTTTTTCTTTTGCCCGACCCAGGTATGTGGGTAGTTTCTTGCCTTTTGGGAAGTCTGAGGTCTTCTGCCAGCGTTCAGTAGGTGTTCTGTAGGAGTTATTCCACATGTAGATGTATTTTTGATGTATTTGTGGGGAGGAAGGTGATCTCTATGTCTTACTCCTCCACCATCTTGAAGGTCCTCCATTAAAGATTTTCTTTAGCAAAGAATATTTACAAGTAGCAGCCAGCAACTTTAAAGACTCAAATGCAGAAATAGTGGGCAGTGAATCAAAAAGGAAAAATTTTTTTCTGGGAAAAATGAGGGCTGCTTTTGTAGCAAACAGAGTTTTTAACGTGTTTATTTCTTCAAAAGCAGTGTCAAATTTGAGTTTGGATTTGGGAGAAAGTTGATGGAATAGAAGAATCTTCGGCCTTTATCAGAAACTTCCTTTGACTACCAGAACTTTTCTTTCAGGAGTTTATCTTAAGATAATTAGATGTTGGGAGCTCCGTTTAGGACCTTTGAGTGCTATGATGAAACTAGTATAGTGCCTGACTTCATGAGCTTACCATTTGGGGAGGAACACAGATAAATAAACAATTATAATCAACCATGAGGAGTGCTATTGAAAAAATAGCAAAAACAAAGACACTAAATTTAATCTTGAAAACTCAGTAAAGTCTTACTGAAAAATGTGACTTGTGGACAGACAATTGAAATATGAGTGGGAATTACCTAGGTAACTAGGTGATGAGACAGTGAAAGAAAGTATAGGTATCTTCCAGAATGAGGTGATCAGAAAGTAAAAGAACCCACGAAAAGAAAATGCATGGTATATCCAAGAAACTGTTCATGGATCAATATGGCAGAGTAGTGGTCTTAAAAGTAGTTTTTGTTTGTTTTGTTTAATTAGTCTTCAAGCCGTGGGACTCCTTCCTTAAAGGAACATGCACATGGAGACCCAATATATACCCTCTCCCTGTTCCCCACCTATATAGATACTCTGATTGAACATGAGGTTCCCAAGCAGTCCTGGAGTGAGGTTCTGCCCCAATTGCTCCTGCATCCTTCAAGACAAACTCACAACAAAGACACACACACACATGCACACACATACATCCAGTAGTCTCTGAAAGTACTTTGTAGAAGCCTAGCACACTTTGAGACATGTTTTTTATGCCACTAAGCTTGAGGCTCCAGTGTGATGGAAATGACTGGAAGAAAGGGAGATAAAGTGGTAAATGGACCGTGAAGGATTTTGTAAATTATCTTTGAAGTTCATATGTTAGTTCATCTATGAAGTTACATGTGAGTTTAAAACTCATACTAAAGGCAATGCAGAGATAATGACTTTTTTTGGGGGTGGGTTGGGTGATCCCATTATGCTTTAGAAAATTACTCTCACCATCATGGCAGGGAGCCAGTTATCAGGCCCTGAGACAATGACGTGAGAAATGATAGGCCTGAACCACAGTAATGATGAGGAGGATGAGTGAAAAGAAGTAAGTAACTAGTTAGTTGTTGAGGAGGAAAACTGTCAGATGTATTGATAATTGGCTGGGAGTGATTGTTATCAGCTAAAACGTTTTTGTCTCCCCCAAAATTCAGCTGTTGAAATCCTAATCCCCATTGTGATGGTGTTAGGAGGTGGGGAGTTTGGGGTATGATGAGGCCATGAGGGGTAAGCCCTCATGAATGGGATTAGTGCCCTTATCAAAGAGACCCCAAGGAGCTCTCTCTGCCATGTGAGGAAATGGAAATGATGAGAAGACAGCCATCTGCAAACTGGAAAGCAGATTCTCACCAGAACCTGACAATGCTGTCATTCTGATCTCACACTTCCAGCCTCCAGAACTTCAGAGAAATGGATTTCTATTGTTTATAAGCCATTCAATCTATGGTACTTTGTTATAGCAGCCATAACTAACTAAGAGAGTAATCAAAGAGAGAAAGATTTCTTCTTTGTTCAACCATATGGACAGTGACACAACTTACTGAAATATGGAACACAGAAGGAAGACTAGTGAAATGAAATGAATAGATTTAATCGAGGATATGTTGCTTGCCACAACTAGAGAAAGCCCACGTGCCGCAACAAAGACCCAGTGCAGCCAAAAATAAATAAATAAAAATAAATAAATTTATAAAAAAAAAACCATCATGTAAACAAAATAATGAACTTCTACATGACCCATAAGCATTTCTTCACACCCCTTGGTAATCCCTTCCCAAATCTCAGTCCATCCCTTCATTCCCAGGCAACAACTGATCAGCTCTCTTTCAGTATAGTTTGCATTTTTTAGAGTTTTATATAAATGGAATAATATAATTATACATTCTCTTATCTGGATTTGTTCACTCAGAATAAATATTTTCAGATTCATTCATGTCATACTGTGTATCAATTAACCATTACTTTCAATTGTTGAATTGTATCCCATTGTTTGGGTACTATGACTATACTACGGTTTATTTACCCATTCACCTGATGATGGACATTTGGATTGTTTCCAACTTATGGATATTACATATAAAACTACAATGAACATTCAAGGCTTTGTATGCATATAACATTTTTATCTTGGGTAAATATCTAGGAGTAGAATGTCTGTGTCATATAGTAAATAAATTTTTAACTTTGTAAGAAACTGCCAAACTATTCTTCAAAGTGGTTGTACCACTTTTTCACATACCAACAAACAGTATATGAAAGTTTCACTTGTTCCACATGCTCTGCAGCATTTTGTATGGTCAGCCTTTTTATCTATGCCATTAAGTGTTTAGCACAAACTTATTGTGGTTTTCATTTGCATTTATCTAATAATTAATGGTGCTGAGCACCTTTTCATGTGCTTATTTGGCATTCATCTATGTGGGCCTGGAGTTTTATTTGTGGGATGATTTCAGTTATGAATGGATTTCATTAGTAGATGTATGATTCTTATTGAATACTTAGGTAATTTGTGTATTTCAATGACTTAATGATCTAAACTTCTTAAGAAACAAATTAAACCCAAAGTAAGCAGTACAGAGGAAATAAGAATAAAAGTAGTAATAGATGAAATGGAAAACAGAAAAATAATGATAATAAATAAATGAAACCCAAAGTAGTTGTTTTTAAAAGATCTCTACTTTTGACATTTCAAAGTACTTTACTCACAATGATCAGAAAAATAGAAAAGAGACCCAAATTACAGGAAAAATATCATTAATGAAATAACAGAAAGGGAATAGTAAGGAAATATTATGAAACTTCTTATGCCAGTCATTTTTTACAAATTAAATGAAAGAGTATTCTTTTAATACATGATATACTAAAGCTTAATCATGAAGAAATTTATAATATTTTTAACATCATAGGTACCTAAAAAATTATTTTCATAGGTAAAATCTTCCCATGAAGCAAATTCCAAACTCAGAGTTCATCAGCAAGTTTGACCAAAAGGATAAAGAAAACATAATGTCAGTTCTGCATAAGCCCTTCCAGAGAGTAGAAGAAAGAAAAAACTTAACTCATTTTATGACATCACTATTACCCTAACACCAAAACCAGAAAATCATTACAATTAAAAAAAAAATCCCACAGACCACAATGTCCAATAGAAATAGACACAAAACTCTTAATTAAATACTATCAAATTAAATTTAAAATATGTTAAAAGAATATTACATCATAACAAATTAGGGAAGTTTTACCACAAAGCATGGCTTGACATTTGAAAATTAAGCAATATAATTTACCACATTAACAAACTAGCAAAGAAAATCCATATGATAATTTCACCAGAGGCCAAAAAGCTTTTGGTAATGATTAAGTGAATATTTGCCATGATTAAAGGAATAAAAATAAAATATACCATAAAGGAAGACTGCTTTAGAAGATATAATAAATGTCTAAAATAAAAAAAATGAAAATCTTAAACCACAGATTAGGTCTTGCTCAAGACATGATTAATGAACTAGAATACTGATCTAGAGAAATAACCTAAAATCCATTTTAGAGATATAAAAAGATAATAATTTTTAAAAATAGAGAAAATGTAGAATATAGAAGTTTAACTTATTTAAGAAGAGTTACAAAAGGAGAGCATAAAGAAAATGAATTTAAAGGAAATACTCAGAGACAATGATTGTGATTTCTTACAGAATTCAGAAAAAAAAAAAAAAAACTTGATTATCACAACAAAATGTCAGATTGATTCCCAAGCAAGATAGCTAGTAAGGAATTAGCACCTATACATATTATAGACAAAATGCAGAACATCAAATACAAAGAGAAATAAAAAATGAGACCAGACATATTTTATACAAAAGACTCCTCATCAGCAATTAGAATTAAATGAAAAAATGACTTTAAATTGGGAAAGCAATGTAATGGCTGACTTAATTTAAAACCAAGGGTAAATCATTCTGAAGTCTATGTATTGTTCTCATGTCAAGTCCATGAGATATTAACAAGCTAGAGGCGTTTTAATTAAATTATGCATCAGATAATATAATCCTACCTATTAAAACAATAAAATAGAATTACAACCAAACCAATAAAAGGAAAATAAAATAAAACTTCATCAATTCAGGAAGAATGAAGATGGAAAATAATGAATCTATCTATGAAAAAATTGTTAAGTGGAAAACACTAAGATATTAGGAAAAACTCAAGTTATCAATAATTACAATAAATGTAACAGAATAAATAAATATAAAAGAGAGTCTCAGATTGCATAATAACATAAGAATCCATCTTTAAAAGATGTTTCTAAAATATAAAAAAACCTGCACTTGGTGTTTGTTAGGCACCTTGAGTCACTGGGGCCATGAGTCTTATCAATTCACATATGGAAATTTACAATAAACTAAAATGTAAATAATATAAATATATAAAAATATATTTTAAAATAAATGAATGAGATCTACATATATCATATAAATAACGGAATTAAATATTAAGGGAACAAAGCAAGTGACAATATGATACAAACAATATGGTGTGTGTGTGTGTGTGTGTGTGTGTCTGTGGTGTGTATGTATCTTTTTAGATAATAGTTGCCTCTGATAAAAGTAAGGAATTGAATACAGGGAGTAGATATATATTTTAATTCTTAAAAATATATATGACACAAATACAATTAATAACTTCTGCTTGTTGGGTAAACAGGCATATGACTTGTTTCTCTGTATATTTTTCTATGTTTGTATAAAAGTAACTGTTTCAAGTAAGAAAAAAGGGAACACAACAAAGATGAAGACAATGTATTTACTAAAATTCAAACTATTTTGTTTGACCTTGTTTAATTAAAAACAACAAGAAAGTACTTAGTAGTTTAAAGTTTTCAATAATCATCATGATGTTACCCCTGAACTCAGTTTACAAATGGAAATAAATTGTTTAAACTCAAGGAGAAAAATTATGAGAAGATAAAGAATAGCTCTGTATGTAATCTAAAATGTCATCAGAAACTCTACTCAAAGAGAGATTATCAATGATGTATTACCAGAAATGTGTAATGCTCAGAAACTTTTATTTATTTTTACTATTCTGTTTATTTATTTAATATTGTATGAACTTTAACTGATTAATTACCTCAGTTTATATCAGAAAAAGATTAGGAGTTATAAAAGGAATTTAATCAATACTAAACTATTCTTTCTGAGATCCCAAGAGAGAAACATTACGATTTGGAGTGGGTTTTGTTTATGTATTTACTGAGATAAAATTCTCAAAATGCTGCTCAAAACCCTGACTGCTTGTTTTCTTAAAGGATAGGCCAAAGCCCTGGTATTAGAGAAATGTCCTTTCAAGAATTGACATTAGTCTGGGTGTTAAAAAAAAAAGAAAATAGCTTTTGAAGGTGTGCTTATCTAAGAGGGTAAGCCCCCAATAAGAACCAGCAATCACACAGTCTCCACTAATGAGAACTGATCTAGATTTGAAAGTCCCATCTTCATCCTACTACATAAACAGAGGTCCATCTTCTCTCAGAATCTGTGGGTCAGGATCCAGATTGGCATTGGTACTCATCTTCCTAAATCCTGACCAGAAATATGGCTTCATTGTGCAGGGAGAGATAGAGTGAAATATTTAGAGACAAACTCCTTCCTATGAAAATAAGGTACATGTTTTTCTGCAATGACTAGGTACTTAAAATCAAAAGATCTGAAGAAGTTTTATATGGTGAGATGGAGGTGGACCACTGTAGTAGTGGCCGTGTTATTGGGAAACATAGGAGGGAGAGAAATGCAAAGAACCCACCAAAACTGTTGTACTGTATTTGAAAAATCATATTCTTTGAAGTGTCTTTCCTTATGTAGCCCAACAGACATTCTAAGTCAACTGGAATTAAAACTATAGATATAAATGGTTATTTGATGGGATAATGTAGTCTCAAGTGAAAAGTAAAGGATCATTAGCTTTTGGGGTAGGTTGTAATGTAGATTTCCTGATTTATTACATCTCAGAGAGAATCAGGGATGTAATAATGAAAGACATTAAGAACAAATTTGTTGATTTCTTCAGTGGCTATAAAAGATACTCACTGAGGAGTGCAATATGTTGGGCCTACAAATACCAGGGTTGGTTTATGTTTACATACACATTGTATGTATGTATGTACATATGTATGTATAGCACTATTCCAAAAATTGTTATTTTGATGTAACTAAGCATCTGCAATTTACCTCAGTTTGTTAGCAATGAGATAAGATATTATTTCCACAATGCCTGTTTATAAGTTTTATATACACTTAAGTTCGCCCACTCCCATTTTGGGGTTGGTTTTAATATTTAGTTTAAAATACTGGTATTTAAACCCACAGAATTTCAATCTAGGCTCTTATCATTTGTTTACATTCTCCTCAAATACTTTGAAAGAAATCTTGACTATTTTCATATCTTCCTAGGTAGGGGGAAAAAACAGCTTGGGGGTGGAGGAGCATTTAGGATGAATGTCATTTATCTGGGGAAGAAAAAAAGGGACATTTGTCTGCAGACATAACCAAAGCAAAATTAGTCTGCAGCATAATTGGTCAAACAACCAGCCCAACACATTCCCTGAAAGCCAGAGGTTAAACACAGACATTAATTCAAGATTTGGGATTCTAAATAGCCTAGCATATGACAAGACACATCCTTTTGCTTATATTTTGAGAGATTGCTGCTAATATTCCAAATATGGGTAGATACTCTGACACAGGCATTTTTCTAAATCCCTGTGGTCCTAACACAGGAAATAGCCCTCTTCTGGAAAGTGCTGTGTCAGCTCAAGGTACATCACACAACCTGCATTTTACAAGAGTGAATGCATTCTTAAAAAACAAAACAGCAAAATGTAATTTTTTTCTAGGAGAAATCAACACAAGTACTTTGAGTGGAATTTTCTAGTGAGAATGTGGGGGGAAAGCTCAAAAGAAAGATGCCTATATCAGCAGTTCCTAGAGAAAGCAAGGAATTTCACGCGTGATTTCTTAGAATTCATCTTGAATTAATTTGACATTAATTATTCACTTGATAGCCCAAATTACACATTTTCTTTGCATAAAAACCAGGTGTGCTCCAAACACCCAAAGCATCTGCTATCTTTTGCACATAAGTCAAGGGGGGATAACACTGTAAAACAAGAACACTGCAAAAAGATGTCTCTAGTCCTTACCTTCAGTGGCATAAAAAAGGCACTGAATTAAAAAATCCTTTTTTCTTTTTTTCTTTGAAATAGAATGTGTACTTTGGTGCTGAAGCAAATCATACAAAACTTAATGAATATTCATATGATAGTAACCTCAAACGTCAAGAAAATTTCACTTTCATTTAGACACAAATCCAAACAATGTCAGATTTAGCATCCTGTTTTTTACCATGGGCTATTAAAAGTGGCATGTTCATAATCATGTTATCCTAAGGAGGATTACCGTCCTTTTGGAAAGAATTACAGGTTTATAATTGTTTCAAGACATGAGCCCTTGAGATGAGCTAAGCTTGAATGATTAATCAGTGAAGTTATCCAAAATGTCAGCTTTGCAGTAGAGAGCTTTGTGTTTTTAAAGCCCAAAGTCTAGGAAAATGGTTAGATGGTAGGAACCTCCATAAAGAGCATGGAGGGAGCGACGGAGAGCTTGCCTATGCCTATGTTTGCAGCGAAGAAGACTGCATGCATGTGTCTTGATCTGTTCACGTAAACAAAAGGCGACGCAATATTTGGTACAGTGTGACTGGTGAGGGAATTCCACAGAATAAAGTAGGTTCAAGACTACCCACAGCACGCTTTTCCTTCTCCCAGATATGGTAATTAGGCTCTTTTACACTTTCTGTTAAGATCTACTTTTAATAAAAGAAAATAAGATGTATAGTCATTCATCCACAGATCATATGATTTTAATTCAGGTAAGGAATAAGCAAAATCACTGATTTCTCTTTCTAAAGTGATAAGGGGCATATCTTCTTGACAAAAAAAATTCAAGCAACTTATATTGCATTTGCCTGCCCAAGGAACTGCTTAAAATAACTGGTAGATGAACCATTTCTTTAGACTTTCATGGTGGACTAGGTTTCAATACAGTTTTTTTTTTTTTAATCATGATATTATCTCTCATATTTGCCAATTTTCAGTCCTTCTGGAACAAAGGAAATGTTGATGAAGATTGACTGTGTCTAAACACTTTCAGGAAAAAAAAAAACCTTAAAATTCACAATGCGCTGTTACTTAAAATTTACCACAAAACTAGATTAATGTAAGAAAAAAGTACAGACATCAAATATGGTGAGCAGTGATTTTTAAGTGGGCTTTACAGAAAACAGTAAGAATCCCTAGTTCTCTCAATATCCTGCTCTCAACCAAGTCTAAAGATGATTCTGTTTAAGGAATATGTTTTTCTTTTAAGTTCATCTTTGTCAAAAGTTTGACAGTGATGGGAAAAGTAAAATCATTAGCAACATTTTAGTGAAGCGATTTACCAAGTAATAGTTCACACCTTGTTTGTAATTTACCTCATTGTCAAACTTTGAAACAAAATTCAGCCTATTTGTTAACTAAGATGATATTTCTCTATTACCAGTGGAACAAATAGGAAACTGAGGAATTTAGCAAAACAATATTTCAGGTTTTCAAGTATACACAACAGAAATAAGAGGGTATAATTACTTTTCCACTCAACAGAATAATCTGAACGAATTGACAAAGCTACTCATACTTGATATCTGATATAATTTTGACATAATCCCTCAATTTATATAGTAATACAATATGCCAGGCACAGCTATGCTCACTAAACATAATGGTGAGGTGAATAGTCCAGACATGCAAGCGTTTTAGTAAAACATTAATTAATCATGAAAATAAATATAAAATTGATAAAGTACTATTAATAATGGATCAATAAGAAGTGAATGTAAACACTGACCATTTGAGTAGCATTCTTGAAAAGAAAATATTCTGTTACAGTATTCCACCATATTTTGGTATAACTTCTCATTTTCAAGTATTCAGCTCTTAAATTCTGAGTTTTTATATAAAATTGTACTGCCTCAGCTTACACTAATAAGGTATGCTCTAAAGTGAAACCTAAATTGGAGAAGTAATCGTATCATTGATGCTTCACCTGACTATTGGGTACATACAAAAACAGATGAAAACTTCATAGGTATTTATGGAAAGCAATTTGATACACCAGAACTAATGGGTAGTCAAAAGACTACATTAATTTCTGTAATACAAGGAGACATACACTATTGGCCTTAACATATATTCAAAATGAACAACATCCTGAATCTTCAAAACTATTGTATTTCTACTATTAGACTTAAAATATTAAGAAAATAATATGAATCTTAAGGAATGGATCAAAATGAGAAGGTAACAGTGTTAAGCTCTATAAAGTATTTTGACATTGCCCATTGTATTTTACTATTAGGTCTTAGTTCACTGGGGATAACTGTGGCCCTTTGAAAATTTAAATCAAGAGATAAAAGAGTATATATGAAATGTTTAAAAGTAATAATTGTAGAAAAGTATTTTATCTCATGTAAATATGACTATGACACATGACTTTGCTCTTTACCTACTGGAAGCATATCAAAATTCTGTCTTTGTAGTTTTCCAAGATATAAACGTTAGTAATAAAATGTATTATTAATGTATTTTGGGATTTTTTCCTAGCTTTTCCTCCCACACAAAACTTTTCTATTTCCAGTATTTTTTATTTTAACCTGGGAACTCATCATAAAATAGAAAGGAATTATTGTTCTTTTTTAAGTGAGAAATCAAGGTACAAGGTATCAAAAAAGTTGAGGGAGAACACATAGCTCTTAACTCCCATTCCAATCCTCTTCCCACTCAGATACCTAATATTTTCCCCTCTATCTTTGGACTCCTCATCTCTCTTTTAAGATTAAATATGAATTCACTTCTTTTGGAAAAGTTTTCTGATTCTCCACCATTGTCATCCTCACTGTTGGTTTATTCTTCATCTATGATCTCCCAGCACTTTTAACAAACCTTTATGATAGCATTTACTCCACTGTACCGTATCATCCCTAGAAGGGTAATATATGAGCAACTTGAGGAATCATGTTGTATTTATTTTATATACTTCCCCCCACTCCTTAGCAGTCTTGCATTTACAACGCTTAAAAAGTCACTCAACAAATATTAAAGCAATTAAATTGGCAGCATTTTAATTTTTTAATAGCTGAGTGGTTAACCGTAGTGTAAAGAGGAATGGATGCATGGCCTGCACACTTATACTCATATGTAAAACAAGCAAAGTATTGATCATCACTACTCTTTAAATCTTGCTTATGAGGAGAAACAATGCCAGGAATTGCTTCCTCAAAACCGTGGTACGCTCAACAATGATTTCTCAATGCCAGAAGTGCTAATTTACCAGGGCTCTATCATCAATTGTTGAAGCACAGCTCTTAGGAGTGATGTCACTGCATGGCAAGTTGGCAATTAGTTGAGGAGTTATTTCAATAACTGCACAGCTCTTTGTCTGATTAATGAAACTGCCAATGGATTTACAACTCCTGTTATGGAAATGTATCGCTGGAGATTTGCTGAATGGTGTGTCATAAATTCCAGACACCTGAGAAATTATGACAGAATTTGATTAGAGTGACTACTTTCGTCTTCCCTTTTTCACTAAATTCACTTCTCATTAACTACTGCTACCACTGTCCTTGCTAAGAGAGGGCTATTTATGACAAAATATTCTGTTCGCTGAAACCATTCTTTCTTTCACTGTCCACACTATCTAAATTTCCTCGTGGACCATACTTAAACATGCCAAAGCAGATTCAAATAGGGATAATGTCAAAGAAGAAGGTTTCTTCAGAGTCTATAATGTTTCTTGTGACTGGAGGCAGATTCAAAAAATATTGAGAAACAAAGCAATAAGACTCAGCAGAATCTAAATTATCGGCCAGATATTTTATGCACTGTTAGGAGGGAGGCCTCAGGCTGAATGTCATTAGAGGCACAGGGCAAGAATTACTGTTGCATAACTTAAACCTCAAGAAATCCAGATACGATTACAAAAGTACAAGTATTTTTGTTGTTTCTTTTAAAGAATATTATATTTTTAAAGAGGAGTGTAATAAAGCACTACTTTAATATCCCAAAATAATTTCAAACTTTTTCCATTAATAAGACGAAATGAACTATATTGAAAATAAACACTCATACACTAGCAAAAGTTGTCTTACATCTTATATAACCTCTATAAATGTATAGTACCATAAGTTAATATTTATCTCAAAAGGTTATCAATCATCTTCTATTAACATAAAAATTCATTTTGGACTAATTACGGGGTTATTAAAATTATTAATTACCAACAAATGGATTCATACAAACAAAATAAAACAATATTAAGAATCCAAAGATGACCAGACTTTACAATGTGGTCTCCTTAATACAAACCAAATAAAAACAAACCTCTCCTAAAAGCTGAACCAGGACAAAGAAAACAAACATAGAATGAATCCCAGTACAGAGCAGTGAAAGCAGATTATCCAAGAACTGTAATCTGTTTCATCATATTTAGAAATGGACAAGAATAGAAGCAGCTCCTAGAGATGAACTGATTTCTTTTCTTTCAACTCAAACCACATAGTATGACTCTAAGAATGATGATGCAAGCTCGAATGTACATTTGAGTGAACATCAGATATAGCCCTAAAGTGCACAGGAGAGAAATGCAGCAGGGTAGCTATGACTTATTTGCAATAAAGGATTCTAGCCCACGACTTCCCACCTCCTGCATTAGTAGCCATATTCCAGGTACCCGTCAATCCGCTTTACATATATCAGTTCATCTCATGTTCACAACCATTCTATGAGTCAAGTACTAATAGTATCCTCATTTTACAGTTGAGGAAACAGACACAAAGGTTGCCCAGTTGACACTCATGGAGCACCAGCTTAAAGTCTGGCCTTCTAGTTTGAGAGCCCATGCTGTGTTCCTCTCTGATATACAGACTTCAACAGCATCATTCCCCAGGGGAGCCTGTGTAGAAACCACTCAATAACATGTCTTAGTTAAATTTCCTGCAGAATGTATTTCATTCACCACAGTGACAGGAACTGACATGTCCTTGTTGTTCTAGACCATGTTCCCTTAATTTCCATTTCTCTACATCCCATTCTTTCCCTTTTCCCGCATTCTCATATTCACATTGTGTTAAAATGTTCCTTTCTTAACTTGCAAGAATAAAGACCTGAGAATTTCAGAATTATTCCATGTAAGAAGAAAATACCCATCTTTCGTATTTATGTGGTTCAGCTAGGATAATGGGAACCATATACTTTAGCTGGAATGGACAATAGTTACTTAAGAAATCCGCTGTTTATCTTGCATTTTAATATGTTGTGAACTAAAGGAGGAAAAAATGGAATTCAAAAACGTGTTGGCGATTTTTATGGCATTACACAATCACCATTAAACATATATTGAAGGGGCTTCCCTGGTGGCGCAGTGGTTGAGAATCTCCCTGCCAATGCAGGGGACACGGGTTCGAGCCCTGGTCTGCGAAGACCCCACATGCCGCGGAGCAGCTGGGCCCGTGCGCCACAATTACTGAGCCTGCGCGTCTGGAGCCTGTGCTCCGCACCGAGAGAGGCCGCGATAATGAGAGGCCCGCGCACCGCGAGGAGTGGCCCCCGCTCGCCGCAACTAGAGAAAGCCCTCGCACAGAAACGAAGACCCAACACAGCCATAAATAAATAAATAAATAAAGTTGTTTAAAAAAAAAAAAAAAACATATTGAAAATTCAAGGCGGCAACGTATGAAAATTATTTTTCTCATACTACGAATGAACCTTCTGAGTGTTGTACTCAGAAATCACCACCAGTCAAAATATGGAGAAATCCCATCAGCAAAACTGATTTGCTATTGGTTTTTGATAAAATGTAATTAATAGTCCCTTTATATGGCTAATAAAGTTAATCGTGGAAGAAATAAGAAAAAATTAGCATCCTATGTAGTCATATTATGAAATCTGTATTGAGAATCTCCATCCGAAAACATAATTGGAAGGCCAGTGAATAGAATAGGTTTCCCTTCCTCAATTTCTGGAGCCTGAAGAGAAAGTTAAGAGACAGGGAGAGAAATGATAGATGCTTCTGTGTTGTAAGTGTGATGGATCCTCTCTAATGAGACACCTGGTGTAAGCAAAACAGCCTGAACTATTCAGACCTGGGCTTGGAGAAAACAGAGAGATCCTCTAAAACAGGGGTCTCCAACCCCTGGCCCGAGGACCAGTACCGGTCCGCAGCCCGTTAGGAACCGGGCCGCACGGCAGGAGGTGAGCGGCGGGTGAGCGAGCCAAGCTTCCTCTGCCACCCCCCCACGCTCGCATTACCGCCTGAACCATCACCCCACCACCCCCTGCGTCCGTGGAAAAACCGTCTTCCACGAAACCGGTCCCTGGTGCCAAAAAGGTTGGGGACCGCTGCTCTAAAAAGCCTCAGAACTCTCAGAAACAAAACTCATGGCGTTTCTAAACTCCATGAGCATGGAATTCTTTACAGCAGGGACAGCGGTTCAGAATTAGAGAATGGAAATAAAGTAACTAAAAGAAAAATAAAGCAAACCAGCCAAACTTGCCCAGTAGGTCTCAACAGTCATTGAATAAAATGAAGAGTTTTTAGAAAGGCCAAACAAGGGTAGTAAAATTCCTCATGTAAGTGTCCCTGGAGCCCCACTACCTTGTAAGCAAAAGAGCTAATTTTGCATGGTTCATAACACACGATGTAAAAACTCATACATACATTTCTCAGAGCCTCGAGCTTCCTTGAAGGCTACCGTACTAAATAAAGACGTACTCACCCATGCTGAGATTGTCCAGAAAATGCACCTTTCACCAGTACTGTGAAAAATAAATTCGTAACAGGAGCCCCAGTATCCCTGAAGTGCTCCATGGTTGTTCCTCTATACAGACCAAACCTTAGAGTGGGAACTGGAGCCACTCACTTGGGAAACTTAAATGCAATGGGAATAATTGGATCCTGCTGTAGAAGGGGCCAGGTGTTGGCACTCCACTGCCAAAGGCAAAGTGGGTGTGATTACCATAATGAACAAAGTCAAAGCAGCAATCAGAATTATCTGACTCAGCAGGCCTGCGGCAATGGCTACTTGATCATGGTGTTCCTAGAAGCAAAATAGATAGGAAGCCTACTAAATTCTTACTTGATCTGCGTGAGCAAAAAAATTCTTGGTTAAGTGAACAAAAGTCTAACCTGAATCATAAAATCAGAGGGTCACAGTACCTCGTTCAGTTCCCCGAACTGAGCTAGTTTACAGACCCAGAATGCCTTGAATGAACAGGAGGCTGGGTCCCCTTAAAGAAGGACCCTGAAATATTGAAATACCACCAAAAATTTACATTGTTAGTCTTTCACCCAACCTTCTGCAGAAGCACCAACAGCCTTCTACTGAGGAAATTGTGCACTGGGAAAAAGAAAACAATTCGGTCTTTCAGGAACTACTGAAAACTGGCTCTGAACTGACACTGATTCCGAGACCCCCAAACATCATCACTGCGCCGCACAAATCAGAGTAGGGGCTTAGGGAGGTCAGATGATCAACAGTTTTAGTTTAGGTCCATCTCACAGTGGAGTCAGTGCGTCCTTGAACCCATCCTGTGATTATTTCCCCACTTCTTGAATGAATAATTGGAACAGATACACTCAGCAGCTATCAAAATCCCCACATTGGTTCCCTGATCTGTGGATTGAGGGCTATCAGGGTGAGAAAGGCCAAATGGAAGCCACTAAAACTTCCTCTACCTAGGAAACGAGTAAACCTAAAGCAATACCACATTTCTGAAGGAATTGCAGAGATTAGTGCCATCATCAGAGACTTGAAGGATGGTGGTGATTCCCACCACATCCCCATTCAACTCACCTGTTTGGTCTGAGCCAAAGACAATGGATAATTGAAGGCTTAACCTGGCAGTGACTCCAATTATAGTGGCTATATCAGCTGTGGTTTCATTGCTTGAGCAAATTAACACAACCCCTCATACCTAGTATGCAGCTATTGATCTGGCAAATGAATTTTTCTCTATCCTTTTCAAATAAGGTCCACCAGAATCAATATGCAATCAGCTGGGAAAGCCAGCAATACGCCTCCACTGTCCTATCTCAGGGGTATATCAACTCTCCAGCCCTATACATAATTTAATCCGCAGGGATCTTGATCACCATTCCTTTCCATAAGATATCATGCTGGTCCATTTCATTGATGATATTATGCTGATTGGACCTAGTGAGCAAGAAGTAGCAACCACTCTAGACTTATTGATAAGACATTTCCATGACAGAGGTTGGGAAATAAATCCAAGAAACACTGGCGAGGCCTCTACCTAAGTGAAATTTCTAGGGGTCAGTGGTATGAGGCATGATGAAATATCCCTTCTAAGGTGGAGGATAAGTTGCTGCATCTGACCACCCCTTCCCCCACCACAACATAAACACACACACACACACACACACACGCGCGCGCGCACACACACACACACACACACACACACACACACACACACACACACAACCTAAAAAATGGTACAGGGGCTTCCCTGGTGGCGCAGTGGTTGAGAATCTGCCTGCCAATGCAGGGGACACGGGTTCGAGCCCTGGTCTGGGAAGATCCCACATGCCGCGGAGCGGCTGGGCCCGTGAGCCACAATTACTGAGCCTGCGCGTCTGGAGCCTGTGTTCTGCAACAAGAGAGGCCGCGATAGTGAGAGGCCCGCGCACCGCGATGAAGAGTGGCCCCCGCTTGCCACAACTAGAGAAAGCCCTCGCACAGAAACGAAGACCCAACACAGCCATTAAAAAAAAAAAAAAAAAAAAATGGTACATACCTAGTGAGCCTCTTTGGATTTTGTTAAACAACATATTTCTCTTTTGGTGTGTTACACTGGCCCATTTACCAAGTGACCCAAAAAGTTGCTAGTTTTGAGTGGGGCCCAGAACAGGAAAAGGCTCTGCAACAGGTCCAGGCTGCTGTACAAGCTTCTCTGACACTTAGGCCATGTCATCCAGCAGATCCAATGGTGGATGAGGTATTAGTGGCAGGTAGGGATGCTGTTTGGGGCCGCTGGCAGGCTCCTATAAATGAACTATGGCTCAGGCCCTTAGGATTTTGGAACAGAGCCTGCCATCCTCTGCAGATAACTACTCTCACTTTCAGAAACAGCTCTTTGCCTGCGGCTGGACCTTAGTAGAGATGAAACATCTAACGATGGGCCACCAAGCTACCATGCAACCTGAGCTGCCCATCATGAACTGGATGTTATCCCACCCACCAAGACATAAAGTTGGGCATGCACAGTAGCACTCCATCTTTAAATGCAAGTGATACATACATGATTGGGCACAAGCAGGCCCTAAAAGTATAGGTAAGTTACATGAAGAAGTGGCCCAAATGCCCATGGTTCCCTCTCCTGCTACACTGCCTTCTCTCTCCCAGCCATGGCCTTATGGGGAGTTCCCTATGATTAGTTGACAGAGGAAGAGAAGACTTGGGCCTGGTTCACTGATGGTTCCACACGACATACAGGCACCACCCAAAAGTGGACAGAGGTAGCACTGCAGCCCCTCTCTGGCACAATCTTAAAGGAGAATGGTGAGGGGAAATCCTCCCAGTGGGCAGAATTTCAAGCAGTGTATCTTGCTGCCTAATTTGATGGAAAGGAGAAATGGCCAGATATGAAATTATATATTAATTCATTCAATGACAAATAGTTTGGCTGGATAGTCAGAGATTTGGAGGGAACATGATTGGAAAATTGGTGACAAAGAAATGTGGGAAAGAAGTATGTAGATAGACCTCACTGAATGGGAAAAAACCTGAAGCCATTTGTGTCCCAAGTGAATATTTACCAAAAGTGACCTCAGAAGAGCAGTATTTTAATAACTAAGTGGATAAGATGACCTGTTCTGTGGATACCAGTCAGCCTCTTTCTCTAGCCATTCCTGTCAACCCCCAATGGGCTCATGATGAAAGTTGCCACAGTGGCAGGGATGGAGATTATGCACGGGCTCGGCGACACAGACTTCCACTCACCAAGGTCAACATGGCTACAGCCACTGCTGCTGCTGTGTACCCAGTCTTCCAACAACAGAGAACAACACTGAGTCCCTGATGTGGCACCATTCTCTGGGATGACCAGTCAGCGACCTGGTGGCATGTTATTACATTAGATGGCTTCCATCATGGAAGAGGCAGCATTTTGTTCTTAGTGGAATAGACATATACTCTGGACACAGATTTGACATCCTTGCATGCAATACATCAGCCAAAGTGACTTACAGAATGCCTCACCGTCATGGTATTCCAAATAGCATTGTTTCTGCTCAAGCAACTCACTTCTCAGCAAATGAAGTGCAGCAATGGGTCCATGCTTATGAAATTTACTGGTTTTACCATGTCCCCCACCACCCTGAAGAGGCTGGTTTGATAGAATGATGGATTGGCCTTTTGAAGACTCAGTTATAACACCAACTAGGTGTTATAACACCAGCTAGGTGGCATAACTGGCAGGGCTGAGGCAAGGTTCTCAAGAAGCCTGTATATGCTCTGAATTAATATATATGGTGTTATTTCTCCCATAACCTGGTTCCCAGGTCCAGGAATCAATGGGTGGAAATGAGAGTGGCATTACTCATTATAATTCTTAGGAACTCACTAGCAAAATTGTTGCTTCCTGTTTCTTTGACTTTATGCTCTGCTGGTCTAGAGGTCTCAGTTCCAGAGGGAGGAATGCTTCCACCAGGAGATACAACAGGGATTCTGTTGAAGTGGAAGTTAGAACTGCCACCCAGTTACTTTGGTTTTCTCACATCTCTGAATCAATAAGCAAAGAAGGGAGTTACTATGTTGGCTGGCCTGATTGGTCCTGACTACCAAGGGGAAATTGACTGCTCCTTAACTGAGGTAAGGAAGAGTGTATGTGAATTATAGGAGATCTCAGAGGACGTCTCTTAGTATTATCATGCCCCATGATTAATGTCAATGGAAAAGTGCAACAACCCAGTCAAGGCAGGACAACTAACAAGCCAGATCCTTCAGGAATGCAGGTTGAGGTAAGTCCGTCAGGTAAGAACCATGTCCAGGGGCTTCCCTGGTGGCGCAGTGATTGAGAATTTGCCTGCTAATGCAGGGGACACGGGTTCGAGCCCTGGTCTGGGAAGATCCCACATGCCGCGGAGCAACTAGGCCCGTGAGCCACAACTACTGAGCCTACGCGTCTGGAGCCTGTGCTCCGCAACAAGAGAGGCCGCGACAGTGAGAGGCCCGCGCACCGCGATGAAGAGTGGCCCCCACTTGCCGCAACTAGAGAAAGCCCTCGCACAGAAACGAAGACCCAACACAGACAAAAATAAATAAATAAATTAATTAATTAACTAAAAAAAAAAAGAACCATGTCCAGCTGAGGTGCTCACAGAAGGCAAAAGGTATACAGGATAGATGGTGAAAGATACAAATTACAAATACTAACTACAACCACCTGACCAGTTACAGAAACAAGAACTGTAACTGTCATGAGTATTTCTCCTTATTTTCTTATAAACATGTTTGTGTGTGTGTATACACAAATATATATATACACACAAATATAAATATACATATACAAATATAAACACACATATAAAGACAAATATGTATATAAGTATATATATATCTGATATTTTTGTTTTCTTTCTTCTCATATTCCCTTATCACATAATATATGATGTATTGACTTTATACCATAGTAGTATTTAAGTATTGCTAACTTTACATCCTAGTATTTAAGTTACAGGATACCAAGGAGAAGAGGAAACATCACTCAAGGACTTTACATACATCCTCTTTGGGGAAACAGTGACTGCATTTTTGGTTGTATGCAGCATAGTTGTATTATGCTAGGATAATTTTGATCTTGTTTTTGTCTTTACGTCGAGGTGAGGTCTGGCTTAAGGAGATACATATTGTGTCAAGCTGACAAGGGGTGAACTTGTGATAGTTAATTTTATGTGTCAGCTTGGCTGGATCATGGGATGCCCAGATATTTGTTTAAACATTATTTCTGGGTGTGTCTGTGAGGGTATTTCTGAACGATATTAACATATGAATCAGTAGACTGAGTAAAGCAGATGGCCCTCCCCAATGCGAGTGGGCATCGTCTATTCCATTGACGGCCTGAACAGAACTAAATGGCGGAGGAATGTTGAAGCCATGCTCTGCCTGACTAGGTGAGCTGGGATGTTGATCCTCTGCATTAGACACTCCTGGTTCAGACCTTCAGACCTGGACTGGAATCTATAGTATCAGCTCTGTGGCTCTCAGACCTGGGAACTACACCACCAGCTTTCCTGAGTTTCCAGCTTGCAGACAACAGATCACAGGACTTCTCAGCCTCCATAATTGTGTGAGCCAAGTCCTTATAATAAGTCTCATTCTAGACATACATATGTTGTACTGGATCTGTTTCTGTGGACAACCCTGACTTATTAGTACTCATCTTGTGCACTCTACACAGCCTTATACATGGTCAATCTTTTGCAAGGTACATTTACATACAATGTAATACCACTTATTTTTATTTTTGCCTGAGCTTTTTCCAGTGAGGACAAAAAGCTTAGGAAAAGTCTGTGTTATGATACATATCTAAATAGAGCCATTTAAAAACTTAAAAAAAAAATATTATAGCACTCTTAAGAAAGCCCTTGAATGCTAAAAAGCAAATATGAGATCTATGACTATAACATTTAGTTTACTTCCAGAATATCCTGTCATATCACTAAATCACATCTAGAGATTTTATAAGACTGGAAATTATTTACATAAGACTTTAACAAAATCTTCTCAGGAAAGAACATGATGTGACCTAGTAAACTACCTTCAATGTGAGAGATAGGCACTGTCTCTTACAAGAACTTCGAATAATCCTTAAAAAATGAACCCATGTAAACGATATTCCTGTGCTCTCTTTTAGACAGTTCTTAGAACATGAAGCAATAAGTCACTTAAGAATCTATTCCCTGTGACTACTTCCACAAGGAATTGACATGTGGTGCTGGGAACTGTCCTCACTTTGGATGACCTACATGGGAACTATATGTCCCTTTTCTGGACTACAGATACTAATGCTTGAAGAACAAAAAGACATGTTAGAGCCGATTTTTTGGAAAGTCAACTTGTTGGATCAATCTACCTTTCATCCCAAAACAAAGCAAAAAAAAGTCTAAATTGGAAATGGCCTCCAAATAGTCTATTGTTCTTTCCTTTTCCTCAAACATTCTTCCCAGTCTCCATATGAATGTACTTCAATTCCATCCTTTGTCTTAAACACTATCTCCTCAGAGAGGCCCATTACCTTCTATTCCAACTTGCTCTATGTTTTTTATAGCATTCCCTCCTGCATGAGTCAGCTAATTGAAAGAATTCACAAGATTCTATAAGATACACTAATCTAAGGCTTTAATAAATGTAAAGTGTATAATACAGCAAGGACAAAGAAAATGTAGGTGAACACCAGTGTAATCTGATACAACCAGAAGCAGTTCCCTGGGCCTTTTCTCCATTGCTCTGGGCATTTGGGAACCCTACCTTAATCCCTGTCCTCTTCATCTTCAGATTACAAATCACTATGATCCATGCAAGATACTCCTGTCTCAAGGCACAAGTTAACTATCCTTTTACTGGTCACATAGCTAAAGCCAGTTTGTGGAACTGGTTAAACCAGGTGCCAAATATCAATCTATACAATTTTAATAAACAGTGTAAACAAGATGTTATAAGATGCCTCCAGGGGTTTCTTGGACTTTATATGGCCCATAATAAATCACTATTTAGTACATTGCATCCCTGTCTTGGCCAAGGGTCAGTGCCAGACTTCTGTCATCCCTGGAGATAAGCATAAAGCCACTACAGAGCAGCTGCAAATTAACCCCATCTTTACAGAATATCAATTTTTAATTATCTTATTTTATTACTTTTGGATCTATATATAAACCCTATTACTTATTATCCATTGTTTGTAAGGCCTGGGACCAGAAAATAAAAAAAGGCCCCAGGCCAATGATCTGTCTTATTCTATTTTCACTTCTAATCCTTCCAGTACCTTAAGGGACCTCCAGGGCAGATGCATGACCTGTGAATACCCCCAGGCTTAGGAGTACAAACAGCATTGGGTGCTTAGTGAACCCCTCAGAGTACTGATCCAGGGGAGAGTCTGAAATAGGCATTGGGAGCAGAGTTTGAGGTCATTTGAGCAGGGAATACTGGGGTCCCAGGTATCCAAAGTATGATCTCCTTTGTTTTAGGCATGTGGCTCTATACCCTTGACCCTGTATTTTTCCTCACCCTCTTAGGAGAGGCAGAGCCAAAGGAGGGCCTGAGTGTGGCCCTCTAAAAAAACAGGAATTAATGTAGGGGCCCTAGATGCCCAGGTCTATTACCAACACTGTCCATCTCTTGTATTTTAATATTAGCAGCCTACGTAGCAACAGGGACTATGATGGTTTCCTGTACAAACATGAGTCCAGTGTACAGCATGTTGTATAGTGGGCACCTAAAGAATGTTGAATGGATGGATGGATGGATGAACGAATGACAGCAGCAAAATAACTTCTGAGAATATAAATCTATATTGGTCCTGTCATTTTTGAATGTGACATTGGAGTAAATAATATAGTTAGAAATAGGAAGACTATAGATTAACATGTAAACTCAGTTCTTATAAACAAACTGCTATTATTAATAGAGATATTTATGTTCAAAGAAAAAAATATGGATTCAAATCAGCTGTATGACTTGAGAAGTTTGTTGTATAATTCATGTCAGTGACAAACCTAATGAATTAATGATATAACTTGAATATTAGAGATACAACTTAGAATTTCACTGCATGTATTATTTAAAATTTGATGCACTATGCAAATAAATCTTTAAAATATACTCCTAAATCAAACTTTAAATAAAAATGTAAAGAATAGCAGTCTGTAGGAGTGAGGAGGCAAGATGATTAAATCACCATGGGTATTCAACTTGCATGGAAAAGAGAGGAAGCTTGAAATGAGAAAAGACTAACAAGAGAGGAATTAGGAAGAGAAATTTATCATTGTCTCATGTCACCACCATCAATATTTATTGTGCTTGGGCACTCTGTACTTTGCATTATCCTAGATGCTATGAGACACTGTTCTATCATTACTGGTTTTGCTGAATCACCTGGAGCTTGAAGTGGGTTGATAGGAGGGAACTTTGTTGTCCATAAAAGTTACTTGCACTATTTATGATGAACTAAAAAAAAAATACACTTCTAGACTAGATGCTACTGCAAAGCAAAAAGCTAACTGAAGCAATGATTCAAACATTTCAGGTTGTAAAAAAAAATCTAGTAAATATTATTCCCTATATTTTGTACATGTCCATCTCCCTCCCACTTTGACTCTTTTTGGGATATAGCCACTACCTCTTCAAACTACCCCTTTTGGAGAATGAAATTTCAACATTCCAAAATGAAGATCAATGTTTTCTCTATTGACATCTTTCTTCTGCCTTTGCTTATCCTCATCAATTACAATTTCATTTCGTGTCTCAGTCCAACCCCCATTCTGCTGTGTTTTAGATAGCTTACATTCACCGACAGAAGAGGAGAAAGAAGAATCCCTGAAGATATTCAATAGATCTTTATTCTTTTTTCAGGTACTCAGTACAGATATTTCATTCTGTTTTAAATTGCTTGGCAATGCCACAAACCTGATATAACACGCTTAGTGAAATACAATAGTGAGGTTTTCTGTTTTTTGTTTGATTTTTCTTTTTCCTTTTCTTTTTCTTACTTAGTTTTCTCCACTTGGCTTCCTGGATTTAGCTCCAACATGAAAGGAATCTAAGTAGAATTTATCTTCATGAAATATGTTACCTCATTATTTTTTTGGTAGCTTAAACTCATCTGTTAACAAGTAATCTTTTGAAAACACAGACTGAGATTTTTAAATCATTAAAAAGTTTGATTTCCAATTTAGAATGACATAATTTTTCTTAAAAAATATATTACCACTTCTAAGCCTAGACATATCTAGATAAAGTTTAAGAAGTCCGATGAACATACTCTATTCTTACTTGCCACCATGCTAATGCTTAAAGCCTTTCTTTGAGTGTCAAGCCCTTAAACCACATACTCCTGGCCTATCCCATTTCACAAGGTCCAACAGATTCCTCTAACCCCAAAGCCCATTTTCCCCTTATGACGCTTTATAACACTTATTGCCCATATCATCATTTGCTTACTCAACACTGATTACCAAATGACTTCCCTTCTACTCATGTATTATGATTTTTTTCAAATGCTGTCCTCATAAGTGTATTATTTCTCTTACCATAAGTATCATTTCATTAACCAGACCATAAGCTATATCTTGTGACCTTACTTCCTATTTCTTAATCCTGCATAACACAAAAAAGAGCTGTGAACATAGTAGCAAACCAAGTTTTAAATTGACATTTTAGTTACCAACACATTTGGAAAATGTTTTATATTTTGAAAACTGACTTTACATAAACCAGCCTATTCAGTCCTTATAAAAACCCTTTATCAGCCACATATTAGAGATGATAAAAAAAGAATTCTAGAAAGGCTGTATTACACAGTAAGTGAAAGGACAAGAAGCAAACCAAAACCATAAGACTCCCAGGGCAGTGACCTTTCTACACTATTGGAGAAAACACAAGAACTACATTGGTCTGATACTGGGGTAGAATATGAAAGTAACAACACTGCTGTAATGAAGTTCAGCCAACAATGCACAGTTGTGTACCTGGTGAGCAGATGAAAATAACAGTCAGAGAAGAGGGGCAGCTGCTGTGTCTCTATGATACACTCGTTTTACAAGTTACATCTGCATCTCTGCTACCTTTAAGGTTGTTGTATTAATACATTTGGTGATGCATATGTAATGCCTAAAATACATAAAATACAAAAAAGCAAACAAGAGAAAATTCACCAGTAGGGGGAAAAACAGGTGACATTTATGGTACATGGTATATATACCCACACAAATGTTCATTTATTGTCTTGTGTGCATCTCTTCTAAATAGCTATGAGGATGAATACACTCATTATAAGAAAGGCTACAGGTATATTTGGAGATGGGAAAGCCACATAAAACCTGCATTATTTATAAAGATGAAAACTAAGTTTTCACTGATGTGTGTTGCAAGATTAAATGGCCATCACTGTTTTCTCTCTGCATGGCAGAGGCTAGTGCTACTTTCTTCAGTTAACAGATAATAAAATTGTTATGCCTCAGGTGATAAACAAAACTAATGGCACAAATAGAAAGGAGTCTGGACCATTTAACTGCCAGTTGTCTATTTCTGCTATAAAATAAAATTCCATTTTTGAGAGTATAATCCTGACTCAAAGTCATCCTGATTACATGTTCATGCTGATGTCTTTCTTTTATGCAAAACTGATTGGTGTCAAGTCAAGCAAATAAACATTAAAAACACTCTGCTGTTCCTTCTGGCTTGGTTGATTAAAAGCTATTTCACTAAGGTTACAGCTCTTCTTACTTTTCTATAATCCAACCTTATGTGTCTGAATAAAAGAAATTCATTCGATGGTTTTCAAAATATTGGGTATTTAACTCTCCCTTGAAAAACACTTACCATATGAATCCACAGAAAGTTCTCTTTAAAAATGCTTTTGATTAAAGACAATACATAATGATGAATGGATGTTAAATATCTTCTAAATGTTTCATTAACTTTGTATTGCTATTAAGCTAATGCCAGCAATCATGTTAAGGTTCTGCCTGATTATCCATCAAAATTCTATATACCACTTCTACATTGTTAATCCCCCAGAATCATTCTTTACTAGGCTCATTATATCATTCTCTATTCCATGTTTGGCTTTTCTCTGATAAGTAATTTTTCTAATTTTAAACTTATTTATTGTATTTATCACCAAGCACATTCATTTGCTTTCTTTACTCTGTGGTTTTCAGTCATCCAATTGGCTTTAGCTTTATAACTTTATATTCTATTTCTAATTCTGCCTTTGATGTCATGTAAAGGCCACTTGTAAAAGTCAAAGCAGAGGTTAAATGACTCAGTAGAACAAAGCTCTTAAAGTTCTGCTGTGTTAACTAGATCAATTTGAAGCTAAGATTTTAAAATAATATGTGCATAATGCACAAAATTAATAAAATACAGAAAAGCAAGGAAGAAAAACATCACATACCCCAGGGATAATAATTGGTAACATTTTTGGTACACGGCATGTCTACAATATGTATTGACAGCCTTTTACTTATAGCTATACATCTTTACATTTATATATAACACACTTATTGCCCTATAGTTTTATTTTCTTCTATACTTAGTAATTCATTATATTTAATGTTATAATGCTATGTTGCTTTTTTCTTACTTCGTTATTTATCACAAACATTGCCTAATTTCAACAAGCATTCTTTGGCAACATTGTATATGTCAGCATCTTATTGGCTTCTTTGTCATTCCTCCAACATACCAAGCAAACTCCAGTCTCAGACTTTTGAACTAGCGATCCTTCAGCCTGAGATTCTATTTTCCACAAATATTATCATCGCATGGTCTCTTGCTTCATTCTGCCCTCTTTCAAATACTACCCTTCACAAGACCCTTCCTTGGAGAACCCCATCTAAACAATGAACTCCAATAAGCTATTCATTCTCACTGCATTCTTTGCCATGACACCAGACACCACCTGACATCATATACTGTTTATATTCTATCATATGTCATATAATATATTTTTATTGGTTTGTTTCCTACCTCCCTCACCAGAATGTAAGATACATAGAGGCATAGGCTTTGTATGTTGCGTTTACTATTCTTTCTCCAATGCTTAAGATCATTTAAAGGACATAGTGAAAAATGAATTTTAGAAATCAATAAATGAAAAACAAAAATCAATAAATGATGGGCTTCCCTGGTGGCGCAGTGGTTAAGAATCCGCCTGCCAATGCAGGGGACATGGGTTCGAGCCCTGGTCTGGGAAGATCCCACATGCCGTGGAGCAACTAAGCCTGTGTGCCACAACTACTGAGCCTGTGCTCTAGACCCCGTGAGCCACAACTACTGAAGCCCATGCACCTAGATCCCATGCTCTGCAACAAGAGAAACTGCCACAATGAGAAGGCCACGCACCGCAACAAAGAGTAGCTCTCACTCACCACAACTAGAGAAAGACTGCTAGCAGCAACAAAGACCCAACACAGTCAAAAATAAATAAATAAAATAAATAAATTTATTTTTAAAAAATCAATAAATGAATATATCATTCCAACACTTTTGACAATTCATTTAAATAGTTCAAAAAATTAGTTTCTTGTAGAATTTCCCAAATTATATTTTAATGGAAAGTAGGAGAAATTCCAACATCAAATTCCTCAAACCATTTCCTCCACCTGAACAGTGTTTAAGTGTTATATTGTGACTAAAAGGGTTAAGTACATCTATCACAGATGATGAAAGTTCAGGAGGTTTCCCTTGTGTGGTTTATTGTTCCTTGATAACTTGCTGGAGGATGAATAGTAAGTTTATTTTTCAACTACATCAATAGTTGTTGTTTCGTATAGATTACTAGGTTCAATTCTAGTTTCCATATATCCTTGTGTTTTATTATATATTAATCTTTCAATATTTTTGCAAGGACCTTGAGGACAGGTACTATAGTTTTTTAAAACTGTTGTTATATTTACTTATTTTTATTGTTCTTTTTGGAATAATGCAAACATCAGAATAAGGAAATGCTCAACAAATATTTAGTTATTCGTTTATCACTTGCTAATTACCCCAACTCTGGGTTCCAACAACCCAGTAAACATAAAAACTAACAGAAGGTAGAAGGCAGTGTATTTCAGCAGAAGATTTCAGGGAGGTTTTAGCTGAGTTGTAAAAATTATCTTGCTAAGATATACTTCTCCCTGTACTAAACTATGATATTCAAGTCAGCAAGAAATCCTCTATCCATTATCCATGAAAACACACATTAAAAAAATTATCACTTTTAAAATGAGGATACAAGGCAGTATCCTTTGACTAAAAAAAATGAAAAGTGAGCTTATAATGTTAAACTCAAGTTTTCTGGGGGCAGACTCCTTGGGTGCAAATCTCACATTTCTTTATGTCTATTATTGAGAAATAATAATATAACTTATTTTTGACTTTGAACAAGTTATCCAACAACTGTTCTATGTCAGTTTCTTCATCTAAAAAATGTGAATACTAATAGTACCTTCCTTAGAGTGTCATTGGGAAGATGAGTTAAAATACGTAAAGTACTTAGAATAAAATACTATGCCTGAGACATACTGTTTGCTAGTATATTCTAGATGGTAAATGTTAGTTATTATTTAAAGTTGGCAGGACACATGCCTTGTATCCTCAAATTAATTTTAACCTTTACAAAAGTTCTAATTTGTCATATGTATCTAGGTGAAAAATAATTACTTTGAGAATATTTGTGAACTCTTCCCATTGCCCTTGTATCTTCCTTGTGAAACAGAGTCAGTTAAAAGCCTAAAGCAAAAGAATATGTCAATCCACTTAAAAGCTACAAGAAAAAGGGGAGAGATATATACTAACAGCAAAGTGAATATGAACCAATGAAGTCTTGTAGAGGGAGGCTTAGGCTCTGACAAAGAAGAAGGTCCAGAGACTTTTGGAGAGAAAATTGCATAAAGTTAATAGGAGGGTAGAGAGCCAGGAAGTCCAGAAAGTGTTTTCAGAATTCTAATCTAGATTCCTTTTAATATACTTCCAGAGACTGAGTAAAGAATGAAATTCTCTCTCTCTCATCTCCTCTCCTTACACCTCTTCTCTTTTGAATGGTTGTTTTTGCGTGACACACTAATCTAGGATGGAATGGGTCTAAAACTTCAATAAAGTCTACCTAAAATATTTATATTTGCATCACTCAAATCTCACCCTATCTCTTCTCCTGTTATTCATTTAAAAATGGACATATCAGTAGAAGAACTACAATCCTACAGCCTGTGGAACTAAAACTACATTCACAGGAATATAGACGAGATGAAAAGGAAGAGAGTTATGTACCAGATGAAGGAACAAGATAAAACCCCAGAAAAACAACTAAATGAAGTGGAGATAGGCAAACTTCCAGAGAAAGAATTCAGAATAATGATAGCGAAGATGATCCAGGACCTCGGAAAAAAGAATGGAGGCAAAGATCGAGAAGATGCAAGAAATGTTTAACAAAGATCTAGAAGAATTAAAGAACAAATAAACAAAGATGAACAATACAATAACTGAAATAAAAACTACACTAGAAGGAATCAATATCAGAATAACTGAGGCAGAAGAACAGATAAGTGACCAGGAAGACAGAATGGTGGAATTCACTGCTGCAGAACAGAATAAAGAAAAAAGAATGAAAAGAAATGAAGACAGCCTAAGAACCACTGGTACAACATTAAAAGCAACAACATTCGCATTATACGGGTCCCAGAAGGAGAAGAGAGAGAGAAAGGACCTGAGAAAATATTTGAAGAGGTTAGAGTCTAAAACTTCCCTAACATGGGAAAGGAAATAGCCACCCAAGTACAGGAAGCACAGAGAGTCCCACACAGGATAAACCCAAGGAGAAACACTCCGAGACACATAGTAATCAAATTGGCAAAAATTAAAGGCAAAGAAAAATTATTGAAAGTGGCAAGGGAAAAACGGCAAATAACATACAAGGGAACTCCTGTAAGGTTAACAGTTGATTTCTTGGAGGAAACTCTACAAGCCAGAAGGGAGTGGCATGATATACTGAAAGTGATGAAAGGGAAGAAACTACAACCAAGATTATTCTACCCAGCAAGGATCTCATTCAGATTTGATGGAGAAAACAAAAACTTTACAGATAAGCAAAAGCTAAGAGAATTCAGCACCACTAAACCAGCTCTACAACAAATGCTAAAGGAACTTCTCCAAGTGGGAAACACAAGAGAAGAAAAGGACCTACAAAAACAAACCCAAAGCAAATAAGAAAATGGTAATAGGAACATACATATCCATAATTACCTTAAACGTGAAGGATTAAATGCTCCAACCAAAAGGCACAGGCTTGCTGAATGGATACATAAACAAGACCCATATATATATGCTGTCTACAAGAGACCCACTTCAGACCTAGGGACACATACAGACTGAAAGTGAGAGAATGGAAAAAGATATTCCATGCAAATGGAAATCAAAAGAAAGCTGGAGTAGCAATTCTCATATCAGATAAAATGGACTTTAAAATAAAGAATGTTACAAGAGACAAGGAAGGACACTACATAATGAACAAGGGGTAAATCCAAGAAGAAGATATAACAATTATAAATATATATGCACCCAACATAGGAGCACCTCACTACATAAGGCAACTGCTAACAGCTCTAAAAGAGGAAATCGACAGTAACACAATAATAGTGGGGGACTTTAACACCTCACTTACACCAATGGACAGATCATCCAAAAAGAAGATTAGTAAGGAAACACAAGCTTTAAATGACACAATAGGCCAGATACATTTAATTGAAACTTATAGGAAATTCCATCCAAAACCAGCAGATTACACTTTCTTCTCAAGTGTGCACAGAACATTCTCTAGGATAGATCACATCTTGGGTCACAAAACAAGCCTCAGTAAATTTAAGAAAACTGAAATCATATCAAGCATCTTTTCTGACCACAACGCTATGAGATTAGAAATCAATTACAAGGATAAAAACGTAAAAAGCACTAACACATGGAGGCTAAATAATACGTTACTAAATAACCAAGAGATCACTGAAGATATCAAAGAGGAAATCAAAAAATACCTAGAGAAAAATGACAATGAAAACACGACGATCCAAAACCTATGGGATGCAGCAAAAGCAGTTCTAAGAGGGAAGTTTATAGCAATACAATCCTACCTCAAGAAACAACAAATATCTCAAATAAACAATCTAACCTTACACCTAAAGGAACTAGAGAAAGAAGAACAAACAAAACCCAAAGTTAGTAGGAGGATAGAAATCATAAAGATCAGAGCAGAAATAAATGAAATAGAAACAAAGAAAAGAATAGCAAAGATCAATAAAACTAAAAGCCGGTTCTTTGAGCAGATAAACAAAATTGATAAACCATTAGCCAGACTCATCAAGAAAAAGAGGGAGAGGACTCAAATCAATAAAATTAGAAATGAAAAAGGAGAAGTTACAACAGACACTGCAGAAATAAAAAGCATCCTAAGAGACTATACAAGCAACTCAATGCCAATAAAATGGATAACTTGGAAGAAATGGACACATTCTTAGGAAGGTAAAACCTCCCAAGACTGAACCAGGAATAAACAGAAAATATGAACAGACCAATCACAAGTAATGTAATTGAAACTGTGATTAAAAATCTTCCAACAAACAAAAGTCCAGGACCAGATGGCTTCACAGGTGAATTCTATCAAACATTTAGAGAAGAGCTAACACCCATCCTTCTCAAACTCTTCCAAAAAATTGCAGAGGAAGGAATACTCCCAAACTCATTCTATGAGGCCACCATCACCCTGATACCAAAACCAGACAAAGATGTCACAAAAAAGAAAACTACAAGGCAATATCACTGATGAACATAGATGCAAAAATCCTCAACAAAATACTAGCAAATGAATCCAACAGCCTATTAAAAGGATGATACACCATGATCAAGCGGGATTTATCCCAGGAATGCAAGGATTCTTCAATATATGCAAATCAATCAATGTGATACACCATATTAACAAATGGAAGAATAAAAACCATATGCTCATCTCAATAGAGGCAGAAAAAGCTTCTGACAAAATTCAACACAGATTTATGATAAAAACTGTCCAGAAAGTGGGCATAGAGGGAACCTACCTCAACATAATAAAGGCCATATATGACAAACCCACAGCAAACATCATTCTCAATGGTGAAAAACTGAATGCATTTCCTCTAAGATCAGGAACAAGACAAGGATGTCCACTCTCACCACTATTATTCAACATAGTTTTGGAAGTCCTAGCCACAGCAATCAGAGAAGAAAAAGAAATAAAAGCAAAACAAATTGGAAAAGAAGAAGTAAAACTATCACTGTTTGCAGATGACATGATACTATACATAGAGAATTGTAAAGATACCACCAGGAAACTACTAGAGCTAATCAATGAATTTGGTAAAGTTGCAGGATACAAAATTAATCCACAGAAATCTCTTGCATTCCTATACACTAATGATAAAAAATCTGAAAGAGAAATTAAGGAAACACTCCCACTTACCATTGCAACAAAAAGAATAAAATACCTAGGAATAAACCTACTAGGGACACAAAAGACCTGTATGCAGAAAACTATAAGACACTGATGAAAGAAATTAAAGATGATACCAGCAGATGGAGAGATATACCATGTTCTTGGACTGGAAGAATCAATATTGTGAAAATGACTATACTACCCAAAGCAATCTACAGATTCATTGCAATCCCTATCAAATTGCCAATGGCATTTTTTTACAGAACTAGAACAAAAAATCTTAAAATTTGTATGGAGACACAAAAGACCCCGAATAGCCAAAGCAGTAATGAGGGAAAAAAACGGAGCTGGAGGAATCAGACTCCCTGACTTCAGACTATACTACAAAGTACAGTAATCAAGACAATATGGTACTGGCACAAAAACAGAAATATAAATCAATGGAACAACATAGAAAGCCCAGAGATAAACCCACACACCTATGGTCAACTAATCTATGACAAAGGAGGCAAGGATATACAATGGAGAAAAGACAGTCTCTTCAATAAATGGTGCTGGGAAAACTGGACAGCTACATGTAAAAGAATGAAATTAGAACACTCCTTAACACCATACACAAAAATGAACTCAAAATGGATTAGAGACCTAAATGTTAGACCGGACACTATAAAACTCTTAGAGGAAAACATAGGAAGAACACTCTTTGACATAAATCACAACAAGATCTTTTTTGATCCACTTCCTAGAGTAATGGAAATAAAAACAAAGATAAACAAATGGGACCTAATGAAACTTAAAAGCTTTGGCACAGCAAAGGAAACCATAAACAAGATGAAAAGACAACCCTCAGAATGGGAGAAAATATTTGCAAATGAATCAACGGACAAAGGATTAATATGCAAAATATGTAAACAGCTCACGCAGCTCAATATTAAAGAAACAAACAACCCAATCCAAAAATGGGCAGAAGACCTAAATAGACATTTCTCCAAAGAAGACATGCAGATGGCCAAGGAGCACATGAAAAGCTGCTCAACATCACTAATTATTAAAGAAATGCAAATCAAAACGACAATGAGGTATCAACTCACACCAGTTAGAATGGGCATCATCAGAAAATCTACAAACAAGAAATGCTGAGAGGGTGTGGAGAAAAGGGAACCCTCTTGCACTGTTGGTGGGAATGTAAATTGATACAGCCACTATGGAGAACAGTATGGAGGTTCCTTAAAAAACTAAAAATAGAATTACCATATGACCCAGCAATCCCATTCCTGGGCATATACCCAGAGGAAACCATAATTCAAAAAGACACATGCACCCCAATGTTCATTGCGGCACTGTTTACAGTAGCCAGGTCATGGAAGCAACCTAAATGCCAATGGACAGACAAATGGATAAAGAAGATGTGGTACATATATACAGTGGAATATTACTCAGCCGTAAAAAGGAATGAAATTGGGTCATTTGTAGATACCTGGATGGATTTAGAGACTGTCACACAGAGTGAAGGAAGTCAGAAAGAGAAAAACAAATATCATATATTAATGCATATATGTGGAACCTGGAAAAATGGTACAGATGAACCGGTTTGCAGGGCAGAAATTGAGACACAGATGTACAGAACAAACGTATGGACACAAAGGGCAGAAAATGGCGGGGGTGGGGGGGTGGTGTGATGAATTGGGAGACTGGGATTGACATATATACACTCATATGTATCAAATGGATAACTAATGAGAACCTGCTGTATTAAAAAAAAATGGACATATCAATATTTATGCCACATACTTGAATACATCTCCATCAGTCCTCTCTACCACTTTGGTTTTTACCCATATGGGCAAAAATAGTAAATATTGAGTTAAAATAAAGAAACTGCTTTATTTTCTCTACCTTCATGACTCTATTGTGTTAGAATCCACATTCTTGTTTATTGGCTGATTTTAGCCACCAAGAATAAGAACTAGGGTTTATTTTTCATGGATCCAAAGGCATTGTAGTGACAAAACTCCAGAAATGGCCCCTTGACCAGAATTGGAAACAGTCTCTTAAGACAACCAGTCAAGTGATGTGTAAATAACAAGAACATTATTCAAGCATTTTATACTGTCAGTGTTTTTCTTGGCAAATGTGCTTAAAGTTCTCATTTCATCAAAAGAGACAGGAAATTGTACCCCAGACTTGACAACTCCCTTGGGAAATGGAAACTGAATGGTTCTAAGCAGATTCAGAGATAAAGATAGAGAATGAGCATAGGGATATTGTCTATTAAACATGAGAATCTTCCTGGAGAACAATTTTCCAAGCAAAGGAAATAAGACTAACAAATATAAGGAATAAAGGTGATGTTAAAAGTATTTATTTTTACTTAAAATATCATATTTGTTTTGTTTTAATTTATTATGGAGTATTTATAAGAAATAATGATAAGGCTATTTTTTTTAAATTTTTTATTTATTCATTTATTTATTTATTCATTCATTTATGGCTGTGTTGGGTCTTCGTTTCTGTGCGAGGGCTTTCTCTAGTTGTGGCAAGCGGGGGCCACTCTTCATCGCCATGGGCGGGCCTCTCACTATCGCAACCTCTCTTGTTGCGGAGCACAGGCTCCAGACGTGCAGGCTCAGTAGTTGTGGCTCACGGGCCTAGTTGCTCCGCGGCATGTGGGATCTTCCCAGACCAGGGCTCGAACCCGTGTGCCCTGCATTGGCAGGCAGATTCTCAACCACTGTGCCACCAGGGAAGCCCAATAAGGCTATTATTGATTAAGAACATTGAAGGCCAAGGTTCCAATGAGAAATAAAAAAGGGAGCTTTGAAAGATTTCTTTGTTAAATATCCAATAATGGCATGATATGTAAATGCTAATTTGTAGACCTAAAAAATTAATATTTTTAACCTCAAAGAAAAGAATTATTTAGTTGGTTGTAAGCATGGAGGTGTTTATCAAGCATTTTTATTTTTTAATTTACTTTTTGCATATTTGGTTGTGTTTAAAAGATAATTTAGTATATTTCCATCTTGGCTAAGTAAGATTCAGAAATATCTGAACATGTCTGTTACACTGGTAGGAGAAGTGTTCCAGAAAACTCTGCAAAACAATTTCAGAGTATCCATAAAGAAGAACCAAAAGTCAGACACAGTTAATGCTGTGAAAAAAAAATAATTAAGAGTTGGATGGGGAAACAATTCTAATCACAGCCTGGTGTCTATTAGTCATTTATGTTTCCTGGCCAAACCAGCATCTGTCTCCTCGTCTAGTCCTACCTACCACAAAACCTGTAAATCAAGCAAGCACACAAATAAAAATTACCCTGAAAGAACCTGGACACCTAAAGTTATATCAAGTAAATATTATTTCTTTGGGACATATCTAACAGATTATAACACGAAGGGAGAAATATATACTTCCCCACTTTGCAACAGACCACATAAAATTTTGACTCATTGAGGACTTCAGTGCAAAGGGCTGGTGACTAGATGAATACCAACAGGCCCTGGTAGGAAGCAAACTGCATTCCAAAGCAAGACCAAATTTCTGGTGAAGGCATATGAAATACATATTGGAGATTATATACGTACACACACACATACACATATATATAATAACAAGAGCATCGGCGGCCAACTTGGCTGAAGATCAAGCACTTAACGAATATACAGTATCTTTTCTACCTAGTAATTGCTTATATCTATATGTATATATAGATAGATATAGATCCATATAGGAGTTTTGCTTCTATTTCACTTGGATTGTTAAGATACTTGTTATGCCCTGGGACCTGGAGAAATAGGAAATACAGCACCACTGGACTGCATTTGAGCCTATTTTATTTGAGAGGTGAGAACTAGAAATTAATTAAATGATTTTCCTGAAATACTTTGTGATTCTCTGGGTATCATCAGAGACCTTTAAGGTATTAGAGAAAGTGTGCCAGAGTATGGGTCCTGGCAAACCCAAGGTCAGGTACATCAAGAACTCTCATCAGCCCAAAAAAAAAAAAAAAAAAAAAAAAAGAACTCTCATCAGTGTCTCACCAACTCCAAACTTCCAGTTTCAATGATAGGAGTGTCCTGCAGCAGAAGCTGGGACTCCTCATCATGGATGTAAACCAGGGGTTAGCCACGTTTTCCTGTAAAAAGCCATATAGTAAGTATTTTCAGCTGTGGGCCACGTGGTTTCCTCTGCCATTGTAGCATAATAGTAGCTATAGACAATATGCAGCTTTGCTATGACGAAACTTTATTTACAAAACTGGTGGTGCATTATTTGCCAACTTCTGAGTTAACCCCACACCTGGCACAGGATCTGGAGAAGCTGGAGAAGGATCCAGTAGGGACTGCTAGTGCTGAGACCCCAGGTGTTATCCCACGCCAATCAGGTGACAATAAGCAGACATGTGCATGGGTTGCAACAGCACTTCATGCCTCTCTCCAATCTTTGAGCTTAAAAAATTCAAAGTGGCTGTTGTCCACTTTTACAAGTAATGAAGGGTACTGAAAATAGGAAATATGTAGGTAAATATAAAATACAAGTTTTCTTTTTTTCCAACATATATTGAGATGATCTTATGGTTCTCCTCTCATAGTCTGTTAATATAGTGAATTATACTAAGTTTTAAATGCTTCTTTTTTATTCTTTTGAAGAGATAAACTATATTTACTGATATTCAAACCTTAAACCAACCTTGAATTTCTGGCCCTTTATTAGTCAAGCTGTATCACCCTTTTTAATATTGCTGGATTCAATATTCTATAATTTTGTGAGATTTTTATATTAATTTTCATAAAGGATATGAATCTATAGTTTTTTTTTTAATAATGTCTTTGTTAAGTTCTCCTATCACGGAAATGTTGGCTTGAGAATATTTTGGGAAACAGTTCCTCTTCTTCTACTTCTTCAAAGTGTTTGTGTAATTATTTCTTCCTTAAGTGTTTAATAAATTTACCACAGACACCATCTGGACACGGAATTCTCTTTGTAGGAATACTTTGGATTACTAACTCAATTACTTTAATAGATATAGAAAAATTTTAAATTTGTATTTCTTCTTGAATAAGCATTGGTAGTTTGTGTCATTCAAGGAATTTATCCATTTCATCTAATCGGTCACATTTATTTGTATAAAGTTATTGACAATACTTCCTTACTATCCATTTATTATCTATGAAATCTGTAACAATATGATCTTTCTCATTACTGACATTTGTAATTTGTGTTCCCTCTTTCTCTTTCTCACTCTCTCCCTGTAAGTCTCACTAAGATTTTATTAGTTTTATTAATTTTCCACAAATCCAACTTTTGACTCTTTTAATCTCTATTTTATTTCTCTTTCACTGACAGCTACTCTTATCTTTAACATTGGTTTCCATCTACATATTTCAAATTTAATTTACTCTTTTAAAAATATCTCTTGGGCTTCCCTGGTGGCGCAGTGGTTGAGAATCTGTCTTCCAATGCAGGGGACACGGGTTCGAGCCCTGGTCTGGGAAGATCCCACATGCCGCGGAGCAACTAGGCCCGTGAGCCACAACTACTGAGCCTGCGCATCTGGAGCCTGTGCTCCACAACAAGAGAGGCCGCGATAGTGAGAGGTCCGCGCATCACGATGAGGAGTGGCCCCTGCTCGCCGCAACTAGAGAAAGCCCTCGCACAGAAACGGAGACCCAACACAGCCAAAAATAAATAATAAATAAATAATAAATAAATTTTAAAAAATCTCTCTAAAGTAGAAGCTTAAATTATTGATTTTAAATTGTATTCCTTTCCTATATGAGAATTTATACATATAAAATTTCCTCAAAAAACTGCTTTACCTCCATCCCACTAATTTTGGTATTTTGTGTTTTCTTTTTCTTTTGCTTTGAAATATTTTCCCATCATCTTTGTGATTTCTTCTTGATTCATTAATTGCTTATTTTTTCTTAAATTTCCAACTATTTGAGAATTGTGGTAGGTTGAATAATGGCCCACCCAAAGAGATCTGCATCCCTGGAAACAGAGAATATTGCCTTAATTGGCAAAATGGACTTGGTGGATATAATTAATTTAAGAATCTTTTGATAGAGAGATTATCCTGGATTACCTGGGTAAATCCTAAATTTAATTCCAAATGTCATTGTAAGATTGAGGCAAAGGGAGACTGGACTACAGAAGAGGGTAAGACAACATGATGACAGAAGCAGAGATTGGAATGATGTGGCCCCAAGCCAAGGAATACTTAGCAGCCACCAGAAGCTCAAAAAAGCAAGGAGTAGCTTCTCTCTCAGGGTTTCCAGAAGAAATCAACCTTGCCAACACATTGATTTTAGCCCCATAAAACTCATGTTACACTTCTAGCCTCCAGAACTGTATATACAAAATATACAGAATAAAAGCTGTATTTTAAGCAAATTTTTGATAATTTGTTACAGTATCAATAGAAAATTAATACTAGAATTTTACCACATATCTTTCAGTTACTTATTTCTAACCTGCATCTGTTTTAGTCAAACAACATACTCTGAAAAATTTCGATCTTTTGAAATGTATTGAGACATTTTATTACTGGGGATATGATTTATTTTGGTGAATGTATAAATCAATATCACATGATACAGAATTTATATCAGTAATTGGGTGACTGCTTCCAAGATTTTCTCCTTCTCTTTGTTTTTTTTTTTTTTTTGCCGTTTTATTATGATACGCCTGGGGGTGGTTTTCTTTATATTTAGTGTGCTTAGGGTTAGTTAAGCCTCTTAGATCGCTAAATCAATGGGTTTTTAAATAATATTGGAGAAATTTTCACCCACTATATCTTCAAATATTGTCTACACTTCATTCTCACTCTCTTCCTTTTGGGACTCCAATTGTATGTATATTAGACCATTTGAAATGTTTCTGCAGGTCTCTAAGGCTTTAATCAACTTTCATCAATCCTTTTTACTCTGTATTCTTCATTTTGTACAATGTCTACTGATGTTTTCAAGTTCACTAACTCTGACTTCTGCCATCAGAAGTGCTCACTTCTATAGGAATTTTTCCATTAAACTATTTAATCAACTTAAAATTTATTTTGCTTTCAGGCCTAGAGAAAGAAACACATTTGTAAATGTTTTATTCTCTTAGATGATTAGCTGATTATCTCTTTTTTCCATATTAATCTTTCAAATGCACATTACTGATCATGTCACTCCCTTCTCAAAAAACTTAAAAACTGTTGTAAACAAAACCTATTTCCCAGATTCCTTCAAGATGGTGGAGGAGTAAGATTTGGAGATCACCTTCCTCCCCACAAATACACCAGAAATATATCTACATGTGGAACAATTCCTACAGATTCCAATTCCTACAGATCACCTACTGAATGCTGGCAGAAAACCACAGACTTCCCAAAAGATATACATATTTCTTTCCTTTTTCTCTTTTTGTGAGTGTGTATATATATGCTTTGTTCTGTGATTTTGTCTATAGAGCTTTGCTTTCACCATTTGTCCTAGGGTTCTGACTGTTTGTTTCTTTTGTTTGTTTTTCTTCAATAGTTTTTAGTTTTGTTATCATTGGTGGATTTGATTTTTGGTTTGATTGCTCCTTCTTTTGTTCTTTTTTTTTCTTTTTTTAAATTACTTTTTATTTTTATTTTTAATAATTTAAAATTTTTTCTATTTTAACAACTTTATTTCATTTTATTTTATTTTTTCTTTATTTCTTTCTTTATTTCTCCCTTTTTTTCTGAGCCATGTGACTGACAGGGTCTTTGTGCTCCTCTGGGTGTCAGGCCAGTTCCTCTGAGGCGGGAGAGCCAAGTTCAGGACACTGGTCCACCAGAGACCTCCCGGCTACAAGTAATATCAAACAGTGAAGGCTCTCCCAGATATCTCCATCTCAATGCTAAGGCCCAGCTCTACTCAACGACCAGCAAGCTACAGTGCTGGACACCCTATGTCAAACAACGGGCAAGACAGGAACACAACCACACCCATTAGTAGAGAGGCTGCTTAAAATCATAATAAGGTCACATACACCTCAGAACACACCACTGGACACAGTCATGCCTACCAGAGAAACAAGATCCAGCCTCAACCACCAGAACACAGGCACCAGTCCCCTCCACCAGGAAGCCTACAAAACCTACTGAACCAACCTTACCCACTGGGGGTGGACAACAAAAACAATGGGAAATACAAACCTGCAGCCTACGAAAAGGAGACCCCAAACACAGTAAGTTAAGCAAAATGAGAAGACAGAGAAACTCACAGCAGATGAAGGAGCAAGGTAAAAACCCACCAGACCAAACAAATGAAGAGGAAATAGCCAGTCTACCTGAAAAATAATTCAGGGTAATGATAGTAAAGATGATCCAAAATCTTGGAAATAGAATGGAGAAAATACAAGAAACGTTAAACAAGGGCCTAGAAGAACTAAAGAGCAAACAAACAATGATGAGCAACACAATAAACGAAATTAAAAATTCTCCAGAAGGAATCAATAGCAGAATAACTGAGGCAGAAGAACGGATAAGTGACCTGGAAGATAAAACAGTGGAAATAACTACCAAAGAGCAGAATAAAGAAAAAAGAATGAAAAGAATTGAGGACAGTCTCAGAGACTTTTGGGACAACATTAAACACACCAACATTTGAAATATAGGGGTCCCAGAAAAAGAGGAGAAAAAGAAAGGGACTGAGAAAATATTTGAAGAGATTATAATTGAAAACTTCCCTAATATGGGAAAGGAAATAAGGCCGTCAAGTCCAGGAAGCACAGAGAGTCCCATACAGGAAAAATCCAAGGAAAAACACACCAAGACACATATTAATCAAACTATCAAAAATTAAATGCAAAGAAAAAGTATTAAAAGCAGCAAGGGTAAAACAACAAATAACATACAAGGGAATCCCCGTAAAGTTAACAGCTGATCTTTCAGCAGAAACTCTGCAAGCCAGAAGGGAGTGGCAGGACATATTTAAAGTGATGAAAGGGAAAAACAAGGATCATATTCAGATTCGACAGAGAAATTAAAACCTTTACAGACAAGCAAAAGCTAAGAGAATTCAGCACCACCAAACCAGCATTACAACAATTGCTAAATGAACTTCTCTAGGCAGGAAACACAAGAGAAGGAAAAGACCTACAATAACAAACCCAAAACAATTAAGAAAATGGTCATAGGAACATACATATCGATAACTGCCTTAAATGTAAATGGATTAAATGTGCCAACCAAAAGACACAGACTGGCTGGATGGCTACAAAAACAAGACCCATATATATGCTGTCTACAAGAGACCCACTTCACACCTAGGGATACATACAAACTGAGTGTGAGGAGATGGAAACAGATATTCCATGCAAACGGAAATCAAAAAAAAGCTGGAGCAGCAATTCTCATATCAGACAAAATACACTTTAAAATAAAGACTATTACAAGAGACAAAGAAGGACACTACATAATGATCAAGGGATAAATCCAAGAAGAAGATAAAACAATTGTAAATATTTATGCACCCAACATAGGAGCATGTCAATACATAAGGCAAATGCTAACAGCCATAAAAGGGGAAATTGACAGTAACACAATAATAGTAGGGGGCTTTAACACCCCACTTCTACCAATGGACAGATCATCCAAAATGAAAATAAATAAGGAAACAGAAGCTTTAAATGATACATTAAACAAGATGAACTTAATTGATATTTATAGGGCATTCCATCCAAAAACAACAGAATACACTTTCTTCTCAAGTGCTCTTGGGTCACAAATCAAGCCTTGGTACATTTAAGAAAATTGAAATCATATCAGGTATCTTTTCCAACCATAACATGATGAGACTAGATATCAATTACAGGAAAAAAATCTGTAAAAAATAAAAACACATGGAGGCTAAACAATACGCTACTAAATAACCAAGAGATCACTGAAGAAATCAAAGAGAAAATCAAAAAATACCTAGAAACAAATGTAAATGAAAACACGATGACCCAAAACCTATGGGATGCATCAAAAGCAGTTCTAAGAGGGAAGTTTAGACCAATACAATCCTACCTCAGGAAACAAGAAACATCTCAAATAAACAACCTAACCTTACACCTAAAGCAATTAGAGAAAGAAGAACAAGAAAACCCCAAAGTTAGCAGAAGGCAAGAAACCATAAAGATCAGATGAGAAATAAATGAAAAAGAAATGAAGGAAACGATAGTAAAGATCAATACAACTAAAAGCTGTTCTTTGAGAAGATAAACAAAATTAATAGACCATTAGCGAGACTCATCAAGAATATAAGGGAGAAGACTAAAATCAATAGAATTAGAAATGAAAAAATTTCATCTGACAGTGCAGAAATACAAAAGATCATGACAGATTACTACAAGAAACTATATACCAATAAAATGGACAACCTGGAAGAAATGGACAAATTCTTAGAAAAGCACCACCTTCCGAGACAGAACCAGGAACAAATAGAAAATATAAACAGACCAATCACAAGCACTGAAATTGAGACTGTGATTACAAATGTTCCAACAAACAAAAGCCAAGGACCAGTTGGCTTCACAGGCGAATTCTATCAAACATTTAAAGAAGAGCTAACACCTATCCTTCTCAAAATCTTCCAAAATATAGCAGAGGGAGGAACACTCCCAAACTCATTCTACAAGGCCACCATCACCCTGATACTAAAACCAGACAAAGATGTTACAAAGAAAGAAAACTACAGGCCAATATCACTGATGAACATAGATGCAAAAATCCTCAACAAAATACTAGCAAAAAAAATCCTCAACAAAATACTAGCAAATAGAATCCAACAGCACATTAAAAGGATCATACACCATGATCAAGTGGGCTCTATCCCAGGAATGCAAGGATTCTTCAATATTCACATATCAATTAATGTGATAAACCATATTAACAAGTTGAAGGAGAAAAACCATATGATCATTTCAATAGATACAGAAAAAGCTTTCAACAAAATTCAACAACGATTTATGATAAAAACCCTCCAGAAAGTAGGCATAAAGGGAACTTACTTCAACATAATAAAGGCCATATATGACAAACCCACTGCCAACATCGTTCTCAATGGTGAAAAACTGAAACCATTTGCTCTAAGATCAGGAACAAGACAAGGTTGTCCACTCTCACCACTATTACTCAACATAGTTTTGGAAGTTTCAGCCACAGCAATCAGAGAAGAAAAAGAAATAAAAGGAATCAAACCAGAAAAGGAGAAGTAAATCTGTCACTGTTTGCAGATGACATGATACTATACATAGAGAATCCTAAAGATGCTACCAGAAAACTACTAGAGCTAATCAATGAATTTGGCAAAGTAGCAGGATACAAAATTAATGCACAGAAATCTCTTGCATTCTTATACACTAATGATGAAAAATCTGAAAGAGAAATTAAGGAAACACTCCCATTTACCATTGCAACAAAAAGAATGAAATACCTAGGAATAAAGCTACCTAGGGACACAAAAGACCTGTATGCAGAAAATTATAAGACACTGATGAAAGAAATTAAAGATGATACCAACAGATGGAGAGATATACCATGTTCTTGGATTGGAAGAATCAACATTGTGAAAATGAGTATACTACCCAAAGAAATCTACAGATTCAATGCAATCCCTATCAAACTACCAATGGCATCTTTCACATAACTAGAACAAAAAATTTCACAATGTGTACGGAAATGCAAAAGACCCTGAATAGCCAATGCAATCTTGAGAAAGAACAACAGAGCTAGAGGAATCAGCTTAAAATGGACTTCAGACTATACTACAAAGGTACATTAATCAATACAGTATGGTACTAGCACAAAAACAGAAATATAGATCAATGGAACAGGTTAGAAAGCCCAGAGATAAACCCATGCACATATGGTCACCTTATTTTTGATAAAGGAGGCAAGAATATACACTGGAGAAAAGACAGCCTCTTCAATAAGTGGTGCTGGGAAAACTGGACAGCTACATGTAAAAGAATGATATTAGAACACTCCCTAACACCATACACAAAAGTAAACTCAAAATGGATTAAAGACCTAAATGTAAGGCCAGACACTATCAAACTCTTAGAGGAAAACATAGGCAGAACACTCTATGACATAAATCACAGCAAGATCCTTTTTGACCCACCTCCTAGAGAAATGGAAATAAAAACAAAAATAAACAAATGGGACCTAATGAAACTTAAAAGCTTTTGCACAGCAAAGGAAACCATAAACAAGACAAAAAGAGAACCCACAGAATGGGAGAAAATATTTGCAAATGAAGCAACTGACAAAGGATTAATATCCAAAATTTACAAGCAGCTCATGCAGATCAATATCAAAGAAACAAACAACCGAATCTAAAAATGGGCAGAAGACCTAAATAGACATTTCTCCAAGGAAGATATACAGATTGCCAATGAACACATGAAAGGATGCTCAACATCACTAATCATTAGAGAAATGCAAATCAAAACTACAATGCGGTGTCACCTCACTCCAGTCAGAATGGCCATTATCAAAAAATCTACAAACAATAAATGCTGGAGAGGGTGTGGAGAAAGGGAAACCCTCTTGCACTGTCGGAGGGAATGTAAATTGATATAGCCACTATGGAGAACAGTATGTAGGTTCCTTAAAATCTAAAAATAGAACTACCATATGACCCAGCAATCCCACTACTGGGCATATACCCTGAGAAAACCATAATTCAAAAAGAGACATGTGCCACAATGTTCATTGCAGCCGTATTTACAATAGCCAGGACATGGAAGCAACCTAAGTGTCCATCAACAGATGAATGGATAAAGAAGATGTGGCACATATATTCAATGGAATATTACTCAGCCATAAAAAGAAACGAAATTGAGTTATTTGTAGTGAGGTGGATGGACCTTGAGTCTGTCATACAGAGTGAAGTAAGTCAGAAAGAGAAAAACAAATACCGTATGCTAACGCATATATATGGAATCTAAAAAAAAAGAATGGTTCTGAAGAACCTAGAGGCAGGATCGGAATAAAGACACAGACATAGGGAATGGACTTGAGGACACGGGGAGAGGGAAGGGTAAGCTGGGACAAAGTGAGACAGTGGCATGGACATATATACACTATCAAATGTAAAATAGATAGCTAGTGGGAAGCAGCCGCATAGCACAGGGAGATCAGCTCAGTGCTCTGTGACCACCTAGAGGTGTGGGATAGGGAGGGTGGGAGAGAGACGCAAGAGGGAGGAGATATGGGGATATATGTATATGTATAGCTGATTCACTTTGCTATACATCAGAAACTAACACACCATTTTAAAGCAATTATACTCCAATAAAGATGTTTAAAAAAAAAAAAAAGCCCACTTCCTAGTCTGAGCACTGAATGCTGTTCATCTAGCAGGGTAAACAGTAATTACAATCCCCAGGGCAAAGTACTATAATGAGTATGTAGTAATATGGTGTCCTTTGCTTTCTCCTATGATCAAGGAAATTTTGTTTGGCTAAGAAAAACTGAGGTTTTTGGGGGGCGTTTTGGGTTTTTTTTTTTTAATGAAGACAGCTTAATTTTATATGCTTAGCAATTTTTCCTAAATATATCTTAGTAAATGTTATTTTTATCAGTAGCTCAGCCCTAACCTTTGGAAACCTATTCTCACATAAAATATTTATACATTATCCTTTGTCTCAAGCTCTGCTTTGAAGGGAATCCAGACTAAGTAAACAGAACAAAAACACCACTGGTAATTAGCCTATAATTTACTGTCATCACATACTCAAGGAAATATAGCCCAAATAATGTTATGGAATATGACCTTATTAGATTAGCATTGTTTTCCTAAAGAAAGAAGAGGAAAAAGAGGAGGAAAGAAGTAAGTTCTTTCTCCCTACCCGTATATAATTCTCAAGAAACCTAAAGTGTGGTGGAGGTAAAAATCTACTATAAAAAGAGTTTAAAAATACAAATAATTTAAAATATATAATATTAACTGTATAGAAAAACAATGTGTGTAAGTACTGCAAACATATTCAGGGAAAAGAGGACCTGGCAGGATTCATACTGAAGAAGGCTTTACGACAAAGGGATGGACATGACCTAATGAATTGTCAGGGTTTATATAAGTAGAGAAGAGAATGGGAGTTATTCTGGGAATGAGGTTCAGAATGGGAAAACAGAAGCATTTTGTGCAAAGGTGAAGAAATGAATGTACATACGTCATGGATATAGAGTAGGACTGAGTCAGAGAAATGGGAACATTCGTTTGTGTTTCATTCCTGTCCTTTTATAAGCAACTTGTTATTTCTCCCACTTCCCTTCACCAGCTATGGACAACGCATGTTACATTCTCAAATATTGTTCTTCTATCTGCTTCTGGGTTCTTGATTTTGGCTCCCCATTAAGACCTCCTTCTTTGGTTACTGTACCTGGCTTCTCTCTAAGATTCATATATTTTCCTCATTTTAGCATCTGTGAGGTTTTGTTCTATCCACTCCTAACTGTGAGTTTCTACTGTCTGAGCCAAGTCTGTCCCTTCCTCAGACAAGAGGGAACAGAGTTAGATATATAATGTGGAACAAGTCTGTAGAGGGTCTCTAAGGTAAATCAGAAGAATTTGGGCATTATCCTTCAAGGACTGATTCAGTTTCTCATGAGAAAATTCATGAGGCTTTTTCCAATTCAATTATCAAATTCAACTCCTTCTTTTACAGAATGACTTCTTAAAGCTTTCATAGACAGTAAAAGTTATTAGACATGCCGGAGGCAGGAATAGGAATAAAGAGATTCAAGACCTACTTTTAAGGAAGAATAAACACAGATTAGTAAACAATTAGAGGTAGGTGATAAGGGAAACTGAAAACATCATGATTCCTAGGTTTCTAACCTGGGCAAGTAGATACCTTGAAAAGGGAAAGTAGGAGAATAAAACATTGAGCTCTGCACACCAACCTCTAGCGTACACCTGTTTGGTAACACTTCTTTGCTGGCTCTTTGTCATTTGTGATCTCTGAACCTACTCACTCTGGATCCTGAGTGTTCTGTAATTATAGCATTTGGTTAAAGGCACAGATTCTGGAGTCAGCCTAGGTGAAAATCCTGATTTCACATTTTTTTAATTGTTTGACCTTCACCAAGATGCTTAATTTCTTTGTGCCTCAGTTTTTTCTTATCAATAAAGTAGTTATGATAATTATATCCAACTCATAAGGTCGTTGTGAGGAATAAAAGACTTTCCACACAGAAAATACTTGAACCAGCGCCTGGCCCACCAGAAACACTCAGTAAGTGTTAACTATTGGCACCGAGATTTCAAAAAAACAAAAAAAATTTCTTTGCCAACGCCAATCCTACAAAACCCAACCTAGTTAAATTGGTACCAGTCACCTCATCTGACAAGAGGATTAAAATAGATGGATTGAAGAGGACACAAGTCTTTTTTTGATTATTTTGATTACCTTGAATTAGTTAACATTTTTAATATACAAGGGCCTGTACCTTCGGGAATTTTAAAGGTCACTTTCCAGCATTAATTCTTTATAACAGAATGCACTGATTGTCATCTAGGCGATAACATAGCAGCAGGGCTTCCTGGCTGCCATCTCTGCAGAGCAGCCCTGAGAAGGACCACACAGCAAGCCGTGCTGGGCATAGGCTGTGCAGCTAAACAAGGAAGGCTGGCGATGGATCTGTAAAAAGACGAGGACACATCATCTCCTTATTTATACATGGCACCTTTTATCCAAATAATGTCAGCAAGAACAGAACTCCTTTTTTCTCTTGCTTACCATGATCTACATGTAAAATAAGCTAAGTAGGCCTTATTTTCTTCAAGAACCATCGGTTCATTGGAATTAGAACCATTGTTTACTTTAAGTTAAAAAAAAACACCAATTTGAACATGTTTTTCCTTCACTGAAAGCTTGAATTATTCATTTCATATTTGGATTCTTCTGAATCTTTTCTTAGTGTAACTTTTAGAATATGAATTTATAACTGAATATTGAGATGTGAAACCATGATATCAGAAATATTAACTAATCAATGTAAGCAAGAAGTGCCAATTGCCAATCATCACAAGACAGGTACAAAGAAATGTGAGGTTACTGTTGTTTTTATCTTCTTTTTAAATTGCTTCATAAACAATATGTAAATGTGCTAAAAATCCTTTAAAAGTGTTTTGTAAGAAGATATTCCAATGTGGAGGATACAGCTAGAATATATCTCTTGAAAGTAAGAATTTCATACAGCTCAGGGACCATCCTGTCACAGTTTGCATCAATTTTGCTCCGTTATATAGGCTTATTTTTTTCTGAATTTGCTAGAAGGTATGTCAGCACAACAGAAAAAAAAAAAAAAGGAGGAAGCAGTTATTTATAATCCCCATTGCCTTCTCAGGAGAATAGATCCCAATAATTTGAAGTTCCATTGTTTCCTGGGAGTGCAGTGGGTGAAGTGATGCAAGATTTGAGGGGCAGAGGTGAGGCAATATATAGATAATTTACATACATTATAGATTTACATTAAAAAAAGACCTAGAAATATGAAACTAGGCACCTCCCCTCCCCCCCCAAAAAATTAGAGATGCAAGTGCAAGGCTTTAAGCACAGCAAAAATATTTAACAGTGATATCCTCAAGTACGTAAACTACCTTCTTTATCTCCCTCCCCCAAACTTCTGTAAAATAGGAAGCAATCACTTATGCTTTTGTGGATTGGATTTACAACAATGCACTTGTCCTTCCTGAAGATCAATGTGAAAGAAAAAAGTTGAAAACAGAAACAGAGGCGGCCAGAAGAGCCCTCCACGCAGAGGTTACACTAACAAAAGATAGACAAAGAGAATCTGAAAATGGGGGTGGGGAGGAATTAAACAGAGTTTCTTTCAGTATTGCATATCAGAAACTCTAATATTTTCTAGAAGGGACATTTCTCCCACAGCAGGAGATTTCTTTTTTTTTTTTTTTTAAAGAAAGGATATTAGCAATTACTTAAGCAGAGAACACAATTTGAATGAAGCGGGATACTTTACATTGTAATTCAATAGCTGTTGGGAAATGCCACTGAACACACTGGAAACTGAGGTGTTATGTGAAGAGTGAATGAACAAACAGCTGGTGTATTTGAATGCTTGGCTGTTTTCCTGTGATCACTGCTGGCAGCTAAAGTCAGGGGTAAGCAGGACTCCAGGAAAAGTGCTAAAACGGCAATTTCTTTTTGTAGTCACAAAGCAAAATACTTTGTTTTGTTTGTTTGTTTGTTTGGTCTAGTTTCCCTGGGTACAAATAAAGGTCAACTTGTTAAAACAATGTATTCAAACACTGAAAAGATTTTAAAGAGCTTGGCCACTGGGCTCAGGAGAGTCACTAACTGCTGCTTTAAATACTATTTGGGAAGGTCAAAAGGAGAGCCTGCAGACGGACATGCGTTGGAGGAATAACCTCTGTTCAGGGCTGCAGGGTTCCAAATCCCAGGCTGCAGTGCTGGGGTCGCTGCAATCTGCTGCCAGCCTGGTCCTGTGCGGTCCACAGGGGCATGGACTTGGGAGAAGGACAAGCAGAAGATGTCTGCTGACCAGATGGCACTCAAACCTGCCTCCTCTGGTGAGAGAAAAATCTGCCAAAACCAGGTGTTTCACAGTTTTTTCTTTTTCTCTGGCATTTCTCTCTGCGTTCCCTTACAAAGACTCGACATCAGCACAGCTGTCTAGGAATTATCTAAGGAAATGAGATTTATTTTTTTTTTTCAGTGTAAGAGATTTGGGAAACAGCTTTTGGGGACCACCCCTATATCGTGCACACTGAGAGTCCTTTCATCAGGTCATTTATAGGCACAGCATGAGCATGAGAGGAAGTTTCAACCATTTTCCTTATCAGTACTAATAAGAAAAAGGGGCTCCACGAATTAGATTCCTTTATTTCTTTATCTGGCTCTGTTAGCAGCCTGAGAACCATCAGATTATTTCTATCAATAATCTTGCATATATGTTCAGCACACTTTCTTCACTCTCTTTTTTTTTTTGTATTTTATTTTTTTATACAGCAGGTTCTTATTAGTTATCTATTTCATACATATTAGTGTATATATGTCAATCTCAATCTCCCAATTCATCCCCCCACTACCCTCCCCCCTTAACTGTCTTTTAAAAAAAAGGACTCAGATCTGCACCCTTCTGTTCATGATGCACCAGTAAGAGATGACGGGAAACAAAACAGGATTAATGAAGACTGCTTCATACAGTGACAGGTAGACAGCACAGGGTGATTCCACATCTATTTTAAAGCCCCTCTGCCTTGGCCCACGGGAAAAGAAAGTACAGATCTCATGATTCAAAATCCAGGGCATCTTCTGAGTCATGTTTTACTGGGGTGGGGGTGAGCTCAGGGTAAGAAAATTCTTTCCAAATATTCCATACTCCCTCATCTCAGGGAAAGCTAACTTTTCTGCCTCCCCACCATTCCATACTTCTGGCTGGGTGATTTGATTCAGGGACTTTGACGCTCAGTCATGTCTCCTTATGTAGACGTGAACATGAAGAGTCCTAAAATACAGTCTGGGAACTAGATGAGGCAAGTAGGAGAGTCCCGTGGGGACTTGAACTGTTTACCAGCAAACCCTGCATTTGGAGGGGTATGACACATTGACAACATAAAATAATAAAATTCATTTACTTATTCACCAACTCTTTATTAGGTCCTAAATGCTATTCTAATGTTATAATATTTTGTAGTCCAATTAACCTATGATTTCTTGGACACTGAGTGGCTTCAGGAATGTTGTAGATAGACTCAGCCTCAAAGAAATTACTTTTTTTGAGAAGCACATGATTTAAGTTATGCACAACATCTGGCAATGAATAGGCTTATGGTCGTTGTTAGTTTCCTAGTTTCCATTCTCTTCACTTTGGGAGGCAGTATGCTACTGGGCAGTGAGCGTCCACGTATTCTAGGTGGGCAGCAAGCTGTGGGTTCTGCGGAGGTGTCTCAGGCTGATGCACAGAGGAGGAGACGGATAAGTGCCTGAAGCTCTATGCCAGTGTCTTTTATGCAGCCCTGAGCTCTGATTTTTAACTGTTTCCTATATTATGGTTTAGTATGAGATTGTACTAGAGGGAAAAAAGCTGGAAGGAGGTGGGGAGATGGAAAATATTTAAGGCCATTAGAAGAATAGAAAAAACACCGGCTGGAACTAAGAGAAATCTAAATTTTAATCCTGAGGTGGCTATTTACTAATTTTGTGAAATAGGCATATCATTTAATTTCTGGAGTATGAATGTTCTCAAGACACTGAGGGTATGTATCACTAAGATTCAAAGTGCATTGCTGTAATGAAGTCAAACATTTAGATTTTCTATTTTTAATCCTAATACATAAGAGCTTGTATAATTAATGCAATTTTTTTGTTTCCATTTAGTATTGCTTATGTTCAAACAACTCAAAACACTTTTGAAGCAGGCTGATAAGGAGTAAACTAACTATTGAAGGAATGGGATAGTACATACAATAGGCATGCAATCTTTTGTCATTACTTTTATTTTCACATTCCAAAGACCCTTATATAATTTACCAGATTTATCATTACCAGTGAATTGTTAATATGGCTAAGAATCTCATAATTCCTGTACCTAATGATATTAAGAATTGATATCCCTCTATATCCGAATAAAAGATTTTTTAAATGGTTAGTTCTAGGGAACGAGACCATGCCTCTCTAACTGTTTATAGTGTTCATTGTCACCATGGGAGTCATATACTTGGGCCCTGGATCAATAAAATTAAATTGAGCTATTGGATCAACATTTGAACATTGAAATATGGTACTAGATATTTCCTTAAAGTGTTATTACTCTTGGTACTGTCAATCCTCACCCTTTTCCAAGCCCTCAGATACCTCTCTCTGCTCAACACTTCTTCTCCCACTCACCCCCTTGCTCCACCCATACACTTTTCAGCAGCTCATTCTTCTGTCTGGGGAATACATCACCACTCTCTTAGTTATAAAGTTAATAAGAGGCCCAAATATTCAGATTCTAACTTGATCTATGGCATTAATTGGGTCTAGGGTAATAATTTTTTTTGTGCTCAGGTGCTATATGCCAGAACTCTTTTATGCCTACTTTTAAGTTACATTTTGAGCCTTAATCTTTTCTGCCCTCTCTCTTTGTAAGTCAATTACAAGTTTGACTAAATCTCGACAGACAATACCACAAGTTGGTATAATGTCCAGTGAAATAAATGGACATTTATTTAAAGTATCCTATATAATATTGTCAATCTACAGAAAGACATGTAATACACATGATATTAATACAGAAGAGTACAACAACCCCCTGGGCTAATTTGTGCATCTACATACACACATACACACACACACACATACACACACACTTTACTTTCAGTGGGAACGCAGGTGTTTTTCAAAGAACTATAAAATTATAATTTTAAATTACATTTAAAATTTTTAAAAATCAATTAGAAGAATACTGTTCTCTTCCAACTTGTTTATATACTGAATTGTCACAGTGAAAACTAATTTTAGTCCTTGTTTTCAGCCCCAAGTTTAGCCCTAAACAATAGTAGCTGCTATAACTTTCTTCTTGTAAATCTTTTGCCCCAAGCCAAGTAATGGGCTGATTCTACTATTCACATCCTGTCATTCATAACATCGAAGGTATTATTAGTCATATGAGCTCTAAAATAAATGCCACAGTTTGAATATTATAGCAGAATGTGCAGATTTAGCCTTGACCTACATCCAAATTTTACAGAAAATAATGAGAAAACTATTTGTTGGCCAAAAAAAAAAAAAGCCTAACAACAAAAACAAGCTTTTATGTGCTACTGAACACTAGAGAAATTTTGAAACACAAATATAGACCGTGGAACAGAAGAATAAACTGAAAGGAGGAAGAAAAGCAATTAAAAAGTTAATAATTAACCTAGATGGAAAGACTTAAAAAAATAAGGGATTAGGAAGAAAATCTTTCAAAACTGAGATTCTGTAAAACCTTAACCATACGCTTTCTGTCAAAGCTAGATTTGTTATGTCACACCTCCGTAACTCAGACCTGCAGTGCTTGGAAAATAGTTTGTTCAGACTTACTCCGTAATGATTTTCTTAGCACTATTTTTAAATGCATGTTTCCTAACTTGGGAAAAAATCGTGCGTTGTTATGAAGTTGTTTTTTCTGGGTCAGTGAGTAGTTTAGTGAAGCAGGAAATGTCTTTCAGAATGGAGTGAGGAGTCACCTGTCTCCAGATGGTCAAAATAATCAGCTTTTTTATACTCATCACTGTTAAATCAAAAAGGATCCAGGTACCTCAATTAATATAATATATTGTGGTTTAAATTATGTTTTATTTTGGAGGTGGGAGACCTTGAATTGTCACTGACATGGTTTCAGTAGAGGAATATTGTATGCATGTAAAACTGCAATGAAACAGAGTCTCCTTTGGTAGAAAAACATCTTTAAGTGTTTCAGACTTTTCCCCTTCATGAATTCTGATCACTAAAAGGTTCAAGGTTCATTGATAAGAATATATGCTTTTTACTGGAAATTCTACTTCAAGTGATTAATTTTATTTTACCAGAATTTAAAATAACTTACTTATCTCTATTTGTCTGACTTATACCCTACCTCCCATGTTCACGAAGGCATTGGAAACTGTTTTCCAAAAGCTTGAATTCCTTCTTAAGGTAGCAACCATGAGACACTTTCATAAAATAATAACATCCAGGAAAATAAATCATGTTGCCATTGTCACTTCTCCAAACCCACGTTTCTCTCAATAATTACCTAAGCAATTTTCAGGGTGAACTGTTATTAGTGACTTCACCACCAGAGTTAACACTGATATTGGACAAATAACCAAGATGTAAATACTGCAAAATCCAGAATAACATTTTCCTGGTTCCTCTTGATAAGACTCAATTCCTGGCTGTAATGGTTATATGAATCGTGAAAACCACCCAATCTCAGGCAAGTTTAATTATTGTGACAGATCCTGGATTTCATTCTGATGGATTCAATAGCAAAAGCATCCAAGGAGGTCATGCATTCTTACAAGAATTTCATCCTGGTTTATTGAAACTTCGGTAGTTTGTTTAAGGGTTCAGAATGCTCTGCATATTTTCTGGGGTTCATTTCTGAGTTCTGCAAATTCAGTTGAACACATCTCTCTGCTAGCATATTATTAAAATGAATTATTCATAGTATTTTTAATATCATCTCCTCAGTTGGATCAAGAGCAGATACTTTAAGTTTATGATCTATTCTGAGAGGAGGTTGGATTTCACTGCTAATGGTAAACACTGAAAAGCAGGTTGGACTCCTCTTGCTGTCACCCAGCTCACTTTCTCTAAAAACTCAATCCTTGTTAGGAAAAAAGGAGCACTTTGAAGTATTAGAAATAATACCAAAATTAATTGTAACATGTACCCCGAATTGTTTCTAACAATTATTTTTCCTTTTTTGCCCAAAATAAGCATAAAATATTTTTATTGTGGAAAATAAATGTATTACTAATTTTAAAAATTAATATAGTATTTGAAATATCAGTAATAGCCAAAGGCTATGTTTATTTTAAAATGGCAGTAAGTAAGCTAAAAATTAGGTAACTTTCCATAGCCTTCTATCTGAAATATAAAATTATTGAGATATGTATATAAAGACACAAACCATGGAAAAGAAAGCTCAGAGATGACACTGGGCGGGGGGTGGATTGGGGTGGGGGGATCCTAGCATTTGCAGCCCATACCAACTAAAAACACAGAACACCAGATTTCATTATTTTGATAATCCTTGCTTAACTACAGTTTTCTCTTTTGGACAGCACATTTTTATTTTTATCATTTGAGAAAAAAAACAATGTCATGTTATAGCGAACAGTCACTTCAGAATAGACCATCTAAACGTGGGCCACACCTATAGCCAGAGTTGCCTGGGCACTAAGGACTGGGGGGAGAGAGGAAAGGGGAAGTCTGGAAGGTGGATGTGCTTTTAAGGTCTGAAATTCCATGTGTTGCCTTGACATCTGTGACCCTCGCAGGTTCTCAAAGGCCTAGCCACGAGTTCCCCTGCTCTCACCATACATATGCCCACCACCCAGCAGGAAAGGTTCCCTACCGCTCCCCGCTGGTTCCCCTATAAGCCATACCAGCTGCACCCCACCTGGTCCTCAATCTAATGGGTCTCACCTGCCTGCCAGCCACAAAATTATTCAAAAAAGCCAATCATATGCTCCTGAGGAAATCAAAGGTCACCTCACCCTCTAGCCACTACACAGCTTGCCGCCCACGGTGCCTACTGGTTCTCTCCGCTCCTGAGTACAGCCTCCACGTGGCCCCACGTGGTCTGCAGCATCCTCCTCTCCCGGGATGTGAGCATATGTGGCGAATAAACTGGTGCCAATCTCATCTGCCCAGTGTCAGGTAGCAGGCATTCAGCCATTTCAGACTATTTAGAGCAGAGGATCCCTCCATCACTAATAGGGTGAATAGGAGGTGATAAGAATAGGGCAAAATAGACTGAAACGATAGCTATCACAGGAGCGATATTACAATTTAAAAGAGGTAGGGGCCATCAGTTATGAAAGTCCAGCCCATTTTATTTATTAGACACAGTGCTTAAGTTCTGTGCGCTTTTCCAATGCCTGAAAAAAATGTTTAATATTTGAAAAGAGGTGTTAGCTCCAAAGGCAAAGATAAAACTGTGAAATAAAACTTAATGAAGGATTGATTCAATGTCTATAATATATCATAACTAAACTCTTTTATAGTTATATATAAATTATATTTAATGTGGACTGTCTGTACATTTTAGTGTGTTTAATATGATGTGGGATGAATGGTTCTGACAATAAAATTTATTCAGAACTGGGAAAGCTATAATTTAATAAGTAAATAATACTTTCTCAAAATTAAAAAAAAAAGCAAAAGACTAAAACAGGTTTGAGGATTTAAAAGACTGAAATAGAGTAAGAGAAAAAAGGAAAGGCTGCGGTAAGGAAAAAGGACCTAGTAAAAGACAAAATACATCAACGCAGACATATGGTGAATTGTCTTCTGGAGGGCTAAGGAAGTGTCACTTTGCTTGCTATAGAGTGTCTGGTTACATCTGAAAGTAAACATCAAGAAAAAGAAAATATACATTCCCTTTTGTCTAATGAACTCTTAGGCTAGAAAATAGTGAGATTCCCACATTGGGTCGCAGTTTTGTTATACGTAACATATATTTAAGTCTTCCATCCAACAGCCTATTTCAAGAAAACTAAACTAAACTCAACTAATATAACTACATAATGGTATAGGGCTATGTTTATAGGGCCATTAATCTAGCTCCTTCAAACCAATTCAATTGATAGTAAACAAATAGTAAATGAACAGGGCCAGAATGAAAACCAGAAACTGGAACTCTCAGCATCTTTTTCTAACTCATATAACTCATATGGAATAAAAGATCTGTATTTTTTTTTTTTTTTTTTAAGATCTGTATTTTTTGTGCAGGGAGAAATGTGATATCAGTCAACACTAGGAACCTGAGTGAATGTACGTAATATGGCATAGTGTTTTTGTTATAGATTTATTTTCACTTATTTTCTTGTCTTTTGAAACAAATATTAATCCCTTTTTTTTAATTTTTTTCTTTTTTCTTCCTCTTCCTGTCACTGTTCTTTCTTGTTTTCTCTTCCTTGTTATAGATAATTGTGATTGTAATTTTCTCACACTGAACAAAAATATTATGATCTATACAAAATTATCAATTTATTACACTTAAAGTATCATCAGTAATCACTGATATTCATCAAGCTAGAATATAGTACAAGGAAAATTACCTCTAGCATTTATTTTGAAATCCAAAAAAAAAAAAAAACTTGTACTTATGTGGTAGCAGTAATATTTACCTTAAAACTTCAGTCTTGAAAGATTTTTAGTCATTTATTTAAATAGTATGATTATTTTAAATATTGAAAAATACTAAAATAAACAGCTCTAGTAGGAATTTTTTTGATTTTAATATGGTGAATATTAGAGGGAAAATATGTTTGCTCTTATGAGGATTTTTTTTTTTAATTTCTAAAGAGCTTACTCCTATGTGTTTAATATAGAGCTTTCCTTCTGGTGACTGATACTATGCTAAGGAGAAATGCATTTTTGGAAAGTTTGACCAATAAAAGATTTAAGTCACCAAAGGTTTGGCTGCTAACTTTAATTTAGCCCCATTTATTTAAATGGTTGCATTATAGCTGACAACATTTTGTGGCATATACTGAATATAACGATTCATTTATTTTTTCTGCTCTAGTAATTGCATCATAAATTACCATTAAAGCCCACCTAAAACTCAGTAAGAAATCATCCTTGGCATGTTAATCTATATTCTAGTAATAGACAAATTTCAGTGTCCAGTATAAATTTTCTGCTTTCATTTTCATAATGCACATGCATGCTCAGAACATACATGAGATTCTGGTACCCTTTTGAATATGCAAAATAGTGAACAGTTTAAGCCTTTGAAAATGTAAAAGACCTTTGAATCCATGTTTTTACTTATCTATAGAGTATTAAAATTTTGGTTCCATTGCAATTTGAACTAATCTAAATTTTTGATCTTTGTATTCTTGACATTGACTTATAATTTTAAAACTATGTATTTTATAAAGGAGTATAAATAACTAAGAAAATGGAGTAATAATGAGTAACTAACTCTGAAAGTATTAAAACATATATAAAGACATTATAATTTTAAAAGTATGCTACAAGTACAGGCAAAGGCAGGCAGATAAACCGAAAGGAGAAAGAGACAGAAAGTGAGAGTAAGAGAGCCTGAAACAGATCCCGATAATGTAAGAATTAAGAATATGAGGAAGGGTAGCATTTCAAATCATTGGAGAAAATACAGATAAATGAAAGTAACAAAAATAATACAAAAAGGAAATACGGATGAACACCTCCAAAATCTTTTAATGGGTAAGTAGACATTATAAAGTAAAAATTACTAGAAATGTCTCTGTAAAAATGTTAAATTCTTGTCAGGCAAAGCGTTAACATCTTTAACTTTAAAGAGCTTTATAAAAATGAATGTGTCAATAATTGATCAAACAATTCACAAAAGAAGAAATGTAAATAGAAAATGAATGTGAGAACTGTTCAAAATCTCTGGTGATTTAAGTGAAACTGAAAACAGTATCTGGCTTTTTCTTTTTTCTCATGATTGAATTGGTGAAATGGAAGAATAAATAAGGAAGGTAGAAAAGGAGGAGTGGGGAAAGAGAAAGAGGGAGGGGAGGAAAAGGAAGGACGGGAAGAAGGAGGGAAAAAGGAAGAAAGAGAAGAATATATGATGGAAAGGAAGAGGAGAAGAAAGGAAAATTACTACCCAGTGTCAGTCAGGGTATTTTAAAATGCAATGTCCTACAATGTTAAGGGCCATAGAAAGTGACACAAGATGTCTGGGGCAAAATTTAGCAGCACACACAGTATAGTTCATACACATTAATTCCTCTAGGAATTAATGCTACAGAAATCAAGTTTTGTTACAGCACTGTGTATGTGGGGAAAAAGTTGTAAGTAATCTAAATGACAAATTCGAAAACATAGTTAAGTAAATAATGTACACATATGAGTTGCAGCCTTTTAATATAATGCTATTAAAGAGTAACGAAAGATGTTCAAGATATATCATTTAGTGGGAAAGCTAATACTAATATTGCTTATGAAATAACTGCATATCCCATTTGATAGTGTACATTTTTGTATTATATGTATTTGAAATCGCTAACAGTGATTATTATTGAATGAAACAGTCTGGTTGATTTTTCTACTCTTCACTTACATGTATTTTCTATAAATTATTTACTATTCAAATTTTAAGCAAAAAAAAAGTTATCCTATAGGTTTTGGCAAACCATCGACAGATTGTGTGCATACACTTTAAGTTTCATTTAATGTTTTTATCTTAGCTAACAATATTTTCTTTACAAATAATGCATTCTGATTTTTATAGCTCAAAGTTTCTAAAAGTTGGAATGTAATATTTTAGCCAGATATCCACCCTAGAGATATAACTGAAATTACATATAAGTGTTTTTTTACTAAAAGTGGCATTTTATAGCAATTAATAATAACAAAAATGATGAAAGCTGATATTTATTGAGTATACCATGTACTTGTCCAAGCATTTTATATATATTTTCACAAGTTTATAAAGTATAACTTCATTTTATTCATTCAATCTGATTTCCTATCAATATTTATTTTAAAATATAACTTTTTTTCTCAGTAAAAATATTGGATTCCCAAATGTTATAAAGTTACACTTAAGAGCTGAGGAAGCAACCTAAGTGTCCATTGACAGATGAATGGATAAAGAAGATGTGGCACATATATACAATGGAATATTACTCAGCCATAAAAAGAAATGAAATTGAGTTATTTGTAGTGAGGTGGATGGACCTAGAGTCTGTCATACAGAGTGAAGTAAGTCAGAAAGAGAAAAACAAATACCATATGCTAACACATATATACGGAATCTAAAAAAAAAAAAATGGTCATGAAGAACCTAGGGGCAGGACGGGAATAAAGACGCAAACCTACTAGATAATGGACTTGAGGACACAGAGAGGGGGAAGGGTAAGCTGTGACAAAGTGAGAGAGTGGCAAGGACATATATACACTACCAAACGTAAAATAGATAGCTAGTGGGAAGCAGCCGCATAGCACAGGGAGATCAGCTCAGTGCTTTGTGACCACCTAGAGGGGTGGGATAGGGAGGGTGGAAGGGAGGGAGACGCAAGAGGGAAGAGATATGGGGATATATGTATATGTATAGCTGATTAACTTTGTTATAAAGCAGAAACTAACACACCATTGTAAAGCAATTATACTCCAACAAAGATGTTAAAAAAAAAAAAAAAAAAAACCAAAGAGAGACAGATCCAAAAAAAAAGAGCTGAGGAACTTTTAAAGAGAAAATAAGTTAACAGTAAGATTAGCACTCAAAATACTACAAAGATACTCATAATACTATCAATAATAAATTGGAGCTACGTTTAAAAAGACCAAAGAGGAAATACCAGCCAAGGAAAACAAAGAACATCATATACTAATTCATCATGTATTAGTCATATACATCATATAATCTATATACTAAACATCATATATTAATCCATTTCCCCTTTCCTCACAAGGTGTTCTCCCTCTAAAATTAGTACTTCCAAAATACATACTTTACAATTCAATGAAGATTTTCACTACCCTTAAAATCCCTATGCACTTCCAACCATAGTTTGTTGTTTTTTTTTTAATTATTTATTTATTTAAGGTCTTAGTTGCAGCACACAGGATCTTTTTTTTTTTTTTAAATGGGAATTATTTATTTATTTATTTATTTATTTTTGGCTGTGTTGGGTCTTCGTTTCTGTGCGAGGGCTTTCTCTAGTTGCGGCAAGCGGGGGCCACTCTTCATCGCGGTGCGCGGGCCTCTCACTATCGCGGCCTCTCTTCTTGCGGAGCACAGGCTCCAGACGCGCAGGCTCAGTAATTGTGGCTCACGGGCCTAGTTGCTCCGCGGCATGTGGGATCTTCCCAGACCAGGGCTCGAACCCATGTCCCCTGCATTAGCAGGCGGATTCTCAACCACTGCGCCACCAGGGAAGCCCCAACCATAGTTTTTTTAGAAGATGTTTCCCCTGCCACTTCAACTCAATGGCCTCTTTCCATTAATCTTTGCCAAGCAGCAAATAACTATATACTTTGTTCTAGTATCCTTGGATGGTAGTATTTGAAGCTCGTAGAGAAAATTTACTAAAATGCTAGATACTTGGTTTACAATATATATAAACCATAGCCATGCCTGTAATCTGCATATAGAGTGACTAGTCACTAGTACTAACGGGTTAAAACTTAACTTTCATTCAGTATTGTCAAATGATGAGGATATATCTGTGAGATAATTTAATTTTTAACACAGTCTGTCCCATTAGGGTCTACATATTCTTCTAGTCAAGAAGTTAGTAAATATTTCAGCAGCAAAGGCCTTTTTGAGAAAATAATGAAAATGTGGAAACAATCACCATAAAAATACACTGCATCACTGACAAATTGGCCAGGATGAAACAGAAAATCCAAAACTTAAAAGAGATAGAAGATCATTTTTCTTTCATGTGATAGTCTTTAGATAAGCTGTCCAGGGGTAATTTGGCATCTACATGGAGTTAGGGAGCCAAGCCAGTTCTATCTTGTGGTTTTACTGGGCACAGCTTTCATTTCTAAGACCTCTCATGGCCCCAGGAAGTTTGCAGCTCCTGCCATTTTGTCTATATTCTAGCCAGCAGGAGGGGAGGAAGGATAAAGAAGGATAGCCTCTACTCTTTTAAAGGCACATCACAGAGTTTTCATCTTACTTCTACTAACATTTCATTGGCTGAAATATATGACCACACCAACTGCAAGAGAGGCTGGGAAATCTAAGATTAGGAGGGTGGACACTAAGAGACCACCAGCAGACTCTGCCACGCGCACTGCATGCACACTCACACATTTTGCACTCAAATTCAGGTGGTCTACGAAGCCCTCCTCCTGAAGCCTATCACAAGAATCTGCCACATAGATCCAATGCAAGAACCCCTGCTCAAAGGATGAAAACTCCCATAGTCCAGGATGCTGGGCTTATGACATGATATATGACCTTGTTGGGTCGCTCCCCATAGTAGAGAGCCCTGACAAATAGAAGCTCTATGGTGATTATATGGAACATCTATAGGTAACTGATGTTTATTTTCTGACTTTCATTTTATCTTTTATGGCAAGAATTCAGCCTCCCTAAAAAATCCTTCTCATTTATTTCTAGGAGAATACAGGACATGTTTCACATTTATCTGCCACCAAGTCTTCTCAGCTATTTCCTGATAATTGCCTTTTCTTCCCTCTCCCATCTCAGCTTTTTTTTTTTTTTTTTTGGCTGCGTTGGGTCTTCCTTGATGCGTGCGGGCTTTCTCTAGTTGTAGCAAGCGGGGGCTACTCTTCCTTGCGGTGGCTTCTCTTGTTGCGGAGCACGGGGTCTAGGTGTGTGGGCTTCAGTAGTTGTGGCTCGTAGGCTCAGTAGTTGTGGCTCACGGGCTCTAGAGCGCAGGCTCAGTAGTTGTGGCACACGGGCTTAGGTGCTCCACGGCATATGGGATCTTCCCGGACCAGGGCTCGAACCCGTGTCCCCTGCATTGGCAGGTGGATTCTTAACCACTGTGCCACCAGGGAAGTCCCCCATCTCAGTTTTTGTTGTGATTTCTCCCTTCCAGAAATCACAATTTCAAGCCTCTGGCATGAAAAGCTGCTTGAAGGGGCTTTTTTACTCTCTCTGTGGCAAATGGCTTTTTATAGAAGTTCTAGGGATTTGGAAACTAATCTATGGGAAAGATCTGACCATGACGTGGTAGTAGCACACACAGACTTTAGCTTTGATATGTCTGCCTGTGTGGGAGTCCAGAGGCTATGGGAGGATGCCTGGGGGTGTGGAGAGGTTGGGGGAGGTAGAGGGGGTGGAAGTGTCACTACCCAGAGGGGAGGAAGGCAAGGGAACTTCCCTAGGGAGAGGAAGATTAGAGAGAGGCCTTAAATGTCTAGGTGATGTCACTCAGCAGGACAGCAGGGAGTCTCCAGGTTAGAGAACTTTGAAGGGCAGCAGGGACTTGGGGCCTTATAACTACAATAGTTCTTTTCAATAGGTAATAGCTATCAAGATGAGGTTTCACAGGGCATGCAAACAAGCAGGCTGTAACAAGCTAAAATTTTGCTTGTTTGGACTATATTTAAAACAATTGTACGTGTAAAAATCTGAGTTTGGCATCAGTGGGCTTTCGAGCTAATGAACTAATGGTTCCAGCCTGCAGTGAGGAAATAACCTTAGGGGCCAATACACAGAGGCCATCTTTGGCTCATTTGTACAACACTTTTCAACCTCACAATAGACAATGACTGCTGAAAACAGCCCTTGCCACTTGTTGACTGATAAAAATGCACAACCTTTATTCGGCGGACATTCTTAGGACTTCAAGCTCGGGAGACAGCATCTCAGATCATGCTAAGAAAACTGTTCCGAAGAGGAAGGGTGCGGAGCCATGATATATAGGAGCTTTTGCAACAACACCAGGTAGTCAGAACAACAGATTACTGTTAATAAAAGAAAACTAGACATCTCAAGTTATTGCAAAGGAATTTAGCAATTTTCTATGTATGGGAAGATGCAAGAGTGGGATCACTGAAATCATTCCTTTGATATGCACCTCAGCTATCTGGGACCAGTATCCTGTGTTTTCTCATCCTCAGTTTCCTCAAGCTACACTGTCTGATGACTGCTAGATGGCAGGCATTCTTTGTTTCCATCCTCAGTTCCCTCAGGGCTCACTGTCGGGGCAGATGTAATGTAATGGCAGGAAGGCGGCAACATCCTTTGTTTACTGACATGGAAGACAATATTTTACCTCTCTGTACCTTACGGAACAGTTAATGAGCTAAAGTCTCTAAGTGTCCAAATGGAGAAGAATTCTTTGGAGTCCTCAGTCTATTCATGTCACCTGGTGCCCTGGGTAGAAATAGGGAGAAAGCTGAAGAAGAAGAGCCTTGTGCAAACTTGTGGCTTACCACACAGTTCAGGCTGGAACCCACAGGCAGAAGGCCTGGCAGCTTGGATACCAGTCTCCTAGTCTCCGAATAGCTCATGGAGACATATGACTGGGAAAAGCACAATCATGTGCACTTGTACTTCAGGAAAGGGACCTTGTCCCTTGCCACTTTCTCTTTCTCTAGTGGCTCTGACCAAGCATGTGTGGAAAGAAGAGTCTTAGCAGCAAGCTACAGTCCATTCTCTCTCTTTCCTGGAGAATGCCTTGGGAAAGAAAGATGGCCTGATGAATGTAAAACTTGGTATCGTGTTCACTATAGCAAACAATGGCATCTGATACATCTAAAATGGAAGGACAAATTTCAAGAGAAGCTGATTAAATGCCAAAGGGTTTGGGCTTCCCTGGTGGCGCAGTGGTTGAGAATCTGCCTGCCAATGCAGGGGACACGGGTTTGAGCCCTGGTCTGAGAACATCCCACATGCCGCGGAGCAACTGGGCCCGTGAGCCACAATTACTGAGCCTGCGCGTCTGGAGCCTGTGCTCCGCAACAAGAGAGGCCGCGATAGTGAGAGGCCCGCGCACCGAGATGAAGAGTGGCCCCCGCTCGCCGCAACTAGAGAAAGCCCTCGCACAGAAACGAAGACCCAACACAGCCAAAAATAAATAAATTAATTAAAAAAAAAATGCCAAAGGGTTTGCAAATGCAGGGTTTTCACCTGCATTTCTGAAACCCATGAAAAGAATGCTAAAATTGACCATTAAGAAAAAAGAACAAAATTATTTGATAAAGATTTGTATGCTGGTAAAATGAAACGTACATTACAGTGAATGAAATGACATAGGAAGCTTGCATATGTTTCTAGGTTGATAATAACGTCCTGGTCTACTTTTTGAAAAATACTTTTATCAATTTACAAATGATTCTTTCCATGAGCTTTCATAGAGCATTCTGATAATTTAGTCATGCATCCTGAGTACAAAGTTATACAGTTATTTTTAAAATGTTTCTTCCATTTGAGGATAATGGTATATTTATTCTGTCACAATCATTTGCTGATTCTGAATTTAGATGTACTATTTTGGAGAGAAAGGCATCTGTATAGGATTTAAATTATACCCTTATTTCCTTTATCTGGAGATGTGAAGCCTTGTACAACCTTGGAGACTAACAGGGGCCAGAAATTTTTAGGAGTTATAAGTAGAGGCAGAAAGTTATTTTGAGTAATGTATACAGATATATTTCTGATAATCTTTTGAGAAGAAAAGATCGCACTCTCACTGTTTTAGACATTCAAGGGAAGTTCTATTGATGTCTTGACTGCCCATCTTATATTAGGCCAAAATAGAAGTCTCATGGTGAAAACAGGTAGAGGTACAATGCAATATGAACTAGAAAAGTAAAGTATAGCTTATAGTTGACAGCACTGGTTGGCATTAAATAATATATAAGTTTGCATAGGTATTCTTTTCAGTTGTCACTGCTGTGCTGCCAGTAACTTTTCAAGTGCTGAAATATTTCCCTAAATTTTTTTTCAGATACTTTCTGTCTTCTACGTGCCCTATATATATAGGTAGGTTACTTAGGATGAGATTATTTTAAAATAAGCACAGATAGAAATGCTATTCACCAGAAATAATCTTTAGCCAAGCCTTCATGCAGAAAAATTCCATGTCTTCAATTACTTAGATAATCTTCCAGGCTTATTTTACACATATTGGCTCACTAAATGCTAGTTAAAGAAATACTCCATACACTAGCCTGTGTGTTCTTTGATGTCAGGGACCATGTCTTCTTCAATCTTCCCCATCCCAACACTTAGCATAGTGACTGGCTTCTAGTAGTATTCAATAAACATGATATCACGTGCAAGGCTGAAAAAATACATGATTAACAGAAGCTCTATGACAACAGGGAATAGTCTTCTGTGTCATTTACACAGAACAGAGCTGGGAAAAATAAGTATTTTCTAAATGAATGAATGAAGTTGCATTAATTATTTGTATATTCGGAAGTTAAGTTCAAAGTTCTAAGCACTTTGGTCTCAGAATTTTTTTCCATCTCCCTATAATCAAAATTGGCAGCTGGAACTTTGAAAGAAATATAATTTACTAGAGAAAGGTATGCTGCTCACATCAACTTAAAGACCCCAAATTACATAAATTTTCAATATCTTCTGTCATTGGGTAAGAAAAATATACACAAATCGCAAGTTCATGGATGAGAAAGTGGTGAGAATACAGAATTCAAAAGTGTTAATAAATGATACTCCAAACTGCCAGCTGCCAGACAGAAATGATATGCAATTAGTCTAATAAGGTCAATCCATAGTCCAATGTTAATAATTAAAATTGTAAAGGTCTACTGTATTGAAACAGAACCTTGATTTCAGACAAATTTTCTCTGGACTTCAAGTCACTCCAGCACTGAATTATAAGTGGTGTTTCCATTTTCTCATTACTATATATAAACTCATATTGCAATAAAAGTATTTCCCAGACACTTCACATAGTACTGACTATCTTTATATTAGTAAAGGAATCATCAAAGATAAATATTCAAACCAATAATGTTTATTTATTTAATCAGTCTAAGAAAAGACTTTAGTGGGCAAAAGTACCGAAAATGATGATTAAGTCAATGCCATCTTAAATATTTCTTCTTTGGCTTTATTTTCCCTATCCTTAATTATCACGTAGCAAAGCATCAGCTGTGTTGTTTCCCACTCTATATTTGGTTACATGTTTTTTCATATCATTTTTATAAATTTGTGCACAGAAATGTTAATCTCAGAAACATCTGTTTCCATTTCTACATATACCTAGCACTGTTCCTCACATCACTAATGGTGCTGACACTAGGGCATGATATAATTTCTGCCCATTCATCTAAACAATAAGCTTTTAGAATATCATGCATTCACTGATTCATTCATTTATTCAACACTCAATAAGTAATGACGTTTCAGATATTGTGAAAGGTTACAATCAGGAACAATAGAACAGAGCTCTTTGATGACAGTTGTGATAAGTATCACAGAAGTGAGAGTCCTGGACGCTATGAACACAGATAACAGAAAGTGATCGGACAGAGACGTCCATGAGAAAAAAAGAACACAGAGCTGGGAGTTAATATGAGCATAGAGGTAGTAGGAAGAGCACTTTGGTAGAGAAAAGTAAAAAGGACATATTCTCCATCACAGGAGGAATATGTCATTGCCAAGGAAGTGAAGGGAAGTCAGCTGGAGCACAGAGAATATGGAAGAAGGTGGGAAGATGCTAGATGCTCTCCAAGATTCACTTTCCTTTCTTTCTCCTCAGAAGCTAGATCATATTTTTCAGTCACTCTCAGAGGCAGCTTTGGTAATATGGCTGAAACTGGTCCATGGAATGTAAGGGTATATAATCTGTGCTATTTCCAGGTCAAAGATTTTAAGAAGAGATTGTACCCCTTCAGGTTCTCTTTCTCTTTCTCCTAGTTGGATGAAGATGAGGACAAGGTTTTGGTACGGGTACATCTACAAGAAAAAAGGGCCTGAGTCTGTAAATGAATGAATACGGGGAAAAGCCTGTCCAATCAGAATACCTGCTTTGAACTATTTTAAGTGAGAAATACATTTTACTACACTTGATACATTATACATTTTGGTGTTATTTGTTACTGAAATTTAGCCTAATATAACTAATACAGAAAATATGCATCTTGACGTGAGTTATTATCATGACAAAACTGAAATACATGGCATTGAGTGGAAATCGATGATATATTTTGCCAAAAAGCTAGAGACCCATGTTATGCAGTAATAAACCATATGATTAAATGTTGCCTACAATAATTAGGAAGGCAGACTGTACCTATAGAGCCTCTAATTTTAGGGAAAGCTACTAGAAGGAATTAAATTTTAGTGCTTGCCCTTGGTTTCTTTTTCTTTATAAGAAGGTATTTAAAGAACAAGGTGAGGTCAGGCAAGGAATTTCTGGTTTGCAAACAGAAATAAAGAGGAATAGAATGTGGCCAGAAATTTGTATTCTCACATGGTGTTACTCCTTCTGAATTCCAGAGTAGGAAAGAAGACTAGAAATTTGAGCAGCAAAGACCCATTAAGACTTCTCAGTTTTATAAGGGAACTCAGTTCTGTGGCAAACATAGACAAAGGGTAGAGCCCTGTATGGTCAGACCACTCAAGATGGCTGTTCTCTTGCTCTCTGTACATCCCCCCTCAACCAGTGCCTGGTTCACCTACACCCTACTTACACGACTGACCTTCCTACATACTTGCCCCAGGCCTCAGCTAATGTCTGTTCTAGCTTTAGATCAGAACTCTCCACTATGGTTATCAAAGAGTTGATGAGGGGCCTGCCCCTCTGCTGGTTTCCCTGGTAACCAATAAGACAACCTGACATCAATTCCCCCTATAATTGCTAACCTCCCCTTGCCCCTGGGAGCAAAGACTCCCACCCCATCCTGCCCCACCATCTGCCATACATGGTGGGGTGTTGCTTCAAGACCTTGCTTCAGACATGTAAGCTTCCTATATCCATTAAACCATTGATGTCCCCATTGCCGACTCAGGGCTCTTTCTTTGGTCTTGAAGCTGGGCAAGCACAGGCCTTGCAGGCCTGCAGGGTGCAGCCCAACAAGCCCATACCTATAGCTTTAGATAGCCAGAAGGCAGTCATCAATGAACCGACAAGAGAAAGGCATCAGAGGAGGAAGCAAGGAAATAAAGCAGGTTTAATCTAGGAAAGAACTTTATGTGGAGGTGACTGGAATCAAATGGATTAGATATCTAAAATGTTTTTGAGAAACTTCCCTGTGGGAAAAATAAAGTCTAGAACATCATTTGACTGTTTGACCTGTAAAACAGTCCTTGAACTCCAAGCAGTACGTGAGCAAGAAATGGGATGCGTAAGCCCCCAAAACAGACTCACTCTTCAATTCTCAACTTACACGTTCATGGTGGAAAACAGACAAGGACAAATTTTCCGGAAGCTGGGACTCCCACAGAATACATCCTACCTCTAGTCAAGGACATGACTCCACTGCCAAGGCTGGAGGCTTTCACATTGCCTGCCCAAGAGGTTTCCATCACTGGTATAGCCAAGTGACTGGTGTTATGTTTCATACTGTTGTGTATGTATGTATTTGCAATAATGCTGTCTTTGCTCTATCATTATAAATTGGTAGTTTGGGTGGTGGGGGGCAGGGACAAATAACTTTGATTGACTACAGGTCACCAGACTATAAGGAAATGCAACCTTAATAAATGGACAGAATCATGCATCTTCAAGCCATCTTAAACTCTGAAGTAGATGCAAACATTCTACACACACTCAATGTGACTTCAGGTTATCACCTTTTAGGATGTGATAAATGTGTTCATATTTGACAAGGAGACTCAAAATTATATTTGGTGATTAGAAAGCACCAAAAAGTGAGAAAAATATCACTATTGTCAGTGACTTTATGTGCTCACCAAAACCCATTTCCTCCTTTTCTTGAGAGTGTCCTGGGCTGCATTTCCCAGCCTCCTTTGTAGTGACTTGTGCCCACATGGCTGAGTTCTTAATGGGAGGTGAACAGAAGTGATATGAGCCTTTTACAGACCAAAGCCTTTATAAAAAATGTATGTCCCCTCCAAACAGATGTCTCCCTTCCACAGCTGGATGAAGATGTCATTAAAGCCTTTGGGAAAGGCAATGTCACAAGAAGTAAAAAGCATGAATCCCTGAATCATTGCATGGAGGACAGCCACCTTCTGACCAGGAATACCCACCTTGGTGGGTTAAGTAAATGAAAACTAATATCTAATATAATTGAGGCATTATACATTTTTAGTCTTTTTTTTTTAACAGTAGTTTATCCTATCATGACTAACATAGGGGACATAGTGACACCCAAAAATGAGACTAGAAAGGAGAGAAACCATGAGGGGCTTACAAAGTAAAATGACCATATGTCCCAGTTTGCATGGGAGAGTCTGAATTTAAGTTCATCATCCCTGAGTCCCATCCACTTCAACTTTATCCCAGATTTTTCATTTTTAGTGAAACATCATTATTAACATTTGCACTAACATAAGCTCTGATGGGTTTGAAAAACTTACACCTTGTACTTCTGCCATGTGTCTAGTACTGCGTGAGAAGCGTAGATAGTTAACAATCTCCTTTTTAACACCTATTAAAACCTGAAATATAACCAGCAATAAGTAGGAAGTGTGTGCCACACCAATTCCAGATGTAATGCAACAGTCTTCCTTTCAAGGACACTACACAAGGCGTTTACTGATAAAATGAGGTGTGCTCAGTCAAAGCAGGTAGGGAAAGCTACCTCAGTCTGGTCTGATGGAGTAAACTTTTTAACACTGCCACCCATGTCTGGCATTTACTATATCAACCCTTTACATGATGACCCATTTCATGAAATGCATGAAACTACCAAGAAGCCAGTTGAGAAGATCAGTGGGAACTGTGGGAAATTTATAAACGAGGAAACATACTAACATGTTAGAAAAAGGCTGAGCAGATCTTCTAACCCTCATATGAAAACTAATCTGAACCCTCTTGCTACAGTGGTTATGTCATTTATTTTATAGCATCAACCTACAACTATTTTGTTGTTGTTTGCTAACACATTTTTTCCCCAGTAAACTCTTTGGCAGTACTGGAGTTAAAATGTCATGATTAATAAAAAATATTAAGTATTGAGTTTGTGTTACCAACACAAAATATGGCTCTGACTTGCCCATCCAACATGGGGGTTGTGATGATACCACTGACCCAAGGAAACCACAAAATGCAAATCTGAGGAAACATCAGCAGCTATTCCAGAAGTTAGCTATTTAGAGAAGACTGTACCTGAAGACCACGATGTAACACATGCTGCAGTAGAAGGTGTATTTATATATCACTCTGTGAAGCGTAATGTTTCATTTAGATCAAGTCACAATTCATATAATTTTTCACGTTTTTAATTTCAAGTTTCCATCTGCATTTTAGAAAGATGAAGAAGAAAACTGTTAATGTGCCGACGCCATTAGCAAAAGAAAAAAAAGTATTTTAAAGAGTTAAATGAGGCCAGTTTTATCTAATTTATCAGGTGCTTCAAATAAAATGTCAGTTTTCTAATTCAATAATGATGTGATAGTTTTCATCCAATACAGGGAAACAAAGTAAAGCTTTTCAGAATTTGATTCTTTCGAAAGTGACTCCATCAGCCATTGTCATGGATGCTATTTAAATTCAGATTAAAAGTTTAACATTGAAGATAAAATGATAAAAATACACATTTTGATGGAGCATGATACCTTGTTCATGTACTGCTCAGAGTCGAAGGCTTGATTTATAGCTCAAAGAGTCAAAGGGTGTTCTAGACTTTTTTTTGCCAGTGAAGTTCCTCAAAAATATGTTAAGCATCTGGTCCATTTGATTCTAGTCATCTCCACATACTAATAACTAAAGTACTCTCAAATTAATCTAATTCCATTGACTAAGTCAATGGAAGGGTTGGCAGTCCAAAATATTGGATTCTGGCACTTCCGAAGACCAGTTGTAACCTGCCATCACCAGTAGACTGGGGAAGTAGTAAAGCCACTGCCTAGGAAAGGGGACCCTCCTCACAGGCTTGCTCAAAGACCAGCAAGAAGCTGCCTTCTTTCCCTCCTGCCATGAGCTTACGCAAGCTTTCCCCTAGGCCAGGGTATCATCTTAGGGAAAAGAAAGGGGGAGTCAATCATGAGAGAAGAAAAAAGAGGGGGCTGAGCTTTGAATATATGAAATATTTACCTGCAAAATATCAAACATTGAAGTAGCAAGTTTAAAGTATGTCTTGCTCTCCATCTGTGCAAGTGGGAACTTCAGAGCAATGTGAGAAGTGATAGAATATAAACTATGAAATTCTTTCACACTAAATGCCGTGTGTTAAACTATCCACGCAAGTATATCATTCACATAACCCTCCACACATAACTCTCCAGAATAAAGGTTACCACCAGTCTACCCCTGCATAACGTGTGCCAGGGCCAGGTAAATCATTATGCTTCCTACTCAATTTTACATAATCAGTGAGTGGCAGAGCCATTCTCAAACCTATATCTGTTTGGTATCCAAGCCTTTCATTTTCCACCATTTCACACAACTTCCCAACAATGACATTGGTGAACTAGCTGAACCAAAACTGTTGAAGCATAACTATGCTATATGGCCCTTGGGTTGAAACAGCTGCTGACCAGTACTACAACTTGTTTTCATATAACTTTTCTTCAATAACTTTTACAGGAAAAAAATAATAATTTGCTCTCCATGTACCTAGGTCTCTCTCACTGCACACTTTTATTAGTCATCAATCATTCTAACTTCTAAACTTTTACATCATTTTCTTGAAATCATTCCTATGCCCATCCTGTTTGTAATTAATTCATCTTTCAGCAATCAAGTAGGGCCATCAAATTTCTACTAAAAATATTCTAAGCATGTGGTCTAACCAATCATTTTCTTATAGCATGACATAGGCCTGTGTTAGGCTGCCTGTATTCCAGAAACGACTTAGTGAAATGTGCTACCACCAACCACACTCGAGTGTGAAATTTCAAAGTAGCGCCTCATACCCTTAACAGCAGCCTAAGAAATATCTCAATAAATAACCCATTCTCAAATGACATCCGTTCTCTTCCGCCCTTTTGATTCACCCATAATGCTATAACATATTTTTGCCTTCCTATGCCTAGTAAATCTTAAGGTTCTCTAAGGCCAGAGAATTTGAATTATTCAATGTTGTACTGTATTTTCTACACCACAGCTGTCACTATCACAACCACCACCACTACCACTCTATATTTATGATTTATATAGAGTAGGCTCTTCACAGTTCTTGGTGTTACTCCCTTTATTTCTAGTCTGATCAGTTACTCCCTTTAATTCTAATCTCAAACATGTAGTAATGTTCTTCCCTTGCCAAGAATGATCTCTTTCCTGTACACCTACTCAAATAACATGCATCAAAATTAGGGTCCCAGGTCAGACTACAGAACCCACCAAAACATGATTTTTAACACTTCACTTATTTGATGCCAAAATCATATACAGTTCATCTTGAGATAAAAATGTAGACACTTCATTGAAAAATTAAAATGTTATGTAAATATGAAGTCAACAAAACATAGTGACTTTTTACTTTACAACTCTATACTGTCAATCACTGTTCTATCATTGAACAATAAACATATTGACATAGCTGTTCCAAAGAATATAATGTATATATAGTAGAATTAGTAGCTTTCTTAGCTTAGATAGCTCTCAAATCATAAGCACTTAACAATCAGTTGCCCATTGTCCATAATGTGTAATGAGGTTTTTAGTTATGTATACTTCCTGCTTTGTTACCTTTAATATAAGCTTATTAGTAAATTTTGAATGTAGACTTTATAATAGAAGTGGAACTATTTAATTAACAAAGAGCTTCAAGCTTGAAGTTTTACAGTTTTTTTTTTTTTTAAAGGAGAAAAAGGAAAATGGAAACAATAGAAAATAGAATAGAAGCACCTCTGGATAACCTCTGGATAGAGATTTCCAGTATGACCTTAGCCAGAACATTTACAATTTACTTCAACTTTTCATATATAAGCTGGGAGTTGTTGTTGTTTTGTTTGCTTTGTCTTTATGAGGGGTTTTTGAATTTGTTACTTCAATAGCTTATTGTTAATTTTCCTTGAATCTGAGGGTCACAAATGAATCCAAAATTTTGTATAATGCTGAGCAGATTTTATTTCTCTGCAGACGCTTTTTGAATATTGTGCCTTTAAATGGGGGGATTGATGGAAATTTTAAGTTATAATAAAAATAAAAACTTATCAAGTCTCAAACAGACATATGCCTTACTGCATAAATTTCAAGGTCAAGAGGAAGTAGTAGGATATTATCTATCTCTCCATCTTTATAACCTCGATGTTTTTTTCCTGTGCATGACCATGTATTGAATCTGAGTTGCTCTTGACTTTAAAATTTGAATGATCACACATGTGGCTGAATTTTAAGATTAGCTTGTTTTGATGTTTTCTACTCTCTTTAACTTGTTGCTATGATTTATATCATTAAAAAAAATTCCTAAAATATTTACGAGAGGATAGACAAATAAAACCTCTTCCATTTCTACTGAGAAAATAGCAAGTGTGTACCTAACATCTTTTTTCCCTTTCAGGTGCAAGGACCTTAAAGTAGCATTTTTTAAAAAGGTAAGTTAAGTGACTAAGAAATGACATCATTTTACTGTTAATAATTCCACTCCTACTCATTTTTAGCAAATTGGAAAAGACAGTGGGTTTTTTTTTTGTTCTTCATCAAGTAGTTTTAAAAATAGATCAGATGCTTTTAAAAAGAAAAAAAAAATGATTGTACACTTTAGAAAGATAAGTATAACCAAAAAAGTTTTCTTTCTTTTTAAAAACATGTTGATTTCTGGAATCCAGAGATTTTCTTTTACACAGTTTCATGGAAGTTTGAATATTGGCTACTAAAATTAATGATCTGTATTGGGAGCTGACCTGTTCATGAATTTTAATTTGACACACATTGTCAACTTCCTATAATTGCAACTATAGAATATGAAAGTGAATAGAAGAGGATGGATGTGGCATTAAAGATTCAGGGTCAAACGTTAAAACCAAATGTTCACATGGAAGAAAAAATTATTTCATGGACTCCAGGTGGTCCAGTAAGACCAGAAGTCATCTGAGAGGTCAGAAGACCAACTAACTTATATCCTCCTCTGTTCATTGAGCAAGTCATCATTAAGTGCCCACTTTGTGCAAAGCACCTTACTAAGCCCCGTGATAAGCATATGAATGAAAAGGACACAGTCTAAAAATAATAACAAAGAGCTCTGATCTAACCTATGTGGGTTGGGAAGATTTTTCCAAGGAAGCAACATTTAAGCTGGAATATAAAGAATATGTATAAATTAATGATATATCCTGATGGGGTGGGAAAATGTCTTTCAGAAAGTGGGAACAGCTCTGACACTGAGGGATGGTGAAGCATTAGAAAAACTAAAAGAAGTCCAGTGCAGAAAGACTGTATACTGGGTGGGGTGAGGTGGTGACAATCTATATAGCTGTCACAAATGGAAAACAATGACTCATGGAGGCTAGGAACCAAGATGGTGGAGTAGAAGGACGTGCTCTCACTCCCTCTTGTGAGAACACCAGAATCACAACTAGCTACTGGATAATCATCGACAGGAAGACACTGGAACTCACCAAAAAAGATACCCCACATCCAAAGACAAAGGAGAAGCCACAATGAGATGGTAGGAGGGGCGCAATCACAGTAAAACCAAATCCCATAACTGATGGGTGGGTGACTCACAGACTGGAGAACACTTATACCACAGAAGTCCACCCACTGGAGTAAACGTTCTGAGCCCCACGTCAGGCTTCCCAACCTGGGGGTCTGGCAACAGGAAGAGGAATTCCTAGAGAATCAGACTTTGAAGGCTAGTGGGATTTGATTGCAGGACTTCAACAGGACTGGGGGAAACAGAGACTCCACTCTTGGAGGGCACACACAAAGTAGTGTGTGCATTGGGGCCCGTGGGAAGGAGCAGTGATGCCAGGGGAGACTGAACCAGACCTACCTGCTAGTGTTGGAGTGTCTCCTGCATAGGCGGGGGGTGGCTGTGGCTCCCTGTGGGGACAAGGACACTGGCAGCAGAAGTTCTGGGAAGTACTCCTTGGCATGAGCCCTCCCAGAGTCCGTCATTAGCCCCACCAAAGAGCCTAGGTAGGCTCCAGTGATGGGTTGCCTCAGGCCAAACAACAAACAGGGAGGGAACCCAGCCCCACCCATCAGCACTCAAGCAGATGAAAGTTTTACTGTGCTCTGCCCACCAGAGCAACAGTCAGCTCTATTCACCACCAGTCCCTCCCATCAGGAAACTTACAGAAGTCTCTTAGATAGACTCATCCACCAGAGGGCAGACAGCAGAAGCAAGAAGAACTACAATCCTGCAGCCTGTGGAATAAAAACCACATTCACAGAAAGACAGACAAGATGAAAAGGCAGAGGGCTATGTACCAGATGAAGGAACAAGATAAAACCCCAGAAAAATAACTAAATGAAGTGGAGATAGGCAACCTTCCAGAAAAAGAATGCAGAATAATGATAGTGAAGATGATCCAGGACCTCAGAAAAAGAATGGAGGCAAAGATTGAGAAGATGCAAGAAATGTTTAACAATGACCTAGAAGAATTAAAGAGCAAATAAACAGAGATGAACAAAACAATAACTAAAATGAAAACTACACTAGCAGGAATCAATAGCAGAAAAACTGAGGCAGAAGAACGGATAAGTGACCTGGAAGACAGAATGGTGGAATTCACTGCTGTGGAACAGAATAAAGAAAAAAGAATGAAAAGAAATGAAGACAGCCTAAGAGACCTCTGGGACAACATTAAACGCAACAACATTCACATTATAGGGGTCCCAGAAGGAGAAGAGAGAGAGAAAGGACCCGAGAAAATATGTGAAGAGATTATAGTCGAAAACTTCCCTAACGTGGGAAAGGAAACAGCCACCCAAGTCCAGGAAGTGCAGAGAGTCCCATACAGGATTTTCAGAAGTTTATAGCTATACAAGCCTACCTCAAGAAACAAGAAAAATCTCAAATAAACAATTTAACCTAACACTTAATGGAACTAGAGGAAGAAGAACAAACAAAACCCAAAGTTAGCAGAAGGAAAGAAATCATAAAGATCAGAGCAGAAAGAAATGAAATAGAAACAAAGAAAACAATAGCAGAGATCAATAAAACTAAAAGGTGGTTCTTTGAGAAGATAAACAAAATTGATAAACCATTAGCCAGACTCATCAAGAAAAAGAGGGAGAGGACTCAAATCAATAAAATTAGAAATGAAAAAGGAGAAGTTACAACAGACACTACAGAAATACAAAGCATCCTAAGAGCCTACTACAAGCAACTCTATGCCAATAAAATGGACAACCTGGAAGAAATGGACAAATTCTTAGAAAGGTATAACCTTCCAAGACTGAACCAGGAAGAAACAGAAAATATGAACAGACCAATACCAAGTAATGAAATTGAAACTTTGATTAAAAATCTTCCAAAAAACAAAAGTACAGGACCAGATGACTTCACAGGTGAATTCTATCAAACATTTAGAGAAGAGCTAACACCCATCCTTCTCAAACTCTTCCAAAATTGCTGAGGAGGGAATACTCCCAAACTCATTCTATGAAGCCACCATCACCCTGATACCAAAGCCAGACAAAGATATTACAAAAAAAGAAAATTACAGACCAATATCACTGAAGAATATAGATGCAAAAATCCTCAACAAAATACTAGCAAACAGAATCCAACAACACATTAAAAGGATGATACACCATGGTCAAGTGGGATTTATCCCAGGGATGCAAGGATTCTTCAATATACACCAGTCAATCAATGTGATACACCATATTAACAAACTGAAGAATAAAAACCATATGATCATCTCAATAGATGCAGAAAAAGCTTTTGACAAAATTCAACACCCATTTATGATAAAAACTCTCCAGAAAGTGGGCATAGAGGGAACCTACCTCAACATAATAAAGGCCATATATGACAAACGCACAGCAAACATCATTCTCAATGGTGAAAAACTGAAAGCATTTCCTATAAGATCAGGAACAAGACAAGTATGTCCACTCTCACCACTATTATTCAACATAGTTTTGGAAGTCCTAGCCACGGCAATCAGAGAAGAAAAAGAAATAAAAGGAATACAAATTGGAAATGAAGAAGGAAAACTGTCACTGCTTGCAGATGACATGGTACTATACATAGAGAATCCTAAAAATGCCACCAGAAAACTACTAGAACTAATCAATGAATTTGGTAAAGTTGTAGGATACAAAAGTAATGCACAGAAATCTCTTGCATTCCTATACACTGATGATGAAGAATCTGAAAGAGAAATTAAGGAAACACTCCCTTTTACCACTGCAACAAAAAGAATAAAATTCCTAAGAAAAAAACCTACCTAGGGAGACAAAAGACCTGTATGCAGAAAACTATAAGACACTGATGAGAGAAATTAAAGATGATGCAAACAGATGGAGAGATATACCATGTTCTTGGATTGGAAGAATCAATATTGTGAAAATGACTATACTGCCCAAAGCAATCTACAAATTCAATGCAATCCCTATCAATTTACCAATGGCATTTTTTACAGAACTAGAACAAAAAATCTTAAAATTCGTATGGAGACACAAAAGACCCCGAATAGACAAAGCAGTACTGAGGGAAAAAAACGGAGCTGGAGGAATCAGACTCCCTGACTTCAGACTATACTACAAAGCTACAGTAATCAAGACAATATGGTACTGGCACAAAAAGAGAAATATAAATCAATGGAACAACATAGAAAGCCCAGAGATAAACCCACACACCTATGGTCAACTAATCTATGACAAAGGAGGCAAGGATATACAATGGAGAAAAGACAGTCTCTTCAATAAATGGTGCTGGGAAAACTGGACAGCTACATGTAAAAGAATGAAATTAGAACACTCCCTAACACCATACACAAAAATAAACTCAAAATGGATTAGAGACCTAAATGTAAGACCAGACACCATAAAACTCTTAGAGGAAAACATAGGAAGAACACTCTTTGACATAAATCACAACAAGATCTTTTTTGATCCACTTCCTAGAGTAATGGAAATAAAAACAAAAATAAACAAATGGGACCTAATGACACTTAAAAGCTTTGGCACAGCAAAGGAAACCATAAACAAGATGAAAAGACAACCCTCAGAATGGGAGAAAATATTTGCAAACGAATCAACGGACAAAGGATTAATATGCAAAATATATAAACAGGTCATGCAGCTCAATATTAAAGAAACAAACAACCCAATCCAAAAATGGGCAGAAGACCTAAATAGACATTTCTCCAAAGAAGACATACAGATGGCCAAGAAGCACATGAAAAGCTGCTCAACATCACTACTTATTAGAGAAATGCAAATCAAAACTACAATGAGGTATCAACTCACACCAGTTAGAATGGGCATCATCAGAAAATCTACAAACAACAAATGCTGGAGAGGGTGTGGAGAAAAGGGAACCCTCTTGCACTGTTGTTGGGAATGTAAATTGATAAGCCACTATGGAGAACAGTATGGAGGTTCCTTAAAAAACTAAAAATAGAATTACCATATGACCCAGCAATCCCACTACTGGGCATATACCAAGAGAAAACCATAATTCAAAAAGAGTCATGTACCACAATGTTCATTGCAGCACTATTTACAATAGCCTGGACATGGAAGCAACCTAAATGCCCATCGACAGACGAATGGATAAAGAAGTTGTGGTACATATATACAATGGAATATTACTCAGCCATAAAAAGGAACGAAATTGGGTCACTTGTTGAGACGTGGTTGGATACAGAGACTGTCATACAGAGTGAAGTAAGTCAGAAAGAGAAGAACAAATATCGTATATTAATGCATGTATGTGGAACCTAGAAAAATGGTACAGACGACCGGTTTGCAGGGCAGAAATTGAGACACAGATGTAGAGAACAAACGTATGGACACCAAGGGGGGAAAGCCGCAGGGGGTTGGGGATGGTGGTGTGATGAATTGGTTGATTGGGATTGACATGTATACACTGATGTGTATAAAATTGATGACTAATAAGAACCTGCTGTATAAAATAATAAATAAAATAAAATTCGAAAATTCAAAAAAAAAAAAGAAAACAGTGACTCGTTAAAAAAAAAACAACTTTCAGAACTTTTGGCAAAGGTCAATTTCCATACTAATTCTGATTCTACATGTCTCTTATTCTCTGGCTGCTATTTGAAAGGTCTTGCATACAATGCATAGCTTTAAATTGTAACATTAAATGTTGTTTTCAAAAATTAAAATATTTTTCAAAATTATTTCCAAGAGCTTTCTCTCTCCCCCAGGTTGTGTGTGCATGCACACACACACACACAAACAAGCACACATAATTGAGTTTTATTATCTCATATTTTCTGGGGTTCCACGTTATCTTTGCTTTCTTTTTTTCCCATTGTAGTAGCTTTAAAGAAAACATTCAATTGATGAGAGCAAAGACATTCCAAATTCCCCAATAATCACAAAACTCCTTGAAACCTATGAGTAAATGAACGTACACAAGACGGAGTTAATTTCATTTTTTTCAGGCCTGTGAATTTTATCCCTGCCCAGGGTTTGATTATTGCTTCCATGTTCATTTTTTAGACTGTAGGCCTTGACTATGGAAATATTACAGCTTCATAGGGAAGGAACAGAAATGAAAATATCTGCATACCAGACAACACACAGCCACATTTTATATTAAACTACACAGGCAGGACTATTTTAGTGGTAATTTGTGAACTATCAGTCAGACCTCTTTCTCTTATATCCAAATATAAATTGCCTGATAAATGTGGGTGGTAAGGTGATATAACAAATGTGTCAGATAACAGAATACATTTGAAAGATTGTACTATACATTGACAGATGAGGAAAAATGAGGCTTACAAAATTTCAGCAACTAGCCCCAGTTCATAAGTGATAGAATCAGGATTCAATCCTAGGATTTTCTAACTCCAACACTGTACCCTTAAGTACTTCATCATGTATCCTAGAAGATCCCCACTTTTTTTGTTCTTGATCTTAGATTTCTAAGTGCTTTGATAATTGTATACCAGTTAGTCTACCAAAATGTTAATCTTCCTATAAATGATATATATTGTAAGTATAAAATGGGGGACCATATTAATTCTCTTTTAAAGAGACATTTCTTTGTCCTTAAGGGGAATAAATGAAATGATCCCTTTTTCTGTCACATTTATTATTTCCTATTTCTCTTTCTTCTTCCTAAATATAGCAATCATTATTCTTTCACTGACTCTGAGCTCTCCCTCTTAATAATCTTATCCAAATGCATTATTTTAATTGTGACTATAATAAAAGTCAGACCCCAAACTCTATCTCAATCTGCTGTCCTAAACTTTGGTGCACTATTTTTAGTCACTGGAATACCAGGTTTACCAGTTTTATAACCTTCAAGTCATTTTATTCCTTCTCTCCGGTCCCTTATTGATAATAGTGATAGCACTGCTATAACATTGCTTACTCTGCTCTTATTTTAAAATAAATCCTGGATTCAATTCAAGGAAAACTTAATGCATCATCAGTTAGATATATAAGCCAGTTTCTCAACAAATTACCATAACTTTTCTTAAAAGAAAACATATATGTATTGAGCATAATACACACCGTACCTTGACCATGTACTTTTTATCATCTTTTTTATTATTATTTCTATCAATACTAGAGTGATGCCTTTCCTGAGTCTGTGACCTGGTAGGTTTTACAGAGAAGAAAAAATAAGAAAAATATGGTCCAATATACCATGTTTGGGAATGCCATTTTGTCTCATAATTTCTTTTCTTTTTTTTTTTTTTTAAAGGAACTCCTTTATTTATTTATTTATTTATTTATTTATTTATTTATTTATTTATTTATTTATGGCTGTGTTGGGTCTTCGTTTCTGTGCGAGGGCTTTCTCTAGTTGCGGCAAGTGGGGGCCACTCTTCATCGCGGTGCGCGGGCCTCTCACTGTCGTGGCCTCTCTTGTTGCGGAGCACAGGTTCCAGATGCGCAGGCTCGGTAGTTGTGGCTCACGGGCCTAGTTGCTCTGCGGCATGTGGGATCTTCCCAGACCAGGGCTCGAACCCGTGTTCCTGCATTGGCAGGCAGATTCTCAACCACTGCGCCACCAGGGTAGCCTTGTCTCATAATTTCTTGAAGGAGTTTCTAACACAATCAAATAGCTTTGATTTCTTTTGCTCATCACCTTTTCTCTTTGTCCACTATCTTTTTTTGGATAAAGCTGACTTCTTACTTAGTTCATTTTGACAGCCCACAACTGCTCTTTGTTCTTACAGTAGACATACATTTGGTGACCCAGCCACTTTTAGCATATTACTCAGCACTCTACTGCATACTCTGGGCATATTTTGGGTATTTCCATCCTGCTTCATGACGCTCCTGTGCTTCTTGGGAGTTCCGTGTCTGGCTTGCTCAGCCTCTCTGTCAATTCTCTGAGCTAACTCGAGGTCTTTCCATTAAATTCCTTGTTGCTTAAGTTAGACTCCTAAGAGCCAGACCTCTCTAGGACATCCTCTACCATCCATTTGTCCAATAGAGCTGCCAACTCTATCTTCTTACTTTAAATGGAGTCTAAAGTTGAATGGCCTATGAGACTTCAAAACAAAGAGCAGAATAGTATTGAGAAACATATGTCAAATGCAAAAATAGAAAGATAGATATTAACCTATGACCTCATTAAAAACTATCTTTTCCATTTTTCTTAGCAAAACTGTACCAACAATTGCAGCAACAGTAGCATTTACCACCAACACTAATGAGTACAACCTGTGCTCAGAATTCCCTCTCTAATAACATTCTCCATTGGAAGGGAGGGGGGATGATTCCATTTCCTGAGGTAGAAAAACTCAGATTAGGTCTTTAACTTTCCAGTTGTTATATATTAAGATTGCTTTCAGGAATGACTAGGACAGTGCTGGAAAGCAAAAGCAGCCCTTTGGCTGCTGCTGCCTGGTGAGGTCTACTCCTGACTAAATTAAACAACTTGAAAATTAAAAATATAAAAACAATTACAGATTACTAAAGATAGCTGGATCTCTGAAAGGTCCATAAATTCATAATGGTATTGAAACAAATAATTTAACATAAAGTATTCAAAATAATAAGTTAATATTTGAGAATGATGCTTATGATAGGCTATTCTTATGCTGTCATTAATTTTAATAAATAGAATAGTGTTCATTAACATATGCATTTTTCAATATTCTTTTAAAGGTACATTGTATGTAAATATACATATTTGTATATAAATATATATATTAATATATACATGTAAATATATATGATTTATAAGATTATTTACCTCTATAACTAGGAAAGATCAATCAAAAATTATTCTGAGGGGCTTCCCTGGTGGTGCAGTGGTTGAGAATCTGCCTGCCAGTGCAGGGGACAAGGGTTCGAGCCCTGGTCTGGGAAGATCCTACATGCCGTGGAGCAACTAGGCCCGTGAGCCACAATTGCTGAGCCTGCGCGTCTGCAGCCTGTGCTCCGCAACAACAGAGGCCACAATAGTGAGAGGCCCGCACACCGTGATGAAGAGTAGCCCCCGCTCGCTGCAACTAGAGAAAGCCCTCGCACAGAAGCGAAGACCCAACACAGCAAAAATAATTAAATTAATTAATTAAAAAAAAAATTATTCTGAGTAAGAAAGTATGAACATAGGCAGTGAGCCAAAAGCAAGAAAGGTATACACTGATACACAGAATATATCAATGACATTATATTAGTTGGTTAGGACTAAAGTACCACATACTGGGTGGCTTTAACAACAGAAATTTACTGTCTCACAATTCTAGTGGCTAGAAGTCTAAAATCAGGGTATCTGTAGGGTGGGTTCCTTCTGAGGGTTATCAGAAAGAATCTGTTCCATGCCTTGCCTCTAGTTTCTGATAGATTGCTGACAACCTTTGGCAGTTCATGGCTTGTAGAAGCATCACCCTGATCTCTGCCTTCATCTTCACATGGGGTTCTTCCTGTGCGTGTGTGTGTCTCTATGTCTATATTGCCCTTTTCCTATAAGGACATCAGTCACATTGGATTAGGGCTCACCCTAATGACCTCATCTTAACTTATTACATCTGCAGCAACTTTATTTCCAAAGAATTTCACATCCTGAGGTACTGGGGGTTAGGACTTCAACATGTGAATTTGGGGAGGGACACAATTCAACCCATAACAGACATTCAGTGCCACAATACACATAAAAGGAACAATATAAGAATAAACTGAATGCTGAATATCATTAAATGATGATATATCAAATTAATGAAGCAGCCTAAAGCAATTAAAATCATACAGAAGATGACCTCACAAAATGAAATTATTTATTTTTAAATAAATAATATTTCCTTTGCCTGACTGTTAAAACTATGAAAGCTGCAGGTATGTGATAAAAAATTGAAAGGAGGGGCTTCCCTGGTGGCGCAGTGGTTGAGAATCTGCCTGCCAATGCAGGGGATACGGGTTCGAGCCCTGGTCTGGGAAGATCCCACATGCCGTGGAGCAACTAGTCCCGTGAGCCACAATTGCTGAGCCTGTGCGTCTGGAGCCTGTGCTCCGCAACAAGAGAGGCCGCGATAGTGAGAGGCCCGCGCACCGTGATGAAGAGTGGCCCCCACTTGCTGCAACTAGAGAAAGCCCTCACACAGAAACGAAGACCCAACACAGCCATAAATTAATTAATTAATTAATTAATTATTTAAAAAATTGAAAGGAAATGTGAAGAAAAAATATTCTTAGTGGGTTAAAGCAAGAAATGAGGGGTGAATTGTTAAAATTCTTTTTACAACGTTTATTTAATAGTAGTGCCAATATGGAAAAGGGAATGACTGTGGTAAACCATGGAACATATTTTTCTTGGAAGGGAGTCTGAGTTAGAAGGAGAAACCTCACTAAGCCACTCCTGATGATGCCTAAACCAAAAGCAGTCACCGAGGAGCAAGGGGACTAGACTTCTAACAGCAGGAACACAAATTGAGTCCATTCAATATTTGAGAAGAACGTGTTATTCTCTTGAAAAGTAGCTACACACATAAAAACTCAATACAAGTCGCAGTAGCCAGGGTACACAGGGGAGAGACTGTACTTGCCACAGAGCAGTCGAGGGAACATTTCAGTTTGGAAGTGATGTGGAAAGTAAAGGTTGTTCCTGCCAGCTTAAAGAAGGATAATAAGCAGTAGTTTCAAAGGAGGCTGCCTAACAGTCCTGCTATTCCAACACCTAACCACTAGGGAGGGTGAACTCATGGCAACAACACTTATTGTAACTGTGGTTTAGGAACAAAGGTCACATGAATAAATATTACCCAAGGCTTCTGTCCATAAAATGGATGTGTCTATTGAAAACTATTGCTCATTTACCCTCCTGAATGAAATACACAAGTTCTCCAGCACTAGGAATGGTCCTTCTACCAACATAAGTCAAGGCTGTCGCCCCTGTTACAATAGTCCTAGTGAGTAATTGTAAGTAGCCTGCACTTTTGTATTATCCACAGAGGGAAAATGCACACAGTTTTTACCTGTATACATAATTTTAATACATTTTTAATTTTGAAACAATATTTTATATTTAGAGAAGTGTTAACAAAGAGCTTCCATATGCCCTTCACTCAGTTTCCCTTAATGCTAACATCTTATAGAACCAGAATAATTGGTCAGAGTGAAAAATTAACATCACTGTGTTACAATTAACTAACCTGAAGACTTTATTTGGATTTCACTTGCTTTCCAGTAAAGTCTCTTTGCTGTTTCAGAACCTAATCCTGGATACCACCTTGAATTTAGTATACATAAGTTTAAAAAGAAATATACTAATTTATTTTATCATTGTCATTATCATTAATATTAACATTATAAATCAATAAACATTATAAATCAATAAACTAGTTGTTGACCTTTTCAAAAAAAAAAAAGAAATATACTATACCACTTTAAGAAATAATTTTCAGCATAATCAGAATGCCAACTTATGACTATCATTAATAAATTATTTTTAAAATATATCCTATTTCCGCTGCTGTTATTATAATTTGTACCTCCATTTTCTTCAAAGAATAAAGAATAAAATGTAAAACTACCCTTAATATCTGATCATTTTTAAGTCATTCTGTTTTCCTATCCTGGATAAATACGCTTCTTTACAGATTATATGTATTCTAGATATAAGAAAAAGTCTTACAAGTCTATGAAATTCCAAAGTGTTAGAAGAAAAATCTACAATGATGGCCAAATACACCTCTTATTTGCAATAAGGGCTAAATGCATCACTCATAATGCATCTGGCTATAAGTAACAGAATATCCAAGTACAGTGGCTTATATAAATCACAGTTAATTTTTCTCCTCCCTTCCCTTTCTCAAAAAAACAAGTCTATAATTATAGAACTTCTGACATTGGGTTATCAATAATAATAGTGATGATGTCACTGATTCGCTTGGTCTTTCCTTCTCTTATTCCTCCTTCCTACAAGGTAGCTTCTGAAGATCCCACCATGATGAGTGAACTTGAGAAACAATGAAAGAGAGAGAGGTTAGGTGACATATGATGCCTACATCAAGAAGTAAAAACTTTCCTAGCAATCCCAACAGACTTCACTGACATCTCATTAACCAGAATATACCACACTGACACTCTACTTTGCAAGGGAGACTAAAAAAGAAAGTGTTTTGCTTTTCTAGCTCCCATAGTGTAAGCAGGCAAAGAAAATCCTGTAGAAAATGTACAACTGTAGGATAAGTACCGCTGTCATCATATTATAGAAATATCCTAGGTCAGAAAGCTCCAAATACCAACAGCTTAATAGCAGGATATTCTACTGGATGTTTTTTTCATAGCTCTCTTTTCTCAAGATATTTCCATGAATATCCATCTGTTCATTTACTAGACCAAATACTCTTTACAATTAAATAGATAATGTTAGATAAATTCACCTTCCCTTTAGGAAACTGTAAAAGTCAGGATGACATAGATATGATTTCACATACAATCACATATAAATTTGGCATTGAAATTCAGTGCTGTCTTAACTTTTAGAATTGTTTGCAATATATTTTATAATTGACTCTCTTTTAATGGTTACTCCATTTTTCTGATAGTGGAAAAATATCATCTAGACACCCTGAAGTAAATTTAATATAGGTTCCAAATACGTTAAGAAGAAATGATTAACAAATTATTGGAAGACTATGTGGTAAGCACTCCAATTAATATATCTATAAGATATAGTAATGGAATTTTTTCCTCTATTCTAATGCCACTCTCTTATGAACCAAATGTAATAGCAAAGGAATATGTCAGAAAAACAACTGATTTCATGACTTTGTTCTATGATGAGAGAAAATAACTACATCTATTGACACATGGATACTGAGAGGGCCTTAATATAGAATGAATGATCATTTGGATTTGGAAGAGCTTACTGGGTCCTCTGTATAAGAATTACAAGAGTCTAGAATGGGCTTTACCCTAATAGCATCTTTGATTTCCAGGAGGAGGCACTATGAACCCCACCCATTAAACCAAATATCTTAGTAAAAAAATGAGCATTCCCTTCAGTTGTAGAGTGCTTTTCAGTTTAGCTTTTCCCAAGCTCATACGTAAGAAGTTTATAATTTTGGCACTTGTTGAATTAATTACTTCAATATATGGAGTGAAATCCAAATGATTCCCATAGTGTCATGATATCTAGAAAGCCTAGAAACTAGTGGAACATTTTCAATGCCCATTGGTAATTTTAAAAATTCTGCAGCTTCAAAGATATTAAGAAAAGATTCTTGAAAAAAATAAATACGTTTGTATTGAACATAAAGGTTTCAATTTTAGCCTTCTCCCTTCCATTTCTCCTAATAAAATCCCACCTGTTCCCATCTCCCTTAACCATATCTCATGGAGTGTAATTTTTCATGGTAAAGGTAAAAGGGACAAAGAAAACAGCAGAGTTGGACACTATTGAAGGGGCCTACCTAACATATAATTCTTTACAAAACTACTCATTGAACTAGACTTGATATTTGCATTACCAATTTTTTTATGTCAAACAATATCAGTTGGTCAATATATTGTCCTAAAATTCTGTAATCTAGTCTTTTGTGGTCTCTGCATTGCTTCCTAGAACTGAAAGGACTACATTAATTAAAGGAGTTATAGGAGAGTTCTGGTAGCCAATGTCATGGACTTGACTGATTTATTATAAAAGAAAATCAAACTTCTTGCTCAAAGATTCTAAAATATATTGAGAATCTGATATAAAAAGCACTTACTGAGCACCAACCATTTGACACTAACCTGGAAAATGTAGAAAATGAATAGATATATTGAACATGACTCTTTAGAAGGGCAGTTTTAAATTATTCTGTGCATCAGATTTATCTGGGACTTATATCAGTAAGAGAGACTCTGTCTTCCACTAAGTTTTTACAATTCAGTACATCTAGGACAGCAACCAAGAATCAGCACTCAAACACCTAGCTCGGGTGAATTTGATGCTGATACTCCATGAGCCATGCTTTGAGAATCACTGAGCTAAAAAGAAGAAATAATATACATATAAATAATGAAAACACAAGGTAAGCTAGAATGTAAAACTATGAAAGTAATCTGATTAGTGAGAAGATGCAGGCTATGGAGTCAGGAGACCTAGATTTAAATCCTGACTGTCTCTTATTAGCTGTAAGATCTTGGGCCTGATGTTAAACTTCTCCAAATTTTAGGATTATTATGAAAATGTTATGAGGAAATGTGCATCAAATGTCTAACAGATAGAGAAATCTAATTCTTTCTCTAAAAGAAGCATAGAGGTTACAGACGGTGGATACCACACTGTTTTTCTAGTTTCATCCATCCCTAGAGGCCAAGTGATTCTGAAGATAGAGAATTCGATAACCATGTATTTATAGCTAACCAACCTGGACTAATTGTTAAGGCATTTGATTTGGTGAGGATCTAAAACAGAAAATGACAGGTAAAGAGACAAAAAGATACCTTATAAGGATATGTTGAAACACAGAAGCACATCCTTATACTAGTCTGGCAAATCACAATCTTCTAGGAATTATAATAATTAGGAATTTGAATAATAAGCAGTAGGGGGTACAATGGATTTAATCGGGGCAACGAGATTTCAGAAAGCAAAATGGCACTTCTGGAAATACAGATATCTACAAGTAAAACTAGATCAATGTCTTGTAACTCAAATCAATATGTAATTTGGTAAACAACCTAAATATTTTATCCCTTGAAGCAAAAAAAGAGGCAGATGGGAGTATAGCTGAATTCCACAGCTGCCTCTTTTGAGGTGAGTTTTATACCTGTAAAGTCACTGAGGATAAGTCAAAGCAGCTTGTCAAATAGGATACAATGGATTTCATTATCTACACTAATTCTCTAAAAGCATATAAATTTCTTTCAACAAATTTAGCACGAGACATAGATTTTATAAAAACCAACATTAACACCAATGCAAAAGTGTGAAAGGCCTAGTTTAGTTTGAGAGCAGCTAAAGAGATATACCATGAAAAGTATACCATCACCAGCCACCTGACTTATAAATGTGGAGAAAATAAAGACATAATTGTTTAAAAGTTTGAAACAGAGATTGCTGAGGCAGGGAAATGGATCCTTCATACAGGCCTGGATCCTCGGGAAAGTGAAGGCTGACTGTGAATGGGCTGTCACCACTGATAGACTTCGATAAAAATGGGAAACACACAGCTATTGTATTTTACAAAAAATACTTAAATTGAGTACAAAATATCTAGAGTTCATTATACTGTCTAGACTGCTGCTCTTTGTGTTATGAATCTGAAGTTGATATATTAGCAAATTAGCAGATCTGTGAGTGTTCCCTTTGGACTAACCGAAATTTCAAGCAGTTGATAGTGTTGACACAATGGATTCAACCGAATACTCTCAAAAGAGAAAAGTCATGAAGACATTATCAAAGAAATCTGCATGCACTTTAAACCATGGTGTTTATAACTTTTTCTGAATGACTCCAACGTGGTAGAGCCACTCTTTTACATGCCTTAGTTCAAGGGATGGAAAGCCATCCACGAATCTGAAAGTGCTAGAAGTTGCGCTATTTTCAGATTGGGATCTAACTCATCCAAATGAGAGACCTCTACAACTGTCCTTCTTATATATAGCTCTAGATATTTGGTGGAAATGTTATATCTCTGTAACTTAAATAGAGACATGTTCTAAAGCCAGACATAATTAACTATTTTGAGCTAGCCAATAAAACTGACATTTGCTGAAATTCATCCTGGGCCTGAAATGAGTCCCCCTACCCCACATTCCTCCAGTTATCATGTGGGATTCAAGAGCAAAAATATTTTTTGTTAAATATGTTCACACTGTGAGTGTAACTGGTTACATTAAAAATAATCTACTAATGAAACTACTACACAAATTATCAACCTGAACTATTTAGGTCCAATCATGACTGGATATGCCCTCTATGCTGGATAATTACAAGGACATATTGCTGCTAGAACGCCATTCTGGCACACTGTTAGAAGATGGATTAATCTTACTTCAGACTGTTTTCCTGTTGTTGTTGTTAAAAATGAGACACAATGTTGGCAATGATGTCCTGATGGATGACTAAACATTTTTGGACCTTGGAAGATCTAAAGTCTGCACCAAAATTGGCAAAATAAATACACTGTACAATATTAAACAACCGTTAAGTCTTAATTACTGGGAAAGAATGGCTTTTAGAAGAGTTTTCTCAATTGGCCCTTTATGTTTAATATAGTAAAGATGGCTTTATGACCACAATATATGAGAACAAAAAAGATACTTTGTGCACCATCTGTTTCACAGCAGTTATATACTATTTACTTTTAAAAATTAGAGCTTTTGGGCTTCCCTGGTGGCACAGTCATTAAGAGTCCACCTGCCAATGCAGGGGACATGGGTTCAAGCCCTGGCCCAGGAAGATCCGACATGCCATGGCGCAATTAAGCCCGTGTGCCACAACTACTGAGCCTGCGCTCTAGAGCCCACAAGCCACAACTATTGAGCCCACGTGCCACAACTACTGAAGCCCACGCACCTAGAGCCCGTGCTCCGCAACAAGACAAGACACTGCAATGAGAAGCCCGTGCACCACAACAAAGAGTAGCCCCCACTCACCACAACTAGAGAAAGCCCGCACACAGCAATGAAGACCAAGTGCAGCCAAAAATAAATAAATAAAATAAATAAATTAAAAATAATTTTTTTTTAAATTAGAGCTTTTAAAATGGGAACAACTTGACAAATACTTGTCATGGAATTTTTAGACCATTAAGACAAAATATAATGAAAAACAAGAAAAGAACACTGCTCTTCACTACACATAATAAGGGGAAAGAAACAACTCTTAAAGCTCATCATCTTAGCACAAAATTGCTCTCTTATTTAGGACTGGGTTATTGGAGCAATTGTTAATGTTGTTTAGAAAAATATAGAGAACAAAACTCCATTGTAGATAAAGCGACTGAGACCTTGGTTAAAGAATACTTGTTATCTTAAACATTATTTGAAAATGGGAATTAACAAAGATAAAGCAGAAAAAAAACTACTTTATGGTTTTGATTTTTTGGCTCTAGAGTATAATCTGTGAAGAATTTTATGCAGGATGTTCAGAGATATTTCATAAACTTTATCCCATTTATATCATTTAAAGTTTAAAAAAAATCAAAAGAGGCATCATATTATCTAAACTTTGAAATCTAAGACAAAATGTAGATTTCCTGACTTCAGTGACACTGCCCTATCAATTGGTCTATGTACTGCCCTTATATTATGCCTGATTATCTCTGAAGGACATAAATGAAATATCAATATTTAACCTTAAAGATCACTGCTATACATTTTTCAGATTCTTGATTTGCCTGACACTGCTGTATTTTTAAAAATTGAAGAAATATAAGAATGAATATTATATTACAGAAGATTGTTTTCTTCTTTGTACTTAATTTTCCAAATTTTCCCCAATGATCATGTATTACTTTTGTAATCTGATAAAAAACATAACATTAAAAAGAAGTGCTACATCGTCGCCAGGTCTGTGGGTGTGTCCGGTGGGCGGGCTGTCTTTGCAGACCCTGCCCCGTGACTGGGAGGGACCTGGTAACCTGGCATGGGATGCAGACGAGGACATGATGGGGCAGCTGCCCACTGGCATCCTCTGCACTGCCCTCTGCCGCCCACCAGGCATGGGAAGTAAAGATCAAACTGAAATGGAGGAAGGCACAGAGGCACAAGCTGGCGGAGTGATGGGAAGCACATGAACCAGGGCCAAGAGGGTCTTGGTGCTCCGGCCGGGTGCCAGGCCTGAGCCTCTGAGGTGGGAGAGCCGAGTTCAGGACATTGGTCCACCAGAGACCTCCCAGTCCCTTGTAATATCAATCGGTGAGAGCTCTCCTAGAGATCTCCATCTCAATGCCAAGACCCAGCTCCACTCAATGACCAGCAAGTTTTAGTGCGGGAGACCCCATTGAAAACAACTAGCAAGACAGGAACAAAACCCCACCCATTAGCAGAGAGGCTGCCTAAAATAATAATAAAGTCACAGACACCCCAAAACACACCACTGAACGCAGTCCTGCCCACTAGAAAGACAAGATCCAGCCTTATCCACCAGAACACAGGCACCAGTCCCTTACACCAGGAAGCCTACACAACCCACTGAACCAACCTGAGCCACTGGGGGCAGACACCAAAGACAGTGGGAACTACAAACCTGCAACCTGCGAAAAAGAGACCCCAAACACAGTAAGTTAAGCAAAATGGGAAGATAGAGAAATACACAGCAGATGAAGGAGCAAGGTAAAAACCCACCAGACCAAACAAATGAAAAGGAAATAGGCAGTCTACCTGAAAAAGAATTCAGAGTAATGAGAGTAAAGATGATCCAAAATCTCAAAAATAGAATGGAGAAAATACAAGAAACATTTAACAAGGAGCTAGAAGAACTAAAGAGCAAACAAACAATGATGAACAACAAAAGAAATGAAATTAAAATTCTCTAGAAGGAATTGGTAGCAGAATAACTGAGGCAGAAGAACGTATAAGTGACCTGGAAGATAAAATAGTGGAAATAACTACTGCAGAGCAGAATAAAGAAAAAAGAATGAAAAGAATTGAGGACAGTCTCAGAGACCTCTGGGACAACATTAAATGCACCAACATTCAAATTATAGGGGTCTCTGAAGAAGAAGACAAAAAGAAAGGGACTGGGAAAATATTTGAAGAGATTATAGTTGAAAACTTCCCTAATATGGGAAAGGAAATAATCAATCAACTCCAGGAAGCGCAGAGAGTCCCACACAGGATAAATCCAAGAAGAAACACGCCAAGACACATATTAATCAAACTATCAAAAATTAAATGCAAAGAAAAAATATTAAAAGCAGCAAGGGAAAAACAACGAATAACATACAAGGGAATCCCCATAAGGGTAACAGCTGATCTTTCAGCAGAAACTCTGCAAACCAGAAGGGAGTGTCAGAACATATTTAAAGTGATGAAAGGGAAAAACCTACAACCAAGATTACTCTACCCAGCAAGGATCTCATTCAGATTCGACAGAGAAATTAAAAGTTTTATAGACAAGCAAAAGCTAAGAGAATTCAGCACCACCAAACCAGCTTTACAACAAATGCTACAGGAACTTCTCTAGGCAGGAAACACAAGAGAAGGAAAAGACCTACAATAACAAGCCCAAAACAATTAAGAAAATGGTAGTAGGGACATACATATTGCTAATTACCTTAAATGTAAATGGATTAAATACTCCAACCAAAAGATATAGACTGGCTGAATGGATACAAAAACAAGACCCATATATATGCTGTCTACAAGAGACCCACTGCAGACCTAGGGACACATACAGACTGAAAGTGAGGGGATGGAAAAAGATATTCCATGCAAATGGAAATCAAAAGAAAGCTGGAGTGGCATTTCTCATATCAGAAAAAATAGACTATAAAATAAAGACTATTACAAGAGACAAAGAAGGACACTACATAATGATCAAGGGATCAATCCAAGAGGAAGATATAATAATTATAAATATTTATGCATCCAACATAGGAGCACCTCTGTACATAAGGCAAATGCTAACAGCCATAAAAGGGGAAATCAACAGTAACACAGTCATAGTAGGGGACTTTAACACCCCACTTTCACCAATGGACAGATCATTCAAAATGAAAATAAATAAGGAAACACAAGCTTTAAATGACACATTCAACAAGATGGACTTCATTGGTATTTATAGGACATTCCATCCAACAGCAACAGAATATACCTTCTTCTAAAGTGTTCATGGGACATTCTCCAGGTTAAATCATATCTTGGGTCACAAATCAAGCCAGGGTAAATTTAAGAAAATTGCAGTCATATCAAGTATCTTTTCTGACCATAACGCTCTAAGACTAGATATCAATTACAGGAAACAAACTATAAAAAATACAAACACATGGAGGCTAAAAAATACACTACTAAATAACCAAGAGATCACTGAAGAAATCAAAGAGGAAATCAAAAAATACCTAGAAACAAATGACAATAAAAACATGATGACCCAAAACCTATGGGATACAGCGAAAGCAGTTCTATGAGGGACATTTATAGCAATACAATCCTACCTCAAGAAACAAGAAAAATCTCAAATAAACAACCTAACCTTATACCTAAAGCAATTAGAGAAAAAAGAATTTTAAAAAAACCAAAGTTAGCAGAAGGAAAGAAATCATAAAGATCAGATCAGAAATAAATGAAAAAGAAATGAAGGAAACAATAGCAAAGATCAATAAAACTAAAAGCTGGTTCTTTGAGAAGATAAACAAAATTGATAAACCATTAGCCAGGCTCATCAAGAAAAAAGGGGAGAAGACTCAAATCAATAGAATTAGAAATGAAAAAGGAGAAGTAACAACTGACACTGCAGAAATACAAAGGATCATGAGAGATTACTACAAGCAACTCTATGCCAATAAAATGGACAACCTGGAAGAAATGGAAAAATGCTTAGAAAAGCACAACCTTCCAGGACTGAACCAGGAAGAAATACAAGATATAAACAGACTAATCACAAGCACTGAAATTGAAACTGATTAAAAGTCTTCCAACAAAAAAAAGCCCAGCACCAGATGGCTTCACAGGAGAATTCAATCAAACATTTAGAGAAGAGCTAACACCTATCCTTCTCAAACTCTTCCAAAATATAGCAGAGGGAGGAACACTCACCAACTCATTCTATGAGGCCACCATCACCCTGATACCAAAACCAGACAAGGATGTCACAAAAAAAGAAAACTACAGGCCAATATCACTGATGAACGTAGATGCAAAAATCCTCAACAAAATACTAGCAAACAGAATCCAACAGCCTATTAAAAGGATCATACACCATGATCAAGTGGGGTTTATCCCAGGAATGCAAGGATTCTTCAATATACACAAATCAATCAATGTGAAGTGTGTGAAGTGCCATGCGTGTTGCTTGGAATATGATAGGTATTTTACAGTGGGTTGCATTTGTAAGTGGTAAGTTAGATTATCTGCTAACACTGTCATGTAATATGAAAATGAAAGTAGTCCATGTAATTATTTCTAATATACCCCTTTAGCATGTATTCCTGAAACTGATTTTTATTTATAATATTTTATATTTGCTCATTATTGGGTCTCATCATTCAAGTTAGAGACTGAAGACAATGTGTTGCTGAGACTCTGTATATCCTAACGAAATTCTTCCCATTCTATACACTACAGAACACCAATCTTGTGGCATTATCTGAGGAAAAAAAACTGCAGTGAAATAAAATTTGTTGGAATTTATTTCTAACCTTTCAGAGAAACTTAACTTTATTCTGAAGAATTCTAACTTGATTTGTCTATTTAAGACCCTGTGGAAATTTTGAAATTTTTTGAACCATATATCTCCCCAGAATCTATATAAACATAAGAACTTTCATGCATGATAAACAATGAAAAACATACCACAGACTGGTAGTCTGAGACATTCATTTTTCAAATACTAACTTTAGAGAATGGTTAGGAAAGGGAAATCAACCTTTTTGTAAAAAGCAGTAAAAATCTTTTAATTTTGTCTATGTTCTATCTATTCAATAGATATTTAATCAAAGTGTTAAGTGTTCAAGCTACATTTAATATTCTATCAAATTTACAGTAAAGTAAGCAATTGATTGCATGTCTCTTAGGAGTTATTCTCAGTCATATTTGTCAAAGCGACAGCCCCATGTAGACTCCTCCTAATACACGAAAACCAATCAGTATTGGGGTTCTAAGAAGTTGGCGACATGACAGCATAAAACTAAAAAGTAGCTGTGCTTCTGAATTACTGAACAGATTTCACCATTGAGCACAATTATAGTTAAAAGGCAGAAATGACTGAATAGTATAGGCTGGGAATTTCATACCTGATCACTATAACTAAGAGTTTACAATCATTACTTGTTATCTCTGCATTAAGAGAACAAATTTGTTTTTGAAGTAAACATTTTCATTTTGTTCTTCTAAACACTCCTGTGTTAGGACTGGTATGTGCCAGACTTAGCAAAGGATTTGCCTTGATCAATAATACTGGACCATGGGGAAGATTGGTCCAGTGATTAATTTCATGTTGTACACATGGGAACAAAACAGCTGAGTATATTTGTCTCTATAATCCCTTTTCCCAGATGTAATTACAAATGGAATTGATCAACTCAAGTGTTTCTACTGAGGCAGAAGTGGGCCTATTAGAATTGCTAGGGTGTGTAATAACTTAGTACAGATCATGGGTCCTTGGGGCTGCAGGGAATTAGATATTAGAATCTTATCTTAAAAGAAAACATTTTTTCTTCTTCAAGTTCCTTCCTTCTTGTCAAGGTTAAGTAAGTTTCTCTTCTGGCATCTTTGTAGAGCCTTATGAAGGAAATCTAAGAACTGGATGTTTACCAGCAGCATGGTAGAGTTGGAAGAATAATAGGTTTGGGAGAGAGACAGACTTCCCCGAAGATATTTAATTGCTATAAACTCCCCTTCTTGGAGCCTCAACTGTATCATCTTTATAATGTGGACAATGATATATAGCTTGCAGAGCTGTTACAAGGATTGCACAGAATCATCTTTGTAAAGCAACCAGACATTTCCAGAGAAGTGGTAAGCAATTAATAAAAGCCATTCTTCACATTTTTGATATAATTTTTGCTGTGTAACTCCTATAGCACATCGTGAAACAAATTGTATTTAATATATATGCCTTACTGAGCAGTAATTAAACTTAGCATGCAAAAATATCTGTCACAAATATCAATTTGTGAAACTGGGCTTGCACACCAAATTAGTAAGGAGAAAATCCCAGTGAACTGAACTAAAATCTACTCTAGGTATATACAACCTCCTTAGAAGTACACTCATACCAGCATGATTATAGATACTGAAATCACACATATCAATCTTCACTCAGGAATATGATCAAATGTATGTCCAAAATAAAGAGCTAGGATCAAAGTATTTCAACAAATTAAATTACCTTTTTGATACTTTAGAAAAGTGAAAGAGATCCAAATATCTTGGTTAGCTAGTCTACATTTTTGAAAACTTAAAAATAGGTTGGTTGTTTTTCAAATAAAGACATACTGCATTTAATAATACCTTCTTGCCCAGCTCTGGTTCATTACAGTGCTACTGACTCTGAAGAGTTTTCTAAAATATTTGTATATATATATATATATATATATATATGTGTGTGTGTGTATCTGTTATATATTTTCCCCAAGTTTTGGAGAGTAGCAAATCCTCTCATGTAATGAGAGCCAGAGCTAGTATGGCAGATTGTGTTGTAAATTTTCTGCCAAGGAGCTTTAATGCAGCATTCTACAAACAACCTCAGTCAATGAGCAGTTCATCACAAGACTCTGATGTGAGCCTGTTCTGCAATGTGTGTTTTTATGCCACAGAGGCCTTCCTTTCTGCTTTTTATTTTGGACTAGCCAACAGTTTTGATTTCTAATAGCTGATAAAAGTTGTACAAATGAGAATTTGTACTTGCCACAAAGAACCATTATTCCAGGTATTATAATTCAAGTTGTACAAAAGCTCATGATGTCTGCAAGAGGATGATTGATGAAATAGAGTGATAAATCAGTAGGCAATTAGGTAGCAGTCAGGAACACTCTGACATAGTATAGGGCATCATACACCTCACTGAATCCTGATATAGAATGGACAAACAGATATGGAAAGAAGATGTGGATGTGGCCTGTCATGGTTCCAAGGGATCTGAGGAGAATGGCAGAGAGACTACCAATGGAGAAAAACGTATCTTCAATGGGGACTGTGTTAAAAAGACCATCCAAAGTTCTGATTCAGTTAAAACATCCATTTTCATGTTCCATCTCTCTCCCTCTCTCTCTCTCTCTTCCTCCCTCCCCCTCCATCTATACATACACGCATTTCTTTAGCTTTCTAAGAAATGTGTAAAATTATTACATAACTATACTCATTAATTTTACTTGGATATCAAACAAGATCTGACGGAAAAAAGATGAGTGCTATTTTTATTTACCTCTTAATTCAAAGTTTTCTTTACAAACAAAATGATATACAGCCATGACTCCATCTTTATATTCTGAATTGCCCTGGTAATTACCCAGCCACTTCTATTCTTTTGGCTATAGGCACAGAGTCATGATTATTTTTCATTCCTGGTCTGAACAGACAAGTGACAGTTTTCTTCTAAATTGTGAAAATGTGAAAATTGGTTTTGAGAAAAAAAAGTTACTGAAGATTTTTGACCCAAAATAATTTTCCTATCTTATATGCAGAGCATCATTTATCCTCAACAGTTTTAGTAGTCTGGAGTTGTTTTGTTCCCTTTTGCAAACCAATTGTGTATTTCTCTGCATAGATTCTTCTTGTACCCTGGAAATCATTTTATAAATAAAGCCAATAGTGGTTGTACAAGTTAGGCCACCTTCAGTTGCCAGTGATGAAAACACAACAAAACTGGCTTATGATAAAGGAGAATTTATTTACATAACTGAAAAGCCCAGCGAAAAGGGCTTCAGATGTGATTTATGATGGAAGATTAACTGATTCCCCAGGGTCTTGGTTCCTCTCTCTTTATCTCTTGTCCTTGTGACCTTTGGGATGTCTCTCTTCTCAGGGAAGTAGCAAGATGGCTTCAGCATCTCTAAATCTTATATCTTGCTTTGTTCAAATTTTTCCTAGTTTCTTAAGCAAAGTCCTATGTTGAGCTCTGATTGGACTAATTGCAATGGCTTTAGCCAATTACTGTGGCCAGTAAGTTGGAATGCTTAATTTTTATGTCTAGGTATCATGTCTGACCCTCATACTTGGGAGTGAAATCAGCTTTACTCAAAGTAAAAACACTGAAGCTACAATGGGGGAGAAATGGTTAATCCAAAACTAAAACTGGGTACACTTACTAAAGGAAGAAAGAAAGGGTATTGAATTGTCCAAACAAAAAGTAATAAACACTCTGCTCCAAATCCCTTTTTGCAAAAATTATCTTCCCAAATATACAGTTTTAAGGACATTTTAATCTGGGCCATTAACTGTTTATTCTTCCTTTCCACTCCTCCTCTTGGGTATTTTCCCCTTGCTGATGTCCCTACTGATGTTGCATATATGTGTGTGGGATGGGAGGGAGATGTCCTGCTCCTGGAGGGGCTGTATTATACAAATGAAGATGAATCTGAAAATCAGGAGAATGAGTACCTGCCTTAAGGAATCAGAACCCTCTGATCTCAGACACTGAATGACAGCTGTTTGTGTTAACAAAAAAATCTGGAAGACTTGCTCTGTGAAGTTTCAGATTAGATGCTAATAGCTTCTGCATGGACAAGGGTTTGCCTCTTCCTTAATAGATGACGCTGTCCTAAAAGATTTATTGAATCTAAGATGCCATCAACTATAAAACAGACCATTATTTCATATACCACTGGGACAAGGAAAAAAGCAGCCAATTAAACTATGACACAAGGTTGACTGTAAGATATTTGTACATATGAGAGATGTTACAAAGGAAGAAAAATGTGCTTCTCAGGATTGATGCCATATGAAATGGAATATAATTTACATTGGGCTACATAATGTAATTGTTTAGGGTATACCTTTTGGAATCAGACAGACCTGGGTTTGAGACCCAATGCTTCACACACAAGTTGTTTCACTATATCAAATCACTTATCTTCATTTTTCTCATATAAAAAAATAGTATGTCAACATGTTAATGATACAGCGTTATGAAGATTTAAAGTAAATAATCCATGGGAAGCCACTCACAACTGTCACTTAATAAACATTCAATAATTCTAATTTTATTGTAATATCAAATATATATATATGTATATATACATATATATTTTATTGTAATATTGAATATATATATGTGTGTGTATATGTATATATAGAGAGAAACATTTGGATCCACGACAACTTTGGAGTTAACCTTATACCCATAGCATTTTTTTATAGGAAAGCGCCATAAGCCATTGTCTATAAATTGGTCACTCTTCATTAATCACTGTTCATACTGTTTCTTCTACCTAGGATTACCCTCTCTCCGTATAGTTGCCTTTTCCAAACAAAACTTTTTCTTCCATGCTCTCTTCAGATTTTACTTCTTCTTCCTCCTCTTTCCTAAACTTTTTATAGTGGTCATCAGGGCTATTTACAAGTATCCCATTTCACCCTTTCCTGGTTCATGGGAGGATTGACCCTGCCTGCCTCTTTGACTTTAGGCATGTCCAGACAGTTTGTTTGGATTAAGGAAATATGAGCAGAAAGTCAACTCTTGGCAGACTTGTAAGTAAGAGCCAGCAAGTAATTCTCCAATTTTCTTGCCTCAGTTTTGTGGAAACATTTAGAGGCAGCACTGATGCCTGAGTGATACTGTAAGCCAAGAGTTCCAACAATGAACATGGAGAAGGGAGTAAAACAATTTTGCAGTGTTTATTTTTTGATATTTTTTCCCTAACCATAGCAAAACCGGAGCCAGGTAAAGGCCAAGTTTGCTGCCCACCAGGCCTCTGTCACTGTCTGGAGACATTTTTGGCTGTCACAGCTAGGGACAGGGATTTTCCTGGCATGTAGCAGGCAGAGGCCATGGGCTGCTGTTGAACATCCTACAACGCACAGGATCGCCTCTGAATTAAGAATTATCAGTTGTACCAAGGCTGAGAACACCTGATTTATGCCATCTTGACTGATACATTTTTCCATTTAACATTAACAGTTCCTTGAAAGAAATTCCTAGATTAATGCGTATATATATATATATATATATATATATATATATATATTAGTAATTAATAAATGTTCACTGATTGAAAGTTACTCCAACACCTTTATTTCAGATATTCAGGATAACGTGCTCCAAATAATTTAAAAATTATGCCTATCTGTGTTTTCATGAAACACAAACAGGATATGTTTATTTAGGAAGTTTAAGCTAGAAGAAATTTTAGAGCCCTGCAATAAAAGTAAATACAGGTGCTGAGCTGAAGACTCTATTGCACTTTAGGGAACTACACTGGGAACGTAATTTACCAAACATTGGTCCTGTGCAGTTTATAGCTTTATAAAAATCAGAACTAAGCTAAACTAAACTTAACAGTGCTGTCTGGTGGCCTTCCTCCCTTTAATTTCTACAAAATACTTTTCAGCTGTGTAGTAGAGTCCTGTCTAGAAGAGAACCAATAAGATTAGTTTAAATCTCTCTAGGCTTTGAGATATTTTCTTCTTTGAAATATCCAGTTTGTCTTCAGAGATTAATGAAAAGGGAGTCATTTTTCCTGTTACTATAATTTACCTACAATTTGAGGCATAGCAAAAAAGGCTTTCCGTTGAAGAATTTTCACTGATCTTCCAAAGGACTTTTCAGGGGTGAGGGTACGTTTTCTAAGTTTCTAGTTTTTAAGCAACTGTGACAGCAGACTAACAGAATCTCACTGCCCCATGCGGAAGGTGGGCAGAGGGTGAGCACCAACAAAAATAGGCTTCCTTCCCCATCCTAGTTTAAGGTGTGCTTCAGGTTAGCTCATGAATGCATATGTTGAAGAATGCATGAGTCTGCGTATGTGCCATGTGGGAAATTACAGCAAATATGTACCAGATAAATAGTATTTGTCTCAAGACTGCAGTCTATTTTTAATCTACATAATTTCTTCCTTTCTTTTTCTGGTAAACTCTTCTTTCAATCACTCCAATTCCGTAACGATTTTATCTAGATCAGTGCTGTCCAATAGAAATACATGCAAGCCACAAATGAGAGACAGATATGTAATTGCAAATTTCCTAGGAGCCACATTTTAAAAAGTAAAATGAAACAGATGAAATTAATTTAAATAATATATTTCATTTAGCCCAACATATCTAAAATATTTTTTCAACATGAAAAAGTTACTAAGAATTTGACAGTCTGGTTTTTATACTAAGTTTGAAATCCAGTATGTTTGCTATACTACAGGACATCGCGAAAGGAAATAGCTACATTTCAAATGCTCAATAGCCATGTAGCTAGTGACTACCATATTGGATAGTACAAATTTAGAGAAATGATTAAAGAAATTTGCTCTACTTGGATAAAAGTTGGAAAACTGTGGGGTAAAGATCAATCTTCAAAAATAAGAAAGAGCAACAAGTGGAGAAAAAACAAAATGTAATGTTGTTCCAAAGAGCAGACCTAGGACCAGTTGATGGGTGTCACCTGAGCTCAAAAAAGATTTTTAGTGGATAATGTTATTCCAACAATGGAACAGTTTGCATTTAAAGTGCAAGAGGAATTCACATGACTCTAAGTATCTATTTCCCAGGTACAAAGAGTAATATCTAAATAAAATATAGATAGTCCCTGACTTACAATGGTTCAGCTTATGATTTTTTAACTTTAGGATGGTGGAAAAGCGATACACATTCAGTAGAAACCATGCTTTGAATTTTCATCTTTTCCAGGCTAGTAATGTGCAGTACAATATTCTCTAAAGATGCTGGGCAGGACAGCAAATCACAGCTCCTAGTCAGCCATGCCATCACTAGGGTAAACAAGCCACACACTTATAACAATCCTGTTCTCATACAACCATTTTTGTTTTTCATTTTCAGTACAGTATTCAATAAATTACCTGAGATAGTCAACATTCTATTATTAAAATACGTTTCGTGTTAGATGATTTTGCCCAACTGTAGGTTAATGTAAATGTTCTGAGCACGTTTAAGGTAGGCTAGGCTAAGTTACGATGTTCACTGGGTTAAGCGTATTAAGTGCATTTTAACTTAGGATATTTTCCACTCACTATGAGTTTATCAGTATGTCTCACCCCATCCTAAGTCAAGAAAGATCTGTAGTTAAATAAAGGCTTAGCCTTGTCTATTGTGACTTATCGCAGCAAACATACTGTTAAAACAACATGTGATAAGCTTTTGCTAGAAACCACGCTAAGTGTATTGAATCCAGTATCTCACGAAATTCTTTAACCGAATTTAGTAACAGTGCTCCGTGTTCTCATTTTGACAGATGAGGAAACTGAGGTTTCAAGAGTTTAAGAACATAGTCCAAAGGACTGTGGTTAAAGTTAGTAAGTGGTGGAACCATAGTATGAGACCAGGTACCCCAAATCTTTAGCGTAAGCACTCTGTTCTCAGAATATTGATCCATGTACGACAACTGTTTTACGTATCACCCTGCCTCCCAACCCCAGCACATACTGAAGGCAGTGTCAAGAACTAGATGCAATTTTATCTCAGCTCCTTGATCTTTCCCCAAGGTGATTTTCAAAACAATCTATTCAATTGTAATAAATACTTCACTTTCCTTTATTTCTTCCCAGATTTAGCCTCTAGTTCTGCTTAAATTTTCTCCCCAGGAGAAAGGTGAAAAATCAATAATTAAAAGGACAGGAGACTATAGTTTTAGTGTAACTATAAAGAAGTTTTGTTTAGGTTGGATTATATTTAGGATATGTATTTTTTTAAGTTTCTCTACCATCTTATACTTTTTTAACTTTATAATAAAAACAATTGACTTATTTGCCCTGAATGTCATCAGAATAATTTTCTTAAATTTAACATCTGCTGTTTTTCCAATTCCCCTATTCAGACATTGCCTATCAGGTGAACCCACATTCATGAGAATATTAGTAACCTTTTTCTTGCCTTCATTATCATCCCTGTGGAGTGTTATAATTGTCTTTCTTTAATCTATCAGTTCAATCTGTCAGGGGCTGGCATCACCTCTCGCAGTACGGGAACACATCATTCCTCTTAAAATCTTCCTATAAATAGCCATTCCTTCTTTTTTCCCCTGGAGAAACTTAACTTGTAAATTGACTCCAAGACCAGCTAGCATCCAATGAGTTTCCCATCTGCTAAACCTCTGCTACCTTCATCCTGTGGAAAATGTGGAACAAATGAAGGCATGGGCTTGAAATGTGATTATCTGTGTCCTTATTTAGAACAGAGAGTAGTAAAATGAAAAAACAGCAACCTCTTTGAGAGGATGGATGAATTGTTTTGAGATGCATCTCAAACGATTTGAGACGAATCATTTTACTCTGATTACTCAAGCTATAGAAGTTGTATCCTCTTGATATGATCAGGACTTTGAAAATAACATGGTGTCAGCTCTTTGTTTTACTCAAGCCCTCTTTCTTATCACTGAAGTGCTGAACAGAATTAGTAAAAAAAGAATTTTATATTTGTATTTGTTGACATTTCAAATGTTTTAGAAAGGAATGCCTCTGCAAACATCCCTAGATCCATGTTACATGTCCATCATTTGTTCTTGACCTTGAGGAGGAGGCAGAAGCCTCTGAAACATCTATCCTATTGCACACCCATATCTGATGATAACCCTTCAGCATGTGCTTATTATGTAGAAAGAGGTTTTTAATGATGGCTATATTTTACCTACCTTCAGACTCCTAAAACGTAATACCTACCCAAACGGTAATGTAGACCTAAGAGAAAATCAGCACTTCAGTCTTGCACTTCTGATAACCTTATCAGCCTCATTCACAACAAAACATTAGTGTGCAATAGACGAAGACACTGTCTGCAACTAAAACGAATTGCTCTATATTACTCTTAAGCTCTTGTCACCTGTAATTCGTGTTAGTCGAATATTTTCTCTAACTCAAAGTCACACTCCACTTTGACAAATTGCCTTGCAGGTGATTTCTTCATTCCATGAATAATTATTTCACCTCTGATTTCCTTGTTACCTAAATAGGGCAGAGCTTGCCTTTATTTTTGTTTTGCATCTCAAAGGAATAAAAGAATATAATTTCAGCCAACTTGCTCTTCATTAGCAAAATACAACCTTACATTTTTTTTGGCAGATGAAACATAAGCTATGCTCAAGGTAGTATTGGGGATGGGAGGAGTTGGGGAAACTTTAAAGATTTAGTACTTTAATAGGGAGAAAATTAGTCTATGAACCTGAAATAGGAAATGTGTTCAGAATATAACTGCATCTGTTCCCTAAAACTGTATTTCTCACTGTGATCTTTTCTCACTCTGATCTCTGTTAGGGAAAAAAGTGTTCTAATTCCACCGCAATGTAGCAGGAAATTAAAGAAGAAAATTATGTTAGTGGTTGTTTGGGCTCAAATGAGACTCTGACATTTAGAACACAATGGAATTGACATTTTCCTATTTGGGACCTAAAAAGACTAAGGTATGACAAAAAGACACCTCTGTTCTGAATCCAAACTCAGACTAGATTTCAGAAGATGAGGCTTAATGCATGTATATGTTAGGAGAGTACTCAACAAAGAAAACCTCATTAAGGCCTTAAATAAGTAAAAGATTGATTTTTCTTACCCAGCAAAACATCCAGTAATAGGCCAGGCAGAGTGTGTATGAGGGGTTGGTAATTCCATCAAGGATCTTGGTTTTTATCTGGGTCTATCCATTTTTTTCTGCACCACCATTTGTAATGTGTTGATCTCTATCCATGCTTGTTGCTTTAGTCCTTAGTTGGATCCTGCACCTCAAAGTGTTATATACATGAAGCACATAACATTTCAACTCATGCCACATTGGCCAAAGCAAATTATGAAGCCATGTCTAGCTTCAAAACACTGGAGAAGTAGAATTCTACCACCTTTAAGAAAAGCTGTAAATATTAGTGAAAAGCATTAATATTTACTGGAAAAATTCAAGAGCACTACATAGCAAAATTATAATGGAAATGGAGACAGAGGGAAAAAACGTTATCTCAAGATTTAGAGTTTGTCTTAATCTGGGAGTGATTGAGCTACTGATAAAAATTTAAAAGGCAGAAGTTGCTTTTAATGGGAAGAGGATAAATTCAATTTAAGATATTTTCAGTTTGAAGAAATAGCTATCTAGGGAGCTACATGGAAAAACCAGCATTCTCTGGGATGATAGATCTGGAGAGGTTACAGACAGAGATAAATTGAGAGGCACAGGAATTGAAAATATAATTTCAGCATTAATAGTGGATAAAGTGTCTGAGTAAGAGTGCTGAAAGATAAGTTCAGGGAGAGCTAAGGACTGAACTTTGGTGCCTTCTTATAATGAGAGAAATTAGAACCAGTAAGGGAGGACAAAGATGAAAAGCTAAAGAAGTTCCACAAAAGAAAAGAAAAAAGAATTTCAAGAAGGAAGAATAAAAATATTAACTGCTGGAGAGGAGAGAAGATGGCGGAAGAGTAAGACGCGGAGATCACCTTCCTTCCCACAGATACAGTAGAAATACATCTACACGTGGAACTGCTCCTACAGAACACCCACTGAACGCTGGCAGAAAACGTCAGACCTCCCAAAAGGCAAGAAACTCCCCCCGTACTTGGGTAGGGCAAAAGAAAAAAGAAATAACAGAGACAAAAGAATAGGGACGGCACCCGCACCAGTGGGAGGGAGCTGTGAAGGAGGAAAGATTTCCACGTACTAGGAAGCCCCTTCGCGCGCGGAGACTGCGGGTGGCAGAGTGGGGAAGCTTCGGAGCCACGGAGGAGAGCGCAGCAACAGGGGTGTGGAGAGCAAAGCAGAGAGATTCCCGCACGGAGGCTCGGCGCCGAGCAGCACTCACCAGCGCGAGAGGCTTGTCTGCTAAGCCGCCGGGGCGGGCGGGGCTGGGAACTGAGGCTCGGGCTTCGGTCGGATTGCAGGGAGAGGACTGGGGTTGGCGGCGTGAACACAGCCTGAAGGGGTTAGCGCACCACAGCTGGCTGGGAGGGAGACAGGGAAAAAGTTTGCAGCTGCCGAAGAGGCAAGAGACTTTTTCTTGCCTCTTTGTTTCGCGGCGCGCAAGGAGAGGGGATTCAGAGCGCCGCCTAAACGAACTCCAGAGAAGGGCGCGAGCCGCGGCTAACAGCGCGGACCCCAGAGACGGGCATGAGACGCTGGGGCTGCTGCTGCCGCCTCCAAAAAGCCTGTGTGCGCGCACAGGTGACTCTCCACACCGCCCCTCCTGGGAGCCTGTGCAGCCCGCCACTGCCAGGGTCCTGTGATCCGGGGACAACTTCCCCGGGAGAACGCACTGCGCACCTCAGGCTGGTGCAACGTCACGCCGGCCTCTGACGCCGCAGGCTCGCCCCACCTCCTCCGTACCGCTCCCTCCCCGCGGCCTGGGTGAGCCAGAGCCCCCGAAGCAGCTGCTCCTTTAACCCCGTCCTGTCTGGGCAGGGAACAGACGCCCTCAGGCGACCTACACGCAGAGGCGGGTCCAAATCCAAAGCTGATCCCCAGGAGCTGTGCGAACAGAGACGAGGAGGGGAAATCTCTCCCAGCAGCCTCAGAAGCAGTGGATTAAAACTCCACAAACAACTTGATGCGCCTGCATCTGTTGAATACCTGAATAGACAACGAATCATCCCAAATTCAGGAGGTGGACTTTGGGAGCAGGATATATTAATTTTTCCCCTTTTCCTTTTTTTTTGTGAGTGTATCTGTATATGCTTCTGGGTGAGATTTTGTCTGTATAGCTTTGCTTTATAATAGCTTTATTTTACTTCACTATATTATAGCCTCTTTCTTTCTTTCTTTCTATTTTTTCTCCCTTTTACTCTGAGCCGTGTGGACGAAAGTCTCTTGGTGCTTCAGCCAGGCATCAGGGCCGTACCTCTGAGGTGGGAGAGCCAACTTCAGGACACCGGTCCACAAGAGACCTCCCAGCTCCACGTAATACCAAACGGCAAAAATCTCTCAGAGATCTCCATCTCAACATCAAGACCCAGCTTCACTCAATGACCAGCAAGCTACAGTGCTGAACACCCTATGCCAAACAACTAGCAAGACAGGAACACAGCCCCATCCATTAGCAGAGAGGCTGCCTAAAATCATAATAAGGCCACAGACACCCCAAAATACACCACCAGACGTGGACGTGCCCACCAGAAAGACAAGATCCAGCCTCATCCACCAGAGCTCAGGCACTAGTTCCCTCCACCCGGAAACCTACACAACCCACTGAACCAACCTTAGCCACTGGGGACAGATACCAAAAACAACGGGAACTACGAACCTGCAACCTGTGAAAAGGAGACCCCAAACACAGTAAGATAAGCAAAATGAGACGACAGAAAAACACACAGCAGATGAAGGAGCAGGGTCAAAACACACTAGACTTAACAAATGAAGAGGAAATAGGTAGTCTACCTGAAAAAGAATTCAGAATAATGATAGTAAGGATGATCCAAAATCTTGGAAACAGAATAGACAAAATGCAAGAAACATTTAACAAGGACGTAGAAGAACTAAAGAGGAACCAAGCAATGATGAAAAACACAATAAATGAAATTAAAAATACTCGAGATGGGATCAATAGCAGAATAACTGAGGCAGAAGAAAGGATAAGTGACCTGGAAGATAAAATGGTGGAAATAACTACTGCAGAGCAGGATAAAGAAAAAAGAATGAAAAGAACTGAGGACAGTCTCAGAGACCTCTGGGACAACATTAAATGCACCAACATTCGAATTATAGGGGTCCCAGAAGAAGAAGAGAAAAAGAAAGGGACTGAGAAAATATTTGAAGAGATTATAGTTGAAAACTTCCCTAATACGGGAAAGGAAATAGTTAATCAAGTCCTGGAAGCACAGAGAGTCCCATACAGGATAAACCCAAGGAGAAACATGCCAAGACACATATTAATCAAACTGTCAAAAATTAAATATAAGGAAAACATATTAAAGGCAGCAAGGGAAAAAAAACAAATAACACACAAGGGAATCCCCATAAGGTTAACATCTGATCTTTCAGCAGAAACTCTGCAAGCCAGAAGGGAGTGGCAGGATATACTTAAAGTGATGAAGGAGAAAAACCTACAACCAAGATTACTCTACCCAGCAAGGATCTCATTCAGATTCGATGGAGAAATTAAAACCTTTACAGACAAGCAAAAGCTGAGAGAGTTCAGCACCACCAAACCAGCTTTACAACAAAAGCTAAAGGAACTTCTCTAGGCAAGAAATACAAGAGAAGGAAAACACCTACAATAACAAACCCAAAACATTTAAGAAAATGGGAATAGGAACATACATATCGATAATTACCTTGAATGTAAATGGATTAAATGCTCCCACCAAAAGACACAGGCTGGCTGAATGGATACAAAAACAAGACCCATATATATGCTGTCTACAAGAGACCCACTTCAGACCTAGAGACACATACAGACTGAAAGTGAGGGGATGGAAAAAGATATTCCATGCAAATGGAAATCAAAAGAAAGCTGGAGTAGCAATTCTCATATCAGACAAAATAGACTTTAAAATAAAGACTATTACAAGAGACAAAGAAGGACACTATATAATGATCAAGGGATCGATCCAAGAGGAAGGTATAACAATTGTAAATATTTATGCACCCAACATAGGAGCACCTCAATACATAAGGCAAATACTAACAGCCATAAAAGGGGAAATCGACAGTAACACAATCATAGTAGGGGACTTTAACACCCCACTTTCACCAATGGACAGATCATCCAAAATGAAAATAAATAAGGAAACACAAGCTTTAAATGATACATTAAACAAGATGGACTTAATTGATATTTATAGGACATTCCACCCAAAAACAACAGAATACACATTTTTCTCAAGTGCTCATGGAACATTCTCCAGGATAGATCCTATCTTGGGTCACAAATCAAGCCTTGGTAAATTGAAGAAAATTGAAATCGTATCAAGTATCTTTTCCGACCACAACGCTATGAGACTAGATATCAATTACAGAAAAAGATCTGTAAAAAATACAAACACATGGAGGCTACACAATACACTACTTAATAACGAAGTGATCACTGAAGAAATCTAAGGGGAAATCAAAAAATACCTAGAAACAAATGACAATGGAGATACGACAACCCAAAACCTATGGGACGCAGCAAAAGCAGTGCTAAGAGGGAAGTTTATAGCAATACAAGCCTACCTCAAGAAACAGGAAACATCTCGAATAAACAACCTAACCTTGCACCTAAAGCAATTAGAGAAAGAAGAACCAAAAAACCCCAAAGCTAGCAGAAGGAAAGAAATTATAAAGATCAGGTCAGAAATAAATGAAAAAGAAATGAAGGAAACAATAGCAAAAATCAATGATACTAAAAGCTGGTTCTTTGAGAAGATAAACAAAATTGATAAACCATTAGACAGACTCATCAAGAGAAAAAGGGAGAAGACTCAAATCAACAGAATTAGAAATGAAAAAGGAGAAGTAACCACTGACACTGCAGAAATACAAACGATCATGAGAGATTACTACAAGCAACTCTATGCCAATAAAATGGACAACCTGGAAGAAATGGACAGATTCTTAGAAATGCACAAACTGCCGAGACTGAACCAGGAAGAAATAGAAAATATGAACAGACGAATCACAAGCACTGAAATTGAAACTGTGATTAAAAACCTTCCAACAAACAAAAGCCCAGGACCAGATGGCTTCACAGGCGAATTCTATCAAACATTTAGAGAAGAGCTAACACCTATCCTTCTCAAACTCTTCCAAAATATAGCAGAGGGAGGAACACTCCCAAACTCATTCTACGAGGCCACCATCACCCTGATACCAAAACCAGACAAAGATGTCACAAAGAAAGAAAACTACAGGCCAATATCACTGATGAACATAGATGCAAAAATCCTCAACAAAATACTAGCAAACAGAATCCAACAGCACATTAAAAGGATCATACACCATGATCAAGTGGGGTTTATCCCAGCAATGCAAGGATTCTTCAATATACGCAAATCAATCAATGTGATACACCATATTAACAAATTGAAGGAGAAAAACCATATGATCATCTCAATAGATGCAGAGAAAGCTTGCGACAAAATTCAACACCCATTTATGATAAAAGCCCTGCAGAAAGTAGGCATAGAGGGAACTTTCCTCAACATAATAAAGGCCATATATGACAAACCCACAGCCAACATTGTCCTCAATGGTGAAAAACTGAAACCATTTCCACTAAGATCAGGAACAAGACAAGGTTGCCCACTCTCACCACTATTATTCAACATAGTTTTGGAAGTGTTAGCCACAGCAATCAGAGAAGACAAAGAAATAAAAGGAATCCAAATCGGAAAAGAAGAAGTAAAGCTGCCACTATTTGCAGATAACATGATACTATACATAGAGAATCCTAAAGATGCTACCAGAAAACTCCTAGAGCTAATCAATGAATTTGGTAAAGTAGCAGGATACAAAATTAATACACAGAAATCTCTTGCATTTCTATACACTAATGACAAAAAATCTGAAAGTGAAATTAAGAAAACACTCCCATTTACCATTGCAACAAAAAGAATAAAATATCTAGGAATAAACCTACCTAAGGAGACAAAAGACCTGTATGCAGAAAATTATAAGACACTGATGAAAGAAATTAAAGATGATACAAATAGATGGAGAGATATACCATGTTCCTGGATTGGAAGAATCAACATTGTGAAAATGACTCTACTACCCAAAGCAATCTACAGATTCAATGCAATCCCTATCAAACTACCACTGGCATTTTTCACAGAACTAGAACAAAAAATGTCACAATTTGTATGGAAACACAAAAGACCCCGAAGAGCCAAAGCAATCTTGAGAACGAAAAATGGAGCTGGGGGAATCAGGCTCCCTGACTTCAGACTATATTACAAAGCTTCAGTAATCAAGACAGTTTGGTACTGGCACAAAAACAGAAATATAGATCAATGGAACACTATAGAAAGCCCAGAGATAAACCCACACACATATGGTCACCTTATCTTTGATAAAGGAGGCAAGCATATACAGTGGAGAAAAGACAGCCTCTTCAATAAGTGGTGCTGGGAAAATTGGACAGCTACATGTAAAAGTATGAAATTAGAACACCCCCTGACACCATGCACAAAAATAAACTCAAAATGGATTAAAGACCTAAGTGTAAGGGCAGACACTATCAAACTCTTAGAGGAAAACATAGGCAGAACACTCTATGACATACATCACAGCAAGATTCTTTTTGACCCAGCTCCCAGAGAAATGGAAATAAGAACACAAATAAACAAATGGGACCTAATGAAACTTAAAAGCTTTTGCACAGCAAAGGAAACCATAAACAAGACCAAAAGACAACCATCAGAATGGGAGAAAATATTTGCAAATGAAGCAACTGACAAAGGATTAATCTCCAAGATTTACAAGCAGCTCATGCAGCTCAATAACAAAAAAACGAACAACCCAATCCAAAAATGGGCCGAAGACCTAAATAGACATTTCTCCAAAGAAGATATACAGATGGCCTACAGACACATGAAAGAATGCTCAACATCATTAATCATTAGAGAAATGCAAATCAAAACTACAATGAGATATCATCTCACACCGGTCAGAATGGCCATCATCAAAAAATCTAGAAACAATAAATGCTGGAGAGGGTGTGGAGGAAAGGGAACACTCTTGCACTGTTGGTGGGAATGTAAATTGATACAGCCACTATGGAGAACAGTATGGAGGTTCCTTAAAAAACTAAAAATAGAACTACCATACGACCCAGCAATCCCACTACTGGGCATATACCCTGAGAAAACCATAGGTCAAAAAGAGTCATGTACCAAAATGTTCATTGCAGCTCTATTTACAATAGCCAGGACATGGAAGCAACCTAAATGTCCATTGACAGATGAATGGATAAAGAAGATGTGGCACATATATACAATGGAATATTACTCAGCCATAAAAAGAAATGAAATGGAGGTATTTGTAATGAGGTGGATGGAGTTAGAGTCTGTCATACAGAGTGAAGTAAGTCAGAAAGAGAAAAACAAATACAGTATGCTAACACATATATACGGAATCTAAGGAAAAAAAAAAAAAAGGCCATGAAGAACCTAGTGGCAAGACGGGAATAAAGACACAGACCTACTAGAGAATGGACTTGAGGATATGGGGAGGGGGTGGGGTGAGATGTGACAGGGTAAGAGAATGTCATGGACATATATACACTACCAAATGTAAAATAGATAGCTAGTGGGAAGCAGCCGCATAGCACAGGGAGATCAGCTCGGTGCTTTGTGACCACCTAGAGGGGTGGGATGGGGAGGGTGGGAGGGAGGGAGATGCAAGAGGGAAGAGAAATGGGAACATATTGTATATGTATAACTGATTCACTTTGTTATAAAGCAGAAGCTAACACACCATTGTAAGGCAATTATACTTCAATAAAGATGTTTTAAAAAAAATATATTAACTGCTAATAACAAAAAAAGTCCATGGAGACTGACAATTGAAGAAGAGTTCTTAAATATATGAAGTAGGAAAAACTAGTAACCATTGACAGAAATTTCAGTAGATTATTAGAATAAAAATACCAATATAAAGGAAGTTAAGAGGTTGGGGAAAATGTATTCCTCAAGGAAAAACAAATTGTTTATACCAAGTTTAGTTAGTTCATGGACATAGTAAGCATTCACCTACATGTGGATGAATTGCAAAAATGAATGAATGAAAACTTTTAAAGATGTAATTGATGTTACTATTCCCAAGTTTCTACATGACAGTGGCAACAATAACAGCAATATATTATAATTATAGAACAGCTCATAATACCCCTAAGTAGGAAGAGATGATGGTCTTTACTTTTGGAAAGAGAAACACAAAACACAAAGTAGACCAATAATCCATACAATTAATTCATTTTATAAAAAGCACACAAGTGGTCATGGAATAGGAAATAAAGTCTAGGGTCTTTTACTATACTACTTTATTAAACTATCTCACTTCACCTTCAGTCCAGTTGCACAAGGCATGGGTCAGTTTATGGTGTGTAAAAAACAACCACAAAATTTCAGTGGGTTAACACAGTAAACACTGATCTCTCATTCTCATATGTGTAGATTGATTGGTTGAGGTTTGGCTGACTTAGGCTGGGTTGGCAGGGCTTGGTTCTAAGTGATGAATTCTGTATCAGTTTCCTCCATGTGCCCCTTTCCTCCTTAGACCAGTGCCCTGTCTTTCCGGTGGTGATGGAGGAAGCATAAAACAGCAACACAAATGCACAAGCACATTTCAAGTACGTTCTTGTCCACTATCACTCCAGTTACTAAAGCAAGTCACATGACCAAACCCAACCTTAGTGTGGTGGAGAAATAATCTCTGCATCCAGTGGGAGGAAATACAAAGACAGATTACAGGAAAGAGCGATAGTGGTATGCTGGCTTGTGAGAACTGATTTCTTCTCAGCATTGCATGCTGTGATATCATATTGTGATACTGAAATTGACCATGGCAGAAGAATTACACCATGCATGTCATCAAATGCTAAAAATCAGAGGGTTTGCTTATTTGCTTGTTTGTTTCTGAGTCAGTTGTTAAACATTTATCAGCACACCTCTGGGAATGAGTACAGGGGAAGGTGGAAAATTAGGGGCATTAATGCTGCTTACCACACATTACATACTCCATATTTTCATTAATTTATTTACTCATTCATTCTACTTCATTGAGGACTTACTATAGCCTTACTATAGGCCGAACACTGTGTTATCATTGTCTGAGGATACAAGGATGAATAAGCTATTAGCTCTGTTTGGTGTTTTTCACACACAAAAGGATATACATATATATATATATATATATATATATATATATATATATATATATATGATCACGTCATTCTAAAAAGTGTCATTCTAAGAAGTGGTAAGCAAAGTTTGCAAGATGGTACATCATCCCAGAAAAAAGAGAAATCATATTTTGCTATTCACTCCTTAAAATGTTAAGAATAGAATAAGATCTGAAGTCACACGTAGGTCGGAAACATTTAAAGCTCAGAATGTATTGGAAAAGATACCTCAGGGTTTCTATATGCAGGTTTCCATGTTGCTCTGATCTTCTGCAACAACTTTAATCATCAGTGATTCTTTCTAGTCAACACAATAGCACTCACAGCATGAGTAACAGGAAAATAGCAAGGAGTGATATTTGAGTTAGCTTTTATTAAAATAAGTGATTGAATGTTTCTTTTTGACTGGGTTCTATTCTATTATCAGCGTGAGGTTTTATCTTAAAATATTTCTGCTATCCCTGATTACATAAGCTATAAAGTGAGTCTATCTTATATACTGTCTTCTTATGTTATAGTTTGCCTATTCAACCACTATGCAATGATTCTCAAAGCTATATATGAAAATCAGCAAGGGCCAGGAGTGCATTATCCTCCTTATTTTAAGAGACCAAGTTATGAGCCAGTTATTTAGAAACTTCAATTTGTCAGGTTTGACAACACTGTAATTGATTGCAATAATAAAAACCTTACCAAAAGCTGAATTACTTTGGGGGAATTTACCTTGTTTTCTTAAGTGTTTTGCAAGTATGATAAGTAGGCTGTGGTACTTTTTCTGACATAAGTGCACAAGAGATATATGATCTCTTTTAGTGCCCATAGTGACAAAAAATCAAGCTGTTGGGCTGCAGGCTACAACAAATTGAACATATTGAATTTCAACTGTGATCTAATGCAGTCTTAGGTTTGTTTCAGTCCATTCAAGTGATTTCTTTCCATGCTTGTGCTATAACTTTATCCATAAAACGGATCAATGGAGTAGCAGTGTGTTCCATTATTTTAAGCAGTATTTACATTTGAATGCAATATACCTTTATTTATTTGCATTACAAATTACTGGGTGCGATTTAAATATATCTCTTGTTTGAGCAACTTTATAAGAGATCTATGCCAAACCTTCATAATGCAGTTTCCTATGCTAAACAAAACTTCCATTATACTAGTGACCCTATTCAAGTCAGGCAAATAAAGCAATGAAAAAATTACTGTGGCATTTATTTGTATTTTGATTTTCTAACAATGAGAGGTACAGTGCATTTTTTCTTGAATTTTAGTGGCATATTTAAGATGATAAAATACTACTAATTGACCTTGAGGAAAAGCTTTATAATCTGATGCAAATTAACAATTTTCTTACTTGCCAACATTTTTATTTGTGATGGCAGTGTTAATTTATTGTACTAACTGCTAAGCCTGGGTTGAAAATGATAAAATTTTCATCTAAAATTAGAGTAAATCTAGAGTCTCTCTTAATTAAAGAAGTCTAAGCAGATTTAAAAGTTACAAGATATAAAATCTTAGGTAACATTTTCCATAACTGTTTGCTAATAAAAGAATGAAAGATTTTACATCAATAATGGCACAAACTTGCCAACAGCATCCTTACAAAAAGCCACTAGGTCATGTGATAAGTATAGTCTTCCTTTTAAGAACATTTTATTATCCAAATTTCAGTACCCACATCTTAGGTATAGATAATAAGACTTTTTTTTTTTTTTTTTTTTTACCCTGTATGCACTTCAGATCAACGTAACATGTGATAGTAAGGCTAAAACCTCATATTCCAATATTCACCATTTGGATTCACTGAAATGAGCTTCTTTATAAAGAGCTCAATTCTCATTTCTAGAGAAGTACAGGAAGAAACAATGAGATCACTTTTTCCGAAGTTTGAAATTAATATTTAAAACCCTCCTAGAGCAATGGGCCAGATGATATGTTATTTTCTTTCCAAGTCTGATATCTTATGATTCTACAAAATATACAAAGTTATCCACAATTAGGACACATAGAAGTATTTGAATCCAAGCATTAAGATATATACTAAGATGTCTAAAGAATATGCATAGTATTAGAGTACTTTTGTAATTAATTATTCCATTAAATAAATTTAATTTCTTAAGAAGTCTCCTGTGCTATCTACTTGATTATTGCAAAAGATAGCACAGTTGGGTAATAATTAATGAAGCAGGCAAACCGAAGGAAAATGTCCAATCATATATCCTAGGGCTTCCTGTTCTAATTCATTAATTTGACTATGTCTATTTCTTTAATCAACAACTTTTGTTGTATACATAAAAAACATAAGTGAATGGCATTGAGCCAGATGATACACATAGTATGAAAATTATAAAATCAAGATTCAAAATGATATAGACTGGATAAAATGTTGGAACATAATAAGCAATTAAAACTTAACTTGGAAAAATTAAAATTTATATGAAAGGGGCATGAGGAAACTGGGAGGATGATAGTGTTCTAAATCTTTATGGGAGTTTGGGCTGATTTGCATTAGATTATACAATTACCCCTCAAAGTCAATTAGTAGCATTTATCATTTCAAATATGCCACTAAAATTCAAGGAAAAAAATAGACTGGAACCTCTCATTTTCAGAAAATCTAAATACAAATAAATGTTACAATATTTTTTTCATTATTTTATTTGCCTGACTTGAATAGGGTCAACAGTATAATTGAAATTACATATCGTTTGTTTAGCATAGGAAACTGCATTATGAAAATTTAGCATAGATTTTTTATAAAGTGTTTCAATCAAACGAGCATTGAATTCCAGTCCATGGTACACATGCTGAGGTATTTATGGGTGTTTATGAGGTGTTTATGTCTGCCATCATAAAATAATATAGCTTGATGGGTGAATAGAGGGATGGATAGAAAGACAGATATGTAATTAAGTAAATACAGAATCTAGGTTAATTATAGAATCTAGGTTTTGTGAATGTGATTATTCACTGTATAATCCTTTCAATTTTTCATTACATTTTAAAATTTTCCTAATAAAACTTTACAAAAATTCATATGTTTGGGCTTATCTATTGAATAATGCCTGCTACATAGTAGTATTCTAATAAGTTTACATTAAGTAAATAAATAAATGGTTTGATAAGTGAATTAACAAAAATGGGAACAATTCTTAATTGTAGGTCACGTGAAAAATATCCTGGGGTTTTAGATAATTTTTGCTTTTTTCCCCAGTAATGTGCCATGGATACCAGAGTCAAACACAATTACAGGTGATAGTACAATAAATGCAGTGTTCAAGTCAAGGAATTCAGGAACCATTTTGTCCAGGTCAGGGCATGCCTAAATTACTGCATCCTGTTCCCGACACCCACCTTTACCAAAAAATAACAGAAAAAAAGAGCACATAGAGGAAAATCACTAGGAAATAATGGGTTCTAAATATCATACCATATAAGAAACAGTTAAAACAATAAGAAGTCTTCAAACTGGAGAAGAAAAAGCCAGTGAGGAATTGTAAGGGACCCATTCCCGTTCCACGCACACTGTTTAACTCTTTCCACATTCCTAACTTCCGCCCAGTTTTCATCTCCTGCAGGGTACTTTATGATACAGCCCCAACTCAATATTTTTTTTCTCTGAATTCTTGTTCACATAGAGATTTTATTTATTTAGCATTTGGCATCTTGGACCTTATATCAGGTGCATTTATTTTTCTTACTCTTGCATGTGCCTGTACACACACACACACACACACACACACACACACACACACAGAGTTCAATTCACAGCAAGGATCTAAGCTTCTTGAGGGAACGTGCTGTTTATACACCCTTGTACCCCTAGAGCTTAGCATGATTTTGCTCATTTATTTCATAAACATTTATTGAGAAACCTTCTTGTGCTAAGCACTATGCTGAGATTTGGGCTAAAAAGATGATCTTAACACTGACCTTACTCATAAGCAGCTCAGAGTCTAAAACTGGAAACATACACATAACCCAATAAACACAAAGCAATGTAGTCAGCACAGTGACGGGGACATACAAGAGATATTATGGAAACCAATATGAAAATTGCATCTAACCCATCCTAGAGAGAAGGAATGGGAGGAGCAAGAGGCAGGAGCAAGTCTTAAAGGATGCATAGAAATTACCATTGTGTAATTATGGGTGTGGTGATGAGAGAGGAGGCACTGCAGATAATCACTGTGTGAGAAAAAAGCACGGGGGGAGGGAGGGCCATGAAACACAGGGTGCATCGCACTGGGCACACTTCTTGGAAAAAGAGTATTTGACTTAATAGTAGAAGGTTCATATTAAGTGACTTTTAATCCTTTTCTACAATCAACTGCTCTAGAGTAGTAAGCTGCACTGGCTAGGTGATTTTCAGAATTTACCCAAAACTCTCACCTGTGAAAAATACCAATGCTAGATACCGAAAAGTTACTTGAGAACAAAGACCAAAAAAGGAATTTTCACAACCTAATCTTTGCTCTAATAAATAAACCTACCTATCATCTTCAGTTGCTGTAACACAAAAGTTGTAGCAGTCTCTAACATTACTTACCCAAAGGTAATGTGTTTATCTGTTTTGTAATCCACAAATAGTGTAGAAGTTCTTCACTTGGGGCTCAGGGACTCTAGACTTCAAGAAGTCCAAGAACTCAAATGGGAAAATTGACATCTTACTTATTGCTAAGTGAAGTTTAGCATTTCTTTTATCATAAACAGAGGCAACAATCATGCTAGTATTAGCGGCACCTATGATTTATCATCAATGTAAATCTCATACATTTTCATATCACACTGCAGTTGTTGCAAAGCCATCAAACATCATTTACTTTCATCATGACTTTGAAATTACAGTAAATAGTAGTATCACTGCCAGAATCTTCCTAATTATTGTGAGAATAAAGAATTATGTTCTTTTCTATGTTATGAACTTCTTAAAAAGTTTTGATAACTGTAAGGTATAAAAATGGTAACCTTTGAAATCCTGTATATGTCATTTTATATATTTAAAATATTATTTTAAGAAGATGAAAGGCTTAATCTATTCTACCAAGGACTCCATGTGCCAACAAGATAAAATTAAAATAAGTTTAAATTTAAAAGTAATAATAAAAGGAGATTTCAAAGGACACTTGATTCCTATTGGGATCATTTTTTTTTGTTTTTATTTTCTTGTTGTTTGTCCCCCTCCCCAAATTTTAGAGATAGGGACAAGTCAAACTTTGTCAAAGACATCTCTCTTCTGTCATACCCACACTTGCCCATCTCCACAGAGAATCTGAGACTCCCAAGGCATCCATAGCCCACAGTGATAAGGCTGCTTGTGCACTTTTTTCCCCAAAGTGATTTGTTGGCATTTTCTCCACTGTTAATTGCAGGTTAAACATGAGAGCATTTTAATACTACTTTTCTGATGTTTCCTCTAGGCTGGCTTTGACTTTGGGGTTCACCGGTACTGGTTCTTGAAGGGTAGGTCAACAGATGCCTGATAACTGCAGTGCATCGCCATTCACATAGTGATGTCGCTCTTCTAGGCTTTTTACAACACTCTCTGATTCTATTTCATTTGGCCTCAGAGACTGATTGCCTTAGGCTTAGCAACAAGATGATCCCAGCTCATTGCGGACGCTAAAGGGCTTCCATCCTCCATGGATAAAGAAGTGTGGATAATATTAGTAGTGCCTTTGGTGCCTCTACAGGCACATCCATCCACATTTAAATACACGTTTTTATGTTTAGCCATTTATTCCTAGCTGTGAAATACTGTAACAGCTTACACATTAGCATACTAATCCAGGCCTTAGGTCTGGGGAGATTTATGTTGAACATTTTGATGCCATTATTCACACTATGTGTGAAGCTAAGACTTTCTTCTTAATCAAAGTAGTAGCAGGTTCATACCCCACTGGCTGCTCTGCTAAAAATCTAACTATTTTAACTTCAGTTATATTGCAATGTTCACCAAAAAAAAAGTGTTTAAGCCAATGACGTCAGCATGGCACTTGCAAATATGAATGGCCAGAGAGTCAAAGAGAACCAAGTTAAAATCTTGCCTATGTCATGTACCAGTTGTGTGACCTTGAGTAAGGACTTAACCTCAGTTTCCTTGACTGTAAAGCAACTAATGTTGTGAGGATTAAATAAAGAAATGAGAGAATAAAAATTAAATAAAGAAATGAATACAAAGCTCACTATGTAGTTAGGGCTCAATGAAAGAAGGCTATGATAATGATTGTCATTAATGAACAGTTACATACAATAAAGTTTAATCTCTCTTGTCTCAGACAGAACAGGAAAAATATAGAGATGTTGTCTGACAGGAAAAGAACACTCAAGTTCATCTATTCCAGCTTCCTCATCCTACGAAGTAGTAAAGTGAGGCCCAGGGAGGTTAAGGAGTTTATCCACAATCACTTAGTTATTCATCTAGTGGAAAAGCTCAGACAAGACCTATTTCTTCTGGGCTAAAGTCCATTCTTCAAATGTGAAGATCTGAGCTTAAGCCACAAAGCCAAGAAGCCAGAGGCAGAGCAGTTAATCATTAAGTAAAAATCTCTATTTTCTGTGAACAGAGGAAAAGTTCATCGAGTTATAAGAACAATGAATCCATAAAGAAAGTTGATGCCCCTTCACATCCTAAAGCTCCCCCTTTAAGTACTGTGCTCCCATGGGGCATGAAGTTTCTTTAAGATCACAGAGAAGCTGTCTCCTCTTTGTATAATATAAGGAACACCGACTGGACTGAGATTGTACACATTTCTCATCCTGGACTTTCAAGTTCAATCTTGCTCCATCTGTAAGCCTTTTCCCAACCCCTCTAGTATTTCTGTCTGCCTTTTCTGTCTCCCATCACCAAGCCCTCTTCTCTTTTCCAGGCTTAATCCACTCTTCCTACTCCGTGTTCCCATATCCCTCATCACACACTCAGCACAAGCTAAAATGTCCTACAAGCTTTTCTTTTTTTTGTATAAGTCCTGATCCTCTGGTCAAATTGTGAGATCTTTAAATGTAAAGATATGGTTCTTCTGATTCTTTGCATCTCCATTGCCAAGCAAAATCTTTAATAACATATCCTCAATAAAATCATACCTACTTTCAGATGTGCAACCACGAAACAAATCATCAAACCAGATCGTGTCATTCCACTATTTTAAACCCATCAATCGATTCACACAGCCTTTAAGAGAAATACCAACATCCTAACATTGACTGAACAATCAGCGGCATGCTGACTTCTGTCTCTACAGCCTCAACTCTACAACACTTACTCTCAACTCTATAGCCACTATCTTCTGCCTTGAATGAGCCATTCTTTCTCTCATATTGGACACTTGGCAATGCTGGTCCCTCTGCCAGGACACTCACCCCCCACCTTTCGCCCAGGTATCTCAGAGTCATCCTTTGTGTCTCAGCTTAAATGTCAGTTCCTCACCCATGCCTACCTTGATTCCCCAGAGCACTTTATACTTCATGACTTTAAATCTCTGAGGTTTTATTTCTCTGTTCCACTCCTACCTACACACTGAACTGATTTCATCCTTGCCACTTGCTTATCACTAGGCTGGCTTTTAAGATGTTGGCACAGTGTTGTGTGTCCTTTGCTCCCATGGTTCTTAACCCAAATGTCTTAGTCTTTCTTGATCTGTCCCAGACAGCTGTTCTTGTTGCTCAGTCATCCTTGCCATCTTTCCTTCCTTGGTTCCTCCTCTGACCCATGGGCCCTGTTGGAAAGAATTTACTTGAATTCTTTCCCAACTTGTGCTTTTGTTTTCTTTTTTTTAACCTGTTTTGAGAACAAGTAGTGGTTCTCACGTTTGCACATATCCATGACAACTTGCTAAGAATAGGAACAAAGCAGTTTCCATATAACTTAGCTTATTCAGTTTAAGAAATCATTCCATCATTAGTACGTTCATCCCCTCCTCATTCTGCAAGGATTTACTGAGTACCTATATGATGGTCACTAGGATAAGCATGAGGGAAACCATGAAGAACAAAAGGGAAAGGGCCTCTGCTTCTCTCAGGGGGCTCACAGTTAGCTGAAGAAGACAGACCCTGCTCATCACATCCTACAGTTACACACACACACACACACACACACACACACACACACACACACACACACACCATTTAAGAGCTATGAAGGAGATCACAGCATAATTTAATATGGTGGCCCAACCTAGACTGAAAGGTCAGAGAAAGTTTTCCTGAGGAAAGAGCAGTTACCTACAAGAAGCAAGAGAAGTGGAGTTGTCACTCCCACAGAATCCGGACCCAGACTCCCTCTTCTTGCTCCTCATTAGCCATGTTGCCTTGTCAAGTTTTGTAACTTCTTTATGACTCAGTGTCCTCATGGGTAAAACTGAGCAGATATCACTACTTCACTCATTGGACTGTTACAATGATTAAGTAAATTAATATTTGCACAACACTTAAAGCAATGTCTGACCCATAATAAGTGCTATAAACTTGGCTCTTGTCATTACTTTGCAATTCTGTGCTTCCAAATTTCTTGGAGCTAAATTTCCCTTTCTTTTCTGAACTTATCTTGACAGAATATGGCAGTGATTTTTTAAATGGCCTTGTTTGGCAAATGATAAATTGGGGGACTTTGTGTGTGGGTGGAGTGAAGGGGGCCAATTTTACTACTTGCAAACATTAAGATGAAGCATCCAACATCCTTAAACCAGCATCCCAGGCCCTCTATCATTTTGCATTTGGATAGCTCTTCAGCTTCATGTTCTACTGATCAGGTTTTCAATTGCTGTTTAACAAATCACCCCAACACTTAAAGGCTTGAAACAACATCCATTATAGTATATCTCATGATCATATGAAGTCAAGAATTCTGTTAGGAGTCAGCCAAGTGATTCTGGCATTGACTAGGGTCACTTGGTGGTATTCAACCAGTGGCTAGTCTGGTCTGAAGGGTCTAGGATGGGTTTACTCTTGTTCCTGGGGCCTTGTTGGAGGCGGCTGGAAGACTGGGCTCACCTGAGCCCCTCAGCCTCTCCATGTAATCGCAGAGCCTCTTCATATGATTGTTTTAGGCAGGTAATCAGACTTCTTACATGGTAGCTATCTTCCTTCGCCATGAGTATTACAAGATTCAGGAAGTGGAGCTGCCAGTCTTTTAAGACCTGGTCCAGAACCTGGTACTATGTCGCTTCCACCATAGTCTATCCAAGTATTCAGAGAGACAGAGACTGCTGAACTGAAGGGAAGGGAACCCCGAGTCTACCTCTCAAAAGGAAGAGAACTGAAGACTGTGGCCATCTTTAATCCACCACACCTACCAAACTCAGCCTGGGGTAGTTTACTTAAACAATGCTGAAATCTTATAATCTCTCACACCCCATACTGTCCAATGCCTCAGTGCTTTTGTACATCCTGGTCTCCTGTCTGTGATGCCTCTACTACCTTTCTTCTTCCGGTTAACTTTACTCTTCTTTCAAATTCCAGTTCAGACCTCTGCTCCTGCCCCACACACCCCTAAATAGCCTGTGATGGGATAGCATGTGGATTTTATGAAATGATCTTTTAGTCTGTTTCTCTCACCAGTATATCAGCTCTGTGGTGGGGAAAAGTACCATGTTTTATTTCATATTTGTGCTTCTAGAATCTAACACAATGCATGGTATACAAATGTATTTCATCTGATTTCAATGACCACCATCACTTTTATTTTATTAAATATATACTAAGATTATTGTATGAAATAAACTTATTTTAATTCAAATGATCAAGGTACGTCACCAGGAATATTCAGCTTCCAAACAATTTATTGCAAGTTAATCTAACTTGTGAAATTTCAGTTTTTATAATGACATGGAAAAAACTATTTTAAATATTCAGTGATGGGCCTCATCTTATATATCTTTATTCAATTGCAATATGCATTTTATTTTCCTTTTGAGGATTGAATTGGCATGGATAGACTGAGAAATAATTTTTAAAAATTAGACATCACCTGGAAGTCAATAAAAATGATAGAGAAGCTGCCGTGATCCTGACAGAGAAACAGAATTATATATGATCTTTCAAGTGTAGAAAATTAATCTGTACCTGGCCATAGATGTATTTGATCACAATCCAAAAATTAAAGTACAAGTAAGCCCCAAGGAATTTTCCATTATTTCTAGGTGTAACAAAAAGTTTGCCAGGTTGCTCTACTGGCAAAATTGTTCAGCCAATCTCCTCTTATACTTTGCATCTTTCTGTTTATTCTTGGTTCTCTCTCACTGAGAGTAAGAAATGTCTTCATGAATATATCTGGCAAAACAATGTGCTTACATTTACTGAGCATTACTATATTCTAGGCACCATGCTAAGTGTTTTACGTGAAATATCTCATTTATTTTTACAATGACCTTGCAAATTTCCTGCTATTTATATTGAGAAAATTCAAGCTCAAAGAGAGTAAGTGATTTGTCCATGGTCACATAGTGTGTAAGTGGCAAACACAATATCTCTGTAATTCCAAAGACCCTGCTTTGAATCTCTAAGCCTTACCTCCTAAAGGAATGGAATCATGACACTTAATCAAATCTACATGATTGCACTATGGATATCGATATTTCCTCCCATTGCTGAGTTAAAGTCAGTGACTTGGATGGAATATTTTATTCTCCATTTTGCTTTTTCCATTTTCCTTGACCATATCTCACTCTGTCTCTAATTGTAAACATTTATGAATCTTTCACTTGTCATTTATTTGTTCATAAATATCCACTGATGTAGATATAAATTTCTATACCCAATTTTGGGTCTAAGTTTAATCAGGTACTCTTATCCCAAGTAAATAATTGTACAGGGATATTGAAAACAAACAAAACAAAACAAAAGGCTTGGCTTTTAATACTCCTTAAGATGTCATGGCAGGAATCACTAATCATTTACCATAATCTTCCCACAATATTTGCGTTAATTGTATCATTCATTACTTCAGTCAGAAAATGTTTACTGAGCTCTTACAGTGTAAAAAAAACTGTTCTAGGTTTTGTGTATTCAGCAGTGAGTGAAATAAAATCTAAGGCTTTGCATACCTTATATTTTTTGGTGGTAAGACAGAAAGTAAATTAATACATAATACATCAAATGGTGATAAGTGTTATAGAAAAACCTAAAGCATTTTAAGATAATAAGGAGTGCTTGGAAGTGCAGTTGCATTTTATGTCACTGAGAGATGGTATTTGAGCAGAGACCTGAAGGAAGCAGGTGGCAGGTAGCTGAAAAAAAGTGTTCTGGAAAGAGGGAACAAAAATGCAAAGGGCCTGAGGTGGGTTCATGCTTCATGGGTTTGAAGAATAAGGAGGGGGGAAATGTGTCAATAGCTGGGGTGAACTGAGTGAAGGAAAGAAGAGAAGGAATAACACCTAGAAGGTAGAGGTGTAAGGAACCCCATCTTCTAAGGCCTTGTGGATCTTGGTAGGACTTTGAGTTTTACTTTGAGTGAGTCAGAAGAGCCATCAGAAGTTTCTAAAGAGGAGTCATATGATCTGACTATACCACTTAAAGATCACTCTGGCTACTGTTTGAGAACAAACTATAGCAGGCAGGAGCAGACACAAGGAGATTGGTTAGGAAATTATTCAATAACCAAATGAGAGCTGAAGTCTTTGATTAAGGTGGTAACAGAGGAGGTAGTAAAAAGGGACTGGAATCTGGACATATTTGGAAGCAGAGCAAATAGGATTTGCTGATAGAATGTGGGATTTGAGACAAAGTAAGGATTTTATGATGATTCTGAGCTTTTACCTGAGCAACTTAAAAGCTGGCATTGCCATTTACTAAAACGAGGAAGACGACGGGAGATATTAATTTGGAGGATTGGGTTGGGATCAGTGTTTGATATTGGACATGTGTTTTTAGACAGATGTGGCCTCAACAGATTTCTTAACAGAGATTCCAGGACAGCTTTGACAATGAACTGGATTCAGCCACAATGTAGGCAACTATTTAATATTTCTGCAGCTGGGCATCCTTATAAGGGACAGGATTTTGTTTTCCACATGGGTAAAGTAACCCTGAACGTGTCTTTATTTCAAGGTTTTACATCAAGCAGATGATGTGGTACCCCGCCCACATCCCCCATGATCTCTTTTACTGGTTTGGTGTGCCCACACGTTCAACCTTCTCCAGGAAGTTTTTCTTGGAAGGCTAGAGCTGCCTTCTCACTCCAAGGGGTTGGGGATTATACTGTACCTCACCTCCCCACCTCCATGCTGCCCAGTAGCCAATGAGTAGTAGTGTGGGGGCAACTTTGCCTCCAGGTGAAATAAACTTTGAGGTATCATCTACATCCGAGAACTCTCATTAGATTCAACTTTCTCTCCCTTTCTTGCATGCTCCCTCTACTCCACTGTAGGCTTCCTCTAAGAACACTCACTGAATAAGTCACTTACACTTCCCAGCAAACAAAAGTCCCGGACCAGATGGATTCATTGGTGAGTTCTACCAAACATTTAAAGAAGAATTAATACCAACCCTCCTCAAACTTCTCCAAAAAATAGAAGAGAAGGGAACACTTTCAAACAAATTTTGCAAGGCCAGTATTACCCTGATACCAAAACCAAAAAAGGACACCACAAAAAAGAAAATTACAGATCAGTATTACTGATGAATGTAGATGCAAATATCTTCAGGAAAATATAAGCAAAAAAAATCAGACAATACATTAAAAGGATCATATATCATGATCACGTAAGATCTATTCCAGGGGTGCAAAGATGGTTCAACATCCACAAATCAATGACTGTGATATGCCACATTAACAACATGAAGGATAAAAATCATATGATCATCTCAATAGATGCAGAAAAAGCATCTGATGAAATTCAACATTCATTCATGTTAAAAAAACTCTCAACAAAGTGGGTATAGAAGGAACATATCTCAACATGATTAAGCTCGTGTATGACAAGCCCACAGCTAACACCATACTCAGTGGTGAAAAGCTTTAAGCTTTCCTCTAAGATTAGGAATAAGCCAAGGATGCCTACTCTCATAACTTTTATTCGACATAGTATTAAAAGTCCTCACCAGAACAACTAATTAGACAAGAAAAAGAAATAAAAGGTACCCAAATCAGAAAAGCAAAACAAACTGTCTCTATTTGTAGATGACATATTATATGTAGAAAGCACTAAAGACTCCACCAAACTGTTAGAACTAATAAAAAAAAATCCAGTAAAGTTGCAGGATACAAAATCAATATACAAAAATCAATTGTGTTTCTAAACACTAATAACAAACTATCAGAACAAGAAACTAAGAAAACCTCATTTACAATTGTATCAAAAAGAATAAAATATATAGGAATAAATTTAATCAAGGAGGTGAAAGACCAGTACCTTGAAAACTATAAAACACTGATTAGAGAAATTAAACAAGACACAAATGAATGGAAAGATATTCAATGTTCATTAATTGGAAGAAATATATTGTTAAAATATCCAGAGTACCCAAAGCAATCTACAGATTTATGCAATTCCTATCAAAATTCCAAAGGCATTTTTCACAGAAATAGAACAAACAATTCTAAAATGTGTGTAGAATCACAAAGGACCCTAAATAGACAAAGTGATCTTAAGAAAAAAACAACAAAAATGGAAGCATCACACTTCTTGATTTCAAACTATAGTACAAAGCTATAGTAATCAAAACAGTATTGGTATAAAACACACACAAAGACCAATGAAACAAAATAGAGAGCACAGAAACAAAACCAGACATATATGGTTAATTAATTTATGACCAAGGAGCCAAGAATACACAATGAGCAAAAGACAGTCTCTTCAATAAATGGCGTTGGTAAAACTGTACAGCCATATGCAAAAGAATTAAACTGGACCACGATCTTACACCATACATAAAAATCAAGTCAAATAGATTAAAGACTTGAACCATAAAACTCCTAGAAGAAAACATACCCTGTGAGCTCCTTGACATCAGTCTTCCTGAATTTTTTGGATTTCACACCAAAAGCAAAGGCAAAAAAAGCAAAAATAAACAAATGGCACTACATCAAACTAAATAGGTTCTGCACATCAAAGGAAACCATCAATAGAATGAAAAGGCAACTTACTGAATGGGAGAAGATATTTGCAAGTCGTATATTTAAAAAGGGGCTAGTACCCAAAATATACAAAAAAACTCATATAACTCATTAGCATAAAAACAAACAATCCAATTTGAAAATGGGCAGAGGATCTGAATAGACATTTTTCCAAAGAAGACATACAGATGGCAAACAGGCACATGAAAAAACGCTCAAGCTTACTAATCATCAGGGAAATGCAAATCAAAGCCACAGTGAAATACCACCTCCCACCTCTTAGAATGGCTGTTATCAAAAAGACAAGAAATTACAAGTGTTAGTGAGGATGTGGAGAAGGGAACCCTTGTGCATTGTTGGTGGGAATGTAAACTGGTGCAGACACAATGGAATACAGTATGGAGATTTCTCAAAAAAATTAAACATAAAACTACCATAGGATCCTGAAATTCCACTTCTGGGTATTTACCCAAAGAAAATGAGGACACTAAGTTGAAAAGATATCTGCACCCCCATGTTCATTGCAGCATTATTTACAATAGCCAAGACATGAAAACCACCTAAGTGTTTATTGAGAAATAAATGAATAAAGAAGATGTGAGATATATATATGTGTGTCTGTGTGTGTATATATATATATGTGTGTGTGTATATATATACACACACACATATATATATATAATGGAATATTATTCAGCCATAAAAAATAAGGTAATCCTGCTATTTGTGACAACATGGATAGCCCTTGAGGGTACTATGGAAAGTGAAAAAAGCCAGATCGAGAAAGACATATACTTTATCATATCACTGATATGTAGGGTCTACAAATCAAAACAAAACAAAAATTAAGAATTACCCTGAACTCATAGGAACAGAGAACAGATTGGTGGTTGCCAGAGGTGGGGAGTGTGAAGCTGGAAAAATGGGTGAAGGTGGTCAAAAGGTACAAACTCTCAATTATAAAATAAATAAGTCCTAGGGATGTAATGGTCAGCATGGTAACTATAGTTAATAATACTATAATGTATATTTTCAAGTTGCTAAGAAGTAGGTCTAAAAATTCATCACAAGAAAACAATTCTTGTAACTACGTATGGTGATGGATGTTAACTAGGCTTAAGGTGGTGACTGTTTTGCCATATATACATGCATTGAATTATTATATTGTATACCTGAAACTAATATTATTTTTAAAAAACTAATATATACCCTCCTCAAGCTCCACTTGTAGGCTCCACTCGGGTTCTGTCTAGGTACCCAACCCAAGACCACATGGATGAGGATCATACCTCTATTTATAGTATTCTTTTTTAAACTAGGGAGAAGTGAAGTTGATGCTCTATTTCTATGGTGTTTCTGTTCTAATTCATGAATGGATTTCACTCAACAAATCTCTTTGATAAGCTAACATGTGCAGAGCCCTCAGTATCAGTGAATTTGGGGGTGATAGATACCTTTTACAATTTCAATAGTATCCGATTTAAATAACAATTTCATGAGTAGTACAAGGACTATATCATTTAATTTACAGACACATGATACAAGAACTACATAGTATGATGCTGAATCCTAACCCACACTCTTGGAATCCTACCAGGGCTATATTTCCATCAAAGCAAAAGTAGTGTCCTACAAGCAGGAAACATACTAACTGTAAGTAGGAGTGGAGGAGGCAAGGGGTTAGGGGCAAAGACCTGAGTCTAAATCCCTTCTGAACACAAGTCCTGGGACTTCGGGAAATTTTTTCTCTTTATGAGCTTAAATTTCTTAATTTGTAAAAGAAAAGTAAAACAATGACTTTACTAAGAAGCTTTGAATGTTAAATACGAAACATTCCTAATCATGCCTGTCTTGGTGTCATAATAAATGTCTTAATAATGTCATTAGCCAAAAGGGAGTATAGTTCTGGCCCATCCCCAAAGTGTATCAATGAGAAAAACAATGAAAGAAAATGTCAATATATTCTTGGTCAGAATAAGCAGCCAATATCTTCCAGACCCTAAAAACATGTTAATCATACTCCCAATCACCCAACTCAAGACTGTGTAGTACATTTTGACACCTGGGAAATTATCAAGTCTTCTGGAAACTTCTCTTAGTTCTTGTTCCTGCCCCTTCTAGGCTTAGCTCAGATATTGAACATCTCATGCCTGGAATATTGTAGCAACCAAGCTGATTTTTCTAAAATATCACTTTATTCATATTATTCCTTTGATCTAAAATGTTTCTATGAGTCTTCAAAGCTCATAGAATAAATGCCAGAGTCTTTAGCCTAGCATTCAAGGTTCTTGACAATCTGATAACAATCTACTTTTCCAGCCTCATCTCCTACTGCCCATGATACTAACCCATGTCAGGCCATCTGGTCTTCTTACTGTCCCTATACCTGCTCTGAACTTTTCCCACTCTTGGCTTGTGATGAACAGAATGTCCCCTCCCCATTGCCACTTCTCCAAAGCTTATCCATGCTCCAGGACCCAACATAAACGTCACCTCTTCCACAACACTTTCCTGATCATTCAGACAGAAAAGATACTTCCTCTTCTGTATGCAATTCACTATGAAATAACAAAAATTTGAGTCTATGGTCATGGTTATTTCTGTCTATGACTATTGTACTTTCTTGAATTTATTATCTGTAAGGACAAAACATATGTCTCTTGCATAGTTGTATCCATTAGAGTACCTATCACATTGTTAAGATGCATACAGGGTGGTTGATTAATATTTGTCAAATAACTGCATACATGTAATATCTTAGCTTTTATTCTTCAGCAGCTTTATCAGTATCCACATAGGCACAGAAATCTGATTTTAAATTTTTAAACTTGAGCCGCTCTATTCTATATATGAAATATGGATTCTGATTTTTTAACTTGGTTACTTACTGGTACAGTTTATGTATATATAGTGGGAAATAGGTATTCAACAAACATTTGTTAAATGAATAAATAAGTAATCGACTGTGAATTAAGGTATATCTGCTTCATAGATACCTAAAGGTTAAATGTTATGCCATTCCTTTCCCAAGTAGTACCTAATTCTCCTTAGTTCTAGTCTATCTTTTTAATGTAAAAATAAAACTTTAGAGTGGAAAAAATTAATTGAAACAGCGGAGTATTATAATCTTAAAATCTGTTGACTAATAGTAAGAGGAAACTCTTTAAATGCATGATTATGGGATCTCAGACTTTTAAGTGTTATCATGAAAGTCAGAAAACTTAGGTGGATAAGAAATTTAGGTTGAATTCAGAGCTTGTTCTTTCTTTGAAACATTTTGTTCTCAATAATAAACCTTCAGAGCCAGTTTTATCCTTCAGTTTCAAATTTTCAATGTGACTAAGAACAGACTGTAACATGACGTTGCCGCAGACCCCACTGTCTTCTAAGCTGGCCACTCTCATTAGTGTGAGTGAGCATGTTGATAAGACCTAGGGGGCATTTATGAGACACCAAAGAACTCTACGTGACATTCCCCCAGTCAAGATTTTACTCAGACGTTTTGGGTCTCTCTCTACTGTTATTTCCTCTTCTTCTGTAGCATTTAGTTGCACTTGACCCTATGTTTTAGAAAGTACACACAAGTCAGTATTCCAGACATCCCAGGGACTTGAAGAGCTGATCTAATGCCTGTGTTGCAAGATGAAAAACAGAAGACTTTTGTTGAACCTATAAAAAGGATGACATTTTGCCTGGCCCTGAGCTGTTCTGTTCAAAATTGAAGCTTTTGCAGCTTGAGGCTCTTTGATTTGTGAGCTAGAGAGTATCATATCTTGGCCATTACTGAATCATAAAAGTTCTCTGCCTCTTCCCAGCTCATTTTATTTAAAAGGAAAAAGAGAAACCCTTTATCTTACAAAATGTGTTTTCTTTCTATTTTCCTTCATTTTTCACGTTGCTGGGATGGATTCTGGAAGGGTTCAGTGAAAACATATGTAAATGGTCATTTGCAAAGACCATGGAGCTGATGCCAAGGATGATGATCTGGATGGTTAGACTGGAGCAGGCGTCATGAGAATAGACCACTTTGCAGCATTTTCTTTGTCATGCCTCCTTGTTAGATACCAGAAACTTGTACACATTATGTATTTTCATCCAAAATAGTAATATAGAGCCACATAGCACATCCAGGTCAGGGTGGCTTAACCACAAATATTGACTGGTTCAGGAGGGATTGAGCTGAGCATGAAGGAGGCTTCATTAGGAATTCCTGTGCATTCTATATGCCTTGGACAAGAGGAAGGCACATGGAACGTTTCTTAACATTTGAAGTAGTAAATTTCCTAGCTGAACTATATCATCTTTTATTTATTTATTTTTAAACATCTTTATTGGAGTATAATTGATTTACAATGGTGTGTTAGTTTCTGTTTTATAACAAAGTGAATCAGCTATACATATACATATATCCCCATATCTCCTCCCTCTTGCGCCTCCCTCCCACCCTCCCTATCCCACCCCTCTAGATGCTCACAAAGCACAAGCTGATCTCCCTGTGCTATGCGGCTACTTCCCACTAGATATCTATTTTACATTTAGTAGTGTATATATGTCCATGTCATCTCTCAAATCGTCCCAGCTTACCCTTCCCACTCCCATGTCCTCAAGTCCAATCTCTACATCTGTGTCTTTATTACTGTCCTGCCCCTAGGTTCTTCAGAACCTTTTTTTTTTTTTTTTAGATTCCATATATCTGTGTTAGCATACGGTATTTGATGTCTCTTTCTGACTTACTTTACTCTGTATGACAGACTCTGGGTTCATCCACTTCACTACAAATAACTCAATTTCCTTTCCATTTATGGCTGAGTAACATTCCATTGTATATATGTGCCACATCTTCTTTATCCGTTCATCTGTCGATGGACACTTAGGTTGCTTCCATGTCCTGGCTATTGTAAATAGAGCTGCAATGAACATTGTTGCACATGACTCTTTGAATTATGGTTTTCTCAGGGTATATGCCCAGTAGTGGGATTGCTGGGTCGTATGGTAGTTCTATTTTTAGTTTTTTAAGGAACATCCATACTCTTCTCCATAGTGGCTGTGTCAATTTACATTCCCACCAACAGTGCAAGAGGGTTCCCTCTTCTCCACATCCTCTCCAGCATTTATTGTTTGTAGATTTTTTGATGATAACCATTCTGAGGTGATACCTCACTGCAGTTTTGATTTGCATTTCTCTGCTGATTAGTGATGGTGAGCATCCTTTCATGTGTCTCTTGGTAATCTGTATGTCTTCTTTGGAGAAATGTCTATTTAGGTTTTCTGCCCAGTTTTTTGATTGGGTTGTTTGATTTTTGATATTGAGCTACATGAGCTGCTTGTAAATTTTGGATATTAATCCTTTGTCATTTGCTTCATTTGCAAATATTTTCTCCCATTCTGAGGGTTGTCTTTTCATCTTGTTTATGGTTTCCTTTGTTGTGCAAAAGTTTTTAAGCTTCATTAGGTCCCATTTGTTTATTTTTGTTTTTATTTCCATTTCTCTAGGAGATGGGTCAAAAAGGATCTTGCTGTAATTTATGTCATAGTGTGTTCTGACTATGTTTTCCTCAAAGAGTTTTATAGTGTCTGGCTTTACATTTAGGTCTCTAATCCATTTTGAGTTTATTTTTGTGTATGGTGTTAGGGAGTGTTCTAATTTCATTCTTTTACATGTAGCTGTCCAGTTTTCCCAGCACCACTTATTGAAGAGGCTGTCTTTTCTCCATTGTATATTCTAGCCTCCTTTATCAAAGATAAGGTGACCACATGTGCGTGGGTTTATCTCTGGGCTTTCTATCCTGTTCCATTGATTTATATTTCATTTTGTGCCAGTACCATACTGTCTTGATTACTATAGCTTTGTAGTATAGTCTGAAGTCAGGGAGCCTGATTCCTCCAGCTCCATTTTTCGTTCTCAAGATTGCTTTGGCTATTAGGGGTCTTTTGTGTTTCCATACAAATTGTGAAATTTTTTGTTCTAGTTCTGTGAAAAATGCCATTGGTAGTTTGATAGGCATTGCATTGAATTTGTAGATTGCTTTGGGTAGTATAGTCATTTTCACAATGTTGATTCTTCCAATCCAATAACATGGTATATCTCTCCATCTCTTTGTATCATGTTCAATTTCTCCCATCAGTGTCCTATAGTTTTCTGCATACAGGTCTTTTGTCTCCTTAGGTAGGTTTATTCTTAGGTACTTTATTCTTTTTGTTGCAATGGTGAATGGGAGTGTTTCCTTAATTTCTCTTTCAGATTTTTCATCATTAGTGTATAGGAATGCAAGAGATTTCTGTGCATTAATTTTGTATCCTGCTAATTTACCAAATTCATTGATTAGCTCTAGTAGTTTTCTGGTAGCATCTTTGGATTCTCTATGTATAGTATCATGTCACCTGCAAACAGTGACAGCTTTACTTCTTCATTTCCAATTTGTATTCCTTTTATTTCTTTTTCTTCTCTGATTGCTGCAGCTAAAACTTCCAAAACTATGTTGAATAATAGTGGTTAGAATGGACAACCTTGTCTTGTTCCTTATCTTAGAGGAAATGGTTTCAGTTTTTCACCATTGAGAATGACGTTGGCTGTGGGTTTGTCATATATGGCCTTTATTATGTTGAGGTAACTTCCCTCTATGCCTACTTTCTGAAGGGTTTTTATCATAAATGGGTGTTGAATTTTGTCGAAAGCTTTTTCTGCATCTACTGAGATGATCATATGGTTTTTCTCCTTCAATTTGTTAAAATGGTGTATCACATTGATTGATTTGCGTTTATTGAAGAATCTTTGCATTCCTGGGATAAACCCCACTTGATCATGGTGTATGATCCTTTAATGTGCTGTTGGATTCTGTTTGCTAGTATTTTGTTGAGGATTTTTGCATCTATGTCCATCAGTGATATTGGCCTGCAGTTTTCTTTCTTTGTGATATCTTTGTCTGGTTTTGGTATTAGGGTGATGGTGGACTCGTAGAATGAGTTTGGGAATGTTTCTCCCACTACTATATTTTGGAAGAGTTTGAGAAGGATAGGCATTAGCTCTTCTCTAAATGTTTGATAGAATTCGCCTGTGAAGCCATCTGGTCCTGGGCTTTTGTTTGTTGGAAGATTTTTAATCACAGTTTCAACTTCAGTGCTTGTGATTGGCTTGTTTATATTTTCTATTTCTTCCTGGTTCAGTCTCGGAAGGTTCTTCTTTTCTAAAAATTTGTCCATTTCTTCCAAGTTGTCCATTTTATCGGCATAGAGTTGCTTGTAGTAATCTCTCATGACCCTTTGCATTTCTGCAGTGTCAGTTGTTACTTCTCCGTTTTCATTTCTAATTCTGTTGATTTGAGTCTTCTCCTTTTGTTTCTTGATGAGTCTGGCTAATGGTTTATCAATTTTGCTTATCTTCTCAAAGAACCAACCTTTTAGTTTTAATGATTTTTGGTACTGTTTCCCTCATTTCTTTTTCATTTATTTCTGATCTGAACTTTATGACTTCTTTCCTTCTGCTAACTTTGGGGTATTTTTGTTCTTCTTTCTCTAATTGCTTTAGGTGTAAGGTTAGGTTGTTTATTTGAGATGTTTCTTGTTTCTTGAGGTAGGATTGTATTGTTATAAACTTCCTTCTTAAAACTGCTTTTGCTGCATCCCATAGGTTTGGGTCATCGTGTTTTCATTGTCTTTTGTTTCTAGGTATTTTTTGATTTCCTCTTTGATTTCTTCAGTGATCTCTTGGTTATTTAGTAGTGTATTGTTTAGCCTCCATGTGTTTGTATTTTTTACAGATTTTTTCCTGTAATTGATATCTAGTCTCATAGCATAGCAGTCGGAAAAGAAACTTTATACGATTTCAATTTTCTTAAATTTACCAAGGCTTGATTTGTGACCCAAGATATGATCTATCCTGGAGAATGTTCCGTGAGCACCTGAGAAGTGTATTCTGGTTTTTTTGATGGAATGTCCTATAAATATCAATTAAGTCCATCTTGTTTAATGTATTATTTAAAGCTTGTGTTTCCTTATTTATTTTCATTTTGAATAATCTTTCCATTGGTGAAAATAGGGTCTTAAAGTTCCCTACTATGATTGTGTTACTGTCAATTTCCCATTTTATGGCTGTTAGCACTTGCTATATGTATTGAGGTGCTCCTACGTTGGATGCATAAATATTTACAATTGTTATATCTTCTTCTTGGATTGATCCCTTGATCATTATATAGTGCCCTTCTTTGTCTCTTGTAATAGTCTTTATTTTAAAGTCTATTTTGTCTGATATGACAATTGCTACTCCAGCTTTCTTTTGATTTTCATTTGCATGGAATATCTTTTTCCATCCCCTCACTTTCAGTCTGTATGTGTCCCTAGGTCTGAAGTGGGTCTCTTGTAGACAGAATACATACAGGTCTTGTTTTTGTATCCATTCAGCCAGTCTATGTCTTTTGGTCGGAGCATTTAATCCATTTACATTTAAGGCAGTTATCGATATGTAAGTTCCTATTTGCATCTTCTTAATTGTTTTGGGTTTGTTATTGCAGGTCTTTTCCTTCTCTTGTGTTTTCTGCCTAGAGAAGTTCCTTTAGCATTTGTTGTAAAGCTGGTTTGGTGGTGCTGAATTCTCTTAGCTTTTGCTTGTCTGTAAAGCTTTTAATTTCTCCATTGAATCTGAATGAAATCTTTGCTGGGTAGAGTAATCTTGGTTGTAGGTTTTTCCCATTCATCACTTTAAGTGTGTCCTGACACTCCCTTCTGGCTTGCAGTTTCTGCTGAAAGATCAGATGTTAACCTTATGGGGATTCCCTTGTATGTTATTTGTTGTTTTTCCTTTGCTGCTTTTAATATTTTTTCTTTGTATTTAATTTTGGATAGTTTGATTAATATGTGTCTTGGCGTGTTTCTCCTTGGATTTATCCTGTATGGGACTCTCTGTGCTTCCTGGATTTGATTGACTATTTCCTTTCCCATATTAGGGAAGTTTTCAACTATAATCTCTTCAAAAATTTTCTCAGTCCCTTTCTTTTTCACTTCTTCCTCTGGGACCCCTATAACTCAAATGTTGGTGTGTTTAATGTTGTCCCAGAGGTCTCTGAGACTGTCCTCAATTCTTTTCATTCTTTTTTCTTTATTCTGCTCTGTGGAAGTTATTTCCACTATTTTATCTTCCAGGTCACTTATCTGTTCTTCTTCCTCAGTTATTCTGCTATTGATTCCTTCTAGAGAATTTTTAATTTCATTTATTGTGTTGCTCATCATTGTCTGTTTGCTCTTTAGTTCTTCTATCTCCTTGTTAAACGTTTCTTGTATTTTCTCCATTCTATTTCCAAGATTTTGGATCATCTTTACTATCATTACCCTGAATTCTTTTTCAGGTAGACTGCCTATTTCCTTTTCATTTGTTTGGTCTGGTGGGTTTTTACCTTGCTCCTTCATCTGCTGTGTATTTCTCTATCTTCCCATTTTGCTTAACTTACTGTGTTTGGGGTCTCTTTTTCGCAGGTTGCAGGTTTGTAGTTCCCACTGTCTTTGGTGTCTGCCCCCAGTGGCTAAGGTTGGTTCAGTGGGTTGTGTAGGCTTCCTGATGGAGGGGACTGGTGCCTGTGTTCTGGTGGATGAGTCTGGATCTTGTCTTTCTGGTCGGCAGGACCACGTCTTGTGGTATGTTTTGGGGTGTCTGTGACCTTGTTATGATTTGGGGCAGCCTCTCTGCTAATGGGTGGGGTTGTGTTCCTGTCTTGCTAGTTGTTTGGCATAGGTTATCCAGCACTGTAGTTTGCTGGTCATTGAGTGGAGCTGGGTCTTAGCACTGAGATGGAGACCTCTGGGAGAGCTTTCACCGTTTGATATTATGTGGAGCCAGGAGGGCTCTGGCGAACCAATGTCCTGAACTCGGCTCTCCCACCTCAAAGGTACAGGCCTGACACCTGGCCGCAGCTCCAAGACCATGCCAGCCACATGGCTCAGAAGAAAATGGAGAAAAAATGAAAGAAAGAAAAAAATAAAGTTTTTAAAATAAAAAATTTTTTAAATTATTAAAAATTAAAAAAAGGGCTTCCCTGGTGGCGCAGTGGTTGAGAATCTGCCTGTCATTGCACTGGACACGGGTTCGAGCCCTAGTCTGGGAAGATCCCACATGCTGTGGAGCAACTAGGCCCATGAGCCACAACTACTGAGCCTGCACGTCTGGAGCTTGTGCTCCACAACAAGAGAGGCTGCAACAGTGAGAGGCCCACACACCGCGATGAAGAGTGGCCCCCGCTCGCCGCAACTAGAGAAAGCCCTTGCACAGAAACAAAGAACCAACACAGCCAAAAAATAAAAATAAATAAATAAATAATTGAAAATTTTTAAAAAGAGCTAATGGAATAAAATAAATAAATGAATAAAATAAAAAAGAATAAAAATATTAAAATGTAATTTAAAAAAAGAAAAAAAAAAAGGAAGAAAGAAGAGAGCAACCAAACCAAAAAACAAATCCATCAATGATAACAAGCACTAAAAACTATACTAAAAAAAAAAAAAAAAAAGGACAGATTGAATCCTACAACAAATGGTAAAAGCAAAGCTATACTGACAAAATCACACAAAGAAGCATACACATACACACTCACAAAAAAGAGAAAAAGGAAATATATATACATATATATATATACACATACATTAAAAAGAAGAGAGCAACCAAATCAATAAACAAATCTACCAATGATAATAAACTCTAAATACTAAACTAAGACAAACATAAGACCAGAAACAAATTAGATGCAGAAAGCAAACCCCAAGTCTACAGTTGCTCCCAAAGTCCACCACCTAAATTAGGGATGATTCGTTGTCTAGTTAGGTATTCCAGAGATGCATGGTATGTCAAGTTGACTGTGGAGATTTAATCCGTTCTTTCTGAGGCTGCTGGGAGAAATTTCCCTCTCTCTTCTTTGTTTGCACAGCTCCTGAGGTTCAGCTTTGGATTTGGCCCTGCCTCTGCATTTAAGTCACCCTCTGGCATCTGTTCTTTGCCCAGACAGGAGGGGGTTAAAGCAGCAGCTGATTAGGGGGCTCTGGCTCACTCAGGCTGGGGGGAGGGAGGGGTACAGAATGTGGGGGTGAGCCTGTGGTGGCAGAGGCCGGCGTGACATTTCAACAGCCTGAGGCATGCCGTGTGTTCTCCTGGGGAAATTGTCCCTGGATCACAGGACCCTGGCTGGGGTGGGCTGCACAGGCTCCCGGGAGAGGAGATGTGGATAGTGACCTGTGCTTGCACACAGGCTTCTCGGTGGCTGCAGCAGCAGCCTTAGTGTCTCATGCCAGTCTCTGGGGTCCGCGTTGATAGCCGCAGGTCACGCCCGTCTCTGGAGCTCGTTTAGGCGGTGCTCTGAATCCCCTCTCCTCGCGCACCCTGAATCAATGGTCTCTTGCCTCTTCTGCAGCTCCAGACTTTTTCTCAGACTCCCTCCCGACTAGCTGTGGCGCACTAGCCCCCTTCAGGCTGTGTTCACGCAGCCAACCCCAGTCCTCTCCCTGGGATCCGACCTCCGAAGGCGGAGCCTCAGCTCCCAGCCCCCACCCGTCCTGGCGGGTGAGCAGACAAGCCTCTCGGGCTAGTGAGTGCTGGTCGGCACCGCTCCTCTGTGCAGAAACCTCTCCGCTTTGCCATCTGCACCCTTGTTGCTGCGCTCTCCTCCGTGGCTCCGAAGCTTACCCCCCACCCACCCCACCCCACCATCTCCACCAGTGAAGGGCCTTCCTAGTGTTTGGAAACTTTTCCTCCTTCACAGCTCCCTCCCAGAAGTGCAGGTCCCATCCCTATTCTTTTGTCCCTGTTTTTCTTTTTTCTTTTGCCCGACCCAGGTACGTGGGTAGTTTCTTGCCTTTTGGGGAGTCTGAGGTTTTCTGCCAGCGTTCAGTAGGTGTTCTGTAGGAGTTGTTCCACATGTAGATGTATTTCTGATGTATTTGTGGGGAGGAAGTTGATCTCCATGCCTTACTCCTCTGCCATCTTGAAGGTCTCTCTGTATCACCTTTTAACTTAACCCTTCTCCATAGCTTAATTACCCCTTTATTCAACAAACATGTGATCAGTGCATTTTATATATCAGTCACTATCCTAGCTGCTGCGAATCAATAGTCCAGTCATCCCCCTTCTTCAAGAAGCTCTCAGTCTATTTATAAATCTATTATTACATCAAAGTGATAAACACTATTTAAAATCTTATAGTAGGCATATTTCCATTTTTTTCTCCAGATAAAAGATAGTACAACATCATTTCGCATGAGGACATCAGTGTTCCATCAAAGAAAATAGGAAAGAAAATTACAAGTGTGTCAAAAAGTTAATATTTTAAAACACTATTTTTGTAGATTTTGTGATATTTGTTGCATTTGTAAGCATTTTAAGACTCTCTAATTTACTGTGATAACTTTTCTCATTCTGAATATTTACTTCTATACATAATTTTGTGTTCTTGTTCTTAAAGAGGTTTTTCAAAAACTGTAGCAGCTTGAGACCCCACAGAGCCTTCATCCAGCCCTGCTACAAGGCTGTACCTAAGATGATGTACAGAAAGTCACAACACTATACCTGGCACAGAGGAGAGGGTTAATATGTGGCTACTATTATTATGACAATAGTTCTTTACTGATTCTCTCACTGTCCTTCTCTCTAGCCCTGGAAAGGTATTTTCCTGCAGAAGCAGTGAAAAATGATAAAATCCATGGCTGTCCTTATCAGTTCTAAGAACTGATTCAATGAATAACAAAACGCAATTTTTTTCAGGAATGCCCTATTAAAATTAGTTTTCTATTTCATTTTGTCCAAAATTTACTGGCCCTCCTTTAAGAAAATAAGTCTGGAAATTCTGAGGCCATTTATAAATTGAAAGCATAGCCATAGGTAGATAGAGATGGAAACATAATATTCTGTATACACCTTGACTGTTCCTGTCTCTATTTTGAAATATATGTTGGGACAGTGGAGACAAATGAATGTGAAATGAACAGTTTTTCAGATTGGTGGAAAAAACGCACAGGTGTTTAATGTCCTCTGTAGCAAGATGTCCTTGATAGGAATTTCTCTCTTTTTTCACTCCTGAGGACATTGGAGAACATATTCAGGGTCTCTCGGTGCTTGAAAAGAAAAATACAGCCATCCTTTTCACTGGCTTCAAATACTCTGAATAGGGTGAAAAAACCCACTGCAGCTGAGTCAGAGAGAAGATAGCCATCTGGTAGCGATAAGCAGCCCTGGGTAGCTTTGAAACTGAGCCAGCCCGGAGACTGAGCACAAACTTCAAGGAAGGACTTTTGACTTCAAGTTAATCACTCAGTGCTGGTTGATAAGGGAAAATGAAGGAGTAGTGAGCAAGGCACTGACCTCCCTTGGAAGCATTTATTTCTTTTTAAATGTGCTTTAGAATTGCCCACCTGTCATGATGTTATCATTCAGGTTAATGGTAATCTGGCCTTATATTTTTATAACTGTGTGAGAAATTTGGGGCTCAATGCACTTGGGAAGAGTCTGTATAAGTGAAGCAGTAGAGTACAAGAGTGCTGTAGTGAAAAATGCCAGCTCCAGAGCTGGACTCTCTGCATTCCAATCCTGACTGCTTAGCCGCATGACCTTAGACAAGCTCCTGAACCTCTGTAAGACTCGGTTTCCTGAGCTGAAGAAATTAAATTAATGATAGTATCTGCCTCATCAGACTGCTCTGAGGGTTAAATGAGATGATCTCTATAACGATATTAGCCTAGCAGACAGTCAGGACTCCATAAAAGCCAATGCCCTATTAAACTCGAAATCACCCATTTCTGGTCCCCTTATAGTATACCGATCTCAGCTTCAAGAGATTTTTCTATTTTTAGGGGTTTCTAGCAGCAGTTAATAGGAACACTGACAATGGTTCCCTGTTGATTTAAGAATGTGATTTACCTAAGAAAAATCCAAACATTCCCTGCAGATTGACAACCCCTGGACCCACCCCAAAAAATTCAACTCTGGTTTTGTTGGTGGGGAGCCGGCCAGAGGCAACTGACACACCTCTTCAAAAATCAGTTCAGGTTCTACCTCAAAAACAGAGATATCCAAGCAATTGGACCTACTACATTAATCCCAATTCGGAATAGGAATAATACATTGTCAGGTTCTTAGGTGGCAAGTCAGGTTCTTGAGCCGGCAGCTTTTAATTATCTTTTCTCCGAGGTGCAATAAAGAAAGGTGCAGATGGTGGCAGCAAAAGGCAAGCAAAGATGATGGGTGGTTTTCTTAGATAGAGCCCCATCACAATGTCAAGGCATCTGGGGAATGATGGAGTTAGATACCAAGGTTAATAGCTTGACTATGGCAGGGTATGTAAGGTCGTATGGTATTTTGCTGGTTGAAGAGAAACAATCTGGAAATAGCTGGGGTTTTGACACATATACTCTCAGGGGAAAGTAGCCAGAGGATGTTCACCAAGTCACTCTGAACACTGAGTTGGTGAATGCTGAACCGTTGTTCCTAGGGGAAATGCAGGGTTAGGGTCTCGCCAGCCTTTAGTCACATTCTTATAAAATGATAAATACATATCTTTGTCTCATGTGTGTTTCTGATTATAGACACCTTATTCACTATATATTGTTGTTTCATTCACATTGGACTGACAGCCAGTAGCACTGCATCTCATCCCTGAACAAAGCTTAGTAAACACACATATCTTCTCCATTAGGCACGTTTCAGCCTTCTCGCACTTAGAAACACTAGACAGCACTTCAGCGCTACACTCTGAGGCCATTTTAAGTAGCAAAATCACCAAGAAAAAGCACAGAAATGCAAAAACACAGCACCACATAGATGGCCAAAAGGATGTTGCTTACAGTATTAGTGTTGAAACAAGAAAGCAGTGCATCATCCGTTTCAACCTTATCTGGTAAGGTGTGCATTGAGTGACTCAAATTTTCACTGCTCTGAGCTAGTCCATGAATGACCATGGAAGCACCACCAGTATTGACCTTGGGGTTACAAATAACTTTTAACTTGTAAGTAAATTTGCAAATATGAAATCTAGGAATAATAAGAATCAACTGTCTTTATATAGTGTCTGGAGGAAATACTAAGTATTTCAATACCATCCCGACTTTATAATAAAAGATCTTTCTTTAAATGGTATACCAATGCTTTGTTTTAAAAATATTCAATATCGAAAATATGATTTTACGGGGTGATAATGGTCTGAGTTTTCTAGTTGCAAATTCAAAATGTTGCATAATCCAAAAAAATTCAAAAATGACTTCATGTAAGTAGAGAGGCCTTCAGTGTAATTATAAGTTGATACTAGCAAAAGTATTTAGGGGCCACGGGCATCTGAGGACAATCAATAAAAGAAAGTTAAGGTTTCCATGAAATTATAAAGCTAGTCAGGGTGTCAATATAATTTAACTCATAAAAGTTAATTAAGGCTCAAATTTATATAGATATAACCTATAACTAACAAAGGTAAAATTTAGTTACAAAAATGTCCCAGGATTATCTGACAAATAATTCATCAGGGTCTAGCATATGGAGCTTTATAAAAAAATCAGAAGGGATACATTTTACAATGAGTCTCTCTTCAGAACCATAGTGAGTTTCTATCTTCAGGGCAGTTATACCATTGAAGAAAGGAGCTGTACTTTGAGTGCCAATGTGTCTCTCTTTCTAAGAAGGCTGCGGTTTTGGAGAATGAACTTAAGGGAAGCAAATTTTTTCTTCTTAAATCCCTCAACTTTCCTAAACCCCCGTTCCCACAGCCACAGATGATACTACCCCTTCTTTCCCAGCCCCACTTTAATGATAAACACCATTATTTTCAATCGGCAAGTTAAGAAGGCAGTACCTAAATCCATCCTGATCAAGATGGGAAATATATTCCTATCCTCACCAGCGTAGGGCTTAGGAATTGATTTGATAGTTCTAAGTGCAGCAATTGGGGTTTTCTTTCGCTATTTCTTCCTAGAACTACAGTTCCTTTCTACACCTGAATCCTCGTTCAGACCTCAGATGTCTGACATCTGATACCAGGCACATCTTCCTGAGGGCCGTCCCCATAGGTCTATCCATTCTATGTAATGCTGCCACTCAACTGACATCACATCACATATCACTGCTGCTTGAAGATAATTAACGTCCATCCCATGGACCAATTCAAAAATTGCATGGAAAAACAAAGCTGGTCTGTCACAAGTCTTTAAACAATGATTCAGACTGTTCCTCCCTCTCCTCAGTGGCCAGCTCTACAGTTAATTCAGACCCCCATTCACATGGTTCCCCTCTATAATTCTACCTTACTCTCTACTCTCACTATTCCATCTTCCTAATCCAACTCTGCCTCACGCTGCACAAACATTTTAAAAGGTTATGGTAAGATGCCACTTCAGAAACTGAGGAGAGACCAGCCATAAGGAACAGAGTAAGACATTAGATCTGTGAAGTACATAGTCTCTATAAACCTATAGACATATTCCATACAATCTGTTCCAAATCTATGAAATAAGAGCAATTATGTTTATCCTCCCACCTGGGGTACTTGGAGTCTTTATTTAGGGCTTTAAAAAGACAATGAGTGCCTTCAAACAAAAAGTTTTTAGTAAGTTCAAAGGATCAATCTTATTATAAAGAAAATGTCAGGCCAATTTGTAAATCCTTTTTAACTAAAAGTCAAAAAATTACTTTATAATGAATTCTTTATTGGAGCAAAACTCATCTTTTCATACTCTAGGGCCTGCACCTTTCTTTTAAAATTTATTTTACTCTTCTGAAAAAAAAAACAACTTATAAAACATTTATAACTTATAATAACAAATAATTATATTTAAGGAAAGGAAGTACTGTCTTTTTTCTCTTCAGCTGAAACATATGAGCATACAAACAGAATAAGATAAAAAGATTCTCAGTTTAATTCTACAAATTAATTTAATTCAATTGAATTCATCTCTTTGGATGACCTCTATTTTTTTGCTATTTTAAACTAAAAGAAATCATTTTTCTAATAAATATGAATTTTTTAATTAGCAGAGAAATTCAGATATTGAATTTATTTTATTTTTAATATGTGAATATGGTTTACCAGTGTATACATTAAATGTAATTGTATTAAAGTTTCTACTTTCACTTTAAAGCATTTTTTCTATGCTTCAGGTATATCAAGTTTCTTTAATCAGGCAAAGATCTAAACTGTCATTTCAAAGGCAAAATTTCCACAACTAAATAATACCTCTAACATGGAGGCATTTCTACCCCAAAGATTTGCTGTTTCTGTTTGACACTTCTAAGCATTAACAGTGTTCGGATTCATGTTACCCAGCAGAGTTCTACAGAGAGAGCTTGATTTTTTTTTTTTAAAGACTAAAACTAAAGTACAAAGAACATTAACCAGTGAGGAAAATGAGAGCTTTTTAAATAGTAGAACTGTTGGCTGAAACACTTTGGGTAGAAGCGTTTGGGTAGAAAATAACATTTTACCAAGATGCTGTGATGTTTTGTGCTACTCTTTCACACCAAAGGTGTTGTTTTCTTCATGCAGAGGCAGCAATCGGTTGGAAAATAAACACAAACACACTTTTTTTTTTTTTTTGAATCTTAAGGCTTAGCTAATTTGCTATATGGTGATTAATGCTTTAATCAAGATTCTTGGGTTTGAAAATTAATCATCTCATCAACTAAATATGGAATATATGTGGATAGAAAAATGCTATAAATCAAAAGGAGAAACATTTAGACCTTATAGCATTATTAATTTTTCAAAGAAATCTCTCTGTCCCCCTTCCCCTTTCCTGCTGAAGCTCCAATCTACTACTGAGTAGCTACACTGCTCTGAGTAAATAAATGCTTACCCTCTCTAGCCTTTGTGTCTTCATTGCTTAAAAGGCGATATTAGAATTTATGAATTGACTCTCATTGGCAGGAAGGAGCAGCAAAGTCAGTTGCAAAGGGTCATGGACCACAGGGAGGTAAAATCATTGGTGGCCATTACTACCAGTCGGCCATACAGCCCCAAAGAATCAAAGGGAGAGGGATGGGGCCCAGTTCCACCGAAAGTCAGAAAGTGATGGAGAGGGGAGGGAGGCAATAGATATATGTGTTCTCATCTTTTATGAACAGAATTCTCAGACCAGGGAGATAAGTTAAATAGGCTGAAGTGAAAGTCAGGAGTACAGATGAAGCTTGGGGCCAACATAATATCAGAATTTCTGGAAGGAAACCACCTCACAGAACACCCAAACACGTACGCTGAAATAGGGCAGCTGCAGGAAAGTAAAACCAACAGTGCAGCACAAGTGTAGCTTGCCAGAACATTCTGGTCCCTATACAGTGTTGAAGCTCTCCAGTGGTGTCTATGTGCCCTAGGGAAGAATACAAGTACTTAAAGTCACTGATATTGTTGTCTAGTGAAAAAAATATCCATGTAGAGTTGCTGAGGTGTGTGGGGGGAGGGAGCCGGTGGGGGTCAGGGGAGAGTTGAAGGGAGGAGGAAAACCTTTAGCCAAGAATCTCAGATCAGACAATTTCAGTCTAAGGTACATGCAGCACCAGCAAGACAAAGGCAGGCCCCCATTCACAAGGATGACCATGACTGTGCTGAGAAACGACAGCTCTAGGTCAACAAGCTCTAGACTGAAGTGCTGGGTATCAGCAGGGCAACGGGAATACAGATGAATGTGCAAGAACCTCGTGCATGTGTCCTAAGCCCTCTTTTTTCCAACTGCTTCCTGGTAGCATGATGTCCCTAGCCTACCCCCTCACACAGGCCACCAGAAGAGCTGGAAAAGAGAGAGAAGATCCAAAAGTCTGCACATGTGCCTAGAAGAGATTTAAATGTAGGGGTTAAACTGAGATAAATATCCCAAATGGGAACAAATTTAGTTCCCTCTTGAACCATTCTCATATACTAGTAATATGTGGGTTTTATACAGAAGGGCAAATCAATTATAAGAAAAGAAAGCAGGGCTTCCCTGGTGGCGCAGTGGTTGAGAGTCTGCCTGCCAATGCAGGGGACACGGGTTCGAACCCTGGTCTGGGAGGATCCCACATGCCGCGGAGCAACTGGGCCCGTGAGCCACAACTACTGAGCCTGCGCGTCTGGAGCCTGTGCTCCGCAACAAGAGAGGCCGCGACAGTGAGAGGCCCGCGCACCGCGATGAAGAGTGGCTCCCGCTTGCCGCAACTAGAGAAAGCCCTCGCACAGAAACGAAGACCCAACACAGCCAAAAAAATAAATAAATAAATAAATAAAAAGAAAAGAAAGCAACTACTTTATTTTTGCACTTTTAAATGTAATATCTGATATTAAGATAATCCCATTATACTCCTCTTCCAGTGTGTTTATAACAATTAAGTGAAATTAATTAACAATTAAGTGAAACATGTAGAGTGTCTAGCACTCTGTGACTTCTGTCATCCAATAGATGGTACCTTCCATTCTTATCAGACAACTAGAGAGGCAAGCTCCCAGACCTCCTTGTACTTTGTAAAGCACTCATCCCTCCCACCTGCAGCTTGACAGTGGTTATATTTGCTAGTCGCAGCGTGACTGCCCACATGCCATGCTGTGGATAACACTGTGAAATGATCTGCTGGCACGGAAAGAAATTATAATAGAACCTTGATGTAAGAGCCTATTGATGACTAAATGGATTATTATAGGTCATTTTTAAAACCATGTAAGTTATCTACTTTGGACTATCAGGACCTTGTGACTGGGCATATAAGAAAGTTGGTACTCTCACTCAGAATTCCCCAGGACCAGAAAGAAGATCACTCTGAGCAAACTATACCAGATTACCATCGGCACCCCCTGGAGCACATTTCCCCAGAGAAAAGAAGGAGGCTTGAAAAGCCACACTGAACAAACATCCCACTGATATGGATACACTGGATACGTATCACAGACAACCGTAACTTCTGTGAGATTGATGTGACAGTGCTCACGTTCAACAATACAGCTGTATTTCACACCAGTCCCAGGAGGCAGGCATAGCCCATCAGTATCTGCCATGGAGAAAATGACACATGCTTCAAATCTATCCCACTGCTTGGTTACTGACTCCTCTGTGTCCCCCGAGGATTCATGAGGGAATGCTGGTACATCCGCCCCCTTGAGGAACCGTGAGCCCGTAACAAAAGACTCTGTAATGCTTCTCTGGGGAGTGGTTTGGGGAGGCAAATTAGTTAAACCCATCATTTAAACGTATTGACAGGAACTGTTTTTTATATTGCAATATAAAGAGTAATAATTGAGCATAACTGAGTGTTGTAGCTTGTTTTGGGCAACCGAATAACTGCTGCCTGATTTTGTAATTTCAAGTATACTTTCACGGGGAATGGTTTAAACGTCTGAAGAATTTAGATTGTAAAAACAATTGCTTCTTCCTGCAGCCCCCTTCCTACAATACTCAAAAAGCCTGCATGAAAGGCCCCTCTGTGGCCCCCTAAACCAGGGCAGTTTCCTTAAGCAGATCTCTAAGTATTTTTCATAATTAAAAATTATTGTGAAATAAAGAACCATGCTATCTGATCCCCATTTTTGTGGAGCCCAGTGATCACACAAATTCTGCCTGGTAACAAATGTGGCATTAAAAAACAAACAAACAAACAAACAGAAACTCTCCCACTGTGGTTTTAAAGTATACCCAATATGCTGACAGTCCTCTGATTATTAATTTGGCTTTTCAAATACCTGAATCCTAGGGAAGAGCTACCTGAGTAGGAAAGACAATATTTAGTTTATGGGAAATTACATTCTCCTTTCTATATTAATACAGTGCAATTCATATGATGTGTATATTGTAGCAGATCACTTGGTTGAGCAGTAAGGATTCCTATCGTCGTCATTTGTCTTAACATGACCCTAATTGGTTTAAGCCAATCAGTAAGTAGCATTTCCCTGACAACATTATCAATCTAGGGTGGGACACAAAATTTAAGTAGGCTGAGTCAAACTGAATCAAAGGATTTACATTGCGTGCTTAGAAAAGAGAACCTGCTAGAAATGCAAGTGTTCTGGTCCTACTTCAGACCTACTGTGATGATTACTTTTACGTGTCAACTTGGCTAGGCCATGGTACCAAGATATTTGGTCAAACACTAGTCCAGATGTTGCTGTGAAAGTAATTCTAAAGATGTGATTAACATTCAAATCAGTAAACTTTGGTAAAAAACCTTTATAATGTAGCTGAGCCTAATCCAGTCAGTTGAACACCTTGAGAAAAAGACTGAGGTTCCCCTGAGGAAGAAGAAATATTGCCTCCAGATTACCTTCAGACTCTAGCTGCAACATCAGTTCCCCAAAATCACAGGAATCGTTCTTAAAATAAATGTGTGTGTCTATAAATATACCATATGTCTATATATACCATGGTATAAATCTAGACACATACACACATGGAGATATTTATTTTAAGGAATTGGTGAATATACATATACACACCCATACATATTACATTAGTCTGTTTCTCTGGAGAAACTCAATTAGTGCACCTACTAAATTGGAAACTCTGGAGGTGAAGCCCTGAAATCTGTGTTTTAACAAGTCTTCCAGGTAATTCTGATGCACCTAGAGTATCAGCTCTACTGCACTAGATCATCTTTATGGTATCTCATCGACAATTCAATAAAGGAAGTTGGAAATTATATTGTGGTGGATTAGCGTTTTCTCCATTTAACTAAGATCAAATTCCGGTTGCCAGAATCTCATTCCCTGCACGGTTCCAGGTGAGTGTAGGCCACGGAGATGACTCATGAGATATGGAGGGTGGAATTGGAGAAGCAGCACCTTGTTTTGCATGCTCTGAAGTCTGGAGCAGGGCACACGCCTGTGGTTTGCCTGCTGGCTCACCTGCTTGGCATGAGAAGCAGCCAGGCCCATAGAAATTGCACTTCTCTGGATCCTTCTTCTGGTTTTTCAACAGCTGGGCCATGAAGAAGGGGTCCGGCTTTTTCTGCACATCAGTGCCATCATGGAAATAGGAGATGTAAAGGTGCTGAGAAGCTGAAGCTGGTTCCAGGCAACGCCCATGGTCTTCTGCTCAACCTTCAAGGGTTCCAGTTTGCCCTTGTTTCTCCCACTTCCCACCCTTCTGCCTTTTGCAGATGCAAAAGCAACAGCTTTACCAAGACTGCTTAACCAGCTCCCACAGTTGTACAAAGTCAAATCCCTGTAATAAATCCCTTATGGTATCTGTCCAGAAGTTCTCCTCCTCTGATCAAATCTGACAGCTACATAAACAGAATCAGTAGAGAATGTTTTATTGAAAATAAAGTCAGAAAGACCAGGAGAACATTTACTTTTAATAATCTACTCCCTACATTATCCTGGCTAATGTAGTGTATATTCTGCCCTTGAAAATTTGCAGTGTAATATCTTTGGTCTTCCTTAAAGTCTCTCCTGCCCATTTCCTTTTACGTTGAGATAGTGTTTTCTTTTATCCACTACTTTTCATTCCTGAGGCTTCAGGACATTGTTCCTTGTCCTACAATCTTCAGACACTGGGAATAACTCTTTCCCTTCAGTCTGTTGTCTGTGCCCTGGAAGGTACAGACCTTCCAGTGTCCAGTGAATTATGCAATTCATTTCCTCAGAGCATTCTCTTTCCTAAATGACATCAATTTATTTTCCAAAGTTTCTTCTAGTCTCTTATCATCTGATTCTCATTTTTTTGGCCTTTTCCTTATTTATATCATACTCCTATTTGTGTTAAAACATTACATTGAGACCACAGAGGAGACTCCAAATACAAAGAGACTTAAACATCAATGATTTTGGAACGTGCTTGCATCCATTTTCAATAACCATTTTAAATATTCTTGATTTTTCAATGTCAGTGGAACTTTTGCATTTCACTGAAAATGGAGAAATGTTCACTTTTTATTTCTAATGCATTATCTGACTTATCAGCTAAGATGATTAGTGAATGCCTTATTTTATCTTTAAAAGTACTCACAATGTTCCTTCTGCAATTAGAAGTCACTCTAGTAAAAGGAGGTTTTGCCTATTTAACATGAGGAAGTCAACCGTGAGAAGATTCATTTAGAATATTTAGTCATTATCAGGTGTCTGTAAATTAACTGTCTGGTACTACTTTTCCATCAATCTCATGAGCTCTACTTCCTTCTATATTTTGTAACCAGTTATTGGTGGTATTAGTACATGATCTCTCCTTTTACATCCTGTTCTGAAATACCATTAATTGACAGATTATAGTATAATGTACTATATTATGTAGAAAACATTATAATACAAAAATAATTTTTTTGCAAAATGATTAAGACAATCCATTTCAGTTTTTCAGGAAGACATCAAACTTCTTAAATGTGACCCATCCAGTTTTTAATACTTAATGTAATCAAATCAGATCACCTGTTTGAGAATAGACAATCACGACTTTAATTTTAAATACCATGACAGGATAGAAAAAGAAAGGGTAGTTTAAGAAAAAAAAGTATTCATCCTAAATAATAAGAAAAAGTAGATTTTCAGTTATGTTAATGACCCAATTGCTATACTTCTATGAAAATTCATCTCTGAAATGGTCAGGATAACCTTGGTAAATAGCAGATAGAGTACTGATTCATAGAACTCAATTAGAGTTTTAAATTTCTGAATAAGAATATAGTTTATTTTTTAAAAAAATCAATGTAGATTGCCTTCCAAATAATTTATTTAAAGCTAGGAACCCGCAAAATCTTTATCCACTCTTTTTCACACTTCTCATTTTCATAGTAGTGATATATCTCATACTGTATGTACAGAAAATATATATAGTAATACTGCTAGGGAATGCTTTCAATTATCATTATAATTTATTTCTGCAACTTCATTTATTTAGGACCCAACTTAATGCAGAACAGTGATTTGCGGGCTCACATGAATGAATTATAGACTGACTAGTTTACTTTTATCTCCATAAAGTTCATTTATGTTATTTCACAAAAGACTCTTTTTTTTTTTTACAATGTACATAGTCATATAGAAATGAATACATGCAAAAAACCATCTTGAAATCCCCAGTCAAATAAGGAGGAAAGAAACAGTACATCAAGGTCTCAGATTGCCATTATGCAGTGCTTAATAACCCCAAGGACATGTACTTTTCAATGAATACAAATTACTAAGGATAAGAAAAGGCTTACATAGACTAATTGCTTAAACAGCAGTTCTGTATTTTTACAATAGAAATCTTTAATTACAGTGAGAAGTAAATTTGCACCAAATATTTTTCTATTTATGTTTTGACTGAAATGTGCTAATTTATTTAAAATAGGTAGGCTTACTGCATCCTCTACTATTTCTACATTGCTACCTCTGTGTCTGGAACTGTGTTGTGGGTCAGAAGAATTCAGAGAAATAGAAGAAATAATATATAGCAAGATTTGGATCGGAATTGTCTTGGAATTTCCCTATTGTCTTGAATTTCAGCTCGATCATTAAATCTGAGGACGATGAGTGACAGATAATTTCAACATCTAAAGAGAAGAACTAGACACACTCTAGAAAGACTTACTAAGGGGTAGCCAAGTTACTCCATCAACTTGACTCCTTCCTTCATTTGATAAAAAACAAGGCTAGAAATTCTCTGAGGGAATTTTCTATGAGGGGATTGGTAACATTTAAGACAGCCTGGCTTTCCCCCTTACCTTTCCAAGGGAGCCACAGATAAGACAGGGAGCTCTAAGGAAGGCAGATTGGAATCTTATGCCCCAGTGGAGTATCTGTAGAGAAATCTGTCAGACTGTCCTTTGCGGCCACATGTGCACTGTGAAAGAATGTTTTGAAAAACACTTTAAATATGTCCTCTGTAATTCGTGGAGCACTGAGGAAACCAATGCTGATGTGTTTCTCTCTCCTAGAGAAGTCTCAAAGCAAGGGACAGGCTGAAAAGAGTGGGAGTAGTGTTTGAAGAGGCAAGGGTGAGTGAGTGTTCCCTTTCACCAAAGTATCTAGACTCTGGTGGTATAGAAAGTGTCGCACTGAAAAGCCAGGCCACGTGGGTAAGGCAACCCCATAGTTACCTTCAGTGGGGAGCAGCTGAGGGGGAAAATGAGGGAGAGTAGTCAGAAAATGCAGCACTATCATCAAGAAATGGAAAACTGCAAGGAAGGCAAGGAAGTAGAAAAATGTTTGCCTAGGAACCTGCTAAGTGACACACAGGAACCAGCATTTTGGTTCTTCTACAAAGAAGGAAGGGAAGGTTTAAGTGTCATAACACTAGTCATATACATCTTCCTCAACGATTTCTTCCCTTGACCCTGATGATGACCCTGGAGAGGCCAGAACCCACATGGGAATGGTAGATGAGGAAGATCACAGAAATAAACAACAACTGCAATAGCAAAATCAGACCCAGCTTTCTTTTCCCATCACAGACCCTCTTTGTCACACCAGGCCTGACCTGGGGAAAGAAGGAGGAAGGGTTGTACATTGGATCTGAGATGGAAATTGATTAAGTTGACCCCAGTGCTCTGGATACCACCTATTGGAGGGATCTAGAAATATACAAAAGAGGTTTGAACATTTTCCTTTACCATATTCAAATGATGTGTACCTGAACACACACAGGCACAACTTTTTGACAAGGAAGTTAAAATGAGTAGGAAAATAGTGGTTTAATCATGGAGACTGGTTCCATCATTTTCTCACTTTCCAAACATTTGTGTCTCCTGTGTCATGCAATGTTGACGTAAATTTTATAGAAATCAGGATCCACATTTCCTGGTAATTACTGTGACTCACACAATAAGTTCTAACATTCCTGAGAAGACAGATAACTAGACTGAACTGAAAGAGGAAGGGGAAAAAGAAGTCTGAGGAGCCTAGGAGAGATCTACAATTTTTCTGAAAAAAAAATAACAGTAAAATGTTGCAATTAATTGTTCTGATAGACAAAATGTGAAGATTACAGAATATAACACTATTGGCTTATGAGTGAATGCACTCCTTCATTCAAAAATACACTGAGTGCTTAGTGTGTGCAAGTACCATATATTACAGTTATAGAAAATAAAGACTGCACTTATCTTAATAATTTTTGAGGATAAAGCTTAGTGTAGATAATTAAACAGCCACCAATAACACACATAAACAGCAATGCGTGTGTACCCCCCACCCCACACACACACACACATATTTTAAGATGACTTTTCTAAAGACATGTGACCCAGAGAAACTGGGGTGATGAGTGACTGTTTTGTGGAGGACGTAATCTTCACACTGAATCTTGAAAAATGACTAGAAGTCACCCAGGCCAAAAAGGAGTAGGGGTAAGGCAGTAGGGGTAAGGGAGGAGCATCCTTAAAAATAGAGACTTTGGAAGCAATGGAAAATGCCAGTAGTTCACTCAGCTTAGCTGACACATCAGGTGTGTTCAAAGCAGCAAATGTAAATGGAGGCAAAGACCGAGAAGCATGCTTTTCAAAACTCTCAGGGCAAGCTTTGAGATAGTGAGAGAAAGAAAGAGTGAGTGGAGCTCAAAAAGTCCTACCCTTCAGCCAGAGGACTCTACTTTCATGTTTTACATGTATATTACCTTCTATGTTAGATTTCAGTTGAACTGTTCTACAACTTAAAAAAAATCAGGATCCATGGATCTTGAAAAATAACAGAAGGCAAATGGACAGAGAGAAAGCACCAATAATTGAAAAAATACCAGAAGAGAAGGTAAAGAATGCTACGTCACAACTATGAAGGTCTTTCAACACTATTGATCTTTTTTTGAATCTCTTCCTTTATTCTGTTTCCTGTTCTCTCTCCTCTTATCCCAAATTGCCTCTTGATAGTCACTTTTCCTGACAAATTTTCTCCAATCTGCGCCTTAAATATTCATTCATAAATTCATTCTTTCAATAAACATTATGACTGCCAGAAAATACAAAAATTAATCAAACATTCCTGTTCATAAGGACCTCCCACTCTAGTGAAGAGGACAAATATGAAGAACAGATAACTTACAAAATGATATGCCACGTGCTGTCAGTTGCATCTTTGATTCCCATAGAATGAAACGGACCTAAAAGAAAGAGCATGGTCTCTGGATTGGGTGAAACTTATATTCAAATCTCATCTTTGTCAATTCCTAGTTATGTGCTCTTTTTTTTCAATTACTAGCTCTACCTACACCTCAACTTTTCTCATGTACAATAAGGAGTAATAGAAGTACCTGCCTTATTGCATCGCAGTAAAGACTGAATACGACTAAGGATGTAAAGTGCTCAGCAATGTACCTGCTACTTAACCACTGAATAAGTCATAGTGAAGATGATCATAATGGAGAGGAGAAAGAGGAAGAGAAGGAGCAAGAAAGGAGGGAAAATGGAAGAATAAAGGAGTGTCACAGAGAAGGTAAAGTTTAAGCTATGTCTTAATCCATGAATAGAAGTTCACCAGTTGAGTGAGGTGGGAAAGGGATTCCCAGGCAAAGGGACTGTGGTGGCCCAAGGTTGTCTTTTCAGGTTGCCCCAGCCATGCTCTCTCTGAGAAATGACATCCACCACTATCCTGGCTTTAACTCTCAACTAGGCTGATGCCTTCTAAAGTGGCAAAATGATATTTCTTCTGAGTTTTCTTTCTATTAGACCTCACTATTTTGATGTCCTATAGCCACCACAAACTCAAATGCTTTAAAAGTAAATTCGTAATCTTTCTCTCTCTTCCATTATTTCCCCTCTTCCTATATTCTCTTAGAGAACACAGAAATTTCAGGGCTGTCATATAGACTTTTCCTTCCTTTGCCCCCTGCCTTCTCCATTTAATTCATCACTAAATTCTATGTCAAATTTAGCTTCCAAATATGACTCCACGTCTCCAAATTCATTCATTAACTCTTGCCTGAACATCTTAAATAGTGGCCCAGCTATTCTTCTACATCCAGAATTTCCTTTATACAGCAATTGGCCAATTATGTTTGTTCATTCATGCCACAAAGATTAATTGAACAACTAAAAGATGCCAGGAATTCTTTCATGTGCTAGAAAATCAATAATGAATACCTCCAAGCTACTGAGGCATTTCTTTATATTGTCACAGTATAATCTTTGCAAAACTAACCATGTCAACTATTAAAAACCTCTATCAACTCCATTTTGCCTACAGACTATGAGTGAATTCAGTACAAATTTCTTAGCATGTCACAGAAAGCCCTTCCCACTGAAAAGCCTACCTACTTTAAATAAATCTTTTTTTTTTTAATCATTCCATTTCCAACCAACCAAACCACACCAACTTCTCTCCAATCTCCAAGCATTCCATGCTCCTTCTGTCCTTTGCCCATGGTAACTTCAGCTTTTCCCTCCATCTCTGTCTGAGAAATGATCCAACTTTTAAAAACCAGTTTAATATCTTCTTTATGAAAGTGAAATCAGTCAATTAATGAATTTCTACTGTGTCTTCTTCCTGCTTTAGTCCCATTGCTAATCATTAAACCCTTTAGACTTTATTTTCTGACTGTTTGGCTTAATGCTTTCTGATGACCAATGGAAAACAGTTCTCTGCATCTCCCTAGAAAATGTATTCCTATTCATCTTATCCATACCTTTTGCTATCCTGTTTATATTCAAATACTACAGGCCTGTGTAATAGTATCAAAACATATAGAGAAAGACCTAAATTGATCCACTTTTGGGGAGATTTCTAGAACTACAGAGCACTTTATTTTCCTTTTTATCCAACATGCAATTTATGAAAGAGAAATCAATCTTATGTTAAGCCAACTCAAATCTCAATTATAAGTTAGAAGTAGAATCGGTATTAAACATAAATTAATCCTTCAGCTGACTATATGACTCTTCAGATCTGTTGCTAAACACATTCTCCTAATTTCTTTAAATTAAGGATATTTAATGACTGAAATTAACCTACTTCCCCATATAGTGTATACCAATATTAAATTCATTTACTCATTGAACAAATATTCTTTAGATAATTACTATGCTATGAGCACATTATGAGGCCTAGGGTATATGGGGTTAAATAAATAATCTTTACTCCCCAAATATTCACAGTCTAGTAGAAAATTGAGAAAAGAAAAGCAACAAATACAGCATAAAATTGTAACTGCTATAATAGAAGTCTACATGGCAAACTGTGTAGTCAAGAAGCTGAACCAATGAAAGGGAGGAAGATGTATAGATGGGGAGAAGGACACTCCAGATCAGGTAAGGACAGGTGTCCAGGATGTGCAATTAAAGTAGAGAGCAGAAGTGTTCAAACAGCCCAAGATAAGTACGTGTGTATGAACTTACATGTAGAGTCCTTCCTGAGTTGTAGCTTCCTAGAGCTCAGGGAAGGTATCTTATTAATCGCTGTTTCTCCTGCAGTGTATTGAGTAGTAGGTGCTCAGCACACATTTCTTGAACAGACAAATAACTGCCTAGTAAGAACTAATGAGCAACTGATAGTTCTCAAATTATTTGAAAATTCTGATATGGGATTAAGCTCTAGGACTAGGAGTAGCAGTGTTTATATAAATATGTATTTTTTAATTTGACCTTTAAGGGATGCTTGGACACTGTGGATTATAAATTTGACAAGAAATGCTACAACGGAAAATATCAAGATTAGATAAATTCATAATGGACCAGGATTTATTTTTAATTTCCAGATAGAATTAATTAATGCTGTCAAGGTAGAACTGAATAAGGCAGAAACATCCCAGTGCAGGGGAAATTAATTCATTAGATGAATAAATATATGTGTATATGTATGTATGTATACATATATATGTATATACATATATATGTGTGTCTTTTAAATGTAATAAAATAGTGCAGTTTATTATAAGCCTTATAGAGTGATAGAGTGAATATTTGGAAGAGCTTGCCTCTTCTACGATTCAGTCTGGAAACGTTCTTAAGATGCCAGGCAAAGTTGGCTACAATTCATGTTTTGGGCACTAATGTACTACTGTTATTTCCCTCCTTTCCTTTAAAACTATGAAGTTCTAAAGACACCCATAGGGCAACATGCAGATCATTATTACTGCAAGACAGGCTGGTAAGGATGGAGTAGAACAGTGTGGAAAGAATATGGATATCAGGGTTAGACCTAAGTTAAAATTCTAGATCTGGACTGAGTGGATTTGGGGAAAGTGAAACCCCATTCCCTCATTTCTTCTCATATTCCTGGTTAATTCTAACTCATGTTTCAGGCTCAACTAAGGTCATTGCTCTAAAACCTTAGTAGTTTCAAAATAGAACTCTTGCCATTTCTCCCCACCCTCCATTTTCTATTGCCTCAAAACTTGCTTCCCCAGTTAGCAAAAGTATCAACATTTTATCCCACTTCTCAGGCAAGAATCCTATCTGTCTTTGTTGCTTTCTTTCTTTTATTCAAATACCACATCCAATACACCAAGAATTCTTGGCAACAGTATCTTGGAAATAAATCTTGAATCTGATCACTTTTCATAACCTCCAGCAGTACCATTTTAGTCCAGATTCCCATCAGTGCCTGGATACTGTAATACCCCTCTCGAATCTTCTGTCTAAACACCTGTCATCCTGCATCTTATTCTTTGTATGACAATTAGAGTCACCTTTATAAATGTGAACAAGATTATGTCACTTGCTTGCTCAAAATTCCCCAAAGGTTTTCCATCCCAATCAGAAAAAAAAAAAAAAAATCCAAAGACTTATCCATGCCTACCAGACCCTACATATGTGGGATGCTGGCAAATTCTCAAACTTAACTACCCACAGTCACCTCCTCACTCTCACCTTGGCTGGCCTCACTCTAATTTGAACAATGCCAAGCATACCCTAATCTCAGGGTCATTACACCGGCTGTTTTCTCAGATCTTCAGACCTCCACCTGTCTCACTTGCTCTTGGCAACAGGTTACTGCTCACAGTTGCCTTCTCAGAGAGTCCTTCCTTGACCACCCCATCACGGGCAGTCTCCCTGCCCCAGCCCTGTTTCCTGTTACACTGCTAACTCTTTCTTATCCCTGCCTAATATTACACATCTATGTATTTGTTTATTATATATCTCCCCTAATGAATAGTAATATCTATGATAACAGGAGTTATGTCTCTTGTTTACTATCTCAGCACTAATCATAGTACCTTACACATGGTAGGTGGTTTGTAAATGTTTAGTGAATGAATAACGTGTTCTCTGAATTGTTGCCTCACATACCCTCCAGACACATCTCAGTGTTCTCTGTGATGTGTGTCCACTGGAACCACCGTACCTTTTTTTTTCCCTAGCACTTATGATGCACCTGCTTACTTTTTTCTTTACCCATAATTAGATTATATTCTCTTTAGGGTCAGAAGACCACATCTATCTTGCTTACCACTGTATGTCCAGTGTTGATCTCAAAAATCTGGTGTATAATAAATGCTCAATATTGTTGAGTAAAAAGTGCTTGATCATGGTGTGAGGACTTGTTCTGTACTAAATAAATGAGAATCATGATAATAATAACACGTATTCTTATTTTATGCAACTGGAATCTTCGTAACTAGAGCTTGCCTAAGGAGAGGAAAAAACTGATTAAGAAGTAAATATAAGTGTGAAAAACAAGCCATTTGTCATTTCTATTTTAACTTTAGAAGACACAATCGACTTAATTTAGATTTATCATCCACAGGGTAGTTATTTTCAGCATGCTGGAAGTATTTTCCCAGCCCAGGAAAATAAAAGGCGTTGCAGCACTGTATTTGTTTCTTTTCTCTTCTATCACTGGACACTAAATAGAAGCATACTTTTAGTCTAGTCTGTGGTAATAAACTTGCATTCATCGCAGGGCTGAATGTAAGTGTATGTTTATAGAATGCTCTTGACTAAATAGGAAAAAAAAAAAAAAGAAAATGGTAAATTACCTTGCAATTGAAAAGTGGTTGCTAATCCATCAGGAAAGCTGTCAAGAGATTACACCATTATTTTCAAGAGTAGAGATAAGAGATGGTCTTAATCCCTGGAAAGAACTAAGTCAAATGACTGCCAAAGCAATGAAGTAAAATCTGAACTGAGTGACTCCAACACTGTATCATATTGAATTGTTGTTTGGTGTGTTTATTGAAAACAGCAATGTGTTCCTCAGAAAGCTCCCTGAGTTTTATAGTAGGGGATGCAGAATTTGGGGGTTTCATGTTTGTTCTTTCATACAAATTTCTAGTAATATAAATTACTAGAACTACAGTTTCTAGTGTTACCCATGCCCTCTGAACAAGGCAAGTATTCATTATTAAAATTTGGGAAGAATAAACATTATGGCAGTCTGTCACGTCATTAGTGTCAACAAGCCCTTTGAAGGATAAAATCATTTCAATCCAAGCCAGAGTTAATAGGCATTATTGTGTGGTTATAATAACACAATGAACAGATGGGTGATTTCAGATCCAACATCCGCCATTTACAATGAATACCTTTTCTTTCCTGTGTGAACACCATCAGAAAACTTTGCTCTCTCTTCTCAGGCTTCAGTGAAACTTTAGTCACTATCTATCTTTAATCATTCAAGAAATCTTCAAGAAAGAGCAGTTTTCATTTTGAAGATGTTGGAACATACGTGAAAGCTACAAAAACCAGTGTGTCTCTCTCTGCTGACACCAAAGAATAAGTCCTATAAGGCCAAGTGAGTGGAATGTAGGTCTTGGCTTGACAGACTTTCTCTAGAGCTCTTGAGCTTTGACATTTCAAATCTAGGTATGAGTCTGAAATTATCATACCTAATAAACATACCAATAAACAAAACATATATTGACTCCTTCTAAATTAATTAATTTCCCTGTTTTATTTTTCTAGCAAATCCCCTTTCTCTCTCCATTCTTGCTTCCCAAAGTCTTACAGGTTCATACATAATCACATAGTTAATGACTTCAGGTGGTAATCCATTTGATAGTAATGTGACAAATGCTTTCAAAAAGGGTGAGTTTATGTCAACTTTTGCACATGTTTCTATGGCATGAGCCCAAAACAAAGTAGGAAATGTTTGATGTCTTTAATATCTATTATTTGATTATCAACAGGCCTTCCCTAAAGAATGTATATAAATCTAAGGAGGCAGCATATATGTAATACGTGATGAAATTATTACACATATGTTTTATCTAGTTCAGCCACTCAGGATTTCATTTCCTTAATTTCAAGCTATCTGCAATGTTCCAGGAGAAGACCTCCTTTTATGTGTCAATTTATATTCTAGTGCACAAACATACTTGCATATAGAAACAAACTATCAAACCTAATAAAATAACACACCATTGTAAAGCAATTATACTCCAATAAAGATGTTAAAAAAAAAAAAAAAGATGGAAAAGCCCCTTGACTGGTACAATGATACACTAATAAAATATGGAAGTCAGCATCTGTCATTTTTATGTTACTGTGAATCATGCAAATCAATATAAAAAATTGTTTTATTATTGTTCACTTGTTTACATTTTTTAGTACCTGACATTATATGAAAATTTTCTTTTAAAAAAATTTTTGAAAGAACTAAAGAGATCAAGAAGGGTGTAACCTCAACATATCAAATCCACTTGTCCTCAAATTACTGCTTTGAAAAGATATTTCTCAGTCTATAGTTCTGAAAGATAATTACTAAAACTTTGATTCCAACATTAGTTTCTCTGCTTCTTGTCTCTCTCTCTCTCTCTTTTGCTCTCACCTGTGCTCTCTCTCTCTCTTTCTCTTCCTCTCTTTCATTACCAAAGGTACTAGGGAATAAGTTAAAATTCTCAGGGAATAGAAACCATTATTAAATAAGTCTAGATACCTGATATGACCAAATACGTCCTAAATTTATACTCTCTTTGCCCAGATCTAAGTTCAAAGCTCTAAACTAGCAGCTGTAGTATCTTTATAGATTCCAAGGGCATGGCTATGAATTTTTTACTTTTAGATGTATTTTTTTATTGTTCGTAAAAGTCGGATCCCATAAATCTGCTAGTTTCAAAAATCTGCAGCTTTTTGAATAGTGGCCCTTGTATTTCGATTTAAATCAAATGGGACCAAACTTATTACTTCTATTCTGAAAGGTCATTTTTCATCAAGATTGTATTAGAAAATAAATCATTTAAAGCCATCCTTTGGATGGTTCCTTTCATGAATGTCTTAACAAGAACATGTAATAAGAGGCTCTCTGCAAAGCAAGGCTGATTTGTTAATCCAAAGTGGTCTGAAGCTGCCACCTTCTGGCACTTAGGTGATATTTCTCTAAACTCAGTATTCTGCTGAGGGAACGTGACATAATTAGAACAACATGCACAGTATCTCCATCAATATCACAGAGAAGTCTGTTAAGCACAACAAAGGCAAAATGCCAACATCATGTATTCATTAGTATGAGTGTGCGTGTGTGTGTGTGTGTGTGTGTGTGTGTGTGTGCGTGTGTGCAATATTAAAATGCTATTAGTAGAAGCAAGTTGCAGTGGTAGAGTTCTAGGAACCAACGAAGTTACTACTAAAATCAGACAAGCTCTAGTACTTGAGACTGGAGTGTTCATAGATGCCTTAGAAAACTGGAAGTATATGTAGGATGGAGGTTCTGATTATATTTTTTTCAGTGTTCTTCTCTCTTGACCAGAGTAAATCACAGCTTGGTACTTTATCAGTATCCTGTTTTAAGGCTATTCAACTTAATTCCTTGCCGAAGAATCACATTTTAAACTTGGGAACTACTTAGAAATACAATCCAAAATATTATCTCTACTTACTAAATATTCAAAAATAAAAATTCACATTGTTAAAAAAATTTAAGTGTAATTATTTTTTAAAGGTAAAAATGAAGTCTGTTTGATTATATTGATAGTTCATGACAAATGATAGATTTTTCCCTTTGGAACAAACTCTTGGGATCAACCAGAAGCAAAGCTTAGATAGAGCCAGAATAAATAGGTCAGCTGTGAAAACCTACTGGGCTCCAAGAATAACCACTTTCTTGTTTTCCTGAGGCCATTTTTTCATAATAGCCAAAAGAATTAATTAAGAGTATTACTATTTTTTCCATTTTCCTGTCTTTCATATAATGCTCTTCTTCAAGTGAAGGGCATCAGGGTTAGAGATTTAGAATGAGTTAAAAGAGCTCTGAGAAAAGAAACTGGCAACTTCTGTGATGCTGAGTAATTAAAGAGACCTACGGAGCCTGCTGGAATTAGAGCACATAAGCGAAGATTAATGATGCCTGAAAATGTAGGGTCCCACGGTCTCCAAACAACGTGCAAGATGTCTCACCTCAGCTCTTTCCACATGGAACAGCTGCCCATTTTCAAGGCAAGCAAAATTGTATGTGTTCCTACTTTCATTCTGAAATGGGTTGGTAAAATCTAGGACAAAAGATTTAGCTTCAAAAAATAAGATTTGGGGTTTCTGCACCATAGTAGTCGGCCTTGTCTTCTGTCCTAGATTGCACAGTGCCTGTGAGTGGGTTTGTGTTCTGAGACTGTTTCCTAGTTCCCTTCCCAATCTGGGCCATCAAGGGCCAAGATCTTAGACACAGCCCCATTGACGAGGGTGCAGAAGTGAAAATAGGAAATATGCTCTAGCTTAATTTCTCTTCTCCCATTGCTTAGCCCTAGAGGTAGAGCCCTTCTGGCGGTCAGGGAGCTTTGAAAGCTTGCAGTATCTTTGATGAAAGAAACTGTGACTGCAGTAAAAAATGGTTTGCTTAAATTAATTCTAGATTCCTGATTGTTGGTAGTACCACCTAGTTATCCCCAAAAGACACAGAAAAATTGGTTTGGTCTTAATTTATGTAGTTATAGGGACACATAACAACCCCAACCAACTGCATTGTGATAAGGACTTCAAATATTTAATGTATCTTTACTTGTTATCAGAAATTGGGACCTCTTATAGGGCTTTTAAAATTTTTTTAGCCCCTCTGTGTGTGTATATGTGTATGAGTGTGTGTGGGTGTGTATATATACTTTTTTAAAATTAGGATTCTTGTATGTTCAGTTTTAACCTAGGATTTTTGGATTATTTGTCCCTTTCCCAAAAACATTTATTAATCTCAAACCACTCAAATGTTGGATTACATAGAAATTTTCAGTGCTAGACCAACATGGACCAATACAAGCACATATTGAAAACACCATAAATTCCAATTAATAGCAGACACCACTATATGAACCACACACATAGTACAAGCAGCAAGGCACACAAAGACTGCTTGCTTCCTCAGATCATTCTGTATCATTTCAGCGTGCTCTCAGGTCTCCTTTCAAGGAGACTTCACACTCCTACCCCCTGCCATTTTCTGTAGGCTCTTGAAAACTCCTTGGTCACATGTGTTCTTTCTCTGTCTCTGTTTTTATCTAAAAAAACATAAATCCAGCAAACAAGATTGCACATTTCATGAAACTTTTAACTCTCACATATAATCAGTTTAGTGTGTATTATGTACAGTGTACATTTAATGATAGTCATTGTAAACCGTAGTGATTATTATATTTCTATAGGTTTACATAGTGGCAAGAATATTCCTTTGGAAGTAGAACTAACTTTATTAGCTAGCAAGGAAGGATATGCTCTTGAAAGTAAATGTGCTCCTAATGAGAAACCCGTTGAATAATTCTTGGTAAGGAATGTTGAGACTATTGACAGAGATTCTGCTACCTCTCCATCTCCTACAATTATAATGACATAACCATATTTCCTCTACTTTCAGAAAAGGTTCTTTTCATTATTTGAGTTTGTGCAAATATCTAAAAAAGGCTGACTATTCTGTGTGGTATTCCCAACCAGCCCCTTTAGGGATAGATTTGTTCCATTAGGATAGACAACAAAAATTGTGTGTGTGTGTATGTTTGTGTGTGTGTGTGTTTATAATTCTATCGAGTTCCAAATATTTTTAATGCATTTGAATAATCACATTATAAATTTACTTAAAATGGATCATCAAAATTAAGGTTTTAGTTCTTACATTCTTTATTTTATTTTCTAAATAACATTTAGCATGCTATAATTTTCTCAGCTAATCTGTTAAATACTCTCCTTCAATTTCCCATTTAAGAGCAGAGTACATTTTATATTTAAATAAAGAGAAACATTTTAAATACTTCTTCATTGACTTTTGGTTACCTGAAAGATGGCAGTAAGATAATCTCTTTTCTGTTTTAGGACTTGCCAATATTTTTCGATCATGCACCTCATTAGAAAAAAAAAGTTTCTTAGCAAGCACTACTAACCTATGTAAATGTATTTACTCACACATGATACATACTTAGCAATCTGTTAACATATTCCTTATAAATCACATACATAAATGGGCAATTTATAACAGCTGATAATAAGATTAAATAAATAATATGTAATTATTTTATTTGTTAAATGTATCAAATATTTCAAAAAGATTGAAGGTTTTTTTTCTGAAATCAAAGATATTTAACTCTTTGTAATATAATAATTAAAATATCTGAGTCTAAGATACCTGGTATTTTGATACCTGGTTTGAAAAACTTGCATAGATGGAAAAAGTTATGCAAACCCAAACAGAAAAAAGTCATCATTGGCTCTTCTTACTTAATTAAGATATTCATTTTTTCAATTTCAGCCACAAACTGTTCAAAGAAATTTGCTTGATATAGCTAGTAAATAGATATCTTTTTTGATACCAATCAGGTGTTCTGACAAACTACTTATCATACCTTTATTTTATGTTTTTTGAACTGGGTGAAATCAATTTTGCTTTATGACCACAGGACAAACTGACTAATGAAAAGAAACAATCTTAATCCGTATAATAAATATTAGTGATGCCGAATTACTTTCATTTCATCTAAAATATGTAAATTTGAAGACTAATATTTCCTTAAATACCCCAATAGAACATTTTGCCTGCTGATGAGGAAATCAGACCCTCATAATCCACAAACCTTCATGACCTGTGTTCGCAAAGTTTGAAAACTCAGCTAACAAAGAAATCATTAATGTGTGATACTCCTTGGGACAAATTGTGTGTCTTTAGAGATCTTCACTGATTTACTCCCCAGGACAAACACTGTAATCCCTTCAGAGAGCCTAAATTTTATCACAAATACTGTGTGACATCTTTTAAATGCATGTTGTCTATTTCCTTTCAAAAGGCCTTTCTGGACTTTGCCTCTATGGAAGTCTAGAGTATACCTTTTTCTCCTTAATCTAGTGCCATAACCTCACATGCCATCTCATCCACTGCTAATCACAGGCACATCTTAGAGGGTGCCTTAGATACAATTGGAAAGACAGCCTGAACTTGTGATCTGTTAAGAAACTGGGGTGTAGAGTTCCCAACCCCAACTGATGGACACTCCCTTCATCCTGTGGCACACTTCTTATAAACAGGCTAGTCTTGCATTTCAACGCTGAGCCTGTGCCTGTGATATTTTCTCCATGGTAACAATATTGGGGGAGGGGTAAGTGGGAAGGGGGTGTCCTCACTTACTTCGGGATCCACTTGTTTAAAAAGAGTTAGTTTAAAAAAAATTTTAATAATACACCCATTTGTGTTTAAAGAATTATTAAAATACCGCTTTATTCTCTATAGCTAGGTAACAGGAAAGCTCTTTTAAATGAATAAAATAAAATTTAAAATGCCAATGAGTGTTTCTGAAATCCTATCCTTGTTTAGTAATTTTGTTGTGTGCCTTTTTCTGTCACAAATGGTGAAAATGTCACATCTGATTGAAAAACCCATCAGAGCAAATATCAGATTCACCAATACAATAACAAGATGATCAAGATATATAATTCAGCTGACAGCCATGCTTGGTTATTTGATGCTTGTCAGCTCCCAGAAAACTTGTCTTTATTTGGAAGTACCTACTAAAAGATTCTTCAATGACTTGCTATCACAACACAAGCATTATTGTGCATTTAATGTGATTTCCTGCTGTCTCTGGGAAAAAATGAAAAGGAGTTCAAATCAAGATGTGAAATGATGTGAAAGGCATATCAAAAGCCAACGGCCAAACTCTAAAAACAGTTTTTATTGTCCAGTAACACTACTAAAATGACGAGAAATTTTTAAGCACACTCTACAAAACAGACATATAATAGACTTCTACAGAGTAATCACATATTTCAAATGAGGGGAAATGGAATTTCCTAGACTTTTTTTTTTTTTTTTTAATTTTGGGAGAAAAAAATGTAACCTTGGTTGAATGGGTTTCAAATGCACAGCAGATTTGTTCCCCATCACCCAGAATGTGAATCAAAACTGCATGATAAATCACTGCTTATTCAATCTATTTCATGCAAGCATAAACAAGAACGCAATAGACAGCAAAGAAACTATTGCCAGGCTGTATTTCCAGGCCTCATAGATGAAATTTCATAAGAAATAGGAATTGAAGAAATGACACAGTTGTCCAGATAATATAGTTTCAAACCTTGTTAAAATTCAAAAGAGTTAATAAATGATGGGCTTTTTTCTCAGAAGAGCACTACCAGGAGAGACATAGTCTGACCAAGTTTTATTTCCTGATGCCACTGTGTACCCTTCTTGTTGAAGAATTGCCAGGCTGGGGCCAGATATAATCTGAAATAGCCTCAGATGATTTGCCAGGGCCTCATTGGCCCAAGTCTCAAGAGCACCCGAGATGGGCGTACTACTTTACATCCAGTCCCTCAATGATAGATTTTGGAAAGATATGTAAAGTTCAAGATAATTACAAGTGATGAAGAGTAGATTCGTAAGACATCTTTGTTTGCTTGTTCTTGTTTTGATTATATATGTGTCTTATAATGATTTAATAAATTAATATTTTGAAAATACCAAAAAATCTCAAAGGAAGCTTGTGTTTTGATATGTATCCAGCCATACAGTAAATTTTTGTTTATTGCCCATTGTGGGACCAGGATTGTGCTAGATCCAGTGAGCAACACCTACTTCTTAACCCAGGGAGTTTTTATTCTAGAATGAGAAACTGACAAGAAGGTAGACAATTAAGTACCATACTGTATGTAATAAAAGACAACTAGAGAAATTTTTTAAAAATTATTCAGTTCAATTTAGGTTGGGAATGAGACTAGTCAGGATAGAGTTTTTAGTCTAATTGATTCTCATAAGTCTTAACTGAATGGAGCAGAGGAGAGGATGAGAAGAAGAGAGGTTTCCAGATGATGTAAATTGTTCAGAATCCACCAAGCATAGAGCAATGAAGGGGTGGGGATGCTGAAAGTATTTCAGTATGGCTGGAGCGTAGATACTGAGAGGGAACTTTGCAAAAGATAAAACTGAAGAGGTAAACACAGGCCTTGAACTGATGTTGTCAACTTTGAACTTCATCTTGAGAGCAGAGATGAGCCATCGCAACAATGCTCAGTGATGGGCGTTATCACGCGTATTGTATAAAGAGGAATTTGAAATTCAAATTTCATATGGGATTTTTCAAGGTAGTTTAGTGTATCAGTCTGAGTTCTGGCAGGAAACAGATGGCACCCTCGAGCGAGATAACTGAAGAAAGTTAAATAAAGGGCCTATGTATTTATAAAGGTCAATATGTAGGGAAATCAACAAGGTACAGATTTAAGTAGGACATGCTTACTATCTCTAGGCTTAAGGAGCCTCAGAGAAAAAAATTACCAGAATCCAGAGAGAAAAGTTGTGTGGAAGGGGTCATCTGACATTCGGTAAAAAGAAGTCCCTTATCCGCTGTGAGCAGCAGTTTCAAAAGGAGCAGGTGAAATGAACACTTTTACCTCACACTGCATTGGTTGAACGCAACAGGAAGCCGAAGGATAAGGGACAGGCTTAGGACATAAAGCATGATAGAGAAAAACAGGAAGGGGATATAAAGAGGCAAACAAGACAAGCAGGAAATCAATAACAGAGCTTATACATAAGCCTGGTCCCCTGTCTCCAATTCCAAAATCATTAGACATAGTGTACAAAAAAATCATTGAATTATTAAGAACAAAGGTACCTCGATAGGCCACTATTGCTTTTTTATTTCTATATAATTAAGAAAGTCTATTAAGATATTCAAAGGGTGGAATTATTTTCTTAAAAATACTTGAAACTCCTCGATAATTAAGAACTGTGCTATAGAATTTGAGTAGTAGGATATGCCTTTATGTTCCTACAAAGAATGCAGTGGTCTCGGTGCTGTAAGTAATAATAGAAAAGAATGAATTTATATTCATTTTAAATGGAAAAGACTATTAAAATAACTTGAATTTCATGATAGAATTTCTAGGATAATTAGAATTTATGTCATTTCAAATTCATTTACTTCACAGTAAACTAATGTACCACTCTAAAGTGCCTTAAGGAATGAAGAAAACTTGTTTTATTATTTATTTTTTCTTTAAAATACTAAAGTATGCTTTTCTACTTTCAGTAAATTAGTTAAGTTTAATTTCATCATATTGATCTTTAGATAAATTTAACCAAAGTTTTAATTGCATACTTCATTTTCAAAAGATAATGCCTAGCCCAAAACAGTGTACTGTGATAAATTTTTTTAAAAAACTATGGACATTAATAAATTATTTTAATAATAAAAAGGAGGATTATCCTTCTTGAAGCACGCTATATAATAGCTTCTAGGAGGACTAACAAGATTAACGTATAGAACAGAGCACAAAAGCACTTTATTGGGAGACCAGAATTAATTATTTCATTTCTACCAAGGCATAAACTAGCTTATTAACATGTTCGGTTCACCCAACTTCCCTAGGCCTTAGTGTTTTTCCTTTGGAAATTGAGGGACTTAAATTAAATGACCACTGAGATTCACTCCAGCTCTGAAATCCTATGATTTGTGGATAATTAAAACAGCCATATCTGCAATTAAATATGTTATACCAGTAATACAGAAGCAAAGAGCCCTGGGTTCTGATACCTCCACTTAGATGCTGGTAACAAAACTTAAAATTCTAAGTCTCAGTCTGTTTGCATGCAAAACGGGGATAACACTATTAAATTCCTTATAGAATTGCTGGGAGAATTAAACGAGGAAAAATTGCAGGTGAAGTGAGTCTAAAAGATAGCTCATATTTCTATATAAGGGAACTAACAGATATCACTGTCACTCTGAATTTGAAAGAGTGCACCAAATATTCCCTACCCGATTTCTCAAGCTCCTTGTTGATAACAGTATTTTATCTCACTGAATGTTCCTCCTAGTCCCTCAGGGAGAAATTCCATGTGTTTTATGGTTTCCCTATGTTTGATCAGAGCGATCACATTCAATAGAGCAAGAATAAAAAGTATAAACATGGAAGTGCTACTGAGAATAAAATGGCAGACTAACAGGAGCTACTGGCTTTCTCCTGATTCCTCCACCCCCACTTCACCCCAATGATGTTCCAATGATATCTTCAAAATGTGATGAAAGTTTAAAAATTGGAAAAGCTAGTGAAAACGTTTAAGAATCTTCCAGGGAAGATTCTCCCATTCTTGGAGATGCCCAAGAAGAAGGGCAGATAATACTGGGAAGCTTTCCCTGGGGAAAAATTTTTTGGTTAGACATTTTTCCTTTATGCACATTTTCCCTGGGGAGATCATCACCTGCCTCTTGCTACAGAAAAAGCTGAAAAGCACCTGCTACTGCTCTGGTGGCAGATGGGAGAGTAACCTCATATGATACTAATTCCTGCCAGGTGGTGAGACAATAAGAGGTACAAGTATTTCTCATGGCCCTCAAGGGCTTCCTCTACCACCTCGACTCCAACACACAAAACTAGATCTCTGTAAACTCTTAAAAAATGGGCATCATCTGAGGACCTTTCCATCCGAAAAGGAAGCACAAGGAAAATGACAACTCAGACTATACCTCCAGAGACATACCACTCAAATATTACAAAAGAAAATAATCATCCTGAAAAACATGTAAACAATAAAGCCAAATTTGAGTTCCACATAGAACAAGATTTAAAATAATACTGAATACTCTCAATGAGTAAGAGAAAATAGTAGGATGACTTATAAACAAGCACTTGAAAGAAGAAAATCAGAAATACAGGACATAGAAATATATTAATTTTTAATAAAGCATGGAAAAGAAGTGTTGAATAGCATAATGAATATAATAGGAGAATGTCGAAGATGAGATAGAGACATTACCCAGAAATTATCAGAAAGGGATGAAGAAGTTACAATGTCAAGTTAAGATATAGGTGGGCAGAAATAAGGTGTCAAAATCTGTATAGAGACAGTCACAAAGAGGAAAGTAAAATAATGAAAAGGATGAAATGTCCGAAAAGATATTAACTCAGAAATTCCCAGAATTAAGCAAAATAAAAAGTAACACATGAGAAGAGGAAAAAAGCCCAATACTAGTAAATTGTCAATTAAGATATGTAAGAAGAATAAAACCTAAACAAAAATAGTAAGATTTTAAGAATTTTAAAATAAAGAGAAACCACTAAATACTATCAGAGAGAAAAAACTGGTAATAGGATCAAATTTGCAACAGATTTCTCAACAGCAATATGGGTTATAAGAAGAAAATGATGTTATATATACAAGGCACTGAAAGAAATTAAGAACAAATTCAGAACTTTATGTCTAGCTGAAGTATCACTTTAATACCAGAATAAAATACATTCTCAATCATCTAAGGCCCCAGGCTGTTCCCACGCAAAGAACAACTTTGAAAATGATCTTAAAATATATTATCAATAAGATGAATTAATCCAAGAGATAATGCCAGAAACAAAGATAAGTAAATAAATAACTTGAAAAATAATGCAACTCATTCTACATCTGGATCATAGTGGGCTTGTGATAGCTCAACTCAGCCTCTTAGAACATATTCACCTCAATACTTTACCACAGTGCACTGTTACTGCTTTGCAGCTAGTCTGGTTTTCCATGTGATGGGAGCCAATTCAAATCAAGGATACTTGGAATATTTTAGTTATATAAAAATTAATAAAGAGTGTTTATTTCATGGGTGATACTCAACAAATGATATGTTTAACACTTGTAAATTTCACCTGATAAATTTTGCTCCTAATAAAAAAAAAATGCTAATGAAGTATCATATTTCTAGCTCAGTGATAGATACACAGTAACCATTAAAAAAATCAGGTTCTTTTTCTTCTGCTGTACTTATCAGTGATCTGAGCTCTTAAGCAAAAAAGAGGACCATAACAGAGAGCTACTGAGTCAGATGATCATTTGTACTTTGTAGGACATTTGTACATTGTATTAACTTTCATCATACATAAAAGTCAAGTGCCTCTTCTGGCTTTGAGCTGGACTAGAGGCTTTGCTCCAATACCTCTCAAGGCTTTTTCCCTTTTCCTTGACTCACCAAAATTTTTTGAAACATAAAAATTTTCCATCCATTTTTCTTCAACTTTCAGGGCACATACACAAGAATTTACTCTTAATATGAAAATAATGCTTCCTGGATAAATTACAGACTCTTTTCCATAGAGACAAAAGAATACACATCTGAAAAAACAGCCCTACTAATGTTGGCATGACAAAAAAGTAGCAATCATAGACAACTATCTGAATAATTTAGAACCTAAAATTAATTTTGTTTCAATTATCATGATTACATACATCTAGTTTCTGGTTATGTTAGTCAAAAAATTTTCCCCCAATTAAAAAAAAAAAATTCTGCTTGGTTGTGAAGGGTTAGGAGACTTGATGTGGGTCTTATTCCTAGCAATTTTTTAGAATATGTTTCACATTTTAGAGTATGCATTTTACTTAATTTAATTTTTAAAAGATTTAGATTTTAAAATCAAAATTGTTAGCTATTTCTCAAAAAGGATTAACACTCTGAAAAGTGAGAAAAAAGAGTTATTGAAAAAACTGCTAAGCCATTTATTCAAATCAATTGATTTTTACTGGCCACTCCCATTGAATTTAAATCTTACAGCCTAGAAAGGACGGTAGTAAGTGTGAACTACTATTAGAGACAAAGCATAAGTTACTGCCCACCTTCCATAATCGATGTAACATTTTAAATTTAGAGCTGAGAAAACATTTTTCCTCAGTTATTTATAATATTGGTTTTAAATGATTACTAGTTTTCTTTTAAAAATTATCCATTTTACCACTAGCTGCTAAAGAGAGCTTTTTGGTTTTGAAGCATGTGGATAATCCAAATCAAGGAGAGTCCATAGATGATCTAGAAGACCTATTCTTAGGACTTTAAATCCCATGTGTTCTTACTAAAAATAAATAAATAAAACTTTTAATTTAGAAATAATTTCAAATTTACAGGGAAATTCTAAGAATAGCATAAATAACATCTATTTATCCTTTACCCGAGTCACCGGGGTTAAAATTTGGCCCCATTTGCTCTATAATTTGCTCTCTTTCTATCATATCAAGGAGAAAAGTCAACAAGCATCTGGACATTCACAAGAGTATTATTTTCTATCAATTCTCATCATAAATGATATGAGTCAAATGCATGTTTCAGCTTTGGGCTAGACTAGATCTCTGATCCAACACTGCTATGCTGATTGTTTTCACTGAACCTAACAATCTCCTTTATGGCAGTTTTTGTGCAATGCAGGATCAGGCTTAGGATCAGGTGTCTGTTTGGTTCCCTTTAACTGGAATAGTTCCTCAATCTTTCTTTGTCTTATATGACATTGAAATTTCTTGCTAAATAGTCTCTACCCTGATCTCCTTTTTAAATAGAATGTTACTCATTTTGTCTGTCTGATGTTTCCCCATGATTAGATTCAGGTTATACATTCCCAGCTGGAATACAACATAAGTGATACTGTGTCCTTTGGTACCACATTCAGAGGTACACTAAGTCAATCTGTCCCTATTTCTGAAATTAATTTTGACTACCTGCTGTCCTATTTCCCTACCATATAGCTTCTCCCTTCCGACTTTTTTTTTTTTTTTTTAATTTTTATTTATTTATGGCTGTGTTGGGTCTTCGTTTCTGTGCGAGGGCTTTCTCCAGTTGTGGCAAGTGGGGGCCACTCTTCATCGCGGTGCGCGGGCCTCTCACTATCGCGGCCTCTCTTGTTGCGGAGCACAGGCTCCAGACGCGCAGGCTCAGTAATTGTGGCTCACGGGCCCAGTTGCTCCGCGGCATGTGGGATCTTCCCAGACCAGGGCTCGAACCCGTGTCCCCTGCATTGGCAGGCAGATTCTCAAGCACTGCGCCACCAGGGAAGCCCCTCCCTTCCGACTTTTAAGTGATCTGTGAAAGAGATTCTCTAAGCTCAAACACATATCCTGCTCTTCATCAAAATATCCATTTTAGAATAAGCTTTATTGATGATACTTCCCTGACCCAATTTTTACTGTGATAGTTACAACAAAGGGGATTTTCCACCTCCAGCACTTCTTCCATATTCAACAGTCAGCCCTTGGTATTCTACTGTAAACAAGATCACTCATTCACCCTTCTCCCACATTTATTTTTAGTCTATTTATTAATGATACAGATTCTAATTTTTCTGGCAGTTTATAATTCATTAATCTTCTTTGTTATTTGATGCTCAAATTGTCCTTGATTTAGCAGGAGGGAGCCCCTTTAAGCTGACCCCTTTGTCTGTGTGACAGACATCACCATTGTTTTTAGTACTTCCTTACTTTCTATCATAACAAGATGTTCCAGACTTATCTTCCTTGCCCCAGCTCTGTATTCAACATGCAGAGCCTTGAAAGGAACTTATGAATTCATTTTGGTTTGGGTTTGGTTTGATTTTTTTCTTGATTTGGGGTTTTAATATCTGATTCTCCTAGATGTTTTCTAAAAGCTTTCCAAATGTCATACAATAAGGAAACTAGCACATGGGAATATTCTCTAATAAGCATTTTCCCTCAAGAAAATATTTGGTGACCCCTTCATAAACATACCATATTGAATGGAGATTAGAGGCAATATTTCTCTTATTCTCTGGACTATAATTACCTTCAGGCAGAGATTAATTCCTATTTATCTTTTTATTGTGAACCTCTCCATAGATTCTAGCATATAAATATTCAGATAATTATAGACAATAACTGAAATGAGGCAGAATAGTATTCAACTTCTCTAGCCCACCCCAAATTGATGATATGGGTCATTTATTCTAACAAAAATCAATCTAGCTTTTTCCTCCAGGGAAGATACAGTAGGTCACAGTCAACTATTGCTCCCATGACAATCAATGAAGAAAGCAGAATAAATTACAAAAAATCATGTTTTTAAAAAGAATAGCTGACTTAAAATTCTAGAGAGGAGAGAGTCCTTCTAAACCAAACTGTTAACCCTACCCATTTTTCTCTAGAGGCATTTGCCAATTCTAGGCCTAGGCTGAACTGTTATCAGGATTGGTTTAGGCAGAAGGATTCTAAAGGGAAACAGGAGAAACAACTAAGCTTTAGCAGTTAAAAGGTCCCATGTAGGAAACTGGGCAATAGGTGGGCCACAAATGCATGGTCAGCTTTACCCTCTAGACACTTGCTGAAATCTGGGACTTCCTGCGTGACAGGGAAGCCAGAGTGAACTCCCGTGAGGTTTCATGGTACTTATTCTGAACACAGATCTGCTGGGAGAGAGGTCCTGCTTCAAGCACACTTCTAGTCTCTCAAGTTATCAGATAGATCTTTAAACTATGAGGGGAGAAGGTTGTGATGATAATGCTATGTGTCAACTTGACTGGGCCAAGGGATGCTCAGTAGGTTAAACATCGTTTCTGGGTTCATCATTGAAGGTGTTCCAGAAGAGATTTGCATTTGAATTGGTGAACTGACTAAAGAAGGTGGCCCTCCTCTCAGTGGGTAGACATCATCCAAACCTTTAAGGGTCTGAATAGAACACAAGCTGGGAGGAATGCTGTATTCTGCCTCTGTCTGACTGCTTGAGGTGGGGCTTGGTCTTCTGTCCTTTTCATTCCCAATTCTCAGACCTTCAGACTAGGACTGGAATCTTCACCATCAGTTCTCTGGCTACGAGGCTTTTGAACTATACCAAAGGTTTTTCTGGGTCTCTACCTTGCAGAGGGGCAGATACTGGGATTTCTCAGCCTCCATAATCACATGAGCCAATACCTTATAATAAATCTTTTTGTGGCTATATATACATAGACATATATTTGTATCTGGATAGGTAGATATCTGTGTCTATATCTTATTAGTTCTATTTCTCTGGAGAACCTTGGTTAATACACAGATCTAAAGAGCTGGGCTGACAAAATCTAAAGGGCAGAAGTGGACCACCTCTAATATCTTAGGGTTAAGGAGACAGAAAACCTCCAGGTAATCAGCCAGATGGCGGATGAAACAGAGATGCACTGAATCTCACTAAAGCATCAATATAATTCTGCAACAGATCAACCCCCAATTGGATTTAGATGATCAATTCTCCATCTTATATGCCTATAAATGGAAAGAGAAATTTCTCTGGTGATATATAACAGCACCTATAACCTCCAGTTTTCTTTAATATACAATATCTGGAATAAAATTTTTAATGTTACTAAAGGTGAGAAAACATAAAGAAAAATCAAGACGTAAGATGAGAGAAGTAGATGCAAGGATGACCTGGATATTAGAGTTAGAAGACAAGGACTATATATTGACTAAAACCAAAATACTTTAAAAAACGGAGGATAAAATGAACAAAATGACTAAAGATAGAGAATTTCAACAAATAGAATTTAGTTTTTAATGGACATTCTGGAATTGAAAACTACAATATCTGAAATTAAGAATTCATTAGATGAGCTTAAAATCAGGGTGGAACAATGAGAAACATGACTAAATAATTGGAAAAGAGATCAGTAGAAAACAGAAAACATCCACCAAGAAACACAGGAATTAAGAAACAAAAAAGGAACAGAAATTTAAAAAAAAAACCATGAGACATATGTGGGACGGTCAAAATGTCTAGAATGAATTTGAATGGAGATAACAGGTGAGTAAGGAAAAGGGCAAAAGCAATATTTGAAGAAATGATGGCTGGAGAACTTCCGAGACCAAAGAAAGACAGCTCAGAGTCAAGAAGCTCAGCAAATCTTCAGCAGAACAAAACCTCATATATGTACATTGCAATGAAACTGTCAAGACCCACAGACGTAAAGAAAGCCTTAATAGCAGCATCAGAAAAGAAATGGGACAGGGAGACAAAACAGTGCCTTCAAAAGTCAAACAATACCCTTACAGCTGACTTTTCCATACAAACTGTAGAAGTCAAAGCATTAAAAAATTATATATGGGAAGTGCTGGAAGAAAACAACTGACAATCTAGAATTTTATGTTACATGCAATGAAATGCTATTCAAAACTGAAGGTTATAATAGGCATAGAAATTAAATATAAGACAATAAGAGCAAAATATGTGAGACACGAAAAAAGAAATTAAATTGTAAATTTTCTTGCATAGTTTGAAAAGTGGTTAAAAAAAGAAAGTCGGAAAAAATATAGAAGATTTGAATATTATCTGCCAACTTTACTTAATTGACATTTTATGGACATTCCACTGAAGAGGTACAGAATAGAAATTGTTTTCAAGTACATACGGAAAGTTACTAAAATCAAACATATTCTGGGTCATAATTCAGGTCTAGACAAATTTTATAGGATTGAAACCATACACAGTATGTCTTATGACCACAAGGATAGTAGAAAATGTTTGGATTTAGATGAATTGAAGGAAATGAAAAACACAACTTTAAAAAACAACAAAGAAGTACAAGATCTGAATAATACTATATCTCAATCCATAACTGATGATCTTCCCACAAGAAAAATCCAAGCCCCAGATTGCTTCACCAGTGAATTTAAACAAATATGTAATTAACATATGTTAATTAATTAATGTATCTCAGACACTCTTCCAAACAACAGAAGAAAAACGGACGCTGCAGCCCATTTTATGAGGCCAGTATAATATTGACACAAACACGTGACAAGGATATTAAAATAAAACAACAGGCAAACAGCTCTCATGAACATAGATGCAAAATAATTCCTAAAGAAAAATAGTAGCAGACGAAATCCAGTGATTTATAATAAGTATAATACATAATGAGTTTATCCTACCAATGCAAAGTTTGTTTAGCATTAGAAAATAAATCAATGTAATTCACCCCTTTAATAGGATAAAGGTGAAAAACCTTATGATAATCTTAAGAGATTCAAAAAGATTCAATGTCCCTTTATAATCTTAAAAAAGTATCAGCAAATTAGCAATAGAAGAGAATTCCCTTAACCTGGTTATGGACACTTACTAAAAAATCTACAAGTAACATTATAATTATTAGTGAAATGTTGAATGTTTCCTCCTGCATTTAAGAACAGGAAAAAGATGCCTAGTATTACCACTTCTAATCAAAATTGGGTTGGTGGACCTTATCAGTGCAGTAAAGCTAAAAAAAGAAATAAAAAGTAGGAGCTTGAAAGGGAGAACTCAACATCACTAATTATTAGAGAAATGCAAATCAAAACTACAACGAGATATCACCTCACACTGGTCAGAATGGCCATCATCACAAAATCTACAAACAATAAATGCTGGAGAGGGTGTGGAGAAAAGGGAACCCTCTTGCACTGCTAGTGGGAATGTAAATTGATACGGCCACTATGGAGAAGAGTATGGAGGTTCCTTAAAAGATTAAAAGTAGAACTACCATGTGACCCAGCAATCCTACTACTGGGCATATACTCAGAGAAAACCATAATTCAAAAAGACGCATGTACCCCAATGTTCATTGCAGCACTAGTTACAATAGCCAGAACATGGAAACAACCTAAATGTCCATCAACAGAGGAATGGATAAAGAAGATGTGGTACATATATACAATGGAATATTATTTAGCCATAAAAAGGAATGAAAATGGGTCATTTGTAGAGATGTGGATGGACCTAGACAGAGATTGTCATACAGAGTGAAGTTAAGTCAGAAAGAGAAAAACAAATATTGTATATTAATGCATATATGTGGAATCTGAAAAAATTGGTACAGATGATCTCATTTACAAAGCAGAAATAGGGGTACAGATGTTGAGAACAAACGTATGGACACCAAGGAGGAAGGGGAGGTGGGATGAATTGGGAGACTGGGATTGACATACATACACTATTGATACTATGTATAAAATAGGTAACTAATGAGAACCTACTGTATAGCACAGGGAACTCTACTCAGTGTTCTGTGGTGACCTAAATGGGAAGGAAATCCAAAAAAGAGGGGATATATGTATACTTACAGCTGATTCACTTTGTTATACAGTAGAAACTAACACAACGTTGTAAAGCAACTATACTCCAATCAAAATCTTTAAAAAAAGGAAGAACTAAAATTGACTTAATACATAGATGACTTGATTGTTTGCATAGAAAATTTGAAAAGAACTTACCCAAAAACCACTATTAGCATTAATATGGGAATTTAGTGAGGTGGCTAAATTCAAGGTCAAAATACATAAAAAATAAATTGCATTTCTCTATACTAGAGACATAAAAATGAAAAAGAAATTTCAAAATGTCATTTAAAATCCCATCATTATGATTCACTTTGTTATAAAGCAGAAACTAACACACCATTGTAAAGCAATTATACTCCAATAAAGATGTTAAAAAAAAAAGAACAACAAAAATCCCATCATTAAATATAAAATATCTATGAATAAAAGTAATGAAAGCTGTATAAGGCCATTAAACTAATAATCACAAATACAGCTAAGAAAAATTAAAGACCTAAATAAATGGGAGGTGTAGAGCAAATGATAAATCCCATACATTGCTGGTATGAGTCTAAATTTGTATAATCTCCTAGGAAGACATTTTGGCAATAATACTAACACTGTATGTGCACATAATCCATGACCAAGCAATTGCACTTTGAAATATATACCCAAGAGAAATGCATACTTCTGTGCATCAGATATACTCCACAAGATGTTCATTCATAGAAGTATATTCGTAATAGCCCCAAACTGGAAACAGTTCAGATGCCTGTTTAAAGTTGAATAACTAATAAATTGTGGTATATGTATACAACTATTTATTACATAGAGATCACAAAAAAATGCAACTTCTGCTACATAAAACAACATGGATGAACCTCAAAGCCATATGCTGAGTGAAGAGTTCAGAATAGCCTTTAACCTGAGAGGCATATTAATTGGAAGGAGGCATGTGGGAACACTCCAGGTCTGCTAGAAATGTTCTATAGATGGCTCTAGGTAGTTGTTACACAGGTGAATACATATAGAAAAATCTATGAAGTTGTACACTTAAGATTTAGTCACTTGACTGTATTTAAATTATACTTTAAGTTTTAAAAAGTCAAAGGGATAGGGTAACGGAAGCAAACACTTCATCTTCTGAATCATACGTGTCTCTTACACAGACTGCTGAGACTGCACTTTCTTTCACCCAGTATTGCTAACATTAGTTTACATGCATGTTTTCAATTTTTGAGTACTCACTACATGAAAATACAGCACCATATCCTAAGATCCTATTTATCATTGTATCCTCAGTTTCTAACCCATTGCTTGACAGTAATATACATACAACAATAAACATAAAAGATGATTGTGAGGGATAAATGGGGTAACATTTATTATGAACATATAACCTAGGACAGTGCCAGAAAGTAGCATGTTTTTAAAAATACTTACTATTTTTCTTCCCTTCCTAGCAACACAAGCTAATTTTATGCTTAATATGGAGTAATTACAGCAAACTGCTTCTTTCATTCTCTAATGAAATTCTCTCTGTGAAATGTACTGTGGATTGTATTCTCTTTTAATAATACGGGTTTCTTGTAAAGTATGATTCAAAGTATACAGCAGAATTACTGTGTTGGTCAAATAGCAAAATATTGAACAATGTTGACCTTCCATTAAAGGTGAATCAGGGTGATCTGTTTTAATTAGTGCAATGTAATTATATCCAGGATATAACACTTGATTTTCACCTTGTTTTTGAATAAATATTGTTAAACAACAATAGTTAAAATATATAATAGAAGATATTTCCAAACAGTTCAGGAGTGATGGAAGTCTAATTTGATTAGACAATTCAATTATTTTAAATGAATTTGTGTGTAAAAGACTGATATACTCAACTCATTTTTAAGATTCTACCTTTTCTATTATAATTACCTCTAGGCTATGTAGCATAAACAATGTCTTCTTTGCATGGATCTGGGGCAAAGGAAAGCTACGTCTAAAACAGATCGACAATTAGCATTAAAAGTAGCTGAAGCTGAGGAATAGGAGGGGCCTCTGTATTTCCCAATAAGAAGTAAGTGGCATGATTTCATTATAAGTCTTAAATTGTAATTCACAGGGACAGACACAAAATTACTAGCATTGATTTGTGGTTAAACTGCTGCTTACATGAGCAATTCTATGAAGTATATTTCTCGGTTGAGTAGCATCAGGAATATATTCATTTTATGATGGGAAATTATTTTCCTCAGGAACGACTGGAGAGGTCAGCTAATTAAACATAAATTCATATGGCTGATAAAAGCATTGAGGGGCTTATAATGCTATGGGATAAAGAGCTATTCTCAAAGGGTTAGCCATCTACGAACATGATACTGTGTTGTTGGGTTAATTTTTAATACTACACAATGGCTGTTGTTTAAAACAAAAATTTTTAAACAGACTTTTAAAAATATCTAGCAGAGAGATCTTAGGACAGCCACAATAACTTACCTAGATTATCCACATAATTTCACTAGCTCTCCAGTTTATATTGAACAAGTGAGTGTGTGTGTGTGTGTGTGTGTGTGTGTGTGTATCTTCCAGTCAAAGACACTTATACTTTATCTACCTCATATGACAATGCAAAGGTGGTCCCTCTTTTGACATAACTCCATACATTTTCCTTCTATTGAGAAGTTTTACCAGGACATACTTTATTTATTTTACAATTAACCAAAGATAAACTTAGTCAAACAATAACTAACCTAGGAAAGTTATTGCTACTACCCAAAGAAAGAAAACAGTAGTATATTTTATTTATATGTTACCATAAGACAACAATTAATTGCTAAATTTTAAAAAAAGAATATTCATGCTGACATAAATATCTTGGTGTTTCCTCACTTGGAATGGTCAGAACATTCTACCTGTAGTAGAATCTATGGAGATGGTAAATACCTTAAAAGCATTTTCAAAAGGTATAGAGCCTCTCTAGCCGGCTACAATTCAAAGGAGAAGGGAGTAGGAACCTTCTCAGCAGATGGGATGGTGTAATGTGTCTGGGGCTGGGGATTTGCATGAATATGAATTACAAATAGCACAGATAACATGGTGTTCAAAAGCTGTTACGAATCTTGAATGTCAAAGTCATTTAGCTGACATTTGGAGGGACATAATTACCTTAAGAACATTGAAATGGGTTGGTCTAAATTGCATGGGCAGAGAATCACAGGACACACAATGGCATTGCTTTGGCAATAATTGTGACAAGCGGGCATGGCCAAGGAATCCAAGAATGGCACACATTAATGCAGTGACATTTTTTCAATGCATGCTGCCCTTTCAGAAATATGCATATGAGGCCTAAATAACCTCTGACCCATTATAAAATGACAGGAGACCAAAAAAACAAAAAAACAAAAACCCTACCATAAGCCTTACTACTGGTAGGCTAAAGAAAAGAGTTCATTCACATGATACACACAGTTTTACATATTTCAAACACTTAAAATGCATTTAACATTACCAGACTTCAAAGTTTCATCATTTTTCGTAGGTTTACTCACAAGTCACTAATGGTACCTAGAGTGACTTGAAAAGCACTGAAAAGATTGACAGTTCCCGATTGTAGAGTATGATGCTGTTAACTAAAATAATTTCCTATATTAACATAAATTATCAATCAAAACTTAAATATGCATTTATAAAGGAAAAATGTTTTTCATCAGTGTTTTAATCATTCAGGTGTATAAAAAAGATGTTTGAAACATGAGGCACTGTGAGATCGGGAGGAAGTGTACCAGACATGGTATGTACAATAATAGGTCAGCTCATGGTTTCCTAGAGGGGCTAATTAACCACACTTGACAGGGACCCACAGGAGAGCATATTTTACTCCCTAATTTTTGACATTGGTGCTACACCTTCAGTATCAGCTATGATATTAGAGGACAGTGGAAGAAAGT